>NC_138160.1:131101567-132354067 GCF_964165515.1 Mesoplodon bidens | reverse complement strand
ACAATAAACATATATTAGAGAGAGATAAAAACAACATGATTGGCATTCTATTAATTAAGTCACAAAAGAAACAGTTAGGCAAAGTTCAGGAAAACCTGAGAAGTAGAAGAGGACAGAATCAGATTAAGATGTAATTAAACACTTCAGACATTTCAGGACATCGAAAAACAGATTCATCAGAAGGCCATGGTTGAGTCATTTTCCTGAGGCTCTCATAACAATCTGACTTCATCTGCTTGCCTGCTGCTTAGGGTTAAAAGAGAAAGGCAGTGAAGGGTTATGAGACTCTTAGGTGGAATCACCATGCTCAACAGTTGACAGCTTTGGAGGACCACAGACACCTGCTCCAGTAAATCAAGTTAGTATTTAGCAGATCCCAAGGCAGGGGTTTCTGGCCACATCAATGACAACATGTACAGATAACATATCCAGGGCCATCTGCGAGGGCCAAGGGAGTGGATCGACATTTCTGTACCCACAATACTCACTTGTACCATTGAGACCCTGTTCAAGCGTTGCATGTAAAGGTTTATGTGCTGGGCCCACTGGTGCCTGAGTTAATGGCTAGAATAATTTAGTTGACTGGATTAACCTCCTTATCCTTCAATGCCTAATCTAGTTCTTGAGGCAAGGAATTGGCCATATTTCGGGACATAACGTGTACCATCTCCCATTTCCCTGCTTCCTCCTAAGGATTTCTCTGCTGATGGTGACACCTTAGGTTAAGGCTCATTTTTACTTAACTCAGCTGAGGTGGCTTCACAGGCCACCAAGAAGCAATAAAGGGATGAAGGAGAGGGGTTCAAAGGAGCTATGTTGATGTAGGCAGCAAGGGGTGATAGTGATGGGAAGGCAAATGGTCCATCAAATCCAGTCCTTTCCTCATGGACTCTTGCTCTGATCCTTTTACTGTTCTGGACTTTCTGATGCCTGTTTTACCCTCACTGTTGAGTTTAGACAGTGGACAGGGCAGACATTTTTATTTTTATTGCCTTTGTTATTAGTTTGTTTTTGAAAGAGCTAAACTTTGGCTCTTTGGTGACTCTAGTGTGATAAGAAGCATGTTGATCCCTCCCTGGAAAACACTTTTTGACTCACAGGAACTCCATTTACTACAACCATTACCTTTTATTTATGTTTGTCAGTCGCTGGGCAGCTAACTAGACTGTGGCATATGGATCCCCAAAGGCAAAAGAGAAAGACTCCAAATGCTGTTTGCTGCCTGAAAAGGAGTTCATATTTATGATTTCGCTTACCTCATATTGTGAGTTTAAATGTGGTAATTTTCAAGCTGGGAAAACAGTTTCCATTAACAGATCCTGGAAATGTACTCTTTAGTCTTGCAGATACCTTTGTGGGCCAACTCCTTCCCTTTTCACATGCTCGCTCTCAAAAACAAAACAAAACAAAACAACCCAAAAGTCCAAAAAAACCAAAGAAACCAAATGGACTCTAGGTTTGACAATACGCAAAGTACTTCGGCCCCAAGACTTTTTCCAGTGCAGGGGTGTACAGCCACTACCTAGGTTTTGTGACCCTTCCTTCTCTCTCCTACCTCTCCATTTTAAGGGAATATAGGTAGAAAGACTCAAAGTGGAAGTGGGTGTCGGTACAGGGACAAAGGAAACTGGGCGTAGGAGGGGAAGGTGCAGGGAACAAGTGAAAGAGAGAATAAAGATTGGTGTTACCATGTCCTTAATTCTCATTTTTGCTGTGAGCTGGGTCTCCTCAAATAGACTGTTGGATCCCTGGAACACAGATAATGGTTCCTGTGTTTTGAGGCCTCTCTCCTGACAACATTTAGTACAAGTGCTCCATGCAGCGTAAGAGATTGAGAAAGAAATACTGTATTTCCCCCCAAATGAATGAATGAATGGACAAAAATTAAATGCAATATCATCTTACATGTTTCTAACTCAGCTGTCTGGCAAACTTACCTATCTGGAACATAATGGAAAAGGACCAGAAAGTGTGCAAAGAAAATGCACAGGGTCATGGGGTGATCACTGTAGTTGTTTTATTGAGGGCTTATTATGGGCCAGGCATTGTATTAAGTGCTCTACATGCATTATTTCATTGAATCCTATTTGGTTGTTATACTGTTGCACTTTCCATTCCACAGACAAATACATAACTCGCCTACGGTTCTAACCCAGCTCTGTGTGACTCAAGTCCATGCACATAACCAGCTTTCCAGAGCTGCAGTACTGTATGCACTGACAAGCCCCCTCCAGTGCTCGCTCAGGCCCCACACTCGTCCAGTCATTTCTAAAACTTTTACTTTGCCCACAGCAGTGACACCCAAGGATCTCTATTCTCCAAGGCCACAGCAGAGCAAAGGCAGCAAATGAGGAAAACCTCCTCATAGGCCGTTTCATAAGATGCTAATTTACAACTTGACTCTTTTTTCCTTTCCTTTTTTTCCTTCCTTCCTCCCTCCCTCCCTCCCTCCCTTCCTTCCTTCCTTCCTTCCTTCCTTCCTTCCTTCCTTCTGACAAAAATGATGGCCCTAGAATGTTGATCACTTGGGTTCTGGTTCTGGTTCTGGCAAACTGTCCTATAATATGTGTTTTCCAGAAGATCCACCATGTTGTAAACCAATGCCATTGAAAACTGATAATGATAGTATCCTCAAGAAAACGATATGCTCAACGTGTTCAAAATAGAAGTTAGGGTTTCCCTGGTGGCGCAGTGGTTGAGAGTCCGCCTGCCGATGCAGGGGACACGGGTTCGTGCCCCGGAGCGGCTGGGCCCGTGAGCCATGGCTGCTGAGCCTGCGCGTCTGGAGCCTGTGCTCCGCAACGGGAGAGGCCACAACAGTGAGAAGCCCACGTACCGCAAAAAAAAAAAAAAAAAAAAAAAAAAAAAAAGAAGTTAAAGAGGTATAAATCTGATTGTAAAATAGTCCCTTCTAAAAATATTACAGGAAAATAAAAGCCAAGAACTTAATAAGAACCGAGATATGTGCAAAATCCAGGGTCCTGGATAGCAGAGGCCATGCTCCAGACTAGCAGTAGTTTCCAGACATCTAGATTTCACGGATGAGGAAAAAAATATAGTGCAGGTGGAAGAACTAACACAGATGTGTGTTAAATGTTAACTTTTCTAAATAAAAATGTTTAAAGAGAGCAACCACCATCTAGCATCACCTCCCTCTAATTGAATTGATGACACTCGAAGAGTCAAAGAAACAGGAAGGATGACGTTTCAGAATGAATTTAGACACATTGTCCTTATTTTCTTCTGTAATTTGAATAAAAAAACAACTGCAAGGATCTTAGCAAGGCATTTATAAAGGGCTCAAATATTGATGTTAGTTATGACATTTACTTGTCTCAGTAACCAGATCTCTAGCTGAACTTTTCTTATGCCAAATCCTGTGCTTGGAATCGAGAAAAACAAACAAACAAACAAAGAAACATAAAGCAAACAAACAAAACAATCAGGTATGGTCCTAATTCGGCAGAGTAAGAGTCATCTGAAAATTCCCAGATTTAGATAGATGTTCAGTATAAGGGTGATGATGGATGGTCCTGGGTCGTCAGGGAACACAGCTAGGCCTGTAGTCACGGACATGGTGATGTGCATGACATTCACTCCCCAGGAGGGCCAGTGAGCAGAAGCCACCCTCAACTTCCTGAGCCCTGATCCTCAGCCACAGGAGCTGATGGGTCCAGGGGAGCCTTTGAATCAATGAATTATCTTTGGAAATCTTGGGGAGAGAGAAGTTGGAATTCTGGAAATATATTCTTTAGGATGACTTTGTACTCATTAAGGTTCAATGTATTCAACTTTGCCACTGTGAAGAAGTATATTATCATATACTTGCAGGGATATTAAAGTTTGGAAAAAGTGAAAACAGCCAGGGGAGATATTTCAGATGATTTTAACTGGCCTCAACTTATGAAAAGCTAAAGATTGAATTCGGGCCTTCAATTCTGAAGCAATTGTCCACACTTCCACTCTTTCCTTCAAAACCTTGAATTCAAGCATCTTAGCAGCATTGTCTAAAACCACCCTTGGAGTTGATGCTCAGCCTGCACTGATATGCTTGACCTCTCCTCCTCCAAAGGGAGCTTCAGTTGTTTTTGTTTTTTTGACTGCGCCTTGTGGCACGCAGGATCTTAGTTCCCCAACCAGAGGTTGAACCTGCGCCCCCTGCAGTGGAAGCCGGAATCTTAACCACTGGACCGCCAGGGAAGTCCCAAGGAAGCTTCAGGTTTAATGAGACTAGGTTTCTAGGCATCCTGCTCTCCTTCAACCAGTGTGTTTCCTCCTGCTGCTATGCACGTGCATCTTCCTGTTCTCCTTAATTCTTTCTTAATATCTGGTTGCCCTACAGTGCTCCTCATGTTTTCCTTGAACACTTGATTTCTCCTTGATCTTTCCTTTAAAATTCCCTGGCACCTAGCAATCAGTTCATTGCTCTGCCCACCATTGTTTCATGTGTTTTATTAGCCTTAGCCTTTCACTTGATTATAAAGCCTTTGGAGTAAAGAGTCGATGTCTTTGGGTCAGCTCCCCACATATTTATGAGGGCCAATTAAGTGTCAAGTACTGTGCTAAGTAATTAGTAGGAATGAAGTTATAAACCTCATCTTTCAAGGAATGTACAGTCTAGTGTGGGAGGCGGAAAAGCTTCTCAGTAGTCCATGGAAGGCTAAATCTGATTTTACAACAAGGGGTATGGAAGTACCAGAAAAGAGAGAGAGGTTAGTTCTGATAGTGGGTGGAAGTGAGAAAAACTTCAGGGAGTCCTCTGTGCCAAGGGAAAAGGGATATCAGAAGCGTGAGATAGGAATTACAGGGCCTGGGGAGTGTGGTCATGATGAGGGGAATTTCTGGGAGATGAGGTTATAACTGCTGAGTCCCAGCTGTGAACATCCTTGAATTCTATACTAAGAAGTCAACGTTTTACCTGTGGGCTAGAGAGATATGGAAGGTGTTTAAGCAGGGAGGAGCCTCAGACGAGCAGCCCTTCTATACTAAGCACTCAGTACTAAGTCAATAGGCATCAATTAATTACCCAATGTCATGACTCATGTAAGAGAAACAGACAACATCAAAAGTTGTAACCCTGGATCCAGGGATAATGGAGATGATAGGTCACTGCAAAGTAAACAGGGCTTGCCTGGAAACTTGGGATTGGTTGTCAGTGGAGGAGGAATTAGATTTATTCTCTGAGATGCTGGAGGGCAGTATTAGATCAGGGAGACAAAGCCACAGTGACACAGATTGCTGCTTAGTAGGGTGGCAAACTTTGGAGCTGTTAGAGCTCTCTGGAAATTGTTATTTGAAAAGTATCAATTAGGTAAGACATTGTTGGTGGGACGACTCCTGGTCAGGAAAAACATGGAGGGAATTCATGAACGAGAGGCAAAGTTGGGATTCAATCAGTGGGTCCCAGAAGGCTGGTCCAATGAGCCACGCCAATTTGTGATGAAGTTTTCACTTATCAATGGGAAAATGAGGCAAGAGAGGATTGCATAATCAGTTTTCAGAGAGCCAAAGTTTTCCATTGAAATGACAATCCTTTGTGTGCAACTGATGATTTTCTTTCTTCTTTTTTTAGTGTTAACACATTTCTTCTCTTACTAAATGATGTTGAGGAGAGACGGTAATTTTTTGTTTTGTTTCTTTTCGTATCTTTCCTTGGTGAGATAAAAAACTGTCAAGTGTCCCATGCCACCCCCATTTCCTTTTTGGGCATTGATGGTTTGTGATCTCTCTAGGCTGGGAACCATTGGGCTTCCAGGAGAAGAGGCTTCAAGGGGCTCTGCATCTGCCCTCAGGAAGGGGGAGCGTAGCTACTGATGAGTGAGATTTGAAGACATTTAGGGGGAGCCATGAAGAGTGGGAATTTCCATGCACTGGATAAAGGTCAATATACAAGCAAGTATGGTCATTCTAACTCTTCCTTCCATGGGGCTGGGGGCTTCCAAGGCCCAGGGTGCTCTCTCTGTGCAGAAGGCTCAGCCACTTCCTTTCTCCCGTACACTTTTCCCTTCGTATGGCCACGGCCTGCAGAGGAGGAGGAGAACACCGCTTCTGCTGAGGGTTTTGGGGAGAAACCTTCTCTGGTTGTTTCTGTTCCTTTGTTGAGATCAAACCAGGTTCATTTTGCTGGGAGTGAGAGGCCAGAGCTTTGGCAAGAAACGAAGCTTGCTTGACCTGCCATGCCTGGGGCAGGTGGGGATGCGTGGTTGAGTCTAGGATAGGACTGTGTGTTTGGGGACCTGGGTCTGGACGGCACTCTCTTAATCGTCTCCCTTTTGGACAGTGGTCTCTAAGACCCCTTCTGTCCATAGTCCAGTCTGTGACATCGTCAGCATGGACCCTCTAAGGCAAACACCATCACTGGGCAAAAAGCGAAGGGTCCGTAGGACTCTTCCGGTCCAGTAGCTTGGGGTGGTGGGTGAAGTGGGAGAGGTTAACCAATGACCTTCCAAATGGAAGGAAATAAAGAGTTAATGGGGTTATATCAGGAGCCTCCATTAAAATGCAGACATCCTCAGGTCTCCTTAAGGGTCAAAGTTGCCTTCACAGCTGGCCATTCCAGGTAGTTTCCCCTCTTGAGTGTAACCCAAGGGACAGACAGTTCTGTGATCTTAGGAGCAGGAATGTTGGTCAGGCAGTGAGTCAGTCAGAACACAGAGGTTTTGTCTTTGGTTTCTAACTCTACAAAACAACATGAAGGAATTGGTTTAAAAGAAAAAAAAAAGGCAAAAACACATATAGCACACTCTTTTCTCTCTCCACTTGAGGATGGAGGAAAGAGTCCGAAGGCCTGATTTGAGTCCCTCAGTCATCTCTGATCAAGTTATACGACAAGTCCGGTAACTATACCTAGTCCCTGTTGGCCTAGGACTTTCCTGGTTTTAGCACTGAAAGTCCCACATCTTGGGAACCTGCTCAGTGCTGGGCAAACCAGGACAGCTGGTCACTGTAACAACTGTACCTCAGTTTTCCACTTGTAAAATGGGAATAATTCTCTTGCCCTAGCTGCCTGTATTGTGAGAATCAAATTAGGTGACAGATGTGAAAGTGCTTTGAGATTAATTCTAGACAAATGCAAGTGGCTGGACTGGACGTGCCATGAAAGCCATACCCCTGTGGGTTGGTACATGTTCTGCATAGCATACTTTGCCGGTGTGGAACCTATTCATCTTTCAAGCTGCTAATGTATGTTGTTCTCTGCAGTGCTTCCTGTAATGGCCCAGGCAGAATGGATCTAGCCTTCCTTTCTTTCCTGCTGTACTTGCCATCCAAATACAGCAGACTCATGACTTCATTATCCATCATTTACTCCTCCAGCTAGACTGAGATCTCCTTAATGGTAGGGGCCCTGCTCCCAGCATGATAGCTAACACGGTAGCTGTTTGATACATGTTTGCTGAAGGAAGGAGTGGTTTTAAATTTCTAAGATATATGTTGTACTGCATGTTTCTTTCTTTCTTTTTTTTTTTGTGGTACGCGGGCCTCTCACTGTTGTGGCCACTCCCGTAGCGGAGCACAGGCTCCGGATGCGCAGGCTTAGTGGCCATGGCCCACGGGCCCAGCTGCTCCGCGGCACGTGGGATCCTCCCGGACTGGGGCACGAACCCGCGTCCCCTGCATCGGCAGGCGGACTCTCAACCACTGCGCCACCAGGGAAGCCCCCGCATGTTTCTTGAACCTCCAGAAACTGCATACTAGTTTTACATGTGTGATATGTGCTTCTGGCCCTATAACTTTCTTTAGGGTCCTGTGGCTAAGATTACCTGATGCAGCACAGAGATCCAGATGGGGACCTGAGGTCTGGCCCCTCCAGCCAGGGGTTCTACTTGCAGAAAGCATTTCGAAGGCACGTTTGATCCCCAGGCCACCCCATAATGTGAGACGCAGGTACCACCAGTTCGTGGCAGCTCACAGTAAACCACATCTGGTCTTGTAATGTAGGACCATCTGCCAAGCAGGCACGTGGCTCTGTGTCAGACATCTCAGAGATGCTTGCCAAAAGATAATGGAGGGAATGAATGAAAGTCTTCCCACCATTAACAGAGGGAGTGGAAACACCATTCAGGATGAGAGCCAGCCACTGGCCTCCTCTTGGCCACCTCTGGTTCAATGAAAAGAAGAAAAGCTGGGCTCGTTCTAAGGACCGGCCAGCAGAAGACAGATGGCAATGTGAAAAGAATGTTGGGCAGACCAGCAGGACTATTATTTACTTGTGGACTTTAAAATACATAAAGGTCATAATGTAGGAGAATGATCTCCTCCAGTTATAGAGAATGGCTCCCAGGGAAGAAAGGCACGCTCTGATCTCCCGTGTCCCCACCCCGGGCCTGAACCTGTCTCCAGCTCCCTCTCTCCCTCTCTCCCTCTCTCCCTCTCTCCCTCTCTCCCTCTCTCCCTCTCTCCCTCTCTCCCTCTCTCCCTCTCTCCCTCTCTCCCTCTCTCCCTCTCTCCCTCTCTCCCTCTCTCCCTCTCCCTCCCCCCTCCTCTAGCTTGCTCGCTTGCTCTCATTCTCCCCCTTTCCACTGCCACCTCCAGCCCCTCATCTCTTCCTTTAGCAGCTCTATGCCTAAGTATCTTGTATAATGGGATTCCATGAGAGATTTTCTATGAGAAAATGATTCCCCTGTGGAAAAACAGTGATAACACAGATGGAAAAAGAATGCATGAATTACCATCTCTTTCACTCTTGTACTGTATGCTTGCTGTGTCTTTTACCTGAAATACCTTTCTCCCCATCTTGCTGGTAGATATTCTCCCCACTGGCTCAAGGCCCTGTTCAGGGACTGCTGCTTCGTGCTAGAGGCCTTGCTAGAACTTCCACCCTGGGGAAGGGCAAGGTATTAACCCCTACCTGCGTGGTTTTCCCACGTTGCCTTACCTATTGATTGTTTAGTCAGTGGATCTATCTGTCCATCTATCTGTCTGTCTCTATGGTGCTTCCTCTCTTCTTTGGATTAGTGTTAGTTGTTACTGGGTTGCATCTCCTTTCTTTCCTTCTCCCTTAACTGTGACAGCACTCAAAAATTTCAGTAGTTCACACAAAAATCATGATTACTAGTTTCTTTTGAAAAATGAGAAGATCTGGCAGTATTCCCATATGGCAATATTAGACCAGAACTGAGTGGAGGCCGACCCCTCTAGATAGGCATATACTCTTTCGTTCACTAAGTCCCCACCATGTCCTAGGATACTCCAGAGACCGTCACTTCTACAGCGTAGCGTGGTGGATAAGAGCACAGGCTCTGAAGCTGGACTGCCTAGGTTCAAATTCTGGTTCGGCCATCTGCTAGCTGTATGACCTTTGATAATTTACTTAACGTCTCTGTGCCGCTGATTGGTTATCTGTAAAATGAGGTTCTTAATAATACCTACGTCGTTGGGTTTTTGTGAGGGGATTACATGAATTAGGGAATGCATATGTGGATTTAGAGGGTCTTGCCATATATACAAGTGCTCAATAAATATTAACTATAATTATTATTTACCCTGAACTGTGGTTTTGTTTCCTCATGCCTCTATTGAAAATGAAGAAACCACGTACGGGTTTACCCCTGGTCCATTTCATTCATTTTCTTTTCCTGGGCCCCGGGGGCATGTAAGCTGCAGTCCCTGAATTAGATTTTGGGATCTAATCTTGGGAGTGCCAATGTCATGATTTCTGCCTCTTTGCTTTCCTTAAAAGTACTTACTTTAGTGCTTTGAGGATACTATACGGGGGATGTTGGTAGAGTTCAACTGCATGATCATGGTCATATACTTTCACACTGCTCCTAGGATAATCACTGATAACAGCGAAAGGCACTATTAAGTCCCTTTAAGAGTTGGTTGATTTAATTTGTGTTATATGGTCTATGCAACAGGACTAGTATTTCCTGGTTCTCTGAAGTAGGCAGAGCAAACACATCAACTGACTTGATAACCTGCTCATAAAGTCACAGTATACCTGGAAGTTGGCTGGGTAGAAATCAGTCCATGTGATATGCAATCAATAGGAGTTTCCTACAAGGTAAATTTTTTCTTAGGTTCTGTGGGACAGTTGGCCCTTGCTTTACTGAACTGTACCTTGAATTATAGGTGGGGAGAAATAAAAAGCAGTAAGAGGAAAGAGACTGGAGTGGGGAAAAGTAGTGTTTATGGGACTCAAGGAGACTGGCTTGACTAGTACTATGATTTTTTTTTTTTTAACATCCTTATTGGAGTATAATTGCTTTACAGTGGTGTGTTAGTTTCTGCTTTATAACAAAGTGAATCAGTTATACATATACATATGTCCCCATATCTCTTCCTTCTTGCGTCTCCCTCCCTCCAACCCTCCCTATCCCACCACTCTAGGTGGTCACAAAGCATCGAGCTGACCTCCCTGTGCTATGCGGCTGCTTCCCACTAGCTATCTATTTTACGTTTGGTAGTGTACATATGTCCATGCCACTCTCTCACTTTGTCCCATCTTACCCTCCCCCCTCCCTGTATCCTCAAGTCCATTCTCTAGTAGGTCTGTGTCTTTGTTCCCGTCTTGCCCCTAGGTTCTTCATGACTTTTTTTTTTAGATTCCATGTATATGTGTTAGCATACGGTATTTGTTTTTCTCTTTCTGACTTACTTCACTCTGTATCACAGACTCTAGGTCCATCCACCTTACTACAAATAACTCAATTTCATTTCTTTTCATGGCTGAGTAATATTCCATTGTATATATGTGCCACATCTTCTTTATCCATTCATCTGTTGATGTACACTTAGGTTGCTTCCATGTGCTGGCTATTGTAAATAGAGCTGCAATGAACATTTTGGTACATGACTCTTTTTGAATTATGGTTTTCTCAGGGTATATGCCAAGTAGTGGGATTGCTGGGTCGTATTGGTAGGGAGGCAAGAATATACAATGGAGAAAAGACAGCCTCTTCAATAAGTGGTGCTGGGAAAACTGGACAGCTACATGTAAAAGAATGAAATTAGAACACTCCCTAACACCATACACAAAAATAAACTCTAAATGGATTAAAGACCTAAATGTAAGGCCAGACACTATGAAACTCTTAGAGGAAAACATAGGCAGAACACTCTATGGCATAAATCACAGCAAGATCCTTTTTAACCCACCTTCTAGAGTAAGGGAAATAAAAACAAAAATAAACAGATGGGACCTAATAAAACTTAAAAGCTTTTGCACAGCAAAGGAAACCATAAACAAGACGAAAAGACAACCCTCAGAATGGGAGAAAATATTTGCAAACGAAGTAACTGACAAAGGATTAATCTCCAAAATTTATAAACAGCTCATGCAGCTCAATATCAAAAAAGCAAACAACCCAATCCAAAAATGGGCAGAAGACCTAAATAGGCATTTCTCCAAAGAAGATATACACATTGACAACAAACACATGAAAGAATGCTGAACATCACTAATCATTAGAAAAATGCAGATCAAAACTACAGTGAGATATCATCTCACACCGGTCAGAATGGCCATCATCAAAAATCTACAAACAATAAATGCTGGAGAGGGTGTGGAGAAAAGGGAACCCTCTTGCACTGTTGGTGGGAATGTAAATTGATACAGCCACTATGGAGGTTCCTTAAAAAACTAAAAATAGTACTATGATTTTTTTTTAATGTTCTTCCAGAGGAATAAATTTCATTCCCATGGGAATAGGGAATATGATTAAGAGGTCATTATGCTCTTTGTCTGCTAGATGTCTGTGCTGAGGAGGGATGAATAATATATGTAAGTTTCCCTGCCTGACTTTCTTTTGTTTGAAAACTGCTGGCTTACTACCTCCATCTAGTTGGGAGGAAGTGGCTCCTTTGGTTAGGGATTCACCTGGGCCTTTGTCCCTTACTCTCCATAAAGAGAGGCTGATTAGATTTGATGATCCAGCCATGATCCCAGCCCACAGGGCCACTCATAAAACATTCCTGAAACAGATGGCCCAGAATTTCTGTGCAAGTGCTCAACTCAGGACTACCCCTACCCTTTCTTTCTACTTCCAGACAAATGGATGGAAACAATGTGGCTATTAGCCGAACGTTTGTGGTACCGAGTGTAAAGGGAATAAAGCTATACGTTTGAACATTTCTGTTCCCTGGTATCCTGCAATTTCTGCCCCACTGCAATGAAAAGAAGCTAAGAGAGGTCTGGCCCAGAGAAGCCTTTCACCACTTATTTGGATGGATCCCCAAACTAATAGAATAGATGGTGAGTGCCGAGGGGAAGCAGCAAGGTGAGGGGGAAGTTGACAAGCAAAGGGGATTAACATCCAAGATGCACCATGAGCTCTTCATAAGTGATTTTATTTATTCTCAAGACAATCCTGCGGAGCCTGTTTTAGGATCCCCATTTGGAAGATGAGAAAACTAAGCCTCAGAGGGATTAAATAATGACAGTTAACACTTCTTAGTCACTTTAGTATGTGCCAGGCACTGTGGCACATTCATATGATCCCATTTAACAACCACCGAAGTTTATGTTAGTGCTACCTTCAGTTGTTATATTTGGGAAAGTCAAGGCTTGGGGAGGTGAAGTGCCTGAGTGACTTTTGTCATTAACTGGCAGCCCGTGATTCATACTCAGCCCTAACTTCAGGGCCCCACTGATCAGTCGATGGTCCACACTGCTTATTGCTACTTTCCCAAGATCACACGTGTTGTAAATATGGGGACAAGGTTTGAACAGGGTCTGATCCGCACAAAGCACATCGTTTCCCACACCCACAAGCCCTGAGTGACAGAGCTGGGACAGGTATCCAGACCTTCCCTGCCCTGGTCTGCCTTTGTGTAACAGCAGCTGCCTTCTTAGAAAAGGCAAAAGGCTGGGCAAGTGTGAAAAAAAGTTGCTGAGGGGAGAGAGGCAGGGGGAGGGCGGGAGGTTGAGAGAGAGAGAAAAGAGGTGCTGTTTTTGACAGCATCAGCCTCTTAAAAGAAAGCAACATACAATTTGTGTATCAGCGGGAGAACGCAGTGCTTGGGCAGGCAAATGACAGCTGGCGCTGGGCTGCTGTTCTCGTGGTCAAGGCCATTCATTTCCTGTGGGGTTCATCTCCCCAGATCCATCCTTGTCACCTTGCTCTCTGCACATTCCTCCTCTCTCTCCTTCATGCGTTGCTCTGCCATTTACGAGCTTCTCCACCAGGCATGGTAAAAACGGAGCCCTAACAGGAGTAAGTGCGCGTTTGTCTTTGGGATGCCACCAGGCTCCTCCAAAATAAATCTTGCACCGTGGAGCTCCAGCCTAGCCCAGTGCTTCAGGAAGGAGTGCTTTGGCTGTGGAGTGTAAATGGACCTGGTGTCTCATTTCCCCTCATGTTTTCAGGATGCCACCTTACAAGTTGACAGAGGCAGAGGAGGATGCCTCTGTTAGCACGGAGGTGGAGGTGTGGAAGAAGGGAGGGTTTGGGAATCAGGGTTTGTAGTTAAGCCCTGTCCCACAAGTCACTTTGAGAACCTGGGCAAAACATCACCCCTCTGAATCTTAGCTTCCTCACCTGTGAAGGAAAATGATAATGTCTAAATCCAAAAATGAGAGAAGGATGACTGCTTGGACATCGCTAGGGTGCTGAATGCATTCGTTTCATATGTATTCATTTCATACGTCACAGCAGGTACACAGCAGGTATGAAATGAATACACAACTCCTCCCCCCCTCCTCCGCCCGTACGCTTATGGTAAAGTCAGGCTAAAGTGGTCTGCTTTTCATTGTTGAACTCCATCAAAAGCTCTGCAGAGTTTCTGGAAGCATAAAATGCTTTAAGGGTGTTTTTGTTTCAGTCTGTCATGGGCAGGTAGGGAAGCTTAACAAGCAGTGAGTGTGCCCCTTTCTGCTGTTAGGCAGAGGGTAATGACGTCAGCCTGTGATGTGACCCTGCCCCTTGCACTGTGTGCCTCCCACATGCAAAGATTGCAGAAGGGAGGAAGGACTCCCTAGGGATTCAGGCAGTGTAGGCACCTCCCTTCGTGGAGCCTCACTTTTCTTATTTGTATATTGATTGGGTGGGACTAAGTTGCATGCAGGTGTTGGGGGGAGGATAAATGATCTTTTTCCTCCAGATAATCATCCCTTCCTGATAGTTTTCCTCCTTACGTCCACGCTTGCCTCACATGGTTGGGAAGATCCCAACCTGGGATCAGGCTGGCTGGGTTGAGAATCTCCAGTTTCCGCACCAGGTCACCCTGGGCAAGTTCCGTAACCTCTCTCTGCCTCAGTTTCCTGAGTTGTACAATTAAGATGAAAGCAATATTACCTTCCCAGGGTCGTTGTTAGGATTACATAAGCTAGTGCGCATCACATACTTCAGAGAAGTGCCTGGGATGAGTCAGTGCTTGAGAAATGTTAACAATAGGTCTTAGCATCACCACTAAAAGGCTAAATCACGCCCCCATCCCCCGCCTGGGCTTGTGCGCTGGGCTGCTGCGCCAGTCTCCTAGCAGGCTTTCTTGGTACTCTCTCTGAGCCATCCCACGTGTCCTGACCCGAGAAGCTTCTGTATTGATGCAGCCCTCCTCTGGCAAACCTCCAGTCTCTTTTCAAACACACACATACACACACGCACACACACACTTTCTGCTTGCCTCTTTGTCCCTCCCTTCTTTTTTTCTCTCTCCCTTTTTATCCCCTGATTCCCTCCCTCTCTTCCTTTATCTCCAGCTCTTCTGAGGATACAGGCGAATCCAGCCTCTCTGCATGGAGACCTTTGTCTCTGATCAGGCCCGACCTGGGTCACAGAGTTCAGGGGGTTACCATGACAACAAGCATCCCTGGCTACCCATCAGGAGGCAAGGACCAATTGAAAGGGACTGTTATTTCCCTGGGACATACTGCATTTATTCTCAGCAGTGGGCCCTGCACCAGTACCATACTATGGGAATAGGGTGGGAGGGAGGGAGAGAAAGAAATATCAGTTTTGTGTGTGTGTGTGTGTGTGTGTGTGTGTGTGTTCTCTGTGGGGGTGGATCACAAGTTGTTCTCAGAGAGACATTTTATTTCTAATGCAGCCAGTGTAGGGGGCTGAGGGTGGGGCTCATGTGTATTTCTGATGAACGCAGTTGGTTTCACAAAGAAGAAAAAAGTAAGTTATTTGGCTCAAAAGTGACTTTCTGGTAGGTCTAATGGGAGGAGGATAGGGGTGGAGAATTAACATTAATAAGTACCCTCTGTAACAAGCACTTTATGTTATTTCATCAAAACTCAGAGCAACTGCAGTGAATTGTTATTACTCCAATTTTACAGAAGAGAAAACAGAGGCTCATAAAGTTACAGTGACTCACGAAGCTAGGTCCAACTGCTGGTAAAGTAATGGCCCTTGACCTTGAATTGAGGCAGTTTGACTCCAAGGATCGTGGTTTTGACACTATTCAATGCAGTTTCCCTGTCATTCTCCCATTATATTAATCTTCCTTTTCTTTCCAAGCTACTGCTTCCTCAGAAAACATGTACATCTCTCTTCCCTGGCCTCTAACCTTGCCTCCCAACGTGGGCTGCTGTCCACCTCTAACAGAATCACCTAGGGGACTTGTGGAAATTGCACATTTCTGGACCCTACCTGGACCTGCAGAATCAGGAATCTCAGGAATCAGAGTCTAGAAAGGGGCATTTTAAACCAGCTTCCGTAGAAGATTTTAATGCATACTAAAATTGGGATATCGTTCTTTTATGGCAATAGATTCAACACCACCAAGACGTCACTTGCTTATTTGTTTCCCAGTTACATTCTGGGTCAGGGTGATTCCCTAAAAGTGGAAAACTCTTCTCAACGGCCTTGAAGATACAATCATGTCACATGGTCCCAGTATGGAGGTGGGCAGCTAGGAGACCCTCAATCCCTGGAAGTGAGACCACTCCCCATAAAACCTTGTGACATTTCTTCCTCAATCATGGCCTTAACCTCCCTCTTCTTTTTTAGCCAGATGCCAATACAGACGAGTGGTTCTTAGGAGATATTTTCCAGCCTAGGGTTGTGTGAAGGGAGAAAAATATATTCAGTAGGAATGCGATTGAAACTAAACTGTTGATGAGCAATCTTGAGCTTATGTCCGATTAAAAAATAAAATAGATATAGACAAGATACAGTGCAGTAGGAGGAAGGTAAAGGTAATTGGCAGCCTCTACCGTTCTTGCTTGTGTGCCAGGAATTCTGTACCCCTCCCAGAGATGCCTTTCTCAATCTTCTAGGTGCCCCAGAGGTGAAGGTGAGGTGGGGACACATCTGCCCATTTTCTGTCCTTGCCTGAATCACTTTGTACCTGAGTAGTCCTGAAGCAGGAGCACAGAAGTCCCAGAAAGCTCCCATAACAGAGTTCTTTCCCAAACTACCAAGTCTTAAAGTAAAGGCTATGACTGATGACAAACATAGAGCCGCTTCTTCCATCTGTCCCCATCTCATTAGGATCTGTAACCACATTATCGCCTACCAAAATGACCACAGTGGCCTTCTAAATGACCTCCCTTGCCTGTGAGCCTCCTCTCTTTGGTTCTTGTCGCAAACCACTGCCAGGATCATCTTCGGTCCTGATCGTGGTCCCTCCATCAGTGGCCTTCCATGACCTCTACTGACATCAGATAAAAAATACAGAGACTTTTGAAATCCTTTGCACCATGACCACAGCCAGTCGCTCTTGCTTATTAATGCATTCTCTAGTTAAGGTGGATTCTTGCTGTTCCTGACAACAGGCCCTATGCTCTCCCACCGCTCCACCTGGAGTTCCCTCTCCTTACTTCTCATCTATCACAGTTTCTTCAGGGCCTAACTTGGATGTCGCCTTGGCCTCGGAACTTTTGGAAATGCTCCCATTCAGATGTGGACTGTCCTCTTGAGTGTTCCCGGATCTCTTAGGGCATTGAGCAGAATAGCAGGTATCTGTGTAATACTGCTCGTGAGCTGTGCTTGACTATGCATCACTGAGGGGCTGGGATCGCTTCCCTCTCACCACTGCCCCCTGAAGTGCAGCACACAGTCCTTTGTGTGGAGAAGATACATATTCGGAAAGGAACCTGTGAAGCTGCATGGAAAGCCCAGGGAGTGGGTCTTAGACCCTCCCCCACTAAGCTGTAGGAGAAGGCTGCACTGTGCTCTTCCTGTCACCTTGGCTCACACGTCTGGCATGGATAAGACACGTGACAGAACACAAACACGTCATGACCACAGGGACCAGAGAAGACGCCGCGGAACCACAGTCACAGTTAAAGACCAGACTTTGACCAATGTCCCGATGAGGGTATAACTCTTAGCAAATCCATTAAACTCCTGATAGATGGTTTGTGAAGGAGAGTCATTAGTTGAGATTTTAACTCAGGCCCACCTGGTGTGGATTCCTTCTTGAATGGGTAAAACAGGGGTCATGCTCCCTTCGTTAGGAAATTTGAATACATCGTCTCTAACTGAAGGGAGTCTTTATCATAATAAAGAAGAGAGACTTCAGTTCAGACCAGCAGATACATTGAGTTGGCAACAGAAGGGCCAATAGATCACAATTAGTGGATTTACCTATTACCTTTCCCTAGCGACCGGCATTGGCTGCGTAGGTCTTTATCCACAACCTCAGGGCTTCGGAAACAAAATTCAGCCCCTCACCCAATCCCAAGCATGCAGTGACGGCCAACAAACAGCATCTGTTTCAAAGAAACACCACCTGTCCAAATGGAAAATCAAGCACTGAACCACCTTGCTTCCTGAGTATTTGTTTCCAGAGGAGAAGAGACAAACACGCCATTCTGTCACTGCCACAGCCTTTTAATGCTCTGTAGGGACAAGCCTGGCCTCTGCCAAGTAGACTTGGCAAGTTTTAGAGGAACATTTGGGCCTTAGATATCGGCTCTCTGACCTTCTGGGGCAGAGCTGGGTGATCTGCCTTGGAGGAACCTGGACCTTTTTCCAGGCAGGCTGGAAGGGAGCGAATGCCCCGCAGGTGTTGTCAGGTCTGGCTTTATGGAGAGTGGTGCAGGGGACTGCCAGGGAGGTCCTTTCTGGCTGTGGGCACTGGCACTAAGTCTGGAGCACATCTGCCTGTGAGGGCAGCCAAAGCCCCACCTTTCGCAGGGCAGAAGAGAAGTTTGCAAGGTCTGTAGTGTAAAACACTCCTAAAGAGTCTGCAGCTTTGTGAATGACCTAGACAGTCTTTGAAAAGGTATTTTTTACGATTCTAAATAATTTGAAGACAACATTGATTTCCTCTGCCATATCCTCTTTAAGCACATTTAAGCCCCTTTTCAATGGGGAACAGAGGTATCATGTCCTACCCCTTTACTCTTCTCCTCATTTTCCACCTCTGTCATGTAGAACGGTTTGCTGGGATCAGATCAGTGAATCTAAGATTGTTGCATCAGGCACATGTGTCTGTGGCATTTGGCTTGCCATGACTCTTTGGTGTTTGACCATGACTTGGGGAGTCGGCATCATTTGGGGCATGTGAGGCAGAGACCTGAAGGAAGCCGGGCTGGACTTTGGGCGTGCATGTGTGGTTATTCATATTTTCTGTAACCATTTTGCAATGATGTGTTTCATGGGACCTCTACACTGCTGGTTGCTAGAATGACTCCTTTTATCACAGAGATGAGAAGTAGGCGGAGAGGGACTTTCCCAGGCCAGAAACCCAAGGCTCTCTTAGGATGAGCGTTGCTCTTCCGTTTTCGAGTCAGGGAGCCCCATGGCTCTCATAAAGGTTGCCAGTGGAGAGAAAGGAGCACTGGGAGAGAGCTGGGGGCATGTGGGCTCCATTTAGGTATTCTGGACTTGCTCATCAACCATCAGTGATCTTATCTGGAAGATGTTCCTTTTCATGTCTCTTTCCCTTTCTCTTTCGTTCTCAAAATCAATAAATGACTTGTTATGTCTCACAGAGATGTAAGCAATAGAATTAGGTATTTATTTATTATAGAGTTGAACTATTTTCAATATTTACACCAGAAAGAATCTTTGGGCATGCAAAACCCATAAAGGCAGTGTTACTGCTCAAAGAAGTGGTGCATTAAAGAAGAAGGGCATTAAAGTGAGCATTCACTATCACCTTTTGCCTTCAGAGTGGTGAGTGGATGCCCTGGGCTCCAAAAGTCTGCATTTTTAATTTTTGAGTTGACGGTAATTGTTTGCCCAGTTAAATAGGTGCTGGGAACCTGGCATAAGTTCGGTCTCCTGCCTTTAACAGTGTTGTCAGTCATGATGCCCAGCCCAGAGAGTAAGTACATCCACGGGCTCTGGAGTCAGACTGCCTGGGCTTGAAATCTGGCTCCTTTATTCGCTGTGTCCACCTGGTCAAGTAACTTAATTCTGTGCCAGTGTTTCCTCATCTGTAAAATGGGGATAATCGTACTTCATAGGGAAATTAAGAGGATAATATGAGACACTGCACATAGCACAGTGTGTGGCATGTGGTAGGCAGTCACTCAGTGGTAGCTTTTATTGTAGTGGGAAGTAATTTGAGTCCCAGATGACCGGAGATTTACGTTCACATTACTGAGTTTGTCACCATGTTCCAGGCACCCATGGATAGGGTAGGGTGGTAGAAGTAATGTGTTGAGTGGGAAAATCATGTCACCTTCTGTACCCCCTTGTTTTTTTTTCAACTTTGCATCCAAATATTTAGATCAAATGATGTCCCTGACCCATAAAGCCTTCATTAATCGTAATACTGCAACATCATTGGTGTTCCTGGACCTATAAGAACTCATTCTCTACTTTGGGCCTTTCTAGGGTGATGTTCTATAAGTACCTAAAAGTTTCTTTTCTTGCCAAGCACTATCCTCTGAATCCCCTTTGAACCTTGCCTAAACTTGTACGAAGAGATTTTTAAGTTCTTCCAGACAAAAATGCATGATTAATAAATACTGGGCCATTTGGTTTCCCTTTATTAGGTCACATACAATTATTTTTATACTCCTACAGATATCGTTATTTCCTGATATTTGGACAGTTGCTTACAGTTCTTCAATGTATTTTTATTGCTCTTCAAATAAGGACAAAAATCCTTTACAAAATCTGTCTGCATTTCATTATTCTCCAATCGTAGCTTAACTTTTTCTCCTCTTTATTACCCGTGCTCCAGGAGTACTTAGCTTTTTTTAGTTTATCAACTGTACCATGATTTCTTGCCTTAGAGTCTCTGCACGTTCTGTTCCCTCTGCCTGGACTGTTCTTCTCTTCCTCTCCCCTCACTATACTTAGTTAACTCCTGTTAATCTGTCATATTTCAGCTTGGAAAAATGCATCCTTGGAAAAGTCTTCTCAGCCACATCCTACCTATCCTGCACACCAGTTGGACCTTGTTATCTCTGGGTGTATTTGAGATCTTCTCTGTGTCTTTATTGTTCTGCAGTTTCAGTTGAATCAGCTGCTGATTTTCATCTGTTTATCCTGCTTAGGACTCATAATTTTTGAATCTGAGTATTTATCTTATCCATAAATTTTGGAAAACTCCCTTCAAATATTACCTCTACTTCATCCTCTCTTGTCTCCATATGGAACTTAAAGAAGATGCACCTGGCATTTTTTTCCTCTCTCATGTCTCTTAGCCTCTTTGGTATATTTTCTATCTTTTTGTCTCTCTGTGTGATATTCTAGGGAATCTTCTCCTATTTTTTTTCCAGTGCACTAATTTTCTCTTCAACTCTGTCTGATTTGCTGTTTAACTCTTCCATTGAGATTTTATATTAATTACTCCATTTTTTTCCTCTTCTGTAAGTCCTAATTGATACTTTTCCAAATAGATCTTGTCTTTTATGATAGTGTCTTTTTCTTTTAAAAGTATTTTTGATTACTTTTATGTTTTTACTTGTACTTCTGATTCTTGCTCATGTATGTTGTCACATAATTTATAACTTTGCCTTGCTTAGGGCAGACCCAGAATAATTAGTTTATGCTTTTTACTATGGTTTTGGTTTCCTTTTCCCTTTTTGACCTAGAGATTTCTTAACTTTCATTTAAAAGGCTATTTGTTATATCTTTCTCCAGCATATCTAGGTGTTTAATAGTGGGGGTTTTATTCTGCCAAATTGCTGGAAGTAGGTGTCCTCTAAGTCCCCTTTTATAGACTATCATAATTGTCATGAACCATTAAACAATAATCATCTGTTTAATGCCTTTCTTCCCTGCAAGAATGTAGTTGCATGGGACCCGGACTGTGTATGTCTTACCCCCAAATTGTAGCTCCAGCTCCTAGCCTAGTGCCTAGAATGTTGTAGGGATCAATATTATTGGAATAAATGAACGAAGTGGAGGCAGAGGTGGCTCTGGATGTCATGTCAAGGTGGGTTAGGAGCCTCTCTCCATCTTTTTACAACCTTTTAAAACACTCTCACCTTTCCTTGAATGCTACCCTTCCCTAAGGTGATTTAATCACTCTGTAATTGACACAATGTCTTACAGGTGACTTCACACTATTGCTTTCATTTACCTTCTATGTAGATTATCCCATTTGAACTTAAAACCACTTTGGACCTAGGAAAGGATGAGATGGTTATCCTCTCTTTATAGATGAGGATACTGAAGGTCGGAAGATGATATGTCTCACCTTTTGTAAGACAGTCAGTAGTAAATCCCAGAGTTAAATCTAGGTGTTTTGACTTTAATTTTACAGGACTCTGCCTTAGCTGTTTGGAATGTATACCAGAGCTTCTTTATGTGAAAATAAAGTGCACTTTGCTTCTTTACTTAAATACCCGTTTCTTGCTAAAGATATCAGCCTCTAGGAAAGAATGGGTGCTACCACTCGTTTGGTGCTGTTTTGATTTCCACAGCTAGAATCTCAGGACTCAAATGACTTGATTTTTCATTTGGACCATGTACTTGCTTCTTTGGAGACAAACATTACAAACCACCTTCTGTCAAAGAATCCAGGTTGCTGGAGAGCCCTGTTCGTGGCCTAGTTGGATGTGGAGGTGTCTGGTAAAGGATGGTGTGTTACAGATCACACAACAGAAACACAAGGTTCATCAATGTTTACCACTTGGAGGGGTAAGGTGAGGCGTGGGAAGGGAACACATGGGCAGCGACAGTCAGAGCAAGCTGAGGCCCCCAGTCAATTTCCAACCTCAGGGCTGAAGATCTTGGGTGGCTGGAATCTCCCAGGCCCACAGGTGTCTAAGAAGAGACCTCTTGACAGCTCCCACTGTGGCCCTGGAGCCATGTGGCAGGCACAGCAGCTTCCTTTCTGAGGTAGGGAGGGGAGAGGGAGTACCAAGGAAGCAGATCTTGGCTACTTACCTTAGGGCGGACCCCTTGGGCGTCGCAATGCCATAGCCTTTGGAATCCAAGTTACCTCCCACTTTCATGGTGTCACAGGGTTTCCGCTGCTCAATATACTCATTCATGGTGGACTCTAGAAGGTAGGCGTATTTGCCTTTGGATTTCCTTACTCGGATCATCCCCTCCTCCGTGGTCCGCACAAACACGGATGGTTCTGCTGACTTCATGTACGTCCACATCTTCTCAAACACGGCGATTTTAGACCTCTGGCAGGGGACAGGAACGAAGCTGGAATTAAGCGCTGGCTGTGCGTGGCGTGGAGGTCGGCCCACACACAATAATGAAGAGCCAAGTGTGGCTTGATCACACATTCATGAGCGAGATTAGCTCAGGAAGAAACAAATTATCAGTGATTGCAAAATAAGAGGCTCTAATTAGTACCAGTAGGCTTCAAAGTAAAAATATCTTGCAAATATAGAATGAATAGGAGAACTCATAATCTTTTAATTACTGCTGAATAGTTATAGTCCTCTTAAATATGGGGAGAGTTAAGAAACTGGGGCTCTGTCTGACTTTTCAAGACATCAGAGGACCTATCTGTTGTCCAATAAGGTCATATCACAAAGCCCTGAAGAAGTGGAGAGCTGACAATAGGTGGAGTCTGATTTCATCGTTAAAGGACAACACTAAAGAATTTCTAATAGATCATAGGTGCCAAGTTCCAGTCATCCCGTATTGCAAGACTGGCCCTCAGAATGCACATTGTTGTCTGATAAAGTTAATAATTGGGGGCTTAATACTGTCTTCTGCTTACATTTCAAAAGCCTCTACATCCAGCCAAGCTGCTTTCCTCATTTCCTCCTGAACTCATTTTGGGCCTTCCTTCCTTTGTGACTTTGCCTCATTTGTTCACTCCCCTGGATATGTTGGTTCTCTCCAGCCACATCCTACTCATCATCTCACAGATGAGAACAAATCCTGTGTATTCTGAGACTACCTCAGTTCCAAGGACAGTAGTTCTCAAACTCTAGTGGGCACCAGAATCATGTATGGAGACTGTAAATATGCAGACCCCCTGGCTCTAAACCTAGAGATTCTGATTCAGCAGGTGTTAGATGGAGCCTAGAATAAATCTTTTTCAGAAGTCCCCTAGGTGGTTCATCTGTATGGTCCGTGTGGCCCTCACTTTAGAAGGAATATTGTGAGGATTGATGTTCCTCTAGGACACATTGTCCAGGCACTCACTGGATGTCCAGGCTAGACTTTTAGGATTGAGAGCCATTCATACTTGGGCTTAGGTCTCGAGTTTGTGAACACTACCTGAGGGTAGGGGACGTCTTCCCTTCTATGGGTCCTGCACAGAGTCTAACCTTGCATCTATCTAGTAGGTTCTTAGTTAGGGCCCATGGTCTAGGACCACAAATCCACCCTCTCACATGTGATGCTCTTCCTAAAAAGCATCCTTTCCCCAACAGGTAGATGTATTTTAGGGCTACTGGTATCTGGCTTTGGAAAATGCTTTGTAAATGGAAAAGTGTTAAACACATGTAAGGGACTATTTTTTTTAAAGACAGTTACTACTAGAGTTAGGCCACCTATGTAATCTAGTGGTTGATATATAGATTACAGATTTCTTTAGTATAAAATTATTATACATGCAATATGTCATTATTCTTTGCACACAATATCAGGTTTGTTTTCTTGATATCAACAAGCGTTGGCAAAATATTGATATACAGTTAGCTTGTTGCTTGAGCCAATAAAGATATTTGGACCCAGGAAAACTCTAGGTCTCAAGGAAAAATGAATGGAGGTCGTTACTGAGAATGTCAGGGAAGCGTTCGGTAGAGTGAACGCTTGTAAGATAGTCTATAATTAGATAAATGAGATGATTTGTTTCACTAGATGGTTTACAATCTGGAAAGGACACTGGCCTGGGGGTGAGGAACCCTGGGTGCTAGTCTTGGTTCTATTGCTAACTTTCCTCATTTGTTCTATAAGGAGTTTGGACATGGTAACCTTTACGTTCTTTGCTAGATTGAAATATTTGGTTCTTTACGTGAATATCATTCAAGCAACAATGTCCAGGTGAGGGGAAAAAAAAAAAAAGGAGAAAAGGGAGGGAGGATTTCAAAGTTAGGAAAAGAAATATCCGAGACCAACCGTAGTATCTACAGCGTATTGAATATTCTCTCACAGGAAATAGGGAAATAGATAAATTCAGCTGTGATCAGATTTGCAGATCATCTTCCAGGCACAAAACCAGCAAGACACGCAGCAGGGCAATTGCAAGATGCAATGTGACCTGACAGGATGGTCACAGCGGGGGAACACTGGGCTGCTGACAGGCAGAGCTGCAGAGCGCTCTGGGCAACAGTATGCAGAAAATTAATATGTCTCCTCAGCCTCACCCCAGTGCCCCCAACGCCGAGGCTGCACTCACAGTTGCTCAGAGTAGAACTATCAGGAAAACGTCATCTCCAGGAATGCGAAGGCAATGCCAGTGGCAGGGAGGATTGGAAACAGGCTTGAGGTATTTGTTCTTGGATCTCTCTTCTCATCCGCAGCTCCCACAGCCCTTCACACGTCTTAATTAAACTGTCGGTGGAGGATTAAGTGACTCTGGCTTGGGGCTGCCGAGAAGCTCTGGGCTGCCACGGGGGTGAAAAGCCAGACTGTTCAGAGGTAGAATTCTTGGTGCCCTATTCCCTCCTTCTGCCTTATGGGGGTGGTAGGTGACCTTGTCTCCCCACCCACCAAGGTCCTGGTGGGATAATTCAGGTCAGCGTCACAGAGATGGAAGGGCTCACAGGACACATCGGGTCAGCACCACTCTTTTTTTTTTTTTTTTTTTTTACAGGTGAAGAAACCGAGGGCCACAATGTGGCAATGAACTGTCCAAGTCATGTAGCTTGTTAGTGGCAGAGCCAGGAGGAGTAAAACCTCGTCTCCTGATTGCACCCCTAGTACCTTTACACTGCAGCTAGCTGTCTCCCTCGTTTTATGCTTTATGTTTTACTGGCTGCAGGACCCTGGGCAAGTAACATAACCTTTCTGAGCCTCAGTATTTCTCTCCTGACAATGGCGATAATATGTACTCCCTACACAGTGTTGCCATGGAGATTATATGAGAATAGAACACTTTAAAGAGGTAAAGGGCATACCCCAATGCCTGGCACATAGTAGGTGTTCCATAAGTGGTGTAATCACTACTAATAATTATGACTTTTCTTCTGGTTTGACTTTAGGGTAGAAATGCCCAATACATGTTTGGCTTGGTACCAGTTTCCCTTCCTATATACATGGCAGACATTGATAGCAATTAAAGAATTCTTTCACACTGAGCCCGATGTGACCTCAGAATCCCTCTTAACATAAAACTCCAGGCAAGCACTCCTGACCAATCAGAGTGAACTGTTGATACAACCTATTTGCCTAGTCTAATGAAGTAAGCCTGGCTAGGGCACACAGCTTGTCGAATATGCACTGCCTTGGTTCTAAATGCCTAGCACAGTGCTCTGGACAAGAGATAGTAATATGTCTGTTTCTATAGTTATTAACAGAACGTGGAAGTCTGAAGTCTTAGCTGTGCCTCTGAATTAGCTAGGACATGCACATTTTCTTCTTTGGACCTCACTTTCCCCAACTACAAGAGTGGAGGGTTAGACTGGATTTGTCTATGGGCCCATCTAGTAACTTGAGCGATCTTAAAAAAAAAAAGTTATTAATGACACCATCCATTAGGCCAGTGTGGTTCAGTGCAAGAATATTTGGGTCGGAATGAGGAAATTCAGATTTTGTACCCCTCCCGGACACTTGCATCATGAATTCCCTGCATCTCAATTTCTTGCCCACAATGTGGACACACAACCCCTGTTCTGCCTTAGGTCACAGGTGAAACATAAAGGAGACCATGGATGGGAAGGGGCTTTGGGGGCTGTAACATGTGAATGTACCGGGGTGGAGATCATGGGTATATAATGAGTGGACAGATTGGGTGGTTCCCCAACTGCATCAGCAGGGCCTGGGGCATAGAACTGGCTTTATGGACAAATATCAGGCGTCTCCTTCATACTCTGGTTGCAGGCTAAAGATGTCAGAGAATTGTAGCAAGATGACAACTGGTTTTTCTACTAACTGGTTGGGTTAGCCTAAGCAAGTCATGTTTCTTTATAAAATGAAGACTCTCACCAAGTGACCCCTAAGTTACCTTCTTGCTCCAATATGTTGAAAATGAATGATTTTAGTCTTGGAACCTCCATCAGCCATGGTTAGGACTTTGGTCCCTCTTCTGCCTGTCCTACAGAACGCAGAGCCCACGATCAAGAGACTGTGCACAGCACCCTGCGGGTTCACTCAGAGTCTGGGGTTTGCTCCATGAAGTTGCAGTGAGAACCCAGTGGGTCCGCATAGGATCCCCACCCTCTTGCCAGAGGCGATGCAGAGGCTAGCTCTGTATTCTCCTCCTCCTCCTTATTGGCTGTGTGACCTTGGGCAATTACTTTTACCTCTCTGAGCTTCCTTTGTAAAATGGGGATAACAAATCCCCAACTCGCCTCTGATGAGAGGATGAAATAAGGCATGAAATGTGTGCTTCTTAGCACAGGGCCCAGTTCACAGTATGTGCTGAGGAAGTGGTAGCAATTGTTTATTATTTTTATTTGATTAACATATGGTAACTCCCTGTGCTAAACATTTCCAAAGTCCAGGGAACTACAGGTGTTCTTGCTTTGGAGCATTTGTTCAAGTTGTTCCTTTTGCCTAGAATGTAATTAGCCTACCCTGATCTAACTTGGTTTCATGATGTCTAGAGATGTTTACAGGTCTATCCTTTGTGGCCATAATCCCTCCCTCCCCCTCCTTCAAGATGGCTCTCAATTGCCTACACCCCCCAAAGCCCTAATGGGAAATGGAGGCCCCATTCATTGTTCTTTGTTTCCTTGTATTTTAGACGTCCATCTCTTTTCATCTCATAATGACTCTTGGAGGTCGACATTATTTTCCTCATTTTGCCTCTAGCCACAAGACATCTCCACCACCTCCACTCCCACTTCACATTTTCTGTATCTCCTGGCACTGTTTAATAATAGACCGCCTATTCCAGTCATTATTTCCCATATAACATCTCCTTATTCATCAAAGTCTCCAAGGAAGGGACACAGAGGGCATCAGGTTGGGACCTTGTTCCTCTCTGTTCCTAATCAATTACTAATAAGGCTGAAGGTGCTTATAGGAGCAGGAAGGGAATTATATGTCATATCCTTTGCAGCCCTCGGAGAACGTGGCACAGACTGGTATACATAAGGGGTCTAATTCAATGCAAGAGCTTTGAAGTTTCCATGAATGCAGAAATGGAGGTTTCTCAGGGATCCATAGAAAGCTGAGAAATGTCTCAGTTTCCCTGACTTACGCTCAGTTAAGCAGTTGCCTATAATCTCATGCTAATGAGAAGGATATTTTACTGACAGTAGTGGTTCCCTTTTGTGGAAGTGCCCTGGGACAAGGGATGTCCCTACCCTGAAGAACTCCTTCGTGGATCCCGCTTCTAGGGTCCCGTAAGCGATTTCTGTCTGCTTCGCTAGGTCCTCGGCACTCTCAATGGGAGATACCATCCTCTCCACGGTCAGGAAGGCGGCCAGGTTGGCTGTGTAGGAGGAGATGATGATCAAGGTGAAGAACCACCAGACGCCGCCAACGATGCGGCCGGACAGGGACCTGCAGCCCAAAGGGAAGAGGTGTCAGAAGCACAGAATCAATTACAGAAGACTGTGGGGAGGGGCCGAGGGCCAGCCCCAGCCCATCAGCAGAGCTGTCAAGCCCTCTTGCGCCCTTCTCTTCTGTCAGCAGGCTGTGAGAATCCAAACGTCAGAGTCTCCTGTGCGTTTTCCTTCCTTACTGTGGATAAGGACCTGTGGGGTTGCCATCCTTCATGGGCAAGACTGCCCTGCAGGTACATCTTCACACTCACTCTCACACATACATACACATCGAGACACGAGACACATGCCAACAAAGACACAGATACGTCAACATTTGCCCGCAAAAATCACAAACATGTATAAACATCCTGTTACAAGCAGTTACATATATGCCAAATGTATGTGCATACATATATAAACGCAATGCATTTACACATACGTTGCACACATTTGATCATGTCCAGACTGCCTTCTCGCCACTGCCTTCCTGGCTGGCAAAGGCCGCCAAAATGATGGATTAGAAGGAAGGGAAGGGAGAACATTTTGGAAATAAAGACAACACTAGCACTCCGTCCAGCCACCTTGGGGAATGTCACTGTTGAGTGCAGGTACGGTTCTCCTCCTTATCAAAGAGAAAGAGAATTTGGCTGAAATAAAAGACAAAGGATAGTCTGATCTGGATCAAAATGGCAAATATGACAATCATATGTGAGACAAGAAACTTATCCTTGATTTTAGGGTCCTGTTCTCTCTTATGCCCAAAACTGTGACGAGAAACATGACCAGCCAAGAGTTCCACTGTGATTGTTGGGATTTGGCTAGGAGACTTCAAGTCCAGGGCTTCCCAAAGGTGTTACCAATGATGTAGATGTTATATGGGGTGATTTTATGTGGTGGCTAGACATGGCATCGAGCCATACTCCATCAGATAGTGATAAAGTTATTTGCATTCCATTACTCCTTCCCTGCTGCTCCGTTTATTAAGGAAGTGTCATCCTGGAGCTGCTGTGCCCTTAAGCCCTTTGTAATAACATGTGCTCCGACAGCCTCAAGCTCAGAGGCGACAATGCTTAACTAGAACCTCATGCTTAACACGAAGAGCAATCACCAGTCCAAACCGTGAGTTTTATGGATAAGGGAACTCAAGAGTCCCAGATCATACTGGCTTGGGAGCAACACCCAGGCCTGCTGGCTTGCTTGATTGTTGAGACTTTGTCAGCCCTCTGTGTGTTATTCCCATGTTCCTGTCTGTTCTACTTTGTTTCGGTTTCTGAGAGACTCCTTTTCACTTTAGGCAGACAGTGCTCACCCCAAGAAATCCAACGAATACTTGTTATTGCTTGCTATATAGAAAACACTGTTCCTAGATGCTTCACAGGGAGAGGGAAATAAGAGGAGACTTGTTCAAAGGAATGAGAGCAGGAGAGTGCGACCAAACGATATCCTTTGAAGAACAGCTTCAGGAAGAGGGGAGACTCTACAGGAAGACAAGGCTTGGAGGGATATGTTCACTGAAAGACTGATGTGAGGCTTATGCCTTGTGACCTGAGTGAGGCGCATCTGGCAGAAGTTGCAGGAAACAGATGCTATCTAAATAGGAGGAAGATTTGTTTCTTTGTTTTTTTGTTTTTGCAGTATGCGGGCCTCTCACTGTTGTGGCCTCTCCCGTTGCGGAGCACAGGCTCCGGACGCGCAGGCTCAGCGGCCATGGCTCACGGGCCCAGCCGCTCCGCGGCATGTGGGATCCTCCTGGACCGGGGCACAAACCCATGTCCCCTGCATCGGCAGGCGGACTCCCAACCACTGCGCCACCAGGGAAGCCCGAAGCTGAGCTCTTGGACTGGAGTGACCCTTCAGAGAGGGTCTGTGTTGGGCTACGATGGTCTGACCTTCACACTCCACATCAATCAGTTCTTGCCGTGCACCTCGGGTGAGGAACCCAGGCAATTTCCAAATTCACTGCCAGCTGAAGGCTTTCTGTGGGAAGCACCCCCAGCAGCTGGGGCTACAAGTCCTTCGTAGAAGAAATGTCCACCCTATGTGAATATTTCAAATGGAACGGTGTCTTTCAAAACATACCCTCCAATCTCCTCATTATATAGATCCTGTGGCCAAAAATAGGAAGTAATATAAAGTCCCATATTAACAACCCCCCCCCCCCAGCCAAATACTTCTTTTCACAGAAACCACAGTACCCTCCACAAAGTGCAATTTGATCAGGCCACTCCCCTATTTAAAACATATCATGGCTTTGCATCACTCCAAGGTCAGAAATCAGAATCCTTTAAATGGACCTCAAAACCTTGCATGGTGTGGCCCCTGCTGTGTTCCCCAGCATCACATCACGCTTGCTCTGCCAGCCATGACACTGCCTTCAATATGCCTCCCACCATAGCACATCTTTCTTCTGTCTGAAAGACTCCAGTCGATCACAACAATCCTGTGAATGACCTTATTTTGCTGTAGGGAAAAAAACCCTTCCCTTTCTAGTATGTATGTGTGTTGCCAGACTTGAAGTTTGGGACATTGGTTAGTTTGTAATCAACCATCCGTTACCTAATTGCACTTGCAGCTGTAGAATTGCTACCATGGTGATGAATATTGCTGTCCAAAATATTGGCCTTTATCTGATAGGGTGTACTGACTTGATACCCAAATTGATGTCTCCCTCCAGAGGAAGATGCCTGTTGCTTTGAAATACGTAGGTATCTGTGCACGTGTCTCTTGATGAACTGTCAAGATAGAAAAGGAAATCCAGAGAAAGTGCCAGGCAGGGCACGTTGCGGTGGGCAAGTCCCCACCTCCACTTTACTACTTCACTGGAGGTGTAAATTGTGTCAACTGTGGGTCTGCTCAGCTAACGCCCTGCCTAGTGGACTAACTAGGTTCACGTTAAAGAAGTCCTTTGGGGTGAGGGAGTGAGAATGCATAATACAGGCTAAGGAAGATAAAAAGTAAAGCCAAGGGTACAGAATCCTAAGATGAAGCTGTTTTAACTAGGCTGATTCAGCCTCTGGCCTAGTGAAAGTCTGGGGCTCTGAGTCAAAGGCTTTGGAAAGAGTTCCCCTTTATCTCCCTCCTCTACCCCGTAACTCCTCACATTTCCGGAAGGCTTCCCCCAAATCCCTCTCAGGTCTTAGAGAACATGGCTCTTTCTCTCCTCTTACCAAGACCCACTGCTTCAAGAGTTAACTCCAAGGACACATTGATCCCCACAATCTATTGGTCTTTGTGTATCGGAAATCACAAGATGGGATTTTCCAGCCACCCACCAGAGCAGCTGAGAAGGGCTTCCTCTCATCCTCCCAAGCTACCACTCCTCCCAGAATCCGTATCTTATTTCTCACCTCCTCCACCTCTACCACTTAATTTGCTCTGCAGAGAAAGTCCCTAAGTTTTACTGGAAACCCAACTTCCGTCCCAGTAGACCCTGTTGTCACAGAAGGGAATGAGCAGAGAATTGCAAGGCTAGCAGATGACTCCCCGGCTCATACAAACACACGTGGTTCTCGGAGGCATTCTTCTCAAATCCAGCTGTTGTTAACTGTCATCAACAGTTACTCTAATCCAACTGTTATCAACTGTTGTTAACAATTTAATGATTTTCATGGACTCATGAAATTTATTTACAACTTTTTTTAAATTGGAAAGACTTTTTTATGATGGACATTTAAAAATGCATAATCTCATTATGAAATGAGATTTCATAATCTCATTTATGATTTTTTTGTTTTTAGAATCGCTTTCCACATGCATCCATAATTTACATAGTTCATCAGTACAGAGCATTTTGGATTATTCTGTTATTCCTTAACAATATATCTAAACCTTTCTTGTGTTCCTGGATAGTGAGTATTTATGTCCCTTAGTTTCTTTATCTTATAGTTATTGAAAGATATCTTTCAGACTTTGTCATCCATCTCTTGTGCATATATTGAAAGGAAAACAAAAGTGAAACAAATTGGTTGAGATATTTCTAAGGCAGTGACTGCCACTTGGCGGACAGCAGTATAAAAATCATCCTGATGTCAGAGATGTTAAAATAAAATGGAAACGATAATACATTCCCATGGACATACCCCTTTGCATAATAGAAACATTCCCACTCTGTTGAAGCTTTTCCTCCCAGACCATCCCTCCCTTCTTTTTACCCTACAGAAATCCACTATTGTGAATTTTGTGTTTATCATGTCCTTGCTTTTTTCTACCCTTTCAGCAAATGTGTGCCCCTACTCATATTGTTTGATCTTGTTTTTGAACTTTTCTACAAATGGAACTATATTGTATGTATTTTTCTGACTTGCTTTTCTTATTCGACATTACGGGAGACTCCCCCATGCTAACCTGTACAGCTGCTGTTCGTCTTCACTGCTGTATCATATGCACTGTAGGCATATGACACAATTGATCATTTCTCCTATTTGGCGAACATGTGGACTGTTTCCAGGGTTTTGCTATTACAGTTTTACTACAAACATTCCCCCAGTTGTCTCCTGGCAAGCGTTTGTGAGAGTTTATCCAGGGTATATACCCAGGAGGAAGAAGAATTTTAAGATTAACATCAGGTAGGCAAAACTTTTCTGCCAAGTGCCAGAAAATAAATATTTTGGACTTTGCAGGCCATGTGGTTTCTGAGACAGCTCCTCAAATCTGTCATTTTCATGTGAAAGCAGCCTTAGACAATATTTAAATAAATGACTGTAGCTATGCCCAATAAAACTTTACTCATAAAACCAGGCAGTTGGCAAGATTTGACCCTCAGGCTGTCAGTCCTGATGAAGATGATAAACTTCACTATTCTGGTTGCCTACAAATGCTGAGGCACCCCTTCTGTTCCTCCCTGATTATCCCTAGAGGAGACAGGAGTCCTGTCTTCACTTAGTCTATGGACTGGACTGAATGACCATGTTCAGGGACCTTCAGGGAGAAAAAGAAGGGCATGGGGACATGCTGGTGGTGATGCTTCCCAGCCCGTAGTCTGTGACTTGCAGCCATAGTCTTGGGGAAACCAAAGGCAGAAAGGGGTTGAGGCAAGGCAGGGCACTAATGCTGGCTCTGCTGGGCGTGGGTGGGAGGTGGGGGTCCTGCTTGACTGGAGGCTGGGGTGTCAGGCCAAAGCACAGTTCGCATCAGAGAAGTCCCTACCAGGCGAGGGGACATAGAAAACACAAGATAGCATTTCTTTTGGAGTTGTATGGTTTCCTTTATTAAAGAAAGTAGGAATTGCCTCTCTAGGGAAGGATCCAAGCCAACCGGGGCTTTTTCTGCCTCTCAGTGGTCATGTGTGAGCCTTGTTTCTGAATCAGGAATGACTGAAGCGCCTAAAGATGGCGAGGATCTCACTGGATGTCTTACTTAGGGTCCCCGAACTGGTGGCGGGCTTGGCTCTTCCTCAGTGTGCGAGCTGTCCTCCCCTCCTTTGTCCACTTTGGGGTTTTCATGGCCGCATGAGGACCAGTGGGAGGATGCTTTCTGGGTCTTGTCCCCTCGTGTCCCGTGGTGACCTTCACCTGTCCTGCGGTGATGGGAACTTTTCCTCGATGAAGACGTGTCCTTCTTTCCTTTTTTTCCTTCCAGGCTTCATCCCTGGGGTGGGAGACCTTCGGGCTTCCATCCCCTTCAGACGTGTAGCCTTCGCTCTGCAAGGTGGAGACCACGGGGGCTGCGACCTTCCCTTCAGCTCTTCCAGCAGCAGGCTTGCTGGTTGTGACTGCAGCTGGCAACACCATGCTCATGCTGCTCTCTGGACCATCTGCCCCCGTCGAGGATGTGCTGGCAACACCCGCCGAGACCAGGTTCGTGTCCTGCAGGGATAGGCTGGCAGCACCTGCAGTGGCCTGGCCGGATCCGCTTTCTCCTGGATCCTCGATGGTGGCTCCCGCCAGGCCCACGGTCATCCCTGCCGCCGATCCTTCGGCGCCTTTCAGGGCTGCAGTTGATCCATGGGGGGCATGATGGATTCCCTCTCCCCCGACATAAGCACAAGACGTGGCTCCAGTCACGTCACGAAGCTTGTGAAGCCCAACCTCATCCTGATCCCTTTCTCTGTGGAGCTCTGTGGTCTGAGCCAAGGGGAGGAGAGACAGGTAAGATAGAGATGACAGAAAGTGAGCTCAGAACTGTCCGCTCCTCTCTCATCCTGGAGCTGAGCAACTCAAGGCCTTATACTGAGAATAACCTTTGAAATCACCCAGTCTAAGCTCCCACTGGATGCAAGACCCCATCTACTGCACCCCTGTCAAACAGCCACTCCACTTTACTTGAACAGTCCCAGGGTCAGGGAGAGCACTGATACAATTCTCCATGATGATATACACTTTAACTTTATACCCTTGTGCTTCTCTCTCTGCAGGACAGATTCCTAGAAGTGGGGTTCCTGGGTCAAGGGATGCACACCTTGTACATTTTGGTGACTACACGGGTTGGGCTGATTTGAGTCAGCGTGTCGGAGTCCCGGGGAGACACAATGAAGGAAGGACTTCCTAACTGTGAATGATGTTCCCCACCTGCTGAGACTACCTGGGCTGGGGTAAGTGTTCAGGAAGAGACCAGACAGTCAGGATGCTGTAGAAGGGATTACAGCCCTGGTGATGAGACCAGTGCAGCCGAGATGATACCTAAGGTCTCTCTGAAACTCGGCCTCGTGGGACAAGGTGGAGAAGCACTCGGAACCTCTCCAGTGTGGTGACTCCCGTAGTGATAGCTCGTTTGTCCCTGACCCTTTTCAACGGTAGAAGGTATTTCCCAGGCGAGTCTCAGAGAGCACCAAAGGCTATGAAGGACCAGCTTTGCCCTGCTCTCCCAAAGCGCCCTGCCCCGTGTTCTTGAGTCCCTGTCGGTGCTTACCACTAGGATTTTGGCATCCTCTGTAGTCGCTGCATCTCCAGTTTGGAGCATCGGGGTACTGCTGTAACTGTCTACCGGTGGTCTCAGGATATAGACAAGCTTTTCCCAATAGGAAAAGAGGTCTTCTTGTGCGTCGGAAGAGGGGCACAGCTGCAGATAGAAAGTCCGGCCGGTAGCAAGATTCAGGCACAGCTGCTGTTTCTCCCGGTTGTGGATGGAGATCTTGACAAACTTCAAGGGGAGCAGCCTGGTGAGCTCTAGGGTCTTCACGGGCTTGCAACCTCTCCCCTTGGTGATCCCGGCACAGACTCTCCTTGGTCGGGCCAGCAGCATGACGTCAGGTAGTGGGAAGAGGGGGCTGGTGGATGCGACACCCACAGTCACCCTTCGGACGCGGTTGTCTAGGTCAATCAGTTCTCCTTCCTTGCTGACCTGGATAAAGTCGCTCTCAAACATGGGAGCGTACTTGAAAATGTCATACTCTCCTCCCTCGTACAGTTGTCGTTGCAGGACCCCCATGGAGGTCCTCGACACCCCCACTGAACAGTAGCTGTTGGCTGTGTAATGAGGTAAACTCTCACTGCTCATGGCTGTCTTCGTTCAAGACAGAGCCACCAGCCACAAATTGAGTCTCGGAGAGAGAGAGAGAGGGAACGAAAGCACCTCGTCACCTCCCTGCAGGACTCTGCCAGAGTCTCTTGACCCGACCCTATTTATACCGCAAGCCCTTTGTGACCCGTCACCATCACATCGCACACCCCTTTGTTGAGCCTCCAAGCCCCCACCCCCTTGGGGCAGGCTCACCAGCCTCCCCCTAAACCAACCACCACGTCCATAGGGAACAGGCTGACCCTGCCAGGGTATAGGTGTGGGTAGGCTGGATAGTCTTTCTACTCAAAAGGTTGAGAAAACCCTCCTGCTTTTGTAAATATCTGGGTGGTTTCCAGTCTTGTTGTTGTTACAAATCTCCATCATCTTGGCGCTTCTGCTGAATGATGTCCTGGGGATAAAATCCTGGAAGTGGACCGTGTACTTGCTAAGGGCAGGCATCCTATGGGGATTGCTGTTCTCTGTGCCCGCAGCGTATATAGCACAGTGCTGGCAGGAACTTAGAAAGAGTGCTACCTGTCAGAGTCCCACTGGTACTGTCATTTCCAGGATATGGAGAATTTTCTCACCCATTTTCTCTTTTCAAGGAGGCTAACGTTTTATATTTATATTTTTTTACACTTTTAGAAACTGTTTTTCTTGTGAAATATAACACACATTCATGAAAGTGCACAAACCATAAATATATAGCTTAATGAGTAACAAGAAAGTGAGCAGCCTTGTAGCTGCCACCCAGAGCAAGAAATAGAACCCTGCCAGCCCCTCTTCTGCATGCTCCCTCCCCACAAAGGGAACCCAACCTTGGCTTCTATTTTTTTTCTTTTCCTCCTTCTTTTTTATTGAGGTATAGTTGATTTACAATGTGTTAATTTCTGTTGTGTTAATTTCTTCTGTTAATTTCTGATTCAGTTTTATGTATATATATTCTTTTTCCTATTCTTTTCCATTATGGTTTATCACAGGATATTGAATATAGTTCCCTGTGTTATATGGTAGGACTTTGTGGTTTGTCCATCCTATATATAATAATTTGCATCTGCTAACCCCAAACTCCCAGTCCATCCCTCCCCTACCACCCCCTTGGCAGCCACAAGTCTGTTCTCTATGTCTGTGAGTCTCTTTCTCTTTCGTAGATAAGTTCATTTGTGTCATATTTTAGATTCCACAGATGTGATATCATGTGGTGTTTGTCTTTCTCTTTCTGATGTACTTCACTTAGTATGATAATCTCTAGGTCCATCCATGTTGCTGCAAATGGCATTATTCCATTCTTTTTATGGCTGAGTAGTATTCCATTTTATATACATACCACATCTTCTATCTATATCCCTTCATCTCTTGATGGACATTTAGGTTGTTTCCATGTCTTAGCTATAGTGAATAGTGCTGCTATGACATAGGGGTACATGTATTTTTTGAATTATAGTTTTGTTCAGATGTATGCCCAGGAGAGAGGAGTGGGATTGCTGGATCATATGGTAATTCTATTTTGAGTTTTTTGAGGAACCTCCATACTGTTTTCCACAGTGGCTCTACCGATTTAATTTCCAACAGTGTAGGAGTGTTCCCTTTTCTCCATACCCTTTCCAGCATTTGTTATTTGTAAACTGTTTAATGATGGCCATTCTGACTGGTGTGAGGTGTAGTTTTGATTTGTGTTTCTCTAATAATTAGTGATGTTGAGCATCTTTTCACGTGCCTGTTGGCCATCTGTATGTCTTCTTTGGAGTAATGTCTATTTAGTTCTTATGCCCATCTTTTGATTGGGTTGTTCTCTATTGTTGAGTTGTATGAGCCATTTGTATATTTTGGAAATTAAGCTCTTGTCAGTTGTATCATTTGCAAATATGTTCTCCTATTCCACAGGTTGTCTTTTTGTTTTGTTTATAGTTTTCTTTGCCATGCAAAAGCTTATAAGTTTGATCAGGTCCCATTTGTTTATTTTTGCTTTTATTTCTATTGCGTTGGGAGACTGACCTAAGAAAACATTGGTATGATTTATGTCAGAGAATGTTTTGCCTATGTTCTCTTCTAGGAGTTTTATGGTGTCATGTCTTATATTTAAGTCTTTAAGCCATTTTGAGTTCATTTTTATATATGGTGAAAGGGTGTGTTCTAACTTCACTGATTTACATGCGGCTGTCCAACTTTCCCAACACCACTTGCCGAAGAGACTGTCTTTTTCCCATTGTATATTCTTGTAAAGGAGGGTAGTTTTTTTTGTTTTTTTTGTTTTGCGGTACGCGGGCCTCTCGCTGTTGTGGCCTCTCCCGTTGCGGAGCACAGGCTCCGGACGCGCAGGCTCAGCGGCCATGGCTCATGGGCTCAGCCGCTTCGCGGCATGTGGGATCTTCCCAGACCGGGGCATGAACCCGCGTCCCCTGCATCGGCAGGCGGACTCCCAACCACTGCGCCACCAGGGAAGCACTAGGAAAATATTTTTGATGGGCAGGGTAGTACAACAATGGCTATCCTGGGGATGAGAGTGAGTGTCCCTATTTCTGAAGATGTTCAAGTGATAAACTATTTATAGAGATGTTGTAGTTGGTGCCTACCCTTGGTCCTCCAGGGTACTAAGTGCTGGGGACACAACAATAAGCCAGACAGAGGAAAGGCCAAGCAGAGACCAACTGCTTCCTCTTACAGTCCTTCCATCTCTGAGACTGTGTGATTGGAAATCATACATAAGTAGGTCAGGATGCATGGCTTCCATTGGACCGTCAAACAAGATGAGGTACATAGAGGCAAAATCATTCTCCCAGTGCCCCAGGACTAATACACAGTTATACTCAAGATCACACCAGTCTTCTTATAACTAGTCCAGTGCTCTGTTCACCTTAAGAGACAGCAAATACAAGTGTCCAGGCCTGTCTGAAGGTGCTGCTGCTTTTCCAATTCTGGATGATCACAGTGGCATCTGAACTGGACTTCTTGCCTCCATTCAACCCCCCTATCCCCCATCCTCCCACTCCTCTGCCTAATCAGTTCTCGACAAGGGAGCCTGCATGATCTTTTGTAAAACATTGATTACGTCTTGTTTCTTCGTTGCTTAAAACCCATCAAGGCCCTCCTCTTAAACTTGGAATAAAATTCAACTCCTTGGCCCGCTCTCCAGCGCTTTCCCACAGCATGGATTCTGTCACTCTGGTCTCTCTGGAATTTGTTTGATCCTTTATACTCAGAAGGCTCTCACCCTTATCCCATGCTGCTCTTTCCCGTGATCAGTCCATCAACCCTATTCATCCTTCAGACCTCATCCTAGGCATCACTCTTTCGGCATTCAAGCACATGACTCTCAGAGCCCCGTGCAGCTCACATTGCAGCTGATGTCTGTCATCTATTTGTGTGATTGAGTGTCAGGTGTACCCCTAGATCACACGCACTGTGAGATGTGCCATGTTGGATCTCTAGCACCCAGTGCAGAGTTAGCCTCAATAACAAGTGAATGCACAGATGCCACCTCTTTTAGAACCTGATGGCTACATTCACATTAGATTCTAGAGCCCAGGAATAATTTTCAGGGCCAGGAGAATTCTAACTTGCTATGGTTCAGAATGTCTGGAGTCCTGGTTTCAAACTATGTATTCAGGATGGCAACATTAGGTGAACCGAGAGACCCAGCTAAAGTATCCCAACTTGGGGATAATCTGGTGAAGCTCAAAGGCCTCCCAAGAAAGGTCCAGGCTTATGGGTCCTTTTTCCTGTTCTTTAATTAATATTTATTTGCTGGATGTTTAGAGGAGCTTACCCTGCATGGTATTCCCTACATCCCTGCCTACTTAATGAAGATAGCAAAGAAAAATTCTTCTGCTTCACAGCCAGCAGAATAACTGTCATTGTGGAATAACTGGAGGGCTGGGGAATAGGCTCTTCAAAATGGGACATGATTCCAATGCTTCATTTGTATTCAATTTGTAGTATGGAACTTGAGTGTGAGTGAACCCCCTCTAGTTCAGACCTGGCACAGGCAAAGCTGGGCCTCTACCTAAGAACTGTATTTTCCCAGCTCCATCCCAGAGGCAGCCCTTCACTTACAGCCCCATAACCTTGGCAAGCTGCCTGCCTAGCTGGGCCTCAGTCTTCTACTTCTGTTTAATGGGTGAGACTAACCCTACTTCATGGTGAGAAACCAAAACTTTCAGAACTAGAAAAACTCTTAGTCCATTCTTTTCCTTTAATGGATACAAGCTATCGAAACTAAAATGGTAGAGGGGAAAGTACTTTGAAAAGTGCTGTTGAAACAGAAGACATTATTTTTATGATGATGATGATTCCCCTGGGGGTCTCAGGGCAAAGCATCACTTTTCTTCGTAGGGGTGGCACAGCTGTAATCTGAACCCCTTAAAGGTCTGCCTAGTCACCTGAATTTTATTGGTCTCATAACTTGGCATAGCTCTTCCCCAAACTCCCTAGGTGATCAAGGAAACCCTTATGTTCCTCCAGAATTGGCCACAATTTATGTGGCTCGTTGGACCTTTATCATACTTGAACTTGATTCATAGCTCTGTGAAGTGGATGGGAGAGGGATGAATGCCCCCATGTGGCAGATGAAGGAACTGCAGCTAAGAGATGTAAAGGGACTTGCCCAGGGTCACACAGTGAGGCACTGGCAGAGCTGGGACTAGGACCCAGGACTTCATATTTCCTGTCCAGTACTCCAGCCACTGCAGAGCATTCCCTCTTTCACCAACTTCTTATTCATCCATAGATGGACATGGACTTCCTCACCCCATGATGGTTCATGATGTTGGATCACAGCCAACACTCACCTTTCTTTTTTTTTTTTTTTTTTTTGACTTTGGGACTATTTTGATTGATTGATCAATTGATTTTTATTGAAGTATAGTTGATTTACAATGTGGTATTTCTGCTGTACAGCAAAGTGATTCAGTTATACATATATATATATACATTCTTTTTTTAAATTTTTTAAAATTAATTAATTTATTTATTTTTGGCTGTGTTGGGTCTTAGTTTCTGTGCGAGGGCTTTCTCTAGGTGGCAAGTGGGGGCCACCCTTCATCGCGGTGCGTGGGCCTCTCACTATTGCAGCCTCTCTTGTTTCGGAGCACAGGCTCCAGATGCGCAGGCTCAGTAGTTGGGGCTCACGGGCCTAGCTGCTCTGTAGCATGTGGGATCTTCCCAGACCAGAGCTCGAACCCGTGTCCCCTGCATTGGCAGGCAGATTCTCAACCACTGCGCCACCAGGGAAGCCCCCATTCTTTTTTTTATACTCTTTTCCATTATTGTTTATCACAGGATACTGAGTATAGTTCACTGTGCTATACAGTAGGACCTTGTTGTTTATCCGTTCTATATATAAAAGCTTACATCTGCTAATCCCAACCTCCCATTCCATCCCTCCCCCAACCCCCTCCCCCTTGGCAACCACAACTCCATTCTCTATGTCTGTGAGTCTTTTTCTGTTTCATAGATAGGTTCATTTGTGTCGTAGTTTAGATTCCACATATAAGTGATATCATATGATATTTGTCTTTCTCTTTCTGACTTCCTTCACTTAGTATGATAATCTCTAGTTGCATCCGTGTTGCTGCAAATGGCATTATTTCCTTCCTTTTTATGGCTGAGTAATATTCCATTGTATATATGTGCCACATCTTCTTTATCCATTCATCTGTTGATGGACATTTAGGTTGTTTCCATGTCTTGGCTATTGTGAATCATGCTGCTATGAACATAGAGGTACACGTATCTTTTTGGATTAGAGTTTTGTCTGGATATATGCCTAGGAATACTCACCTTTTGTAATGCTCCCTGGAACCTTTGGGATCCACACAAAGCAGTCTAGCCACCAACATCTCCACAGAATTAGAAACCTGTTTGCATTTGTTTTTCATTGCTGAATAACAAATCACCACAAGTTTAGTGACTTCTAACAGCACTCATTCATTATCTTCTAGTTCTGTAGGTCAGAAGTCTCGGTGAGGATGTCTAGATTCTCTGCTCAGGGTCTCACCAGGCTGACATACAGCCTGTTTGGAGCTGTGGTTCTCATGTGGAGCTCAGGGTCTTCTTTCAGGCTCACTGGTTGTTTGCAGAATTCATCTCCTTGTGGTTGTGGGAACGAGGTCGTCTTTTCTTTGTGGGCTGTCAGCCAGGCGCTGGCTTCAGCTCCCAAAAGCCGCCTGCGTTCTTTACCATGGGCCCCCGCCACCTTCAAGCAACACAGACTGTGGCAGATCCCTCTCATTCTTTGAATTTTTCTGACTTCCACTAGCTGGAGAAAATGCTCTGCTTTTAAAGGGCTCATCAGATTGGGTGACGTCCACCTGGATAATCTGAAAGTCAGCTGGCTTGGGACTTTAATACATCTGTAAAATCTCTTTACAGGAGTACCTAGGTTAGTGTTTGGATTACCAAGAAACAGGAATCTTTAGAATTGCATACACCGTACTGATTATTCATTCATTTTACAAGCATTGCCTGTATGGCAGGCACTGTTGGGCACAGGGGAGGTAAAAGTGAATACACCACAGCCTTTCCCTTCCAGGGAGAAAGTGGGAAGGTGGTGGGCAAACATGGGCTTTGGTGGTCAGACACCTGATTCCCTGTAAAGTGCTGTGTCTGGAGCGTAACGATCACTCAGTAAAGCCATTATCACCATGTTATATCCATATCATAAACAGTCATTATAATATTATGTTAATTATGTGACAAGTAAGAAAGCAGCACTAAGGGAACACAGAAGGGCTTGCTAGTTACTCTGTTGGCAGAGGGGTGGGGAAAAGTTACCAGAGGAGGAGAAAGTTGTGCTAGGTTTTGAAGTATGAGTAGGAGACTGCCAAGCAGAACAGGTGCAGGGGTGGGAGGAAGCAAGATGGATAGAAATAAAAAGGAGAAGGTGAGTGGAATATCACCTCTTCTGTAAACTTCCCCACCTTTGCCAGCAGAGCACCAAGCATCCCCTTCTGTATTCCCGTTACACCACGATCATTCTGCTCTTAGGATTCTAACCACGTTGTTGTGATGATTTAAGATGTCACTGTGATTATCTATGGTATTTATTAACATTGATGGTGATGGGTGGAACTAAAACAGAGCCCATAGAAATTGGGAGAAGCAGGATGACTAAAGAGGTGAAGACATCAAAGTGATAGGATTTGGCGATCCACGGGGGCAGAGGCAGTGAGAGAGGGAAACGCTCAAATGCCAGTCCACGTCCACCGGGTGAATGCATCCAGACATGGCCTCCGAGGCCAGATGCTGGCCACTAGATGCTGCTCTCTTCTGGCAAAGGCTGTTTTTTTTCCTTTGGTTAACGAGACACTAAGCATATCATTAAATGCATAACTTGATGCTAGTAGAAGATGGTAAAGATCTGATTGGACCATCTTTCGGGTTCTGATAGTTAGCATTTCTTGTCCTGGTCATGGATTCGGATTCACCACAGACCTTTAAGTGTATACTTCTAATCTGACAACTTGGATTTGTCTTTCTAGATGAGGGGCCAGTATATATATATATTTTTCTGTAAAAGGCCGGGTAGTAAATATTTCAGGCTTTGCGGGCCTTATAGTCTCTTGTCATGCTCCTCATCTCTGCTGTTGTAGCGTGAAAGCAGCCATAGACAGTATGTACACACGTGCACGTGGCCGTGTACCAAACAACTTGCATCACAAAAACCGATAGCAGGCTGGATGTAGCCAGTGGCCTGTAATTTAATGACTCCTTCCCTCAATCCTACTCTGAGTCTGAGAGACCTTTGATCCAAGTGAATACATGACTAAGACATTTTTTATCATCTATCCAGTTATTAGTACCTGCCCACAAACACCCAGATAAAGTACTGGAATGATTCATTTGCCAGTTACTTTTGTGCTTTCCTCAAGCAGAAGGGAGAAGGCATTGGTTTAAGAGAATGGGCTCAGGGGCCACACACAACAGGATAGAGTCTCCTGCCTCATTACTTACTGGTTGTAGGACATTGGGCAAGTCATTAAAACTCTTGGTGCTTGTTTCTTTACCAAATGGAGTGTTAGTACTCATCTTAAAGGTATTCTTCATAATTAAAAAGAAAAAAAATATACCAGTGAAGCATGTAGCTCTGTGCCTGACAGAGAGAGCATTTCTGCCAGGATGGAAATGTGCAGACAGTGTTTGGAGCAGTGCCCTGGCTGGAGGTCGGGGAGCAGGTGCTACGGCCGGGGGCCTTCCGAAAAGAAGACACACGGGGCCAGTGTAAGGAGTGGAGAGTTATTAAACAGGAATCAGTTTCTGATCTCACCGGTCCCCTCTCCACAACATCTCTGGCAAGGGGTTGGATATGGACATTTCTTCTTTATTTCAAAAGCATGTCCTGTCATCTCCAAGAGGAAGGAGACAGAAGGAACACCTCCTGTGTGCCTTCATTCAGCTGAGCTCAAGAGGTCACTGAGCTCAACTCATTTCCCTTGGTCATCTGCTTCAAATGGCTATCTTTAAAAAGTAATGGAAACAGGCATGAAGGCAGAGGCTCAGATAGTCCATCTCTAAATTACGGGGAGAAGAAAAGGTCCATCTTGACTAATTACTCAGCTGAGCTATGTTCGGAGAGAGAGGCTCACTTGGTATCGGGCATCAAGGTTCTCAGACTGGGGTAAATAGCTCCGGCCAGATGCAACAATTCCACTGATGAGGCCACTTCATCCAAGATGCTGTGTCTGGGTGGCAATGCATCCCATTTTCACCAGCTACAAATCACTCAACGCTTCCCTGGCAGAGTAGGAGTGAGTCATGTTAATTGCCCAGCTGCTGGTCACTGTGTTCCAGCCCTGCAGGAGGGGGCGGGCCCTGGGCTCCTGTGCTGCGTCTCAGGGTGGGGAGCTTGGGGGTTGGACTACAAGCTCCAAGGAAAGCCCGGCACTCTGTAAGCTAGTGTGTACTGTTGTAGAATTTGCAGAGCTATGTTTCAAAGAGGGATGGTTTTATGTTCCTATTATTTTCCATTTAGGTAAGCTATGGGAGTGTAGCGTGGGCACAGTTTGCAAATGAATGAAGATCAATTCATTCATTTTTTAAAATTTACTAATTCTTTGGTCCACTCTCTAAGCTTCAGTCTCCATATCTGAAAATGGAGATACTGAATTCCATCTCATGAATTGTGAGAATTTGATGAGCAGGTCATGTTTTGCATCTAGCACAGATACACCAGGACTTAAGATGTCACCCATGGTGATGCTGCTGCTGCTGCTGCTACAATGATGATGATGATGATGGTGGTGGTGGTGGTAGAGATTATGATGATTTCTTCTGGAAACACTCCACTTCACTTATCTAGGCTCCATACTCTCCTCAGTGTCCGCCTACTTTGCAGGTTGGTCCTGCTTAGTCTCCTTTGCTGGTTCTTCCATTCTGCTTAATCTTAAGTTATTGTTGTGTGCAGAACTCAGGCCTTAGCCCTCTTCCCATCCCTGTCTACCATCTTTCCATAGTTGATCTCTTCTAAGCCCATGACCTTTATATACCTAGATGCTAAGAACTCCTAAATTTCCATCTCCAGTCCTTCTCCTGAACAGGAATTACTTAATCTTCTCCATCTTCCTCATTTCAGGAAATGGCACCACTGTCCCCCCTGCTGTTCAAACCAGATGCCAGGTCGACAGTGCTGACTTATCTTTTTCCCTCACCTTCACCTCCAGTCCATCAAATCCAATCATCCCGCATAGTCAGTGGTAACGTTCTAGATACTAGATATTAGCATCGCATTTCCTTGCTTCTTCTCTTGACCTTGTACAACCCACGTCCACACAATAGCCAGAGGGACCGTTTAAAACTGTAAGTAGGATCACGTTGTTCCTCACCCCACTTAAAATCTGTCACACTTAGAAAATAAAATCCAAATGCCTTGCCGAGGTCAACCTGGTCTGGCTCACCTTTCATCTCATCTGGTACCATCTTTCCTGCCGTGGCTCTGCTTCAGCCTCACTGGCTTTGTTGCAGTTCCTAGAACACACCAAAGTCTTTCCCACCTTAGGACATTTGCAATTGTTCCCTCTGCCTGGAGCTTACTACCCTGAAATTGTCCCAAACCTCCCTCCATGTACCCTTCAGGTTTCTGCTCAGACATCATCTCCTCAGGTACACCTCTTCAAGTATTGTCGCTTTTCTCCATCTCTCTCTGTTTTTTTAGAGAGAGAGCCTCTCTGTTGTTTCACCCTGTTTTTTTCATAGCATTTATCAAAGTCTAATGTGATGTTTAGATAATCATATCCTTATTGATTTGTTTATTCATTATTATCTGTCTCCTTCCGCTAAAATGGAAGTTCAGAGAGGGCAGGGGTCTTTGTCATTCACTGCTATATCCCTGGCACCTAGCAGAGTGCCTGGCACATAGTAGGTGCTCATTGAACATAGGCTGGATAAATGAATGATGACACAATGTTTTTTGAGTACTGACCACCTACCAAGCCTGATGAGAAATACTTAAATAGTTTCTTCTTAAGAAAATCAATTTAATGGAATGAATGTGACCCACACAGAAGCAACTGTGATACCTGGACTGGGTGAACAGCACAGGAAATCACTGATTAAGTGCTATGGAAGTGCACAGGTGGGGAAAGCCATGTCCAACTGGGAAAAATCTGGAAAGGTGGGCTGAAAGGGGAGCCATTTACCTGGGATATGCAGGGCAGGCAGGCTTTGAGCACTCTGAAATAGAAAGAAAGGTATTTCCTGGAGCAGGAACAGCTTGTGCTATGGTGTGGAGATGGGACAAGAACATGCCCAAAGCATATTAACTACTCAGCAGCCCCTGTTCCCTGAGTACCAGCTTTGAACTGGATACTGCATAAAATACTTGACATTCATTCTTCTAATCCCCATCACTTTCTTCAGGCCACGTAGGCATATCCCACCCCCCTTCTGATAAATGAGGAATCTGAGGGTCAGAGAGATGAAATAATTAAGCTCACAAAGCAAGTGATGGAGCTTGTATGTGAACCCAGGTCCATCGAATTCCAGGGGTGTGATTTCATTGTGCTGAAAGGGGGTCCAGCTTGAACCAGGACCACCAACTCTCTCAAGGTTGACCTTCTCAGGTCCCAAGCACCATTTACCCACAGTTCCTAGACACAAAGGAATGGTGGCACCACACTTGTGTTAAAAATGGGACTTCCTCCACATACATTTTTTGGGGTAGGTTCTTAGAAGAAACCACTCTTTTTATAGCTAGCTGCCTGCTGGCCAGCCCATAATACTCAAACATATGTTTTCCCTGTATCCAGAGCCCTCCCGAGAGCTCCTACTCTTTGCTGATCCACCAGCTGTTTTCAGAAGTGAGATGGGTTCTAGGGGCCTGGGTCCCTGCCTCAGTGGGCCAGGTGAGGGCCTGAATGGTCATCTGTGGCCTAACCTATCTGGCACTTGAAGTCCTTAGAGTGGGCAGTAGATTTAATTGTGGGATGCTGTGGGCTTTTTAAAAATACACCCCGACCCATTAGCAAATAGGAGAGAAAATCACAACGCGTGCTTCTCCTTTAATTAACGTTTGGTTTGCTCCAGCACACAGCGCGTATTACAAGAAGTTGTTTTACTTAAAATAACCAGTTGAAAATCCTCATTTGTTAGGTATTTTTTTCACCCTACCCAGTTCCCTGCAGACTCAGACCCTCCCACCCATGTATCCCTAACCAAGCTGGCAGGGCAGCCCTGGAGGCAGGGAACAGCCTCCCTTCCTTCCCTCACCCCAAACCCTCCCAATCATTTAATCAAAGGAACACTCAGTTCTGAGACATTGAAGACAATTATGAAGTAGGAGTTCAGAAGCTGTACTGACCTCCCGTTCCACCCCTTCTGTTCATTAACAGTGATTTGAAGCAAGTTATCTCATAGTCCTGAGCCTCAGTTTCACCTGTCTGTGAAACGGGGATGATAACAGGACCAACCTAAAAGCCTTGTTGTGAGGATGAGCCGTAATGTGCTTCACTGGCCACCTGGACCAGAGGAGATACCTGGTACAAGCAGCTACTACGATTCTGAAATGAAAGATGCCATGGCAAGAGGTTTTCCGTTGCTGGTAAGTGAAAAACCAGGTTATAAAACAGCCTATACTGTATGGCCACATTTGAAAACTTAACTTTGGCGGAAATAAGTATTTGAAAGTACTGTAAGAGTCAGCTAGGTGGCTGGATTATGGGCTGTCTTTTTTTCCTACCTTTTTCCTTCTCTTTTCTGATTTTCTAAATGAATACCTATAATAGTTATAATACATAGAAGACGTAGAATATAGTAGTTAAAATTATGGACTATGGGATCATCCAACCTGGGCTCCAATCCCAACTTCTTCTCTTACTGTGTGACCTTGGGACAGTGCCTTTAGTCTCTCTGAGTTTCAGCTCACTCATCTGTAAAACGGAGATAATAGCAATACCTCCTCCTGTCGGCCATTGAATACTGTTGTTAATCTTTCCTCACTAATCTGGTGGGCGGCAGGGAGTCAGGAGGAGGGACAGAAGGGACCGATGTAGATAGGGAGGTGAGGGACAGTCTCTCTGGGCAGGTGACATTTTTTTTTTTTTTTTTTTTTTGCGGTACGCGGGCCTCTCACTGTTGTGGCCTCTCCCGTTGCGGAGCACAGACTCCGGACGCGCAGGCTCAGCGGCCATGGCTCACGGGCCCAGCCGCTCCGCGGCATGTGGGATCTTCCCGGACCAGGGCACGAACCCGTGCCCCCTGCGTCGGCAGGCAGACTCTCAACCACTGCGCCACCAGGGAAGCCCTGGGAAGGTGACATTTAAGCTGAGAGCTGAGGGTTGAGAATGATCCAGATCGTGTGAAGAACCTGATGGAGCAGCGTTCTAGATGGAGGAGATGGGAAGAGCAAAGCTTTGAAGGCAGGAAAGGCTTCGTGTGTTCAAGGTAATTGGCAGCCATAGCATGAGTCTGGAGAGTGAGGAAAGGACTAGATCAAGCAGAGCATCTGAAGCCAGGGCATGGACTCAGTATTTAACGATTAAAAGTCCAGCTACTAGTGTCACCTCCTCCAAGAGGCCTGCCAGACTGCTGCTTCCTCCCCTCACTTCTCATTTCTTTGAACTCTTCTATTTTCCCCTTCACAGTACCACTCCTTGTTCTGCTCTTTGGCACTGTTAGCACTGCATTATATTATTAAATCATATAATATTAAATCATCATGGGATTTTAGATTTCTTCATAATTCTCTAGAACCCAACACAGCCTCAACATTTGTTGAGTGAATTTGAAACTCCTAAGTAGGCATTTGTAATGCCTTCCTCTGAGCTACCTATAGAAGAAAATATTTCTTAAGCTAATTAATAGCAGAATCATGATTGTGTGAGGAATCATTTATTCCATGAGGTCACAAACTGATTTCAAAACTTTAGGAGCACCCATTTTTGAGAAACTGATATCTCAGATATATCCATAACTCTTACATAGTCATAAAATCATGTTTCCTCAGAATCTTCACTCTGCAAAGTGGTGGTCATAGAGCAAATTGTTGCCTAAAGTTATAATAATAAAACTGTGTTTCTTTAAAAATATTGTAAAAGACCGATCACAAATTTAGACCGAACTGTAAGGTAATACATGGGTATTGTTTTAAACTCATAAGTTTGTGGTAATTTGTTACACAGCAATAGAAAACTGAAGTATGACTGGAAATCACTATGCAGTGATTTAAATCATCCATTTAAACCAGGTTCCTTTAAACCATGCATCTCTTGTCTGCCGTTTGAGGATGGCTACAATAAATCCCTACCCCAATATCTGTCCTAGCCTAGTCCTCTGCTTTTCCCCTTTATGTTCTCTGATTGAAGTCAGTGGTTAAGAGTAAAGGCTCTAGGGCTTCCCTGGTGGCGCAGTGGTTGAGAGTCCGCCTGCCGATCCAGGGGACACGGGTTCGTGCCCCAGTCCAGGAAGATCCCACATGCTGCGGAGCGGCTGGGCCCGTGAGCCATGGCTGCCGAGCCTGTGCATCCGGAGTCTGTGCTCCGCAACGGGAGAGGCCACAACAGTGAGAGGCCTGCGTACCGCAAAAAAAAAAAAAAAAAAAAGAGTAAAGGCTCTAGTGTCAGCCTGCTTGGGATCAAAAGCCATTCTGCCAAGAACTAGGTGGTGACCTTGGACAAGTTTCTGAACCACACTGAGGCTCAGTTCCTCACCTACAAAATGGGATGTGGTTGGCAGAAAATCAGCCCCCCCAAACACATTGTGCCCCAATCCCTAGATCCTGTGAATGTGTCCCATCCTATGGCAAAAAAGACTTTTCTGATAGAATTAAGGTTAGGGACCTTAAAGCAGGGTGATTATCCAGGTGGACTCAGTGTAATCACATTGGTCCTTCGAAGGGGAAGAGAGTTGATCAGAGATGAGATGAGGCAGAGAATAGCTAGGAGAGATTTAAAGTATGTAAGAGGCTTCATCTTCCATTTCTGGCTTTGAAGATAGGGAAAGAGGACCATGAACCAAGGAATGAGGAAGCTGGGAAGAGCCCTTAGCTGAAAGCCAGCAAGGACTAGAGTCCTACAACCACAGGAATTTAAAATTGCCAACAACCTCATGTAACAAGGAAATGGATTTTGCCTTAGAGCCCTCTGAAAGGAACAGAGCCCAGCTGCCACCTTTATTTTAGCTCAGTGAGACTTGTACTGGACTTTTGACCTACAGGACTGTAAGATGACAAATGTATGTTATTTTAAGCTTCTAAGTTTTGTTACAGCGGCAATAGAAAATGAATACAGGGATGCTGTGAAGAATAAATACATGTATATCATGTAGGACAGATATGGGCATGTAGGAAGTGCCTAATCCGTGCTATTTTTTCTCACTATTATTTTTATAAGTCATTCATTGCTTGGCCACACTTATCTTCCCTGTCCAGTCTGAGTGCTTTCATTTGTGCATACCTCTTATCTTCTTACTTCTCTACGTATGACCCCAGATATGTTTTCCAACTTCAAAATCCATCTCAGATGACATTTTCTCCAAGATTTTTTCAACCCCTTCAGTCAGGTGCAATCTCTTCCAATGCAGCACCTTTTCTTTTGTCCCTTTGCTAGCTATTATGTTTATTTAAACCCTAGGTTGTATGAAGGGTTTTCTCTCGTTATTAAATTCTGTATGCTATGGTGTGTTATGCTGTGATCACAAAAGATCCCCAAATCTTCGCTTCGAACAACAGGTGTATTTTGTTTTTGTGAAATTTTATTTTATTATGGCAAGAATTTTATTTTATCATGGCAAGAATAAAATTTTTATTTTATTATTTTATTATCTCAATATGAGATCTACCCTCCTAACAAATTTGTAAATATACAATACAGTAACCTATAGGTGCAATGTTGTACAACGGATCTCTAGAACCTACTTGTCTTGCTTAACTGAAACTTTATGTCCATTGACTAGCAACTCCCCATTTCCCCCTCCCCCACCCACTCCCTGGCAACTACTATAGCACTCTGATTCTTTGAATTGGATTATTTTTAGACTCCTCATATAGTTGGACTTATGTAACATTTGCCCTTCTGTGGCTAGCTTATTTCACTTAGCATAATATCTTCAAGGTTCATCCGTGTTGTCGCATACAGCAGAATTTCATTTTTAAAGGTTGAATAATATTCCGTTATGTGTATATATTACATTTTCTGTATTCATTCATCCGTTGATGGACATTTAGATTGTTCCATATCTTGGCTATTGTGAATACTGCTACAGTGAGCATATCTTTTTCTAGATCTTGATTTCAGTTCTTTTGGATAAATACCCCAAAGTCGGATTGCTGGATCATATGGTAGTTCTATGTTTAAGTTTTTGAGGAACCTCCATATGATTTTCCATGTTGGCTACACCCATTTTGCATTCCCATCAACAGTGAATAAGCCTTCTAATTTTTCTACATCATTGCCAACACTTTTTGTCTTTTCAGGTATATTTCTTGCTCATGCCACATGTATAAGGCAGGTTGATCGGGGGCTGTTTTCCCCTCAACCCTCCCTCTGGAGCAAAGACTGACATAGCAGCTGTCATCTGGAACATCCCCAGTTGCATGCTGGCTCTTAAAGTTTCTTCCCAATAGTGGCACATACCACTTCCATTCATATTTCATTGGCCAGAAGAAATAAAATGGTAGCACCTAGCATCAGTATGGAAAGGGATGAGCAATCCTACCCTGTACACAGGAGGAAGAGAGCTGGGCATATCTACTGGACAGCATTCATGGCAACCATGAGTTCTCACCCAGAACCATTTCCCAAGAAGAAGTTTTCATCACAGTTCCCATTTTACAGAGAAAGAGCTTGAGGCTCAGTGATTGGTCATATATTTTCTGAGTGATAGGATTGGAACTAGGACCCAACTGCCCTTCTCTCCTTCTTTCATCTCTGCTGCAATTCTGTCACATGCTGTGATGTACCTGACACTGTGCCAAGGATGCAGCAGAGAACAAGCTCTCCTCCCTCCCTGCCCTCATGTTCTCCTTCCAGGCCTCCTCTCTCTGCCTCATGTGCCACCTGTTTTTAGAGTTGTCCTCCTCTACCTCTGCACAACTAGATCACAAGCAACTGGAGGTCAGGGGTAGGATCTTCAGCTTTGATTCCTTTGTCGTCCCTAACGTATTAGGCACTCAACAGATGCTCCTTGGATTAAACACAGAATTGAAAACAAAATTCACTTTAGATGGCAACCATTTGTTTTCTGCTTATATCCCCCGACATGTGTTCCCCAAACTAGTGTGTTAATTGGGATTCACATGTGCTTTCCTAATTTATTATAGAGAATGTTAGCTCTCTATCAACATATATTTGAAAAAGAGATTAATAAGATCATCAACAATACACCTCATAAGTCACTCTGAAAAATTGCCAAAGTCGTTTCTTAGTCTCTCTGTTTTCTTCCAAGAGATTCCACTTCTTCCAGTGATTTGTACTAAATTGACAGTTCTAATCAGCAGTCGTGAAAATGTAAGCTTTTAAAGCTACGGCTGATAAGAATTTTCCAGAGATGTGATAAAACTTCTTCCCATAAGGGATGTCTTGTGTCTCACTGGTTGGGTTTACGTGAGGAAGGGAAGCCTATGGGACGGGCGTGTGTCTTAGGTACCTGTCTGGCCTCCAGGGTCTGAGCAGATCACTTGTCATTGACTGCCTGTGTGTTCTTGACCCAGTGGGAATGTCAGGGAAGAGCCTGCATTACTGTATGTCTCACAGCTCTGGGTCCTGACGTAACCTAGAAGCTCAACCCTGGCCCAGACTGGGAGCCCAGTTTGTCCTCAGTCTGTAGGGATTTAAGGAGTTAATGTTGAATCAGCTTTGATGCCGTCACTCTTGCTATTTATTCAACAGATGTTTGTCAAGTCCCTTCTGTGTGCCGGGTCTTGTGCTGACGATACTTCCTTTCCAGGCTTACCAGGGGAAGGACCTGAAGCAGAGACCTAAAGAATTGGCTTACTGGGGAAAGCTGTGTTGCAGGGAAGGTTGTTATGGGCACAGAAAATAATAAGAGTCAAAGATGTGGGAGCGAAAGGGTTAATGCTCCCCCCCCGCCCCACCCCCCAGTGGAGGAATGACAGAGGAATACAGTAGAAGCCTTAGTGGGGAGGGTGCAGAGTGATGGCAAATGAGGCCGCGGAAGAGGCCACGCAGGGTCCTGGGGTACTGGAGAAAGTCTGTGGCAGAAAGGCAATGAGGGATGGAAAGCAGAAGGTTGCATGAGTCGATGCACATGTTTGGTGAAAGCACTCTACCACGTAGACTGAAGAGTAAACTGGGAGTCATGTGGCCGCACGCATGGAGGCACGGAGATGAGAAAGCAGTATTGCAGGAGCCAGGTCAGGGTTGATGAGTACTTGGACCATGTGTTAGCAGCAAGGGTGGAGAAACAGTGAGTAGATTTAAGTAGGTTTAGGAGGCAGCATTTCTCCTGGAAGATTGACTGGACCTAGAGGGTGAAGGAGAGGGCTCACTAGTTTTCTGAGGGCCCCATTTTTTGAGTGACTTATTTTGTGCCAGGCATTCTATAAGAGGTCTATATTTATTCCTCATTACATGCCGTGAAGGAAGATTTAGGTCCATTATACGCATGTGGAAACTGAAGCTTGGCGAGGTTAGGTGTCTTCTCATCAACACACAGCTAGTCTGAGTCCACAGTTTACCCTTAAGCCCTAGGCTATCCTGTCTCCCTACCCTTACCTCCCAGGATTCTGGTTGGAGCACCTCAGAAGAGAATGGAAATGTACTCTGACACGGGGGGTATTAGGAAGAGCAAATATTCCAGTAGGATCTTTCCTGCAATTGCTGCTGTAGAACCAGCTACCACACCACCCTGGACAATGACATCTACGTCTTTACATTTCCCTACCTTTAGAAATGTCCACCGTTTCCTCCTTCTCATCCTGTCTGGATGGGTGCTCAGCCGGAGTCCCTGTTACTCAGGCAGTATTCCTGGAAATCTGGAACTGGCCCTCACTACTCTTCCTGTCTCTCAGCCCCTGTACCCTGGTGGGGATGGGGACCTCTGTGTATTTTCTTTTAGCTTCTTAGCAGTTAACATTTAGTTTGAAAATCTTCCTGGGAAAGAGAACTGGGGTGGAACCCAGCGGGGAGAAAAATGCCTTAGCTAACGAAGGGGGAGAGATACTTGGTATATTAGAGCAGTTGACTGGGGAGCAGATGTGAGAACCATGGAAAAGGTACCTACTTCATTTCCAGTCTGTTTCCCCATCTGTACATAAAACACAAGAGAGGGGATAATGCTTGCCTGCCTCATGGTGGTTGTAAAGATCAAATACAATAGCAGATGACTGTGCTTCGAAAATCAAAACATTCCTTACACATGAGAGGACAGAAAGTTTTGATATCATGAGTTAGAATCAGAGATAGACGTGCTAGAAGATGCCTTGGGGATCATCAGTGTGGTTCTGATTATTTTACCGGTGAGGAAAACCAGGCTGAGGCTCAGAGAGATTAAATGACTTTTCTCAAAGTCACCCTCCAAATTAATGTTGAAGCTAGGTTTAGAAGGCAAATCCCTGGCCTCAAGCTGAGGGTTCTTTCTACTGTATTGCTTCGGAAGGATAACACAGTAATTGACCCAATGGGTTTTGCAACCAGACTGGGGTTTGACCTCCAGCTTTGCCATTTATTAATTGTGTGATCTTGGCCAATTTCTGTAATCTTTTTGAGCCTTACATTTTTATCTGTAAAAATGGAATAGTTAAAATTGCTAACTCGAAGGGTTATTATAAAGATTAAATGAGATAATGCTTGGAGGTACTGGTTAAAAAGTGGTAGTAATTGTTATTATGATTAAGATCATATGTTGTGTGTTTGCCATATGTCACCACCCCTACCGTCCAGTTGAAGATTGACCTACTCTAAGCTTCACAGGTTTCCAACCCAACCCAGTACACCCTGGACCTTAATTTGTTGTCTTATATATTTTACTGATAAAGCCAAAGAGAAGACCATTTTCTAATAATCTCCAATACTTGCTCAAGCCTAACCCAAAAGCCTACCCCTAAGATTATTATCTTAGTTCAAAACCTGGTCAAAGGGCTATGTATGTACCTTGTTCTTGCCTAGTTGAATATTTTCTGCAAATAACTGAGGAAGGGCGGGGGTGAGAGATGGAGTTTGATTGATGTAGGATTAGAGGGTCCATTCTGTTTTCTCAGGGAAATTCTTATTCAGAGATGTGAAGGGGGTGGAAAATTAAGAGAACACAAAAGGTGTGATCAGATCTTACTCTAGGGAATTGTACTTTACACCATTAAAGATGATCAAGATGAGACTCTCTCTCAAAGTTAAAGCACCAGAGAAAAATGAAGCTTCTTTGAATCCCGGGAGATGTCATTAAAATGAGTTCTGGGTTCAGCCATCCCCAAACCCCAGAGGTCATATACAAGGCTAGAGGCTGAGTCTGTCTTCTTGATAAACTGGAACCATAAATCACTATCATATGGATTAATCACATCTCGATGATATGCACAAGGCTCTTGCCTCTGCCCAGATTCTCTGTCCAACTTCAGTCTATATAAATTTTAATCAAAGGTTTCACTTTGCTTACTGCTTCTTCTCTCATGGAAACGACTGCAGAGGGGCATAACATACCAGCATATACAAATGCATTTCTAATTAGAAGACACAGAAGTTTGAGGTCAGACTTTTTGCAGAAAGAATTAAACAAATAACCTTTACATTATAGGCCTGTTCCACTTTCCTAAACACAGTGAGTTCCATTAGCTCATAAGTTTTGCCACAGCCCAGGGTCCAATTTCCTATTCCCTCCTTATTTGATCTCGTGGCAACCTTTGACATAGGTGTTAATGCCATCCTCTTTGACGTATACTCCCTTCACTTGGTTTCTAGGACACCAGACTTTTTTGGTTTTCCTCCTCTCTCACTGGCTGCTCCTTCTTGGTCCCTTCTCATGGCTCTTCATGACCTCTAAATGCTCGAGGGTCCAGGGCTTGGAACTCTCCTCTTCACTGTCTAGACTCATCCCCAAGGTAACTTCGTCCAGTCTCATGGCTTTACATACTGCATGTTCATGATTCCTAAAATGTTGAAGTCTAGTCTGGACCTTCTCTCTCACCTCCAGGCTCATGAGCCTGTTCTGTATTCCTCTTGGACGTCTAACAAACATCTCAGACCTAACATGTTCCAAATTGAACCCTTGATTTCTCTCCATTCCACACCTGTTCCTCCACAAATGTTCCCTCTCTCACTAAATGTCATCACTGTTCTTTCAGTTACTGAGACTTGAAACATTAACTGCTCTCTATCTGTCACACCCCGTCTCCAATGCATCAGAAATCTCATTGGTTCTACCTTCAAAATACAGTCTGGGTCAGACCACTTCTCACCAATACCACGACTATCACCCTACTCCAAACCCAACATTTCTTACCTTAACGAATACAATATCCTCCTATCTGGTTTCCCTTCTTTAAATCTGTCATATTATAATATTATATTCTTCATACAACAGCTTGCAGGGTTTGTTTCTCAACCCCCAAACTATTGATATTTTGGGGTCAGCTAATTATTTGTGGTGGGAGGATGTCCTGTCCATTGCAGGGTGTTTAGACTGGCGACGTTAGATTCCAGTGGCCCCCTCTCCCACTTTTGCCCACCAAAAATGTCTCCAGACCTTGCCAAATGTCTCCTTGGGGGCAAAATCATCCCTGACCGAGAACCAGCGAGTTAGAGAGAGATCCTTTAAAAATGTAAATCAGGGCTTCCCTGGTGGCTCAGTGGTTAAGAATCCGCCTGCCAGTGCAGGGGACTCGAGTTCAAGCCCTGGTCCGGGAAGATCCCACATGCCATGGAGCAGCTAAGCCCGTGCAACACAACTACTGACCCTGCACTCTAGAGCCTGCGAGCCACAACTACTGAGCCCACACACCACAACTGCTGAAGCCCGTGCACCCAGAGCCCGCGCACCATAACAAAGAGTAGCCCCCTCTCGCTGCAACTGGAGAAAGCCCACGTGCAGCAACGAAGACCCACCGCAGCCAAAAATAAATAAATAAATTAAAAAAAAAATGTAAATCAGATCAAATCACTTTCCTGTTCTAACATTCCCAGTGGTGGTTGCCAGGGGCTGGGAGGAGGGGGAAATGAGAGTTACTAATCAACTGGCATAAAGTTCCAGTTAAGTGAGATGTGTAAGCTCTAGAGAGTTACTATGGAACACTGTACCTACAGTCAACAATAACGTATTGTACACTCAAAAATTTGTTAAGAGGGTAGATCTCGTGTTAAGTGTTCTTATCACAAAAAATAAAAAAAGACCCAGGTTCCTGACAATAGCTTACAAGGTATGTGCTGTCCTTCCTGCCTGAAACACGCTTTTCCTGACTTTTCCTTGAGTAGTATCTACTCATTCTTCCAGTCCTAGCCTAAATTTAGCTTCCTCTAGGAAGCCTTCCATGGCCTATCCTTTAATCTGGGTTTAGGTCACTGCTCTGTGCTCCCGTGACATCCTGCTCTTCCTCTGGCATAGTGCACATCACACTGCATTGCCGTGGCTTGGTCACTAGACTGTGAATTCCTTGGGGGCAGGACTGTACCTCACTAGCACTGTATCCCTCCCTTATGCATAACATAGGGTCTGGAACAGTACATTTAAATAACAACACTGTGGACTGATTGGGGTTGCAGACTGAGCCTGTCCTGCACTACAGATAGGGATAACATGTCCACCCTGGTTGAGACTGTGGAAGCAGATACAACTATGAAGGTAGATACTACCTTACCTTAGCAATTTCCTTCCTCCCTCCCTCCCTCCCTCCCCTTCTTTCTTTCTTTCTTTTTCTTTCTTTCTTTCTTTCTTTCTTTCTTTCTTTCTTTCTTTCTTTCTTTCTTTCTTTCTTTCTTTCTTTCTCTCTCTCTCTCTCTCTCTCTCTCTCTCTCTCTCTCTCTCTCTCTCTCTCTCTCTCTTTCTCTCTCTCTTTCTCCCTCCGTCTCCCTCCCTCCCTCCCTCCTTTCGTAGTTTGGTAGTTACACAATTACTAAGGTGAAACACTAGGGCAATCTCTGTTCTTAGAGAAATCCTTGGTGAGGGAAACCCCTCATTCAACAAATACTATCTGAGCATGTGCTTTTAGCTGGACACTGGGCTGGATGCCAGACATCTGCTGGTAGATAGGAAGTTACATACACAGGAGTTGTGAAGCTTACATTCCAGCATGGGTGAAGGTCATTTAGCGTATAACAATGTAATGTTACTTAATCCCTACTGTGAACCTCAGAGAAAGTGGGACAGGGAAGGGAAACATGCAGGTAGAACTGCAAAGCAAATGTCCTGAGCTAACAAGGCAATGCATGGTACATTTCAGGAACCAAAGGGAGGCTGGTAGGGCTGTAACAGAGAGGGAGGGAGAGAGAGAGAAGTGCTCTGAATTGAGGCTGGAGACAGAGGCAGGAGCCAGAACAGAACCTTCTCTCCACGCCACCCCAGGATCCCAGAAATTATCTCCATTGGCTTCACTTTTAGGTCACACACGCCATATTTATTCCTTCTTTAGAACTGTGTGCTGGGCACGCTCCTCACTTGAGCCAACTTTTCCTTCCCCCACCACTGACATCCTATTCATTCTTCAATGCCAAGTTCAGGCCCTTCCTCCACCATGAAGAACAAGAATTCAAAGAGTGACCACCAATAAGGAGCAGAAAAGGGCACAGATAGGAGTGGAAATAGTAAACAGTTCAGCTTAAATGGGACAAAAGATGCCTTTCTATGGAGTTCAGGTCAGAATATGGCAGATCTTGGTATTTCTAAGTGACTTATAAAGGAGACGATATAGTGGACAGTTAAGACACACTTTGGAGTTAGTCTGACCTGACTTAAAATATGGGCTCCCTACCCCTACTTTATTAGCTTTGTGACCTAAGAAAGCTCCCTCACCTTTTTGAATCTCAGTTGTTCGTTTCTAAAGCAGGGGTAATTATACCTACCTCCTAGGTATAGGGTTGTTACAGATTAACATGGCGTTATTAAGAATTTAAATAGATAATGCATGCAAAAGCACAGTGCCATGCTTTACTGTGCTTAACAGTGCCATGTGCATGGTATTAAATGTTATCATTTACTATTATCATCATCCTTCCTCATTCTTCCTTAGCTAAATTGGAAGTTCATTAAATGAGATAACATGTAAATTCTAGAACACAGTATACCTCATGGTAAATTTTCAATAAATGCAAGGTCTCCCTTTTCCTCCTATCTCTTTTATAAAGGAGAACCATGCCTCTCAATTCTTCTGTAGGCACTTAGTGAGCCCTCAGTAAACATTTGTTGAATATTGAATAAATATTGTTCTTCCCTGCAACTATCTAGCACTTTGTTACATACATCATTGAGGGCTAATGATATTCATTACTAGAGAATCTTTGCATATTTATTTTTTCAAACTTAGGATGGGACTAGGAAGAAAATCTGGGGCCAAATTTATATAAAATACCAAAGATAAGGAAGATCTTAATGGTTGGAAAAAAGACTTAAATGGCAACTGTTTTTCTTCTCTCATTCAACTGTTAAAAAAATACCAACAAAATTATAGGGAAATGGATCTAATTTAACTCCAATTGTTCCCTGGGGAGGGTGAACCAAGGGGCGTAATGACCAAGCACTGTGGTAGTGTGAAGGAGACTGAGGTAATCATGGGATCATCAGGTTTTTTTAAAAAAAATATTTCATTTGCTAAGGAGAACTAACTCTTCTTGAGCCTTTAAAAGTAACTCAAGTCTCCTTCATTCACTTTATTTCCCTTGAGAGAGGTGATGTGGCAAACAGAAATGCTGTAAAATGTCCACCTTTTCAGATTCTGATGGATCCCTTAATATAGGTATTGTCTGAGTTGAGACACTAAAACCCATGAAAACTGAGATTGGTACAACAGAGATGATGGAGGCCTTTATCAGAGTAGATTGATTTAAATGCCATACTCTCATGATGCAGTGAGATCAGAATTTAAATAGCCCAACTTGATTGTTAATGCTAGGAATGGCTCTATCTCAGAGTAAAGTGTATTTGTATTATCACTTAATTTTAATTGACACTTACAGAAAATGATTAATTCGGTGTCATATGAATAAATGGTTGTCTGCTCCTTATCCTGTAATGAAGTGGCAGTAGCCAGTCTAGGGAACACGATAAGATTTATAATTTCTACACGATAAGATATATAATTTCTACAGTAATTCACATGGTTTACGTCAGTGGCTTGCAAATACTGCTCCGCTAAGTTTCATTGGTCTGCCAAAAGTACAACAGTGATCATGGCAAATTCAGATTACAGGGCCAAGTTAGGCCCACTTGCTGGGAGCTCTCCATGGTCTTGGTGTCTGTAACTATCTACAGGGTCTACTGACTTGAGTCCTGTGGTGTGGATTCCTTTGCTTTAGATTACTCACACTCTGTGTGGCATGCCACAATCAAGGCACTCCTGCATATGTTTGTGTTTTCTTAGCGGGGACCTTAACGACACTGCTGGACTTTCGTGAGTGCCATATACAGACATAGAACATTACAGAATGACCGCCATGCACCAAGTCCCTCTGCTGGAAATAGAGATATAGAGACGAGTGAAAATTGGGCTCTGCTCTTAGGGAGCTTACATTCTAGTTGAGGAAAAGAGAAGAATTGTAGAATCACAGATAATGTCCTGAGAATTAACAGAAATATGTGAAAAATACATGCGAATTCTGAGGGTAAGAACTACGGTTTGTCCTAGCAAGTGGAGTGGAGGAGATCAGGAGAGACTTTCCTGAGAAAGTGATATTTGAGCTGGGTTGTGGAGAATGAGTCCACTAGCCTGAGAAGGCGTGGGGTGCACTCTCCAGACAAAGGGACAGCAAGGTGAAAATTCAAACAGGGTCCAGGAGTTTGGAATGGAACAGAACATAAGAGAGGCCAGAATATAGGGGGGAGGGGGGGAGAGAGAGAGGGGGGGGGGAGAGAGGAAGAGGGAGAGAGGGAGGAAGAGGGACAGACACATACACACAGAGATACAAATATGGATACAGACAAGGATAGGAAAGGAGGGGCCAGATTTTAAAGGGCTTTGAAGGCCACATTCATAGGCTTAGGCTTTATCCTAAAGTGATGGGGAAGAATTACTAGAGTCTGGTCAAGATGGTTAAAGGGCTATATATTTTTTTTTTGCGGTACGCGGGCCTCTCACTGTTGTGGCCTCTTCCGTTGCAGAGCACAGGCTCCGGACGTGCAGGCTCAGTGGCCATGGCTCATGGGCCTAGCTGCTCCGCGGCATGTGGGATCTTCCCGGACCGGGGCACGAACCCGTGTCCCCTGCATCGGCAGGCAGACTCTCAACCACTGCGCCACCAGGGAAGCCCAAAGGGCTATATTTGAAGTGTGCGGAGCAAACTCTAGGGAGAGAGCTGGGAAGCAAGGAGACCTTGTCACTTGGACCATGTTTCTGGGCACATCTGACCTCATGACTGACAGAGCCCTATGTGCTAGTTACCTGAGTTCTAAACCTTCATATGAATATAGCTAGTCACGGTGCTCTGCTGACTTGGCTGAGTCAGAGCAATTGCCATCTGACATAAAGGAAGAGAACTGATTATACCATTGAAATATGGACGGTATTCATCAGACCCTCCTCCTTTCTGACTGCCTGGAAGCTAGTGTGGGGCCTTTTAATCTTCTCTTTGGATTAATGCAACAGTATGCTGCCTGCTCCTTTTCTGCCCAGGTTGTCCATTGCTATTAAATTAAGCATTTCAGAGGAAAACTCTCAGCCCGTAACTCTCCTATTTATACATTTTCTGATCTAGTCTTTATTTCTCACATAATATCCAGTCCTTTGCCTGGTTTTCAAAACTCTTTATAATTTAATACTACTCTTGTATCTACTTTACTTCCTATACCCTTGCATCAGGCTTTCTTCATCGGACTGTGATGTTTCCTAGCTTTGTATTTATGCCCGTACTAAGAAACTTTTCTCATGTGTATGCATATAAAAATGTATTGATAAATGCAAATCATAAGTACTATTTATTTAAACATGTATTCATTTACTTCTTCTCTCACTTAACATTATTCATCAAGGCTCCATGGTAGGTGCTGGAGTTACAGTGGTGGGCAAGACAACGAGGTCCTTACGAGGTCCTGACTCTTACGGAGCTCAGAGTCCGCCTAGAGCTTTGTTACTCAAAATGCAGTACTTGGACCAGCAGCATTGGCTTCATGTGGCAGAGAGTTAGAAATGCAAAGTCTTAGGTCCCACCCCAGACCTTCTGAATTTAAACCTCATTTTAACAATATCCCTGGATAATTTTTATGCACAAAAGAATTTCAAGAAGCAACAGTCTAGGAGACAGGCATTGAAAAAAACAACTAGCAATAGCATATAGATGACTATGATGCTGGAGGGACACGGATGAGAGAGAGAGAACGCCACTTTGTTGAATGTTCAATTATTTAAAGAGTATGTATTTTTTTCACTGAATTAAGTAAGAAGTGGTGTTTGTGTGTGTGTGTGTGTGTATGTAGACACCACGTGTGATTCTCCTTGAGAATCTCTCACTCACCTAGCCCTGTCCTGAGTCCACTATGGGTGACTAACACATACTTTTGCTAACACTGATGGATTAAATTGCTTACAGAAGCACTCAGACCAATTTGAGGATTTTAGATGTTTCAGCAAATGATGGAATGGTTCGATTTTTGCCAGTACAGGTTTGGTTTATTGAGTGTTGGGGGTATTGTTTTGCTGCAACAGAAACCAAACGTTGTTTAGCCTTTTCAAAGCCACGGTGTTTCACAATGGTTGACAGAAACGGGTGGAAAATTCACGCGATGAAATGGAACCAAATTTTGCACAGGACAGTTTTTGTGCTGTGGCTCAAGGCTATGGATGAGTTCACTCTTTTTGTGACTTATTTGTATTTTAATCATGTATGGAGAGCTGGGTGATTCACAGCTAGGTCAATACTCCTAGTTTAACTGCCCAACACATCCGTTACTTAATAATACCCTTAGACTCAAGCTAGTACAAAACATAATACCTGAAAAAATCCACATTTTTTAAACTTTTTAATCTCTCTATGGTGTGCCAATGCAAGGCCCTGCTTTCTTCACACATTGACTCGAGACTAAGGGTTAATAAAAGCAACCATGTGTTGAGTGCATGACAAATTTGTATCTGTTCCTCATTACCTTCTATCTCGTCTGAAATGCATTAATTTACTTGAAATTTACATTAATTTACTTGAAAGAGGATTAATCATTTTCTCTGGTAGTCTCTAGAGTTTTACATGCTCCACGTTTGGATGCAAAAGGATACCTTTTCTACTCATGATTGTCCTGAGTTTTAATTGTCACTTTCAGGTGTTTTGAAACACTGTCTAGAAAATCACTGACAGAGTCTCAGCTATTGATTTGTTCTAGAGCTTTGAGAAAACTCCCAAGCACTGGTGCTTCAACAGAATCATAGCATCTCATGGTTAGAAAAAGACTGCAGATATGGTCTCATAAAAGTTTCTCTTCTATACCACATTCAACGCCTCCAGTGGAATCATCCAACCTCTGTTTCAGCACCCTGAGCAGGCTTCTCCAGACATCCGGTTACTAGTTATCAATATATTATAAACCTCTACTAATTAAGATAGTGTGGTATAGGGGCAAGAATAGACAAGTATATCAACAGAAGAGAATAAAGAGTCCAGAAGCAGACCTATGTGCATTGGGTGATTTATGAGAAAGGGGTATGTGGTGGGGAAAAGGATGGACTTCTCAATAAATCATGCTAGTTCAGTAGAATACCCATGTGCAAAAAAAATTGACCTTGAACATGTCTATAGGACACATAGATAAATGTGAAAGGTAACATTTCAGCAGAAATCATAGAAGAATATCTTCATGACTTTGAGGTAGGCAAAGACTTCTTATACAAGGTACAAGGAATGCTAGCTGTAAAGGAAAAACCTTTCTAAGTGGACCACATTAAAATTATGTATTTCTCTTCCTCATCCAACACTGTCAAGAGAGTGAAAAGACAAGTCACAGAACAGAAAGTATTGATATAATAGACATCTGAAGAAGGATGTGTATCAAAGATATATAAATAATGCTTGCTCAACAATAAGAAAAACAACAGAAAAATGAGCAAGAAATTCACAAAGGTACTTAATAAAAGAGGCTGTACAAGTGGCTCATAAACATGAAAAAGGTACTAGTCATCAGGTGAATGCCAATTAAAATGGCAGTGTCTGTTTATAACTGTGTAAACCTGTGTATATTGCAATACACCCACTTGATGAAATAAAAAAGGAAGATGGCGAGCAACTGGAACTCATATATATTATTGAAGAGAGTGTAAATTTGTTTTCAGAAAATAGCCTGGCAGAATCTATGACAGGAAATGATAAATAATGTAGCCTAGGAATTCCTTTCCTAGGTATACACCCAACAGAAATTGAAGTGTGCTCATCAAAAGACTTTTACAATATTTATAGCAGCATTATCTATAATGGCCTCACCCTGGGAGCAACCAGAATGTTTATCTGCAAAGACAGTCACACTTCTGGATTTATTTATGGATAAATAAACTGGGATAAATCCACAAAATGAAATATTACCTAACAATGAGAATGAACGGACTACAGTTCTATGTGATAGCGTAGATGCACCTCACGACATAATATTGAGCAAAAACAGCCAGACACAAAAGAGTACACAGTGTATAATTCTGCTTTGAGATTCAAAGACAGCTCAGTTAGTGAAATTAATCTATGACATCAGAAGTGAAGACTGACTAAGTGGTCGGTCTTGTGTGGAGAAGCGAGCAGGAGGAGGTGCCTGAGGCTCTGGTATTCAGTTTCTTACTTTGAGTTCTGATTACACAGGTGTTTTCACTTTATGAAAATTAATTGAGTGGTATAGTTGTGATTGGTGCATTGATTTGTGTGTTATACTTCAACAAAATTAAAAAAAATAAAATCAGTTGTGCTTCAAAGGGGGAAGATATGGGTAAAACCAGATTCTAATCAAAACCTTGCTTTGCTCATCATGTTATATTAAATTGAAGAGGGAAAAGTCCATTGAGTAACAAGGACATTGAAGTTAAAAAAAATAAACTATGAGTCTTCTCTATATAAGTAGGAAAATTCTTTTTCCCTCTTTGAGTTTTGATGTAGAAGCTACGGTGAAGTGTAAGAGCATTGGCTTTGTGGGGAAGCCTGATAGACTGACTTCTGGTTTAATGATGTGCTTGCCCTTTCTCCCTGCAGCCATGTGGATAGATGAAGACTGACCTTCTACCAACATCCATCTCTCCCTTTTGGGTCACCCGTGGATGGCACTCAGCACTCGAGATACACCCGAGCTTTGTAAGTTCATTGCTGCTTGTGTGGTAGTCTTACCTCTCCAACTAGACTGTGAACATCATGTCAGCCAAGACATGGCATTTCTTATTTCTGTGTGTTCTCCACCATACTAAGGAGAGAACGGATCACAGGGGCCCAGTAAATGCTTTGCATTGTAGAGCGCCAGATCGTTCAGTCTGTGAAATCTGAGGTCTCAGGAGTTAAGTCACTTGCCCAAGGTCACTTGGCACAGTTATGTCTTCTGAGTCCAGCCAAGATCCCTGCATAGCCTTGGTGAGAAGAAACAAGCCATGCGCCTTCCGTTCTGTTCCCTTTGTCCTCAGTACTTCTTAGTGCAGAGATGGAAAGACACAGCAACTCAATTTTGCTAATTCTGATTGTTTTGCTTGCTGATTCACCGAACAAATACTGCCTAAATGTGGGAACCCTTGGCTTTGGGGAGCAGGAACAATCTGTGTAGTCTTGAAAACGCAAAGACCGTGAGTGACCTGGCTCACTTCAGTGTGCAGATCTGCAAAATGAGAACACATCAAGCTTTTGTGCACCTTCTATCCCTTTTCATGTACCTCCAGGGATGATGATGAAGTTCAAGGCCTTACAGATCCTGAAAGTTGTTGAAATCTAAACCTCAGTCTTTTGAAAAATTGCTCATTGTTTGTTAAGGGTCACTTGAGTTCTTTTCAACAAAAATGCTTCTTCCAAGTCTAGATTATAAAAAGCTCAGTGTTAATTTAACCCACTGTGTGAACTCTCTCAACGTGGGTTTCCTGAAGTATAAAAATGAGGTAATTAAACAAGAAACGACCTGACTTTTAAGGCTCTATTCTGTAGATTCATTTGGGACCTAATCTATGTTCATTAACGTAAATCATTACTAGCATCTCTTATAGACACAAACTATTAATAAGCACAGACTGCATGTTAATAAGCACTGTCCAGAAGTGCCATACATATATGTATGTATCTCTACTTGTGGTGGGGGGGGAGAGAGAGAGAGGCGGGGGGGGAGAGAGAATATGAATGTGAATGACTACATGTCTTTTACTGAGCACTTATTACATGTCAGGCACCATGCTAAGTATTTTAAATTCCTTATCTTCTTTAATCTTTAATTCCAAAAAGTATTAGCTTCACTTTATATATAAGGTGTGGCTGATTGTTTTTTTCCAAATTCCGCCACCACAACCTCTCCCACTCCATGTGTTCTTCTTACAATGTGATTTTTGACAGTTGTCCTACTGAAAGGTAGACTATATGTTCCTTCCCTTTTGAGATGACTGGGCTGGTGACTCTGGCAGAAGTCACACCATGTGACTTCTCAGGGTAAGTCATGAAAGGTGCTGCAGCTTCTGCCTGCTTCCTTTTGGTCCCTTGTTCTTGGAACCTGGCCATCACGCCATGAGGAAGCCCAAGCAGAGTGTGGAGAGGGCACGTATAGGTGTTCAGGATGACAGCCTCCACTGCCAGCGGTGTGAGTAAGTGAGCCTTCAGATGATTCCATGCCCCAGCTGTCAAGTCATCCACAGCCTTTTAGTTTTTCCATCTGAGGTCCCAGACATCTTTAAGCAGGGACAAGCCATCCCACTGTGCCCCTTTCCAAGTTTCCTGACCCAGGGAATCTGTGAACATAATAAAAAGGCTGTTGTTCTATGCCACAGGTTCAGGGTGGCTTGTTAGGCAGTAACAGAGGCTCTGAGTTGCAAAACTAGTTACCCAGGGTCACACAGCAAATTAGTGTTAAGAAGTAGAATTATGCCCAGGTCTAACTCCAGAGCTCATGTTCTTGATTACTCTGTTGAAAAAGCCTTGTGTATTTACAAGTCCTGCAAAACCAGTGTGTGTCACTCTGCGATACAGAGGAAACCATCATAATCTGACCACTAAGAAACAAAACCAGGCGCCCAGGAGATCAGGAGGGGACTGGTGGACAGTGTGGTTTGGCAGGAAGAGTCATTGCCCAGGTGATGAGTTTTGCCAGGGAAGCAGGCAGGAGTTCAGATCCAGTTCCTGGCCAGGCTTGAGGTATGGAATAACCCTGTTGAATGATGATGCCAGTATCCTTGAGTCATAACACTGCACCTGGCAGCCTTCCCCCTTCTCATGGGAACAGCATCCAGACTTCCCTCTGGCCAGTGCTGGACCAGGAGCACAGCCAGATAAAGAGAGGCATGTCAGTGAGTCTCTGAAAGCTCTTAGCAGAGAATAAATGATTGGTAGGAGGCCAGGGACAAAGCAGAAAGGAAGTAAAGTGAGAACACAAAAGAAGGGAAAGAAAATTAAGATTTTTTTGAACCCCTGTTGTAGTTCAAAAATAAAGCTAGGCACTACTCAACATGCTTTAGCCTCTGTTTGCTCATGTGTTCTTATGAGAATCCTATGATATTGGTATTAATGGCCTCTGTTTTTTTTTTTTTTTTTTTTTTTTTGCAGTGCACTGGCCTCTCACTGCTGTGGCCTCTCCCGCTGCGGAGCACAGGCTCCGGACGTGCAGGCTCAGTGGCCATGGCTCACGGGCCCAGCTGCTTTGCGGCATGTGGGATCTTCCCGGACCGGGGCACGAACCCGTGTCCCCTGCATCGGCAGGCAGACTCTCAACCACTGCGCCACCAGGGAAGCCCAATGGCCTCTTTTTTTAAAGTTGAGGAAACAGGCTTGGCAGTTAAGTTACTGGCTCAAGTCTTAATAGCTAGTAACTGGTGGACTACAATCCAAACCCCGGTCTATGTGATTGATGGGATACTTGGTCTCAAGACACAGTCATCTCCTCAGCTTTGCTTGGGCTCTCCCGCCACCATCGCCTTACCTGAGGCTCCTTCTATAAATCTACCTTTATCCCTCGGGACCAGCCCAAGTTGCTCCTTTTCTTCCAAGCTAACCCAGACCATTTTAGTCCTCAGTGATCTTTCTTTTCTACCTATTGTCTATAAATCCTGCCCTTGGGAATTATTCAAATGCACATTCTGCTTTACTGTCTACATTTCTTCCCTTGTATATCTTGGTTTTTGCCAAGTCAGAGGTCTGTACGCAGGTTTCTTACTTTTTCACACCTGTCATAATGCTTAGCACTGTACCGAAGGCAAGGTTTATATCCTAAATGGTACTCAATTAAAATGTTTGATTGATTAATCCTCTCTTGGGTCTATAGAAATACATACCTACAGTAACCAGAAACAAAGCAAGATAAACTGCCTCTTCATTCTCTCTCCCCATTCTCAGAGTGGGGACCTACACAGAGAACAGGTCATGAAAGGGGAGATGAATACCACGTGAGTGCCCAGCCAGACTTCCACAGAAGGGAAGCACCTTTCTGCCTGACAGCCCCTTCTGTCTGCTGCTCAGGAGATAAATAACCTGGCAACAGCAGTGGCAGGGACTTCCTGAGTGCCAGAATCCTCTGAATTCCAGAAATTAGACCCTGGCTGACACGGTTCCATCCATGGTGGACCAAGCCTTAACACCAATCAATAAAGGTGCTCCACGGGGAGCAGGGAGTTACTTCCTGGCAGCAACCGAAGAACTGGCCCAACATTGCCCATTTTAGATTCTGTGTTTCTTGGGTGACACTCTAATGCCTATACAGCAGGTTCTAGGGCCCCCAAAGTCATGGTATTGAATGTATCATTAAACCTTGTGAGCTCCAAACCCTTGGCTAATGAGTTCCTAGGGATGACCTTGATTGACAGGTCCCCTGGCTCTGCATATGCCTGCTTCAGTGCCTTTGCTCACAGTGATTCCCTCACCAGAGATTTCCCTCTTCATTTCTCTTGCTTTTGTAGAAAATCTTATCTCATCTTTCAAGCCACAGTCCAATGCTTCCCAGAGGTCTCTTTTCACTACAACCCACACTAATATTTCCTTTCTCAGAAAAAAATCTAGCTTCACCTCTACATACCACAGAGTTTAGTCCTCAGTGACACATTCCCCTAGTTCCCTGTGTTCCAGAGGCCGCAGGGTGCAGTGAAAAGAGCCTATAATTTGGGACTGGTGGGACGAGAACCCATTATTCCCATTATTATCCAGGCTATGCAATTCTGAAGATCTTTACGAAGTAGCACAGGCATCCTTGTTCATCCACCTAAACAGCTGCATTGTGTTCCATTGGATGATGAACCATCACATTTTTCAGCTGATGGTCAGTGGGCTACTCATAACTTTTTAAAACAGCGGTGAAATGAGAATCCTTATACATGCATCTTCCCACATTTGCACAATCATTTCTATAGGATAAATGTGTAGCCTCCAGATGGACCATAATTTTAAGGCCATTTGTAATCCTTTTTGCCTTTCCCCCTCCTCCATTTATGTCTAAAGCACTACAGGTAAAAATATGCCCTCTCCAGCTTTTAGCTCTGACTGTGGAATCTACCCTATATCCACAGTCACCTCCCAGCTGAAACCAAGAGGTTGGCGTCTCCAAAGTGGCACCAGTTGCATCTTTGCTCTTGTCTGTTTCACCATCTCCCTCACCCAGCTGGCCGTGCTGCACACACTCTGGTTGGGCACAGAGCACACTTCTAGGGGCTTACCTCTTCTTCCCCAGGAGATGGCTTTTAGGGACAAAGATACTGTAAGGAATATTAATGGAAGAAAACCCAAAGCAAAAAAAGGTCTGTTAAAAAAAAGTTAGGGAACCCTACAGAAGAAAAAGGATGCTTTTTACTTCCATGAATTCTAACAATCCACAGGGAGCCCTAAGGGACCTTCAGAAGATTTTTGGTCATGGAAGACAGCGGTGTGTCAAAGATAAATCACGAGTCTTTGAATCCAATAGACATAGGTTATAATCGCAGCTCTGCTGGGTAACCATGAACAAGGGGATTAATTGCTCTCAGCCTCAGTTTTCTCATCTATAAAGTGATGTTGATGTCCCTGAGCAGAGGTTGTCACGATGATTAGAGGTAACATCATATGACACTTAAGAGAGTGCCTGATACATAGTAGGTGCAACAAACTAAGCAGTTATTACTACTGTTTTCCCAGCAAAGAGTAGAGTAGAATGTTCCTGAAAAGTGGGGTAACTGGCAACACTAGGATGACAGGGAACTTTGTTTTCTGGGTTGGTCTATTTAACTTCCTTTCCTCCAATTCTTCCTGCTTTTCCTCCACATTCATTGAAATACCAGGACTGAGTTGCCCCATGTTACACAGGTAGTTAGTGACAGCCAGAAATTCTCTCTCTTAGGTTGCTTTCTCTCCATTAAGTGCAAAATATGACATGGTCCTTAGAAGGCTACTTGTGAAAGTGCATGTATTCATTCAACAAACATGTGCTGAGTACTTAGAACACACAACACCCCGTGTCAGATTCTGGATGAGCGGCAGAGATAAGTTTGCCAATACGTGTTTTGATAAGAAACAGAAATGGGCAACGGTAGCTGAGGATTGAAGATATAAGATGCCCTCGGAGAGATTCAGATGACCATGGTGACAGCAACAACTACGTCGATAGCATTTACCATTTGTGCCTCAGCCAAGGAAGAGCTTTCCACGCATTATGTCATCTAATACTCAGACTATCCCTTTGAAGTGGGTGTTTTTATTATCTCCATTTTCCAGAAGAAGAAACTGTGGCGCAGAGAAGTTATTTTCCCACGCTCACATAGCCAGTACGTGGCAGAGCTAGGGTTCAGCTGCAGGCAGGCCTATTCCCAGTTCAAGCTGTAACCATTACTGCAAAGCATAGCTTCCGGGGAGTAATTGGACTTGGGAGGGAAGCAGTGGGAAGGCAGTATTTGCAAAAGGGAGGGTCACTGAGGGGGAAAGATGGGAGAGGGTGCTCCAAATAGAGGGAATGACAAGGCTATAAAGGCAGCCTGGGGCTGGGGAAACAGAATGAAGCACAATCTGGCTTGGCCAGAGCCTTGGCTGGACCTGGGAATCAAAGGGACACTAGCCGTAGATGGGAGCTGGGGACATACCAGGCACCATCTTGCTCCCATTTTGAAGAGGGGAAAGTGGGACAGAGAGGGGAAGCGACTCACCCAGTGGGCTAGTAGACTGAGACTGAGCTTCTTTCTAAGATCTTTTACCACCCCCTCCAACCCTGTGGGCCCGCTGCCTGTGACACAGCTGCTCCTGTTTCCCCCCTTGGGAAGGGCTCCATTCTGCTCTCAGCAGCCACTGTGCCTCCTCATTTTAAGGTCCTTCCTCCTTAAGCCACCAGATACACAAGGTGACTGTCATCACGTAGGTCTGTCGTTTCTGTGTTAGTGGAACACGTTATTTTCTGCTAGCTACCTTGGGCTTCATTCACCTATGATCTTGCTTGAACACAGGCTGGCATAGAGGTATTCATTTGCCACAGTTGGATGGTGGTACTTAACTCATATTCAGAACCATCAGGCTCCCCATAGGACTCTGAGCATACATCCCCCATCAATTCAATTAACTATGCTTTCATTTTTCCATTTTTAGAACTCAGTACTTCTTTCCAGGTGAACAATTGGGTCTCTGGACCTCAGATGCTATATTTCCAGAGAGAGTTTAAAAAGAAATGGGGGTGGGGGGCTTCCCTGGTGGCACAGTGGTTAAGAATCCGCCTGCCAATGCAGGGGACACGGGTTTGAGCCCTGGTCCGGAGAGATCTCACATGCTGCGGAGCAACTAAGCTCGTGTGTCACAACTACTGAGCCTGCACTCTAGAGCCTGCGCGCCACAACTACTGAAGCCTTTGCACCTAGAGCCCATGCTCCGCAACAAGAGAAGCCACCGCAATGAGAAGCCTGCACACTGCAACCAAGAGTAGCCCCCTCTCGCCGCAACGAAGACCCAACACAGCAAAAAAAAAAAAAAGAAAGAGGGGGTTCTCTCCAGGAAAATGTAGATCCCAGGAAGATGTAGACAGGCCTTTCTGGATATAGAGTTGTGGGGACTGTCTTTCTTTTAGTGCAGCCCTATTCACGGCCTGAATTTTCCAAGAAATGTGAAAGGAAAGAAGAACATAGCAATCAGTTTTTTATCCTTCGAACCAAAAATGAGGGCTGAGGGGGAGAGGAGAATTCCTTTTAAAAAATCTATAAATATGGGCTACCCTGGTGGCGCAGTGGTTGAGAGTCCGCCTGCCGATGCAGGGGACACGGGTTCGTGCCCCGGTCTGGACGATCCCACATGCCGCGGAGCAGCTGGGCCTGTGAGCCGTGGCCGCTGAGCCTGCGCGTCCGGAGCCTGTGCTCCGCAACGGGAGAGGCCACAACAGTGAGAGGCCCGCGTAACGCAAAAAAAAAAAAACCTATAAATATGATATTCCAAGTGTGCCTAAATGCATTAAAGACACAGTGGTGTTTTATACTCCCCAGCATTCTTCCAGGGGTCCCCAGCTGATGACCCACAAGCTGAGTCTAGGTGTGCTTTGGTTTCATCTGCAGAGTTCTCCTGGCAGTGACTGTCCAGGGCTGAGTGGGAGCAGCCCCTTTTTAGCTGACACAGGCATGCCCAATTCAGCACAGCTCCTAGCTGACCCCTGTTTTTGTGTTACTGAACTTATGCTGGTTATCTGTGTGACCCTGGCTAAGTCCCTTCCCCTCCCTGTAAGCCAGAAGCTTCACCTACATGTGTTGCCTACATTTTATTCTGTTTATTGCCTGCCTTCTCTCCCTAGAAAGTAAGCTCTAGGAGGGCAGGGGTTTTTGTCTGCTTTGTTCGGTGTTGTCTCCCATAGCATCCTGAAACATGCCTGCCATATAACAGGTGCTTAATAAACATTTAAGGAGAGAATAAATGGTCCTGAACATCCCTTTTGGCTCTGGGAAACACTTTCTGAATGTTTGCTTATTGTGATTTTGGAGGGGAAGAGAAACTCTCTCCTTAATTTAAACTGCCTTCCACAGCAATCTAGAGAGAAAGAGAGAACAGTTTGACTTCCCCCTTGCTGGTGGCTGAGGCAGAAAATGATGCTTTTCATTTGCATGTCCAGCAAAGCTTTTACCCTCCTGTCACTGCCTTCCTTTGAATATTTCCATCTGGCTTGCACAGGCTCTGAAACTTGTACTCCTGTGCTTCACCATGGTCTGCAAAACTGCTCAGTGTCAGAGCCTGGCTCTGGGTCTCGCCATCACGTAGCAGACGGTTAAAGTTGAAAAGGAAGGAGCTGAGTCCCCCAGTGATGGGGGACACACTATCCGTGCACAGGTCACCCCTGTCACAGCTGTGGTACCTGTTGATGGCGAGGGGGACGCCATCAAGGGGAATGTACTCCGGTGAATCCTCTGTGAACTCCTCCTCGTAGCCTGGCCTGCAGAGGCAGCAGGGTCCCGGCAAGGCTTCTGCCTTCAGTGACCATATGCCCAGGGCCTCGCTCCCCTGGCAGGTAACACACCACAGGGCAGCGAGCGGGCAGATCCTGGGCTCGGGGTTCGCTGTGGTTGACTGGCACGACTTCAGGCTGCCCCATGGACCTTACTTCTTACACTTCTAAACTGAGTTTCCTGAACAACATCCTAGCTCAATGGCTTTCAGACTTTAATGCCCAGCTGCCCTTGTGAAATGTGTATTTCTGTCTCCAGTTGCAGAATTTCCAATTCCACAGACCTAGGGTGGGGCCTGGAAATCTGCATTCTTACAGGCATCCCAGGTGATTCTGACGCAGGGGGCCCAGCAGAAACCTTCATACCTGGTCCCAAGACCCAAAGCATCTAACACACATTTCTTGCGTCATCGCTGTGCACACATCCTTATGACACTGTTCCTTGCAGCAATGAATCTTGTGTACTGAATGAGGATTATGCTTTCTAAAGATAAACGATTTCACACATTCAGGCTTCTTCCGTCAACTTCCCTGAATGTTTACCCGCTTCTTTCCCCTGCAACACTCCAGTTACATCAATATGGGAAAGAGGAAGGGGTTTCCATGCCTGTCTCTGGGAGGGAAGCGGGGAGAACAGGAGGTGGAAGGGGGAGGTTCCTCATCACCCCTCCATGCACTGTAATACTGGTTGCTGTGGAATTTCTGTGTGAATGCAAAGGTCAGGCTGCCATTGTTTATCAGCTCTGTTCATTGGCTACTCTGTTCCCATGGTGAATCAGTCTCAGGGCCCTCCACAAGCACATTGACTGGGGCAGGGACTGTGGTAGACGGTTCCCAGAGACGTCCAAAGCTCTATCACTCCCCCGCTTTAGAATTCTTCTCGCTGAGAGTAATTATCTCTACTAGGTGGAAATAATTATCACACATTCTGTCACATTCTAAGATACAAGAGTTCTGAAAGCTGAAATCATAATTTCCCATTTTCCTCTCTTCCCCTAGGACCTTCCAAACCCCTCTCCTTTTCCTTACTAAGGTCATCCAGTCCCAGCAAAGTAGAAGCCAAAGGGGAGGTAGGGTCCATGGGAATAAAGAGTTGAAAGGCTCACTCTTAGTTCACTTGCAGGCAGTGGAGCCTGGGATGAGACTGCAGGGTAGGCAGCACTGGACTGGGCGGCAACAGGCCAGAGGCATTACCTTGGTGACCTTAGAGAAAATCCCTTTCCCCTTTGGAGCCTAGTTTCCTCATCTGTAACGGGATGGATGAACTAGATCATTCTCACGATCGGAGCCAGACCTAAAGGTCTCTGAAATGGTGGTGCCATGTTTTCCAAATGCTCCCTACCTCTTGGAGACACCATTGACTTTTCCCTCGCCTCCCCTTCAAATATCCAGTCTATCAGCAAGGGCTGTCAATTCTAGTTTCAGCGTAGACCACTAATCCATCTCCATGCCCATCATAATTTCCATCACTATAATTGCCCCTAGACAGACGTGAGAACCTATTGCTTGGTCCCTCTGTTTCCACTCTTGACTATTCTCTGCTTTAATTCATTTTCCTCATAGCTACCCGGAGTAGTATTACAGCATGTAAATCAATCCTTCCCTCGCTTCAAACTCTCCAGTGCCTTCCCATTGCATTTAGAGTAAAACTTTAAATCTATACTATGGCCACGGTTCGCGATCTGGCCTCTGCCTACTTCTCTAATAATACAGCTCTGTGTAAGCTTAGCTCCTTCTTACCCATCTGCTCCTTGGAGGAACTTTCTTAGAACACCCTAAGTCAGTCCCCTTTAATTCCACTTCCTTTATTATCTAGTGCTACGGCAGATTCATTTTATTCACAGTGCATCACAATTTATACATTCACAATTGTTTATGTAATGTCTGTCTTATCCCACTGTACTCGCCATCACCTTGAAGGAAAAACTCCCGCCCCCCCATGCTCCATCATCAGTATATCTTCAGATCCTCGGCACCCAGCACCCTGTGCTGCACCTCACGGGCAATTAGTAATATCTGTTGAATAAATGAATGACATTGGCCACAAATAGGGTCAAAAGCTACAGAAAGGAAAGTTGGGGGAACTAAAGATAACTTTTGCCTGGGATGATTTTTGCCCTTCCTTTTATATATCCCTTCTCAAAATGTTCCTGTCCCTGAAAAAAGAATCTAAAGTATCTATTAAAAATAGGTCTTTGGGCACAAGACACAGGCCTGCAAAGGCAACTCATGGATGGCATTCTTAATATCTTACCATCAACCTAATGAAAAAAGTTGTAATTTGTGATCATAGCTCAATTGAATTTTAACTTTGAATGTTAAAATAGGCTACACGAAAACAGTTTCTCATAGAAACATTTTAAAGGGAGGACAGAAGAATCTTGAAAGCAAATCAGTAGCATTTACTGGCATATATCACTGAAGGTGCTATTTACATATTATTTTATCTATTCATGGTGCTGGTGAACAAAACGTGGACCTGGGCGCTGTGGCCAGTGCTGCTGGTTGACTCACCAACATCCATTCCAACCCCTTCCATTTTAGAGGCTAAAAAACCTAATTTTTGCCATTTCCACCTTCCTTGTCACTAGAAGTGATTGTGGACCACTGTTCTGACTAATGAGATAGACAGAAGGAGATGTCCGCTTGGGGTGGGGAGTATATTGTTAAGCTTTTGGTTTCCTGATCCAAAGAGATGGAACTGGTGGCTGCAGTACTTTTTCTCCCTCTTGCTGCTTGAACATGGACGTGACATCTGGGAGCCGGCATTTTGGGCACATGAGAAAAGGCTGGGGCAACCATAGCACAGCAGACCCCGATTTCACTGAACCATGAGCCACCATCTGCCTCCACTCTCCTTATAAGAAAGATAACTCTCTAACTGTTCATGTTACTCTGGTCAGATTATTGCATTACTTGCAGACAACCACATCTGGCCACATTTCGTTGGTTTTTGGTTAATAGACATTAATATAAATATTGACGAGATTAAGAAAAGGTAAAACTTCTTGTGTATGCATGCAGATACATGCAATTTAGGTGGAACTTAATCCCCCAAGTTCTAAATTTGTGAGGATTTATGTTATATTCTGTTAGTAAATAGCAAGAACAATTAATTGAAGCTTATTTGAGAAGATGTTTGAGTATAAAAAGCCCTTAAAAATACCTCCTACTGTAGCCCCAGGGTGTCTAGTGCTATGCATATCAGAGGCTCATGAAACTTCGTTGACTTCATCAGGAAATATGTAAACAACAACAACAAAAGCTTCCACTGGTGTTTGCACTTGTCTGCTTGGCTCCGGTTCTCATCACTGTCTTAGCATCCTTGTGTTTTTGTCTGGCCCTAGTGAGGTGAAGTATGTACCTTTTCTCTTTAGTATATATTCCCAAAAAATGTTGTGATGCATATTCTGACTCTTAGGAGGGTCTATGCAGGTCCTTGAGTGCTGGAATTGGCTGAGCTAGGCCTGGTAAGCAAGAGTCCATCTCAAGTGGATAAAACTCCTTTTTCTGGCAGGTAGACTCTTCCCTCTGCCTGTCAGACCCCGAAATCCAAAATCCTTCCTCCCAGTCCCTCTGACGGGGACCCTCAGAAATACAGGTATTGCTGGTCTCAGGGCTGCACCACCGTTCTGCTTTGTCCGTGGACTTCCCCAGAAGAGAGAGGTCCAGTGGCTTTTCAATCAGTGTGAGCAGTGGCACCCTTTCTTCTAGTGAAGTTTAGCAGAAGTCCAATATAGAAAATCGATAAAAGAATTGAAAATAGCTTCTCTTTTGTTGTGCTTCCTGTGTGCTGGCTGGATACTGTGTTAGGGGTTCTATATGTATCAATCTCTTTTAAACCGCACAACAATACTAGGGTTGTTTCCCATTTTACTGGTGAAAATAGAGAAGCATAGAGTGGAGTTGTTTTATTAAAAATGGGAAGGAAGGCGGCTGGGTTTCCTGTTTGGTCTCATCTTCACCTCAAGGTCAGTTCCTAAGATAGCCTCGTGGAACCCTCAGGAGTCCTGGAAACACAGTTTGAAAATCCTCTTCTAGCCAGAAGTCACAAACGCACATACCCTTTCAGGGGCAGCTGAGTCACACAGGAATGAAGCTGATCACCTGGGGGCTGTGGTCAAGTGGGGAATACACGCATCAGCTCAAGAGGGCAGCTGCCACTCAGTTTTGGACCGTCATTGCCAAACTGTGCAGGTTACACAGAAACACGCCTGGTAGAGGATGCAGTTTGTGGGTCACTAACTTGAGACTTCAGGAGGAATGGTGAGGAGTGTGAAAACACAGCCTGAGGTCAGTACACAAGGGTGCCATTAGCGGGTAAGATGCCCAGCCATGAAGGAAATAAAGGAGAAGAAACAAGCCCAGGGGTCTTTTCATCCAAACATGCATGTTTGGATGGCCCATTATACTGACTAGTGAAGAATCATTTCTCCCCACTGTTTACCTACTGGCCTGAGTTATTTTTAAGCAAGCCCTTCCCCTTCTTGGTTCTCTCTGCTCTTTACCATGTGTTTGCCAGTACTGGCCAGGCATCCAGTCTCACACCTCTTCTCCCACGCAACCCCCCTGACTGTCTTCTTATTTAAAGAAAAACAAGAGTATAATGGTGAACGATGAGACAATCTCAAATTATACAGCAGGCAAAATGAGTCCTGAGGGAAGCTCCTTAGGAAGATTTTTTTCCATCGCCACTTAGGAATATTGGTCCTCGCTGACACCCAAATGCGAACCAGACAGGTGGTAAAGATGCCTCCAGCACGTGTCTATGAGGCCTTGGTATTTATGCAGTTATGCCCCCAGAAAGTGAGAGTGTGTGCAAATCTATTCACGCAGCCAGGTTCTAAGCCATGCCTCCCTGCTTGCTTTAGAAGCTTGGTATCTGTAAGGGACTGCCTACTGATTAAAGAGCTCATAGACATGAAGCAACTGTAAAAGGAAATACAGTCAGCACTTATTCATTTGTGACATGAACTTTCCAGAATATAGTTGAAAGAACGTTACACACAAAGACAGAAAAGGGGTCAGTAAATTTGGGAATTGGTGTAGATTGGTAGTTTTCAGATTTCTTGTTTCCCCTCTCCATTCCACTTTGCCTTCTTCCTCCCTCCCTGCCTCCTTCTTTCTCCTTGCCTGCCCTGCCCTGCCCTGCCCTGCCCTGCCCTGCCCTGCCCTGCCCTGCCCTGCCCTGCCCTCCCCTCCCCTCCCTTCTCCTTTCCTTTCCATTCTGTTTTTCAAAAGAAATTGTATTCACAAGTCCAATATGTAAAACAGACAAAAATAGGGCTACTCATGTCTCCTGTGGGGGCTGAAACCTCACTGATTTGGTCACCCCAGTACTCTCAGTATGATGTCTGAGGCATTTCTTTTTTTTTAATTTAAAAAAATTTTTTTTATTAGTTTCTGCTTTATAACAAAGTGAATCAGTCATACATATACATCTGTTCCCACATCCCTTCCCTCTTGCGTCTCCCTCCCTCCCACCCTCCCTATCCCTTCCCTCCAGGCGGTCACAAAGCACCGAGCTGATCTCCCTGTGCTCTGCGGCTGCTTCCCACTATCTATCTACCTTAAGTTTGGTACTATATATATGTCCATGCCTCTCTTTCGCTTTGTCACAGCTTACCCTTCCCCCTCCCCATATCCTCAAGTCCATTCTCAAGTAGGTCTGTGTCTTTATTCCTGTTTTACCCCTAGGTTCTTCATGACATTTTTTTTCTTAAATTCCATATATATATATATATGTGTTAGCATACGGTATTTGTCTTTCTCTTTCTGACTTACTTCACTCTGTATGACAGACTCTAGGTCTATCCACCTCATTACAAATAGCTCAGTTTCGTTTCTTTTTATGGCTGAGTAATATTCCATTGTATATATATATACAATGGAATATTACTCAGCTATGAGGCATTTCTAAGAAACTTCATTTTCCAACTGTAAGAAACAAATTTACATCACCATTGGAACTAGATTATTTCCAAGATCTTTCTCAGAACCAAGAAAAGAAGAACGATTTTCTCTTAAAGATGAAGAAACCAGGGTCTCCAAGGGCCAGGTGACTTGTCCAGAGACACACAGAAAGTGCTAGAACCAGAGTGAGAACCCACTCATAATGCAGTGCTCCTTCTACCCCTCGGAAATAAGTTCAAGATGGGGGTTGAATCTTGACTCACCTAGCTATTAGCTGTGTAACCTTGGAAAGATATTCAACATTTCTGTGGTCCCTCATTTGTAAAAGGAGATAGAAGGAGAATCCTACCTAACGCTTCTGCAAAGATTCAATGAAATAACGCATGTAGAGGACTCAGAACCTTGCTTAGTAGATGTGGTAGGTTCTCAACAAACGTTAGTCGTACCCTCCTGTCCCCCATCCTATCTCTGTACCTTTTGGCTACAGAACATCAGAGTTGCGATTATCCCTGTTAATCTTGACAGAGCACATCACCCAGACAGCAGATAGAACTGTTCAAGGCACAGGATGTGTCCATAGCATCCACAGCATGCAACGGACAGTTGACAGTAAAGCATAGTTGAAAAACCGAATACTATAAAGTCTGGGAAAAATTCCCACCCTTAATTTCCCAGTATTTGTTTTTTCCTATATATATGGCATTGAGCAAAGGGGTTGAGAAGAGCTGACTCACCTTGGAGAAATGTCACATCCTTGCTGCATGAAGGCTCCCAAGGAGAACCACAAGCTGTTGAATATCCCAAACTCATTGGACTGGTCGCTGGTTGTCTGGTCCCGCCCTTCCTCAAAGTCTTCACTGTGCCATTCGTAGGGGCTGAAGCGGCTGACCAGGAAAAGGACAACACTCACTCCAATGTAGGCGAACACAATACACATCCAAATCTCATAAGCCAAAGGATCCAGGAAGGAGAAGACCCCTGGCTTGGACTTCTGTGGCTTTTTTATCATGATGGAGATCCCCAAACTCATAAATGGTTTGGAGAAATCTATCACCTCTTCTCGGACCAAGGTGATAGTTAAAGGGGCCACGGCCACATCTGCTCTCTGCAAAAACAAACAAACAAACAGAAGAAACACCCTTGAGTTCAGCAGCTCTCTGTTCTCTTATCTTTCTCTTCACTGTGACTATTCTTTTGTAATCTTAAACGATGTGAGAGTTGGAAAGAACCTTAGAAGTCCAAACCCTCCTACTCTCTATAAAATATTTATGGTAAATGGATGATTGGCTCAATATCTCACAGGAGAGATTATCCCATTCTTTGACAGTTCTAGTTGTTAGGGGAGTCTTCCTCACCTTATGGAAGGGGGCTGTCATAATATCTGTTAGTTTTTGCCTGCCCAGCAGCCATGCCTTCTTCCTCTGGAAGAAGAACTACTCCTGCCCCACTCTGAGTCCTCCTGGTTCAAATGCGACTGATCACCCTGGATATGAGGTGAAGCATATCACCCAGGTCTGGCCATCGGTGTACACTACTCCCCTGGCCAGAATGGTTCATTCAAGGATGGCACGGGACCCAAGTCTCTTTAATGAGCATGAGCCCTGAAAGTCAGAGTGAGAGATGATCCATGATGAAATAATTTGAGTCACCCTTAATTCAGGGCTTACCCTGGACTCCCTAGGATCGTATGTCAATATACTCTTTTGTTTGTCCTCAGGAACATGATCCAATCAGTCTGTCTGCTTAAGCCAGTTTGAGTTGGGCTTCTTTTACCTGCAACCAAGACAGCCCTGGCTAACAAGGTAGTGAAGGCAAATTTAACTCAGTAAACATTTACTGGGCGCTTATTATGCATAAGCCCTAGGCTGGAAGGGAAGCTGTGGTCTCTACACTCAGGGAATTACAAACTAGTAGGCGAGATTGGTACACACACACACAAAATTTTCCAGTCTATAGACTGGACACATGCTGTCTAAGAGATACAAAATGCTACAGGAGGTCGGGAAGGAATTAATTCTGGCTGGGGAGATCAGGGACTGCTCCATCAGAGAGGTGACATATAAATTGGCACTGAAGTGAGAGTAGGATTTCAACAGGTTGCTCGGGTACGGAATACATTCCCAGAGAAGGGAATCACGTGAGGAAAGTAGTTTCTCTCTGGCAGAGAGAAAGTAAAGTAGTATCACAATTTTTTTTTTTTTTTTTTGCGAGGAGACTGCTAAGAAGTGCACAAATAACTCAGTTTTAAAAATTCATGTAGATAAACATAAAATGGTTGCAAGAAATGTTCATCTTTGTGCATCCAGCATGTGGAATCACCAGCCTTGCTCTTCTGTCTTTCCTACCTCTGCCTAATGGCAGAAGCACTGGCATCTCTGCTATAAAATCCACTGCTCTCTTGGCCTGAGATCAAGAGATCCTGGAAACCTAACACGGTTCCATGGACAGATGCCCTGACATTCATTTTTTGTTTTTTTTGTGGTACGCAGGCCTCTCACTGTTGTGGCCTCTCCCATTGTGGAGCACAGGCTCCGGATGCGCAGACTCAGCGGCCATGGCCCACAGGCCCAGCCGCTCTGTGGCACGTGGGATCCTCCCGGACTGGGGCACGAACCCGTGTCCCCTGCATTGGCAGGTGGACTCTCTACCACTGCGCCACCAGGGAAGCCCCTGCCATTCATTTTTGAAATGAGAGGCATGTCTGTGCAAGTCTGTTGGAGGTGGATGGCTTTCTCTTATGATGCTGCATAACAGTCCAGATGTGAGGCTGGGGACAGATGCTGTGCAGACTCCGGCCCCGCCCAGCTGCCGGCTGGTGTTGCTTAGGAAAGATTTCCTCTGGTTACTCTCACTGGTTGAGATTTTTGAGAAGGCATTTTACATGGAATAAAAAGCCTGGCTTTAGAATGACTTAAGTTTCTCACTTATAGAAAGAAACTTTCTGTAAAGCAATGTGGGATTGAATCTGTATTTCATAGTAATTCTTTTTTTTCCCCTAACACCCATTGCATAAATCTTGATACTTTTTACAAACACTTACAAGCCATTGCCAGGAAGAAGATATCTCTTCTTTCCTCTGTAACCTAACATAGGTAGAAAAGGAATGGGGGAGAAAAGTCATGGAAATGACTTAGAGGGAATGACCACAAGTTACCCAAAAGGGAGGTGGATGTCGAGCTTCTAAAGTGGTAAAGGGAATTGAATGGATTTGTCTGATGCCTCCGGATGTGAGTTAATAAAAGGGACTGTGAACTGGAAAAAAAGTCACAAAACCACATGATCTCATTGCTTAGTTCATTTAGCAGTTCCAAGATTTATTCCACGGAACATTATTTTTAGAAGGATGTTAATAAGTATAACATGAAAATAAACACGAATGTAAACAGACTGCTTTGAGGCAGGACTTCTCAGAACCTTTAAAAGGCCACTGTGCACTGAGAATTTCCAAGAGGGGTAAGTAGATATAGTGTTTCCAAAATTCTTTGGCCATGGACCCCTGAGGGTCTTCAGAAAGCACCCATATGCATAGGAGACACACACAGTTGGAGATGCTTAAGTTCAGTGACCTCATTTTGCAGATAGGAAACCCAGGTCCAGAGAGGAAAGGTGGTTTGTGCAAAGCAGCAGTGTTTTCACCTTGTTTGATGTTGACTGAGAGGTCTCAGGAGTTGATTTCCCGCACCTGAGGAAGTTGCTGGACCTCTGCAGGATCAGTCAAGGGCAATGCTCATCTGGGAAAGTAGACCTGGCCGCTTTGCTTTGTGACTCACTGACCACGTGCTGTCGAGTGAGATGTTGTCCTTTTGGATGTCAATTTCCTCTTTAGAAAAAGAGGCATAATAATTTTTGCTTCATCTGTTGGAGAGCAGTGTTTTGTGAGAGTCAAAAGAATTCAAATACGTGAGGGTACTGTGACCTGTGGGCATTTCACAGGTGCTCAAAATTATTTTCTTAAACAGATGTCTTGTGACAGTGATTCTCAAACTTGAGCATGCAGCACATCCAAAGCACCTTGGGGTTTTTTTTTTTAAACCACAGATGGCAGAATTTCTAGATCACTGGGTCTGGAGAGACCTGAGAATTTGCATTTCTAACAAGTTCCCAGGTGATGCTGCTGCTCCAGACTTTGAGAACTACTGACCCAGGAGATCCCCAAACAAAATATATCTGGAAAAAATCTTGGGTAAACAGTAAACTGCGTTGATGCAGTAGGTAAAAGCAAAAATTGAAGAAAATTATCAGGGATGGAGATTCACTGTGAGCCAGGCACTGTTTAGGGGAATACTCCCCACCCCAGCCCTGGGGTAAAGGATTCAGGGGTAACCCTTGGAGGAGGTCAGTGGCTCGCAGGAGTCATGTAGCCAGTAAGCTGGCAGAGTCAGAATTCAAATCCAGGTGTCTGTCTCCCAAGTTCACTCTCTTTCTGCTTCATTAGGACAAAGAACAGGCAAGAAAGTCACTGAGAATCAGGCACAAAGCCATACCCATGCAAGAAGCAGGAATTTCATTTGCACCCTGTGGCATCTGAGAATGCAGACACTGTTGCTGTTCTCATCACTAATTAATAGTGGCCTTAGACTCCAGTGCTCAGATGGTGTGATTTCTACAGAGGCGGTATGTCCCAGCATGCAGTATAAGAGCCAGGGCTGCATGTCCCGACTCTGCTCTGTGTCCTTTGCCAAACTGCTTACTCTCCCTGGGTCTCAGTGTCCTCATCTATAAAATGTGGTAAATAATCATATCTACCTTCTGGGGTTGTTATGAGGAGTAAGTGAAATAATATGGGTATTTAGCATAGTGCCTGCCATATACTACGTGCTGAAATGCTACTATTATAATTGTTGATAAGAGCAAAAGGTAGCAAAAGGAAGGTGAGAGACACCCTGATTGACTTAGCCTATTTAACAGGCACAGAAGGAAGAGATTTGGAGGCCTCCGAATGAATTTTTCTGATCTTGCTGGTCATTTGTGGCTGAGAGATGCTTTCCCCAAACCCCTCTATTCTTCCTCGGTTGGAGGTGGGTGGTGCAGAAAAAGAAAGCCAGACAGAAAATCAAGAGAGGGCATCCATTTGGGCCCATCGTGGAGTTTTCAGAATACAGTTTTTTGTTTGTTTGTTTTTGTTTTTTGTGGTACGCAGGCCTCTCACCGCTGTGGCCTCTCCCGTTGCAGAGCACAGGCTCCGGACGCGCAGGCTCAGCGGCCATGGCTCACGGGCCCAGCCGCTCCACGGCATGTGGGATCTTCCCAGACCGGGGCACGAACCTGTGTCCCCTGCATCGGCAGGCAGACTCTCAACCACTGCGCCACCAGGGAAGCCCCAGAATACAGTTTTTACTGGGCTGAGGGACAGGCCTTGTGGAGGTGAGGGGAAAGGGGAGGGCTGGCAGCCGAGGCATCCAGAGGCAATTTTGGTTTGTCACTGATGAGCCAGTGACCCATGACTAATGGCTGGCTACTTGGGGGCTTGCCCTTAGGATAATCATATCATTGTTCTGCTCAGATCATAGGCCTTTTCTAAGGGAACATGGGGTTAAGGTAAAGATGAATGTCGGTGGAGGTGAAAAGTTCACAGTAGTTGCCATGGGGATGACCTTAAGAGCTTGGTGGAGGTTCCCATGGAAACCAACCTCAAGATGCAACATTAATCACCCAGATCTCTTATCTTTCACCTGTGAAGCTTCCCGAAGGTGAGAGGCAATAGAGGAGGAGAGAGGGTAGAAGCACGTCCCCCTTCTCAGCTCATTAACCGTCTTCCCAGGTTATCTCAAAAGCCACCTTCCTAGAAAGGATCTTCTTTGTTCCATTTCTTCCTTCTTTGAATTCCCTTTGTATGGCTCTCATGGCCATCATGACTCCTATTGCCTTGATCTGAGACAATGAGATTTAAAAACCTCCTAAATGGTTGCTTCATCCTGACCAGAACTCAACACCGGCTTGGGGCTCGGCATATGCTTCTGTTCAGAAACCCAGCCTGGAGTCTTTGATTTCTATGAGTGAAGCTGTGGTGGTCTCCTTCCTGCATGTGGTGGCAGGATTCTTCTTCCATTGCCTTTTGTTGTTCCTCTACTCAAGTACCTTCATGATCTTCCAGTGCCCACTGAATCAATCCACGCTCTTTCCCTTGTCCTTTCTTACTCAGACTTATCCCTGACTACTTATCCCAAGCCCTCTACAAAAACCATCAGTGTTTTCTCATTCTCCTTTCACATATTACTTATTTCCATCACCATTCCATAGTTTATACTTTAGAAATTCTTGGGCTGCCTTTCTCTCTATTTGAATATGGCCGTGTTAAAGTTCTACATCTTTCTAGAGGGCTAGACACACTCATATTAGCCTTTGCCTGAACCTTGATTCTCTGCTGTCTTACCATTCTCTCATTGTCTTTTCTACCCCATAAAATGTTAAGATCCTTGGGGACAGGGATCAGATCTTTTACTTCTCAGTGATTGCTTAAACACTTAAAACAATTCAGGGCATTCAGTGGCTTCTCCAAAATGCTTCAGTTTATTGAAGATTTTATAGCAATTGTGTGTGGTCTTATTTCAAGTGTGGTGAATGGAGTAGACCAATCCCTATTCACAAATAACTGTTATATAAGGCAGGGTAGGCCATAAAGGAAGCAGAAGCTAAATTCTACAAGGAAGGCAACAACTGTTAAAAAGGGTTCTCCCCATACCTGTTACGGGGAGAACGAAATGACATCTTGGAAAAAGTAGTATCTGATACAGGTTTGGGGGGAAGGGTAAGATTTTTAGAGGTGCAGAATGGAAGGGGACTAGAGAACAGAGTGACTCAGGGTGGTTTGGCTGAAATGGAAGGTTCTAGAAAGGGCAAGGAACTAGAACGTTTGGTTGTATCCAGGCTACCCCCAACACCAGGGAAGAAATTCATATTGAGGGAGACATAAGGGACTGAGCAGGGAAGTAACAACTCAGTGGTCTGCCTTGAGAAAACTGATCTTGAAGCTAAACTGTCACCTGTATCGGATGATGATCAACTGAAGTCACAAGACTGAGATGAGTTTGGCTGAAGGAGCTGGGACCAGGAACCTGAACAAAAAACGTCTTAAGATATGGGATTTTTGGACTCCTGATCTTTTCGGCATCAGTAATACTAAATTATGGGGTCTAATAGGCATCTATGGGCAGGGCCAGCCAACCACCAAATGATTTCCTGTAAACCTCTCTTTCTCCGCTTCCAGTTGCCCACCCTGTAGGGAACTTACTCCATAGACCAGCTCTCCCACCATGCCATTCCAAGCCTTTGTGTCAGGGTCGCGGGCTCCATATTTCCCATCACTGACGATCTCAAGACGGTAGGAGTAGCCCACATGCTTGGCAATCTCTGCTGCCAGCTCTACACAGTAGCCCTCGTAGCGGTCATTGCCTTCAAACTGGTTGGCATTCTTCTTGAGCATCACATAAGGATCTTCCTGGTGGAGAAATGGGAGACAGAGAATGTGGGTTTTGGGTTCACTCTTGCGGAGGGAGGCCTTTGGCGTGGCGGAGGAGGATGGTCTCCAGCATTGCTAAACTTTGGGGAAGTCTCTCTGGCCCCTAAATCCACTTCCTGCATTTCTGCTCCCCCCATTACAAAATTTCTTGGGTTAAGGAAGCAAACTATTAAAATAGAATGTTTCACTGAGACGCCATGCCTAGCTTTTCAGGTTGTTCCAGGAGCTCTTGTATTTTTTGGAGGTGTTGGGGGGATAACCCTTAAATAGGCTCCAACTGTCTCATCACTGAAAATCATAGCAGCTTTACTTATACTCACTTTAGGTGCTGGACTTTAGGGAACTTGCTTTGAAAATGGCTTCTACTAAGGAAGGGTGGAATCAGAACCACTACAATTTAGTCTCACCCTTATGTTTTATATACATTGGAAACTATGGCTCAACGGAGGGTAAGTGACTTACTTATCCAAGAGCACAAAGTGAAATCATGGCAGAGCCAGAGAGCAAAAGTCCCTCTGACTTTCAGGATATTCCTTTTTTACTTCCTCTTTCTACTGACCACACAGTTTTGGCAAGAAGAATGACCAGCTTTCACTCCTGGGAAAACCTTTGTGCTGGTCTATCTCACATCCCAGGTAGCCTCCGTGAAGGACTGAGTACTCACTAGGATTGTAGTGACGATGTACGTTCTATTCTGGACACTTGAGTTATCCCCCCCGGCTTGAGCATCCGTGGCTGCAGGGACAAACTTGTCATCTTCATTCCAGTAACCAATCTGTTAAAGAGAGGAAGGTGGTGACATAAGGTGATCCAGGCTCCTCAGGAATGGCCCACTCTGGGTCCCCCAGTCAACACCAGACAGGAAATCAAGGAGCTGAGCATCACACCAGCAATCCTGGACACACCAGGCTCTGAAGTATTGGTAGATATAAACAACAAGAGACAAGATGGTCTCTAGGTCCTCCCATCCCCACCCCATGAAAATCCTCATCATGATGGGTAAGCCTGAAAATTTGCCTCTTAAGGGGCGAGGGTTTAACTGTTGATGCAGCTAAACTGTTATGTACAATGCAAGTCAGGGCCATAGAGATTTAATTCCCTGCAGTTGTTCACAAGGCCAAACCCTCCTTCTCCCATGCCTAGTAACCCTTCTCTTCCTGAGCTCATTCTGAAGTGTAGTTGGAATCATATGATTTAAACCTTACATTCTTGTTTTCTTTTTAGGTTAACTGTATTTTTCCATCTGGATTTAACTTTCTAGGTGATGGTTATTTTATCCTTTATTTATTTATTTCTCTTATTTCCAATTTTTGACCTATCATGACACTGAGAATATAGTTGTGCCTGCAAACACTGATTGACAACATTATTTTTTTAAAAAAATTAGTTATTTATACTGCCTCATTTTCCAAGGTCTTTTAGCAAATACTTATTGGATCCCTGTTGTGTGTAAGACTCTGAGCTAAAACATTGGTGGTATTGTGGCAGGGTTGAGAAAGATACAAAGAAGTCTCAGAGATAGTCCTTGCTCTGAGGATCCCTCCAGTCTATTTGGGAAGACAAGACACACATGTGCACGTGGCCCCAGAAGTGACAAGTGAGTGGCTCAGGTAGCTTGAGCCTATGGAGTTTGGAGAAGCAGAAGCCAGGTATGGAACCTATGCTGGGAAAAAGGCAGCAGGAGGAGGTGAGGCTTAAGTCACGAGGGATGGAAAGGTTGAGCCCAAACCCGTCAGGTTGGAGAGAAGATAAGCCAAGATGGGAAGGCGGGAATCTGCCCAGATACGTAAGTTCAGTGGGTCCTGAGTGGAGGATAGGGTTAGTCCAAGAGGGCAGTGGGCGCTTGGGTCTAGGTAGCAGAGGGATTGGAAGGCCGGGCTAAGTGATGTAGACTTTATTCTGAAGGCAACAGGGAGTCATGGAAGGTTTGGGAAGAGCAGAATGGCATGGCTAATACACACACACACACTCCACACACACCCCTATGTCTATCTATCTTTTATTTTATTTTTTGGCTGTGTTGGGTCTTTGTTGCTGCGCACGGGCTTTCTCTAGTTGCGGTACATGGGCTTATTGTGGTGGCTTCTCTTGTTGGGGAGCACGGACTCTAGATGCGCTGGTTTCAGTAGTTGTGGCTCGCGGGCTCTAGAGCGCGAGCTCAGTAGCTGTGGCTCACAGGCTTAGTTGCTCTACGGCATGTGGGATCTTCCCAGACCAGGGATCAAACCCATGTCCCCTGCATTGGCAGGTGGATTCTTAACCACTGTGCCACCAGGGAAGTCCCTGTTTTTATACATCTTTAGACCATTGTGTTTTGTTTTGTGGTCATTCCGCTGGCTTTAGTTGTAAAGGGCACATGTGCAGGGGGAGGAGCAGGTCTCTAAGCCAGCCCAGCTTCACAAAATCCAAGGCACATGCCAATGGTCCACTCAGATGTCACCTTCACCTTGATGTCTTTCCCAGTCCCCTCAGTTACAAAGAAACAACTCTCGCTGCCATTTCACTGCCATTAACAACAATAGTAATAATTGCCAACATTGATCATGTTCTTGCTCTGTCAGAGGCTGTGTTTGATAGTTTTTGTGCCAGTTCATCTGGCTTAGAAGAGTTTGTTAACTTGCAAGGTGATGGTGGCGATGCAGCTGAGAAGTGGCTGAGCTCAGCCTGGAATGGTGGTCCTCTGTCTCCAGGGGCAGCTTTTCATCATGATGCTGTTCTTTCTAAGAGGGGACTTAGCCCTGGGCTGTGAATCATATTAGCTGACAGTTATTGAGTGCTTATTGTGTTTTAGGCACTCTTCTAAGTGTTTTTTTTTTTTTTTTTTTTTTTTTTTGCGGTATGTGGGCCTCTCATTGTTGTGGCCTCTCCCGTTGCGAAGCACAGGCTCCGGACGCGCAGGCTCAGCAGCCATGGCTCACGGGCCCAGCCGCTCCGCAGCATGTGGGATCTTCCCAGACCGGGGCACGAACCCGTGTCCCCTGCATCGGCAGGCGGACGCTCAACCACTGCACCACCAGGGAAGCCCTTCTAAGTGTTTTTTATGTTTTAACTTCTCTCATCCACACAAAAACCTATGAGGTAGGTAATCAATTATCACTCCTATTTTAAATGTGAAGAAACTGAGATGTAGGGGAAGTGGAGTAACTTTCCCAAGGCCGCAGGAGAGTCATGGAGCCAGGATCAGAGCCGGGCAGGCTGATTGCAGGGCCGTGTCCTTCTGTGTTCCACTAGGCTGCCAGCTGGCCCTGAGCGCCTCATGTTGGTTCCCATTGGCCTCATGGTCTAGCTGTTGGCATGTCTGTCCCCATCTCTCCACGATGCTGTGGGCTTCTCAGGGACAAAGCTAGAGGTCTACTTGTTCTAGGACCCCTTTCTTAGGGCCACAGATTGTACCACAGAGAAGCAGCTTAGGAAAGGTTTGTTGAGAGAATGAATGCATCCAGCATGGAGACAGTGAATCCTGTTCATGCTGAGACAGTTCAGAGGCCTGAAGGGGGTCAGGGGGAGCTGTCTTTCAGGACACTGGGTCAAGATTTGCCCTCATGCCGGCATGGGTACCATGTTGCCTGTGTGGGGCACTTTCAGTCAGCCTGGAAGGGAACATGTCTCTCTAATGACACAAGAACCAGAAACTTAGATTTCCAGAATATCAGAGCCAAAAGAGGCCTGAAGAATCATTTCCTCCAACCTCTTCCTTTTTTACAGAGAGGGAAACAAGTTCAGAGACTAGGGGACTTGCTCAAAACCAGAATGTAGTCCTGCCTCCCCCATTTTGCTAGGCCAGTGTTCCATGGGACCCTAGGGCATCTGTAAAGGCCCTTCCCCACTTTCATGGGAGGTGAAGGGTCAGAGAAGAGGGGGAAAGCCCTGGGTTCCTCACCCTTGCTTCAATAGTCAGTTCTGCTTTTAATCTATTTCACGCTTTGAGATTCCCCTTAAGAGTTCATTTTTACAAGGAGCCCATTCGTTGAAAAATAACTATTTAAAACCATGATTGTAGCATATCGTGGGGCGAGTTTACAAAAAGAATTTCCAAACTACTTTCCTAACACTTAACTGTGTTTTGCTCCTCCCCTATGCAAATAGCACAGAGAGGCTCGGGATTATTTTCTCTGTTTTATAGAAAAGAAAACTGAGGCTTGGGGAGATCAGATGATCTAACTTACATAGATTAAATAGCAGATTAGTGGCAGGGCATAGGAGCCAGGTCATGGACTTCAAAGGTACTTATTGAATATAATCAGTACACACTTGGGAGATGATCACGCAAATGTAATTGCCAGTTTCTTTCCCCCTGTAGTTGATGCTATGGTGTTTTCATGCCCTTCTCTTTCCCTTCCTCCTCCTTTTTCTTCCTTCCCTCCCTTCTTTCCTTTCTTCCTTCTCCCTCTACAGGATTAGTCACAGGTTTAGTTGTTCTTAGTTGTTCAAACTCAACAACCATCAGCCTTGAGGAAGTTGTCTTCTTTGACATGCAGCCAAGTTCTCTAAAATCTATTGTGTTTCCATAGGTAATATTTTTAAAAGTGATGGCTTGATGGTCCAGAGATTGGTCTCTGGCATCAGACAGACCTGTTTCAAAAGGTAGACTTTTCTTATTAGTAACTGTATGACCTTGGGCCAGTTATTTGACCTCAGTGGGCCTCAGTCCCTGCTCTGTAGAATGGATACAACAAGAGTACCTGTCTCGCAGGGCTGCTGTGGGAACCAAATGCATTCATGCATGGACAACGGTACGCACAGTGCGTGGTTCATATTAAGTTGCCAGTAAACTAAAAAATGATATCCAGTAGGGTATTGCCTGATTGAAGGCTAACAGGCTTCTATACTGTAGTACATTTCAGTTTCACTTTGCTATTGAACATTGCCAATCTCCAAAAGAAGTATATATTATGGAGTATTTCTCAAACTCATTCGACAGCATAACCCTCTTTACATGTAGAATGTCCTAGGATAAATGGTGCAAAACCCACAAAGCACGGCTCTAAAATATCAAGTTATTTGATCAAAGAGGGGAAAAAAAGCACGATAAATCTGTACAGACCAGATTTATGTGGTTTAGAAAGAGATTTTAATTTTTAGAATAGGGATCCTTCAGAGCTAGTATTATATCACTAATGTTAAATTGGTATCTATAAAAATTATTGTCTAGCTTGGCTTATATCAAAAGCTAGAGGAACAGTTAAATGTTGTAAACAAGCTTATTTTATTCCTAACCCTTTTGTAGGGAAATAAAAACTATTGCCAGTCAGAAGAGCAGGGTGATGCCAAAACCCAGCTTGCCCCTCACGTAAGCTAGCAGGCTGAGAAATCTCGTTCCACATTTTGATGAAAAGAAAGCTGGCAAAGATTTTTGAAGGGACATTGCACTTCAGAGATGAGAGCAAATTTCCCTTTCTTAGAGAAATGGGCTGAATTATTATACAGCCCTTTGATTCTTTACTGAGGATATGTAGGAACTTTGATTCTATCTCAAAGTAAATCAGAGCTAGTAGTTTGGTAAAAATTGGGGCCCACCGTTCAGGAGAGGATTTAAACAATTCTGACAGTGAGAGGTCTTCTCTTGGGGCCAGTTATAATGTTTGATCTCCTGTTTTCCATCTACCTCTAAAGATTTTTTGAATATAGGAAATGAGTCTAGATGATAGATTAGATTTTTTTAAGTAAGTGAAGTCTAAAAAGGAGATGATCATTGAACAGTACATTCAATTGATTTACCTTGCATAGTCATCAAATCAAATTTACACATTTTTAGCTCTAAGCTTCCTCTGAAGACACAGCCCCTGACCTCCAAAAATGAGATCGATTATAATAAATTTTTAAAAAGGAAGATGTCTCGGGGCTTCCCTGGTGGCGCAGTGGTTGAGAATCCGCCTGCCGATGCAGGGGACATGGGTTCGTGCCCCGGTCTGGGAAGATCCCACATGCTGCGGAGCAGCTGCGCCCGTGAGCCATGGCTGCTGAGCCTGCGCGTCCAGAGCCTGTGCTCCGCAACGGGAGAGGCCACAACAGTGAGGGGCCCGTGTACCGCAAAAAAAAAAGGAAGATGTCTCTTGTGGCAAAGACAACCTGATGACCCCCAAGGATTCTTGTTTGCCTTCCATAGCATACAGGTATGGTGGGAAGTAGCTACCTGGACAGCAGTTGCATTTCCTAGCCTTCCGTACGTCTAGGTGGGCCACGTGATTTGGTTGGCCAGTGGAATGCAGCAGAAGTGATGCACATCTCTCCTAGCCTGACTCCCCCAAATCTCCAGCACAGTTTGTAATATCTTTCTCCCTCACCTGTTAGCTGGCTGTTGATAGCCAGGAAGACCCAAACAGACAGTGGAGCCTCCATAAGCCTGAGTCTTAATCAGAGCCCCCAGCCTGCATACTGGTCACTGGGTGAACAAGAATGTGAACTTTGTTGCATTAAACAGCTGAGATTTTAGAGTTTATCTGTTACTGCGCCTAGGGTTATCTTAACTAACACACTTAAAGAATTTGAACTTCGTAAGTTTATGTGTTAACTTTATCTGAGTTCTGCTTGAGGTGTTTTTTAATTAAATTTGCCAGCAATTTTTTCTTCTTACTTGCTGGCAGATCTATGGAAATATGGGCCAGAGTAGATTGCTCCCTGGTTGCCCAGCAACATTCAATACACTACCCACTCATTTAATGAACAACCACTTATTTGCATGTGCTTACTATGCGTCAATATATTATAAGCACTGAGGTTACAGTAAATAGCAGAACCATGTCCCTGTGTTAAGAGAGCTGACATTTTAGGGGCAAGGAGGTGAAGAAGAGGGGAAGAAAGACAATATATATCCAGACCAGGGATCATCAAACTTTAAAGAGCCAGCCTGCAAATATTTTAGGCTTTGCAGGTCATACAATCTCTGTAGCAACTACTCATCTCTGCTGTCATAGTGTGGACGCAGCTATAGATGATACCTAAACAAATGAGTTTGGCTGTATTCCAGAAAAACCACAAAACTCTATTTATGGACCCTGAAATTGTAATCTCATATAATTTTCACATATCATGAAGTAGTCATCTTTTGATTTATTTCAAAATGTAAAAATCATTAGCTCATGGGCTGTACACAAACAGGCATTTGGCTGAATTTGGCCTGCAGGCTGAAGTTTACCAACCTCAGCAGAGATCAGTAAACCAACAAGAATATATCAGAAGGGGTAAGCACTGTGAAACATTGGGACAATGGGATTGTGCTGGGTGGATGGGGGTCACTTTAGATAGCTTGGTCAGGGATGGCCTCTCCAAAGTGACTTTGCTTGGGCCAGACTTGAGTGACAAGGAGAGACACTGCATATGAAACTACAGTGATTGAGAATGTCGGGTAAAGGAACGGAAAGATGCTATAGGGTAGCTGTGGAGTTATGAGCCAGAGAAGGAGGAGAAAGGGCTGATGTCAGAGGGATGCAGCGTCTGGGGTTCTGAAGGTCAAGACAAGAAGTTATATTTTACCTGCAGTAGGAAGCCAGTCAAAAGCTTTAGGCAGAGAAGCAATATAGCCTGATGTATATTTGAAAATTATCATCCTGGCTCTTGTGTTGGGAAAATGGCCTTCTAGAGGGGCAAGAGCATGACCAGCAGGACTAGTGACTCGTAAGGAGGCTCCTGAGTGAGTCAGGCAGGTGTGGAAGGTGGCTTGGGCTCTGGGGTCAGCAGTGGAAATGGAGAGAAGTGGTTGGACTGAAGCTCTGTCTTAGAGCTACACCAGGTCTCAGTATGTCCAAAGTTGGGTGGCAAGGATTTAAAGAAAAAACTTCCAAAGGACATCTGGACTGGAGAGCTGTGCATTGACGTCAGTAGGACTTTGTGCCGCTTTCTTCCCTGCCCAGTCTTTCCTTTCCAGTTATACTTGGGTCAGAACTGGGGATGACAAACTTGGGGCATGGCGGGGGGATACATATCAAGCTGAAATGAGACTTGGCCATTTGAAGTCCAAAATTAGCTACAGGACCAGTAGTGATGGGCAGAGATGGTTAAACCAACAATGATGGTCCCTTCATGAAAGACCTTCGAGAATTTTCCTACACTTCTCTCTTGGCTGCCAGTTACCAGAATTTGTGATCTTACTTGAACTTGACAAGGTATTTTATTTGGATAGAGGTCCCTAAATCAGCACCCCATGGTGAAATGGAGTCTCTGAATGGGATTTCCCGAGGATTTAGCTTTAGTGGAGCCAGTGCCCATTCTGGCATTTGAAGGTCCTAAGCATTTGATGGATGTATGTGTAGAGCACACACGTTTCAGTAGGATGTCAAAATGGACCCAGATAGCTAGAGGGTGTGTTGGCAGATCGGTGGCCAGGATATGTGCCTAAAGATCAGGAGAGAGCCCTCAAGAACCCCGGTCAAGCAGCAGTAGCCCCTCTATTACCTACATCAGGTAAGGCCAGGCACTGCTCACTGAAACCAGCACAACGAGGTCACCGTGAATCTGAGAAATTACTTTGTTAGGAGGCTGACTGAGTAAAAGGCCTGAAGCCACAGATGTGGAGGAATTGATTGTCCTCAAGTCAGATTCCCTGTAAACAAAGGATGCTTAAGCCCACCTTCTAGGAAAGGATTTAGTCATTGGAAAGTAAGTTGAAAAACAGCCCCAGGATCTGAAAAAGCACACGATTTGCTTGTGGATTTTAAGGTTACTCTGTAATTTCTATTTGCTGATTTATCCATTCCATGGGCTTGCACAGCCTGACTCACTCACAATCAAGGCTGACGTAAAAATCTCTGTGGCCTAAAGAAGGCAGTTGAAACAAACAAACAAAACATGGGCTGAATGTCCACTCCACGCCAGGGGCTGCTTTTGGGGATCCCTTGATTCAGGCGAGCGGGTAGCGGACATTGTTCCACTCAGTGCTGATGGCAACCCTGTGAGGTAAAGGGCATTATTCCCCATTTGGAGATGATGTAACTGAGGTCCAAGGAGCCTAAGTTGTTCAAAGTCACATGCCTAGTAAAGAGTAAGGCAGAGACTTAATTAGGGTCGTGTCTATCTCCAAAGCCTGAGCTTATAACCATTCTGCCAGTGTATCTCACCAAACCACCCAGAGCATCGTGGACCTCCACAGGTTGGGAATAGAAAGCATGAGCAGAGCTGTTCTGTAGAACTTGCTGGGATGATAGAAATGATCTCTTGAATACATCTCTGCTGTCTAGTATGGCAGCCACTAGCCACCTGTGGCTACTGAGCACTTGACATGTGGCTAGTGCAACTGAGGGACTTCTAAATTGTAATTATTTAGAATTAAAGTTAAATGGCCATCCATGGCTAGTGGCAACTGTATTTGACAGCACAGGCATAGAGAGCATCAAGTTTGAGAGATGAAGACCCAGTCTTCAATGTGCCAGGCACAGCCCTCAGAACTTCTGCACCTGTTAGATCATTTAATCCTCTCAGTGAGCCTATGAGATTGGCATTGTTATGGTGACCCCCACTTAAGGCACAAAGAACCTGATTTATTTGTCCAGAATCACAAGCTGGTAAGTGGTGATGCCAGGATTGAGTCCCAGGATTCCAGAGCTAATACTCTGATCCATGACACCCTACTAGCTTTATACCATGTGTGCAATGCCTCTTACCCATTACGCTGTGCCACCCCCAAGGAACTAGGAATGCGATGAAGGCCATGACAGTAAAATAGAGGCTGCCATGAGGCATAACAAGGGAGCCTAGGGAAGGCTTCCCTGAGGAGTAACATTTTCTCTGAGTGTTGAAGGCTGAGGAGGAATTGGCCAGGCAAAAGAAGGGGATGGGGTAGGGGGAGTCCTAGGCAGAGGGAACACGTTTGAAGGCTGGGAGGTGAGAAAGAACATAGTGTATTCCTGGAAGTGAAAGTTGATCAGAATGACTGGAGTGGAAGGAGGAAGGAAGTGAGTGTCAAGGGTCAAGGTCGGAGAAATTGGCAGAGACCAGAGCACACAGAGTGTGGTAGAATTCTGAATATTTTCTCCAAGGATTTGAATGTTGTTCCAAAATGTTTACTATGCATACATATTATACATTACATACATATACACAAACTAAATTTCACTTATACTTCTATGTGGAAAGTAGAGGGGATACGACCAAGCGTGGGTCAGGAGAAGATGGTTCACTTCCTCAGTAAATCATCATTCTCAAGTTCTTACTTTGGAATCCTATAGGAGCAGCAGGGGCATTTTATACACATCTATTACTTTATATTTTCACAGTGATTTCCCATCCCTTGGATCTTCACAAGCACCCCAAGACAAAGCTAGAGATTTTTTTTTTTTTTTTTTGCGGTACGCGGGCCTCTCACTGTTGTGGCCTCTCCCCTTGCGGAGCACAGGCTCCGGACTTGCAGGCTTAGCGGCCACGGCTCACGGGCCCAGCCGCTCCGCGGCACGTGGGATCTTCCCGGACCAGAGCACGAACCCGTGTCCCCTGCATCAGCAGGTGGACTCTCAACCGCTGCGCCACCAGGGAAGCCCGCTAGAGATTTTTTTTTTTTGATCTCCATTTAATCTCATCGATTCTCAGAGGAAGGAACTGACTTGCCCAAAGTCCCAGCTGGTTAGTGGCAGAGCTGAGGCTAGAATCCTCATTGACTGCATGTCTTCTAAGAGATCCAGTCCAGGAAAGTGGGCTTCCAAGGCCCTCAGCTCTGGCCTGAGCCTCTGCTCAGACCTCTCCTCCCTGAGGAACTGAAGCAAAGGGACCTTTACCTTTCGGATGCCGTCGTGCTTCATTTCGATCACATGGAGGGTGTAGTTGGTCCGGCGTCCTTTCTCATTAAATTGCACATTTCCTGTCAGGCCTTCAAACCGCACCTGGAAAAGAAAGCCAGGTGGTGACCAGTGAACCCTGAAGTTGTGCTTCATGTTTGTTCATCGGTTTGCTTTTTCTGCTGAAGTGAAAGTCCAGAACCTGAGGAAGTTACATGGGATGAGGTCTTGGAGTAGCATCAATACTAAACACCTCTCTACTCCTTTGCCTGTAGCAGTCATCACTGTTAGAGTACGGTTCTCTTGCCTACTAAACTGAAATTTATCTTGAAAACGTTTTCACCCATTGCTTTAGGCAAACAGTAACAATGGATCAAAGTAGATCCTAATAGGAAATCTCTGTGCCATCCTCAGTCAAACATCCCCATCAGGACTACCACTGTGAGAAAGACCACTCCTCAGGTGCACACCTTCAGATGTAGAAACTGAAGGAGACCTGCAAAGGAAGAGACTGGTGTGCCATCCCTGGTGAGTCAGGAGAAGACCCAGGACCAGGAGCTGGCCTTGTGATGCCTTGGGCTATGCCTCAACATGGCTTCTTAGTTCCTTTGTGAGTCCAGGGAGTACAATACTTGGGAGCCTAAAGACCTAGAATTGGGAGACCTGGATTTTACCCCCACTTTCCTTTGAACAGCCAAGTGACTTTGGGCATTTGTCTCTCTAAGTCTCAAACTTCCTGCCCCATCTACGTTAAATGACACAGCAAATGCGAAAGTGCTGTGCAAACTTTAAAGCACCTGAGGAGATTCTTTATAAGACCAGAGCCTTTCAACAGGTCTTAGCTGGTGGAATCAAGATGCGTATTGGAAGCCCCCAGATACGCTGCATGGGACTCCTCCACAAACGAGACAGATTAAACTTCCATGGCTTCCTATCTCCAAGTTCACTTTAAAGGCCAAGTAGTCAACGTGGGGGATCCAAGGCCTTTGGAACCAAGCCTGCTGCTCTGGAGGTGACCAATAAAATTTATCTACCCTCAAACTGGGGATGAGTCTAGCTGTGTATCATCAGCTTGAGTATAAGAAATCACATTCTCCAGTGATGATCCACCATGTGTCCTCAGATCAGTCTGGCCTAAGGCCAGTGAGATGAGCCTGTACCTGTAACCAGTATGAACCCGGCCCTTTAACCCAGCATTATTTATTTCCCCCTTCTTCAGATAGCTTAAAAGGAAGCCTCACAGGGTGTTACCATTTTCTGACAGTGAATGACCAGTCCCTCTGCCTTTAGAAGGTATAAGATTAGCTGGGGGGGGGGTGTGTATTTGAGATGCAGGGGTGGGAGGGAGAAAGAGAGAAAGAAGGAAAGAAAGAAGAAAGGAAGGAAGGAAAGAAGGAAGGAAGAAAGGAAGAAGGAAAGAAAGAAAAGTGTGTGTGTGTGTGTATATGTCTCCTCTCAGGCTGACCCTCCCATCACCTCCTGGTTTGAAGTCTCAGTGGGGAGGTTACAACAGGCCCACAGCACTGAACAAATTATATAACAAGCTCTTCACTCTCTGAGATGAAATCTGGAGAAATTCTTGCTCTGGAAAAGTCTAGGATGGTTTTGCTTTTCAAAGAGGAAGCAAAGTACCAATCCTGCTACAAAGAATAAGAAGAGAGCAATTCCAATCCATCAGAAGCTTCAGCTTCTCGCCTTGGTCGTCTCTTGCCCATCTTTAGCTTCCCATTCATTGCTGTGTACCAACTTATATGACTCATTTGGAAAAACAGACTGGGATAGATGTGCAGATGGTTTGCAGAAACAGAAAGAAGTGTCATTAATGATTCAAATGGGCATCTATTTTTGGTGCTGGTATCAAGTGTCTTACTAATTATCATTATGTCATATTCATATAGCAAATTGCATAATGTCTCTATGACTCAGTTTCCTCATTTGGTTCATGAGACCCATTAGGTTTAATTATGTCTTAAGGTTGGTTTACAGATTAAGTGAGATATTTTTTGATCAATGCTTGCCCCATGGTGAGTATTCAACAGAGGCCAGCTATTATTTTTATTATTACTAATTGTTTTATTAATACTGCCACCATTTTACAAGTTTTATGAAGCATTTTCACACGTATTACTTCATCTCCATTCATAGCAACCCCCTGATATAGGTCAGTTAGAGAGAGATTAGGATCTTCACTTTCATGAGAGAAACCTAAACTCTGGAAGGTAAAGTGATTTACTCAAGACTTAGGACTTACAAGTGTCCAAGGCAGGCCTGAAATCCAGAGCTTCTGACATATTCTGGTTGCTTCACTTAATATACCAAGTGGCCTCTCAAACAGAGGACAGTGCTACTGTCCTAGGCTCTGAGGGGTGACACAGAGATGTATAGAGCATGTGTTCTCCAGGCCTACTACGGCTATCCTCTATTCCAGTTGGGCCTTCCCCAGGCTGCACTCTGTTAATTCCTAACTATGTGGCCATGTACAAGTCACTGTGCCTATCTGTTGTTGGCTTCCTCTCAAAGAACTGAAGTGCTTAGCATATTTGTCTGGCACATAAATGTTCAATGAATAGTGTCTGTTATCTAAGTGATGGTGATGATGTTGAAGATAATGATTATTGCTACTACTGCGCTGTGTACAGTGGGTAAGCAGTATGGCAAAGGAGAAGATTTAACATGGAAGCCTTGGGTCTGATAAGCTGTGGTCTCACAGCAGGGGATTCTTTTAGCAGAAACGAGGGTCTTTTCACTGTTATTTTTACATGCCTTTCTCAGTTTCCAAAAAAATCAGCAGCAGCAAAGTTTTGTGACCCGAGGGCCCCTTGTGTTGCCACAATGTTTTCACAAGATGCTGCTTATTTGATGTTCCCAGAAACTCAGTGAGTAGCAAAAGCAGAGGTTATTTTGCTGATGTTATAGATAGGATTACTGAGACTCAGAGCTACGGCACTTGGGTTCAGGATTCACAGTACATCAGGAGAGGCCTGGAGCAGCTGAAGGCTCTGACCGTCTAGTTGGAGAAGCCAAGACTTACACACCCTGAGATAAATTAAAGTGGGAAAGAAGATGTCCCAGAATTACCGTTCCATGATGGCAGAGCAAGGAGAGGTCAAGAGAATGGATTAGCCCCAAACCATTTATGAGGATGGTCTGGACTCATAGTCAGAGGAATAAGCTTCTCAGAAATACATGCTATGGGCACACCTGGAAACTGCCATCCTATCCATCGGGACTGAGCCTCTGAGCCCTCATTCCCCACTCCCACCCACTACCCCCATGCTGGGGTGACAGGGATCAGACTGAGGGAAACCTGGAGTTTCCCCTTAGTTCCTGCCTCCTGGACCTCCCATCACTGTCCGGGCACCTGCTGACTCCCCGCTGTGAAAGACGGAGAATTAACCTTGGATTTCCTGTAAATGGTATTGGGTGCCAACTCAGAGTCTGCCACCCATGAGATGCTGAAGCATAAATTTTCTTTCCTGCTTGGTGTCCGCTGATTGCTGGTTAGTGTTTCTACTACTTGAGCCATCAACCCTGATGACTCCTCCACCCCCATCCCTAGGGGGGGCAGTGGAGATGCTCTGGGCCCGAGGCTTCTACAGCCTTTTTGTGGCTGCCGTGAGGTGGATCTGTTCTCTTGGCCTCTCCTCCTGAATGCTCACTGGGTGTGGGAAGTCACAGCCTGCGGGCTAGATCCCAGTAGACCACATTGTGGTTATACTAGCCAAGTTAAGTCTCAGGACCCCTCTGAGCTTCCACTTGCCCACCTGAACAATGGGAAGAATAATCCTGCTCTATCTCATGCAGTTGCCCTGAGGTTCAAAGAAGCTGATATATCATCCCTTTTTTAAAAAAAATATTTTTGAGCCTTGTGACAAGCCAGTGAGGGAGGCAGTGCTAAGAGGATTATGTCCATTTAAGAGATGAGGAAATTAATGCCAGAAAAGTGGAGCAATTAATCCAGGATCCCCCAGATAGTGCTTGGTGGAGTCATGGGGTGAACCCAGCTCTTCTCTTCCTACACGCTAACAGCCAAGCACGATGCCCACAAGTCCTCACTTGTACCCTCACTCTAGCCTTCTGCTGGGTATCATTTACATCCTCACCCAGCCCCTCCAAAACCCAAATCACTCTTTGTTCAAATTCACCCTTCCCTTAAGGCATGAATGACCATCCATCTCAGTTAGCTTGGGATCGTTTCAGTTTACATGTCTTGTTCTGGGATAATTGGTAATAGCTCTCCCTTTCACTCTTAAGTTTGGATGATAAATTATATGGTCACCGTACTTAGAGCCCCAGTTTCGTTCCTACAGGAAGCCTGGTAATGTCCAAATTCCTCAGTCATGGCATTCTTTTCTGACAGTCCATAGCACCAAGAGCCTGGCTGTGTTATTTAGCCCTTAATCTATACCTTTTGTGGCTATTATTTCTCAGGAGCTTGTCTTGCCTTCAACACTGGGTCTTGAGTCATGAAAGGTATGGACTGTGACTTACACCCCTATTGCCCAGCTCGCCCCAACCTCATCTAGCAATGTGCCACGTAAACCTTCACTTCCAATGTGCGTGGTCACTGACCAACAGATTGCAAACACAAAGGCGAGAGGGCTGATCCTTATTTAGGACAGCGATTCTTCAACTGAGGTCCTTAGCTGGGCTTCTAAGAGTGTCTGTGGTCCACCTGACTCCTGGTCATGCAAAAATATATGTGTGTGCATTTTCTGGGAATAAGAGTACAAAGCTTTGTTTCCCATCATATCCTCAAAGGGCCTATGACCCCCCCAAATGCTAACAGCCTGACTTGGGGAGCTGGATCTTTTTTGCCAGCCAGAAGCCAACTTCTGGGCACCCTCATGCCTCTTCCTTCCTGGAGTGCTGAGGAATTCCAGGATGTGGGCTCACTAATATTCTGAATGGCTCCTTGGATGTCAGGCAGGGAGCAGGCAGGCTGATTGTCTTCACTCTGCCGCTGGGGAAACTGTAGTGGGGTATGGGAGAGCGGGGGCATGTAGATATTACCCAAGGCCATGTGCTGGTGCTGGCTGGGCCATAGCTTGTGTCTCACCTGCTGGGCTGGGCCTTCGAGGCTTCAGAGCAGAGCAGTTATGGAGACAGGGTGAGGTAGCAAGGAGATGTGGGTTGGAGTCCCACTTTTACCACTAACTATAATTTTGGGAAATTAAAAACAATCTCTGTAGCTCAGTTTCTGTGTTTATAAAGCACAGTTAATAAAATCAGCTGCCTCAGAGGGTTATATTGAGGATTCAGTGAGATCAAACATGTAAAATACATTCAGAACCTTGTGCATAGTAAGCCCTGGACATATCATAGCTGGTATTACCATTATTTTTAGAATAATGTGCTAATTCCTCTTGGCCTAACTCACAGACATCCCAGCTCTACCACAAGCTGACCCACAGGTCGCTCCCCATGTGTGACCTGAAGGCCAGTGGGCAGGGCAGTAGAGACTCGAGCCCCCATCCTTGGGTTCCAAGGACCGAATGTCATTGGGATTTACCCAGTCTACTGTAGGCACACTGCTCCTCCCTAGGGGCATGGCTTTTTCAAGAGATGGGTCTTGAGGGTGAGATGGTTGGACAGTGGCCATGACTGTGTGTGTAAGGCCCTGGAGCCCAGTGTGTACAAGCAAAGGCCCCTGGGGCCACAGGACAGTTGTGGGACAGGAAGACGAGCCCTGGATGGTGTCTGGTCCAGCCTGTGCTGCTAAGCTGCTGTGTGACCCCGGCTAAGTCACTGCCTACTCTAGGTCAGCTGCTTCATCTGTAATGTAAGGGAAAATGGGAGTCGTAATCTTTCAGGTCTCTTTCAGCAATACATGTTTGTGATTCTAGGTGATTAACAAAGATTTGAAAGTAATCAGTTTGAACAGCTGATTTTTAGATCAGAATGTTGGTTTTATTTTTGTGTTTGTTTTGTGGCTAGTTCTCCCTGCCCTACGTCCACACCCAACAGAGACTGAAGGGAGTTTCTTGAGGGCAGGTCTTGACTTCTCTTGTTGTCCCCAGAGCTTGGCCCCAGACCAGAGCACGTAGTAAGCTCTCAGGAGCAGCTGACTGGCACACACGTCTTGACTCAAGACAGTATAGAGATTATTACTTTTTTGACTAAGGCAACTGCCTCCTCTCAACCCCACTGAAGGCAGATGCAGAAGCCTGAGCATGTTACAACCAGAAAGACATGGGTTAGAGCATAAGAAAAAATAAATTAGATCCTTAGAGTTCTTAAGCCAGTTGAGACCCAAGAATTGTCTCTCTAACTGCCTCATTGTCATGGATGAGGAAAGGGAAGGGTGTAGATCTGAATGAGTATTTCAAGGTCACCCAGAGACTCAAGGGCCCAGCGGGACCTGGACCCCAGCTCTCCTGATTCAGTGCCCCTCCTGCCACCCACGTCGTCTCCAGGCTTCATCACTGTCACGATGGCATCAGGATATCCTTCCAGGGATGCCCTTAAGATGGGAGATGCAAGGGAGCTAGAAGGGTTGTGAAGCTGAGGGCAAGTCCATGGGACCTTCTGAAACTAGCTTCACATTGCAAACACAATTTGTCTCGACTGTGGGGTCTGGAAGAGCATTTTAAATAAGCCAGAAGGTGGGCACGGCACCTTTGGCGACCATTCTGAAGCTGGGGGGTGTCTGCTCTTGCTGCCTAGCGATTCGGGGCCACCCTGTGCAGAGACAGGGGGAGGGCAGAAAGGGCTGTGGGTGGACCCATTTGCGTGTAGTCACAGGGCAGCTGCTTCACTTCACTCCAAAGGACAGAAGTATAATACATATTCCATGTGCAGGCAGTTCATCCAAGCTGAAGAACAGCCTGTGATATTCCTGTCTTGTCTCTTTCTCCAGGTTGTGAAAATTGTTAGAGCTGTGCACGTGTGGTTGGAAAACAAATGGGAATAGTTGTACATTTTGCTCTACATTTCTGCCTCATTCAGAAACGCATCTCTCCTTCCCTGGGAATCCAAATTCATTTTCTGTTGAATGGAGTCTTGAAAGTAGAGCTGGCCTTATCTAGGCAACTCTTGGATGGGGAGGGCAGGTCCTGAGAGGCATTTGCACCAAAATATCTTGCTGTTGCTGGCTTGCCACTGTGTCTGATACTTGGACATTCCTTTGCAGTGAGCACTGCCCTCTTTGCCCAGTCCCCTTTGGAAACACAGCCTCTCTCAGGAGGCATGAGAGGCATCATATGGTGCTATCTGTCAGGAGTTGGAGGACCACAGCCTGGGCTTGAGGTGCTTCTAGAAACTTTTATTAGAGACTTCTAGGAGCTCAGAGAGTGATAAAACTGGGCAAATCCCCAGAACCTTCTAAACCAGGAATGTTAAATACATGGCTCACGTGTATGTCTGTCTCATCCTGCTTCCACAGCAGACGTATCACTAATTGAGTATTTATACTCCCCCCTGTTGAATCTGGATTCAGCCTCAGAATCCTCTGCATAGCCAACTGATTGAAGGGGCCTGACCATTTTCTAGCCCCGTTCTTTACCTGTTGTTAGGCGCGAACACAATTGATGATCGCAGTGCTGAGAGGCAAGAAAATAGAATCAGAAGTCCTGAGAAACATTTTCAGGGTCCCATCATGACATGTGCACAGAAAGCAAAGGTAATGAAGAAATCCAGAAAATGAGGGCAAGAGGGGGAGTCTCCAAGAGACTGCTAAAATGGTTCAGTTTCATCCTTGTATGTCTCAAGTCCCCTTTTCAAATACAGAACCACTGGCTTCCCCTTTTTAACATAAAGCCTAAGCAGAAAATAGAGCTTTTGTGCTATCAGGAATGACCATTCCATACTATTGCGTTTTTCTGTTTTGTTTTTCAAATTTCTACATGACCTTCCATGTAAGCCAAGAGCCACAGACACAATGCAGTGGCAGACCAAACTTCAGGCGTGCTCTACCTTTTCTTTTAAATAGCTACGTCCCTCTCACCCGAAACTGATGCTGAAATCCCCTGTGAGGTTCCCATAAGATGGGGCAGCCATTGCCAGCCTCACCTGCTGCAGAGCTCTCTGGATGTCGATGCCCTGGCCCCAGGGCACAGCTGGGTTAGCCAGGCAGTCCCCAGCATTCCCCCGGCGAGAGATATCGATTCTCTGCCTCCGCAGGCTCTGGAAAGCCTCAGCCATCACCTTCACCCCATCGTAGGTGAGCGCAGAGGTGTACTAGTGGGAGGAATAGAGACAGTTAGGTGTCAGAGCGAGCTGACAGGGAGGCAGGTGGGAGCTGTATCTGGGAACAAGCTTCCCGGTGGTGAGGATGCCTGCAGTGGGCCAGGGATGGGGAGTGGGGGGAGGGGGAGGGGAGCAGCCGTGAGCTGGGAAGTGCCTGCCTCTTAGATGGGGGCTGCTGCTCCACCTCTCTAGCCAATATTGCCCTCCTGGATTGTGAGTTCAGTCTTACTGCAGGTTGTGATGTTAGAAGAGAACTTTAGAATTTTGTGTTTCAATCTCGCCATTTGAAAATGTTGGTTCAACTGGAAAAAGAATCCATAGACTAAATACAACCCATCTGTATCTGTCTGATATAGTCCCTGGAAAACCACTTGGTGTTCTCTGTGTTATAGTCATCACTTGGGAGCCAAGAGGAACAGTTCACTCCACCACCCCTGGTGACAGTCAAAGAAAAAAAGAATAATCCAAGAAGGGTCAACTCTTAATTATTTCCACATGTGGTTCACTCAAGTGGCAGGTTTACATTCTGCAAACGTTCCCCTTGTGCTTCTTCATGCTAACCCTCAATTTTATCCCCCTCTCGCCTAAAAGCGGGTGAAAATGTTGAAACAAAAGCAGGATAAAAATCCAGAACAGGGCTTCCCTGGTGGCGCAGTGGTTGAGAGTCTGCCTGCCAACGCAGGGGACACGGGTTCGAGCCCTGGTCTGGGAAGATCCCACATGCCGCGGAGCAACTAGGCCTGTGTGCCACAACTACTGAGCCTGCGCGTCTGGAGCTTGTGCTCCACAACAACAGAGGCCACAACAGTGAGAGGCCCGCGCACTGCGATGAAGAGTGGTCCCCGCTTGCCACAACTAGAGAAAGCTCTCGCACAGAAACGAAGATCCAACACAGCCATAAATAAATAAATAAATAATTAAAAAAAAAAAAAAATCCAGAACAACATTTCCCGGCACCGGAACTCATGTCTGCCCTCATTAATTTGTCCTCAATGTCTAGCATGTTCTCTGTCACATTCTAAGTTCACAGTAGAGTTGTAGAATGAATGTATATGTATTTTTCCAGTTCTTAACTTTGATTCTCTTGCTATTTTAAAAGTGCATACCTTATATTTTATTATTTTTATAATCAGCTCCAATCTTTTGGAAATTGGGTGGGCTTTTTGCCTATTAATGAATTAACTACTGTGTGGTTTGCTCATTGCTTTAAAGCACATTTGTGATTTTTCTTGCTTTTAAGCTCATATTGAAGTAAGTTTTTATTTCTGAATTGCTAACTCAGTTTGAGCAAAAGTGGGATGAGAAGCATCTCGGTTAAGTGGCCTGCCATTCATAAAAAGAAATTGACGAGTGGCAAGAGAAAGTTGCCAAGGATCCACAGTTTGCCCTGGATAAACAAATTTAGCCTCAGAATCCTTCTCAGCACAGTGTTTCACACAGCCATTGCCAAACTGTTGGATTTGATGTGGGAAAGAAAAATTATCCCCTATCCTTATTCTAAGCCATTATCAAATAGCAAACAATATAGATTTTGGCTGCAGGATTTAAAGCTGCCTTGCTGGGAAGTGAGAGACAGGTAGTCTGCATGATAATTGGTAGTAGACTCTCTGAGAAGGAGATGTGCTGGTTATTGCTTAGTTAAATTTCCTTGATTTTTAGCTAGGTACGTGGCTGATTAGAAAAAGCGCCAGCTCACTGCACAAATCTAGGAGGCTCAATCCATGAAGAAATAAATGCATCCCCCTGGAGCTGTGCAACATGGTGGTCCTGCCCAGAGTAGAGACATCATTTTCCAGCTTCCCCTGTATGTAGCTGGGGTAGGTTTCTAAGATGTGGCCAGTAGCATGTAAAGGGAAGATCTGTGTGTGACTTCTGGAAAGAGTTCTTATAGGAAGCAGTTTTGATTTTTATTTTCCTTTTCCCTTCCTGCTGGGTAGAATAGTGAGGTAATTGTTGGAGCTTCTGCAGCCATTTGGGGCTATAAGGTAGCAGCCATATGCTGAGGATAGCAGAACAAGAAGATAGAACAAGCCTCAGTGTTTGATGATTGTGAAGCCATTACACAAGCCCTGGGTTGCTGACTTCTGAATTTTGTTTATATGAAAGAAAATCAAAATATTTATCTTGTTAAAACCATTGTCATTCTGGATTGTCCATACCCTCAGTCTTTACGGATACACTTTTTAACTCGTTCCTTTTAGAAAGTCTGTCCTTATCTAAAGGCTAACACTGTCTAGGAATCTAGGTCAGGCAAAGGGACCAGGTTGGTCCTTGGCTGCCTGCTTCCCATCCTCTTACCTTAGGTCTCTTCCAGTCCACCCGGGTGTGGTCCCGGGCATCACTGTTTTTCCACTGCTGCATGATCTTGGCTGGGATGGTGTCTGTGTAGTTCACCAACTGGAAACCTGTTACGTTTGCTCCACTCTCCTTGAATTTGTTTAAGTCAATGTCCATGAAACCCTGGGTGGAGAGGAAGGGAAAGAAGTCAGAATATGCTGCCTAGATACATCCATTTAACCATGTTACAGAATCACAGCCTTTTCCACCCAGTTCCTACTGAAGGGGAAACCAACTTAATGGAGAGACAGTTGTGTCTCCCTCCCTTCTGAATTCTATTATCACTTAGGTTGTGCACAGAGTTAGTACAGTGGTTAAGAGCACTTGCTCAGGAGCCAGCCATGCCTGCATGCCTGGGTTGAAGGTTGGGCTCTGCTACTCACAGCTGTGAGTTACTACCTTGGACCAAGTTCCCTGATGTTTTCTCGTACGAATAATGGAGGCTAGGAGGCGGGGGAGAAAAAACAGTGCGATGATCCAGGTCAAGTGCATGGTGCAGAGAGATCAATAAATGGTGGCTGAGATTACTGTGACGACACAGATATGCAATAGAATAAAAAACAAAAGAGGGGGAGGTTTTCCCTCTACCATCACCACTCTCCACCCTTTTGAGAGGAGAGGAATCTGAAGTCCATCAGGGGCAAGCGCCTGAGGGCTCCCCAGTGTCACCAGCATGTCTAGAAGAGGCTGGCATATCCGCAAAGCATTTTTTATTGGGAAAAACTTTCCTCCCCATTTGGTAAAGTTCACTGAAACTCAGGAAACCTTCAATTTAGAAAGGAAACCTTGTATTTGTATAATATATTCCATAGTGTACAATACTTTCAACTCTATGGCCGCATTTCACTTTATGGCTTTATAAGGTAGAAATTATATGTTTATTTGTCAGATAAAGAAACCGAGACAAGAGTGGGAGAATCATCTTCACAGAGTCATTCATTGATTTAGTAGCAGAGAGGGGACCAGAACTAAGGTCTTCTGTAGGTCTTCGCTCACTTGCTCACTTGTCATTCAACGAACATATCTGAGAACCTACAGTGTACTCTTCTAATAGTGAGAAAAACAACTTCCTTCTCTTACAAAGCTTACTTTCTAGTGGGAAAGATAGAGCATAAACAAACAAACTATTAGGTATAAAATAAGCTACAAGCATGTATTGTACAACACGGGGAACAGAGCAAATCTTTTATAAGACCTGTAAATGGAGTATAACCTTTAAAAGTTGTGAATCACTGTACTGTACACCTATAACATATAGTATTATGCATCAACTATACTTCAGTTAAAGAAAAGTAAATATGTAGCACAGTGTCTAGAGTACAGTCCAGCAGAGTACACTCTGCAGTAGCTATGAGTCCTCTGAAGGGAGATGAAATGGGGAAAGAGGATGGGGAGGGGAGGGGAGGGCAGTGCCATGCCCTGGAGTCATGATCCGTTTGAGCCTCCCTGAGATGGTGGTGTCAGCACAGGGACCTGAGTGAAGCGAAGCCGTGTGAGTGAGCTCTGGGGAAATCTGGGGGAGAGCATTCTGGCTCAGAGGTCGGAGGATGTTTGGCATGTTCCAGAAAACGTTAGAAGGCTGGTGTGACTGTAGCACAGTGAGTGAGTGAGAGAGAGGGCGGGAAATGCAGTCGGCAGCCCAGGGCTGGATCACATAAAGCATTGTGATCACCTGGGTTTCTTTTTAAGGTATAATCGGCAACCCACTGCAAGAATTTGAGCAGGGATCATAAAGTCATTGCTGTCTGAACTCCACAGCTTGGAGAAACTGCCAAATCTCTGGGGGTGAAATGGGGGAATGAGCAGGGGGAGCAGTTTGGTGGATTGAGGTTGGGGAGAGCCATGGGCTGGCAGCTGAGAGCCCGGAGCGCTGGCCCCAGCTCTGCCCAGGTCTCTTCATTTCTCACTGACTTGATCCGGTTTCCTTACCGAAACGATCTAGTCATCAATGACTTCATGACTCAAAGACACCCCACTTGCCCCATGCCTCTAAAGTTCTGCGATTCTTTATTATTTCTATTTGATAAACAAACTAAGCTCAGTTCCGCCCTGAGCCTTTGCCTAGCTGTTCTCTCTGCTTGGAAGTGAGCTTTCCCTGGCCAACTCCTGCCCATATTTTTGGATCTCAGCTAAAATTCAGTCTCTTCAGACAGCTCTTTCCTGACCCCTTATGTAAGATTCAATTCTTGCCCTGTGGTAGATGCTATTGACGCCCTGCTGATTTCCACTCCCCCAGCCCTTAGACACTGATATTCCACTTCGTATACTAACTACAAATACCTGTTACTTCACCTACGTGCAGGGTAAGTCAGACGTATCAGGGATTTCATTCAGCCAGAGCAGCTCTCAACCAATGACAGATGGGGAGTTCGTAGATAAATACTCCAGAATCCTCTCCCCTGGGTGGGGTAACCCTGAGGCATGCTCTACACCCAGGTCTAGAGCTTCCCTAAAGGATGGAGCTGCGTAGCCCCGAGGGGTAACTGTCTTGGTTCTGCACTTTTATCAGATGCATGCTGTCCCTTCCCTACTTCACATCCCTGATTCCCTTCTGTTGTTTCTGGGATTCGCATCCAAAGAAGCTGCTTGTACTTGAATTGCTGTCTTAAGACCTGCTTCTAGTAGAACCCAGTCAAGTCACCCCCAACACCCAGTCCAGTCAGTTCATTCTCAGTGCTCTGTTTATCCGCATTTGAGATGATCTTGTGTGTTCATTTATTCCCTTGTCCTCTCTCCTTGGGTTGGAATGTCAGCTCCATGAGGGCAGGGACCTTTTCTGTCTTGTTCACGGATGTATACTAGAACCTAGCACCTAGAACAACGCCTGGCACAGAGTAGGTGCTCAATACATATTTGTTGGGTGAATGAATAAAAGCCAAAGACTTTCCTCAAGCAAGAATGCTTGGGCTTCCCTGGTGGCGCAGTGGTTGAGAGTCTGCCTGCTAATGCAGGGGACACGGGTTCGAGCCCTGGTGTGGGAAGATCCCACGTGCCCCGGAGCAACTGGGCCCGCGAGCCTCAACTGCTGAGCCTGCGCATCTGGAGCCTGTGCTCCGCAACAAGAGAGGCCGCAATAGTGAGAGGCCCGCGCACCGCGATGAAGAGTGGCCCCCACTTGCCACAACTGGAGAAAGCCCTCACACAGAAATGAAGACCCAACACAGACAAGAATAAATAAATAAATTTTAAAAAGAATGCTTATTAGCTAAGGGGAAGTGTGATCACCAGGCAGTAAATGCCAGTGGATGATTTTAATTGTTTGAAAAGAGAAGCTCATGTTGGAAATGTATTTTGTGATTAACTTTTCCCATAGCTTTTCCCAGTTTACAGACATTCACCGGGGTCTACTGAATTGCACAGTTTCTAGCAAGCTTTTAGTACAGATGAAATCAGAATTAGGTTCTCATACCCAATAGGCATTCAAAGACATTCTACTACCTAAGAGTATAACCATCCCACCCCTGGTTAAAAGCTAATGCACAGTTGAGAGACTTCCCATAATTTTTAGAGATCTTAAAAAGAACATCTTGTTCATAAAATAACTATTGAGAGAATAAAATGAAAGCGACCTACTGCAGTCAAATTCTGTCGCTTGAAAATCTGTAACAAGCTCCCGGGCATTTTGTATTGACTGCCCACATCAGTGTAATGGGGGCCATAGGAAATGGCAGAGTTTATTCAAACATAAATGCCACTCAACTCCATCACCAGAGTGACTACAAGGTTACTGGAACCAAATCTCAAGTTAAATCTAATCAAACTGATGGGACCTCTAACTGAACTCCTTAGCTCCCCTGAGAAGGAAGGGACAAAGAATGGTAAAATAAGCTCCTATCTGTGCTGTTAGGTAAAAGACACAAAATGAGGGAATATTTTTTTTCTTTTTTACCACGTGAATATGTTTTCTTTTTAGTACTGTTAAAAAATAAAAATAGATCCTCAGATAATTTTGATAGATGCTGTTGGTTCAAAATCGTCTGTTAAGTCCCTGGAAAGTGTGGGAGGGAGTGGCGGTGGCAGACCAGGGAAGAGAAGTCATGGCATTGGTTGACTCTTTGATAGGGTCTGTTAAGGGAGCCCTGCTTAATTTGTTGTCTCTTGGCCTGGAATTAAAGAACACTGGCGCTGTTAAATGCTCTACTGAAATGCAGCTTCAGAAGCATTGCTCCTCAGGATAACAGAAATGACAGCAATGGCAAAACTGTCACTCCTTACGCATTATATAACTTCATCTGTACAGCCTTTTGAGAATTACGAAGTTGTCATTTAAAACTGAAAAATGAAATAATCAGTCGAGAGTCACTCTTAGATTTATTAAACATTTCCCAAGCTCTTATCCTGAGCCAGACATTCTATTAAATGCTTTATATACATAATCCTATTTAATCCCCCCAAACAACCCTGAGAGGTGAACATGCACAGTAGGCACCGGGTGCTCATTTGCATAAATGAGTGAGTATCTGTCCCAATTTTATGTGTGAGGACCTGTGGTTCAGAGACCTTTGGAAACTCCCTTGAGGTCACCCAGCAAGCAAGGAACCCAGCTGTGGTCCAGCCATCAAATCTGTCTTCTTCGTCTATGTGTTACACTGCTTTGCCAGTGGAGGAACATAGGAGGCTAGCTTTAGGATGGCACTTCCATATTGCCCCAGACAGAAGGACAAAGAAGCTCAGACAGTGTGGCTGACTGTTAATAGCCTAGAACAGATGTCTCACTCTGACAAAGAGGGGCCTTCCAATACAGCTTTCTGTCTTAAAACAACATCTGTGGGAGAGCACAGTAGGTTTCTTTCCTTGACACCATGATGGTGGTTAGAGATTGGTTAGATGTTTCTCAAGCCTCTGATCTATACGAAGTCTGTTAGTGCCCACCTACCCCACATTTTTACCAGGAGTCAGCAAATTTTTCTTGATAAAGGGTCATATTGTGAATTTTTTAGGCTGGTGGGCCATGTGGTTTCTGTCGTAACTATTCAATGTTGCTATTATGGCACGAAAGCCGTCCTAGACGATAGAAAATGAATGAGCATGGTTGTGTCCACCGAAACTTGAATTTCACATAATTTTCACACGTCATGAAGTATCACTTTTCATTTTTCTAATAATTTAAAAATGGAAAACCATTCTTAACTCATGAGCCAAACAAAATCAGGTAGCAGTTGGACTTGACCCATGGACCATAGTTTAGTTTTACAGACGCCTGAAGCAAAGATGCTGGCGATCAGGTCAAACCCCTCGTTGTCCAGAGAGGAGACTAGTGGCCGCAAGTTGTAGGCTGGTTAGAGGGGTAGCTGGGATTAGGATCTGTATTCCCTATGTACTCATCGTAGAAGGCAATGCAGTGCTGACCAGTCATTTAAATAGAATGACTGGGGGGAAAAGTGCTCAATTAATTAAACTGGTTAATATAGTCATTCCATCTATCATATCTCAATGACAATTTTCAAAGGATTAGAATGAAAAGGCATTTCAAATAATTATACTATCCTAAAGAGATGTTTAACAGTATAATTACATTAGACATGCTTTCATGTTGCTGTAAAGATTTAGAAAATGCTTTGAGGATCACGAGGAAGCTCTGAGTTATCATTATGACTATTAATTATCATGTGTGCCTGGAAACAAAAGAACCTGATTATGTGTTCTTACTGGTTATTTAACCTCTCTGAGTCTTAGCTCTCTGGTCTTCAAAATGCGGATATAATAGCACCTACAGCATAGAACTGGAGCAAGATTTTAAAAAAATACATAAAGCACTTAGAGCTGTGTCTGGCACATAGCAAGTGCTTAATGAATGTTATTATAATCATCAGTGATTATGAATGTTATTAGTATTATCATAACATTCACCATCATCATTATCACTGGGTCAAAAGAGTTTAGGTGTTGTTACAACTGCTTTGAAACCAGGCACTGGGTCGGGCAAGTCACCTGAGCCAACAGGAGGCAGGTGTATAGGAACATGGCTTTCAAAGGATAAAAAGCTTTATCTTCAAAGCCAGATTTCCTTTTTCTCTGGGGATCTTTCCAGGGGTCACATACAAGCTATTCAGCCCTCATCGTCCTGCTTGGGCGGACACTACCCCCATTAGAAGGAAGAGGGAACATCCAACATTGTTAAGGGGCCAAGGAGAAGGTTTTTTAACAAGACCTGGGATGCCGGAGAGAGCACTCCCTCCATCTCCTCCCCTTGAGATCTAGAAGAGGTAAGATTAGAACAAATTGAAGAACTTGCACTTTATACTCTGAATGGCACAAGTTGAATGTGGCAAGTTTCCCCAAATTGTCAGATAAATTCTTAGATGACAGCTCCATAGAGAGGATAGTTATAGGGAAGTACAGTTTGAAAAGTCTGGTTACATTAGAAATGCTTGAAAAAAGTGGGGATGTTCAACCTGAAAATAATGGAAGACTAAGAAGGGAAGTGAAGGATGTATTTGAATCCCAGAAGGGCTGTCGTGGGAAAGAGGTGGAAGATTTGTTCTCTAAGGTTCTGGAAGGCAGGCCAGCACCAACCAATGGACAGAAGTCATGGGATGCAGACTTTGGCTAAAATAATAATGACAATAACAACCACCGTGCCTAACGTGTATCAGACCTGTACTGTGTAGTAGTAGACACTGTGCTGAGAGCTTTATTTGTATGATCTCATTTAATCCCGGTGACAATCCTGTGAAGCAGGTACTTTTGTCATTCTCACATTGCAAATTAGAAAACTGAGTCTTAAATGAATGGAGTAGCTTCTGCCTAACATAACCTAGATAGTGAGGGGCAGAGACCATAGTCATAGCAAGTGACAAGACTCTGGGCTTATTTTCTAGCCATTGTACATTCTGCCCCCTCAACGCTAGTCCCATCAGTCTGATTCATTTATCTCCTGTCCTGCAATGAAGCCCTTGCAATGGCCTGCATCTTTTTTTTTTTTTTTTTTTTTGCGGTACGCGGGCCTGTCACTGTTGTGGCCTCTCCCGTTGTGGAGCACAGGCTCCGGACGCACAGGCTCAGCGGCCACGGCTCATGGGCCCAGCCGCTCCGCGGCATGTGGGATCTTCCCAGACCGGGGTACGACCCCGTGTCCCCTGCATCGGCAGGCGGACTCTCAACCACTGCACCACCAGGGAAGCCCTGGCCCGCATCTTTATGCTAAGAAGGAATTAGCAGGCTTCTAGGAGACGCAGGTGTTAGTCTTCAGTTCCTTTAATGGGTGCTGGTCGTTGGGATGTGAACCACAAAGCTCTTTATTTCTCTCTCTCTTGGCGTCTTTCCCAGCTTTCTCTCTGACTGCAGCCTTGCTTCTCATCTCCTTTAGACCTAGAGGACCGTGTGACCCTAGAGAGCAGGAACCTCGGTCCCCACGGTATCCACAGCCCAGTACCTGGAGCAGGCTGACTGCTTAATTCACACCAAGGGGTGAAACATATACAACAAATGTCTTCACTCACCCTTTTCATGGTTTTCTTGTAAGTTTCCATCCTGTCACCTGTCAGTCTCTCAGCTTTCATCTTGTGGACCAAAGAGGTCTTGTTATTGACTGTTTAGTGTGTAGTATATTCTGAACTGGGTCGTAAATAAGTAGTGTCAGGAAAATAATTTTAGGGACAACCGTATAAGTTCTGTCCTGTCTTTGAACTTCATGAGCTGTCTACCCTTGGGTAGTGTTCTCACCCTCTCCAGGCACTAGATTATTGATCTGCAGAATGAGGGCATTGGCTAGATCAACGATCTTTCAAACTGTTGTCCCAGGCTGTAGGCATTTCAGAGGCTCCCAAGTTGAATTAGTGGGAAGGCAGAGGGATGAGGTTCTGGATTTCCACCCTCCCTCTTCCACCAAAGCAGCTCTGCTTTTTATGTTTTACATACTGGGGTTCTCCCCAAGATTCCATGTGAAAGTAGAGCTTTAAACGAAAAAGTTTGGAAACTTCTGAGCCAGTCGATTTCTCTCTTAAGGGCTTTTCTAGCTTTGATCTACAATTCTGTGATCACACAGGTGTGTGCACATGAATATGGATATACATGAATCCATGGATTATTCCTGGGCTGAGGACTTTGTTGTGTCCTCAGATAACCATGTCTCTGCATAAGGTCTTCGGATTTTCCTATTCTAGCCACTTTAACCGACCGAAACTTGAATGCGTCCTTACCCTATATAATCCCTCATAACATAGGCTTATCTGGTTCCTGCCAAGTCAATAAGACATTGCAGCTGTGCTTAAACCAGCTAAAACACCATTCGATTTGGGAAAAAAACACTAGTGTTAACTCTTACCCAAGTACATTTGAAACCAGGGAGGCAGGCACCCGTACACTTGGATATCAGCAAACACACAAACAGACCTATCCCCCAAACACAAGTCCACGGCTGACAGATTATTTAAAAAGGTAGTTGGGATCTCACAAACCAAATTCTCTCAGTCTGTGGGTTTAGGATAAAATGCTGGCATTTTGTGGCAGAAGGTCAGGGGCCCCCAGATTGGGCTGTCAATGCACAAATAAAGAAGTGCAGTATCGGGCTTCCCTGGTGGTGCAGTGGTTGAGAGTCCGCCTGCCGATGCAGGGGACACGGGTTCGTGCCCCGGTCCGGGAGGATCCCACATGCCGCGGAGCGGCTGGGCCCGTGAGCCATGGCCGCTGAGCCTGCGCATCCGGAGCCTGTGCTCCGCAACGGGAGAGGCCACAACAGCGAGAGGCCTGCGTACCGCAAAAAAAAAAAAAAAAAAAAATGAAGTGCAGTATCTGGCCTGGGGTTGGTTGGTCTTTCAGAACCTCCCTTCATCTTAACTCTGTTCTAATTTGCTGCAGTCATGGGTGACACCTGGCCACGGCCACTTCAGAACAAGAGCCAGAGGGTAGGGGTGGGGTGGGCTTTTATGGCTGGAGTTCCTTGCAGACTTGAAACCAGCAATACCTTCCTTTCACATGATCAAAACCTTTCTGTCCAGTGAGGCTCAGGCAAAGACTATAGCAAGCCCACCTTTGATGAAATGCCAGCTTAAACATTCTCAGGGGCTCCCGTAGAGTAGGCACCCAGTGAATGCTTGGTGAAGAATGAATGAAAGTCCAAACATATGATAAATTTGAAACCTACTGGGAATGGGGAAAGGAATATTCTTGTTATTCATTCATTCATTCATTCACTCATTCACCTGTGAGGATCTAATATTGCCAAGTACATACTGGACAAAGGGATGCAGCAGAGAATAAGAAAGGTTTGGTCCTTGTTTTCAAGTTACTTAAGGTTTAGTGAGAAAGGCCTATATTACCCACATAACTATAGAGCAAAGTAGGTAAAACAAAACCTGAAACTGGAACCCAGGGAAGGCTCCCACTGGAAGCACGGAAGCTGAAAGAAGAGGAGGCTTTGGCTGGGTGAAGAGTGCAGGGAAGAACTCTCTAATTGGAAAGCACACATGCTCGGAGATTCTGAATCAGAGTGACAGAGGGCGGTGAATCAGAGGAAATGTGTGTACACATCAACCTGGATTCAAAGCTCAGCCACCACCTAGCTGTGTGACTGCAGGCAAGCTACTCAACCTTTCTGTGCCTTGGCATCCTTTACTGCAAAATAAGAATCATTATAGCAGCTATCTCATAGGGATTAACTGCATTAATCGTTATCAAATTCTTAGGACAGTGCCTGGTACATAATAAGTACTCACCTAGAGTACTCTAGAGCCTGTTTGCTTTTCTGTCTTAAAAAAAGGGACAAGTAAGGAGGTGAGGACTGAACCTTTCTAGTTACATATTACCCCAACCTCCTGCGAAAATAGGTACTTAAGGGGTCTGTCCCTCCTGCTTCTAAGCTGGTAGTGGCAAGGGGGTTCCATGCTCTGGAAGAGCAATTGCAGCTGCTGGCTTGCATATCTGAAATAACCCACTGACTGAGCATGGAAAGGGCCTTTCCAAATCAGCCAAGGTGTGCATGGCTGGCAAGAGCAAAGGATGCAAACACCCAGTGCTTGAGATGAATGGAGTGGCTTCTCCCTTAGAATGAAGGGAGCCAATGTGGCTTCGAGAATTTTGTTTTGGCACCTCTGGACCACAGAGAGAGGCAGGAAAACCAGAACTGTAAGTTGCACACCTGGAAAAGTCCTTTTGATCATTTAGTCCTTTTGAAAACCCTTGAACAAATCTGGAACAAATTGAGACCCTCAAAAAAATAGAATTTTTTTTTTCAAAGGATAATGAGTCAGTGGCAGAGTTGGGATGAGACCCCCAGGCTTCTGCTGCACTCACTGTTGTAAAACTTGATATAAGTTAACTCACTTTATCTTGTAAGGTATGCATTAATATTCCCACCTACAGATGAGGAAACTGAGGTACAGAGAGGTGAGATGACTTGCCCAAGGTCACATGGCTAGTAGGTGACTGAGCGAAAATTCAAACCCAGGCAGTTTCAGAAGAAAAGGAGTTTATTTCTGAGCTTTCTCAGTTATAATACCAGGCCTGAGAGTCACCAAGGTTTCTTTGATTTGGGCAATGTGGCCCAATGGACAACAAACCTAATCTTTGGAATTAGAGAGGTTTGAGTTTAAATTCCAGTTTTAGCCACATGACCTTGGAAAACTTTCTTCAGCAACTTAGACTTCCTTTTCCTCTCTCATAAAGTGAGAATATAACCTCACCTTTCTTGGACGGATGCAGAAGCTCTCAGTTCTCTAGAATGGATTATTCTAGAGCATGGGATGTGACTGCAAAGAGTAACATATACTCAGCCTTGTCTTTGCCTGATGGGATGCTTGGACCACGTAGGAAGCGAGCATCCTTTGGGGTCTGGGACTTGATTTTCTACCCATCCATTTCCTCTTCCCTTCCAGAGGCTCTCTGCAGTGTAAGCTCTGGTGGTCCTAAAGTAAGCCGTGTGTTCTCACTGCTACAGAAGAGTGAGTGAGGTGAAGCCGAGGGAGAGGGGGAAGGCTGTGTGGGAGGGAGAAGAGGACACTGGGATGGACTCCATCAGTGAGGGGTAACTCTGAGAGGGGCAGGGGGAGTGGAGAGGGAGTGCTTCTCAACCTCTCTCTGTCTCCTATTTCTATATGTTTCTTTCTCTTACTTACACACACACACACACACACACACACACACACACACACACACACACGAAACTGAGAGGCAGCAGTGGGGTAAAAGAAGCCACAAAGAACAGAACAAACAGTTGCTCCAAATCCCAGCCCAGCTCTCCTGTTCAACTTCCGAGTGACTTCAAACAGGTTATGTCCCTTCTCTGGGTCTTAAGTGCCTCTCTTACAAAATGCGGGAGGGGTTGGGTGAGACCAACTCCTGGGGACCCTTCAACTCTGGTTCTTTGGGATTCTTCAAGCCAGCGCAAAGGCACACTCTTCATAGGACTACTGGCTGCAGGGATGCACCGTCATGATCCTTCCCAGAAACCTGCAGCCTCCAGGGGCCTCTCGAGCCTCTGACCACCAGGCTCTGGCAGTTGGGGTGGCGGTTTATGGGGCCTGCATTACTTTCACACAAGATTTTTCTCTGGCATCCTTTTAAAACTTTATTTACATGTTCCAATTTAGCTGGAAGACAAAGCCAAGTTGCTTCCAGGACAAAAGTAAAACCGCGTGCTTCTTAGTGCTTCTGGTATGAGCCCAGTGCAGTGGAAGGCACACAGACATGCTTGGTTCATGTTTGATGTTCATTTGGCTGGCTGTTAGAACCTGTCCTGTGAGAAGGCATGGGGAGGGGTGGGGACAGGGGGTCGTCCAGGCTGAAGGAGCAAACACCGAGAACAAGCAGGGTAGGCGGTTCCAAATGCACTATTCCCTATCACTGGGTATTATTCAAGCAGGAACCAGCTGGATGGGCTTCTGTTAGGGATGTTGTCGAGGAGTTTCTGGCCTTTTATGGGAAGTGGACTAGATGCCCTCTGAGGCCCATCTCTACCTACTCATTTGCATATTCTTAGCTGTATTCATAGTCCCACGATCCCTGATCTCTGCTTCTTTTAGCATAGACACAAGGGATTTGCCTTTAAGTGCATGTAATAAGTGGGTACCAACATTGTTTATTTCCTGAGAAGTCATTTCACTCACTCATCCATTCATTCAGTGACTTTTTAAAGAACACCGTTACATGCAACTCACTTTGCCTGGTGAACTGGGAATTCATCAGTGAAAAGGGCAGACATATTCCTTCTTCCAGGAGCTTACAGACAAACAGGGAGGAAGGTATTATATAATTGGGTTTCAGTTGTGGATGAGATTGAGTTTGGAAGGGGGTTGAGGGACCTCAAGGATAGTATCTTGTCCCCAGATATTTAGTGTTTTCTTTCTCCACTAATGATGATGATGATGGTGATGACAATGATTATGATGGTGGAAATTGTTTACTGAGTGCTTATTTTGGGCCAAATATTACTATGAACACTTATAAAGTATTATTTCATTTAATTCACATGATAGCCCACGAGGAGGTAGGTGATACCACATTCCTTTTTTTACAGATGAGGTAATGAAAGCTCAGAGAAGGTAGGTCACTTTACTAATATCACACAGCTAATACATATAAAACCAGAATTCAAACTCAGGTCTGTCTGACCCAGAGCCACCCTTCCCACCTACTGCTCCAGCTCCCTAACTAGAGGAACCATACAGGAGCCAAACGTGACCGTGGGTGGTATTGAGATGGCATGTGCAGAAGAAAGCAGCCGAGCTTGGCCTTACAGAAGGCAGAGACAGCTTTCTCACCACAGGGGAGCAAGGAGATGAAAGAGCAGTTTCTTCTCAAGACTGATACAGCAAAGAGGTAGCAGCATGGAGCTGGGGGCTTGGATGAGCCGCCACATGGACCAGAGCTGCCAGCTCTTTTGACATTTCACAGGAGGTCATCTGCATCCACGTGGTGGAAATGGCTGACCACCCCGGTCCCCAAATCCCCCAGTAAGACCTGAGATGACCCGTCCTCCGTGTGTTTCCCTCAGCTACTTTGTGCACTAGAAATCACAGTTGCCCCTTGGTATCCATGGGGGATTGGTTAAGGAACCCCCGCAGATACCGAAATCTGCAGATTCTCAAGTCCCTTATATAAAATGGCATAATGGTATTTGCACGTGACGTACTCTCATCCTCCCGTATGCTGTAGGTCATCTCTAGATTACTTATACTACCTGATAAAATGTAAATGCTGTGTCAATAGCTAGAAATACAATATAAATGCTATGTAAATAGTTGCCGCTGTGCGGCAAATTCAAGTTTTGCCTTTTAGAACTTTCTGGATTTTTTTTCAAATATTTTTGACCTGCAGTTGGTTGAATCCGTGGACATGGAACCCACAAACATGGAGGGCCAACTGTATAATTTTAATGAAATTCCATCAGTGTACAGTTGAAAAGATACCCAGTGGGAGTTTGAGAGCCTGAGTTTGAATTCCACGTTTATTGCTGCAACTGTAGGCAAGATTTAAACTGAAGCCCTCTTATCGAGAGCCTGTGTCCCCCTTGCACCCATCCTCACCTCCTCCATGCTCAGCAGTCACATGGCACAGTATAAGAACATGGATTTTGGAGTTCTCTAGTCCTGGAGGGGAAGCCCAGCTCCATGACTTTATAAACTTTGTCACTGGAAAACTCACTAATCTTTCTGAACCTTAGTTTCTTCATCTGAAAAATGGGGATAATATTATCAACCTCCAGGACAATTATGTGGATTTAATAGGTAACTGTTGAAGTATATGTCATAGTATCTGGAATGTAGCAGTCATTCAATGAATAATAGTTATCACCATTGTTATTATTGTTGTAGTTACTTATTAGGGGTTTAAGAAATTCTAGTTCAATGGCTCAGGTTAACCTGGTCATCCTATTCTTATGATCACATCACTTGGCTTTTGCCAGATTCCTGAGAGCCAGACTCCACTGAGGAGTGCTTGCCTTCCCCCTCTGCAGATCAGTCATGTAACATCTTGGATTCTCAGTTCTCATTTCTATAAAGTGGGGATGAGGAATTCTCCCCTGCTTATGTCATAGGACTACTGCAAGGTTCAAAACCCAGTGGTGTGATTCATGCCAAAACATCACATGAGCTATAACTTGGTGTAAAAATGAAAGGAGTTGCTGTTATTGTTACTGGTGCCCCAGGAGGCACCATACGGTCCACACAGAAAGACAGCCAATACCTTCAGTCCTTCAGTGTTTCTCACACTGGGGTCTGCTGGACCCTTTATAAATTCTCAGAGCTCTGCTAGTTCTCTACAAGAATTTTTAAACGTTGTGCTTTTTTATTTCAATGAAAGTCAAATCATCAATATAAACAATTTGATCATTTGTCCCATGCTGTAAATACTCATGTTTGCCGTCTCAGTGGACTGAAGAATTTAACCATTGGCTCAGTGTTTCCTAAACTGTGCAGACACATTGTAGAGGTCCACATATCTTCCTTTTGAGAAACACCAATTTGTTCTAAGATTCGTGGCTGATGCATCACAGAGATAAAGAGCTATAACTCTGGAGAGCTCTGGCTGGTAGCTGTCTGCTGTGATCATAGTCTCAGAGCAGGGAGTGAAAACCGAGTCAGTGCTGGGCTTGGAGGCGGACTGACAGCCAGACAAGAGAGCTTGGTTCATCAGGGGGCTCCAGGGCCCAGGGGCTTCTTTAAGAAATAGTGGTAGAGTTCACCAATTCCTGCAAGGTTCAAGTTCACTTTATGGACATACCAATGCTGTGAAAATATAAATATACATCTACCCTATCATATATAAAATATGAATACATATATCAGCATGTATATGCACAGGCATATATATGCATGTATTCATATGGACACAACATGTGAGTATGTACAGATGGGTAGATTTAGTATATGAAGTTAGGATTCTTCACCTACGCAGAACACTTTAACTTTTTCAAGGCACGGTGGCATTCAGCAACATGTTTGGTTTCCCCAGTGACTCCATGAGCATATAGAATAGGAACTGTTATTCCTGATGTGGAAACTGAGGGCTGGAAAATTGCCCAAGATCACAAAGATACTAGCTGAGGATGGTATCTGGACAAAAAGCATGGCTTTTCTTTTCTGTTCTTTTTTTATGACTCCCTGTTATAAAGCTCTCCTCTCTGACCCACAGTCCCCTTCCATCCTCTCTTCTAGCGGCCCTCCAAAGCCAGAAAAATATCCCTCCAAAGTGCTGTGTTACAGGAATGCTGTTGGCTTCTTTGAAGCTCCTGCCTTCTGACAGGGACAGAAAGAACTGCAAAATAAAATGTAGCTCCCTCTTTTTGTTAAATCTTTCAAAAGCTTCCTTCCTTAGTTTCTAACTCTATTACTACACCCTAATCACAAACACTCTGAAGGAGGGGGTCAGTTCCATGCAGCAGCAGGCTAATTATGTGGCAGAATTTCTAAAAATTATCATCTTATAAACTGCTTTATTCCTCTGAAGTGGGAAGAAGGACACACAGCACATACTCGACTATGTTTCAGACTGAATTAATTAGTAATTTGAAGCCTAATTATCAACTAATCTATTGGAACATGCAAGTCTTTTGTATTTGGATGGTATATGCAATTTGCATCCTATTAGTTGGCCGTTGTAAGGATTTGAGAACTCACTAGGTCAGGGGAAAAAAAAGAATGCACATCAGAAGGAAACAGACACCCAAAGGGCTGACTTGGTGATGTTGTGACCGAGGGGTCACGGTCACTTGGCAACAGATGGAGCCTGGCGATGTAATTACCTGAGGTCTTCCGGTGGCTTTGAGGCCACTGATGTGTAATTTCTATCTTACCCTGGAGAGTTGATTATGCATGCCCCCAACCTTGCTCTGTGTGTTCTCAAGCAGCAGGGTGCCCACGTGGTCTGTGCTGAGAGATGTCCTGATGAAGTGGAAAAGGCATTGGGTGCTGCCCACTAACCCTGGTGCCAGGCCTAGCTCTATCACTGACTTGCTGTGTGACCCTGGCCAAGTCACACCATCTTGCTGGTTTGACTACAAGCAAATGTTTCCCTATAAGCAAATGAGACTTAGATACAGCTGACTTCCAAAGTCCCTTCTAGGACTAAGGATCTGGGATTCAAGGGATGTCAAGAGTTTTCTTCCTTATGAAGTCAAAAATTTCATCCTTGCAAATGTTTTTTTTGTTTTGGGTTTTTTTTTTTTGTTTTTTAAGATTTTTTTTGATGTGGACCATTTTTAAAGTCTTTATTGAATTTATTACAGTACTGCTTCTGTTTTATGTTTTGTTTTTTTGGCCGTGAGGCATGTGGGATCTTAGCTTCCCAACCAGGGATCAAACACACACCCCCTGCATTGGAAGGCGAATTCTTAACCACGGGACCTCCAAGGGAAGTCCCTTCCAAATGGTTTTTGAGGGTGAAACTCTTGGTTCCCCAAAAATCTTTGGATGGCCATCTGCCATTTAAAATGCAAATATCTCTGAGAAAAGTAGCATATATATCTATTAACAGCTGGGTCTAAATTAACCTATCGCAAGAAGTCCTTCTTATTTCCAGTCCTGACCTTGCAATATTAGGACAGCCAAGGCAAGGAAGTTTTGAAGGGGAAAGAAGGTTAAGCCAGGGATCTGAGGCTGGAGATCCACCCAGAAAGAGAGACAGAGCTTAAGAATTAGGCAACGTGTTTTAGATCCTGCCATTTTGACCTTTACATGTACCCAGCCCCTGTGCTTCTGTTCTCTTAATGATCTTTGTTCCAAAAGCAAGTAGAAAATATCAGTCTCTTGTTCAATTAATAATTAATATTACTCACAGGAATAATCAACACAAGATAACATTGCTAAAACTGAGTGATATAATTTGTTATAGACAAAAAGCTAAACATCACATCTTAAAGGAAACACCGAAAATCATAAAGACAGGCCAGGATAATAAGCAAACTTTGTAGAAAAAGCTATCATTAAGGAAATCTGACAATTGCTCAAACTGGCACATGGCAAAATTTGTTACTTATTAAAATTTGCTGGAAAATAAATAAAATGAAATTCAAAAAAAATTTGCTGGGAGATGCAACCACTTTGGAAAACAGTTTTGACTGTTTTGAGTTTCTCAAAGTATTAAACATAGAGTTGCCATGTAACCTAGTGATTTCACTCCTAGGTTTATGCTCAAGAGAAAAACTTGTAACAAATGTTCGTAGTAGCATTATTTATAATAGTCCAAAAGTGAGAACAACCCAAGTGTCCATCAACTGATGAATGGATAAACGAAATGGGATACATCCATATAATGGAATGTTATTTGACAATAAAAAGGAATTAAGTACTGATTCATGCTACAACATGGATGAACCTTGAAACCATTTGCTAAATGAAAGAAGCCAGTCACAAAGGACCACATATTCTATGATTCCACTTATATGCAACATCCAGAATAGGCAAATCCATAAGGATATAAAGTAGATTGCTGATTGCCTAAGGCTGGAGGAATTTGTGGGGTGATGGGGAATCACTGCTAATGGCTATGAGTTTCTTTTGGGGGGGTGATGAAAAAGTTTAAAAATGAGATTGTGGTGACGGTTTCACAATTCTGTGACTATATATAAAACCATTGAATTGTATACTTTAAGTGGATGAGCTGGATGGCATGTAATTAGCTCTTTAGAAGATAAGACAGGCAAAATGAAATTACATTTGGCTTTGGGAAAAAACTACTGGAAATATCAAACTTCATGATTAAAAAAGTAAGAGGAGCAAAACATGACGCAGGAAAAACAGACTTGTCAAAAACGATGGTCACAAAAGAAAACTCATAATTGTGCATGTTGCTCGGTAAAATTTAACATGTACAAAAAGTTATTTTATGAGTCAAGTCTTCACACCATGGAAAATGATTACACCCAGTAAAAATAACTGCAGCACATAAAAATGAAAATAAAAATTTTTTTTAAAAGGCAGCTTGTCTACACCACATAAAAAGGGAATAAAAACTAAATTGACATAATATTGTTTATGCTATAAAACTGTTTCTGGTTAAAGATCTGTCAGCGCTAGTATCATTATGATTTAAACATTTATATTTATAAACAGTAAAACTATCACTGGTGTCAAAATAGAGGGTCAAAACCAGTGGGGTCCAAACGTTCTGTGTCATTCAAAGATGTGGTGATTTTGTTCTTATCGCCAGTAGCAGAGCCGATTAAAGCTGGAATTGTGATGACTGAGGAAGGCCTGCCCACCAGCAGGATCTCTTCCAAGGAAGCTTAGAGGTTCACCTTGAGTGTGCTGTGGTTTGACAAGCAGGGATGTGAAGGGGAAAAGGCAAAGCTTGGAAGTGCCCCTCCCACCCACACCGTTCCCTCCAGCCAGGGACCACAGAAGCAAGCCGGGCCCCAAGCACAGAAAGACCCACCATTTGAGAGCCTTCAGTGTCCTCTACTCACCAGATTTGCAAGGATATAGTGGTAGCCAATGCCATTCTTCTCCAGCTTTACAATCTACAAAACACAACGAGAGGGGATGCATTAATGATACTGACAATTAAAGCTACACCAACAATAACCAGCAATTAACACTGAGTACTGAAAATGTGCCCTGTCCTATTCTAAGTACCCAAACTACAGTATCACAACCATCCAATGGTGGTGGCATTGCTGATATCCTTGTTTTACAGATGAGGAATTGAGACTTAGAGAAGTCAAATAAACTCCCTGAAGTTACCCAGCTATTAAGTGCAGATGTAAGATCTGACATCAGTTTTGCCTGATTCCAGGGGTAGAATAGTGTTATCATAACCCCAAGGTCCAGGGGCTTCCCTGGTGGCGCAGTGGTTGGGAGTCCGCCTGCCGATGCAGGGGACATGGGTTCGTGCCCCGGTCCGGGAAGATCCCACATGCCGCGGAGCGGCTGGGCCCGTGAGCCATGGCCGCTGAGCCTGTGCATCCGGAGCCGGCGCTCCGCAAGGGGAGAGGCCACAACAGTGAGAGGCCCGCATAACGCAAAAAAAAAAAAAAATAACCCCAAGGTCCAGGCTAAAATGCTCACTTCTTTCCTTCTTCCATAAAGCCTTCCCATACATAGTGGGAATCTTATGTTGTATTGAATTCCTTGTCACTGTTTAAACAACATCTGCTGCTTGGGTGGACAGATGGGTGGATGGGTGGAAGGATAGTCAAATGGGTAGGTGGATGATTCCACCCCAGTTCTTGAACTTCAAATCCTTGAATGGACCATATTCAGATACAGTTCCTTCTTTCCCTGAATTTTGTGCCTTCTTCCCTAAACCCGTTGGATACTCAGACATCAATGGGCCATTCAACCCGGAAGCTGGAAGAGAATGTCAGGATCATCTGGTCCGGCCCCTCACTGTACAGATGGGAAGTCCAGGCCCAGAGAGATGAAGTGATGTGTCAGATCCCACAGCAGTATGGTAGCAGTGTCAGGACAGGGACCTGGCTATTGTGAGCCTTTCCATATGATGCCTGATTCAGAGCCAGGGTCCCCAAACACCCGTCCATGTTCAGTGTGCAGACCAACCCTAATCATTGCAGGCAAGAAAATATTTGTAGAAAGAACTACCCAGCAGTTCGCTTGGGCATCCAGACATTCCACCCAGCAAGGAACAGCTAAGACCGCAGTCCTTGGTTTAGTCCTAACTCAGCCTGCAAGTTAACTTGATCTATTTCTGTATTGTTATTATTTTTTAATCATCACATTGAGGTTAGTACCCCCTGCTCAGTGCCTCTCTCCCCGCACTGTTGCAAGGACGCATAAAACACATGAGAAGCACTTGGGCTTCTTCTCTAACTGAATAAAATTTCAAGGTATTAACACCCACATTCAGACATCTACTTAATTGGATGTATGTGCATAGCGGCTCACATTTTTTTTTAATGTAGGGAATAATTAAATGCAAGCATACACAATGAATGCTCTGAAACAGTGGTTAGCATGTGAAATTCCAGACTATGGAGTGCCAAGACTTTTGGGATGATAGTTTTATTAATAATTCTTCATTACTTTTTCATTTTCTTGTCAAATGGTTTTTTGGTCTTTCAACAATGAGATACCTTTATCAGAAACCTATTCAGCTTCTAAAAAGCACAAAATAGCAAATAAAAGATAGTTTGAAACCCAGTGCATCCAGGCAGTGGATAACAATAGTCCCTGCAGGATGAAATTACAGGTTGAAACATAGGAAACAGCAGATAATTAATGACTTTTGACCAATAAAAATCAGTAATTTCATATGTTTGACCTAACACAAACCGTCCAACCCATCTACTCACCTACCTACCTGATGATGGCCTAGCTTCCCTTTCACAAACATTTATTAAGTGCTTACTACTATCTATCAAGCACTCTGCTGGAGATATAGTGGAAAGTGAAACAAGCATGATGCGTGCTGTCCTGGAGGTCACAGTTTACTGGGAGGAGACCCATACTTAAACAGATGAAGAGATACAGGTACATAGGGTTACAAACTGAGAAAGTTGTTATAAAGGTAATGTACACTTGGAGTCCCCTGCCTCACTCACCCCATCTCTTCAAAGCTCATTTCCACTGGATTGCCTTAATTCACAATCTTTGTGTCTGGAATGCCCTTTCCCATTCTCTCTAATTATTCATAACCCTTATGGCTGAGCTCTAATCCCAACTACTCTGTAAAGTCTTCTCTGATTAATTAATTCACTCAACAAATATTTATTGAACATGGGCCACATGCCAAGCTCTACGCTATGTGCTAGGGACAAGCTATGAACAAATGAGGCAAGATCCCCAGGCCCTCATTGAGCTGAGTTGACACTTTAGCAGGGAGCCAGATGGTAAATATATAAACAGATAAATGAACAAGATTTCAGCAGGTGAAAAGCACTTTGAAGACAATACAACAGGGTAAGGTGATGGATGGCCTGGTCCTGGTGTCCCTCATCCATCTCTAACTCATTCTAACTCATTCTGAACTTAATGACTGTATTACATAATTAAGTGTCTTATATATTGATAAAGCATTATATTCTAATAACCCTGTTCCCTGCTCACAAACCTTCACTGGCTCTCCACTGTTTACAGAATAAACCCCAGACTCTTTGGGGTGGTTTCCAAAGGTGGTCACAATCATGGGTTCATCTCCTTTTCATTGCCTTCCAGTAAACAGTTGACATCCTCCACTTGGCCTCTTAAGCCCCTCTGTGAACCTTGGCCCCTACATGCCCTCTGGGCTTCCCTACATGCTCTTACCTCCAGCTTAAAGGCTCTTTTCCAGTCAAAGGCTACCTGTAGATATCTAGACCCATCTCACATTTGGGATCTTAGAGCATTCATTGATTCCCTATTCTTCGCATTCATTCAAAAAATATTTACTGAATACCTGCTAGGTGCCAAGCACTGTTCAAGGCACTGTGGTTGCAGCAGGGAAGAAAACAAAACAAAAATCCTAATATTCTGGAATCCTAATATTCCAGTCAGGGCACTAGAGACTGAGACAGGCAGTTAATTCCCTATTTGGAATTTGGAATCATTGTCTTCCTCCTTAGGTTAGGCAGAACATTTGTGTTAGACTGAAAAGATCCCAATTACTGAGTGTGAGATAGTCTAGGATGATGCTGAGATGTCAGACTGCAAATCAGAAGATGTAACTTTTAGACTCATGGTCATTGTCACTAACTAGTTGTCTGAACTCAAGGCAAATCATTCAACCAGTATGACCATCAGTCATCCCATCTGTAAAGTATGAATGCAAATGGTAAATCAGGTGATTTGTAAGATCCTTTCAGCATTTGGTCTTACTTTTCAGAATAGAAGAATCCAACGATTAAAAAAGTTAATACACTGCAATCTAAAATATTCGTGCAAACAAGTTCCTTCCTTCCCAAACACAAGTTTGTCCTTTGACAGAGGGGGTAGCTATAGACAGCACATGTGCTGAAAGTTGCATTTTTAAAAGGTTGGGCCCTGTAGGCCGACCAAGATAGATTTGACTTCCTGCTTTCCTTCTATGTGAAATCCCAGGCAAGTGTAATCTCTTGTTTGTTCATTTATAGAATAGGGGATCTAGTAGAAGCTGTTTTTATAGAGATGATGTGAGGATTAAGTGGAATTATACATGGAAAGAGCTTGGCATAGTGTCTGGTATATGGTAAGCACTCAGAAAACAGTACCAACAGCTTTATCTTTACTATGGAATAAAACAGCAGGAGTCATCAGTCTTTAAGAATACCAACTTATCACTCAACACTTTCTCTACCTCCTATCTCATCTAATCTTCTTATCAGCTTTGTAGAACAGGGGCCTTCATTCCTATTTTACAGATGAGTACACTTATGCCAAAGAGGGAGTGACTCAAGAAAGCAGTATCATACCCACAACAACTTGAATGAATGTCTGGGGAATTATGCCAAATGAAAAAAGCCATACACCAAACATTACATACTATGTAATTCCATTTATATCACACTCTTAAAATAAGAAAATTACAAAAATGGAGAACAGGTTAGAGAGTGCCTGAGGAAAGGGAAAAAGAGAGGGAAGCCAGATGATGACAAAAGGGCAACACAGATGATCTTTATGGTGATGGAAATGTTCTGTACCTCGAATGTATCAATGTCAGTGTCAATTTCCTGGTTGTGATATTTCACTATAGTTACTATAGTTTTCTGAGATGTTACCATTGGGATAACTGGATATGTGGTACATGGGATCTCTGTATTATTTCTTACACAGGCATATGAATTTGTATCTCAAAATTAAAAGTTTAACTAAGAAAACAAAGCAAAACAAAAGAAAACCAGTACCAGTTGGCACTATGAATAGCCAAAATAGGTAAATCCTTACATATATCACTTTCTGTGGGGCAGGCTCTATTCTAAGTGCTTTACATGTATACATAGATTCTTCTAACCCTCACAAGAGCTCTCTAAAGGTAGTTATTATCATTATTATTATTATTATGCCCATTTTACGGATCAGGAACCTGAGATGTAGAAATGAAAAACCTGGCCCGAGGTCACAGAGCTAGTAAATACTAGAGCTGGGGATGTGAATCCCAGGCGGTCTGGCTCCAGGGTCTCTACTTTTAACCAGTACTCTATTCTGCTTTACTTAACTAGAATTCCAGTCCCATGACTCCAGCTCAAAAAACTCCCATCTCAATGGAAACAATTTTTGCTGGTTTCTCTCTCTGAGAGGGAAGCCAGATCCACACTTTGTAAAGTAGAACACAGAGTCAGCGCCTCAAAGAACCCCTGACTTTCAAAATCTCTCCTATTCAGTTCCCGAGGCCTCTGAGCAATTGCTGAGCTGGTGCTGAGATTCCCTGTGGGAGCCCCAGGGGTCTTGAGGGCCATTAACAAGCTCTGTCATGTTGTCAAGTACCTAAAACTGCCATCTTTAATTGTATAGCACTGTTCAAAAGTGATTGCAAAATCTACTTCCTTGCTAGCTCGTCTGAATACACAAATGTAATTTAAAAAGACAAGTGACCTATCCAATGACACATGCTTTACTTCTGAGAACTGGAGGAACCGTGGCTTAGAGATGTCTGGCTAAATACTACTGAGATTACAGTGCCCTTTCTTGCAATGGACAATCAATTAATTGCTCAGACACACGGATGTGTTCCAGGAAAGGGAGGTGCGTGGTGCCTCCTTGGACTCAAAACTGGTCAGTGGGCCAAATGGATGAGAAACCAAATGCTGGACCAGTGGGTACCAGAACTCGGAGCTGAAGCCAGGAATCTGGCTCTACAGGTTGTGATAGCACTTCACAAACTCTAAAATGCAATGTATTTGGCTTTTTAACAAGAAAAGGAAGCACTGGGGGTAAGTTTTTGGTTAACTGATCCGAGAACCATTTGAAGTCCTGCGTGAAGGCTCCCACTGTTTGCGCTATTCCGTAACATTGCAGAATTAAACTGTATGAATTAGAGAATGTGAGAAGGCAGGCCTCTGGTTTCATCTAGTCAAGAACTGTCTTTGTAACACCAAAGGCACATGGTCACCCCGCTCGCTCATGAGCTGTCTCCCACGCCCACCCTGAGGGCACTTGGCTGCACTCACTACCTGGCCCAGGATAGCACTGAGGCGCTCGGATTCACAGTCCACCACCACCAGCCGCTCCTTTTTCTTCTCCAGGTCCTGGAAGAGCATCCGGTATCCCTCCTCTGTGGTTGTCAAAATGTTGACGGCTGTCACCTGCCAGTTCTTCTCGGCCGCCGTGTCTAGGACTTTCTGCAGGACGGACAGACCTGGAGGTCGGGTGAGTAGGACAGAGAGGTGGCAGTCAGGATCCACAGGCATCACCCCACTTCCGCCAACCCCGCTCCTCCACTAAACTCAGCTCCAGCTTGCTCTTTGCAAGTCTGAGCTCACTGAGGTCAGGTTCTGCGTCTGTTTTGTGTTTCTGTTTGCAGAACATAGCACGCAATACAGTTAGTGATTAAACATCGAAGCTGAGGCTCAAATCCTGATGCTACAATATACTAGTTAAATGATCTTGTACGGACTAATTCACCTGGCTAAAATTTAGTGTCTTCAGTGGTAGAAGGGTGATGTTAATAACGTCCGCCTCACGGTGTCATCATGAGGATTGAATGAGAATGTCTCAAGCATGGCAAGGGTTTTATAAACATTGATTACTATTGGGTGTTTAGTAACTGCTGATTAAATGTGCTAATCTGATATCTAAACAGCGCCTAATAATTGTCAACCACGTTTACGAATGTTCAATATACCTCAGTACCTAGTGCTTTGCCTCTCACACAGTAGGTATTCAATCAGTGTGTACTGAATTAAGCTACTCTCTTCTGATTTATAGCTAAATGATAGAGGAATCCATTACTCAATACTGCTTTGTTTCATCTTTGGGACATAGATGGTGTATTAGTTTCCTACTGTGGCTGTAACAAATTATTGTAAACATAGTGGCTTCAAACAACACATTTATCATCTTATACTGCCAGAGGTCAGATGTTTGGAATGAATGTCCTTGAGCTAAATTCAAGTTATTGGCAGGGCTGTGTTATTTTCTGGAGGTTCGAGCGGAGAAATTGTTCTCGCCTTTTCTGATTCTGGAGGATGCCTGCTTTCGTTGGTATATAGCCCCTTCCAGCTTCGAAACCAGCAGTGACTGGTTGAGTCTCTCACATTATACTCTGACCCTGACTCTTCTGCCTTCAACTTGCACACTTAAGGACCCTTGTGATTACACTGAGCTCACCCAAATAATCCAGGATAATCTCTCTGTTGTTTTTTAATTAATTAATTTATTTGTTTTTATTTTTGGCTGTGTTGGGTCTTCATTTCCGTGCATGGGCTTTCTCTAGTTGAGGTGAGCGGGGGCTACCCTTCGTTGCGGTGCGCCGGCTTCTCATTGTCAGGGCTTCTCATGTTGCGGAGCACGGGCTCTAGGTGCATGGGCTTCAGTAGCTGTGGCTCGTGAGCTCTAGAGCGCAGGCACAGTAGTCTGTGGCGCAGGGGCTGAGTTGCTCTGCGGCACGTGGGATCTTCCTGGACCAGGGCTCGAACCCATGTCCCCTGCATCAGCAGGCGGATTCTTAACCACTGCGCCACCAGGGAAGCCCATCTCTCTGTTTTAAGGTCAGTCGATTAGCAACGTGAATTCCATCTGTAACCTTAATCCCTCTTGCCATTTAACATGACATATTCACAGGTTCCAGGAATTAGAACACAGATATCTTTGGTGGAGAGGGGAAGGTCATTATTCTGCCTGCAACAGATGGTTATTTCGTATTTTACTCTTGCATTATTAATCCATCTTTTGCACATGTATCATTTCTGTCTTCCTATAACATTGCTAATCCCTCCCATAGTGACCAATATGGTGCCTGGCATAAAGAATCATCTGTAGATGGATTCTGTTGTTTCTTCCTTTTTTTTTTTTTTTTTAAGGATAAGGTTGGTGTGCTTAAGTCTCACGTTTACTGGACGTTTACTGTGTGTCTGGCATTGCCCTGTTAGCTTTCCTGTCTTCAATTCACTTAATTCTCTGAGGTAGGTACTGTTATTATCCATGTTTCACAGATGTGGAAATGGAGGTTCAGAGAGATTTAGTCATTGGCCCAAGACCACACAGCTAGCAAATGGCAGAACTCTGAGTTCAGAGTTGTGAGGTGGGTGGAGTATGAGTATGGGCGCTTTTGCTGACTGACCCCAGAGATGATCCTCTGTAATGAAAGTTACATTTTTCTGCCTTTGCCACTTCCAGACGTCAGGCCTCATTATGCCACAATACTGACCTGAAATAACCCTTCTGCTGGTCATCCTCATAATGGCTGCTTGTCTGAGAAGGGAAATCATTAAAATAGAGAGAAGGGAAAATCGAAGAAAATAGAGTGCTTCTGGCCTCTCCTGCCAGCTAATTCTCATTGAATAACGCCTGCCTAACTCTTCCTGAAAAACCATTTCACAAAGCACTCTCCTATTCAAAAGTCTTCTAAGCCTCCCTAAAGGCAAGCTTCTGTAAAACCTCCTTTTTGCTCAGGGCAAAATTCCTGTGCTTCACTTTCCAGACCTTGTATGATCCATTTATTTATTTACAGCAATAATGACTGAGTTCTTATAGGACTATTTAGTATGCCAGGGGAAGGTAGGACAGTACAACAGAAGCAACACAGGAGTTAGAAAAAAGAAGAGAGTTTCCATTTAGAAGGTCAGGAAATAGAGAAAGTGGTGTTCCAGTAGGTTGCAAAAGAAAGGAAGAATTTGCATATGTAGATTTAAGGGAAGTGCATCCCAGAAACTGGAATTGTTTGAGTCAAGATGCAGAGAAGAAAAAAATATTGGAAACATTTAGAAAATGGAATGGAAAATTCAAAATTTAGGTGGAGGCAGAATTAGAAAGGCCTGGGAAGGTTGATGTTGATGCTGGTGATGATGATGACAGCGGTTAACATACATAGAAGACCCTGCGCATTGATTATGCTGTAGGCACTGTACAGGCCCTTTCTAGTCATTGTGTCATTCAGTCCTTACAACTGTATGAGGTAGAGACTGGTTTTATCTTCATTACAGAGATGAAAAAACGAAGGAATAGAGAATTTTATCCCCATTACAGAAGTGGTCGAACTGAGGCAGAGAGAGCTTGCCCAAAGTCAAACAGCTGGAGAGGAGGGAACATAGAATTCAGATCCAGGTCTGCCTGACTCCAGAATCTACGCTCCTAAAAGCCGTGCCATGAGCCACGAACCATGAGCCATTCAACTGAGGTCCTTGGACTTTGAGTCTGGGCTCAGGAGCCATGGAAACTTGGTAAGCTGTAGAGTGACATGGGGCGTTAAGACGGTTATTCTCTCAATGGACGTGTTTCCACGTGTGAGTTATAGATTAGTTACCAAAAATTCAGTTCACAGACATAAAACACTTCTGGATCATTCCTCCATGATCTCTGCCTTTCAAGAAGGCAGAGAGGCACCATTCTTCTTCCTGCTGATAATTTTCTCTTCATCCCTCCACAGTCCCCCTCCCCTAACCCCTGGCTTACCCCGGTCAGCATCATAAATGTAGACAAATTTTTGCCACTTGTAATGGTCGATGATACTGATGAGGGCATCCTGCAGCTCGGGACGCAGCTGAAGGACAAACTGGTTGGATGTGTCAACAGGAAAGCTCGGTGTAATGAAGCAGACATGGAGGGCCCCGCAGAAGGAGGTCAGCATGTTGACAGTCCTCCGTTCATAAAACCCAAAGATGGCATAGACTCCTTTAGAGAACTGGGAACAGACTGGAAGAGGAGAAGAGAAAAATTAATGGATGGAATATACTGCAAACATGCTGTCAGGTGGCTCTAAAACGAATTCATCCACTAGTCTATCCATCCAACCCATCATCCATCTGTTATCTAGCCATCCACCCATCCAACCAATCCATCACTCCATTCTTTCAACCCACCAATCTTTCCAACTGTCCATCCATTTTACCCATCTGTGCATCCATTCACCCAATCATCTGTCCAACCCACCCATCCATCTGTCGAATCCAATGTTTATTAGGTACCAATTCCATACCAAATGTTGTCATGGTTATTAATTATAAATATATGCAAAGCTGTTTTGTTTGCTCTTTCACTTTATCTGTACAATGCCTTTATTAAGGTAGGAAAAGGATGGCTGGGTCATTTTTTAAAGGGGAAAACCAAGGCTCAGAAAGTTAATGAACACGTCCAAGGTAGCACAGCTAGACCGTATCTGAGTTAGGCAGGTATCTTGAACCCAATCCAGTGATCTGTCTATGACACTGCCCATCACGTCAAGGCAAAGCACAATAAGATGCCTTAGGAAGAAGGTCTGTCAGCTTGCTGCTGATACACGTTCAAGAAAACAAGGGTAGATTTTCCCAGCCAACCCTTAGTTTTCAGTGTACATTTCTCTGCTGATGTTCATCTTGTGTTTGTACATCCTCCTGGCTGATTTTTCAGCCCCCCGCCCCACAATGTATCAGCCACAGTAGTAGCTTAGCTGTGTGAGCAACCCCACAGGAGCTATTTTGTAAGATCCCAGTGCAGTTACCTGTACTGGTTTGTGTTCGGTTACACTGCTGGTTAGAATATAATGCTAAAAAGTCCAAGGTTATGGGGCTAAGTCCAGGTAATTCCACTACTAAACTTCATTATAATATGTGATACAGGATAAGGGTTCATAGACTTTGCCCCAGTCAAGCGATCAACCCCAGTGCCAACCCCAGTGCCTGAAAATTACCGTCTTGATGTGGATGGTGAGGCAGACGAGTCATCCTCATCACAGTAGCAGTGTTTTAGGGCGCTCTGCCATATATGTTAAGCTGTTTAGTTCTCATCACGACCCTGTGACTTTGGTGTCATCAGTGTTCTTTTAAGAGGATAATGTTGATATTCCTAGATCTTCTGCTCTCTTTACCATATCACCTGCTTCCATGACCCCGTACTGCCTTTGTAGATGGGCTCTCAGATTATGCTCCATGAGCACTGCCCAAACGTGTTCCATGAACATTAGCCCCGCAGAATGCTCCTTAAAAAAGAAAAGGCTTCTTTGCTCAGAGAGATTTGGGAAATGGTGCAAACCCTGTCCTCCTCTTGGAGTTTCAAACTGCATACCAGCTACATAAAAGATGGAGAGGAATCCTGTTCAACTTTAACACAGATTTTGTCAAATCCATACGCCCCCAGGACCCTTTGTTGGTGAATACTTTTTAACATGTTACTGATGCACTGGGCCACGCTGCACTAAAGAAGGCCATTAGCCACTGGGACCCAGTTGCCTGCTGAGTCTCAGTTCTCAGTCAGTCCCTAGACCCTCCCTTCATGTCCCTGAAAGGTAATCTCTTAAAGACTGTAATGGAACCATACAAGTCATCTGTCTAACTTCCAGGGTAACCCAGCATACCATCTACAGGAAACCTGGCAGGTGCACTTTATTGTGTGTGTGTGTGTGTAAATTTAATTTTTATTTTATATTGGAGTATAGTTAATTTATGATGTTGTGTTAGTTTTAGGTGTACAGCAAAGTGATTCAGTTATACATATACATATAACCATTCTTTTTCAGATTCTTTTCCCATATAGGTTATTACAGAATATAGAGTTCCCTGTGCTATAGGGAACAAGTAGATCCTTGTTAATTGTCTATTTTATATATAGTAGTGTGTATATGTTAATCCAAACCCCCTAACATCTGCTTGCGTACTGAATTACTGGGCATGCACTGCTTCTCAAGGTGCCCAGTCCATTGACTGACCACTCTTTGAAACCAGAACCTCATAGGCCTGCTCTTAACCCACTCCACAGCCCTCCTGGTATCCAAAGGTGGCCCTCATGGACCCCAGCTTTATGGCATTTGGTTTTCAGTAGTGATGTTCATCCTCCACCTAAAAACCAGAGGGATCCTTTTAATTAGAAAAACAAAAAACAAAAAAACAAAGAAAACACACTGTTTCCCTTCCTTGTGCAAAAACCTCTTAAAAATTTTGAGGTTTCCCACTGCACACAGGAGAAATCCCCAAACATCTGACCATGACTCAGAGGCAGAGTAACCTGTCCCTTTGCCCCCTCCTACCTCACACCACTGCCCTTGCTCCCTGCTCTAGCCGCCTGGCCTTCGTTCTGTTCCTCCGGCCTCCACACTTGTTCTGCCCTGGAGACTCTGCCCTCCACCTGCAGTGCTCTTCCCTTACTTCTTTGCAATGCTCACTCCTTTTCAGCAATTTTATCTCAACTCAAATCTCACCTCCTTGAACAGGACTTCTTTCATCACCTCTTCTAAATAGTGATTCCACCCTCCCCTCAACCCTCTGTAAGTCTCTATCACATCCCCCTGTCTTATCTTTCATACTTGAATTATTATTATTTGAAGGTGTTTTCTTTTTTTACTTGTATGTATCTGTGACTGTTCCGGTCAGTGTTAATTCCCTAAAAACAGGGGTCTCGGGCTTCCCTGGTGGCGCAGTGGTTGAGAGTCCGCCTGCCGATGCAGAGAACGCGGGTTCGTGCCCCGGTCCAGGAAGATCCCACATGCCGTGGAGCAGCTGGGCCCGTGAGCCATGGCCGCTGAGCCTGCGCGTCCGGAGCCTGTGCTCCGCAATGGGAGAGGCCACAACAGTGAGAGGCCCACGTACCACAAAAAAACAAAACAAAACAAAACAAAACAAAACAAAAAAACAGGGGTCTCAGTTATGCCCCAAAGCCAGCATCACGCCTGGGACATGGTAGGTGCGTAATAAATGTTTGTTGAATGAATGATGAGTGCTTGATGAGAGCGCTGCACAAGGGGATGAGGAGGAACCATTGGGTCACCTTAGACCTCTTCCTCCCCTGCTCTGGGTAGGCGTCTTCTGAAGTAGCTATTTATCCTTCACTACTCACACTCTTTTCTCTTTCACCCTAACGAGGACACTCTAGCCACTTGCAGCCGACAACAGGCACTGTCTTTAAGTGTCTATTGTAATTGCCAGAATCAAGATTTCCATATATATGGATTTCTCCACCAGGAAGCATACACTGTATATTATTCTCCCTGTGTTAGATATAGATTTGTCAAAAAGCACAATCCATCTTACTGGGTGAGGTGTGTATGGGGAGCACATAAACCCCGTTAGCATATTATAATATGCTCTCTGCAGTATTTTTAGGATCTTTACTTTCCATACTGCAATGAAATATTATTTAGTGGGATATAAATCTCATGTTCCGATCTATTCCCTGACGACATCTACTTGGTTTCACACCTTTAGCTGGGTCTCTGGGGCCCTCATGGCCAGTGTTTCCTGCTGGAACTTTAGAAGTAGAGGAGGAATGGGTAAGATGGGGTGGAAGAAATGGGCGCAGATAGGCACGATCGAACCCTTACACACACGGAGGCCAGGATGTTTCCCCCGTCCTTGAATTATCTCCCTATTTTTCCCTTTTGCAAATCTCTTTTCCCTTAAATTGAGTGTGTTATTCTCTAAGGCTAAGAGGGTACGTTTAACCAGTGCTCCCTAAAAGAGCATGGCTTGGAGGTAGCCTGGCCTGGATTTACTCAAGTGGACCCTGGTCTGCCGAGTTGCTCAGCATTTGACCTTCAATCTGGCTCCTCATTTCAGCTAAGCCTGAGCAGCAACAGCGAGGGAGAGGGAGAGACTAAGAGTCTGTAGGCCCCAAGGCCTGTGGGAGAATGCATAATTGGTTACACGTTCAGAAATATAATTAGTTGTAGCACATTTCTTTAAATCTGTCAGAGTAAATATTCAATTAGAAAAGATAACTTGGTCTTGTAGAAAAAGTACTAGATTAGATGCCAGAAGACCTGGAGGATTCTTTTTGGTTTTATCACGGCACAGTATTACGTGACCTTGAGCCAATCCCAGGCTCTCCCTGCGCCTCAGTTTCCATCTGTAAATTGGCGCTTTGAACTCCATAAGGGTTAACATCTCTTCAAGCTCCGACAGTCTACGTCCTAGTCTAATGAGTTGAAAAATATTTACTGATCGAGCACACTTTGGTTATTTGCTCATCAGACTTGTAGCAGCCTCCAGTGCGGGTTTTCAAACCTAGAAATCAGATAAAGGCTCTGAGTTCTCGGATCCCATTGTAATAGAATCCTAGCACTAAATCTAGGTGCATTCAGAGTCTTGAGTTGTATTTAAGGTACAATTTTGAATGTGATAGGTGAGTTAGTTACCTAATAGAGAGGAGATGAGAGAAGGCAAATCAGAAAGGGGGCTAGAGGTGGAGTCCTTGTATTGTCAGGTACAGCAAGCCTGAGGGGAGAAAAGGGCACACTGAAAAGCAGCCTTGCAACCCTGCTGTGTACTGGTCCAGTCAGACTCTCAGGCTGACAGTGAATCAGAGCAGGTGGGACTGTGTGCGTGTCCTCCATTTAAGACAGCAGTGGCGCATACAGTGCCTGTATATAGTAGCATATTAGGAGCTGACGTTTGAGCACTTACGAAGTGTCAGACACCATGCCAAGGACATTCCCGTGCATTGACTTCTTTCATCCTGTGAGGTAGGTTACAAATCGGGAAGGGCAGGCCCAGGGCCAGCACAGTGCAAAGCTGAGTTCTGAAGTCCACCGATCAGACCACAAGGCTTGAGCTCTTGACCTCTGTGATATGCCACCCCTTCCCTCCCTCCAACAATATTGTAAAGAAACAGTCACGGCATATGGGACAGCTTCAGCTTCTAGAAAATCCTCTCAGGTAGCACTCTGCCTTCCTCTGTTGCCAGATCAAGAAGCATTACTGCATTAGGGTCTGTTGACATGAAAACAAAACCTAGAGACTGTCATACAGAGTGAAGTAAGTCAGAAAGAGAAAAACAAATATTGTCTAATCTCGCTTACATGTGGAATCTAGAAAAATTGTACAGATGAATTTACTTGCAAAGCAGAAATACAGACACAGATGTAGAGAAGAAACGTATGGATACCAAGCAGGGAAGGGGTGTGGGATGAATTGGGAAATTGGGATTGACATATACACACTACTATGTATAAAATAGATGACTAATGAGAACCTACTGTGTAGCACAGGGAACTCTACTCAGTGCTCTGTGGTGACCTAAACAGGAAGGAAATCCAAAGAAGAGGGGATATATGTATACGTATAGCTGATTCATTTTGCTGTACAGCAGAAACTAACACAACATTGTAAAGCAACTATGCTCCAGTAAAAATTAATAAAACAAAACAGAAGAAAACTGGGTGGTGCTCGATGCATTCCCCTCTTGTCCCTGGGGATCATGCAGAGCATATACACACACATCTGTTCTTCTGTTGGTCCATACATGTGTGCATCCACCCATCCATCCAGCTCTTGACATCCAGCATCTACCATCGTGAGACTCTGTGTTAGGCAGCGGACATGCAGTATTGAAAAAGGCAAGCCCCAACTTCGACGTCACCTTGACAGTGGGAGAGGCCGACACCGAACCAGTCCATTACACTTCCCTGTAAGTGCTGTGGCAGGGATGTGGTCGGGGTTCAGGCAGAGACACCTAAGCCCGGCCTTTGGGGACCTCAGAGAAGGCTTCCAAGAGGAAGTGCCAGCTTTGATCTTGAAAGATAATTGGGGATCAGCCAGGAGAGGGAGTAAGGGGAGTATGCTGCAGTTGCTTGCTCCTGAAGAGGATTTCAGGTGGAAGGGAGAGCGACAGCAAAGACCTGGCAGAGAGAAAAGCCATCCCACGTTCAGGGAACCCTGCCAGAGTGTCAGATTCCGAGGTCCCTGCCTCTAAGAGATTCTGTAGCGGAATGTGTCCAACAATCAGAGCAAGTAAAAAATGACGCCAGGAATTCCCTCTTGGGGAGGCAGGAGGGCAGGCCCCGGCGAGGGCAGGAAAACCCACGCTCTGCACGGGTGCGGGCTGTCCAATTCCATCATCGCTTTGCTCAAACCTCTTTGATAAGTACTCCTGGTTAAGGCACCATCCACTTAGTATCAATAAATCTCCCAGCCCTGGGCACTCGCCCTGACAGCTCTCTCCCAGGGAGGGAACTCCTGGTCTTAGCAACTTCTTTTTTATTGTCACTTCATTTAAGGCCTCTCACACCGACATTCCTCCTTGGCTCCTGGCTGCAGTCCCTGGAGGTGTGGCAGCCTCATGGTAAATAGTGGATAATGAGGTGACCGGATGGCTTCATTCTGGGGGAGGGAGATGGAAAGTGTGTGTGTGTAGGTGGGGGGACTTTTAGACACTCATCCTGCTTCTCTAATAATTCTATCCTTACAGGTGGGAATGACATTCTTGCTCTGACTCTAACCTTGTGACATCAAATGTGCTTTATTTCTGTCGCTCAGAGGACAGTAAGAGTGCCCTCCATCCCCTTACACTCTCTTGCATCCAAGATCTGGTAGTGACATGTAGTGAATTACCATAATAGATATAAATTGTCCCCATCTCCTCTAAACGACAATTATTTAGGGTTCTGAGCCATGTCCAGGGCTTCTCTGTCATTTACTAGATAAAACCTTATTGTTCATTTGTTAAATCAACACATATTTTTTGAGCACCAGAAACTAATATTGCCAGAAAACTGGGATGCAGGGATGACATAAGACAGGTGTGTCTTCTGCCTTCTCACAGTTTAGAGAAGAGTTTATTTATTGATTGATTGATTTTTGGCTGCGTTGGGTCTTTGTTGCTGCGTGAGGGCTTTCTCTAGTTGTGGCGAGCGGGAGCTACTCTTTGTTGTAGTGCGTGGGCTTCTCATTGCGGTGGCTTCTTTTGTTGCAGAGCACAGGCTCTAGGCTCACAGACTTCAGTAGTTGTGGCACGTGGGCTCAGTAGTTGTGGCTCACGGGCTTTAGAGCGCAGGCTTAGTAGTTGTGGCACACGGGCTTAGTTGCTCTGTGTCCTGTGGGATCTTTCTGGACCAGGGCTCAAACCCATGTCCCCTGCATTGGCAGGTGGATTCTTAACCACTGCACCACCGGGGAAGTCCAGTAAGTTTTAAATTAAGGGAAAGAAAGGTTATTTTGAGAGAGTAATAGGGGTATAAACATAGAATAAGTAGTCATAACTACCATTATAGCTAGTGTTTACTGAGCACTTACTACAGGCACGCACAGTGCTAAGCACCTGTGTCAATATCCAGGTAGATGGACCAGTTTATCCAAAGGCAATGAGGTAAGAGAGAGGAAGGAACCTTAGAGAAGCTCCAGAAAAGCCAGTACAACTAGGGTGGGGACTTTGGCACAGAGTTGGGGGGGCGACCAGATTGCCAAGGGCCTTGCCAGGACTAGAGAAGTTAAGCCCCTGAGTCTTGTGTCCATGTTGCATTTCCTTTGGCTTTGGTTTCACCTCAGCTTCATAGGGCTTCTCTTCACCCTGGCCTTGGAGCCCAGTTGGGACAGGGCAGCAGAGGGAGATGCGGAAGAGGAGGCATCCTCCCCTGCTCAGATTCGTGCATTTATTAAGAAACATGAGTGTTAATTACCAGGCACTGAAAGCCACTGAGATGTGACACGGTATATGAGGCTAAGAATTAGATCAAGACTGGGCTCAGTGGTCCTGGAATTAGACTCACCTTGTGGGCTGACATATGAAACCAGGGACAGCGGAAGGACAAACAGACTGAGAGATTGTAGGTTCTGCTGGAAAACTCTTCAGGTGCCTGACATGGTTCTGGAAAAGTAAACGCAAAGAAGCAAATCTGGGACCATGAACAAGCCCCTTTTTCTCGCTGGGCTGCATTTTCCCCATCTGGACAATGAAGTTTACACTAAATCAGTGTTTCTCGTGTGTGTGTGTGTGTGTGAAATACCTCCAATAAAACGCCTATACTCATTGGAGATGTCTAGTTCTATAGACAGGGAATTTCTCTTTCTTCTATCTATCTACTCATCCACCCTTCCAACAAATGTTTACTGTGCACATGGTGTATGTTAGACAGCAGGGGTGCCAGTGGGATACAACACTGAAAACCTGCCATCATGGAGCTTAGGATCTAGAGAGGGGAGAGGGATGATACACAAATCAGCAAGATTATTTGGGATACTGTGTTACGAAGACAATAACATGGGATGATGTGAGAGTGACTGGAGAGACTGCTTTAGATAAGACGGTGAAGGAGACCCTCTCTGTGGCACTAACATTTAAGCTGAGAAAATGAACCATAAAAAGGAGCTGGCCAGACAAAGGGCCAGGGAAACAGTTTCAGGCAGAAGGAACAGAAAGTACAAAGGCTCTTAATAAGGTTCAGGAAAAGACTGAGGAGTTTGAGAAATAGAAAGCCAGAGTAGACATAGTGTAGGACAAAGGAGAAAAGCAGTAGAAACGAAGGTGAAGAAAAACAGATCATATAACTCTCTGAGTAAACTTAATGCTCCCCTAAGGTGTATGGTACTTCATGTGTGGCTTGGGTACCTGCAGAGTCCTAGAACATCACCTTGGTCTGAGATGGTCAGTACTAGCTGATCTTACCAGACCTTTCAGCTCTAACATCCTATAGCTCAAGGCAATGGAGGAGACACAGTAGAGGGGAAGGTGGTTATGACTGAATGGAAAATGGGAAAGGGAACATCTTCTGACTCAAGTGTAATGGGGCTGCAAAAATGGACCAGTGAGTTCATCAGGTTCTTGTGTAGATGCTGCTGTTCTTGGATGCTTCTTGGCTTGCTTTAGATTCTGGGCCTTTGCCCACGCTCTTGTTCTAGCCTGCACAGCCTTCCTGACTTCTGCCTTTTTCCTCTCCAAATTCTTACCATTCTTTAAAAGTTCAGCTCAAATGCCACCTCTTCTGTGAACCTCTCATGCCTCCCCATTTCTAACTGTAATCTAAAGATCTCCATCCCTCTCTTAAATGTCCTTAGAAATTTATGCCTCTTACAAATTTTTATCAAGGCCTCATGTTTTATTAGTGTGAGTTCTTTGACTGGGAACAGAAATTAATGCATGCTAACTGAAGACAAAAGAAGAAAGGATGGGGGTACCCTCAGCTCAAAGACTGGACCTTAGAGAGACAGAAATTGCAGGAGCTCGGGGAATCTAGATGTGAGAATTTCATGGACGGTATCTTCAGAGTGTCACTGTTGCCCCAGCCATTTGTGATCACTGCTCCACACAGCTCGAGACTGGCCTTTTTCAGGTTAGGAGTCATCCCTTGGTCAAGGGAAGGCAGGGAAACTAACTAATTATCTTTCTAAGATTACTAAGGAAGTAATCTTACTAAGATGTCAGCCAAAGGAAAATGAATACATTGTGGATAGAGAGAAGATGGATGTCAGGCATATCAAACCAACAGATGTCTACTAAATTTGTATTTTCTAGTATTTTATAATATAAGTCAAAGTCTAAGACCATAAAGGAGCTCCGTAAATGTCACACGCATCTGAACACCAAAGTTAGGTAAGGAGTTACTTCTAATTCAGTTGCTGTTGCCTGTCTCCTATGGGTTAGACACTGTGGAACAGAGTGGTGAATAAGATAGACGATGCCTCTGCCTTCATAAAGCTTATTTTATTCTTTACTATCCCTAGAGGGCATCACACAATGACTACAGAGTATTCCTGGTAAATGAAAGAATGAAAAATGAACGAATGCAGATCATTCACCTATATTAATCAATTGATACTATTCTTGACAATTGACCTAATCTTGCTTCTATGGCATTTCTTGCATTGGGTGGACTCATTATTCTTCCTTTATATTATTAAATGACGTTTTGTGTATTTATATCTTTCATCCACAATTGAGGTGTAAGCTCCCTTGAAAGCAGAGGCCTTTCAACTCTATGGTTTTTCTTGGTATGTATAATGTGATGTATCCTATATAGAGCTGGGCAGGGAATCAACATAAATGCTTGGTGATATTACTTGTTTCACAGTCTTCTAAATTTAGCTGACCGTCTCACAACCATGAGCTTAGGGGGGTATGCATTATCCCCTGCCCCTTGTCCAAATTCCCCCTGCTTCAGCCCACTGAACTCTGTCACTCCCTGTTATCTTAAGCCAGTAGAGAATGAGAGCTGTGCTCCTAGGCTGGCGTCCAGAACCCAGACAACCTTAATGTATTCCATGCACAACACCCAGTCTCCTTAGCCAGTGCTCCCTGGCAAGAAGGTTTACATCCCATTACATAATTCAATCCTTAGGATGTCTAAAGGATTCAGAACGAGGGCATTTTCACCCTGCATAGCAAACTATGCAACCATGTAGTATTACAGGAAGAGGATCTTTCAGAGATAGTTCATATAATCACACACACACACACACACACACACACACATGTGTGCTGTCCTCCTTGACGTATCACTTAACCCAAGAACCATCATAGGGTCATAGATTGTTAGTGCTAAAAGGTACTGGATCTTGAGGGCCTATTAGCCTCGGGAAAAGCCTCCTAAGAGGCAGCTGTCTGCCCAACTCCACTTTGAAGTCTACAGAATTTACATGTGCTTGGAATATGCAAAACCTGATGTCAAGGGTGTCACTAGCCACAGGTAGAGCCTCCTGGAGACGTCAGCATACTGGAGACCTCTCACTACCTATCTGTTCTGGGTGACTGCGCCTACTTGGGAAAAATACTATTCTTCATCTTATTTATTATTATAGTTCCGTCACCTATTGAGTGTTTACCATAGGCCAAAGCCTGTTCTAAGCACTACCATTTACTCCTCGCAACAATCCTGTATTTGTTTTTCCTATTTCATGCATTGAGGAAGCTAAAGTTCAGGGAGATTAATGAATCTCTCACAAGTCATTCATGTGATAAGTGGCAGAGCCTGGCATATGAATCCAGGTCTGTCCTCCTCCCTGGCCTGTGCCTTGAACCATGCTAACTCTGTCCCCTGAAAGTCTGTCATCAAAAACCAGAGCTTTCATTCCCTTGATGATAATATCAGCCAACACTGAGCACTTACTGAGTGCCTAGGATTATGCTATGTGCTTTCCATGAATTGCTCATTTACTACTATTTTAGTAGTATCGAGTAGGGAGACAGTTATTATCCCCATTTTATGGAGAAAAAACTGAGGCCAATTAACTTGCCCAAGGTCACATAGCCACAAAGTAGAAGATTCAGCGTCCAAACACAGGAATTCCAACTTGAGAGCCATTGCTCTGATCCTCTGTGCCAGGTGTCAGCAGCTTTTTCTGTAAAGGAACAAGTAGTAAGTATCTTAGGCTTTGAGGGCTCTGCAGTCTCTGCTGCAACTGCTCTATTGCTGTTTTTGTAGCACAAAAGCAACCAAAGACAATCCGTAAATAAGTGAGTGTGAAACTTTATTTACCATGTAAAACTTTATTTACAAAAACAGGCATTGTGCTGGATTTGGCCTGTGGCCAACTCCTACTCTATGCAATTCTGCTACTGGATGGCAAGAGAGATGAAATGCTGACATTTTGAGAGAGGTAATAATTGCTCATAGTGTATTATATGATTTTTAAATCTCTCACATCCATTGTCTCTTGTGAATACCCAGTAAGGTGGGCAGGGCATGACTGATGACCCTTGAGCCCACATACAGATGAGGAACCAGGGATCCTTTAGGTGGGGGATGATGGACACAGGTGTGAACCCATGTCCTTCTTTCCATGTCTTGTGATTCTTCTGCAGTGGCTTTGGTTATTCACACTGCGGGGCGGGCAGGGGAAAGGAACCATGAGAGAGTCAAAGTCAATCACTGACATCCCGATATGACTGAGGCTGCTGCTTGCTGCTTCAAAGCCCTACTGGTTTTGAAGCTCACAGACTGACTCCAGCTGAAGTGTTGACACAAGCACAGTCTTACGCCAAGTAGGTGGTGGGGTTCTGAGTTCCAGGCTCCTCTCCTGTGCACTCGCTGGCTTTGGGCTAGAGGAGGCTGTAACACTGCCTCCTGGCTAAAGGCTTCTCTGATGAGATGGCAAGGGGGACCCGAGCTTTGAGAGGACAGCTGCTTTCAGAGGCTTATTTAAAAAGTGGATATGTACCAGGGGATGCACGACATTGTGGCTGCACCCTTTAAAGCCAAGGCTCAGGCACATGTAGGGGCTTAGTGCTGGGTCAGGGGCTGGGTCTGGGGCTAGGGGGAGGGGCTGGACAAAGTTGGAACTTGGATTTGAGGCTGAGGTCAGGGCTCATTCTAGGGTTGGGTTCTGGGGTCGACGTTAAGGCTGCCGACCAGGGCTGGGGTGCATGTTTACTCAGTCTCATTTGGGGGTAGGAGGTGGGGTTCACTGAAAAGTCCAGGTAGGGACTACATCTACCTAGCTCTGCCACTGTGCAGCCTTTGAGATCTAGCAGAGTAACCAACTAGAGCAGAATAGATAAAAGCAAGGACACTAGCCAAAGGGAAGAAGGTTATGGGAGAGATCAGCCTCATAGCTTCCTCGGCCTCTGGCCCAGTCACCAGCCTGTGCCACCTACCCCCCCATCACACAGCATCTTCTGCTGGTTCATGTATGAACTATCCCTGCAAGGAACACCAGGTAAATCATTCAGGAAATGAAGCCAGACTCGTCCTTTGCCGATCTTGATTCCGTTCCCTGGGTGAGTGGGAAAAAATATTTTGTTTCTCATTTGCTATTCTTTTCCTATAAAAATCATGCATATAAATAGGTTTTCCTAAGCCAAGTGGCAAGCCTACAATACACTGCACACCGTGAGCTTGATTAGCGCCTGTCCGTCAAGGCAAAGTTGCATGGAAATCCGCAGATGACTGCCTGAGGGTGCCCTATATCAGTGAAATTCATTTTTCCAGCGAGGGTGTATTCACTGAGGAGGTGAAAGGACAGCACTGAAGGGTGAAATAAAGCTACAAAAACAAGAGGTTCCGGCTCTCAGAACCAAACGACACCACCAGAAACCAAACTCTACCCCATCTGATATCTGAATTCACGCATGACCCCTGCCCTTGGCTGATTTCTCGAGGTGAAACCTAACCAAGTGAGAGGTGGGTACAGAAGAAAAGCTCAACCTTTTTTTTTTTTTTTTTTTCTTTTCTTTTCCTGCTCTTCTAATCCAGGTCTCAGAAAAGCACACTGAGAAGAGCGAATTTTAAACAAATGCTCAACCGGTAGCATCTTATTATGAACGTGTACTTGCCTTTCCGTCCTAACAGGGATGTGAAGGTCAATCAAGAATTTACTAATAAGGGCACTTGGAATTTTAAGGCTGCAAATTTTAAGCCCTTCCTACCTCTCCTGTACCACGTCTGCTCCCAGGCCACGCCCCTGCTGCCTCTGCTTCACACTGGTCTTTCTTTGACCTTTCAGGACAGTCCAAACGTTTTTGCCCTGGGGCTTTTTTTGCACAAGCTGTTCTCCCCTGGAAGGCTCTTCCAACCCTCTTCAAGTGGCTGACTCCTTATTCTTTAGGCCTCCGCTTTAGTGTTCTTTCTTCAGAGAGGCTTTCTCTATACTCTTGCCCTTTTATTCTCTACAGCAGTACTGTGTTTATTTCCATCATAGCTTATCTTTGTCTTTAGTTATCCCCTTTAATGTTTCGTTCATTGGTGTAATTATTTCATTTCCCCCAGTGTGGCAGAGATCATGACTATTTAACCTCCTGCTCTAGTCCTAGCCTCTGACACAGGAGAGGCACCAAGACATTTGCTTGGATGGAATGGATGAGTGAATGACTAAACAAGCTGCTAGTTCTCCATATGACCTTAAGAAAGTTATTTCTCCCCTTTGGAGTTCATTTCCTCATTAGTAAAAAAAAGGAAGAGTGAGACTCAATTAGCTCTAATGCTCTTCCACCTCTAAAAGTACACGTTTCCCTATTTATCATTTTCCAGATGGGAGGGTTGAGGCCTGGAAGCACGCTGTCCAGCCCAGGGACTGGAACTCAGGTCTCCTAGACAACTTCCAACCAAGACTCTTTATTTATTTATTTATTTATTTTTTATTTTTATTTTTTTGTTATTTTGATTAAAGTTTTTATTTATTTATTTATTTATTTTTAAATTTTTTGCTTTATAACAAATTTAATCAGTTATACATATACATATGTTTCCATATCCCCTCCCTTTTGCGTCTCCCTCCCACCCTCCCTATCCCACCCCTCCAGGCGATCACAAAGCACCGAGCTGATCTCCCTGTGCTATGCGGCTGCTTCCCACTAGCTATCTACCTTAAAACCAAGACTCTTTAGCAAAAGCCCAACTGCCTTCTCTTCAGAGACACCTCCCCCGCAGCCAACTCCCCGGTATTTAGTTCCCTTTGTACCAAAATCTGAATCACTTTTCAAGGTTTCTCAAAACATGGGATGAAATGGCTCCTGCTAAGCAACAGTCCAGGCTCCTTGAATTCTACAAGAACTTCTGAGAATAGAAGCATTTCTTACTGTCCAGAGGTGTTCTCTTTGTATGTCCCCACTCAGTTGAGATCCAGGAGTGTGTGTGGGAGGGGAAAGGCTGAGATTCAAACTAATTCTGGGGAAAAGAGTAAGTGAGGAAGGAGAGAGTAAAAGGCACAGGCACAGATACAATGCAGAACTGCTGAGAGCATTTGAAGAAGGCATAAGCATGAAGCTACTGTACTGTGTTTTTTGCTTGGGCATAATGCACCCACAGAGCTCCATGTGGGAGAACCTCACTGGCCCCAGTCCACCCCCAGCTTCATTCCTTAATAGTCCACCAAACACTGGAGACTACGACCACACTGCTGTGTGCAGCAAACCATCTCCTTCTAGGTCTCTCTGCCTCTGCACGCATTCCTCACAAATGCCTCTCAGCCCCTGAAAAACTTCTACACATCCTTCAAGACCCCAATCACATGTTGACTCCAGCGGGAAGCCTTCCAACCCTTCCAGAAAAAATTAATTACTTTCTCCTCTGAGTTTCTCCTGGGCTTTCTTTCTTAGTATTATACTTATCTTGATAGTCTATAATTTCACAGTTTCGTGACTGTCTTTTTCATCAGACCGTGAACTTCTGTAGGGCAGAGCTGGGTTTATTTTTAAAGTCGCACAGCCTAGCCCTGGTCTTGATATAGTAGATGCTCAGTAACTTGTTTGTTGAATACATTTTGTTTTTCTCACCTGTGAAGTGAGGGCAGTAATACCTGCCTTACTCTCTTTGAGATTACCCAAGCCCTACATTCACTGTAAAGTGTACACACGTCAGCCATCATCTTATTCAAGTTGCACAACTTAACTATGACATGGACTGGACAGGATATTATTATTCACTTTATCCAGATGAGCTCCCAAGGGTTAAGAGGCTTGCTCTGAGTAACACAGCCAACAACTATCAAACTAGAGAAAGAGTACCAACTTGCTTGATTCCTGGGGTTTTTTTCCCCCCTCACATCACAAATGCCTTCCAAAAATTAGCTGTAAGTTTGGTCATGCTGATTGACTGACGAGAGAAAACATGGATATAAGTCCTCCTAAAGATGCCACAAATGTATCTACTTACTTCCACAGCCTACTACCCCTCCCCCGGGCTTAGTGCTGTCAGTCCTTACCACGCATAGAGTCAGCTCTCCATACCTGTGGGTTCCACAACCATAGACCAACCAACCGTGGATTGGAAATATTTGGGAAGAAAATCCAGAAAGCTCCAAAAAGCAAAATTGGAATTTGTTGCATGCCGACACCTCTTTACATAGCACTTGCACTGTATTTATAACGATTTCACACCATTTGCGTTGTATTAGGTATTATAGGTAAATCCAGACGTGATTTAAAGTATACGGGAGGATGCGCATAGGTTATATACAAATACTATGCCATTTTACATAAGGGACTTGAGCATCCATGGATTTCGGCATCCGAGGAGGGTCTTGGAACCAGTCCTCCTCGGATACCAAAAGGGACGACGATACTTACTGCGTGTTGTCGCTTCCTTTATCACTTTGCTTTATCCCTGCTTCCACCTTGCCCTCTTCCCTTTTCTCACCTTCATCCCCACCCTTCACATAGCAGCCACAATGTTCTTTTAAAAATGGAAATGGGGTCCTGTCATAATCCCCTGGAGCTCCCAGAGGGTCCTCATCATGCTTTCAGTAATGTTTATACTCCCTTGTAGGACCTGTAAAGGTCTGCCTTGTCTGAAGCCTGCTGATCTGGACAGTTTCATTCATCCTCTCCGTCTCCCCATCCACTGCTGCAGCTCCTCCAACACACCAAGCTCCCCCACTCCCCATGCTGTGCCCTCTACCTTGAACTCTTCTCTCCCACTTCTGCTTGGTTGTCTTCTTCCCATCTTTCAAGGACCACCCTAAGTAGGTCATTCTCTGTGCTCCGTCACCACATGCAGTTTGTTTCCTTCACAGCACTTTACTCGAGTCGCAACTGCAGTGAAAACCCTTTTATCTGATGCAGTGGGGACTGTGATTAAACTATTTGAAAAATATGGTTAAAACAAAGAATCATAAAAATGATTCATCGCAGGTATTTTCTTTTAGCTTAAAACACCTAAGTGCACATGTATTTATCAGGCTTTTGTTGTAGTGGGATCTTGGCATAAAATAAATGTAAGTGAAGAATTTTTTTGTGTTTTGCACCCGATCTTTAATAGTTGCCTTGCCTACACCTAGCACTACCATGTTTTTAGGGATGCATCTTTGAGCCTTTCAAAGTATTTAACTTAGTTTCCAGAGAAGTAAAACAACTTTTTTTTTGCATTTGTATTTTACCAGTTTACATAATTTCTGGTGGCACTGCAAAAATATGAGTAAAACACAGAAGTATAAATAGGTTTGGAAACAAATGGAATGGATTCCTAGCCACCTCCAACAAAGTTGATGTGAGCAGAAATATATGGGCTGATCAGAGAAGAGGCTACTCGCCAGAAGGTGTGGGGTTTACAGAGATAATGGAGAATGCAGGTCAATCCAAAGAGATGGTTGAATGGAAGTTGGTTACGAGAGACTTCACTGCATCTGATGGATGGTTGGCTTGTTGATTATCTCTCCCTCTTTTAGGCTGTATGTTTGTGAAGGCAGGGCCTCTCTCCCTTTTCCTCAGCTTGCCTACCCAGTACACAGCATAGTCCTTGGCATTCAGAGGTACAATCAATGCCAAGTAAATGAATAAACAAGTGGGGGGACTATTTCACTTCTTAGGTGAAGAATTTTGTTTCCTCAACTGTGAGAGGATTGGCATGGACTATGCCAGCATGGTCATTTTCAGATCCACATTCTGTTACCGCTAACCACATCCAGTAACCATGTCTGTGTTTCAGCTTCTGCTTTTCTCCATACCCTCTACACACACTTTAGAGCGTTAATGTTAGTGACCTCCCTCATACCTGCACACCACCCACCACTACAGCCATGCCAGTACCTAAGCCCCCCCTGTTTTTTGGGGGGTTTAGGATAATCCCTTCCCCCAGTGCCTCCCCCCAAAACAAGTAAGGAGGTGGCGAGGCCAGTTTGGGCTGTAGTGCCAGAGCTGCTGGATTTGTTTCTTCGGCGTGCTAGGCAACCCGGGGGCAGCTTTGAGCGTGGGGAGGACGGGCCTCTTCCACCCTGAAGATCTGAGTGGAAAGTTTGGACCCGCCTTATTGGAGAAATTGGGCAAAACTTCTGCCCCCACCCCCTCATTGCCTTGGGTTGGCCTTTTCTGGTTTCCATGGTGCTGGGATCCACAGAGCCAAGGTTAGGGGAGAGCCTCAGGAACGAAGCTTTCACGGGCCCTTCAGCCCACAGTGTGGCTCAGTGCAACAGCCGTGGAGTAAGAAACATTGGGTTTCTTTCTTTTTTTCCCCTTCCGTTTATTCCTTTGCCTCTCTCCCTCTCATATCTGAGGAAAGACAGGGACTGATCGAGGACTTGGGGATTCCGGTTACCAGCATAAGAACAGTGTCAACAAATGATGATGGTGATTTCTGATGTTACTAATAGCTGCTTATGTATACTGAGCCCTTTAATGCTAGGAACTAGACTACACATTTTAAAGTAATTAACGGTTCTAAATTTCTGTAACAGTCTGAGAGAGTACACACTTTCATTACTAGTATTATTATTATTTTATAAAAGAAGGACTGAGGCACAGGTAGGTGGAAGTCACAGAACTGATAAAGGCAAAGCTAGAATTCACACTTACGTATGTCTGATCCCACAAGGTGAGGTCTTCCTATTAAGCTAAAGTACCTTGAAGTGTATCTAATCATAACCTTCACTGAATAATTAATGTATTGACTCAGTACATCATATGCGATACAGTATGGGGAAAACAGAAACCAAGGCCCCTGCCTTTAAGAGGGATGTTCTAATATGATGAGGAAGACAGACTCCTGAACCATGGATAAAAACGGGACATGAGAAAATGAACTAAATTCTACAGTAGAAGTACAGCATGTTCTGTATATTCAGAGGAAAGGGCAAATCCTTCTCAAGAGGGAGACCAGGGCACATGGTGACTCCTAGCCTGCATGCCCGTGGAGCCCAGGTGCAGCTTTGGAATCCTCCTCAGCCTGGTTACCACCACCACAGCTGGACCTGTCATGTGAAACTAAAATCAGTTATCTCCTTGGTCTCAGGGGAGCAGGAGAAGGCAAGCCTTAAGGTCTCCTCATTTTTATCACCTCTCTATGATGTCGGTCATCACAAACGTTTCCCACCTGCCTTTTTCTCATTTCTTTGATGTCGACGCGGTTTAAAGTGTTTTTAATCTTCTCACCTCTCTGCCTGTCAGCTGGGCTCTGAGCTTCTAAGGCCCCATGTCAGTACAGGGCGTGTAAGAGGCATCTGAGGATGCTTGTGGGGGCAGAAACTGTGGGTACAACACGGACCTCAGGAGGGCTGCCCCTTCCAGCTTTACCCAAAGCCAGGAGGGAGGGTGAGGGAGGTGAAGGGAGGGAAGGAACTGCATCTTTGACCCCATCAGAGCTCAGGTCTACAGAGCAAAGGCACAGAGGTCAGGGGAAGCCATCCAGGGTGCACAGGCATGTGAGTTCCCACACTTGGGGTCGAATGCACAGACCCACCCCTGTCTGCCTCTCTGCAGAAACTTGACAAGTGTCTTCCTGTCTCTGGCCCTTGTGGTCCTCACTGGTAAAACAGAAGATTTGGCTCTAGTTCCCTGTGATCCCAACATCCCCTGATGATTCTCACAGCAGGGTGATGAACAGGAGACAGAGCAAAACCGGGCTGTGGACCAGACAGGACTTTGAGAAGCTGACTCTGATAATGGCTTTTGTGCATTCACTGCTGGATCTGAATGTACCTCAAAGTGTGTACCCTCCGATGTAGAACCTTACTGCATGAAGAAGAAGTGAGAAAACAAACCTCGATAATTTGGTCCATTGTATGGACAAGAACACCAAAACACAAAACCAAAAAAGCAAAACTGTGATTCAGCAGTAGGCAAAGGTGCTGGCTCTGCAAGGGTCTGGGGAGAGGGAAAACGCAGACAGGGTGAAGGCAAATGCAAAGGAATATGTAGGTGCATTTAGTTAATTCTGGAAGTTGTCTGAGTATCCAGCAGTAGCTGGTTAGCCTCAGATGTTGCCCAGATGAGCTACATAATGTCCAGTGCCTTAGGAATCATAACGAGAGTAAAAGCTATCATTCATTGAGTATTTGCTAAACACTTGCATTACTAAACATTTGTCGTAATTAATTTCTTTATTCCCCACAAAAAAGATACTAGTACCTCCTTTTACAGATGAAGATACCAAGGTTCAAGGTCACACAGACACGGCAGATCTGGAAGTCAAAATCAGGTCATTCTGAACTTTAAGTCCGTGCTCCGTGCTTGCTCCATTCTGTCTTCAGCAAAGCAAACATAGACATACCGACTTCCTCTTTTTACTGACTCCCCCCCCCCCTTGATGAAGGGAATTTCATTGCGGCCCTTTTCCACTCATTTCACTCCCTCAAGGTCCCACTTAAACACCGCTGCTTCTGGGAGAACCCCAGTCAGAATCAATCCATCCGTCTCTGAGCTCCCGGAGCTCTTAGCTTGTACTTCCGTTAGCACACTTAGCACTTTCTGTTTTGTGCTGGAGTTAATTGTGTCTGATCCTCCCTCCACTCTACACCCAAAGCAAGTTGTTTAGACTTTCATTATTGCACTTAGCGTCTAGCATTAACGCTAGCCAAGCCTGGATTTGTCTCCCGTCTTATACAATGAGCACAGGAGCTGTGTCTTAGGAACATTTCTGTGTGCCTGGCACTTAATAGAGCTTTGGAAACAGATGCTTTCTAAGTGAGGCTGGTCCACGCAGCTGGTTTCTTCATTCTGTCTAATCTATCGACTGTGACCCCTCCCTAGCTCTCGTGTACTTTTCCTTGTGCCCTTGGTTAGGGTCACTGAGCAATGCCAGGCAGAGGTCAGGGACTCCTGTGTGGAGTACCTCTCAGATCACTGAAAAGGTGGGCAATTGCTTTTTCTCATGCAACTCTTGTTCCTCCGGCCCTCTCTCCTCCAGTGGAGACCTGTCCACGTAAGTATCATCAGAGTTCACTTTAGGGAAAGGATTGCTTGTTCTGTTCTCTTACTCTGGAGTTAGTGATTTCCTTCTTCCTGAGGAAGAAAGGCTCTGATCCCTGTGAAAAAATCTTTAGAGATCATTTTTCAAAGGAGGGCGGCTTCAAGGGCCACCTGGGACACTTAGGTCCATACACTTATATTCACTCCCGGCTGGACATCTAGATGGCTAAGAGCACAAGGTTTGACGATGGACAGACTGGATTCAGTTCTCCACTCCATCTCTTGGGCAAGTTAATTAGTACCTCTGAAACCTTTGCTTCCTCATCTGTATTCTAGAAATAATAACAATGCCCACCCAATGGGGCTGCTCTGAGAGTTAAATGCATTGAAACTGTGTTCCTAGCACAGTTCCTGGCTACCACTGTGTCTGTTGCTACAGTTGCTATTGTCGCATTGTTGTTGGTGTTTTGTAAACAGCATCATCTGGTCGCTAAGAGAGATAAGAGCAACATGCAGCTGAAAATTTGACCTCTGCCGTTAGTAGGAGATGCAAAATCTCCTACTCACATGTAGCGTCTAGTTGGGAGCCTAAGAATAGCCGTAGTTAAGTTTCTGCTTAAAAATAACTTGCACATTTTTAGGCTTTCAGAATTGAAGGTGCTTTAAAGAGCATGTTTATCAATTGTGCCATTTTATAGAAAATGGAAGCTCAGAGAGGAGAAATGACATTTCCAGGGTCAATCAGCCATAAAACAGTCATACTGGGGCTCGAACTCAAGCCTTCTGACGCCAGTCCAGTGTATTGCCCACTGAGCATCCCTTGAACGACTGCCCTTTTCTTAGATTTAGCCATTGTGTACCCCTTCAGCTTTCCCACCAGTTCCTATGATAACCTGGGCACCATCTGAAGATGCTGCTTTGCCCGGTCTTGAGAAGATGACAGTAACACATCTTGCTACACAGACATTCCTGAGATGAGTCTATTTCTTTATGCAGATGAGCTTCCACTCCATTCTAACTGTCCCTTAGCATCACTCCTACATAAGCTAATTCTGCTAAAACTAATGTGCTAATGTATATATTAGTCCTGAGGGTTAAGGGCCTAGTCCTTGCATTCAAATGCTGTGATTGAACTCAAATGCTGATGAGAATTGCACTGGCATTCTGGGCTGAGCTTCAGGAGTACAAAATGTACTCCTGAAAATCGGCTAGATTTGTCTTTCTCCACATTAAGGGAGCACGGTCAAGGCCTAGCATAGCCGGTAGAGATGAGAAGAAGTGAGGCATTGGGTGGAGACCACCCAAGCTGCAACTCTGGGGAAGAGACCCCAGCCCCGACCCATCAGGTAGCACTTGCTCGTGGAACCCACTGGACAAACACTCTACTGTAAACATGTGCCTAAATATACCTTGCACTTTACCACCTCCAGACTTTTCTTCACACTGCTCCTTCTGCTTTCTTCTGTTATTTAAGAGTAAATAGGACTTTGTATCACTTAAACAGTATTTTTTTTTTTTTTTTTTTTTTTGTGGTATGCGGGCCTCTCACTGTTGTGGCCTCTCCCGTTGCGGAGCACAGGCTCCGGACGCGCAGGCTCAGTGGCCATGGCTCACGGGCCCAGCCGCTCCGCGGCATGTGGGATCTTCCTGGACCGGGGCATGAACCCGTGTCCCCTGCATCAGCAGGTGGACTCTCAACCACTGCGCCACCAGGGAAGCCCCTAAACAGTATTTTTATATCCACCATTTTGCTGCATCATCATAACCACCCAATGAGGCCAGTACTTAGCACTGCTATGTCATAGATAAGAAACTGGAAATCAGAGGCATGAAAGGACTTGCCCAGGGCCAAAAAACTCATCTCTGCAGTCAGATCTCCTTCATTCTCTGGTCTCCAGGGTCAGCGGCTTTCCATATGTCAGGGTCAGTAGAGCCACCAGACTGATACTGGACTTGGGCACCAGGTCCCCTGCCTGGGTTTGAATCCTGGCACTTGCCACTTTCTTTGTGGTCTGTTACTCAGGTAATCTCTGCCTTAGTTTCTTCATATGCAGAATGGGAATAATCCTAGTCTCTCTCAATCTCAAAAGACTGACAGGAATAAATTGGTTATTATGTGCAAAGTGCTTAGCAGTGCCTGGCACAAAAGACCTGCTCAGTATATGTTGCTATAGAAACTAAACTGTGTCCTGTCTGAATTCCCTCCCTGCCAAGGCTCATCTGAAATGCCGTGAAGTGTGATTCTGACTTTTCGTAAATAGATGCAATTTCTGCCTCTTTTAGACCCTGCAATCATTTGTACTTTGCTCATAGCACACAGTGTGTTCTGCCGTGCGCTGGAGAGAACTGTAAACTCGTTTTTCTCGTCTTCCTCTCCCCTCGCCTGTGAGCGCCGTGGTTCAGAGAGAGAGAGCTCCCATAGAAGTACGTCCCCTGTAGCCCCTGGTGTGATGCTTGATGCCAGAGGAAGAAGTTGGCAAATGCTGGTTACACTGAATTCAGTCGAACCCAGAATTCAAGTTCCCTTGAAGACCTAGAATGTTAGGGCTGGAAAGGCTCCTTAGAGATTAGCCAATCCTGCACTAATGCCAGATAACTGGGCTGCTGAGAGGGGAAAGATACTTGTCCAAAGTCACATAACATATTAGTGGCAGAAGTAGGTATAGAAACCAGATTTTGTTACTACCCGCAGCCCTGGGCTCCACCCAAAGCACCGGGCTGTGTCTCTCTCCATGGAATGGAGGAGAAAATAGCCATGTACTTGAATTAGAGAGGGATGGGACAAGTGACAGCACACAGCTAAGCTTCGGCAGCAGAACTGCTCAAAGAGGAGGGATGTATTAGGGATACATATTCAGAAGCCTACTGGGGGTGAAGGATGTGAATAAACTGCACAGGCAATAAGACAGTGTCTCTATAAACTGACTTGGTATTTCTCTGCTGCACGAACGTTATCAGGAGCCCTGCAAAGGAGGACCTTCAGAGTTCAGTGTACTCAGTGTTAACCTTTAAAGGGTTCTCTTCCTCTTTTAGAACATGTAATCTTAACTGGAGATCCTCAACCTTGGGCTCCAGGGCACCTTCTTTGTGTTAGGATTTGTACATAGACGATGCTAAGATACAAAGATACACAGTCCCTGTACATCGAGGCCATTTCTTACAGTTCTCCAGGCGATTATCTAATCCGGTAGGGATGAGAAAGTTAGAGTCCTTCTCAGCCTGCACCCCAGAGCCTCTTCTCCACAGACTACTGTCATGTTTGTTCCCCTTGTTGAGGTTTCAGATAATGTTTAAAATGTAACATGAATCAGAGAGAATTCTGCACTGGTCAGCAGGAAAGTGTTTTGATTCCTGGTACTGTCCAATCTTGTCTTCCAAAGTAAGATGAGGTAAGTAAGTCTTACCGTGATAAGTGATAACCTCCCCCATCATCTCTGATGTAAATGCTGGGGGAGGTGGGGAGGAGGAGGACCAGTGAGAAGCTGGTTTCTGATGGCTGTGGGTGGAGGTTTAGGGGAGCTCTATAAGCAGGCATAGCCCTGGGGTGGAGGACTGCTGAGGTTTACACCCCACTGGTGCAGATGATGAAACCCAAGGCTGCCCATAACCACCAAGTGAGCCTCTGAAAATGAGGTGGCATGTTGGTTTGCCAAGTCGTGGTTAATGAGAGATGAGTGTTCACAGCACAGGCTTCCTGGGGAGAAATGTCCAGAGGGCAGACAGCTCTGACCTTGGGACTTTGGGGGAGGTCATCTTCTCCTTTTGATCTCTATGTCCAGTGCATGAGTCACTTAAAAAATGGTTAATGTCAAGGATAAAAAATGTTTATAAAAGTTCAATGTGAAGCTAATACAGGGAGAATTGAAAAAGACTTTTTGCAAAGGAAATTCATCCAGCAGTCATTTCCCACTGCGGGCTGACTTGATGGTACCCATCAGATTCCTTCTGATTATTAGGACCAGTTGTTCTTGTCGTGTTGCTGTTGTTGTCATTTCAATGCATACAGTGGTTTAACAAATATACTGTGAAAACAATATTTGATTACCCTTCAAAGAGCTCACCTACCACCCTCCTAATACCGTAAACCATGTGTGAAGAAAACTGGCACTGACTTTATTACCATCTTTGCCTTAAAGAGCCGCCGTCTCAATCCCTCTGACTGATAGCAACTTCCAAACTACTCCACATATGAGCCATTAGGTATGTTGAATGCATACTTTTTGGGTGGCATTTGTAAATTTAAGTTTCCCCCGGGCATGATAGAACCAACTTGACACATTGCTTGTGAACAGTACCATCTCCTATCATATTAACATCTTTCATGTTGATGGAAATAACAGAAGTAAAACTTGAAAAGTGAATTGGCCTACAAATTGTGAAGCTTAGTAGATTCATTCATAAGATTGTTCTTTATTGTTGTTTGTTTTTCACAGTTACACTTAATCAGCATCTTCACTTTTTAAAGAAAACTTAAGGGACTTCCCTGGCGGTCCAGTGGTTAAGACTCTGTACGTTCACTGCAGGTGGTGCGGGGTCAATCCCTGGTTGGGGAACTAAGATCCCTCATACTGCACAGTGTGGCCAAAAAATTTAAAAAAATTTTTTTTAATTAAAAAAAATAAAGAAAACTTTATTCCCTTTCTCCCTGAATGCTCCATCAGCTCATAACAGCCTGAGCTGTCACTGACTACCTCCTCGTAATATATAATAGGCCCCCACTGATGCCATAGAGCTATAAGTTCCTTGAGGTCAGAGATAGTCTTCCATGAATTAGAAATAGCTCTGCAGGTCTGTCCCTCTTTGTGCTAAGTCCTAGAGGCAGTACTCTGCAGTGCAGGGACAGCAAGTGCATGACACATACACTCCCCTCTTCTGTACCCAAGGCAGACATCACTAATTGATCATGGCATTCTTTCCAGTTGAGCCCTCAGAGCCCTCATCATCAGCATTCCTGGAAGCCCTTACCAATTTGTCAGGATTGACAGGCTTGATAAAACCTATTTTCCAGCCTAACCTTAATGGTTAAAAGCAAGGGCTTTGGAAATGGACTGACCTGAATTCAAATCCCAACACACCACTTACTCACAGGTTATGTGACCTGGAGTACAGTTGTCCAAGTGCCCTAAATCTCAGTTTTCTCCTAAAATGACCAATTCCTCTCATCCTTTGGAAGCCTAAATTTAGGCATTTCCTCCTCTGAGAAACCTCTGTTTGCATAAGACTGAGTGTAGCTGCCTCATCTAGGCCTCTGAAGACACCCTGAACTTGCACTTCATACTCCATCTCGCTGGAACAGTAATGGGCTCATTTCTTCTGATTTTTCCCCATTGGTGTGTGAGCTCCCTGAGGGCAGTTAGACTCTCACAGTTGTATTTTCAGAGCCCAGCATAGGCCTTGGTACGGTAAACAGCTAAAAACAGGTAACGCCACTAACAAATAAAAATCACTTAAAACAGGGCTAGGGATATGATAAATGCTTTATAAGCATTAGTTGTTTTCATATTTATTGTTGTGTTCTATAACTTCGAGGCTCAGAGAAGAAAGCTTACCACAGAGCTAACTTTTAGACATGTATGGTTTAATTTTGGATTGCTATCACTCTTTGGCTGCAAGGGTACCAAGGGTATCTATACTTTCTGAATCTTCCAAGAGTTGCATTCCTTGAAACAGGGCCATATTCTTCTTTCTCAGCTCTGTAAAACCTAACATGGGGCCATATACACAAGAGGCCTATTTGAGCATGTTTCGGGCTACACCTGTCGTGTTTGCTAACCCTGGTGTCCCCCAGCCCAACCTTGCCTATACTAGCCCTTTAGGGAACTCTACTAGGTACTCTTCCAGGTTACTGGAACCCTGTCATTCTCTTTCGAGTACCCATAACGAACATATGAGCCCAGGAGGTCTGTCCTGGGATAATCACTTAAGGCAGTGGTTCTCAAACTTGAGCATGTAGTGTATCAGAATTCCCTGGAGAGCTTATTAAAATGCAGACTGCACTGCCCACCCCCAGAATTTCTGATTCACTAGGTCTGGGGTGGGGCTTGAAAATTTGCATTTCTAACATGTTCATGAATAATGCTCATGCTGCTGGTTCTGGACCATTCTTTAACAATCACTGACTAATGAAATAAAGGAGATAAAAAAAGAATATCTTGCCTAGAGAAGAAACCTTAAGTTCTATATATCAGCTTCCAGACTGGTGATGATCTCCATCTGAATCCTGCAAGCTGTATTTGCAACTGATTCTCACTAAAGTCAAGGAAATTTACACGTAAGTATCAGCTGTAGGACCTTGCTGAAGGATGAAAAAGCAGAGGTTCTAAATTTTGCTGATGGAGTTTGCAATTTTCCCTCTTTCTCAGTTGACAGACAACTAGTGAAACGACTTGATACTTTAATATCTCACAGTTAATATCATACTTTTGCAGGATACTTTATGTTTTTCCAGAGCGCTCTCATCCATATTATCACATTTGGTTTTATAGTAACTGTTTACAAGCAGAGAGATAGGCAGGAATTAGCATCTCTTTGAATGACAAGGCAGAGTAAACCAGGATCCCGAATCCTCGACTCTTGGCCAGGTCTGTTTCCGTGACCCTGCATAGTCTATGGTGCAAGTGTAAGTTCTGCCTTTGAACTCCCTTCGTGTACCAAACCCTAGTTTATTTCAGTTTGTTACAGACGTTTTGAGCTCGAAGATACCACAAGGAGATCTACTAATCAGAAGTTTCTTAGGCATTTGGAGATACAGATTCCATGGAGAACCTCAGGAAGGCTTTGGACTCTTTTCTAAAACAGTACAGATGTATAAATATATGATACAGTTTACGTATAGTTTCAGGTTGTACAAAGCCCTCTTGAAGTTGAGGGCCACCGTGTTGCATGACTGAGAGGCACCGTTCCCCGTGAATTAACTGTAGCCCTGTCATATCCATCCACAAACCATAGAAAAAGAACAGAGCCCACATAGTCACTGTTGTGGTTGGTTGGCTGGTTGTTTATGTGATTTTCAACAGATGAGCAAACTGAGATTCAAGAACCTGAGTGATTGTTTTTCAGGTACCACAGTCAAATAAAGGCAGAACTAGAGTGGAAACTAGGACTTCCAGAGGCAGTGAGCTATTGTGGAAGAGGACAGGCTTTGGAATCAGGGAACCTTTCCATCTCAGCTTCTACTGGTTACTGGCTGTTAAGACCTACTTAACCTCTCCAAGATTTCATTTCACCATTTTACAAATAGGAATCAAAATCAAATAATGTTTAAAAACTGTTTTCTGATAGGGTGCTTTTAGTCTAAGGATTAAGTGAAAGAAAATATGTCAAGTGCTAACACATGTTGTGGCACCCAGTCATCATGAATTCCCGTCTCCCAGGCTGTCTTCTCAGCTCAAGTTCAAGTGTAACAATTGGATAAATTTTCCTATCTCTCAGGACAGGTAGATACTACCTCAGGTTGACCAGAGGCTGTATACCCTCAGGTCCTCTGGATCATATAAACCTATATATGATGTCATTACTTATGACTGTGCCCAGGTGACCTGACATTCCTCTACGTGCTTGCACCATTGTCCCATGTAGAATCTCAAGGATATTTGTCCCCCATCTAAGCATGGGTGCAAAAATAGAAAAGTCTCACCAAGGGGGAAGAAAGCCCAGACTACCATAGTGTCTAGTTATTCCAACATTTTTCAGTGCTTATTTCAGCTTGAGCAAGATTCATTCTTCCCACTACAAAGGAACAACATTATACTTCCTAATCTACAGCGGGTAATGATTTTCACCCTGATTTTTCATTCTGTATTTGCATCGAATTCACATTTAAAGTGCAGCAGAATTTATAGGTCACTTCACTGTATACATTTCCTTGTGTCTTATAATACATTAAAAAACCAAGATCGTTGTTTTAGCTTATTACTAAACCCTAGAATGCCAGGAATGGAAGGACCTATAGAGGCTTTATCTAACTCCCTTATATGACAGGCAAGGAGTGGATGCTCTGGGGTGGGGGAATGTTGTCCTCAATCGCACAGTAAGGGTGTCAGCCGCAGAAACTACACTTGAACTTACGTTTCCTGACTCCAAATTCTGCATTCTCACCATGTTTTTCCTGGTTTCTTGACTCTCCATTCAGCATTCTCACCATGTTTTTCCTGACCTGCCACAGATTTTAAGATGCTTGAAAGAGCAAGCAGTTGTATAGGATTTTCCTACTCTTAATTTCCTCCTACTCTCATTTTTTTTCCCTAAAAAACGTTTGGTGGACAGTGGGATGAAAATACACATTCCTTTCTCCATTTTAAATAAATGACTGGTCCTGGGTCTGCCTGCTGCTATCATAAGGGTCCCATTATGCTCACTCTCACCCATACCTTCCATAGGATGAGGGCAGCAAATCATCTTACTCCCCAGTACCACGAGCTACGCCACTGCCTGATTACCTCTCCTGTCTCTCAGCAGACACAGAGCCCACCTTCTTGGACTTCTTGAAGTTCCTTTATAGAGGAGCTCTTTCCCCAGGAAAAATGCCCTAAATCACTCTTTAGAAGACTCCTCAACGCTAAATGACTGGCATGATGGAATACAATATCCAAAGCATTCCAATGACTGAAGTACAAGGATGAGTTTGGGGGTTCCTGATCTATCTCAAGACTCCATTCTCATTTTGTCTAATGACCTATAGGTACCATGGCCCCATCCCCATGGAATCTTGGGGAAAATATGCATCTTTAATGAGATATTTCCTTTCATTAAATAAGTTACCAGTAAAGAGAGAAAACAGTTTATACCAAACTGGATTTCTGACCATAGACCTATCAAGCTATTAAAACCTGCCCCTGGCCTGAGTGAGGTCATGGCTGTGTGCTATCTAAGTCTGCACAGAGAGACAGCTGCATGAACTTTATGAGGTCATTATTCTGAAATTCCTCCATCATTAGCACTGTCAGGAAATGGCATCTTTGAGAAAGCAGTAAACAAATTTATCTTATAAGTAGCTGAATAATTTTATGTATTTTCAAGAGAAAAACCTCCTAATAGGTTCTATGCATGTCCCAACATTTGTAAAAAGAGCTTAATATACACAGCTTCAGCTTGGCCAATGTGGTAGTGTTGCAGATGGTAAGTATTTTCAGAGCAAGGTTCTATTTTTTATAATTTTTTGTATTCTGAATTTCCTGGAATGGAACCTGGTACATAGTAGACATATGGTAACTCGTTGTTGATTAATAATTGTGACCACTGGTGTATATGATAACTCCTGTAAGGACTCCTAAGGTCGTAGGGTGTTTTATTTGTTTTGGTTCCCAGACAGTTTCATACTTGGTGAGACTGTAGTCTCTACTGGACCTTCCCGTCGTGTCAGCTGTCACTCCTCCCTCTGTCAGCAGCCAGTGCCCACTCCTCCAGTCTACCCTCACCTGCTGTTTTTCTTATCTGACATCTGTTGTTAACAAGCTCAGTAACCAAGCCTGTTAAATCACTCAACTGACATTTATACAGTTTTACAATCAACATGCATTTCCCTGCAGGGTGTAAGAATAATGATAATTCTTTCATCTGCATTTGTATACCAGAAGTTTTCCAAAATTTTAAGGTTGCTTAAAGTCTGAAAGCTGGTTAAATGAGGACGTACATAGGTTAAAATGCAAACTACCCCCACAGGTTATAATATGCTTAACTAGAAAGTTTATACTCTTGATTCCATCTAGCAAACCCTGCATCCTAGCCTCACAGAGATTTCTAGTCCATCCCCTTCTGCTCTTGCCAAAGTGACACAATTAAGCCAAATTTCAAACCAAACAGGTCATCTCTGGGTAAAAAACCAATACACAAGAAATCAAATAATCCTATGTTATCCCCCAGTTATTACTACATCCAACCTGCACATAAGCCCAGACTCTTTTGATAATCATAATAGGATGTGGGCATTTAAGTTGAAGGATCAGTTTGAAAAAAAAAATCACAGTGGCCAAAAACATAGGGTGCATGTGAGGGTTTTTGGGGGTGGGGGGAAGAGAGCGGTAGGTAGGTAGTACTGTCAGCCCTTTAGGGTGGTAGGAGCATCACAAGGACTTAAGGGGAAGAAGACAGAAGGGAGGGTAAACTCAAATAATAGATGTAAAGAGAAGGATAAGCAGTTTTAATGGGCCATGGAGACCTACTGTAGTATGAGATGAGATGAATGAACTACTCTGGAGTATACTTTAGTTGGCTACTTCTATAAGGTCTTATGGACTGAAAGTAGGTATTTCAATGAAGATCAATGGCAAGAGACCAATTAAGGGATCACCTATACCAGCACACCCTCTCTCCCTAATCCCAGTCACAAGGACCAAATCACATCTTTTCACATTTCTACTTGGGCAACCTTAGGAAAAGACGAGATGGCTAGACATAGAGCCCAAAATGGTATCATACTTCTAGATGAAAAGATGTCTAATGACACACCACTCTTCTCCAGAAAGAATAAGAGACAGCAGCCCACATTTCCAGGGAATCATTTCCTGGGAACAAAATGGCAGCCACCGTACAGAGCTTCGCCTATATGTTTAGTGGAAAAGACACACACATTGGATCCAGGCACATACGCTGGACTCTTCATTTTGACATTTAGCTCTTAAAAACAGGAACGGAGCATGGTTTCACCAGCTCTCTAATTTTCTGAGCATTTTATACCTTGGTTCAGAGGAATCTCTCTCTCAGCATGAAGTATCTATAGCCTTTTTTGCCAATGCCATGAATTGTCTTTATACCCTAGGGCAGGATGTTTCTTCATATCTCTGTACTTTTCCTCAGAAGTGCACTTCTGCATAAAATGCCTTACTCTCCCAACTTTGCCTAATAATAATAATACTGGAGGACAAGTAGCAGCAGTAGCAACAGCAGTGGCCGTGACAAACATCTGAATACTTTCAAAGAACAGAACACTCAGCTGAGTTCCTAATGTATTGCTTCATTTTGACCTCCCAACAGTCTGATTTTTGTCATCTCAATGGTATAGATGAGAAAATTGGGGCTCAGAATAACTTTCCTGGGTTCACATAGTCCAAACGTCCAGACAGGAGTCTTAATGACCACATTGCCCCCCAATCCAACTTTAGAACATCCTCTTCTAAATGATATTTTTAGAGCAGTACTTCTCTCCATATGGATTGCAACCTTGGGGGTGGGGGAAGAAGGAACAGAGGGTTGTCTGCAGGACCTGAAGCCTTACCCAGTGGTATCTGATGGTGTCTCACAAAGTCCACCAGATCCAGGGATCCTCCCTCAGGGGATCTGAGAAACGTCTCATGCCTGATTCTATCAGGATGCAGATCCAGGGGTACTTAGGTTTCTTTATTTTATTTAATTTTATTTATTTAATTTTTTTTTGCTGTGGAATCTCTATAAGATATAATGGCAACTTCAGATTTGCTTTCTCAGCTTCTAAAAGAGGTTCTAAGAAGTCTTGCTTGTCCTACGGTAGGGTCTCCACCAAGGTCTAGTCCAAGAACTGCATCCTCAGTAGAAAGGAAGAACTCTTCAGCAAGCTTAACAGTCTCCTTGGCTACTGAAGGGCCACCTCTTCTGTTGATTGCTATCAAATACCTAACGTCAATGTCTGCATTTTCTTTTTCAAACTGTTTTATACTCTCAAGTACAGATTCCACATAAGTCTTTTTAGTCATTCCTTATAGCATTTTCTCTTCTGGGTATGCTCCTTAGTTTAAGGCGCTTGACACCATCATCTGTGAATTCTTTAATAACATCTTTTTTAGCCATGAAAATATCTTCAGGGCTAGTAGTAAACTGATGAATAATTTGAAACATCTGGAAGCATTCTTCTAAAGTTCTTTTCTTTCTTTTGTTAATCATAGTCATCTGATCATGGGTTTTAAGACCTGGCTTCTTGGCTCTTAATTTCTTCACGGCTTTGGAACTAATGGATCCATTCAAGTGGACATGAAGTTCCATTTTAGGTAATTCCAAGTAAAAGGTTGTCTTCTAGGGCCGTTGTTCTTCTTCTGATTCCATCATGATTTAGCAGAATGGGTCTTTCTTCAAACACTTTTATTCTTGGTATACACAATACAGTGTATTTCAGTCAGTAAGTTTTGTGGTCTTGAATCCTTCAGATTGCTTGTGCTCATTTTGATAAGATTAAGTGTATATGCAGCTCTGGGCTCAGCTTCACCACCATGGTAGACTTCCGCCTTGAGTCTCTCCTGGTCTTGGCCCTTGCAGCCCTGAGCATAGGGCAGGGACAGTACTGAGCACCAGTGACAGTCGTGCCCTCAGCAAGAGTTCCCCATCTGCGAGCAGGTACACGTAGGACCCCTCCGCCATGTTGACATTTCCGGGATCACGTTGTACACCACTCATCCCCCGAGGCCATTATGTCCACACATGCGCAGTGTAGCAATGAGTGAGCATCTTACCCAACTTTTCAGCAGTTCTTTGTCTTGGAGCTTCAGTTAATGCCCCCAAATATACTCCTTCTTTTGAATTCTGCTATATATTAGTTGGATACATATATGGCACTTTCTACCTAAAATTAATTTATTCTGTAAATATTTATGAAATGACACACTGTATGTCAGGCACTGTACTGGACCTGGAAGGATAAAATATTATCCTGGAAGAACTTGAAGACTGGTAGGTGGGAAACACAAATGATTAGAACGTGGGGTGAGAAGTATTATGATGAGGGGTCATGAAGAAGGGGATAACTAACCCAACTGTATAGTGTTTGAGAAGCCTTCCAGGAAGAAGTGTCACTGAATCTGGGATTTACAGAACAAATAGGATTGTGGCAGGTGAAGAATGGAAATTTATTTCGGACCCAGGTCAGCAGCATATGTAGACCTGGAGAGGCTGAGTGGTGTTACCTGCAGTGCTCCCTCCGTCCCTGCCCCCACCCTCTAATACTGCAAACTCTTGTAGTACCACATGCCTCTCACCCATAGATGATCTTGAAATAATGGGATGAACACATTTGGCATAGTTGATGCCAGAGTCAAACAGACCTGAGTTTAAATCCTGGCTCCACCAGTTCCTGACTTTTTGACTGTGGTCAAGGAAATAGCATCTCTAAACCTCAGTTGCTACGTCTGCAAATGGAGACTAGTAGTGGTGCCATCATCTTAAGGATGTTACAAGTATGAAAATGACCTAATAATATATAAAAGGACATAGCACAGCACCTAGACAAAGCAAATCCCCAAGATGGTGGCTTTTATTGATAGTGGTAGTTGTTACCAGGTCCACCTAGACTAGGACCTCTCCATGAAAAGGAATCTGACTTGTTTTTCTTTGTGTTCTCCATTGCACCTTGAGCTGCATAGACTTGATGACAGATCCTTAGTTAGTACCTGCTGATGGATTTGTTGATGTGCATTTTCCATTAATTCGTTAAACAAATATTTATTGAGTACTTACTACATGCCAGGCACTGTTTCACAAGCTGTGGATACAGCAGCAAACAAGGCACCCTCCTGGAGCTTTCATCCTAGAATTCTGACCAGCACTTTCATAAAATTGACGGTTGCTTATACTTTAGAATCAGGTTTGGAAAGTATCATCCAAAGCGTGAGAATTACCTAAATTGTTAATGATAATAAATGTAAATCCACTTGATGTTTCTGGAGAACCTGATTCCTTATCTTAAGTCCTCTTCAATGGTTCAGTATTTTTCCACCTGCCACTAGGTCCTGCCTGAATCTAAAAGGATGATTTCCACTTCACTCCACAATCTACATCACAGGGTCCATCCCCTAGTCCTTATCAGCAACAGACCAATTTGTTAATTTGCTTCTCTTTCTTGTTACTGCATTCTGCTGGCACCTGAGAGGCTCTCCGTTTGCATAGAAAGAGGGGTGGATTGTCAATCAAGCAATTTAAGTTTTAACCTCAGTTTTGCCACTATTAATTTGGATAAATTTTTCACTTATTCCTTCAGTGAATATTAATGGAGCACTTCATAGAGACACAGCATGGCCTGGTTGAGCGTTCAGGCTTTGGGGTCAGAATGCCTGGGTTAGAAACTCGTTCTGCTACTTTCTAGCCATGTAATAGTGGGTGGGTGACTTGACCACTCATACCCTCCTCCTAGGATAGTTGTAAGTATTAAATGAGTTAATACATGTAAAAATCTTAGAACAGTGTCTCTGAAACTTGCAAGTTCTCAATAAATGTTAGACGCTATTACTTTCTTGTTAATATCTGTTGTAACTATCAAATGCCAGGCACTGTATATGGCCCTGAAGAAATAGTGGGGGTGGGGTGGGGTGGAAGGGACATGGTGTTTGTCCCTAGAGATCTTGCTTTCTGATAGGTGAAGAGACATTAAACAACTAAATACATAATTACAAATTTGATGAGTGCCAGGAAGGTGGTCTAACGAGTACCATTTGAGTTGAGACTTAAAGAATAAATAGAAGGTCAAGTGGTGAAGAGGAGGTGTGTGCCTATGTGTGAAAGCCTGTGTAGGAAGAAAGAAAAGCATGTGTAAAGGCCCTGAGGCAGGGACTGAAGGGTTTGTGTGGTTACAGTGTGGAGACTGAGGTGGAGATGTGGCTGACACAGAGGGCAGGGTCCAAGCCATGCAGTGCTGGGTGATGCCTGTGGAGCTTGAAAGTTTTCCTAAAGGCAAGGAAAAGCCATTGATGGCACATGGTTTCCTTTCTAGCACACGGATTTCCTCAAAACTAAAGTGAGAGGACTGTATTAAAAAGCTTCTTAAGCCTCTTTGACGCTGAAGAATAGGAGATTCTATAGTGACTACTAAAAATAGAGGCAGTTTCTGGGAAAAGTAGAAAGAAAATAAAGAAGGAAGAAGGGTGTGAAGGAGGAAGAAGGGGAGATAAGAAAGGAGGAAAGAAGCAAATGACTAAAACTTCAGTGGAGACTTGAAGTCTGGAAATGAACTGTTGAATATTCAATACAGATACAGACTCAGTACATATTACATCTACGGGTGTGTAGGTGTGTTTGACTTATGCACGTATTTGTACGTTCACTGATTTGGCAGGAAACCAAACCGGGGGAGTCTTTCCATGGAAGGCAAATAAAGACTAATGGGCTGGAAAAGTTGGAGAGGGAGGAAAATGCTGTGTCAATCATTTTGGTTGAATGCATGATTGCTGGATATAAAGATGCTTCTGGAACAGGTCCTGCTGGAAAGCTGGTGCTCAGGAATTGAAATGCTGGCTGCGTCATGGTTCAGTGGCTCCTTTCAGGAGCTGCACAGTGGAAGTCCAACAGAATTGCATTAGGAGAGGAGTGGCTGAGAAAGGACTCCCTGGAACTGAAAGTTTTATTGGAAAATGGAAAAGAAAAAGGAGTTTAGTCCAAAAGAAGGACTGACTCCAAGAATTCTAATTTGTTCCAGACTTCAGGAGCCCAAAGGCGCTTGAACACTTCTTGCCTTGATGTTTAGATGTGGCGGTGAAAAGAGGCACGCAAAGCAGTGAAAATCAAAAATAAATAAGTGTTCTTTGGGCCCAGATTTTTCATTTCCAGCTGAGTAGGGTCGACATTTAAGGATTTTTGAAGGGGAAACGCACACCAGTTCAATTCTGCAAATGCTTTATAATGCTAATGCCACCTCTGGCTCTCAGTACTTGCTGTTGATTTGGGCATGTGTGGTTGGGTATCTTTTTTTTTTTTTTTTTTTTTTTTTTTTTGCGGTACGCGGGCCTCTCACTGGTGTGGCCTCTCCCGTTGCGGCGCACAGGCTCCGGACGCGCAGGCTCAGTGGCCATGGCTCAGGGGCCCAGCTGCTCCACGGCATGTGGGATCTGCCCGGACCGGGACACGAACCCGCGTCCCCTGCATCGGCAGGCAGACTCCCAACCACTGCGCCACCAGGGAAGCCCGGTTGGGTATCTTTTGACTCTTGTAGCAAATGCTAGGAAAAATACTGATTTAAGTTACCTCAGTGCAATGGGAAGTAAAAGGAGCCCCTTCTGGTTGATGAAAAGTTCTTTTCTGATAAGGAAATATCCACTAGCAATATGTCATATTCTCTTAACTACTTCCTGGTTTGCCAGTGCTTCAGTTAGCATATGCCTGATTTGAGTTAATAACAGCAGCAGCCACTTAATGGGCATTTACAATATGTTTTAGGTACTGAAAACACATTATCTCACTGAATCTTCACAATACTTTATTAAGACAGATTCTTACCTTCCCATTTACACACAAGGAAACAGAGGCTCAGAGAGGTTAAGGAATGTTGCTGGGATTGATACGCAGATCTGATTCCAAGCCCATACTCCCTCTGAGCCCATATTTTCTTATCCGTATAGTGGAGGTGGTTAATAATATGATCTTTAAATTCTCGTGTTCCCAGATCTCCCTGAGCGAGACTGCAGATTCAGCAAGTTCACTGGTATTTCTGTTTTTCTCACCATGGAGCCCTCTCTCCCCATCCATTCTCGGTGTTCCAGTGCATTCAAAGACTTACTGCTATCAGACCTTGTTCTGGGATCACTCATCCCCACTAAGGGGATGGTAGATAACAGGAATCAATATTTAGCAATAATTCTTTACTTTTCTGCAGCTGGCAGTCAAGGGCTCATACTCTCCCATTTCAGACCACCTAACGTCATTGGGAGGCAGACAAGGTGAGCATTCTCCCAGGTTGCAAATGAGAAACTAGGGCTCCTATAGGGAAAGTGAGTCAGCCAAAGCCACACAGTGAGTTAAAAGCAGCATCAGGACTACAAGCTCATATCTCTGAAGTCCTGGACTGTCACCTTTTCCAACAAAGGTGAGTTCCAAGCTCAGGGGCCAGGCAGGAAGCATAAATGAACAAATGGACAGGTGAGAGAACACTTTTCCTCCTGCCAGTGGTCACTTAGCTTTAGCCAGAATTCATCAAGTGAGGAGCAGGTCCAGATCTTTTTTTTTTTTTTTTTATTCTTTTTTTAAGAAAAACTTCACAGAGAATCTGGATTTTAATGTGCAATGCCATGATTTTGTAAAAGCTGCCTCAAATTTTGTTTCAAATCTTTGTGAGAGCCAACCATCACACATCTGTAAGCTAGAGCAACTACTGGGCAGTTTTCTACTTCTGTCTCACACTGAAGAAATGAGAGTTTGAATATGGATGCAGAGGTATCTAGCTGACAGCCCTATCAACCACAGGAGTGCCTATTCCGTGGGAGGTCCAAACCTCAATCAAGAAAACCTCAGAGAACAGTGAAGATTTTGGGTCCCAAACAAAAGAGGGTCAGAGACACTCCAAATCCCAGGAGCTGAGAAGATTGTACCTGCAGTGTGATAGTCAACCAGCTCTCCAGAAAAACAGAAAAAGTAGCATCTGCCAATTTTCATGATGTAAATATTCCCACCATAGCCAACAGCTACTGACGGTTTAACAAGCAGTTTGCAAAATTCGTGAATATTTAACAGTTGGCTCCAGATATTTAATAAGTGGTACACCAGAGTCCAGTGGTTCCAAAATGGTTGCATATCATAATCACCAGGGAGCCTTTAAAAAAATTCAGCTTCCCAGGCCTTCCCAGATCTACTAAATCAGACTCTCTATGGGTGGATCGTAGGAAGTTGTGTTTTCAAAGAGCTTTCTGAAGTGAGCAGCAAGATTTGGAAATCCCCAGTGTAATCCCCACCTCCAACTAGGAAAGAAATTGTCTTGTGAAGAGAGCCTGTTTAGAACATTCAATGAAAGAGTATAGTACAGAGATAAGAAACCCAGGCCTCTGAGAGACAAAAGATAAGCATGTTAAATATTGTTAAGTAATTATAATAATAAAACAAATTTAATTATAATTAGCAGTTTTTGAGATCAGTCACTGTTCTAAGGTACTTTACATGCATTATTTTTTTAATCCTCACCCTACGAGATAAGTATAACTATTATTTCTATTTTATATATGGGAAAATTACAACACAGAGAAATTAAATAACATGTCTGAAGTCACATTGTTAGTATACAGGAGAGCTGGGATTGGAATCCAGGCAGCCTGGTTCTGGAAACTACACTCTCAACCAAAATTAGGGAAAGTACCTTTTCCTGAAAGTAGAGATTATTTTGCATAGAGCAGCTGTACTCAGAAATTTTTCATCAAATTAGACTGAGCAAAAGACAGGAGTTCATTTTTTAAAAAAGATCACACCCTTCTGTATTTCCCAGGGTATCTGGAAATCTTTGTAAGCTTTTATTCCATTTTAGTGACCCTTTGACAAAGTCTATTCTGAATCCACTAGTCCTTGAGCAGATATATTTCCTGATTACTGAACAGAAAGAGTTGAATCTTCTATCTCATTTTTTTTGTGGTTTTGTTTTCACTCTACTTGGCACCCTAATAGCATTAGCACTCCTTATACTGGCTCTGGAAGTGCACTCCACACCCTGTGGGAGCTATACACCATCTGTTTCTAAGTCATCCTGCCTTCAGTCTTCCATTTAACACTGTCCTGGTCTCACATCATGACTGAGGCTAGAAACCAGCTTTTAGTGCAGATGTTCTGCTGCACAAGGCAGTCTGGCAGTCCATCCTCACAGGGCAGACCTGGGACCATTAAACATTCCAGATCTTACAGGCACATGGAGAGGAGAATGACAACAACCCTGTAAAACCTTTAGGCTCTTTCCCAACAAAATGATAAAAAACCTAACCTTTATTTACCAAGTATATAAAGCCAAATTTAGAAGAAATAAACCCAGGAAGGTCAAATAGTGCCTATTGGAATGTTTATCTTTTGCTTTGTTTTAGAAAGAATTTAAGGCAAGAGTCTCGATCCCAAATGCCAACAGGACTGGACTGATGTAAATGGGAAGTGACCAGCTGGACACTGTGGTGACTGGGAAAATGCATGCCTCATCTAAAGGGGGAAACCACTGCCTAGGGTCAGCCTGTTGTGGACAGGTCTGTGAATTTTTTAAGAGAAGGCATAGGACTTTCACTTGTGTTAATGAGAAACTATATAATTTGGACCAATGAGGACAAACAGAAAAACTGGACAAAGTACTTAAAATCTGCTTGAAGATGTAAAGAGCTAGCTAGAGAGTGAAGAACTGCAGAGCCAGGTTCTGGGGCTGGAGGAAAGTCAGTGAGTAAGCCATGTGTTTGGAGCTGCTTCTGCCCTGGAGACATTCACCAATTCCGCTGGAAGCAGCTAAACTCCAGAGGAGTCAGGAATAAGAAGGTGGGGATTGAAGTTCAGGACCAAAAAGTGGTGGCAGTGGAATGAGGCTGTTAAACAATGATCACTTTGAGTTGAAACCCAGAAGAACTGCCCAATAGGAGGGAGAATGAACCTGGAAATAGGTGCTTGTAGGGACTGCAGTTTAGATTCAAATCATCCCAATCTCTGAAATTGTATTAAAATGAAAATGGATTGCTATCAGTAAGGCAAACATATATTCATTAGGGAAAAAGATAACATAACCCTATGTCTCAAATTATTTCTACAAAAAATTCTGCAATACAATGTCCAGCACACAATAAAAAACAACCACTTACACTGGAAGATAAAACAACATAGATAAAAATGAACAGGAAAGAAGAAAAAATAGGGAGATACTCACAGGGGCTCAAGATATTAGAGTAATCAGACATATGTTTTATAATCAACTATGTTTACTACCTTCCGGGGGTAGAATACAAGATTGATAATTTCAGCAGACTACTGAAAATCATGCAAAATAATCAAGAGAAAATTCCAAATTTTAAAAGTACAAAACTGACATCAAGAATTTTACAGGCATAATGGCAGATTGGATACTTCTTAAAAGAGAATTAGTAAACTTCAAGATAGATCAAAAGGAAAATAATAGGATTAAAGCATAGGAAGAGAAAAAGATGGAAAATTATTATTATTGCTGTTTTATTTGGTCCATATTTACTTATATTTACCCATATATTAATTTTTTTCCTTTTTATTCTATTCTGCATCTCTGAGTTTCCGTCTAGAATAATTTTCCTTCTCCTGAATAATATCCTTTTTTTTTTTTTAAAGATTTAATCTTATTTATTTTTGGCTGCATTGGATCTTCGTTGCTGGACTTGGCTTTCTCTAGTTGCGCCGAGTGGAGGCTTCTCGTTGCAGAGCACAGGCTCTAGGTGCGGGGGCTTCAGTAGTTGTGGCACGCGGGCTCAGTAGTTGTGGCGCACGGGCTTAGTTGTTCCGTGGCATGTGGGATCTTCCCAGACCAGGGCTCGAACCCGTGTCCCCTGCATTGGCAGGAGGATTCTTAACCACTGTGCCACCAGGGAAGTCCCTGCATAATATCCTGTAGTATTTCCATTATCATGGGTTTCTTGTTGACAAATACGTTTTAAAATTTGTATGAAGATGTCTTTATCCCACAGTCTCTCTTGAAAATAAGTTTTTGTTGGATACAGAATCTGCATTTGCAGTTATTTTCTTTCAGCTCTTTAAAGATAGAATTCACTTGTTTCTTGTGAAGAGTCAGCTGTCAGTCTTATTGATCATTTCTCAGTAATCTGTTTCTCACCCTTTTCTCACTCTGAATGCTTTTAAGAGTTTGTCTTTGGTTTTCAGCAATGTTACCATGTTGTGTCTAGGTGTGATTTCTTTTATTTAACATGCCTTGGATACATTGGACTTCTTGAATTTGTATCTTAATGCCTTTTATCAGGTTTAGAGAGCTCTTGGCAATTGAGTCTTCAGACGTTATTTCTGAATCCTCTTACTTTCTCCATACGACATTCCATTTACGTGTATGTTAGGGTTTTCTGCTGTACCCACTGTATTTCCCACATATTTTGTCAGGTTTAAAAGTTCAAAAATTACACAACAATCATGGTATGTATGTTGGCTGGAAAAAAATAAAGCTACAGTGTTCTAAGATCTTTGCACTGTCTAGGAAGATGGCATAAGTGGCAATATACAATAAGATTTGGTAAGTCAAGAATGAATGTTGTGACCTCTAGTGTAACCATGAAAGGAATAGTTAAGGGTTGTCAACTTTCCAAATTAATAAGATGAGTAAAAATGGAAAAATAAAATATTTAGTAAATCTGAAAGAAGTCAAGAAATGAATGTTGTATCGATAGTTAAACATACTTTTAGAGGGAAACATACCTTCCTCTAATGTATGGGTTTAAAAACACATACATTAGAAAAGAAGGAAAGCTGTAAAAAAAGTCAGTGAGTTAAGCATCCATTTCAAGAATGTAAGTGAGAAGAAGAAAATACAGTGTAGAAGTTAATTAAATAAGAAACGTACAATAGAAAAGATGAACAAAGTCAAAACAAACCCCTAAAGAATCTTAGAGAAAATGCAAGAGCAAACAAGCACAAAAACAACCAATGTCAGGAATATAGAAAGTAACATCACTACAAATCCTACAGACATGAAAAAGATAATTAGACAATATTATGAACAAATTTATGACAAGATATTTGAAAATATAGATGAAATGGGAAAATTCCTACATAATATAAATTATTAAAGCTGACACAAGAAGATGTAACGCTTTGCACAAAGAAAACTCCAGACCCAGATTACCTCTCTTCTGGGTTCTATAAAACAGCTAAGAAATAAATAACAACCATCTTACATGGCTCTTCCAAAGAATAGAAAGAGGGAGCACTCCCTTATTCTTCTTCTGAGGTCAGCACAACTCTGATATCAAATTGAACAAGAACATTATAAGAAAAGAAAATTACAGGCACTTTATTTCATAATCAGGATGAAAAAAATCTTAAAATATTAGTAAACAGGATATAGGAGTTAATATCATGACCAAGTTGGCAGGAAAAAAATAATGTTGTCATTATTCATAGGTGACAAGATTACATTTATAGAAAAGCCCAAAAACACTATAGAAAAATATTAGAATTACTAAGTGAATATGGCAAGGTCACTGGACATGAAATCAATATAAGAGTAATCATTTCTATTTTTATATACCAGCAACAAACAACTATAACATAATATTTTAAAAGATACTGTTTATAATAACATCAAAAAACATTAAATACCTAGAAAACAGAAATAACAAATAATATGCAAGATCTCTATACTGAAAAACTACAAAACATCACTGAGGGAAATATAAGAAGACCTAAGTAAGTAGAGCAATATATTATGTTATTGGATTGAGAGACAATTTTTAAAGATATCAGTTCTCCCAAACTGACTTGTGAGTTAAAGTCCACCTCAATTCCTGTAGCTTATTTTTATTTATAATTTGATATGTTGATTCTAAAATGTATATGAAAATGTAAATGTCTAACAACAGGCTCAAAACAAATTTGAAGAAGAATAAGGTGGAAAGACTTACTGTCCCAAATATCAAGACTTAGGTTAAATTTAAGACCTAAGATATACAAATAGACCAGTGGAATAGTAAAGGAAGACCAAAAACAGAACCACATAGACTTGGTCACTTGATTTATGACAAAGATGCCATTGAAGTTTAGTGGAGAAAGGATGAGTTTTTCAATAAATTATGCCATCAGTTGGATATCTGTATGGAAAAATTGATTCTAGACCCCTGTATCAGACCATATAATAAAATCAATTCCAGGTGGAATAATCTAAATGGAAAACATAAAGCCACCCAAAGATAATCTAAGAAAATATCTTGATGACCTCAGGGTGGGAGAAATCTTCTTAAATAAATATCTATAAAAGAAAAAACTGATAAACTGAACTACATTAAGATGAACAATTTCTGTTCTGTACGTCAAGAGATACCATTACATCAAGAGATACCATTAAGAGAGTGCAAATACGCTGCAGAAAGGAAGATGATATTTTCAACATACACATTTGACCAAGGGCTCATATCTAGACATCTATAAATCATTAAGAAAAGCACAGACACCCCAGTAACAAAATGGGAAAAAGGCACGAACTGTTGTTATCCCTGTAAAAAGCATATCAACGTTTCAATAAACATAGAAATGAAGCTAACCTCATGAATAATCAGGAGGGATACAAATTAAAATCACAATGAGTTGTCACTACACCCTCACCAGAATGGCTAAAATTAAAATGACTGACAGTCCCAAGTGTTTGAGAGAATTTGGAGCAACGAGAATCGTCACATACTGATGGTGGGAGTATAAATTGGTCCCGCCACTTTGGAAGCTATATGGCAGGATCTATTAAAACTGTACATTCTCATACCACTCCTAGGTTTACATCTAACGAAAATACGTGCACATGTGCAGCCAGAGACATATACAAGAATATTTATAGACTCATTTTTCAAAAGTGTAAGCAGCTCAATTGTCCATCAACAGTAGAATTATAGATGGATGAATTATAGATGGATGACAAATTAGTTCAATAGAATCCTATATAGAAATGAAAACAAGTAAACTACATCCATATACAACAATATGCATAAATCCGATAAATGTGATATCGAGCAAAGGAAATCAGATAGACACACATAAAATCATACTGGATTATTTCCTTTACGTAAATTTCAAAAAGGAGTCAAAATTAAACTCTAACAATTAGGAATGCATGTTAAATGGTAAATCTATAAAGAAAAACAAAGATGTCATTATAAGAGTCAGAGATTCTCTTTGGTGGGACAGTGTATGTGGCTAAAAAGGGTACAAGGAAGTTCCTGGAGGGCTGGCAACATTATATCTCTTGACCTGGGTGGTGGCTACTCGGGTGTTAACTTTGTGATCAATCACTGAGCTATATAGTTTTGCTCTGAGTATGTGTGTTAGACTTTACAATTTATGAAAATTAAAAATGAAACAGAAGTCAGAAACCTAGATTTTCAAGTGAAATTCCTGGATTTGAAAATGTTACTAACTAATTTTGAAAACTTAAGACAACTGTGTGGGCCATTCCCATTTCATCTGTGAGCTGCCATTGTGTAACCTCTAAAGGTAACTTGTGTTTGATTGGCAGTTCTGGGCAGGGGGCTTGGATCTTTTCTGGTGCAAGAGTCTAAGAAAGTAAGAGGGCACCACTTGAGTTTGCATGTAGGGAACCAGAGTTATACTAAAGTAACAAGTCAAACTTATTTCTCTTAGCTCTTTTCTTTTTCTTTTTTTTCCCTCTCTCCTCTCTCTGTCAGTTGTAGCAGATCCCTGAAGAAAGCTCCAGGGAGAAATTTTAAAAAGTTGTTTCTGTTGTGTCCATGCATGATAGCAACATCCCAAATGATATAGGACTCATTCTGAGGCTTCTGGAGGTTATTAACCAGAGGAGAAAATATATGGTAATAGCATTACCATTTATGGAGAGCTCACTATACACCCAACCCTGTACAAAATTCTCTGCATATCATTTAATGATCATACCATTTAAACATTCCTGTGCCATGGGAATTATTGGACCTGTCTTATAGATGAGAAAGTTGAGGCTCAAGAACATAGCATACCAGCAGCAAATGGCAGAGACTGGATTCTTGCTCAGGGCTGTCTATTACCGACCATTACATCATCCTTGTGAGGCCATGAGTACCCATGTGAGATATATAGACATCCTTCCAGGATGTCCTAGATTTTGTAGAGCAGAGAAGTAGGTAGTTGCATGTTCAACATGAAAAATGGACTCTAGCTTCTTAAGCCCTCACTACCTTGAGCACTCAAATCAATACAGGTAATTGTTACAATCTGTTCATCCTTCCACTTTCCCTGAGACCCATGGTACAAGCTCAGTATGGTTAAACAAAGCCCAGACCAGTTCCCCAGAGTGAACACAATGGGCACAGAGAGAGAGAAAAGGAATCATAGCCATCATGGACTAAAGAACCAGTCTTCAGTACACCATTACTATATGACCAAGGACAATATAGGCTAAACAGTGAATGTTCAAGAAATCCAGACAAGTAAAACACTTTAGTCTTGGAAAATACCAATAGAGGTGGTCTGGTCACTTTCCTCCATCCTAGAATACGGGAATTGATGCCCAGGGCCATATGGAACAAGGGGTTATGATGGGAAGAGCTTCACTCCACACATGAAGGCTAGTTAGCAATGGTAGCTGGACCTTGGGTGAGTCACTTCATCTCTTTGGGCTTTGTTGTCTTTCAAATGGGAATGTTAGAATAGACATCATTTTTAAAAGGAATTTAAGCTTTTCTTTACGACAGATCTTAACTGCAATTCTAATATAAGGCAGGGCATGGTTAAATAGTGAGGAGAAGTCAAGTTTGTCTCCTTGTTCCTCCTTCCCCCTAAGAGCAGCCCTGGAGGTAGCTCCTAGACCAATACCTGGGAAGTAGTAGGTTCACAATGAATATTTGAAGAGTTGAGTGTGAGTATTCTCTGTTCCTGGAGGGCACAATTTACAAAATCCGGGGTAGGGCACTTTAAGGTCCCTTCCAACTCAAAAACTCCAGTCATCTAAGGAACTTGCCTGAGATCATCCTGGGAGCAAGGTAGGGAGAGAGCTGGCTGGCAAACTGGCTCTCCCATCTGGCATCCCAGGGTCCTAGGACTCACTCTCTTGCCTCTTGGCCATGGGCTAGTTCATTTATGAGGTCTTCATTCAAACCCCAGCTCTCCAGAGTTGTGTGAAGAGGCATTCTTTGCTCTTCCTCTCATATTTTTTTTAAACTCTGATTTGATTTTCACCTTTGCCTTGAACATGCACCCTGATGACAGGAAACACACACGTGAGGATAAATGAAAGTTAATCCCAAGCCCTTCATGTCCCAGTGAAAGGTCAGGAACCAAAGATGCCTTCATCTTAGCAGTGGAATTATGAAATAGCAGGGCTGGAGGATAGCTAGAAGTCATTTCCGGTATGGCATCGTTGTGCAGAGTGTGGACTCCAGGGCACTTTTCTGAAAATAAAAAGTTAAAAAAAAAAAAGTGTGGACAGGCTTGGTTCAAATATTAACTCTATCGCTCATTGGCTAGAGCAGGGGTCCCTGACCCCCTGTTAGGAACCTGGCCGCACAACAGGAGGTGAGCAGTGGGGTGAGTGAACGAAGCTTCATCTGTATTTACAGCCACTCCCCCGTCGCTCACATTACCGCCTGAGCCATCCATCCCCCCACCCCCCGCCCCCAGTCTGTGGAAAAATTGTCTTCCATGAAACTGGTCCCTGGTGCCAAAAAGGTTGGGGACTGCTGGGCTAGAGGATCTTCTGCAAGATCCCAAACTCTTATGGGCTTCAGGTTTCTTTTTTTGTATCAATAAAATGGGGATAACAGCATCCCTTACCTCATGGAAACACAGGGGGGAAAGTATATAAGATGTTAAACATAGAGCCTGGCAGCCAGGATGTGCTCAGTCAGTGGTAGCTATTATCATTATGACCAGCCAGCTGCTGAGTGAATTTTCTTGACAGTATCCCTGCCAAATGGTCCTCTGCTTGAAAACTTCCAGTAATGGAGAACTCACTACCTCAAGGGGAATCAGCTCATCCTCAAGCATCTGATCAGCTGAGACTTCTACCTTCCTCTTGAGACAAGGAAGTCCCTGAAGGCCAAGATGAGACCGTTCCAGGTGGATCTCAGGGTGCGATGCCGCTCTGACAGCCTATAGTTAAACTTGAGATAAACAAAAGGCTTTACCTCCCAGGTCTGCTGGGTTGGCAATCTCTGTGCAAAGCTCACCTAAACCCAAATTACTAAGCTGCCAGACATAGGGAAACTCTGAAATAATTCTTTAGCAGCAAGATGCCAAGGTGGCAGACATCTATCTGCTTCCTTTCCTGGTTTGCCTCCAGCCCCTAGCCTGGCAAGGAACAGACAGGTACTTCTCTTTGGTCCACTCAGGATGTTTCTTTTTCAGTCTGAGATTTGAGACCATCATTTTCTATAAATGTAAGCCCCTTGTGTACAATGGCCTGAGATCCCTGTGACTTCCCATGGCGAAAAATCTGGTGGACACATGGCATTTCTTTCTTCAAGAAATTCAGGATTAGAGAGCATTTCTCTTTCCTACTCTTTGGAAACCTAGCCCTACAATCTCCATACTTCTGCCCCATCAGTAGGAGATGGCTCCCCCTATGGACCACCTGTGACCAACCCTGTTTGGCCCTCAAGGCACTCAGTACTCTGCCTGCTTTATCTAGCCAACTTCCTTGTCCTGCACAGAATCTTCAGTCAGGTTTGTAGCCTGTGACTCTACATGTCTCAAGACCTTTACCCATGCTATCCTCAGGCAAAGCATCTTCTCTTTCCTGCCTTTCACTTACTTTAAAGTCCTACTTTCTCTGAACTTCTCACTATGATTTTTGACCCTTCCCAACCACCCAGGATCCATTCCTATAATATAGATGCAGTCACTTTAGTTTTCTGAATTGGTGGCAAACTCACTGGCAGGCTTGCACCACTCTGAAGTAATCCGTGAGTGTTGTCCATTTGCAAGATTATGGTCTTTTGGGTTAAGTGCTGTGGCTTACATACATTTCTTTCATACTTTCTAAAGTGCCTAGCCTAGTAGATGCTTAGTAAATTTTTTTTGGATAAAAAGAATCTATTTGAAGTGATAAAAAGTATTAAACTAGAATTAGCAATGGACTGCAAGTCAGCCAAAAAGAAAGGAAATTATATAGAATCAGCAGCCCCACTCTGGTGAACCTATGCTATTTAATACCAGTTACCATCATTTGACTTTTATTTAATTCTGTTAAAGTATTATCATAGGACAGATAGGCAAATTTGTGTAATTTTCAGTGGACCACATCATAATCTCAGGACTACAATACTTACTGAATGAAGGGAACGATGGAGGAATTCCTGAGAAGGAAATACAATTTCACATGCAATTAAGGAAGGCTGATAAATACAGTACATTATCAAAATCACTTCTCCTTGAGGCTGCCCTTGGATCTCAATTCTTTTTTTTTAAAGAACTTTAAAATTTTTTATTTATTTATTTTATTTATTTTTGGCTGCGTTGGGTCTTTGTTGATGTGTGCAGGCTTTCTCTGGTTGTGGTGAGCAGGGGTTACTCTTCACTGCGGTGTGCGGGCTTCTCATTGCGGTGGCTTCTCGTTACAGAGCACGGGCTCCAGTAGTTGTGGCTCATGGGCTCTAGAGCGCAGGCTCAGTAGTTGTGGCGTACGGGTTGAGTTGCTCCGTGGCATGTGGGATCTTCCTGGACCAGGGCTCGAACCCGTGTCTCCTGCATTGGCAGGTGGATTCTTAACCACTACGCCACCAGGGAAGCCCTGGATCTCAATTTTTGCCTCAGCTCTGTAGCATGGCATTCAAGGCTCTCCATATTCTTTTTTTTTATTATTGGGGTATAGTTAATTTACAATGTTGTGTTAGCTTCAAGTATACAGCAAAGTTGTACACCTGAAACTAACACAACATTGTAAATCAACTATACTCCAATATAGAATAAAAATTAAATTTAAAGTATACAGCAAAGTGATTCAGTTATACATATATATGTGTATATATATTCTTTTTCAGATTCTTTTCCATTATAGGTTATTACAAGATAGCGAGTATAGTTCCCTGTGCTATACAGTAGGTTCTTGTTTACGTATTCTGTATAGAGTAGCGTGTATATGTTAATCCCAAACTCCTAATTTATCTCTCTCCCCCACCACTATCCCCAGTGGTAACCATAAATTTGTTTTCTATCTCTGTGAGTCTATTTCTGTTCTGTAAATAAGTTCATTTGTTTTGTTTTTTTTTAGATTCCACATATAAGTAATATCATATGATATTTGCCTTTCTTTGTCTGACTGACTTCACTTAATGTGATAATCTCCATCCATGTTGCTGCAAATGGCATTATTTCATTCTTTTTATGGCTGAGTAATATTCCATTGTATATATGTACCACATCTTCTTTATCCATTCTTCTGTCTGTGGACATTTAGGTTGCTTCCATGTCTTGGCTGTTGTAGATAGTGCTGCAATGGATATTGGGGTGCATATATATTTTCAAATTATGGTTTTCTCCAGATATATGCCCACGAGTGGGATTGCTGGTTCAGGTGGTGGTTCTATTTTTAGTTTTTTGAGGAACCTCCATACTGTTCTCCATACTGGCTGCACCAATTGACATTCCCACCAACAATGTAGGAGGGTTCCTTTTTCTCCACACCCTCTCCAGCATTTGTTATTTGTAGACTTTGGAGTGATGGCCATTCTGACCCGTGTGAGGTGATACCTCATTGCAGTTTTGATTTGCATTTCTCCGATAATTAGTGATGTTGACCATCTTTTTATGTAAGACTCTCCATATTTTAAGTACAGATGCTTTTCCAGTTTCAGCTATCCAGTTTTCTCCATTTGCCCCTATGTTCCAGAAAATGGACTGTTTAGTGTTTTCCAAATACAGTTTGAGTTCCCTGCTGTTACCTTTGCTTATATATTTTTCCCTTTCCTCTAAGATGTACTAAACCCAACCCATAATTTAAGCTCCAGCTAACTCCTCTCTGAAACCATTCGAATCAAAGAAAAAGGATCAGCCCAAACAGGTTGTGATCTCCCTGTCCCTGAATTCTTCCTCCCCCAAATAGTTTGACTACACCTCTTTGACAAGACTTTGTATGTTTGGGCTCATATATATAATTTGTGATTGGTTATTTACATGCCATTGTCAAGAGCTTCTCCTGGACTGCGACCTGAGGGCAGGAGTGGTCTTTTATCCGTCTTGATGTTTCCCCTGGCACTTAGAAATAGCAAAATTTGCTCAACGATAGCTAATAATAGTGCTAACATTTTTTTGTGTGCGTGCGGTACGCAGGCCTCTCACTGTTGTGGCCTCTTCCGTTGCGGAGCACAGGCTCCAGACGCGCAGGCTCAGCGGCCATGGCTCATGGGCCCAGCCGCTCCGCGGCATGTGGGATCTTCCCGGACCGGGGCACGAACCTCCGTCCCCTGCATCGGCAGGCGGACTCTCAACCACTGCGCCACCAGGGAAGCCCTATTGCTAACATTTTAAGAGCCCTTCTGGTGCCAGGTATCATGGCTTATCTCACTGAACGCTCACAATAACCCTCTGAAGCAAGAACTCTTATTGTTGGTTTTTTCAGATGAGGAAAGTAAGAGAGATCTTAAGTAACTTGTCTGAAATCATATACCTGTGAAACGGAGGAAACAGAACGCAACCCTAGCAGTCTGACCCCAGAGCCTGAGTTCTTGAAAAAGATCTGGCGACCCTTCCATGGGCAACAATCCTAGAGAGAAGAACAGACTCACAAAAGCGGGTGCAGGATCCATGGCATGGACCTCCAGAGATCCTGACTCTTGAACATGTCAATAACCATTTCGTATTCAGGTGGTCCCCAAGCGTACTAAGCATTGAAACAGACAAAGGAAAAGAGGGAAAGTGAGTTCTAAGGACCAAAGTTCTATTGACCAAAGCACTCTTTCAAAACAGAGCTTAAGGCTCTGCTGAGCTGAAATTTTCAAAACTGTCACTCTCCCGCAGAGTGAACACTTCAAAGGACCTCCGTTCCTAGCAGACAGCCAAGTGTGCAGAATGCCTGGGGAGGCCAGGGAGCTAGGAAAGCTTGGGATGCTTCCTGAGTCAGGTGAGAAAAGACCTGTCTCTCCCTGCGGCCTGGTCCACCGGCCTGAATGACAGCTGAGCAGCATCAGGACCGGCTTCCACGGATAGGAGCAGGTTCGGAAGCCACATGTGCTTTTCCATCAAACAGCTTGTTAAGCTGGTGAAGAACGGTGGTGCAGAATGGAGGATAAAGAAAGGAGGAGAAAGTGCCTGTAATCTGTTCTGCCCTCTGAGGCTATCTCAGCAAATGTCATTTGAGAAGGGAAAGCAAGGACCCAAGGGAACTCATAAGCCATTAGCCAAGATTTGAGGGTCTCTCTCTCTCCTGCCCTCCCCCGACCCCAGCTTTCCCAGTGTCACAACAGGGCCTTCCAGGGTAATGAACAGAGAGAGCACTGGCTTTGGAGTCAGGAACCGTGGGTTTTAGGTAGTCTTCCATTTACAACTTGCATAACCTGCTGCACATCAGGGATCGCCATTTCCCTATCTGCAAAATAGAGCTATAGGTGGTATCTGTTGTATCTGCCTCTTTAACAGGGGCTGCTGTGGGGTTCATTGAGCCAACGTATGAAGGGGCTTTGTGGGCTGGAGACCACAATGAGATAAATAAAGGGTTGTGGTTTGTTGGATTTTGTAATGCACATGCAGGCGCAATTGGAGGATGGAATGTGGATGCATGAAGGGTAACTGACTTAGCCAAGTGAAGAAAGCTGAAACTTAACTGTCTGCAGAGGAAGTGGGTGGAGTCAATAAGAGAAGCCAGTAATACCACAGGTCACCAGAAACGGGTGGAAATTTGAAGTGCTAGACACTCGAAGGACTGATGTACAATGGGGTGAAAACTGATAGAAAGCTCCAGAACCCCTCTCCCAGCTCATGTAGCCAGGTGATTGCCTGCTTTCTGGCCAAGCAGCAGACTGGAGGCTGACAATGAAGGTGAAGTGGAGGGACTCTAGATTGGGGTCACCAGGTATAGCTGTGCAGCAGTCGGTGGGGGGAGGGGGGAGGAGGGAGGGGAGGGTCACCCACTAGCCATCTTCCTCCTCTCATGCAGACCATCCTATTGGCTTTTTGACATTTATAAGAATAGATAGTTAAGGGCCTCTAAATATAGGAGGGTAGGAATTAAAATTAACAAACAGAAAAATGTAAATCACAGAAAACAAGCACAGTTCAGGGACCAAAAGAACACTTCAAAAACCTATACTCTGGGCTTCCCTGGTGGTGCAGTGGTTGAGAATCTGCCTGCCGATGCAGGGGACACGGGTTCGAGCCCTGGTCTGGGAAGATCCCACATGCTGCTGAGAAACTAGGCCCGTGAGCCACAACTACTGAGCCTGCGCGTCTGGAGCCTGTGCTCCTCAACAAGAGAGGCCGCAACAGTGAGAGGCCCGCGCGCCACGATGAAGAGTGGCCCCTGCTCGAAGCAACTAGAGAAAGCCCTTGCACAGAAATGAAGACCAAACACAGCCAAAAATAAATAAATAAATACATTTATAAAAATAAAACAAACAAGCAAAAAACTGTACTATTATTCGAGAGATGAGAAGCATGAATAGGATACTATTACAAAGGGATAATTAAAAAAATAAGAAAGAACTCTGGGAAGTCAATACAACAGATAAACAGATTAGTTAATAAAAGTGCTAAAATATAAAGTTGAAGATATCACCCAGAAAATAACTTAAAGTCTCATAAATAGAATCTTGGAAGTCCAGCATACAACTACTAGGAAATGAAAGTGAAGGAGAAAAGAAAAAATGGAGGGCAGGATACTATTAAATAAATTATAGAAGAAAATCTCTTAAAAGTGAAGGATCTGCATTTTCAAATTGAGTGCCTGGCCTCATGAATGACCCATGAATGAAAAACACTCTATACCATAGCCCATCATATCTATCAACAATTTGAGGGACAAAGCGAAGATCATAACAGCTTCTGCCGGTAGAGAAGGGAAGGAAATCATATAAAAGAAGGAGTGCTCAGAATGGGCTGGCCTTTCATTAGCTCCAGTGGAAAAGAGAAGTTAATGGAGCAATATCTGCAAAATTTTGTATGAAATATCTGCAAAATTTTGAATGAAAATTGCGTCCAAGCTTGCATTTAATCCCCAATCAACAGTTTGAGGTGGAATAAAAACCATCTCAGATATGCAAGACCTAGAAATTTATCTCTCATGTACTATTTTTAGGAAGGCGAGGATACAATCCACTGACATGGGAGAGTCAATGGGGACATGAGGAAGGATGGGAAATGGAGACCAAGAGAGCCAAAACTAGGGAAGGAGAGGGCCAGTCCTAGGAAGACAGCTCTCATGCTATGCCCAACAGGTCCAGGCCAGGCTGGAGCAGAAAGGACCAGGGACAGGGTGGGGGTCTCCAGAAAGAAGGCCTCTAGGAGAGCGCAGTGCAACTGAGAGATCTCCTCATATGTGCAGTTATAACTAAGAGGAGTTCTGTGGTTTGCTCTGCAAGTTTGCGTCTGAATCAATGATAAAATACATAGAAAAAATCAACAAAGCAAACAAACAAAACAGCATAAACAAACAAAGCAGGAAAACAAAAAGTTTCAGAGTACAATATTTGGCTCTGCTGTGGAGGTATGTATCTAGTCATAATATTGTAAACACTGAATATTGATGTCACAAAAATATGACATCACGAAAGTGGGAGCCACGTGAATGAGTTGAGGATGTGTGAGCTCAGTCCTCATCTGCCATAGTAGAAATCCAATAAATAACATCTAAAACAGGAAACCCGGAAAAAGCAGTATAAAGGATATGAAGGTAAAATATCAGAAGAAATAGCAAAAAAACTTAGAGTGATTCTCCTGAGCCGGAATCTGGGATAGAAACGGATGAGGGAAGGGAATGCTGAATTTTGTTTTATTACTTAGAATACAATTTGGTTTTATAAGTTGTACACATGCTTTACTTAGGGGGAAAGTGAAATTTAAAAATATCCTTATCCCACCAAGCAATGACTGGAAGAATGAATAATCCCCTTTCTCCATTTTTCGGAAGAGAAGACTGAGGATGTAAAAGGTAAAGTGACCTGCTCAGAATCACAAAGAGAGACAGACGGTGGCACAGCCAGGACTAGACTTGGGTCTCCTGACTCGCAGACTGGGGCTCTATCCACTCTAGATGGAGAAGAAGCAGTAGAACTAATTTATGCTGTCAGGCCCGTTGGCAGGGATTCAGTGGAATCTAGAATCATCTGCCAGTTTCAGGGACACTCTTTGACCTTTACCACCTCCTGTGAGTTCTGAAAAACAACAGGCTTGGACAGTTCATGGAGTACAGCCTCTTTGGCTATGAGAGAGCCAATTCCTAAAATCATCTTTCATCAGCCCCTTTTGTCTTTCTCCCACGCTCCTCTCTGGCCCCTTCCGGATGCCACGTGCTTTGATTAATGTAACTGCCTTTGCTCTGGGTGGGAAAAACTAAGGTGAGACAAAAGAGCAAAGCCCTAGATGTAGCTGGCTTTTTAAACTAGTCATTTGCTTTTGTCTCCCTCACTGTACAGGGGATAGCCCATTTCTTTTTCTGCCTGATGCAGTTAAAGCATGTTTTCCTAAGATACTTCCTGTCTTGGGAGATGCATCCTGGCTTGGGCTTTTGCTTTCATGTTGCAATCACAAAAGATTGTTCTACTTTCTTGGTTTGTACTTAATAACCTGCCCTACTTTCTGCCCTGTGTAGGCTTCTTATTGCAGGTACTTGCCTTTATGCAGCCCTGGGTTCTTTCAGTGCTTTCCTTGCTTCCTCAAACAGTAGTATGCTTCTCAAACTCATCCACCTCCCTCCTAGATCATCATTTATTTCTTTTTTCATTCATTCCAGTGCATTCCTACTGAATACCTCTCTCTTTTTTTTTTTTTAGTGCTAGACATTAAACTGGGATCCAGGAGTTCATCAGTGCACAAAACTGATACCACCTCTGTCCTCCTAGAGCTCTCAGTTGGGCAGATAAAGCATACACGAGGTCAATAATTATTGCATTACTAATTGCAATTAATAATAATAATGTGATGTAGAGTTGTGCAGGGAATTTGGGTACCATGAGACCTTGTGAATGAGGATCTATCCTAACTGGAGTGGAGGGTGTTGGTCAGGGCTGTTGTGTGATACACATTGGGATACCTCGAATGCCTGCCACAGTGTTGAGTGGCAAGTTAGTGCCTAACAAACATTGGCTATTTCCTGGATGAATATCCTTGGAATGGTATTGAAAAGTTAAAAGTAGTCTACAAATTAAACTTATTATTATCATGCCCTTAGGAAAGGCAATAAAAAAGTCAGGAAAAAATTCCTGATATAAAATGAGACTTAAACTGGATTGGGGGAAAATTATGGGAAGGATTCTGCTTAGACCAGGAAGATCTAGCTAACTTGTCTACTTACCCATTTGCCCTCTTCAAATGCGTTCTGGAAAGCAATTTCAAATTTCAAATTTCTGCTCAACAGCTCCTGAATAACTAAGACTGGGTCAGGATGTAACTATATCTTTTGACACTGGGGGCAACAGCCATAAAATAGCAACCCACGTTTGCAGTGCTTGTAATGAGCACAGTACCCCGTCAAAGGTACAACGCTTAGACCTTTTCACACTCTCACAAATATTCCTCTCAACTTTGAAAGGGTAAGAAAAAAACAAACAAAAAAGGGTGCTCTTCTAACAAGTACTGTACACACCCTAAATGAGAACAAATGTTGATAGACACAGGAAGCTGAAAATAAAGTTTAGAAACTAGCAAATATGGGTTTCCTGCTTATACAGTAAATTGGTATTGAGAACAGCTTTCAAGAGCTGAAGTAAGGATGCCCTCATTTGACAAAAAAAAAAATCTTGTGGAAAATATGTGTGCACAGTGAATTTCTTTAAAATTAGTACCATTTCTACAGAGTTTTTGATTGGAAAGTTAGGAAAGCAGCCTAGTAGGGAGGGGATCTCCCAAGTACAGAAAAAGGGATACACACATACACACATAAACATACCCCCCGCCACACACACACGTATCTCAACAGCTGGTTGAGGTTGGTTATTTTAGGCGTTCATCAGAAACACTTTCAGAACTTTGTGTGTCTTCATCACTCTTGAATTCTCCACTTCATCCAACCTTGAAGACCTCTTTAGAACTTCAGTTTTTTTACTCTTACCTGAAAAGCTGTGGTTTCCATATTTGGAATTCTCCACACTTTTGATCCCTTCCTTTATGTTTTGGGGACTTGGTATACTAAAGCTTGGCCATAACGCAGCACTCTCTTGAAGGCTTTTACTATCACCTGCTAAGGCAGTTTTCTCAAACTCATGTAATTTATGGGCCCATTTGGAAGGAAACTGTTCTGGACTTACAATGTTGATGAATTATTTTTATTATAAGGATGCTTAAAAAGGTACAAACATTAAAACAGGGGTCAACTCTATGCTTATCACTCCCGTAGAATTATAAAACAGAAGAAACTGTACCAATGAGACACAAACACAATGATCTGACCAATGCATTTTGGATTGCCAACATAAATTTAATGTGACAAACTATGGCATTTGCTGACTCCAAAACACAACTGGTGGCACCAATATGACCCTGTGTTATTAAATAGATTCTATGAGGTCAGCCTGCCTAAAGTACTGTGCACTGCTTGAAGATTCGGTGCTCTCACCAGTGTTTCCCCTCTTTTCCCATATAGTGCATCATTATGTCAGCTAGCCTTTACCTGTGTTATTTTACTGTGCATTATTTCTGTGCCAACGTGACAGTCAATGCAGATACCAGCAAGGACTCTGAATCTGTGGCAGTACACAGTTATGAAGGGATCATTCTAAGATACGCTCCTTATTTTTTAGGATGATCAAAATAAGAACACCAAATTAAACAAACAAACAGACATAAGAGTACTCAAATCCCTGAGAAAAAGTTGCTGAGTGGCTGTTGTTAGCCTGAGAAGCTGATAATATAGTCCTTTATAATTATATTTATGTCCAACTCTGTAGATTTGGCAGAGCAGGTATAGGAACTATTTTATTTAGTTTTTAAAGGCAAAATTCTTCAAAATATCCTTAATTAAAATGAAAGGGAGGGCTTCCCTGGTGGCACAGTGGTTGAGAGTCCGCCTGCCGATGCAGGGGACACGGGTTCGTGCCCCGGTCCGGGAAGATCCCACATGCCGCGGAGTGGCTGGGCCCGTGAGCCATGGCCGCTGGGCCTGCACGTCCGGAGCCTGTGGTTCGCAACGGGAGAGGCCACAACAGTGAGAGGCCTGCGTACCGCAAAAAAAAAGAAAGGGGCTTTGAAAGGTACAAATTAATACATATTTGAAGAAGTGTATGAACTCCTTTGGGAACCTTCCACTAGAGTGATTTGGAATAGAGGCACCTCACAAAATACATGGTTTTTCCTCCTTTTTTCCTGAAGAGCTTATACATAATGTCTTAAATTTCTATACCGTCTTTCCCCCAGGCAGTACAGAGTACTTCAGAAACTTCATATTAATGATGTTAACATACTCATGAGACTAAATAGATGGTATGTAACATGGTCCCCAGCTTATACATAAATGAACAACTCAAAGAGAGGGATAGAATTTTATTTTCTGGACACTTTGATTAACTTTTTTTCCCCACTCACAGCACTATAAAAATTGACACTCTCTTCTTTTACTTTTTTACTCTTTTATTCATTCACCCAGGGAATCTGTATTAAGAGCAATGTTCTATGCATTGTGCTAGATGTGATGAGAATAGTAAGGCCAAGACAAGGCATGGTGCCCGACCTTGAAAAGCTAATAATAAGAGAGGATGAAAAGGAAAACACTCATACAAGAGCTGAAAGATGATTAAAAAATAATAACTTCATATGAATAAAAATATCTGAAAACCTGTTCTAGGAATTTAGATAAAGGGTCCACCCTAGAGGGCTGGTGGTAGAGGCGGGATGGTACAGAGATGGCAGCGATTCAGGTGATATTGATCTGGTGATTAGAGGGTTATACATTTTGGACAGATGTAGAAGAAGCTGTTCTAGGCAGGAGAAATAGTGCATCACTGGCTGCGAGACATTAGATAAGAATGGGCAACAGTGAGTAGACCACAGAGTATAATAGGTTATTATTATATAAGTACTTTCTATATGCTATGGATTATGCACAGGCGTTACATGCTTATCTGATATAATCTTTACACTTTGATCCAATTTAAAGGCACAAAAATGCAGGCTCAGCAAGATTAAATAATCTGTCCTGGGTCACAAAGGCAGAAAGTGGAAGAAACGAGACTCACACTGGCTATTTGACTCCAAAGCCTCTGCTCTCGAACATTATGTTATATGATTTCCCCACAGTGAGAGATGACAGCTAAAAGGTTAGTTGGTGCTGGATTATAGAAGTTTTTGATGCCATTGGGTTCAGGCTTCACACCGTAGGGAGTGGAAAACAGTGGATAAGTTTTTGAGTAGGAGAGTAATAGGAAACACAGCAGTGCTTTAGAAGGAGGAACTTGGCAGTGGTGCATTGGATGAGCCAGAAGGAGAGGCATAGGGAAGAACAAAAATTGATTCCTTCCGGTGTCAAGGCTTGGGGGTTATCATGGCCTCCCAGTGTCCCAACGTAGCCCCTCCTTACCTCCCCAACCTTATCCCATCCCACCCTCCACCCTTGCTCTCTGTCACCCTCCAAATCAGCCTATTTTCACTGTTGTGGTCGGAGTTATACTCCCTTCCACTGAAGAACATTTGTGCATGTTGTTCTAATTGGCAGAAATGATTTTTCCTCCTTTTGATTCCTTAACTTATCCTTCTCCTCATCCTTCAGATTTTGGTTTAAATGTAACTTCCCTTGTCCTGGCATTTCTGCTTATGTCAAATGCCCTGCTAGGGACCCTCATAGCACCATGCACCCTCTCCTTTATAACATTCATCACAGATAGAACGATCCATTTATCTGTGTGATTATTCACTTAACATCTGTCTGCCTCCTCTAGAATATAAGCTCCTTTTTCTTCTTTTTTTAAAATTTATTTTAATTATTTATTTTTGGCTGCTTTGGGTCTTCATTGCTGCACACGGGCTTTCTCTAGCTGCAGCGAGCTGCGGTGCGCGGGCTTCTCACTGCGGTGGCTTCTCTTGTTGTGGAGCACGGGCTCTAGGCGTGCGGACTCCGTAGTTGTGGCGCATGAGCTTAGTTGCTCTGCAGCATGTGGGATCTTCCTGGACCAGGGCTCGAACCCGTGTCCCCTGCATTGGCAGGCAGATTCTTAACCATTATGCCACCAGGGAAGTCCCTAGAATATAAGCTCCGTGAGGGCAGGAGTCATGCGCGCTTTTGCTCATCACTGTATTCCCAGGGCCTACTGCACTGAGTATCATGTGGTAGGCACTCGACATTTGTTGAATGAGTGAGTGAATGAGTGGATGAATGAATCTTGGATCAGGATGACAGAAGTGGGAATGAACAGAAAGGTACGACGCAAGTGTTGGCAAAAGGCCCCAGTGACGGATTTGGGGTAGGGGAGGGGAGAAGCAGAGGCAGGGAATGCAAAGGTTTAGACAGTTGTCACTGATGGCTCTGTGGTGCTCGGGCCTGGCTACTAGACAAATCAAAAAGTCTGCAGTAGTACACTTTGCACTCACTACCATCTCGGGGCAGTAGCCGCCTGAAATTTTGAAGCAAGGGGCAAAGAATCAGAAGCAGAAATGGGTGAGTGGCTTAGAGTAAATCACACCCTTAATCAGAGAGTTCGAGTAGGAGACCAGCGGGGTGGGGGGAAGTCCCTGTGTGGAAGTGTGCCTCGGGGGGATTATCAGATTTCCCAGGCACCGAAATATACAGTTGATCCTCAAGCCATGTCACTAACACTGCTGCAGTTTTCTTTACATTTGAGTGAAGCCTGATTCCTATTCCTGATCCAGGGAGATTTCATAATGTCAGTTGTCCCAGGTGGGGAGCAGCTCGGCATGGTGGAAAAAGCACTGATGACATCCTCCAAGGCCTTGACCAGATATTACTGTTGTCACATGGCCTTATCTGACCACCATGGCACTCCCACTCTTCCTCAGAAGCACTAGATCCACCCTCACTCACCCAGGTCCTGTAGTGTAAGTATGCACACCTCTGTCATGGTCACATTATTTCTTTATGTTCAAGTATCTTTTTGATTTTTTTTCCACTAGATTATGAGCTCTTTGAAAGAAAGGACTTCATCAACTTAATATAGATTGGGATTTAGAGCAGGGGCTCTGGAGATAAAATGCCTGGGTTCAAATCCTGGCTCTTCATGTACTGACTGTAAGCTTGGACAAGTGACTGAATCTCTCTCTGCATTTTGGTTTCCTTATCTCACAAAAAAGGATAATAGTTACACCTACTTAACAGAGTCCTTGTCAGGATTCTCATTCATTCAACCATTCATAATTGATTCCAGTCATTTATTAAGTGAGTATCATATTCCTGGCCCTGTTCTAGATGCTAGAAATACAACTGTAAATGAAATGGAAAAGGTTCCTCCTCTTTCAGAGCTTATATTGCATGGGAGGGAAAAAAGAATTACAAGTTGATAAATACTGTAATTTCAGGCAGTAAAATATATGCCAGAACTGGTTTACACTGTCTCACAAGAGTGAACTCTGTATATTTCTTCCCAGCTTCACATTCAACAACATCACACGGATAACCTGGAGCACTGAATGAGCCGTAGTGGAAGTATTTACGTGAGGAAATTGGCAAATGGTATAAATCCTCAACCCCTACCTTGGCCCCGCTATGTCCAGGGGCTAAGCATTTATTTGCACATCACAGGGTAGGAAGGCACTAAGACAGGTTGATTAAGAGAAAGTGACTAAGGGGGTGAGAGTGGGGTAACTCATTGTCAAGGAATCTCTGAAAAAGTGAAGTTTGTGCTCGGACCTGAAATATAAGTATCCAGAAATGATGAAGGGAAGAGTAATCTAGGCTGAGTGGACAGCTGGTTCAAAGACCTAAAGGGGCAATAAGTCTGGTATATATTCCAAGAACAATAACTATGAAAGTCACTGAGGAATGAGGGGAAGAATGGAACCAGGGTGAGGGGGGGAATGAAATGAGGTGAGGTCAGAGCAAGGTCACATAGATCCTTGTAGGCAAAGCATCTGCATTTATTCCAAGTGCAGCTGGAAACTGTCGAGGGTTTTAGCAAGAGGGACTATTTAAAGGACTTAGCCTGTACCTAACACCTAGGACATACTCAGTGAATGGCACCTATTCCTTTGAATACTTATCTTGGTGTCCCTGGGAGCTCACACATTGTCTGATATGTAGAAGGCATCCAGTTAAAGTTTGTTGAATAATAAATAAATGTGTGGTCACAAAGAAGCCCCTTGCCCTCTCTGAGCCTCAGCTGCCTCATCAGAAAAATTAATTCTTTGTAACAGATGGTCTCCCAGGTCTTCTGTTCCTAAGCTCTCCTACTGTATTACTGTGGATTACAGACTGGTTTTGCTAACCTGACCTGGCAGAGGTTACTGCAGCTCTAACCGCCAATAGTCTTGAATGAATATGCAATACCACTTTGGAGTTATCTCATTCCAGAACATGACATTCCTACCCTGTACAACTGCATAAAACATAACAGGATCCATATTTCTGTTCCCATCTTAAGGGGTGGGAGGAGAAAGGAGAGTGAGAGAGAAAAAAATATGCGCTCACTAACAAGGCCATAAATATTGATGTCTTCCTCAGACCCCCCTCGAGCTCTATCATTTTGTCAACTGGCTGATTAATAATAGATTAAACACTTTATTTTGCTTACTCTGAGATCCATGACTTTAAATGCATCTGCTGTGCGGGAACTGGTTTAGATGGGCATCCACAGATCACGCAGACTTCCAGTATAAAAATACAACAGGAGGGCTTCCCTGGTGGCGCAGTGGTTGAGAGTCCGCCTGCCGATGCAGGGGGCACGGGTTCGTGCCCCGGTCCGGGAGGATCCCACATGCCGCGGAGCGGCTGGGCCCGTGAGCCATGGCCGCTGAGCCTCCGCGTCCGGAGCCTGTGCTCCACAATGGGAGAGGCCACGACAGTGAGAGGCCCGCGTACCGCAAAAAAAAAAAAAAAAAAAAAAAATTACAGCAGGAGGGGAAACAAATGGAGCACGACAACCAGCATTTCCACTGAGTAGTATCTCAAATGATGCATGCAAGGCTCGGGATGTCTTTCCAGATGTTAATTTCTTTTCCCAAGAACCCACTCACATGAGAACACAAGTGAGAGGACTGTGCTAACATGTACCATATGGTAGTGTTCTGAGTAAGTGACAGAAGAGAAAGGAAGTCTTCCCACACCTCATCCAAATACCAGTTAGTGACCACAGGAATTTGGGCCAACATGGGCACAGCTGGGAGGAAACTAGGATGCATGTCTATGACTGCTGCAGTAGACCACCTTGCCCTAAAACCTTACTCTTAGTGGTGGAGACAAGTGACAGGACCAAAGGATCCACTGATGCCTCACTGGAAACCACTGGTGAGGTAAATGGGCCCTTGGGGCAGATGTGGGCAACTGGAAATACCCAGTTAAATGCTCATCTTTGTAAACCAGTGAGAGGATCCCCACGTCTGAACACCAAAAGGCAGTTTGGCCTATTGGAAAAGATGTTGGGGGAATCATGATACCTGGCATCCTACTGTGACATTATCACTGAGTCTCTGTGTGACCTTGGACTCACCCCTTCCCTGGGCCTGAGTTTCCCATCTGTTCAGCAAGGGGATAGGTAAGAACAGTGTTTCTCAGTGAGAATTACTGGTGGAATTTTTAAGAAATACAAATTCCAATATTTTTTAGCATGTGTTGCATTGTGTCCTCCCAAAAGACATGTTCATGTACAAAGCCCCAGTACCTCTGAATGTGACTTTATTTAGAAATAGGGTCATTGCGGATGTAATTAGTTAGGATGAGATAACAGTGGAGTAGGGTAGACCCTTAGTCCTATGCAACTGGTGTCCTTCTAAGAAGAGAAGACACACAGATACAAAAAGGGAAAACACTGTGTGATGACGGAGGCAGAGACTGAAGCTCAGCGGCTACAAGTCAATGAATGTCAAGCATTAATGGCAACCTCCGGAAGCTAGGAAGGAGCAAGGAGGGATTCTCAGCTACAGTTTTTAGAGAGAGCATGGCCCCACCGACACCTTGATTTCAGACTTCCAGCCTTCAGAACTGTGAGACAATAAATTCTTGTTGTTTTAAGCCACCTGTTTGTGGTACTTAGTTACAGCAGCCCAGGAAACGAATACATCTTGCATCTAATCTTACCGAGTAAAAAAGTCAAAGTAGAGGCTGGTGGAAACTCATAGTTATAAAAAGTTCCCTGGTGCACATCATGGCTTATAAACATTGAATTATGTGCCTTCCCAACTCTGGAATTCTTTTATTCATGTGGAAATCTGACTAGCTTCTGGCACTGGAGATATGCCATGGAAACAATGAACTAGGAAAGAGATGCTTTGGTGATAAGAAGGGGAAACTTCCTTATATATATTCTGTGACAGAACAGTGGAGTCACGTTGATAGTGAAAAAAGAGAACCTCACGGTGATGCTGAGATCATCACTCCATCCTCTTTCTAGGCTCACTTCACATCCCCCGCCAAACCTGAACTACTTAAAAGGAAAAGTTGATGGTGCTCCCAGTGAGTCAGAGATCCCTTTGAGCTACAAATAAAAGCCATAAACATTCTTGCCAGAAATATGCCTACACTCTCACAGAGCTCCAGACACCCTGATCCTCATCTGCTGACTTCCCAGGAATCTGTGAACATCCCATCAAGAGCCCCTGGATGCTATAACCTGCCAAAGCCCCAGTATGGCCCAAAGGTGCTCACATAAAACCTTCCGAGAGAAAACAGGGAGGCAGTGATGGCCACTCTTCTCTGCTTCTACCTTCTCCATCTGTAGAAGGAGGGGCTCATCCATCCATCTCACACATATGCATCGCCCATCTACTCTGTGTCACAGCACCTCTGTTCTTACATGCTGCAGATCTGAAAGACAGTGACGATCTCTACTCTCACGGTGCTCATCTTCTAGTAAGACCATCCATAGGTAAACGAGTGACTGGACGCTAGGAAGACAATACAGCAAGGTGATAGGGTGGGGACAGACTTGGGGTAGGAGTGGAGGCCAAATAGGAAGGTCAGGGAAGTACTGGCTGCAGAGACTTCTGAGCTAGGCTGGGACCCAGTGATGCGAAGGAGCCGACCATGGGAAATTTGGGGGAAAATAGGTGCAGGAAAGAGCTCTAGGCGCATAGCCCCTAAAGTAGGAGAACGCTTGGCGTGAGTGAGATACAGAGAGGAGGCCTGTAGGGCTCCTGCATAGTAAGGTGGCAGAGCTATTTGGGAGGTGAGGTTAGTTCAGAACAGGTCAGATAAGGCTCAATATCTGGGACATAGAAGGCATCTGTGTTTTATTCTAAGCATGATGGGAAGCCAGGAGAGGAGTTCTAAACAGCAGAATGAGGTGATCTGATTTACATTTTAGAAAGGCGGAGTGACTTTCTAAGGTTTTCCAATGTGGACTTTCTAGAAGGAAACAGCCTCATGTTCTTCTATCATTGCTGTCAACGTGGACAGAATGTCAATGTAGCTAAACAGTACTGTACTATGGTGACAAGCCGTGGTATCCCACAGATGTGCAAGGGGGGAAGAAAAGGAGAATAGGAAGCTGTTTGCATGCCAAACGTCGAACTGAGCTGCTACCTAAGCCCCCGGGTTCCCAGTGAAATGTATAAACTACCTTTATTATTTCTAAAGGGTTATCTGTTGAAACATCTTTAGGCAAAACCTGTCATAAGATGTCTCTCCAAACTCACACTCGATCTCAGCTGCCCCCTATTAGGATGTTGACACATGCAACATCAAAGTCAGAGACGCCCCACTGGGTGGCACTGCCAAGGTACCAGCAAGCCTCTCTGAATACAGAGAGCGGTAGTAACCTAGGCAGCGGAGGGCGACTCTCGCCCCCTCCCTTCTCCTCTCCCTGAATCCAAATGTTAGCTTCTAATGAGATGTCGCAGCCTGAGCGAGCTTCTCTGTGGCTGAGCCCCCCAGAAATTGGCACCAGACTGTAATATTAATGAGATGAACACATGCATCTGAGTAGAAGATGACAAAATACAAAGTGTATTCTCATCCATAATCCCACTGGAACCTCATGTACATTCTAGGAGGAGAGCTGGGTGGGTATTTTTAGCCATTTCACCCACAGAGAAGCTTGGACCCAGGGCAGGCACTTGACCAAGCCCAGGAGGCTCCCACCTGGGCAGCAAGAGTCCCACCCCTGTACTCATGCACATCCCAGTGAACTTGGCTGCCTCTGAGCTACATCACATTTTAGGCTCAAATTGGACAAGATGATGAGTACAGCTGCCAAGTTGTATAGAAGGTCAGTGCAACTAGTGCAGCGTTTTAAAGATGGGTTCTATGAACCAGTACATCTGGGTTTGAGGACTGTCTGTGTGAGCTCAGGCCAGTTACACAACCTCCCTCTGTTCCATTTAACTCATGTGTAAAATGTGGGAACTCAAAGTTTCTCCTTTGTTCAGTTGAGAGAAGTTGGTGAGATAAAGCAACCTCTTCTACTAGGAAATGACCAGTTCTGATGTGATGATGTGGATGAGGATGAGGATGAAGATGATGATAGCAGCAAAAACTGGCTTTTAATGGGTACTTACTATATGCTGGGTCCTTTGCCTATTGTTTATATGTGCTTCTCTTATCTGGTTTCATAGTGCCTATTGTATGATGGGCCCTCAATATACATATATTTTTGTTGACTATTTAGCTTTTTACCATTGGAGATAATATTCTAGGGCAGATATATTTTTGTTGACTATTTAGCTTTTTAACATTGGAGATAATATTCTAGGGCAGATAAAACCCTATTTTAGTTACTGGAGGTGAAGATAGGGGTTTGGGAGAAGGGGGTTAGAATTTGTCTTTCTTTTTCTATGGAGGGTGTCCATATCTGGAACTAAGGAAACATAGTGTATTCCATGGACCAAAATATAAGAGCCTTTTATACAACAAATAATTCAATGTATAATCAAAACGGCCAAATATATCCCATCCAGCCCATACATGGTGGAAGTAAAGAATGCTAAAGTTGGAAAGAACTTGAACATTCACTTTGTCCAAAACCCTGAGGGGAGGGCAAGAGAGGCCTAGGGCAAATGCATGGTGGGCCCAAGGTCAGCCCCAAAGTCCCAGAGACCTCCTTTCCATCCAAAAGAGAAAGCCCTCAATTTACTGAAGAGCTGTTCCCAGTCCTATTCTCCCTTTGGCAGTGCAGCAAACTGTGGACTGCCTTGATTTCTTTTGTGTCTTCCCAATCCGCTGCCTCCCCCAGCTACGTATGGGGTTGAAAGGCAGGATGGCAGGAACTTTAGTAGGTACTTGAGCAGGTGGTACAAAGAGCACTTGTCCACATGGGCTGCTGCTTGTGGCCATTATTCCCTGTGTGCAAAATGGGAGAAGAGGGCAAGACATCAGGGATCAGATTTTTTTGACAGCCTCAAAATGCTCCAATTCCTCTTTATTTAATCTGGGGTTTAGGATCCCAGTTTTCTTTCTTAAGGCTCCCAGGGGAGCTGAGGGTCTCGACACGGTGTGCTGGCACAGGATTTGGGAGCCCTGGGACCTGGTTTCACCTCCTCCATCACTCACAGAATGACCTTGAGGCAAACCACTTGAACGCTTCATGGCCATTTCCCCAGTTAGAACACTGCCACTCTATTTGTGTGCGTGAGTGTGAGCTAAATGAAAACAATAGATGGGAAACAAATGCTTTGAGAAAAGTAGCAAAGGGCTATGTGTATATGTGTGTGTGTGTATATATATATATATACACATACATGTGTATATCTATATGCATTACTAATCATTTATTATTATTATTCTTCACAAGTCCTTCATAGGTAATGGGGGACCTGTGACTAATGAGGACAAGCTCCCACCTGCTGCAGAAAGTGTCCAGTTCCAGGCACACACTGGCTAACTTCACTCCCAGTCCTGCCCATCATATTCTCTCAGGATATTTTTATTTCTTAGGGTTAAATAGCACACTTGAGTCTAGTTGATGTTTCCTGGGCCAAAAATAGAGAATAAGTTAGTGCCATGGAATAAAGAAAACCAAACCCTGACTCTGATAAACAAGGGAACAAAAATATAAAGTACTTTTTATTGGGATGTGGTTTTCAGAGCATTTGTGGCAGATTTTCTTATCTGTTCCTGTGAAGGAGTCTAGGCTTTGGGGAAAGATGATGTTGATAAAACCTTAGGTGTGCGTGACACTTTATGGTTTACAAAGCGTGTTCATATTGTTATTGAACAATTCAAATCAACTCAATATTGATCAAATGCTCCTTGGAGCAGTGTATTATGATGAACATCATGTGAGGCCTCAACAGCCTCTTAGAGGACACAGCAATAGGAGGTTTTTTTTCCTCCATTTTTAGGAGAGGAAAGGGAAACAGAGAAGTTGAGTGATTGGGCCAAAGTCAGATTCTTAAAACAGAGATTAGATCACGTGCTGTTTCTACTTATAACCTTCCAGTGGCTTCTCATGCACATAAAATAAAATCCAAATTTCTCTCCATGGCCTCTCAGGCTCTGCCTTGTCTCGTCCCTTCTCTGTCTTCCCAGTCTAATCTTCTGTCGCTCTCTCCCTTGCCAAAAATCTCCAGCTACCTGGTTGACGCTCAGTTCCTCAAATTCCACCACTAAGCTTTTTCCTACCACAGGACCATTGCACAAATTGTTCCCTCTGACTTGAATATTTCTCCCCCAATTTTATTTTGAAGAGCTAGTACCTCCTCAGCCTTTAAGACTGGGCTTAAATATCACCAGCCCATTATTACATGTATTTAGACATTTATTTGTTGTGTGTGTTTTCTTTGTCTGTCTTACTCCATTAGAACTAAAGTCCATTAAGTCAGGTGCCTTGTCTCTCTTATTCACTACCGTATTCCCAGAGATTGGCAAAGCCTGCTACAGAGTAGGAACATAATATGTAATGAATGAATGAATGAGTGAATGAATGAAGCTTATAAACTTTGGACCTGAATCTCAAACACATTTCTTCTGACTTTGGTTTTCTGGTCCTTCCTTTTTTTGCGGTACGCGGGCCTCTCACTGTTGTGGCCTCTCCCGTTGCGGAGCACAGGCTCTGGACGCGCAGGCTCAGTGGCCATGGCTCACGGGCCCAGCCGCTCCGCGGCATGTGGGATCCTCCCGGACTGGGGCACGAACCCGTGTCCCCTGCATCGGCAGGCAGACTCTCAACCACTGCGCCACCAGGGAAGCCCCTTCCTTTTATTCTATATGATCTCCCTGCAACCCAAGCATTACTACCCTCTGTTCTGTACATTGGGATGGGAATGGGCAAAGATTCTATTTTTCTCAAATGAGGGAGAAACTGCAAACATACTATCACACATTGTGCGAAAGGAGACAGTCTCTTGTACAAATAGCCTTGGTTGTTGAGGGCCTTGCTTCACAGGAAATTTACTATATTTCCTATATCACAAACTTATAGCAGACAGGCTTACTGCCCATCCCCATTTGACAGGCTCCAGGGTAGCCCAGAGGTAAATGACTGCAGGGCATGCCTGCCTTCTGTGCCCTGGGATTTCTGCTGAAGCTGGGATTATCACTGAGGACAAAGATAAAGTTTGGCAGATATTCAGAGCAGCTATCAACTCACTCAATTCCCCTTCCTCCCCCATCCATCCATCCATCCATCCATCCATCCATCCATCCATCCATCCACCCACCCATCCATCCATCCATCCATCCAGTATTTATTGAGAGCTTACTATGTATCAGGCAACCTGGCCAACTATTAGTGACCTTTCTAAAGCACAAACAACCTAAAATGCTGCATGGACTTGCTGTGAGGGCCAAAGGTGGAAAAATAAATACCACCCCTTACCAACTGTAAAGTCTAGAACACAGAAGGAATTATGACTATTAATAGTACAATTTAGCAAGTGGAAAGCAGGGGGACAGTGAACATATTATAATTAAAGTCTAAGGTGGCTGCTCATTTGGGGAATTATTTGGATATAGTCTTTACTTTTTTTTAACTATTAATATATTTTACAAAAAATTCAATAAAAGGAAGAAAAGTTTCTGTGATGTGACTTGTTTCAGTACATAGTCCCCACTCTTCCCCAGGGGACCAATTCAGGAAATTAAAATAGAAAACACGGTTGAAAGGAGGTGTCAAGGATTGGAATATTATTTAAAATGGAAGTACAGAGCCCAAAGCATTAGAATAATCAGAAGCTGTCTTTGGACATTTGCTCAGGGTACTGCCTCTACTTTCTCACTTCCTCTGGCCCCTTTCTCTTCTCCTCTAGTTTGCAAATACAATGCAATTGTTTAAGACTCCCCTGCTTCCCAGTCTCTCCCAGGAAGTTTTCCTAACCTCCTCAGGATACCTGCATATTTTCCTCTTCTCTCTAATTTCTCATAATGTATATAAACTAGATCCTAGGAATTCATACTTAATTCCATGCCTCTTGGTTTTTTTTTTCTTTTTTTCTCATTTAGTTTAAGTTAACTCTGCTCAGCAGATACTGTCCTCATCATCTCTGTCTTAAAGGTGGGAAGGATGAGGCTCACAGAATTTAAATAGAGCATCAAGGTTAGGTGACTAGCGGGTGATGGCAGTCGGATTAGAAACTAGGTCTTCAGAATCCTAGTCCATTTCTCTTGATAGCACGACTCTCTGTATCTGAATCAGTATGTTGGCCTGATTTGAATTGGGAACAGCAGTTGGATCTCTGGATGAACACAATTCTTCCCCAGGTGCTAGTGGTATATATAAAGACCTGCTGTATACGGGTCACCAAAGCCTCGCAAATCTAACATTCCTTTGTCTAACTGTCAGTCTAAGGTACCTGGTGTCCCTCATGCCCGAGAAGAATCCTAAATTTATTTCTGACATTACACTGCGAAGAGTCAGAAAGCAGAACTCTCTCGGGGAAGGTCAGGCAGTCACTGGGGCCAGGTCATGGGAAACTTCGGGATGCTATGTTAGAGTTCAGTTCTCATTCTGAGTTCTAGTCCCAGCTCTGCTGAGACTCCCAGGTGGCTCTGGCAAAGCCTTGAATCCTCTCTAGGACCTTGTTTCTTAGTAGCAGCACCACAGATTTTTGGAAGCTCTCTAAGGCGTCTCCTTTTGCTGATGTTCAGTGACCTTTCTCAGCCCTTAGGACTTCCCAGAGCCTCAAGGACTAAGTTTCCAAAGTCTGAAGTACTGGATTGTAGGTCTCTGGAATTTTCCACCCTTTGTGCGCCCTAAAAATGGTAAACAGCATTATTGAATAGACAGTGTGCAAATTGTGTTTTATTTCCCTACATAAGAACATTGAATCTGACTTCTGTTAGGGACCGAAAATCAGGCCATAAAGAGTTAAGAGGGTAGGCAACCAATATTTAAGGCCTGGCTGAGGCTTTCACTGTCCTTTTGCTGGTACCTGGGGTGGGGGTGTGGGACAGCTCCCCAGGTGATTCAAGTAAATTCTTCTTTTTAAACAGCTCTCTCTCTCTCTCTCTCTCTCTCTCTCTCTCTCTCTCTCTCTCTACTTCCATGGGAGCTCTGTGTGCAGCACTACAGAGCTGAGGAAGATAAGGCCCAAGTGATCATCCCAGGGTTAAATAGAGTCTCCTTGTGATGTAGAAGCCTGAAATTGCCAGCTCTAAATCAACATGAATTCTCCATTTAATTTGAATCAATGGGTTTTATGAGTCTGTTTCCCTTTCAGTTTATCAGTCAGATAGATTCTCTCTCTCTCTCTCTCTCTGTCTCGCTCTCGCTCTCTCTCTCTTTCTCTTTCTCTCCATCTCTCTCTCACCCCCCTCTGTTTCAGTGTTGTGCAGGCAGAAACCTTATACTCTGGCAAGCCTGAAAGGGACCTTAGGGATTGTCTCAACCAAGCCCTAGGTTGCACTGATAGGGAAACTGAGGCTAAGTAGAGGGAAGAGATTTGTTTGTTCAAGGTCACCTACCTAGAGAACTAGAACCCCTTTCTTCTCTCACTCCCATCTTTATTATATTTCTCCTATATCACCTCTCCTTTGCTTTACCTCAAACAAAGGTTTTTGTTTACTTCAATTGTTTATTCTTTCTCTCTACTATTAGATAATCAGTCACCCCCTCAGGGTTCCTATCACAGCAGCCTATTGCAACTTCAGTTAATCAGAGATCAGGTCACAAGACTGACCTTGAGTGATTTCTCTGATTAGCTTTAAGGAGAAATAGATAATCTCTCTTCCTCTTTCCCTCCCTTCTGTTTTTCCCTACATAACCAAGATATTGGTTGAAGAAGATATTGACTGTTGGAAAAAAACAAAAAACCAAAAAACAAACAAACAAAACCCTTATCTACTTCTTTGGACACCCAAATTCAATTACTGGCCATTGAGCATTTTTTTCTATAACATAGCAGGGTGTTTATCATTTTTATTATTATTAAGGATAACAACAGAAACACCACAGGCTAGAATTGATATGTTGCAGTTTACCAAGCCTTTAAAATAAACAGTCTCCTCTCTCCACATGATAACACGGGGTGAAGCAGGTGTGACAGCTGTGCCCTTCTTGCTGATGAGATAACTGAGGCCCAAAGAGATCCAACAGCCTTCTCAAAGTCATCAAACTATCACAACAACACATCTGAAACTCAGACTGAAGTCTCCTGTTCCCAAACCCCAGTTATTATCGCCTCTCTGCATATCACTTTTTCTGGAATGTTTTTATTTTAAGGCAGCTTGGTATTTGGTGAGAACTCTGGTCCTAGAAGGAGAGGACCTGGGTTTTAGGCCACTTGCCATTTGGGTGAGTTCTTCTTCTCCTGGACATCCAGCTTGCCTCTTGGTTGCTTCTGTGACACACTCATGGAAGGTTGCATTGGGACAGAATGTTGGCCTGCTGGTTTCTTGCCTCGGGCTCCAGAGCACCCGACACACATCATCACAGTAATAGTACTTCTAGTGTTATACTGTCATGTGCATTACCTGTTTGTCTCCCCCATTACACCTGGAGTTCCTTGAGTTCACAAACTGCCTCTGATTCACCTTTAGATGTCTGGTGGCTGGGACAAAGCCTGGCACTTAGTAGGTCTTCATAGTATGTTTACTAAATGAATCAAGACTCCGGTCTAAAACTGTCAGTTGACATGAGAGATGATTTGCCTAAAAATCTCACAGGGAACTGATGGCAGAACTGGAACTAGATCCCGCATCTCTAGACTTTTTCTGTGTATTTCTATGTATGGAGAAGAAGATGATGATATTACTACTACTGTTAATGACTGTAGCCACCATGTATCAGATGCTGACTAAACGCTGGGCACTGTGCAAAGTGCTTTCCTATTTGGTCCTCCCAACAGTTCTAGGAAGAGAGTTGTATTTTTATCCCCATTTCCCAAGTGAGAAATCTTTCTTATCATTAGATAAGTAAATCACTTTAGATTGAAATTATATTTCTTTTCTTTTTAATTTTATTTTTTTATACAGTAGATTCTTATTACTCATCCATTTTATACGTATCAGTGTATATATGTCAATCCCAATCTCCCAATTCATCCCACCCCCACCCCCACCCCCCGCCACTTTCCCACCTTGGTGTCCATATGTTTGTTCTCTACATCTGTGTCTCAATTTCTGCCTTGCAAACTGGTTCAACTGTACCATTTTTCTAGGTTCCACATATATGCATTAATATACGATATTTGTTTTTCTCTTTCTGACATACTTCACTCTGTATGACAGTCTCTGGATCTATCCATGTATCTACAAATGACCCAATTTCATTCCTTTTTATGGCTGAATAATATTCCATTGTATATATGTACCACATCTTCTTTATCCATTCATCTGTTGATGGGCATTTAGGTTGCTTCCATGACCTGGCTATTGTAAATAGTGCTGCAGTGAACATTGGGGTGCATGTGTCTTTTTGAATTATGGTTTTCTCTGGGTATATGCCCAGTAGTGGGATTGCTGAGTCATATGGTAATTCTACTTTTAGTTTTTTAAGGAACCTCCACACTGTTCTCCATAGTGGCTGTATCAATTTACATTCCCACCAACAGTGCAAGAGTGTTCCCTTTTCTCCACACCCTCTCCAGCATTTGTTGTTTGCAGATTTTCTGATGATGCCCATTCTAACTGGTGTGAGGTGATACCTCACTGTAGTTTTGATTTGCATTTCTCTAATAATTAGTGATGTTGAGCAGCTTTTCATGTGCTTCTTGGCCATCTGTATGTCTTCTTTGGAGAAATGTCTATTTAGGTCTTCTGCCCATTTTTGGATTAGGTTGTTTGTTTTTTTTTAATATTGAACTGCATGAGCTGTTTATATATTTTGGAGATTAATCCTTTGTCCATTGATTCGTTTGCAAATATTTTTTCCCATTCTGAGGGTTGGCTTTTTGTCTTGTTTGTAGTTTCCTTTGCTGTACAAAAGCTTTTAAGTTTCATTAGGTCCCATTTGTTTATTTTTGTTTTTATTTCCATTACTCTAGGAGGTGGATCAAAAAAGATCTTTCTGGGCTTCCCTGGTGGCACAGTGGTTGAGAGTCTGCCTGCCGATGCAGGGGACACGGGTTTGTGCCCCGGTCCGGGAAGATCCCACATGCCGCGGAGTGGCTAGGCCCGTGAGCCATGGCCGCTGAGCCTGCGCATCTGGAGCCTGTGCTCCACAAAGGGAGAGGCCACAACAGTGAGAGGCCTACATACCGCAAAAAAAAAAAAAAGATCTTGCTGTGATTTATGTCAAAGAGTGTTCTTCCTATGTTTTCCTCTAAGAGTTTTATAGTATCTGGTCTTACATTTAGGTCTCTAATCCATTTTGAGTTTATTTTTGTGTATGGTGTTAGGGAGTGTTCTAATTTCATTCTTTTAAATGTAGCTGTCCAGTTTTCCCAGCACCACTTATTGAAGAGACTGTCTATTCTCCATTGTATATCCTTGCCTCCTTTGTCATAGATTAGTTGGCCATAGGTGTGTGGGTTTATCTCTGGGCTTTCTATCCTGTTCCGTTGATCTATATTTCTGTTTTTGTGCCAGTACCATATTGTCTTCATTACTGTAGCTTTGTAGTACAGTCTGAAGTCAGGGAGTCTGATTCCTCCAGCTCTGTTTTTTTCCCTCAAGACTGCTTTGGCTATTCAGGGTCTTTCATGTCTCCATACAAATTTTGATTTTTTGTTCTAATTCTGTAAAAAATGCCATTGGTAATTTGATAGGGATTCCATTGAATCTGTAGATTGTTTTGCATAGTATAGTCATTTTCACAATATTGATTCTTCCAATCCAAGAACATGGTATATCTCTCCATCTGTTGGTATCATCTTTAATTTCTTTCATCAGTGTCTTATAGTTTTCTGCATACAGGTCTTTTGTCTCCCTGGGTAGGTTTATTCCTAGGTATTTTATTCTTTTTGTTGCAGTTGTAAATGGGAGTGTTTCCTTAATTTCTCTTTCAGATTTTTCAGCATTTGTGTATAGGGATGCAAGAGATTTCTGTGCATTAATTTTGTATCCTGCAACTTTACCAAATTCATTGATTAGCTGTAGTAGTTTTCTGGTGGCATCCTTAGGATTCTCTATGTATAGTATCATGTCATCTGCAAACAGTGACAGTTTTACTTCTTCTTTTCTGAAATTATATTTCTTCTCACCTTGCACATCTCCTCCAGGCAGTTCCCCACCCCCGACATAAAAAATGAAATAAAAGTCAGTACTGGGACAGAGGCTAGAAAGGTCTCTTCCTGTATGCATAAGACACACAGATTTCTGGCATCCTCAACAATAGATGTCCTGGCCAGGAAGCACAGATGAGGAGCTGTGCTCATTAACTGCTAACTTCAGACCTCTTAGGTCTCCTTTATTTGGGCTGTCACTCAAAGTGGCCTTATTTTTTCCAGGCCTCTTGTGAGCAACTCCTGCTGGTGCTTATTTGTTTATCTGAAAGGCCAGGCTCTCTGGGATGGGCTCATTACGAAGACATTCCCTTTCACGACGGCCCGGGAGAATGGCGGGGACACAGTGTCTCCTACGTGCCTCCCTCTTGCTGTGCCAACACCACAATAGAAGTCACTCAGCCTCCAGACAACCAAAACCCGAGTCAGACAAAGTGTACTCTGCTGGAGCCCAGCTGTGAGGGAGAATAAACATCCTTAAAGCCCTGACCATCATCTCACCTCTGCCAGGCAATCTTCCCCTGACCTTTGCATCACATGGTGATCCTGCCTTCTTTGGATCCAATCAGTACCATGAAACCATGCCATCAGAGGAATATAGCCATAGACATTTCTAGTTAGGAGGGACTGACCATAGAGATGATTGAGACTAAGCATGGCAACACCCTGGCATTTGTGCCAGCCACTCCCTGAGTTCCCATCCACGGCAGACAGCTCTAACCAATCTTGTCACTCTCCTACTCAGCTTGAATGGTGCCTCCGAATCCTTCTCAAAAAAGCACTCTGGGCAGAAGAGAAAAGTAACTCTCCCATTCAAGATAAAAGGCAAAGAAGGGTCCAGAAAAGAAGCCCCCTGCTTGCCAATCCAATGCTCTTTCCCACTCTGTCTTTCTTGATGAGGTCCTCTTTTGGGGTCATCTCATATGAATAAGCTTTACCATCACCAGAAAAATTTCAGCTTCTTGAGGGTAGAGGCTGGGTCATTTGTTAATCTCCTAGATACTCACCATGCTGAGTAATACTCAGGCCACTTAGTTGACAAGAGAAGTGAGTAGATGCCAGACCCCAAGCGTATGAAAGAGACAGGTGGAATTTCAAAAAAGGATTTATAGGAACCACCTTGGATTAAACAATTACATATTACACAACCATTCTCTGGATGAAATACATTAAAGAACCATCAAGGCACTTAGAATATTTCTAGGTGCTTTATCGGACCCCATCCAAGGACAATCAGTTATGAGAAGTCCAAAAGGCTTTTATGTTAGTTTCTTCCTACGATGGCAACTTCTCAGATTTGTCACCAGAGTAGCCTAAAAGCAGAGGAGAATGATGGCAGCGATGGCCTTCAGGGATGTGCCCCGAGGCATAGCTCCAAGCAACCCATGGGGAGCAAAACATTACTTTGAAATATCATATATTATCTTGAAAATTCATGTGGGTTTAAACTCTACTCCAAAATATAGCAATGTTTATTTTGATTAAAAACCGCTTTCTCCCAGTTTTTAAAGTTAATCTGATGCTCTCGGGAGAAGTACCATGTTTCTCCCAGGGCTTCACATATTCCTTCACACAGAGGTCAGCAAAAATTGCCCACAAGAAAAATCCAGCCCCCCACCTGTTTTTATATGGCCTGTGAGCTAAAAGTGGTTTCAGTCATTTAAAGTGGCTGAAAAAAATAAAAAAGAAGAATATTTAGCGACACATGGGAATTATATGCAATTCAAATTTCAGTGTCTATAAAAGACATTTCATTGGAATGTATTTGTTTATGCACTGTCTGTGCCTGCTTCCATGCTACAGTGGCAGAATTGAGTAGTTGTGACAGAAAGAAAGCCTAAAATACTTACTATTTGAACTTTTACAGAAAAAAAAAATTTTCCCACTTCTGTCTTGGTCTGTCTCTGGCTACCCCATGGCCATACATGTCCCCATCATGGGAGAATGCAGTATGTACATCAGTGGTTCTCAGCTGGGGGCATTTTTGCTCCAGGGCACACTTGGTAATGTCTGGAGATGTTATGACTGTCGCAAATGGAGGAAGGGGGATTCTACTGAGGCCAGGGATGCTACTGAACATCCTTCAGTGGTAAGAATAGCCCTGCAACAAACACTTATCCAATCCAAAATGTCAGTAGTGCTGAGATTGAGAAACTGTGGTATAAACCATCTCATGTTAAAGGCTGACTTCCACCTCCATCCCTCATTTCTTTCCTCATCTCCATTAAACACCAAACTGACTCTTGTTATTAGTAAATCTGAGGGGGTTACTCATTCAGGCCTGGGAGAAGAACTCTCCATAAATGTTTATGAAGGATGAGGAAGACTTCTCATTTTATTTGGCTGTAGGAATTATTAATAAATATGTAAACAGAATAATAATTAATTTTTATGAAGCACTGTGTGCCAGGCAGTGGGCTAAGTATTTTATATTTATCGTCTTATTTAGTCATTATTTCAGCCTTGTGAGGTTAAGTATCATTATGACCCCCATTATGCAGATAAGGAAGTCGAGGCTCAGTAAAGTTAAGTTGCCAATGGCCACAAAGCTACAAAGAAATAGAGCAATAATTCATACCTAAGCAATCTGATACCAGAAATTTAGCTTTTTACCATCATACCATGAACTTCCTAGAATGCTCATTGACTATTCATTTCCCTTCTTTGATGTGGGCAAAATAATTAAATTTGTCCACCCTGCATCCCTACCATGATGCACAAGAAAATAATTGCCACCCCCAAATCTAGCTTTTACGACACTGTCCTTAGCACAGATGTCCTTTGCTATAAAACTGTGTTATAAATTCCAATGCATTGAATCACTTATAAGCTAGTGGGTCAGCAAAACTCTTTGATAACTGCATGATCCGTGTTCCAGAGGCTTCTTGTAGGAAATAAATGAGACTGATTCACTGAGATGTTAGAGCCAATTAGCATCTAAATAGGTTTCTTATTTTTCTCCCAGATATAATCAAAATTGAAAATCATTATTAAAGGGATAACTTTGAAGGGAAAGTAGATAGGCGTTTGAAGCAATGAATCTCAAAGACAGAGGATACTGCTCCCAATTTTGGCAAACCTGTCTTAGAACAGAAATGGCAAATATATCTCTTTACATGAATCAGTGTGGACTGTCTGGTAGGCCATGTTGATAGTTGGGTAAGAGTGTGGACTCCAGAAATAGATCATCTGGGTTCAAATGTCAACTTTGTCTACTTACTGTCAACCAGTAATGCTGCACTGAGCCTATAATACTGCATATTAGCCCTGGGTTCATGAAGCTTGAACCCTAGTCTCAGCTCCGGAACAAACATTTGTGATCTTGGGCAAGTTAGATTGCTTGCCTGGGCCTCTGTTTCCCTAGCTGTAAAAAGGGAATGATGGCACTTTCCTGCTATCTCTTTAGTTCTAGGAGGTTCAAAGGAACTTAGTATATATACAAAGAAAGTTGTTAGTAGTTGTGTCTCCTTATGGGAATCTTTATAGTCTAATGCCCAGGAATAGGAAAACTAACCAATGCTACTGTACCATGCCATTTTACATAAGGGACTTGAGCATCTACTCATTTTGGTAGATTTTGGTATCCACAGGGGTCCTGGATCCAATCCCCTGTGGAAACTGATGGACAACTATATACAAAAAGCTAATAATATTCTGAGCCAAGTGACCAGCCAACACGATTGCCAACAGCCTTAAGAAGGAAGTACTAAGCAAACATAAAACTGTAGCAAAATACAAAATTAGGGTTAATGTTGTCAGCATTTTGTATCTGGCTGCCCCTGGCTCAGCTGGGGCAGTGCGACTGGAGCTCTACGCCTGACACACTGTTCAGAGCAGCTGGCCTTGAGTGTCACAGCAGGGAGGTGGGAAGGGATACCTGTTGTTCTGACACCCAGAACAGAGCTTTGTTCCACAGAATACAGTGGCTCTTGAAATAAACATTCACAGTTTTTATTTGGCCTGAAATTCTGGACTGTTTCCCATGCCTACTGCCTTGCTGATTGGAGGCTGCCTACCCATGGCTGGTTTTATAAACAATGCTGCTTGCCTAATTGCTGAGCGGTAGCATGGACGCTTAGAGGAACTAAATGAGTAGGAATGACGTGCTTGTAATTCTGGGCATTATTCTACAACTTCATCAGATTCAGAAGCAAAATATTTACTGATTACCTACTATGTGCTCAGTGCCTTGTCAGATGCTGACAAGGAGAGGGGTAAAGATGCAGCCCCTGTCCTACCATCTAGTTGTGTGATATATACTTTTACCTGAAATTATAACGCAGTTGAACAAAAACTCATATAGGTGACAAGTGCCACAGGACCTTAGAACAAGGGAAGGCAACAGAAACGTGGGTAAATCTGACATTCGTGAGAGAAGTGGGATTTCAGCAGAGCCCTGAAGGCAGTAGAAAAGATGGGAAAGGGCATTCCAGAGTAGGAACAAAGGCATGGCCAGAAGAACATATATGCAACCTTGTCTGGGTGGTGTTTGGGGACCTGAATGTAATGGTTTTCAAAGCAAGAGTTAGGATATGAATTTTACCTTGAAGGCAAGAAAAATCAAGAGCCAGAGAAGGTTTGAAAATCAGAGAGCTTTGGGCAAATAGAAGGGTGTGAAGAAGGTTGGGGCATCAGTTTGGATTTCAGTAGTCTGGGTGCAGGGTAGTGAGGGCCAAGACAAAGCTGGTGGCTGCAGAAATGGAAAGGAAAAGATCTGTGTCCTAATTAAGGAAAGCTCCTTAATTTGTGACTTGGTGAGTGCAGACTTAACTGAAAACAAAGGAAAGAAAGGAATCAGGATGGTGTTATATGAGAATTTGGTGATAGCAGCATTAGTCTTCTGACTCGGGGAAAGCCCCTCAAAAACCATCTGAATCATTAAGCTGCTTCTGATGATATTTTGATAAACTAGATCAGGGCTTCTCAAGCTTTAACATGCCTACAAATTACATGGGGGCCTTGTTAAAATAGATTTTAATTTAGTAAGTTTGAGGTGGGGCCTGAGATTCTGCATTTTAACAAGTTCCCTGCTGACACCGATGCTACCGGTCTGTGAACCATAGTTTAGATAGCAACAGGCTAGAGTTTCTTTTCTTTGATTTTCATGCCAATGTCAACAACCATGGTGGGACTTCTTAAATAAGGTGGATTGAGGGAAGGGACAGTTATATTAATGGTCACCTGTAATCTTCACACCAGTTAACAGGTGAGAACTGCTTAGTCTCCCTTGTTTAATGGGAGGACCACTAGGCTAGGAGTCAGGAAACATGGGTGTTAGTCTTAGTTCTATCACTGTCCGTTTTTAGGTACTTGAGCAGGAAAACATGGGACAAGAACACAAATCCACTGCTCAGTTCCTATATTTAACAGCACCTGCTAAATGCTGCATATTTGTACCTTCCCTAAATTCATATGTTGAAACCTATCTCCAATGTGATGGTATTTGGAGGTGGAGCGTTTGGAAAGTGATTAGGTCATGAAGAGTAGAGTCCTTGTGAATGGGATTAGTGCCCTTATAATAAATACCCAAGAGAGCTCCCTTGCCTCTCTGCCATGTGAGGATACAGTGGGAACATAGTCATCTATGCAACAGGAAACGAGCTCTCAACAGACACCTGCTGAGACCTTGACCTTGGACTTCCTAGCCTCCACAACTGTGGGAAATAAATGTCGTTGAAGCCACTCAGTCTATGGTAGTTTCCTTCTAGCAGGCTGAATGCACTAAGACAGAAACTGGTGCAGAGATTTGGGGGTATTGCTGTACCAAATATCTAAAACTGTTGAAGTGGCTTTGGAACTGGGTAATGGGTAGAGAGGCCAGAAGACTGTTGAGGTGTATGCTTGAAAGAGTCTGTCTTGCTATGAATGGATCTTTAAAGGTGATTCTAGTGAGAACTCAGAGAGAAAAGGAGAGGTATAGAGAAAGTCTCCATCTTCTTAGAGAATACCTAGGTAATCATGAACAGGATGTTGGTAGAAAAATGGATGGTAGAGTTCTTTCTGATGAGGTCTCTGACAAATGAGGAACGTGTTACTGGAAACTGGAGGAAATGTGATCCTTGCTGTAAAGTGTCAAAGAAGTTGGCTGAATTGTGTTCCTGTTCTAGTGTTTTGTGGACGGTGTAGGACTTGCCAGCAACGAAATTGGACACTTAGCTGAAGCATTTTCTAAGCAAAGTGTTGAAGGTGTGGCTTGGCTCCTCCTGACTGCTTATAGTAAAACGTGAGAGGACAGAAATGACTTACAAGGGGGAATCGTTAAGCAAAACGGAACTAGAACTTAAAGACTTAGAAAATTCTCAGCCTATTTACATTTCAAGAAATGAGGACCCTAAAGGTGTGGCCAAGTGACGCTTTGATAAGGAGATTAGTATGGATTAGCCTGCTCAACGGAAGCTGGGAGCTATTCTCCCAGACAACAGAAGAACGTCACTGAAGGTGGTTCAGAAATCCTCAGGGCTGCCATTCCCATCACAGGCCCAGGGTGCAAGGACCTGGGGTGGGGAGCATAGTGGTTTCAAAGGGTGAGGCCTCCTGTCCAGTTTAGGTGGGCCAGGATGCCCCCGCCCCATGCCTTGGGGTTGGGGCCCCTGCAGAGAGCTATGGCATGGGCTATGCCCAGCAAATCCATGGGGGTATGACTGCCTCCACCTAGATCTCAAAGGATGGGGCCACCTGGTAGAACCAGGGGCTCAGGACCCCAACCTGGGAGACCTGTAGGCATGGAACTCAAGCCCAGAAGAGCCACAGGCGTGGGATGCCAACAGAGAGCTGTTGCAGGGCCATCCCATCAAGCCATGGGGGTGAGGTTTCCACCCCAATGGGCCTGGAAGGCAGAGCATTAAGACTAGAAGATGATTCTGGAGTCTTACAGGTTAATGTCGTCTGCCCCACTAGGTTTTGGATTTACCTGAGACCTGTCACTCCTTACCTCTTTCCTGTTTCTCCCTTTTGGATGGTAATGTCTATCTGATACCTGTCTCACCAAACCAAACTTGTTTGGTTTCACAGGTTCACAGGCGGAGGGGAATTTGCCTCAGGATGAAGAGTACTTTGAGTCTCACCCCTATCAGATTTACATATTTAGATGAGACTTCGGACCTTAGACTTCTGATGCTGGAATGAATTAAGACTTTTAGGGATGTTGGGATAGAATGAATTGGGTAGGGGGGCAGGGGCAGAATGCTATAGACTGAGTGTTTGTGTCCCTCATATGTTAAAACCTAATGCCTAATGTGATGGTATTTGGAGGTGGGTATCTGAGAGGTAATTAGGTCATGAGGGCGGAGCCCTCATGAATAAGATTATTGCCTTTATAAGAAAGCCCTCAGAGAGCTCCCTCCCTTCTACCTTGTAAGGACACAGAGAGAACATGGCCATTTATGAATCAGGAAGTGGGCTCTCACCAGACACTGAATCTGCTGGTGCTTTGATTTTGGACTTCCCAGCCTCCGGAACTATGAGAAGTAAAATGTTTTTTTTTTTTTTTTTTTTTTTGCGGTACGCGGGCCTCTCACTGTTGTGGCCTCCCCCGCTGCGGAGCACAGGCTCCGGACGCACAGGCTCAGTGGCCATGGCTCACGGTCCCGCCGCTCCGCGGCATGTGGGATCTTCCCGGACCGGGGCACGAACCCGTGTCCCCTGCATCGGCAGGCGGACTCCCAACCACTGCGCCACCAGGGAAGCCCAAAATGTTTGTTTTTTAAGCCAGTCAGTCTATGGTATTTTTGTTATAGCGGCCTGAATGGACTAAGACAGCATCCCTAACTGATTGGCTTCCAATTGTACTTAGAATAAATCCCAAATTCTTTATTACTATCTACTGGGTACACCATAATCTGGCTCCAGCCCACCTGTCAGATTTCATCTTCTACCAGTCCTTTTCTCATTTACTGTACTCTAACTCAAAGACCTGGTTTCTGTTTCTTAGATAACCACATACCCATCTTGAGACTTTTGTGCTTGATCTACAATCTGTTTCGAATGACTTCACCTTATAGCTTCCCATAAAATCAACTCCTTCCCCAGGTCTCCATTGAGAGATATTGTCCTCAACCCTCACCCTCAGTGGTTCTCAACTGAGGGCAACTTTGTCCCCCAGGGTACATTAGGCAATGTTTGTAGATGTTTTTGCTTGTCACAGCTGGGGCAGGTGGTGATATTGGCATCTTGTGGGAAGAGGCCAGGGATGCTGCTGAATATCCTACAATTGCACAAGACAGCAACCCCTGCTTACAAAAAAAAAAAAAAAAAGATCTGTCCTGAAATGCCAATAGTGTTGATCTACCTAAAGCTGCTCTGCACTTCTGACACTTGCCCCATAAAAACTTTCTATCTCATTACCCCCACTTTATTTCCTTAAAAATATTCACTATTGTCTAAAATTATTTAATGTATTTGTTTATCATCTGTCTCCCCTGACTGGAACGGTAGTTTCATGACAGCAGGAACATTGTCCTACCTTGTTCACTAATATATCTCCAGTGCCTAGAGCAATTTCTGGCACATAATAGGCACTCAGTGCATGAATGAATGAATGAATGAAAATAGAAGCAGAAGTGAACATAAAATGAAACAAATATATGAATATCTGACCAATGAACATTAAAATAAATGACCAAAGAACATCTTCTGGCATAAATGACACCATCAAGAAAAGACAAAAGACACAGAGTGGAAGAAAATATTTGCAAACATATATCTGATAAGGGACTTGTATCTAGAATCTATAAAGACCTCCAATAATTCAAAAATAAAGACAAAAATGCAGTTTAAAAATATGCAAGGGATTTGCATAGACATTTCTCCAAAGAAGATATGCAGATTGCTACAAAGCACATAAGAAGATGTTCAGCTCCATTAGTCATTAGGAAAATGCAAATCAAACCCACAGTGAGATACCATTTCACACCCACAAGAATGACTAGAGCCAAAAAGACAGACAATAGCAAGTGTTAGGGAGGTTGTAGAGAAATTGAAGCCCTCGTATATTGCTGGTGGGAATGTAAAATAGTGTAGCCACATTGGGGCCAGTTTTTCAGTTCATCAAAAAGTTAAGCATAGGGCTTCCCTGGTGGCACAGTGGTTGAGAGTCTGCCTGCCGATGCAGGGGACACGGGTTCGTGCCCCGGTCCGGGAAGATCCCACATGCCGCGGAGCGGCTGGGCCCATGAGCCACAGCTGCTGGTCCTGCGCGTCCGGAGCCTGTGCTCCGCAACGGGAGAGGCCGCAGCAGTGAGAGGCCCGCGTACCGCAAAAAAAAAAAAAAAAAAAAAAAAGTTAAGCATAAAGTTACTGTATAAAATAGTAATTCCACTACTAGGTATATACCCAAGAGAAATGAGAACATATGGCCAGATGACAACTTGTACAAGAATGTTCATAGCTTCATTAGTTACGATAGCCCAAAAAAGGGAAATAGCCAGTGTCCATCAACTGAAGAATGAATAAGCAAAATATGATACATCCATACAGTGGAATATTATTTGACCACAAAAAGGAATGAAATACTAACGCATGCTACATCATGGATAAATCTTGAAAATATTATGCTCAATGAAAAAAGTCAGTTACAAACAAGCACATATTGTATGATTCCATTTATATGAAATAAATGTCCAGGATAGGCAAATCTATAGAGATTACTATAGAGTAATCTGTAGATTACTGTTTGCTTAGGACTGGAGTCTGTGGGCAGGCAATGGTGAGTGACAGCTAATGGGTACAGAACTTCTCTTTGTTAGGAGGGAAATTTTCTAAAATTAGGTTGTGATGATGGATACACATATTTGTGGATATACTAAAAGACATTGAATTCAACACGTTAAATGTTGTATGTGACTTTTGTCTTAATAAAGCTTTTAAAAGAAAAAAAGACAACCATAGTAACTGAAATGGAGGGAACTTTTATTTCTAATTGAAAGGAGCACTTCTGCTGTTTTACTCTTTTGGGAGAGGAGACAGTTGCTTAGAAATATAGATCTATTGAAGTACCCTTACTTGTTTAGTGTAGATTTTTGATTGGGGGTGGCTCTGGAAGAATAGTGACATGAGAAATCAAAGGTGAGTCTGCTGGCAGAAAGAAAGGTTAAATTAAATCATGTGATAAGAATTCCTGAACCAGTCAGTCAAAAGACTTGCTTATATGACCATAAGTATTAGGTAAGGTTACTGCTGAAGTACTCTCTGAGGCTAAAATAGGTGAATGTCTTAAGAATGCACAATGGCTCTCCATCTTTAAAAACAAACCCTCTCAGCAGTAGTTTATAAGTGGGGGCCAGGAAGGTTACATATCCTCAAAGTTCTGATTCAGAGAAAAGGGAATAGAAATTATAACATTGGGTTCATCAGGATGTTGTAAGAATTAAGTGAGACTCTGCTTGTGAAAATGCATAGTTAGGCAAAGGAGAGGCTCAGGTAATGTTAGTTTGGCAGTAGTGGTGAACCCAGAATGAGGGAGGGGCTGTTAGTTGGATGATTTATTATTAATATATTATTAAATACAATTTCCTGATACATGCATTTCTGTACAATACATAGATATGACAAGGGAGAGAAGTTGTAATTTTTTATCTGTTGGTTCTTTGAAGCAATATTAGACAAACATGGTCACATTTGTTGGTCTTCTTTATTCCTGTTTCCCTCTCCTCTCTCTCTTTAATTTTTTTTTTTTTTTCTATCTTGATCACCTGTTTTCTGTTGCTGATGTAACTCTCTGTGAAGCGTCATCCTGTCATGGTCTTTGTCACAGCTTTTTGCCATGCTAAGCCTTGGAGCCCAGTCACCATGTTGTGAGGAAGCCCAGGCCACATGGAGAGGCCATGTGTAGGTGTTCAAGCTGGTAGCTCCAGCAAAGCACACATGAGAATGATTGAACTTTCAGATGATTCCAGCCCACAGTTTTCAAGTCTTACAGCTGAGATCTCAGACAGTGTGGAGCAGAGACAAGCCATCTCCATTGTGTTCTGTTTGAAGCCCTGACCCACAGAACCATAATAAATAATAAATATTATTGTCATAAGCTACTAAGTTTGGGGTAGTTTTTTATGCAGCGATAGGTAACCAATACATAAAATCTGTCTAATTCCTAACCCCATGTTCTTAATCATGATGACAAAAAACAAAACAGAACAAAAATAATTCTAATCAGAATGGACTCCCCATGAAGACTTTCCTACTGGGAAAGGCTGCACTGTTTGAAGACTCCAAGGTCCAGTCCACATGACTGGATATTTATCCCGGCAAATAGATGCCACTGCAACAACTGTTGATAGGGAAGTTTCTCAAGGGTTTAGTTGTTACAGTGCAGGCATCTTGAACCTAATTGTCTTTGAGTATTGGCAAAGCTGAGACTCTAGACTTGGCTGCCATGAGAACCCTAAATTGTGCAGAGGTCACACCTTAATCTTGGCAGTCATGATTTACACAAGACACACAAAATAGCTCTCAATGTAATTGTTCAAGAACCAGCAGCGTAAGTTTCTATCTGTAAAAGCAACATATTTTGCACTATACAAATATGAAATCTTACTAATTTAGCATTCAGTGTCTTCAACAATGCTATTTATAGAATATCTGCTTTTTTTCTTTTTGTCCCTGAGAGCCAAGAAACTAATGGAAAGAGACCAATTTGAGATGAAAGAGTTTTTGCAACCCAGGCTTTTTGTTCCCCCTGAAGGGGAGAGAAAGGAGAGAAATGAGGGAGTGAGGGTGACAATGAACTTCTTTGATGCCACGCTCCTTCTTCAAGATGGACTGACTGCACATCCCAGTGAAAAGAGAATTTTTGATCTGCTCCACAACCAACATTATACGTATTTGATGGAAGGAGTAGACTGGCAGTGAGAGGTGGAAGCAGCAGAGAACAATGAGAAATTATAGTTTTGTGTTATTTCATTTTTTCCCCAAACTATTCAAGACCTCTGAGGTGTAGATAAACCCGACTTCCTCCTTCTACTTTCCATCCTTCACCCTCCTTGCTGTAAGGAGAAGAAAGCTTTGTAAGGGGAAATAAAAAAAACAACAGCTGCCTCTGAATGCTTGGAGAACAAAACAATTGGTACCTTTCATATCTTTGAAGGCTAAGCTCCATTATCTTGCATCAGAATCAGAGCATGGGGCTGGAAAATCGGCTCTCAGAGGGCGCACTCCCTCCGTGACTAACTTAAAAGAGAATAGGCAAAGCATTGCTTTTAGGAAGAAAAAAAAAAGAAAAAAAAAGAAAAAAAAAGCAAGCAGGATTCCAAGTCATTAAATTGTGTATACCTTGGAAAGCATCCCCTTAAGGAAGTGTAAATGGAGACGTGTGAAAATAATGACATTGGGAGAGATGAAAAGTCCTGGGTTCGGGTCTCAGTCATATGCGTTACCAACCATGAGAACTTGAGATATTTTCATCCTATCTCCTCACTTCAATTGCCTGAGTCAAATGGAGATTCACTCTCACACTCTTATTTGTTAAGTATGCAAAAATCAAGCAATCGCATCACACACACACACACACACACACACACACACACACACACACACACACAATTTTTGCCTTCAGTAAGCTCACAAGGCAAAATATTTCCCTCTTCTCATCACAGGGTTGTTCTGAGAATCTGATGGACTTGAAAGACATGCATGAATTTCATAGTAACACTGCAAAGTAGGGGGCTGTTATTAAAGTACCATGATGGGTTGAAAACGCACGTTGGAAGACCTGTTAAATCTTGGACATTTCACAAGGCTGACACAGAGGGCACAGATTCTCCATCCCTATCCAAAGCCAAAATAGGTCTCGCTTATTGGATACAGCATTGTATTGGGTCAGACTTATCATGAACTGGTCCTTCCCAAGTCTCATTCGTATCCTGTAACTCCCTCACATGCATCCCAGCCACAGTGGGTATAGGTGGCCTGCAGAATCTTCCTGGGGCAGAGCTCTGCTCTGTTGCTCCCCTGCTCATAAATATTCAGTGTTTCCTCTCTTCCTGTAAAACCAAGCCTCTGCTCAAGTCAGTTCTCCAAACTTTCACCCCAAGGCATCTGTCTACGGTCACCTGCATTTACATGTGTATCAGCAAAATGGCCTATTCACCATTTGTAGTCATTACTAGTGTTTTCCTATTATCTCTTTGCTTTCACTCCTGTTGTTTCTTATACTGGCCCTTTTGAGTCCGAATCCCTACGTACACATTCTCCTTTTGAGGTCAAGTTTGAATCTTTATGAACCTTACACCTATCCTCACACACCCTGACTGGACCCTTTTTTTTTTTTTTTTTTTTGCGGTACGCGGGCCTCTCACTGTTGTGGCCTCTCCCGTTGTGGAGCACAGGCTCCGGACGCGCAGGCTCAGCGGCCATGGCTCACGGGCCCAGCCGCTCTGCGGCATGTGGGATCTTCCCGGACCGGGGCACGAACCCGCGTCCCCTGCATCGGCAGGCGGACTCCCAACCACTGTGTCACCAGGGAAGCCCCTGACTGTCCTCTTGGTGAAAGTGATTGCCCCCTCCTTTGAACCACCATAGTACTTTGCATATGCCTCTCTGTTGACAAACAATAACGATGATAGTGATGATAAGAATAATAGCAGCTAGCTTATATTGAGAATTACAATGTGCCAGGCATTATGATACATAAATACTTTACATTAATTATCTTTTCAATTCCTGCAAACACGGGAAGCCTGCGAACTTGGTTATCCCGTTTCACAGAGGAAATAGAGGCCTAATAAGGTTAAGTAATGAATGGGATTTCCCACATGGTAAGTAGCAGTTACATATATGGGCTTTGGCATCACAGGCCAACGTGAGTTGAATGCAGGCTCTGCAAGTTACCAGCTTCATGACCTTTGTCAAGTAACTATCTTAGTGTAATCCCCAGTTTCCTTATCTGTGAAATATGGACAGTGTTAAGTTTATTATAATGATTACATAAGATAATGCATGTAAAGCTCAGCAAGATGCTGAGTACAGAGAAGGTACTAGAGAGTTGGTAGCTATCATGACCCCCACCTGAAATAATTGCTTGGAGGCCAGGATCTGATGCCTCAGTAGACTCCTGATCCTCGCCCCCGCCCCCATCAGGTTTAATGAATGCCAACTGAATAAATCAAGCTACGTGAAGAATCTTTTACTATTCTAAGGCTGTCCTAAAGATGTGCATTATGGAGAAACCTGTGTAATTGGGAAGAAAGAAGTTACATAAATAGAGGGACCAACCAAAAAAAAAAAAAAAATCCCTGTTCCTTGGTCTTAAATGTATCTTTCTTGCTTTGCTGAAAAAGTTGCAGCCCCAGAATTGGCTTTGTTACTTTGTCTTCTCCACATATGCAGGCCTTTATTGTTCTGTGGCTCTGGCTTAATTACTTACATGGGAGCATCTTCAGAACTCCACTTAGTGGTACATAATTCCCAGCTAAACGCTGAAGAGCCTCAAAACCAAAGGCTCACAGCTAATGCTCAAAGTCTCCATGGTACCTTCCAAATCACTGGTTTGGGGTAGAGTCTTTGGAGGCCACTGCAGGAGAGGCAGGAAGGGGTGGGAGCTAGAAAGGCAGGCAAAGGCCAGGTCTTATAGGTCATCTTGTGAAGGCTTTGGGTCTTTATCCCAACGGCTTTGGAAAGCCACTCAAGATTTTAAGCAAGGGAAGGTAAAGTGATTTTCCCATCTCCAGTGAGCTTCTGTTAGCAAAACCAGGACTGGAAATCTGGTCCCCCGTTCTAATTTGCCACGCCTTGATGAAAATTTTCTTGGCATGTATCCTCCCAGGCATAGACATTAATGAGCAAAATGAGTGCAACTGGATAGAAAGTTTCATGCTCTGTGATTGTGCCCCTGCAGGAAGCAGGGCAAATCTGAATGCTGGGTATTTGGAGGCTCTGAACCAGAACTCCAAAGAGGCGGGAGGCCAGAGAGGAAGCTTGCATTATGTTGCCTGGGAAATGTAAGATGGAGGAATGGAGCTTAGCCATCAAACCCATTATCAATGGACAGGGTTGCTGAGGTCCTGGGAGGGGAAAGAGGACTGGCAATGTCACGTAGTGAAAGACTAGACTCTAGTGGGGCAGCACCTCAAATCTAATCCAATGCCTATTTTATTAAGCTAAGCTGCCTCTCAGTTTGTTAATATTCCATTTGAGAAGTCAGGCCACCGAGCTTAAGGAACTCAACACATAAAAGGAAGCAGCAACGGGATCAGTGGTTCTCTTTTTTTTTTCATAATCATTTTTTAACATTTTTTATTGGAATATAGTTGATTTACAATGTGTTAGTTTCAGGTGTACAGCAGAGTGATTCACTTTTACACACACACACACACACACATACACATATACATATATATATAAAGAAATATATATATATTCTTTTCCAGAGATCAGTGGTTCCTAACCTTTTGTAAGCCCTGAGCATTTTGGGAATCTGACAAAAACTATAAACCATTTCCTCAGAAAAATAATATATATATATACTCAGTAATTCTGCATGGATCCACTCTCATAATATTTACCTGAGAGATATTAAGAAATATGTGTGAAAAATGTATATGTGAATATTTATAACAGCTTCATTCATAAATGCTCCAAATTGGACACCATCTAAATGTCCATAAGCTGGGATGAATAAACAAATTGTGGTACATCTATACAATGGAATATTTGCTCAACTATAAAAAGGAACAAACTACTAATACACACAACATAATGACTGAATCTCAGAAGCATCATGCTCAGGAAAAGAAGCCAGATCGAGAAGGCTATGACTCCATTTACATGGTGCTCTGGGAAAGACAGAATTACAGGAAGTGAAAAAAGATCTGTAGTTCTCTGGGGTTGGGGGAGAGAATTGCTTGCAAAGGTATACAAAGGGACTTTTGGGACTAATTAAAATATTTTATATCTTGATTATAGTGGTGGTTACATGATTGTATACCTTTGTCAAAAGTCATAGACTATACACTTAATAGGGTTACCTTTTACCAAATATAAATTATACTAAAGTAAATCAAATTTTAAGGATATTATGCATATGATTACAGCGAGTATATTGACCAATCTTCTAGACCATAGGTAAAGAAACTCTGCTTTATGGTTAAACAAATTTTGAAGTGGAAAGACCTCCCCAAACACCTAGACCACACCTACTTATTTCAAATATAGAAAAATTGAGGAAAGAAAATAAAATGCTTTCTCCAAGTAAGTATATCCCTTACTAGTGATGTTCATTCTTGCAAACAATATTACTTGCACACTTACTGCATTCTAGACATGATACTAGGATCCACACCTAGCTGAGTATTCTAGCTTAGAAGAAAAATGAGACTTACTGTCTTGAAGACCTGGGGTTTTAACTCAGGTTTTTGACTCTTTAGTTTATTCCAATAGACTAGAAGGGCTCCAGGGAATATTTGGTTTCTGGATCTTGCTGGAGCACTAGACTGGGGGTAAGAAGACCTGCATGTGGATTAAGTGAGCTGCAGGAAAGAGTGACATTTTGAGACACCAACTGATCTCTGAGCCTCTTCTTTCTTGGCCACAACTGGATGAGAAAATAGTTGAATTTCTAAAAGGACCAAATTCAGATCCCACACTGTGCAAAGATCAAGAACGTCCCCAGAAGCATGGCCTAGTGCAACAATTAAAAGCCTTCCAGAATGGTAGCTGCCACAGGGAATTGCATAATAATTGTGCAGTGAAGGAGAGTAGAATGGACTTGAGGGTGAGATGGACCCGGGTTCAAACTCTGGCCCTGTAGTACCTGTGTCACCAGGTGTAAGTCACTTAATAGGTCTAAACCTCAGGTCCTTTATGTAGAATGAGACAATGATACCTCTGCCTCCCAGGGTTGGTATGAGGGTTAAACAGGGTAAGGCATGTGCCTGACACATTTATCATCTCTTAATTAATGTCACTGGCAGCTGCTCTGAATGCCATCGTCATCAATATCATCATTCCAGTTTCTACTTTTTCTTTCTGTATCACTTGAAAGCTTCTTCCTGATTAAAAAGGCCAAGCTGTTATTTAGTTGCCAGGCAGGGCAATTTCAGCCTCTTTCCCTTTGAATCAAATCATTTGACATCCAGCAGGGGAAGAGTTATTGAGTTGCTGAAGTGTACACTTGAGTCCCCTTGAGCAGGCTTTCAGGCTGGCTGAAACTCCAGCCCGGACAGGCCAATTCAGATGCACAGAAGCCTTCCAGATAGGTGTCTGTATCCAGAGGCCAATCATTCTCTTCCTGGCCTGGGCTCCCTGTGGTGACAGGCGTCTGTCCGTCCTTCCAGCTGCCTTTCTGGCCCTTCCTGGCCTTCACATTGTAACAGTGGGTCTCAGTGGAGGGACACAAGGAAGTAGGGGCATGCTTGCTAAGGGAAGGGGTTATATGACAATATATCACAATATTCCTTCAGTGCAGCAGGAGTAGGGGCAAAAGCATATTCAGTATTAAAACATTATCAATTATTAAGCATCTATCTGTACCTATTGTTTTTATGGTAGAGATTTCCAAAAGTCACGTACCACACATTTTTCTGCATTAGTAGCGATGCATAGAAAATGGAATTTACACTCTGTATTTAGTGACACTCAATGAGTGGCATCGTCCAAGGACGTATTCACATCTAGTAGAGGACAGCAGGGTGTGAGGCTGTTATGATCATCCGAAGAGGTAATCATTCATTCTTTTTTAAAAAGTTGCAAAACACTGCTGTAGTGAGACCTCAGAATCTAAAGACTTAGATTCTTGTACCCCATTTTGTATACTCCTATAGTAAGCACATTTGGAAAACCTCTCAGCTGCTCTGTTCTAAGAAAATGGTTACATCACTGAGAACTGTGGGTTCCAAGCTGCACGTCCTGGTCGCAAAAGGCATCACGCATGATCTCTGTCATGATTTAACAAATGAAGAGGCTGCTTCTGAACTGGTTCCTAGGCTGCAGCCTAGGTTCAGAAGACAAAGAGTCCCTACACTAGCAGACGGGGAAGGAAGGCCATTTACTTACCTACCATATTTCTCTACATCTGGAGCTCCAGTTACATCAAATTCACTTGGATGAATTCTCTTAAAAATGTCAATTCCTGGCTCCCACCCTAGACCTACCAGTTCAGAATCTCTGGGAATGGGGCCTGGAAATATACAGTAACTCAAGCCTCAAGGGATTCTGACACACATCGTTCCTTGATAATACCTTGAAAAACCTGGATCTAGAAAATGAATACACCATGGGGGCATTTTTAGTTCAGAGAAATGGCCAGCCTGAAAGAAGTCTTTTGGCCCCAGGAAGTGTTCCAGCTTCAACCCTCCAATTTCAGACCTCAAATTAAACTGTTGAAAATTACCTACTCCGTTCACTCATATAACCAGTCAATTAGACCTGGCTGACTGCTTCACTGTCACCTGAAAGAGAGGTGGCCAGGACTTAAAACTAAATCAAAGAAAGAAACTCTCAGTGTTTTAGACTGCTTATAAAGACAGATGGCACTATTTTTCTCAGTGTATTAGCTCCTCTAACTCATAGTTACGTGATCTTGAGCAATAACAGGGAAGGCTGGGTAAGGATCTATTTTCTAATCTCCACCCCATCCACCACCAGAAAACGTGGGAACCGCTAGGGTGAAATAATGTTCTGTTGGCTGAAGACCTACCCCTGCCTCTTTTAGTCAAGAAGTCATGATGGAATGTAAGTAAATGAGGAAAAGCACCCACTTTGTTACAGAAATGTCCTTGATACCACTATCATTCATGTTTTTAAAAGAAAATTCTTAAAAAAGAGTAAGTTCTTCCTAAGCTTTGATACTTAACTATGATGAATAAAGCATTATTTTGGCATCCCTTTAAACCTATGAGCAAGACCAGACTAGAAGATCTCTAAGGTTTTGCTGCGTAAAATGTTGTCTTGGGACCAGCAGCCTTGGCTTGTTCGAAATGCTGGATCTCAGGCTGCACCCAGACCTACTGAATTAGAACCTGACTTTGTAACAAGATCCCCAGGTGATTCCTATGCACAATAACGTTGAGAAGAAAAACTCTTCTAAGGTACTGATTCTCACATATGTCTGTATATTAGAATCATTTAGGGAATTAAGAAAAAAATACTGATGGCTTGGTCCTACCCCAGAGATTCTTACTTAATTAGCATTGGGTACAGCCTGGGTATAGGAATTTGTAGAGGCTACTAGGTGATTCTGATTGAAAATCCCTGCTCTAAGGGACCTCTCTAGCTCCCAGACTCTGTAGGTCTGCAAACCTGTTAAGAAGAGCAAAAATGAGCAACTAATTTAAATATCTTCAGGAACCAAGCAGGTAATGTACATGAGTGACAAGCCAGTGTGGACAGTAGCAAGCTGGAGAGCTTGGACCCTGTGCAAAGGAGGTGGTCAGCACTCAGCTCCTTCAGTGTTGCCTTTAACAATGGGAGTCCAGGCTGACAAAGCTTCTGAACCTTTTGTTTTTGAGAAGCTGGAAATCCAAATTTTATATAAATTCTCTGTCTCTTTTTTTGTAATGCCGTTCCCAAACTCAATTTTCTTTTCTTTTCTTTTTTTTTAAACTATGTTACCCCGGTGAACATGGTCCATGGAACACCAGTTTGAGACCTCTGACAGAGAGAAAACGGATTTACATGTAGAAAGACTATAAGTCCCATCACACTAAACACAGGCAGACGATTCCAAAGGGTGACACGTTTTGAAGAGAGCATGTAACTGCTTCACTGAAGATGAGGCAGGCTCTCTTGATCCTGTTGTTTGAAGTAATTAGAATGGCTGCTGTTCTTCCTCTTTCAAAGAGGAAACAGACACCTTAAAATATATCATGATCATGGAAAGGCAATACCCGTGGCATGGCTGGAGCCAGGCCCTGGAAAATGCTGCTCCCCAAAGAAGTTCAAAGAACAGAGCATGCACAAGACACTATAAAGCATGAAAGCGTATAGAAGCCAAGAAAGGGGATGCGGTGCAGGAAGGGGATGGGTTGTGAAAGCATGGTGGTTGGCTGTAATCTTCCTGAGACTAGGGTGTTCTGTGGCAATGGGAATATGCATGGAGCAAAGACTCCACTTCTGGAAGAAGGAGACTTTGAAGGTGATTTACAGTTCTGATGGCTGAAAAGCCCATTTCAGATGTTGCAGGGGACACCCGGTTCTATTCACATAGATACCTGTTCTCTTAAACACTAACTGAAATCCCATCTAACCTAAGGCCTTTAAGAGAAGGATGGATGGGCTGGCAAATTTGTTTTCTGACTCCTGGGATATGTGGTCGTAGGAGCAGAAAGAGGGAGAAAAAGAAAAAGCCCTTGGGCTTCCCTGGTGGCGCAGTGGTTGGGAGTCCGCCTGACGATGCAGGGGACACGGGTTCGTGCCCTGGTCCGGGAAGATCCCACATGCCGTGGAGCAGCTAGGCCCGTGAGCCATGGCCACTGAGCCTGCGCATCCGGAGCCTGTGCTCCGCAACAGGAGAGCCACAACAGTGAGAGGCCCGTGTACCGCAAAAAAAAAAAAAAAGTCCTTTAGGAATCATATGCCTGATTACTAAGGGAAAGAATGAAATTGGAAAAAGACTTAATCTTATTCCAATGAATGCTATCATTCTAATAAACTTGTGATGTCTCTCTAGTGAGATTAGAAGCTAGATGAGGACAAATCAAATCAACATATTCATTAACTGTATATGATCGAGCAAGGCCAATATCGTGCAGGGACAGCTAGAGCAAATATTTTGTCTTCTACTTGTGCATTATTCCCTATAGAGTCTCTTAAGGGGCAAGGAACAGAATAAAACATAATAAACACATTACTCTTGAGCCAGTTGTGAATAACAGCTTAGAAAAACACAGTGTCCTAAAGCAGTGGTTTTCAAAGTGTAGTCCTCTGTAACAGCCACGTCAGCCTCACTTGGGAGCTTGTTAGGAATACAAATGCTTGGGTCCCACCTCAAACCTACTGAATCAGAATGAATGGAGGCAGGGTCCAGTAATCTGTGCTTTCCCAAGTCTTCCAGATGATTCTTAAGCAGATCCTATTTTATCTCAGTTAATTTTCACAACAATCAATGCAAGTGGAGAGGTAGAATGTACAATCCTCATTTTAGAGTTCAGGAGCAAGTGACATCATATGTCCAAGTTCAGACTGTTAGTAGCAAAACAAAGAAAACACCAGGCTTTTACTGCTTTGATCAGGAGGGCAAAATTTTAGTTTTCTAGCATTAGTTGACTTGGGTTCAGTTGTAAATATATATGCTGATTTTTTTCCACCTTAACCACTGTATTAGCCCATTAGGAGGAACTAAAAAAATAATAGTAACAATCCACCCACTTGTGGCTTTTACTTTCTTATCTGAGTACTTCTACTCCTACTCTGCCTTAATTTTTTTTTTCATCATTTAACGCCCACCTGCATGGATGCCTCCACTGTGAAGCCTGCCTCCACTCACCCCTGGTGAGGATGCATCAACTCTGCCTCATTTATACAGCTCTCTTCTTGATCTTCCAGTACAGCTGTGTTTACATGTCTGCTCCCCACAGTGGACTATAGCTCTTTGGAAGCAATGAACACATCTTAGTATCTCTACATATCCCTAACACCTGTCATAGAATAATACTTTGGAGCTAGGAAGGAACAAAGAAAATAAAACAGCTGCCAACTCCTGTAATAATTGAGCATCCACCGTGTCATGGGTCCTAAGCTAAGCTCTTTAAATACCTCATTTTGTTTTCATACTCAGTACAGTCTTATACATACTTTTATCTCTATTTCAAGGACTGGAAAATTTTAAAGACTGGTAAAGGTAAAGGAACAATCCAATTTCATAGTTAGTAAGTGGTAGAACTGGAATTCTTGATGTATATACTATAATGCCTCTCCACTTATTCAATGCCTAGAAAACCAGACTAGACCGAGGACAAAATTTTCTTAGTTGCACAGAGAGGAACTAAAGCCAGGTCAAGAATGGAGACCTCAGGTCACTTTACCAACAACCCTGGCATCTCTCCTGAGCCTCATAGTAAGGAAGGTAAAAATATTTTTGGAATTTCTGGATCACTTAGAGCATTGCTTTCATTTTATAAATGGATGGGCTGGCAAATTTGTTTTCTGACAACTTCTTGAAAAGGAGTCAGATTCATTGTCTTCTCCAAAGATACCAGAGTCCATGATTTGGTCAGTTTTGCCCACTTTTTGGATGCTGTTACCCTGAATTCTTTAGAACCCTTTTTTTTTTTTTTTTCTGATTTCAGACCTCCAACAAACCCATTGTCACCCTAATCTTTCTCAAGTTTATGACACTTTTCTTCTGGGCTCTAATCAGATTCTGTTGCTATTTCTAGGCAGGCATTAGGTTTTTTAGGGTTTGAATTAATGGCTTCCTTTCCTTTTCCTGGTGAAAATTCAGGGCTGACTGCTAACCTGGGAGATCTCCCTTCTGCTCTTGGAGGTGGCAGGGAAGTCTCAAGGACCCACAAGAAATAATGTCCCGGTACTGTGTGGAGCTCAGTTTCAAACCTGACAGTAAACTCAGAGTCTGATCACTCTTACAGCCAAGTGCCGGTCACACCTGTCACTAAATGGTGATGGAAACAGGAGTCATTAATGTGTGCCACCTCAGTTATCCAACCAGGCCGAGGCGTTGAGACTCATTGTCTGGTTAATTGAATGCTAACTCTTTATGTTCTTCAGAGCTGCTTATTATCTATAAACATCCCATTTTTGAGCTTTGGTAAGTTGCATGCTGTTCACTTCAGTATGTGTTTTAAAAATACACAGATGTCAAACATCTAACAGTAAGATTCTGTTGAACACATTATGATATAGTACATCAAGGAATTCTATAATCATTTAAGTACTAGTGTGAATATTTGCTTACTTAAAAATTTTGTCTGAGTTTTTTTGAGATATAGTTGACATACAGCACTGCACAAGTTTAAGGTGTACAACATAATGACTAGACTTAATATTGTGAAATGATTACCACAATAAATTTATTTAACATTCATCATCTTATATAGATACAAAAAATGTTTTTTTCCTTGTGATGAGAAATCTTAGGATCTAGTCACTTAACAGTTTTCAAATATACCATACAGCAGTGTTAACTATAGCCATCATGTTGTACATTACAGCCACAGAACTTGTTTACCTTATAACTGGAAGTTTGTATCTTTTGACCACCTTCATCCAATTGCCCCACCCCATCCCCTGTCTCTGTTAACCACAAATTTGTTCTCTTTTTCTGTGAGGTTTTTTGTTTGTTTGTTTAGATTCTCCATACAAGTGAGATCATACCGTGTTTGTTTTTCCTGTCTGGCTTATCTCACTTAGCATAATACCCTCAAGGTCCTTCCATGCTGTCTCAAATACAGGTTTTCCTTCTTTTTCATAACTGAATAATATTCCACTGTATATTTAAGCCACAGCTGCTTTATCCATTCATCAACTGATGGACACTTAGGTTTTTCTATGTATTGGCTATTATAAATAATGCTGCTCTGAACATGGGGGTGTAGATATCTCTTTGATATAGTGTTTTCTTTTACTTTGGATGTATTTCCAGAAGTGGAATTGTTGGATCACATGGTAGTTCTATTTTTAATTTTTTGAGGAAACTCCGTACTGTTTTCCATATTGTCTCTACCAATTTACATTCGCACCAACAGTGCACAAGTGTTCTCTTTTCTCCACATCCTTGCTAGCATTTCTTATCTCTTGTCTTTTTGATGATAGCCATTATAATAGTCATGAGGTATCTACTTACTGGTACGAAAGATGCTCGTAATACAGTAAGTGAATATTGAAGAGTGAAAACCTTTACATACAGCATGATCCCAGTCTTATAAACTAATTTTAGAAACCCAATAAGTGGATAGTAAGTCTAAAATGATATGTATCAACATAGTAAAAGTGTTATCACAGAGTTGTGTAATGATAGATGCTTTGCTTCCTCCCCCCTTTTCTTACCTATATTTTATAAATACTTCCCCACAATAAACATGTATCACTCATGTATTTTAAAAGAATACTGTTTTTATCATGATTACACACAAACCTGTACACATAACCAATCAATAATCATCCAAATCATCGGTCCTAAAGTTAGAATGTTGTATAAAAGTTGCCTGGTAGGGAGATTTTTGCATCTGCAGAAAACTAACATGGATTTTTAGTCCCAAATCTGCCCCCAACTACTGCTGTTTCTCTAATCACAGAGACCCTGGATCTCTTGGTTTCAATGTACTTCTAAGTAAAATGGGGATAATGCCATTCACCTTACAGGCTACTGTGAAGATAAATGACAGGGTCCCATTTCAGGACTGTGTTTCAGAATCAAGAAGACATTAAAAAATACTCACTGCTGGACTCCACCTCAAGTTCTTCCAGCATAATCCAGGACTGATAAGATAGTGCTGGACTAATTCGTATGCACTGATTGTCATGGAGGTTCTCTTTCCTGGACACATGGGCTTATGTGGTGTGACACAGAATGAACTTCATTAATTAAAAATCATTGCACTCTCAGAGCAGGGAAGGAATGAATAGTCTGCTGTAGACTGGGGTCCTGCCAAGATTACCAACCAGGCTGAGATTGCTCAAGGATGAGTAAAAAGTTAAGCAAGTTGATGTTTATTACATTTTGATAAAAAGTTTTAAAAATATTTGCAAACGAAGCAACTGACAAAGGATTAATCTTCAAAATATACAAACAGCTCATGCAGCTCAATATCAAAAAAACAAACACCCCAATCCAAAAATGTGCAGAAGACCTAAATAGACATTTCTCCAAAGAAGATATAAAGATTGCCAACAAACACGTGAAAGGATGCTCAACATCACTAATCATTAGAGAAATGCAAATCAAAACCACAATGAGGTATCACCTCAGACCAGTCAGAATGGCCATCATCAAAAAATCTACAAACAATAAATGCTGGAAAGGGTGTGGAGAAAAGGGAACCCTCTTGCACTGTTGGTGGGAATGTAAATTGATACAGCCAGTATGGAGAACAGTATGGAGGTTCCCTAAAAAACTAAAAATAAAACTGCCATATGACGCAGCAATCCTACTACTTGGCATATACCCTGAGAAAACCATAATTCGAAAAGAGTCAGGTGCCACAATGTTCACTGCAGCCCTATTTACAATAGCCAGGACATGGAAGCAACCTAAGTGTCCATCAACAGATGAATGGATAAAGAAGATGTGGCACATATATACAATGGAATATTACTCAGCCATAAAAAGAAATGAAATTGAGTTATTTGTAGTGAGGTGGATGAACCTAGAGACTGTCATACAGTGTGAAGTAAGCCAGAAAGAGAGAAACAAATACTGTATGCTAACACATATGTATGGAATATTAAAAAAATGGTTCTGAAGAACCTAGGGACAGGACAGGAATAAAGAGGCAGACGTAGAGAATGGACTTGAGGACACAGGAAGGGGGAAGGGTAAGCTGGGATGAAGTGAGAGAGTGGCATGGACATATATACACTACCAAATGTAAAATAGATAGCTAGTGGGAAGCAGCCGCATAGCACAGGGAGATCAGCTCGATGCTTTGTGACCACCTAGAAGGGTGGGATAGGGAGGGTGGGAGGGAGACGCAAGAGGGAGAAGAAATGGGGATATACGTATATGTATAGCTGATTCACTTTGTTATACAGCAGAAACTAACACACCATTGTAGAGCAATTATACTCCAATAAAGATGTTAAAAAAAAGCTTTTGTTTACCAAAGGATAATGTCATAGTAACCTGAAGCAGCACTTCAAAAGTCCAAGAAGTTTATATTTTAAAGGGGCTTTAGTGATAATTGTGCCTGACCTCCACAACATAGCTGTACTCTCTAAACCTCGGCCCTGGCCACCTCTGCTTCAGTATCTCTGAGGTCCGGGAGCTCATGACTTCACTTCTCTTCCCATTCACTCTTTGGATGGTTCTGTGATAACATCTTTTCAACTCTTAGCCCTGATTCTTCCATAGGTCTGAGCTCTAGCACATGGAGTCACATAAAAATCTCACCAGGTTTTCTGTCAACAGCTGTCAACCGTATTACAAGTAACCCATCATTATTAATATAATCACCAAAGTTTCAGCCAAGGCACTATTTATAAATCAGAGCATATTTTTAGCTTATTCCTCTCCGATTTACTTTCTAACCTGCATCCATAAATGGGAGAGAAAAGGGTTGAGCTCCAACACAAAGAGAGTAAGAAGTAGCTGCCTCTGTCACGGGAGCTGGGAGGGATACAAGGTTGTTAATTACAGTTGATTACTGTAGCTATATAGCACTTTACATATTTAGAGTCAGCTTTCATTCTTCATCATAGGCTAATATTCATTAAGTGCCTACCATGCCCAGGGTATTAGCTTATGTGGTTAAAAGAGAGAGAAGTAGGAGGCATAAAATTGTGAGGCTAGATGGTTATGAGGTTTTTATACTAAAAAGAGAAATAATCCCAAGTGTTCATGAATTGACTTATTGATTCAGATGTTTATCAGACACAACTAAATGGTAGGAATAATACTGTGGAAAAAAAAAACAGATGAGGAACTTGCCTTTGTGGATATTACATTCTGGTCTCTGTCTCTGTTTACACATTTTGATAATTTAGTTCCCTGACCTTCAACCACAATAAAACTTGGTTTAAAGGATCCTTATAGGTCACTGGTCCAAACACTGAGTCATCACTTGAACATACCCACTAATGACGGAATGCTGTAGCTGTGGAGTAGGAAAAGGTGGCAACTAAGACTGCTAGCTGTGGGGTCAGATCTGAAATAGGGGCTGAGCTTTGGCATTTATTATGAACTGTGTTTCCTTGGGTCACTTACCAAGACTGACTCTCAATTTCTTCACCCGTAAAATGCTTCTCATACCTGTTTCCCAAGGCTGTTGTGAAGATTCAGTGAAGGTGATGCATGTAAAGCACTGGCATAGTGCCTCACGAATGGCTGCTGCTGTATTAACTACTATTGCATTATTATAAGCATAACTTATCATTATACATAATTATTATTGAATTCCTCCATATTTGGGGAACCTATGGGAAAGGCCCTTACATCTTCTGATAAGTAAGTCAGCAAAGCCCTTCCTAAAATATTTTCTAAACTATAAAGCGCCAGGTGAATCATCTCTGTTACAACTAGCCATAACAGAGTTTCTTATGACTGCCACCCATTTGACTTTCCTCTCTTTCCCCTGATGTTCCCTCTGTTATCTCTCCTCTAGGCTCGAGAGTCTGTTTCTTTAACTCTTCCTCATTGGAGAAAGTCAAAACGCCTCCATTTTGGTGAATCTGTCTCAAAACACGCTGCTCATATAAGCACCTAATGTTCTACAAATTCATCCCCACGCACCAAACACCATGTTAAACACCATTTTTTGTCATGTTGAAAGGCACTTCTAGTGACACATGTCTCAGTAAGTGATTCCATTCTTCAGAACACCTGTTGGAGAAGGGCTTTTCCATCTTCACTCTCTTCTCTGATAGGAAGGAATTATTCATAAAATAGAACATATTTCACGATACTGATGAGGACACATTTGCTGTTAGATGGGGCCGTCATGCATTTAAACATGAGTTGGCTGATTATGGTGTGCAGGTGGAATCTGGCTGCCTCCTTTTGTAAAAGTTTTATTTAAATACAGCTACACCCATTCATTTATATCTATATATTCATTTACATATATCTTTATATATAATATAATACATCATTATATATAATACATATAATATATATATTATATATTGTATATTTATATATATGTCTGTTTTCACTCTCCAACAGCAGAGCTGAGTAGTTGCAACAGAGATCCCGTGACCCACAAAGCCTAAAATATTTACCCTCTGACCTTTTACAGAAAAAGTTTGCTGACCCCTGCAGACCCAGTTTAGCATGTGGTTAGCTCCCATGTTGCTGAAGTGGTGAACTAACCCAGCACCTGAAAAACTACGATGAGCATGACATTCTTTCTCTGAGATACTGTTCTTTGCACATCTCCTATGGCAGATTCTGAAATGGATAGGTGGCTATGGCCTGCAACAGAATACAACTGTCCCTGCATCTTAGACTGCCACGCCATCTTAAAGTCACTCAGAGTTCACTCCCTTCCTGAAAGACACCCAGGCTATTTCACACAGCCATCATCCTGCATTATATACACCCTTCAACCGCTTTAACTCAACCTTCCCTTTTATTTTCTCTGCAGTCGCCAGTGCAACCCAACTTATACTGAACTTTCATAACTACCATCCTTCCTCAATTCTGCAACTTTTAAACTTCTTTCAATGTCTCTGAGGAGGCCTGGACCTTTGGTCCACCTCCCAGATGAATGCTCTTCTGCAGGGCTTCTGTCATGAGCCTATATCTTTCAGTGGTCCCATCAAGGCCTGCTGGGGTGGAGCAGGGATGGATTGAGTCTCCTCACAGCTCATGGCATCCTCTTAAATGTAAAAGAACTGGGGCTTCCCTGGTGGCGTAGTGTTTAAGAATCTGCCTGCCAATGGCGTAGTGTTTAAGAATCTGCCTGCCAATGCAGGGGACATGGGTTCGAGTCCTGGTCGGGGAAGGTCCCACATGCCGCAGAGCAACTAAGCCCATGCGCCACAACTACTGAAGCCTGTGCTCTAGAGCCTGTAGTCTGCAACAAGAGAAGCCACCGTGGGGCTTCCCTGGTGGCACAGTGGTTGAGAGTCCACCTGCCGATCTAGGGGATACGGGTTCATGCCCTGGACCGGGAAGATCCCACATGCCGCGGAGTGGCTGGGCCCGTGAGCCATGGCTGCTGAGCCTGTGCGTCCAGAGCCTGTGCTCCGCAACGGGAGAGGCCACAACAGTGAGAGGGCCGCGTACCACAAAAAAAAAAAAAAAAAAAAAAGAGAAGCCACCACAATGAGAAGCCCCCGCTCGCCGCAGCTAGAGAAAGCCCGCGCACAGCAACAAAAGACCTAACGCAGCCAAAAAATAAATAAATAAATAAAATCTGTTTTTAAAAAATGTAAAAGAACCAAGTAATTTGGGCTGAGAGCCACATCATAGATCACTGCAGAAGAGGAAGCTAAAGATCAGAAATATCAAAAGGCTTCCTCAGTCACAGAGCCAGTTCCTGGTTGACTTGAAATCCAGCCCTCAGGCTCCCAGTCTAGTGCTCTATTGCACATACTACCCCACTACTCTTTGGATTCTAAAGAGAAGTCACAGTTTTCAGTGATTTCATTTCCTTTGCATATATCATGATATTGATCACATTGCCACCGACATCCTTCCCAGAACCCTTCCTTTGTCTCTTCCATCTGAGAAGCTATTTTTTTCCTCTCTGTTCTCCTCTGACCTTGGAACCTTCCGGAGATCCTGCCTTAGGTTTATCTAAATTAAATCTCTTCCCTGGACTGTTTACCTATTCCTCTAAGCACTTCAGTGCGGTTGATAATTTCTTTCATCATCTTCTCCTGTGCTTTCAATTCTATGTAATTTGTCATCGGCCATAAATCTGAATAATGTACAACTGGCTTCATCTTAGATCATTGTAGATTTTAATAAACAGTGCCCATCTCATTATAGACCCCTATGGAGCTGGGCTGAGCTAATCCTTTTCTTTTTGATGTGGTGAGAACCCCTGATTTTGCCTTTGTCTTTCCCCGCTGGGAGGAGTGAGAAGGCCATGAGCAGAGGTGACCCGTCTAGCATCATTTTGTCCATGGATGGTTGAGTGGTGAGTAGAAGCCACTTCTCTCCAGCTCACAGCCTGTTGCCAGGGGAACCATGCTTCTCTATCCATGGTCTCTGTCCTCCAGGACATCACGTCTTGCCTGAGGCTTCAGGAACAATGCTGGGGAGGTTACCAGGGAAAACACTGAATTCCACTCTTCATTACTCCACTGGGAGCAGACCTTGGGGTTCCGGCATTAGCTCAATTCCCAGCATTCACTTCGAAGTGACCTCATTGTTTCTGAATATTCCTAATTTTACTTTTAAACTGTCTTCTGGGATATAGAGCACAGCTCCCTGACTCACCTTCAGGTCCTGTTCAAATGTTACCTTACCTGAGGCTTTCCCTGACTACCTTATTTAAAAGAATGACACCCTCCATTCCCACACCCCCTAGCCCCCCCATGCTTTACTTTTCCCCATAGCACTATGTATTCTTCTTGTTTGTGCTTATTGGCTGTCATTAGACTGAGGGCTCCATGAGAGCAGGCAATTTTATCTTATTTTATTTTATTTTTTTTTTTTTTTATTTTTATTTTTTCTGTACGCGGGCCTCTCACTGCTGTGGCCTCTCCCGTTGCGGAGCACAGGCTCCGGACACACAGGCTCCACGGCCATGGCTCGCGGGCCCAGCCGCTGCGCGGCATGTGGGATCTTCCGGGATAGGGGCACGAACCCGTGTCCCCTGCATCGGCAGGCGGACTCTCAACCACTGCGCCACCAGGGAAGCCCCTCTTATTTTATTTTTAATTAATTTATTTATATTGAGATATAATTGACACATAACTTTGTATTAAGTTTAGGGTATACAGCGTATTAATTTGACACATTTATATATTGCAGTGTCGGTTAAAACCCCTATTACACCACATAATTACCAATTCTTTTTTTTGGTGGGAACAGTTAAGACCTAGTTTCTGAGTAACTGAAATTTATGATATATTTGACCCTTGAACAACACAGGTTTGAACTGCACGGGTCCACTTATATGTGGAGTTTTTTCAGTAAATACCTATATGTACAATGTATTTTCTTTTCCTTAATGATTTTCTTAATAACATTTTCTTTTCTCACTTTATTGGAAGAATACAATATATAATAAGTATAACATAACAAAATATGTATTAATTGACTGTTTACGTTACTGGTAAGGCTTCTGGTCAACAGTAGGCTACTAGGAGTTAAGTTTGGGGGAGTCAAAAGTTATATGCGAATTTTTGACTGTGAGAGGGGTCGGTGCCCCTAACTCCCAACTTGTTCAAGGATTAACTCTGCACTGTTGTTCTCAGGGTAGGCGCTTCAGTCTGTTTTGCTCACTATACGCCCATTGCCTAGAGCCAAATATTCGTTGAATGAATGAATGAGTAATTACAGAGCTGCTGCTGCTGCTGCTGATTTGGTCTTTATACACAGAGAGGACTGGACAGTCTTCAGAGAGATTTGACTTCCTTTATCTCATTTGATTTTCGTAGAAGTGAGGATTACTATCTTCATTTTCAGAAAAGGAATCCTAAGATCAGAGAACAAGCCAGTTCTTTCCTCCTTCCTTCCTCCTTCCTTCCTCCTTCCTTCCTTCCTCCTTCGAATAACCAACAGTCGAGTACTTTGCATCGATGTGATGCTATCACACAGCCTGTGTCAAATTCTGACTTTGTCTTAATTTCTTAAATATAGGATCTCAGGTACATTATTCAACTTCTGAAACCTTATTTCATTCTCTGAAAAGATGGGGGATACCAGTATCTGGAAGATATCAAGAGGATGTAATTAAATATATGCAAGTACTTAGAACAGTGCCTGACGTACAGTAACCTCTCAGTGTTAGCTGCTGACTTTATTATCCTTACCTATGAGCAATACCACCATCACCACCACTATCACGATATCAGCATCAGCACCACATGACCATCATCACCATCATAGCACCACTGCCGCCACCATTACAGTATCACTACCACCGGCATCACAACGTTGCCACCATCACCACCACCACATCATTCATCACCAGCATCATCACCACCATTGTCACCACGACCACATCACTGCGCTGCCACCACCACCACCATCATCACATCACCATCGTTAACACCATAGCCTCCACCATTGTGGGTCAGGCATTGTAGTAGGTGCTGTGGCTCTAGAATGAGGAACAAAATAAAAGGCAACAGATTTATTAGCTATAACTTATAGTCTGCGTTAATTGCTTGATATATCCTTAATCCTTGTAGCAACCTTGTGAAAAGTGTATTATTTCACACAGCTAGAAGACAGCAGAACTATGAATTATAACTATGTCTGCCTGATAATAATGTCCTTAATCTCTCTACTGTACTTACAAGATGTAGTGAGAGAGGGAGGTATTTGATAACTACTACGCTATAGTATAGTGTAATAACTGAAGAAAATAGAAAGGCAGGACATAAGCAGACAGGATGGCCACCTGACCAGACTGTAAGAAGAGGGAGAGGGTAAGGAAGTCTTCTTAGAGGAGGCATCATGAGGCGAATCTTGGAACATGACATGGAGTTAGCCGAGGCCCCATGCTAGCAAACAGCAGAGCAAAGACAGCTCTGGGACCTCGAGTTCACTCCACTGCACGCTGTCTGTAAACCCCCATTCTGTGACACAGAATTATTTTCTCTAGTCCCTGATCTCCTGTTGCTCATAAAGACTCTACTCTTGGCAAAGTGGGGGCCTCACCCCATAGCTTGTGAAGAATGCTTTGCCAAGTGCCGTCAGCCACTGTCAAGCCACTCCCAACAGGATGCCAGTCATTATACATCTGAAGTAAGTCTGTCACCACAATGTGACGAGTCCCACTCCCATTCAGTTTCTTCAAAGAGAATGAAGACTTGTAGTCCATGCTGTTTCCACAGCTGTTCATTGATGCACAGCAAAAGAGAGCACCTGGATGTCTCCCAGAATGTACACAAAGTAGAGAATACAGGGAAGACATGATCTTTTGACTTTTAGAAGTTCTGTCTAATGGTACTAGAGAAAATGAGTTTGTTCTTTGGATACTCTTCTAGGTGGACAAATGTTGGTTAATGCCACTGCCTGAACATTAAGCACTTTGGAAGAAACACTGCAAATGAAGCCTGGGATAGCATGGGTTCAGGTCCAAGACTTAATTACCAGTAGGAAGGCAGAGTGGCCCAAAGGACAGGGTAAGCTGGGCTGAAAATAATAGTGGATCAGTTGATCCATGAAGCAATTGGTCAGTTATGGGAGTCAAGGCAGAGAGGTCAGGCTAGTAGTGGCCTGAGGGGCCATGAAGGTTGGGTTGAGATGTTTGGTTTTTAGTCACTGGATGATGGAAATAAATGTTTCATGAGAAGAAGGGCAATTTTAGAAAGACAAATGTGGCAGCACAGACTCAGATCTCAATCTGGGGCATCACAGGGATGTGAAGAGGTAATCCAAGCCAGTCATAACGGGCTGCAGTCTCCTTTCTGCCCACTTGGCCATCACAGAGCTCTTCCTTCTTCTTGCATCTTTAGTAGGGCCTGATCGGACTTTGCAAGAGGTCTCACTAAGTGTTTTTGCAGATGCCTGCCTGGGCAGGTTGGTGCTGTGAAGGGTGTGTGCTGTTAAGGTGGGCAGAGGCAATGCAGGGTCCTTCCCATGTACCTGGCTGGCTTTCCACAGGTCATCCCATGGACCACAGCTGTCATCTTGTCATCTCCTCATTTACCCTTACCATTCACCTGAGTCCACTGTGGATATTCAGAGCAAAATGAATGAAACAACCCAACATCATATTTTCAGAGTTGGAAGGACTTGGAACCTGCCCAGTCTTTCTCACTGTTCAGATGGGGAAACTGAGGGGAAAGATCATCCCAAACTTACACCGTAAACTGGCCTAGAACCCAGACCTCTTGATTGCGTCCAGAGATTCTTGTCCAGAAGAAAGTTCAAGTGGAATAAACCCCAAATCTCCAAGATTTCAATAGGTTTCCCAGAGGGATTTCCAGCATCGAGCTGTATGAATGTCCTGTGAGCTGACCAAGAGCCACATTCTGACATTGTGCAGAGAACCTGCAGGCATGGCCAGGCCTGGAGGAGGAGGAGGGTTGGGTGAGGGCTGAACTGTTAGTTGCTGGGGGAGCAGACACACTGAATAAAAGCTTGCCCCTCTGCCAACCTCCTGTACCCATCTCATGGTCTTTGCTCCACGCTGTTTCCCCTAAATCTTGTCACAGCTGCAAGTTATCAGCTTAAAATATCATGGGATGTACACTTTAAATGAGTGTACTTTATGGTATATCAATTATATGTCAACGAGACTGTTTAAAAGTGATGGGAAGGGGGCGTCTCCTGGGTAATGTGCTCAAGGGAGCACAATTCCGCCTCCTACTGTCCATCACTTCTGAGTCTTTTTTTTTCCTTCAGTTTCTAGTGGCTTTGTTTTGACATACACAACCTCAGACACAAGCGGGGTGGGCAGCGCTAGGTGTACAGAAAGGGGCAGGCTCCGCCCAAGGCCTCAGCACCCCGTCCCCTGCACTGCAAGGTCCCGGGAGAACGCAACCGCACCCAGACGCGACCGGAGCCACGTGTCATATCCGGGCGCAGGGCTGGGGTGGCGTGGACAGGCTTAGGCAGCTTCCAGGAAAGTGGAGCAGAGAGCAGTCCTCCAGGCGAGGCTGACAGTTCCCGAGAAGCAAAGGAACCAGGCCCTTCCCACGGTTCTCCCCGAAGTTTTCCCCGTTAAAACATTTTTTTACATGGGCACAAACAAAACCAAATTGAACAGTTTTAACGTTCCAAGCAATCTGCCTCTAGAGGTGTGCACGTGGCCACATGTGAGCAAGGGAACAGAAGCTACGGAAATATCCCCGGCCTTTGGTCCCTTAGGAGAATGCCCAAGCCCACTGCACAGCCCTGGATGTGAGGGAGGGGTGGGGCCCCTGATAAGTTGCTACATTTGTCCCCTTCCTCTTTAAGCACCGCCCAGCCCATCCTGCTAAGGGGCTGGAGTCTGCTTGGCCCAGGGAAGCACTGTAGAGAGGGGTTGCTTGAACGCTGCAACCCGCGATCCCATCTTGCACTTTGGTCCCAAGTTGGGCCTGGCAGGGACAGGGCTCTCTGGCATGGAGCAGGGCGAAATAGTGGCAAAGAGCATGTGCATACACGCATGCCCAACACCTGCCAGATAACAGGGCTGGGTCTCCCAAGTGTTCAAAAGTGCTGAAAAGAAGGGACCGTGGCCTGGGGGAGAAGCAGCAAATCCCAGCCCTGTTCTTTTAGTGCCAGGAAAACACTGAATATAAGTGGGCACAGCCTCTCTTGCGATGCAGAGCAGAATGGGGCAGCATCTTTTTTGTTTGTTTGTTTGTGGTACGCGAGCCTCTCACTGTTGTGGCCTCTCCCGTTGCGGAGCACAGGCTCCGGACGCGCAGGCTCAGCGGCCATGGCTCATGGGCCCAGCCGCTCCGCGGCATGTGGGATCTTCCCAGACCGGGGTGCGAACCCGTGTCCCCTGCATAGGCAGGCGGACTCCCAACCACTGCGCCACCAGGGAAGCCCGGGGCAGCATCTTCCACAATATATGAACTCAGAATAGCGCATCCCCAGGCTGAGTCTTCTGGGAGAACCAACTTGCCTCGTCTCTTTCCTGTCGATACTTATCCCACCATTGTTGAGTCCATCCCGTCGGTTCCCTCCTACAACCATAGTCCTTACTGCCCCTCAACATACTGGGTGACGATTAAAACAGATCCAAACCTCAGGCTTCCCAGATCCTGGGCCTGCTCTTCCCTGCCATTCACTGTCCCACACCCCTGCCTCTTCTCTCTTTTGTGCTTCTCTCTTCCCTGGCAGGCAACATTTTGAACTTTCTCTTTCATCAAATCACAGGGCTGGTGAGAGCACACGATGTTAGCTGAGGCTAGGTTAAAGAAGCCTTCGTTTTCTAGTGATTATTAAAAACTACAACAACGAGATTTTTCCTTTTGTAATTTTCATATTTCTAGCTGTGGCCTTTTCTCTTCCGCTTAGAGAAGCCCCTTTAACATTTCTTGTAAAACTGAACAAAACAACAACAAACGTATGTCTCATGTTTTGATTTCTGTCAACCTGCAGATAAGAAAGGCTGCAAGTATGGCTGGTTCATAGCACCGGCACCTCCACCCTCACCGCTAACTCGTGACTCCACCGGCTGCATGCGCAGTTGGTTGTAGCATTTATCTATCTTGAAACCACTAGAGTCCCTGTTTCGGATGCCAAGGCTCTAAAGCTACTATATAGTCCGTTACAGACATGGTTACAGAGGTGGACTGCCGCGGGCCTAAAGCACAACGCAATTTATTTCTGTGAATCACCTTTCACGCTAAAGCCATCAAAGACAGTGCCTCGGGGGCAGCGCAGAGAGGGGCCCAGGCAATAAGAAACAGAGAGCAGGAGACGCACAGTAGCTTGACTGGGAGACTGGAGGTGGGCAGAGAGCAGGGGAGCCAGGGGCATGTGGAGAATGAAGAAAGCTCTCGCCAGCCAGGATCCGTGGGGCCCTTCACTAGGCAGGGCTGCGGGGGAGAGATCATTAGTTTTTTACAGACCCTTGATGTGTAGGGCTGAATCTCTGGGCTGCTGCGGGATTCCAGAGCTAGGCTTTGCTTTGCAAAGCTTGCTTATGCTCTTCTTATGTGTCAGGAGCCAGGAGCAGACACATTGTCCTTCCTCGCTCGGTTTACAGTCTACTGACAAACACTGCATGGGGTTGAAAGGGGACAGCAGGTGTCATTGGCAGATTTGTAGATTACCTGGTTCCCAAGATGTCTCACGGCTTTTATTTTTCCAGGGTGCCCTGCTCACCCTTCAGGCCTATGGAACCTCTCCCTCTGAAATGGGTAACAATGATATTTTTATTTTACAGTTGAGGACACTGAGGCCCAGAGGGAGTGATGAACCCATCCAAGGTCTGTCTATTAGCGTTACTAGTATTAAAACTCAGACATTCCGGTCTCAGAACCCTTGAACTTTAACCACAAAGGTGACCTGTCTCGGTGAAGGCACTGGCAGTGGCAATGGAGAAGAGAGAATTGACTGGAAATACGAAAGAGGTAGAAAAATAAGCTGGCTGCCCTTTCTCCCTTTCTCTGCAACCTCAAGTTAGTTAAGAGGTTAGCAGGTAGAGGTGGAATGATGGAATGAAGCAAAATGTTTCTAAAAGGCATATGAGCCAAAAAGTTAAAGTTTTTCTCCAACATCATGTTAGTTGAAATTTTCACTCAGCCCAGAGGAGTCCATCAGCCATTGCCGAGGAAACAGAGTACAAATTAATGGATTCCATTGAACAAACTTAGCTAGGGTGTCTGTTGTGTGAAATGCACTCACTTAGATGGCTGGGCTGGGGGACAGGGTGAGGAGGGAGGAGGTGAGAGGAAGAAGATCCACGGATGAGCGTGCTAAGGGCCTTTCCCCCAGAGGAGCTGTCAAATCTTGCTAATGTAGGTCAGAATAATAAGGGATACAGTGGAAGGAGGCCAGTACTTGTGGGGTTGGGAATAGGAGGTCCAAGAAAATTTATTGATGGGGATTAGATCGAAACTTGGCCCTGAGAGACGATTAAAAGTCTTCAGTGGAGAGAGGGAAGGGTGAAGAAGAAGAGAGCAGAAATGGGAAAAGAATTTGAAAAAGAATAGATGCATGTATATGTACAACTGAATCGCTTTGCTGTACACCTGAAACTAACACAACATTATAAATCACCTGTAATCCAATATAAAATAAAAATTTAGAAAAAAATACTTCCATCATTCAATTTTTTTCATGTCCCCTTTTAAAAAATGAAAGTGTAGTTGATTCACATTACATTAGTTTCAAGTGTACAACATAGTGGTTCAATATTTTTATAGATTATACTCCATGAGATATAATTGACATATAGCACTGTATAATTTTGAGGTGTACGACATAATGATTTGACTTACAATACATGATGAAACAATAGGTTTAATATCCATCATCTCATATAGATACAACATTAAAGAGAAAGATAAAAGATATTTTTTTTCCTTGTGTTGAGAACTCTTAGACTCTTAACAACTTTCATTTATAACCTGCAGCAGTGTTAATTATCTTTATCATGTTGTACATTACATCCCTAGTACTTAGTTATCTTATAACTGGAACTTTGTACCTTTGACTATCTTCATCCACTTCCTCCTCACCCCATCCGCCACTTCTGGTAGCCACAAATCTGATCTCTTTTTCTGTGAGTTTGTTTTTTTTGTTTTTGAGGTATAATTGGTCTACAATGCTATCTTAGTTTCTGGTACAAAACATAGTGATTCGATATTTCTAAAAAGAAAATAAAAAAAAGAAGAAGAAGAGAGCAGGAGGGCATTGTTGGCAAAGTGAGTAGCTTGCTCCAAGGCATAGAAGCAGGAGAGTACAGAAGGGAGACCTGGCTGTGGCTTAGAACTTGGGCGTGGGGTTGTGGCAGGATTCAGGAGGGGTGTGGAAGCACAAGTGTGATGGGATGGGGTCAGTGTCTGCTGCACCTTGAATGTTACAGGTGAAACCTGGACTTCCCTATGAGTGAAAAAAGGGGTGGCTTAGTGATCGAGGATGATGATTTTGATGGCAAAAATGGGGATAAATTTGGTGACAGCGACAGCCTAGATATAGAGGACACCTAGGAGCTTCTGTCGGTACTGCCAGCCTTGGCTCTTGGGAGGGTGACAGACTGAAAACTTGGTGACAAATCAAAGACATAGGTAAGGGGAAAAGAAGAGTCAGAAGACTCTTGGTCTCTTTCTGGGTGACTCAGTGGACTACAGCACCATCACTGAGAAAGGGGGTGCAAAAGGAGGGACAGAATAAGGTGGAGATGAAAATTATGACCTTGGATTTGGACGTGACCAAGCAATGAACAGCTGGCATTTGTAGATACTTATTTAATATTGGGAAGGGGTGCTTTACCGGGAGAACTAACTTGAGACCAAGAAAAAAAGCTGCCTATATTCACATCACTCACCTTCCAAACACATGTCCTGAAAATATTTTGAATCATTTATGCTCTTGTCTACCCGCTATTTGTTCAGTTGGTTAGAGAATGATGTTCACAAATCTAGAGCGATAGGTTTCAGTCCACCATATGTGCCAGTTAACTTGGTCTATTCAACAGACACAGACCACACCTCTGACCACCTTGGGTCATATCTCCAATGGGCTAGAAGACCATCCCAATTCTTAGACGTGCAATTAAATGAACAATGATGGTGGAGAGTGGGTGGTAGCATTACTCTGTACACACATCCAACACTCTAAACTTAATGGGGCATTTTTGCTTCCACTTGCCAGATCCTAACAACACAGTAAAAATGGCTTATGCCTCTTTAGAATGTAAAATCCATGCGCCACTCTCCCTCCCCTGGAGATTTCAGTACACCTCACTAAAATGGGTACATGGACCCAGTGAGGACGTTGCTTGGCTCATACAGAATTGAGCATCTGCTGAGCCAAAAAGACTTCTTGAAATGTTATTTCCATGTATTAAAAAATCCCAATGAATGTAATTATTTTCTAATGTAAAACCACATTATAATGTTGAATAAACTTTTTCAAATATGCTCCTTTCCCTGAAGACATTGATACGTATCCCACAGAAGTCAGACATTAATCTGACCCCTTGTTTAAGACTGGCGACTGCATCAGAGTGGGGAGTTATAATCCTGTGTCATAGATGCCCAAGAACATATATACGGTGTACCCAGGATCACACAACTGGTAGTGACTGTCCTGAGGCTCATGCCACAACCTGACACTGTCTTTCCATGAGCCACTGACAGTACATTACCATCTGTATATTTTTTTTTTTTTTTTTTTGCGGTATGCGGGCCTCTCACTGCTGTGGCCTCCCCCGTTGCGGAGCACAGGCTCCGGACGCACAGGCTCAGCGGCCATGGCTCACGGGCCCAGCCGCTCCGCGGCATATGGGATCCTCCCGGACCGGGGCACGAACCCGTATCCCCTGCATCGGCAGGCGGACTCTCAACCACTGCGCCACCAGGGAGGCCCTACCATCTGTATATTTACCAGTTACATTTCCAGGCAGGAAATCTTTATTCATCCCATTACCAAAGGGGCTTATGAAACGAAACCGAACATGCAAGATGTTTCAAGTTGCTATTAAGTTTTATTGAAGCATTTACTACCTTAGTTGGTTGTTTTGCTTTCTCGAGACATTCTTTCAGCTTGAATTTCTAAGGAGTTTTTTCCCCTATAGTTTCTGCCAATAGATCCAGGCTATTCCACAGTTCCTTCTCCCCATAGGGGCATTTATTAGTCAGTCTCTCAGCTAAACCTTCACTTGGCATCAAATACCGACGTCGAGTAACTCAACTGTTCTCCAAGACAGGCCAGTCTGCTAATTACATTCCTTGGACCTCAGGCTTCAGAGAAAATTTAGCAGTAGAGGCACAGAGAGGAAAGAAAGAGGGATTCTCTTCTCTCAACTTGCTTTGGAACAAAATAAACATTTTCAGGTTAGGCAACTTTTCCAGAGCAAGCATGAGAGTAGCCCCCAAATTTTCTGAGAACTCGCTGTCACAAATCAAGTGTAGAAACACCATGGCCTGGTGGCAGAGGGTCTCATTGGTCAGTCCTCACACTCTGGAATTTGATAGACCTTGATTTGATTCCCAGCTCTGCATTTTTGTAGATGGGTGACCTTGGGTAAATTATTCTATTCTGAGCCTCATATGAGCTACCCATTTCGAATTGGGCACTATAATGGCGTGGGTCTGAGGACTGTTGGGAACGGTCAGTGAGATTATGCACAAGATGTGTTTAGCAGAGTATCTAGCACTCATTTGACAGCTGGTGTGACTTCTGCAAACTTCTAGTCAAATATCTCCTGCCTTCTTGCCTGTGCACACGCAGTGTTTCTACTTAGAATGGCTTTTCCCAGAACTATCGCCAACAGTAGAAATCGAGCCCCACCCTTCAAGGGTCAGCTCAAATGTTCCCTCTCCCACACAGCATTCTTCGATAGCTCCCTCCCCAGACTGATGAGTATCTTGCCCCTTTGAGCATTGATTGGTACTATTCTGACTTTCTCATGTCATGTAGTACTTTTATTTGAGTAAGCATTTCAGCTCTTCAAAGTACTTGAGGGTTGGTGCCATTGCCTTATACTGTGTATTCATTCCCACAGACCTCTGCACTTCTCCACTTGTCACACCTTATTGTGATTTAATACCTGTCTTCCCAGCAGGGACCTGAGTTGTATGCCTAGTACTTAGCAAATGGCAGGCATCCAATGGACATGGGTTGAACAAATGAATGAATGGATGGATGGCTGAATGAATGAATGAAAGAAAGCTTCTTTCAATCCTCTTTATATCTCCTACAGTGCCCAACTCATAGTAGGTCCTCAATATTTGTTTAAAGACAAATTCAGTAGGTGTAGTGAGAGGATTCACAAACTCAAATGCCTTTGGGAGCCATGTGGGTAATTAGCATGAGTGAAATGGCCTGGGAATTATGCAATATGGAAAAGCAAGAATAGTTACTAACTGTAAGAGTACATTCCTCTTCTAAAAGAACCCACATGCAATTTTTTAAAGATACTTCTTGTTAAGCAAAAACACATCTATGGGCCAAATTGCTGTTACTATCCACTTTTCTATGACCTTGTGCTATGAGTTGAGTGAGGTCCTTGACCCGCAATGCTTAGAAATTTGTTTCAAATGGAAGCAGTGTTCATTGGTCAATAGGTGCGGAGCATATGTGTGGGGTATCTCTTCTGTTCTTTTGGGGCCTCGTCTCACCTTTATGAAAGCCTCTCCTGGAATCCATGCGAATCTTCCTGCTCAAAATTGTTTTGTGTGTAAATTCTCAAATAGACAGCAAGTTACAGCTTTTTCACACTCATGTATAAATAGCCAGTAAATAATTCTTATATTAGACCTTTCTGGGTAACTTATCAGTTAAAAATACCAATCCTTCAACTAAATTGGGGGAGAGATAGTAATAGGGAGAACTGTAGCTTGGAGAACAGGGAACTCTAATCACAGGAGGAAATCTTAGCGACTAGGAAGCCTTCATGGTGTGTATCTCTCGAATCACACGACATACCATCTCCCCACCCTACAAATGAACTCTCATGTCCTGTAGTGAGAACAGACCAGAACTAAATGACCTCCAAGGCTCTATGAGAATCATGAATGAATCAGATCAACGACACCCGCAGCAGGCTTTGCAACGGAGGTTGGTAAAGGTGCGGGCAGGGTTAAAGGTTGGAAATGGATTCATTTTCCACAATTAGGTTTCCATTCAGAGGCTGGCTTTTTTTTTTTCTTGTTACAGCCCTTCCAAATCTGTTCAGAGCTAATGTCCAAGCTGTGGGTCCAGCATGTGTAAAGGAGCCCTCCGTGTTCAGAAGCAGTGACCTCCAGTTCTCCTCCCTTGCACCATCTGATGGAGGGACCCCCAAGCCTGCAGCCCATAAAGTAGAGCAGACATGTCAGGAGAAATGGACCAGAAAGAGTACTGGCAGGTCCTCCCCCTGCCCCTGCCCCACTCCACAGGAGGCTCCTGTAGTATGCATTACGCACTGATTCCTGGTAAAGCATTAGGACGGACTGTGAAGGTCACAGGCACAGCTGTAACACTACCTGTGTGTGAACCAGTCCCTTCCCCTTTCTGGGCCTTGATTTGTTCATCTGTGTTAAATATAAGGCTGGGGAGTGGGGTTGGATTTGAGCAACTCTAAGCTCTGACTCTTCACAATTCACTGTTTTCTAACTAGGCTGTCTCTTCTGGAATGTAGATAACAGGAGATAAAGGATTTCAGATGTCAGGACTTCAGAGATAATTTTCCAGGGGAAATCTGGAACCTCACTTTGCTTCTGAGTGAAAATGTCCATCTGGCCCTAAACAGGCACTACTTTGAATATTTTGATTTTTCCAATACAACTGCTTGGCGATCTTCCACTCTCTTCCGACCATTAAACTTTGTTTTTTCTCCTGGTAGCCACCACTCCCTAACACTCATGTACGTACACATACACTCACACACACACACACACACATGCCTACACACACAGACCATGTCAGTTCCTGCCTCCATGCCAATCCCACTTACCTGCAACTTGGAATGCCCCCCCACCACTTCCAGCCAGATACTGCCCCTCCTGCAAACACTGGAAACCTTTTCCTGACTGCCCCAGCCTACCACCATCTCCCTCTCCTCTGAACGCTCATCAGACTCACAGTTCAGGTATCCCATGGCTTGTGCCTGGTCTGAGTTTTTACACTGCTCCATGTTCAACCTACCACGGCCTCTAAGGCCCCCTATGACCTGGACCCTGTTTGCCACAGTGTGTTGCCTCCTCTCCCCCTCGTTTTGCTCACTTTGTTTCAGCCCCGTGGGCCCTCTTTCTAGCCTTCAGATGCTCCATGACTGTTCCTGCCCCATGGGCAGGCCCTTGCTCCCCTCTGCCGCCAGATCTTGGCATGATTGACGATTTCTCTTCATGGAGCCCTTCACTCACATGTCACCACCTCACTCCATGACCACCCTTCTTTTTTTCTTAACTTTTATTGGAGTACAGTTGATTTACAAGGTTGTCTTAGTTTCAGGTGTACAGCAAAGTGAATCAGTTATATGTATACATATGTCCACTTTTCCCATGTAGGCCATTACAGAGTATTGAGCAGAGTTTCCTGTGCTATACAGTAGGCATGACCACCCTTCTTAAATGGTGAATTTTCCTCTCCCATCACACTCTATTCCATTCCTTTTAATGTTTTCCTCCTAGCACTTAATTACTATCTGAGGTTTTTGGGGTTTTTTTTGCGGTACGCGGGCCTCTCACTGCTGCGGCCTCTCCCGTTGCGGAGCACAGGCTCCGGACGCGCAGGCTCAGTGGCCATGGCTCACGGGCCCAGCCGCTCCGCGGCATGCGGGATCCTCCCGGACCGGGGCACGAACCCGTGTCCCCTGCATCGGCAGGCGGACTCCCAACCACTGCGCCACCAGGGAAGCCCTATCTGAGGTTTTTTTATTGATGGGTTCATCTACGGTTTGTCTTTTTCCCCATTCACCCCCAAGAGACTAAAAGCATCAGGGGAATAGGAGGCTGCCTTGATCCTGTCTCCACTCCTCATTTCTAGAACAGGCCCCAGCAGGTTGTGGGTGATGAACATTTTTTAAATAAATGAGTGAATGCCTATAAACTGCTCACATGTTTATGAATGATATGCCTCGCTAGATTGTAGCTCTCTCAAGAACAGGGCCTTCTCTATATTTAGGTGCGAATAACTAAATAAATATGGCTCACGTCAGATGAGAAAATTTGCTTACTACTAGTCTATGACTATCTCAAGGCTAAATTATTCAAGAAAACACAAATGGACCAAGGAAGAAAAATAGTAGACTAGTGACATTAGCAGGAAGTTTGCCAAAGAATTGGAGGTTGATGATCAGCAGTGGCTGTGAGAAAACTACGCAGTTTTGCAGGCTTGACTTGTAAAATGGACACAGTAATGACTGCAGTGAGAGCTAAGGGCGTAATGAGTGGGAAAGTCCCCTGTAAGTTGCTATAATGTAAGATAGAATGAGTGGTGATAAGTTATTAATCACCTGTCCTGTGGGCAAATATATGGGTGCTTGCTCCTGGTCGTGCTGGAGCGTTAAGGTCCCCTGGTGACGCCTGCTGGATGGAGTGGGTGGAAGAGGACCTGCCACGGGAGCGCTCACACATCAGTCGAGCTTGGTCAAACATTCGAAAAATCTGATGGAGCTCCTTTGCTCCCTCACTGCAGGCTGGCAGATGGCTGGGCTGTGGGGCACTGAACAGGAACTCTGAAGCAGGGTAAAGGGATTCCTGCTGCTTCCTGGCTTCAGTCCTAAGCCTCACTGGAGGCTTAACAGCTCTGGGTGTATCACATTTGGAGAGAGTCTTTAGGACCCCAACCTCTCCTGGCTGTCAGTGAGGAAACCTACAGGAAATTATCCAGACAGGGAAAGAGCTGGTTAGATTCTAGGGATATGGAACAAAGCCCCAGCAGTTTCAGTTCCCACTGGGTGCATCAGGTGTCTGGAACAGCAGAATGTCCCTCATTTTACCAATGGAGAATCTGAGGCAGGGGGAGACGGGCATAGATGCATTAAGATTGAAAACCAAGCCCAGGGCTTGACTGCATGTCTTTGGACCCTCAGTTTTAAAATTACTTTTACCGTCACCTGCTTTCTCTCAGTTTCACATCATAAACTGCATATTTCTGTCCCTCAGCCAGCCGTCTTATGAGAGTCCAATTGACACAAGCAGGATGGAGCAGGAAGGTAGACATCTTGAATGAATAATGCATTAGGTACAATACTCACCAGACTAAGCCTCTCAAAGCCCCAGATCGTTTTCTGTTTTGTGACACATAGCCATATATGCCAGAGATTAAGAGAAAAGGCTGACTTCAGACCAACCTGGATTCAAATGTCCGTCTTTCTGGCTAAGACCTATGTTAATTCGGGTAAATCACTTATCGTCTCTGAACATTAGCCATTAACTACCATCACTACATTTATATCAACAACATGAAGCAAAGCATGGCATCGCAGTGAATAGTAGGTGCCCAGTAAATACTCCTTGCAACGAATTGCCCATCATTATCCTCCTGGCTCCATAGCTGATTTGTCACTCTCCTGTCCCCCCTTGTCACTGTTTTGGTAGGTCTACTCGATTCTGCCTGGCTCTGTGGGCTGAGACAAAAGGGACCTATTTCTTCCATCATCATCTCTCTCTTTATTTTCATCACACATCCAGGTGAGCCACTTCTATATTGTGGCAACATATCGGGTGTGCTGTCCAATCTAAGGTGAAGATAAATATGGGGACATCTAAGACGCTGTGTCTTCTTGTCAGGCCAGGAATTGAGGGTTTGGCCAATGGATTTCTTATCCCTACAAGGGCTCTATTCCCTTCCCATTAATAACGCTAAAGCCAGGGGTGTTTACACACACATACAGCCCTTCTTCTTTCAACAAACAGTCCCTGAGTACCTCCTATTTCTAGACTTGTGGGTTCTAATGCTGGAAGTAGCAGTTGTGCAGGAGACAGACCTGGTTCATACCTTAATCGAGCTTATTCTCTGGGAGAGAAAAATGATGGTCAAGTGATTACATAAGCAATGGTCTAATTTGCCTTGTTGTAAATGCTTCCAAGGAAAAGTATACAGTGCTTATCAACTCGTAGGAGGAAGAAGAAGCTAACCTGGGCAGGGGAGGGAAGGAGAGGCTCCCTAAAGAAGTGGTGCTGCTGCAGAGACCGAGGGATGAAGAGGAGTTAGCAAGGTGAAGAAGGGAGGTGGGGGGGGCGGGGAAAGAATGTTCTGGCTGGGGGGCCACCCAGGTGAAGACCCTGAGGTGGAAGGAGTTCAGCAGAGCTGAGCAGGGAGAGAGCAAGGATGCAGGCTAGCATGGTGGGCGGGGACCATATCCCATTGGAATGTGTAGGTCGTGTTAAAGGGGAGGTTGCAGACTTGCAAGAGGAGGGTATCAGGGGGCTCACTAAAGTGACATGATCTGAGACTTTAAAGATGAAAGGTTCCACTCCCATTCACATTTTATAGATTACAAAAAGCAGAATTCAGAAAGAGGAGGAAGAGCTTCCTCAAGGTCAGGCTAGTAAGTGGCAGCAAAAGATATGAACCAGATCTCCTGTCTCCAGGTCTCATACTCTCCCTGATATCTCACCCGGCCTCCCCCTACTTCAGGCATCCCTTGGAGGGGTTAAGGCCTTGATCTGTCCAGGGTGGGTCATCTCTTACAACCTGTGTGTGGGAGACCGTTTCCTGAGAATACCTCTCTGCAGCTGCCCGTTAGGGCCCACTCGGCCTCACAGGGCGATGCAGAGAAAGCAGTGTCCAAGGGCTCTGGGGATGACAATCTACCAAGCTAAATCATTGCATGGTGTTCAGGGATCAGCTTCTAGTGGGGTTCCCAGAATCTGTTTCCCTCGGTTGGCTTGGGAAGGGCACTGCTCCTGTTTCTGGGAAAAGAACCAGAAGACTCAGGGTTCCTGGTATCCAACCCGTGTGGAATTAGACTGAGGCGGACGGGGGTGTGAGAGCAGAGCCCCAGCAGTGCTTACACTGAGCGCAGCTTCTCTTTCTTTCAGATCCTTTCCTGTTCAAGGTGGGCCCTGCTGGCTTCTGCCCAAAATAGCTCCTCCACTGGCAGGGGAAAGGGAGGAAACACACCTCCTCCTCCCCACACACTCCCTCTTTCGTAAGCCAGTGTTCTCTTCTGGAATCATGCCTGGCAAGTCCTTTCATTCCAAGAGCCTGCTAGGACCTTCCTTTAAGTCCGCAGAATACAAACCCACCGCATCCTTCCTTAGGAGATTCTGTTCCCTTCGTGGCCATCCCCTCACCCCCTGTCCCTCAGCATGGGCTCCCCAGACCTGTTCTGGGGACATTTCAGCACATTTCAGGGGCTGCTCTCCACCCTCACAGCTCCATGCCCACCGGTCTTTCTCAGGCAAACTAGGGAACCCTCTCCTTCACGGGGTGGTGCCGGCTCTCCAACAAAGTTTGGGAAAGCAGCATTTTGAAAAGAACAAAAGCTGGTCCAAACTCAAAACATGGTTATTAAAAAGAAAAAAAGTACCGTTCATAAAACCCAGATGCTCTTCCTTCCTCCTACTCCCTTACAGAAATCTTGTGTACTGTGGGATTCCCAGTCCCTCTGGGAAGGCTCTCCTGAGTTCCTCAATCCCTAAGAATCTCTCTTCCTTTCAACTCCAGAAATACTTTAATGGGTCAAGACACAGCACCCCTTGGGCCTCAGCCTCCTCATCTGTGAAAGGAATTACAACAACTACCTCATAGGCAATTCAGAGACAAAGGATGTCGAGAACCCGGGGCCATGGCTGACACCTCAGTGGGCTCTCAGATCACTGGTGCCCCCAAACACCTGCTCCCCAGAAAGGCTATTTCATGGAGGGAGTCTTATCTCTGTGATTCAGTCTGGGCAGGGCCTTCTTCTTGGGCCTCTGTAAACCCATGCTGGGGAACAGCAGACCCTGAGCCCAAGACGGACTCGTGGGAAGGAAAGGCTTAGCTTGGCTCCCCCTGCCAATGTCCTCACTCAAAATGGTGGCAAGCTGGTCTCTATGACCAAAAAAAGGCAAGAACATTCTGCATGGGCAGCAAGAGAGCACCAGGCGTCTGTCCTCGGGGAGGATGGAAAGGGACTCTTGGTCTGATTGCCAAGACAAAGCAGTAGGGGGAAAGGCCTTCATTGGCTTCCCCTGCTGGTGCCTCATCTTACAACTTCATCTCCACCCTCAGTGAAGGACAGGTCCCCACTTAACATCTGGAGAAACAGGAGAGGGACTAGAAGAAACTGAATTTAAAATTTCTTGGGCATCACAGCTATGCAGGCATGGCTAGAGGTCAGAGTGGGGGGAGTTTCTGTATCATTTGGAAAACAGTAGGGAGCACCTTGTAATGAAAGAGCCCTGAGCTCTAGGCTCAGCCTTGCCACTGATTTATTATATGATCCTTGGAAAGTCATCTTCCTTCTCTGAGTTCCTTCTTCTTCTTTCATTTGCCCAGAAGGACAATGAAGGGGTTGGGTAAGATCCAAGGTGACATAAGGTAGGATGTATTTTGTTCAGTTGGCAAACTGTTTCAAAAAATTTGAATTACTTGCCACGATTAAACACTTGAATACTTTCAAATAAAAATTCAGGTTCTCAACTTCCCTTGAACAAAACCAGAAGGGTAGGCACTCACATCTAGCCTCTGAGCCTGGAGGCCTGAGTGGCCGCCCCCTTTAGCTGGGATGTGTTCTCCAGTTCCCATGGTCCCCACAGCACTCCCCAGTGCTGAGGCTCCAGTACTGAGGCTGTCTTGTATGTCTGTCCTTTACCATTACTCTGGTTTTGATGACACCCTCTGTGTTCACCTGGTCACATTATCAGTCCAGCTTCTGTGGGCATCTGGATTTGGGACCCCTGACCTGAGGATCTTGGTTAAGCCTCTTGGTGTTTCCTGTTCTGGAAGCAGGCTGTAGAGTCAGTATCCGTGGTTAGACATCAGCTCTACATCCTTACCAGCTGTGTGACCTTGAGCAAGCATCTTAACCTCATCTAGCTAATGAGGAGAAAACAGTCTCCATTGCATAGGGGTATGGTAAAGACCAAGTCAGACAATTTTCAAGTCAGACCAAGAACACTTAGGCTAAGCTCTAGAAAATTCCAGTAAACATTTATAGAAAACATTAATAATAGTTGTTAGTAACCTTATCAAGTTTTATAAATACTAGACACTGACGTTTTACAAATCTAGGTTTGTCAGGTCCAATGTATGTGCAATGAAACAAGCCCCAGGATGTAATGCTCCTCTTTGGAAAATTTCACAGAATGTTGTCTGAGATGAGCTTACGGATCCCTTGCAGCTCCAAAGTTCTATGACCTTCAGAACCTATGACCTGTGACCTTCATCTCAGGGCAAATGCACAGAGGGGCCAGGCAAGTGTCATGAGTGGGTGAGGTAGGCAGGGCTGGGAAGCCCATGCAACCTTTTAAAGACATTTCTGCTTAGTCTTTTTAAAGCTTTGGGCTGCCCCAAAGAAATGCCACTGCAGGCCAGCCTAAGTTCTCAGGCTGAGCATTTTAACCCAAATGGATCTTCTAGGATGGACGAGGCTTCAGAAGGATGGAGGGTAGGGGTGGGCGTATCTTGTAAATACATAAAGTTACAAGGAAGAGACAGGACTTGGGCAAGGTTAGGAAGGGCCTGGAGCTTTGTATGCACTGAACTCTGGATACATTTATTTTCATGCCAGAAGTTCCTTTTTTTTTTTTTTTTCCTATTCTTTAAATCCCTTCACCTCTTCTCAGGAAGCTTGTGTATCAGCTTACAGAGAGCCATGGCCTTATTTACAGTGTTGTGAAGGAAGATGGTAGAAGCATCAGGGTCCTAGGCTGGTGAATTGTTACTTTTATTTCTTCACTGATGTAGTTTAACCTTTTTTTTTTTAAGATGTTGGGTGTGGGAGTTTATTAATTAATTTATTTTTGCTGTGTTGGGTCTTCGTTTCTGTGCGAGGGCTTTCTCTAGTTGTGGCAAGTGGGGGCCACTCTTCATCGTGGTGCACGCGGGCCTCTCACTATCGCAGCCTCTCTTGCTGCGGAGCACAGGCTCCAGACGTGCAGGCTCAGTAGTTGTGGCTCACGGGCCTAGTTGCTCTGCGGCATGTGGGATCCTCCCAGATCAGGGTTCGAACCCCTGTCCCCTGCATTAGCAGGTAGACTCTCAACCACTGCACCACCAGGGAAGCCCCAATGTAGTTTCACCTTTGCTTTTGGCAGCTAACACATTGCTCAAATAAAGTGAAGAGAAGGGGATAGGGTGGGCAACCACAACAAGATCTTTAGGGAATGATTTTACTGGTGGAAAAACATGCTTTCAGCCATTCTTTCCAACACATTCTATTAAATTCAATTCTACATGTCTGCATTATATTATTACTTAATGCATGTGAGGGGACCACAAAGGCTCTGCATGTACCCCATGATAATGCTTATGACAGAAATGCAAGCCAAGATACATCATGCCCAAATATGGATTCGAGTCATCCAGTTTTTCTAGATAGGATTTCCAAGTATGGACTTCTGATCTGGACCATGCCACTTACTCACTTTGTGACTCCAGGCACACACGACACACAGTCCTCAAACTACCAGGGTTTCAGTTTCCAGGACTGGGAAGTGGGGATAATAATAGTACTTGCTTATAGAGTTGTTAGGAGAATTAAATGAAATCATACACCTAAAGTGCCTGGCATATATTGATGGGTCAATATGTGGGAATACTACTACTGTGACAATTGTAGCTACTACTACTATCTCTATACCTACTTTTCTGCCAACTGATCTTCCATTTTCTGCTTACATACCTCTAGTAACAGGGAGCTCAGTACCTACCGAGGCACTTGATCATTTTGGTAAATATAAAAAATTTCTTCATTGGGCGTAAGCAAACTCTGTCTCTGTGACTTGTAACATCTTCTTTAAGCTACACCTTAAAGTCATCTGGCCATCTGGAAAATTAACTACGTGCCCAGAACTGTGTAAGGTTTGGTTGGGGAGATACAGAAAGAAAAAGACATGGTCCTAGCCTTGGAGAGGTTCAGAGACAGTCTTTAGAGATACGATAAATACAGAGAAAGCAGCTCCTACCTTGGTTGACTGGGCCCCAGAGGATTCCTGAAGGAGGAGACCCCCAGGCAGGAGCATGGTCTGTGTGCCCTGCATGATTTGTCCCCTGCTAACCCTATTAGGGCCTTTTTTCTATTTCTTGAACTTTTGCACTGGGACCCAACTAAGAGCTTTTGCATTTGAAGTTCCCTTTGCCTAGAATGTTCTTCCCTGATATTATTTATCCCAGGAACATTCTTCTTCTTTTTTTTTTTTTTTTTTTTGTGGTACACGGACCTCTCACTGTTGTGGCCTCTCCCATTGCGGAGCACAGGCTCCGGACGCACAGGCCCAGTGGCCATGGCTCACGGGCCCAGCCGCTCCGCAGCATGTGAGATCCTCCCAGACCGGGGCACGAATCCATGTCCCCTGCATCGGCAGGCGGACTCTCAACCACTGCGCCACCAGGAAAGCCCCCAGAAACATTCTTGCTTACCATTTCCACCCCAGGTCAAATATCCCATCCTCCATCAGGCCCTCTCCGAGCATCCTAACTAAGGGATCCCTCCCTGCCCAGTCCAGCGACTCTCTACCACATCACTGAGTTTTCTTTTCTTCTTACGTCTTATGATCTCAAATTACCTCCCATCATTTATCAGTTGACTTGGTTATTGTGTGATTTTCCCCAGTCCAAAATAAGGCCAGAGATTCTGTCTGTCTGATCACACCACTGCATCCCTACCTCCTGACACAGTCCCTGGCCCGTCATGGGTGCTCAGTACATATTTGCTAAGTATTTCTTGAAGGGGATGAGAGACTAAACTGAGTCCCTTCCAAACCTGGATGCATCCTCAAGTTTCCATCTCTCATGCACAGAGCCTTTCCTGCACAGGAGGACAGCTCCTCCCCAGAGAGCCTACCCCTCAGGAGCACGGGGAAGTGGAGTATCCCTGTCTGAATGCAAACATCACCCAGGCCCAACCACTGAGCGTGTGGCACCTGGAAACCAAGTAGACTGTAACAGCACAGTGGAAACTGTCCACCACCTGGTAATGAATTAGTTGTTAGCAGAGGTAGCGACGCTCACAATCCCATGTGCCATTAGCAGGGCTCACAGCTGCTTCTCATTTTCATAATGCAAGGGAGGAGAAACAAAGAAAAGACAAGAACCCATGCAGGGCGAGGCACCAAGATGGAGGCAGCCAAGACCACGAGGAGTCAGGCTCCCTGGCGATCTGCTTAAAGCTTGGGGAGCAAGCTGTGTCACGGCAAAGGAGTCATCTTCCAGCCGTAGAGATATTTCAAGCTCACCAAAAAAAATGGTGACAGGTATCACAGAGCAGTGTCTGTTAGTGCTTAAGTACAGGTGAATCAGACAGGGCAGGGCTCCAATCCTGACTCTACCATATTAGCTGTGTGACCTTAAACAAGCTATTTAGCCTCGCTGTGCCTGAGTTTCTTCACCTCTAAGATAGGTATCATGACAGTAAGCACCTCCCAGGGCTGCTGGAAGAATGGACTGACACAGCACAGAAGACAGTCCACAGAACCAAGCGGACTGTAAGTGCTTATGCTGTTGGAGTTGTTATGGAGACAACCGTTATATCACTATTATTGTTATTATTATTATTATCATGATCATTATCAGCAGCAGCATTTTGGCTTCACAGCATCCCTAGGAGGTGGGCAGAACAGAGGTTACTAATCCATTTCAAAAATGAGGGAACCAGGTGGGGCTTCCCTGGTGGCACAGTGGTTGGGAGTAAGCCTGCCGATGCAGGGGACGCGGGTTCGTGCCCCGGTCCGGGAAGATCCTACGTGCCGCGGAGCGGCTGGGCCCGTGAGCCATGGCCACTGGGCCTGTGCGTCCGGAGCCTGTGCTCCGCAACGGGAGAGGCCACGACAGTGAGAGGCCCGTGTACTGCAAAAATAAATAAATAAATAAATAAAATGAGGGAACCAGAAACGGTGGCTCAGAAAGGAAAAGTGAGTTCCCCAAGGTAATCCAGCAGAGGGCCTGGAGAGTGCTCAGCTCAGTATGTGAATTCCAGAAAGCTGCTCTCCTCACGCAAATATCACATAAAGTAAAGCAGATGTTTCGAGAATTTGAATGTGGTCTGCCCAAAGCCTCAGGATGTCCTGTCACCCCGAGGCCAGGCCCAAGTTACAACAAACCCTCAGAGCTGGTGAATATCACTCAGTGCTTCTTCGGGACTCCAAGTCCGCCAGCCTGCATGCTTCTCCTCCTCTAGAGTGTAGTGCCCTGACTTTTAGGCTCTGGTATTCTTATGTGTTCTTCCTCATCTGCTTGGCAGCCCTCAGAAGCATCTCTGATGCTTGTCATGAATACCTGGATGTGGCGAGACGAACTCGTCTTTCCCCATGGCTCAACTCTCCTTTTGAGGAAGCAAGTATTTGAAGCAAGACTGAGCAACTGAGCTGAGGTAGCTCATGAGTTGACAGGGGCCCCTTTCTAGAAGCCTGCCCTCCAAGGCTATGGTGAGTCCTGGACCAAAGATCTGAACCTGAGTCCTGGAGGGAGCAGCTCAGGAGTCTGAGGTCCACAGGTAGTTCTGCTGTGAAAGATCATCATTTGTTAGCTTAAGTCCTGCCCTCCCAGGCACCTCTCTTGAGAACCGTCTTTCTGGAAAGATGTTCCCCAAAGGGACAGCCTTGTCAGACAATACAAGACTGTACTGTAATTCACCCCCTGGACTGCAAGCACAGATGCCTCTTATTATGAAGCAGAAATGGAATAAAGACGACTCAGTTGAAACAAACAACAGTTCTCATTAACACAAAATAGACAAACATGACGCTGATGAGAAAATCCGCTGTCACTGTTTCTGTTGGCTGACAATAGACCATCTCCATTGTTCCAGGCAGGACACTACTCATCAGGTTCTTGAGGTGGGGGAAACTCATTCATGCTCTGACATCTGCTCTGGGGACTAACCTACACGACAAGGTCACGTAGCTGGTAAGTGGAGGAGGGATGATTCAAACTACTTGGGGGCAGTGGGATGGATGTCAGTGGAGTGAGAGGCTGGGCCTGGGGCACGTAAGAGGAGGCCTGCAGATGAATGGGTCGTGGGGGGAGAGAGAAGGCGGTAGACAGGTGCCTTTGCTGGAAGGATGTGGTGTCTCTACTAGGATAGGAGATACTGGATGAGGGCCAGGTTTGGAAAACAGCCAAAAAAACCTGCAGCCAACAGTCAGGAACCACAGGAATGAATTGTTGCTGGAAAGAGAAGGGAACATTTAGCCCAGTGGTTCTCAGACGGTGGTACCTGGACCAGCAGCATCAGCATCATTTAGAAGTGGTTAGAAATGCAGATTCTTGTGTTGACCCCAGTCCCATTAAATCAGAAACTCTGCAGGGGGGCCCAGCAAAGCCGTGTGTTTAACAAGTCCTCCAGGTGGGTCTGATTGCTGCACAGGAGAGTTTGAGAACCTCAGTTTAGTCCTCTGAGCCTGTACCCTAGAAGTCAGGGTTAGGATATCGGGGTTGCAGATGTTCAGAGGCAGGGAACTCAGAAAGCACTTGTTTGAAGTCGGAAGAGCCTCTATGTCACAGATTCACCATTTATATGGTAGGGGGTACAGGACATGATTTAAAGGAAGAAAAGGAACAGTCTCAAGCACCCACGAAGTACAAGCCTCTCTCCTAGCCCCTTCCCCACACTGGTTCACTCAGTCCCTCCAGCAACCCTATGGGATCGTATTACTGTCTTTCCTCTTTGCAGATGAAGAAACTGAGGGTCCTAAAGTTTAGTGTAGAGTCACAAAGCTGACCGGTGGCTGAGCGCATAGAGGGTATTAGCTATGCATGAGTCCAAAGCAGCTGACCTTTCTGCTTTGCTGCACTGTGCATCCATTCACCCTCTCTGTGTTTCAGTGTGCTACTAGGCAAATGAGATCTGTGCATGGATTAAGAAATTGTGTGAAAGGTCCTTTTCATGCATGCCACACACATCCAGGCCACACGCACACAAACTTATGCACGATGTATTACCAGCAATAATAACATTCTTGCCAAGGTGAATTCGCAGAGTTCCCTCGCTTAAAGACATTTCAGGGACTGACATAAGATGTGAATTTTTAATATTTTCATGTAAGGGTATTTTAAAACAAAACAAACCATCCTGCAATCTACCTCCATCATATTTCATAATAGATAAGGCACTTGAACAACAAAAAAGAAAAAGCACATAATCGCAGAAAAAGGAGTCCCATAAAATATACATTTTGCATCCCTCTGTTGGCCTCATTTTTCTGATTTGCTGCAGTCACAAAAATATTTCTTCAAATTATAATACAGTGATTTGTAAACATGGCTCCACAGACTGGGGTCAGTATGGGAGAAGACCTGCTAATCCTACGGTCCACAGTGGGGGAGCAATTACTGTATAATTTACAGAACAACTGAGCAATGATCTTATTGATCCGCTCAATCCCAGGGCAGGAATTAGTATTCCTATTGTACCAATAAAGAAACAGACCCACTAGCAAGTTTAGGAGCCAAGGCTCAAACCCAGTCCTGTTGGATTGAACCCAGTTACCTTTTTAGCACATGGCAGTCCCACTCTTAAATGTCCACAGGACTGGCTTTGTTTTATAGTGTTGAGTGACTGTTGATAAGAAGCTAAAAGGGAAGTTGGCTTCCATACTGGCCGTTCTACACCGCGATCACAGCTAACAAAATTTCATCCATCAGAGTGCCAATTGTGTACCTAAAACGACACTTCAATTTACTGAGCTATTTTCCAACCAGACCAGGGAAAGGGTAGCGAGGATTGTATCTGGAGAAATCCATGCCTGGATCCTACAGTAAGCCAGGCAAGAGTGGTTTGGATTCCAGCTGGAGGGAGAATCATAATGCTTGATTTATAAAATGTCATGGACAGAGTTCCACATTACCATACAAAACCGTATGGTTTCCAACCTTGAGGAAAGGAGGAATGGGAACTACTCATATTCCCCAAGCCTTGTCTGCTCGCTGAGGGGAAGCAAGCTGGAGTTGATTCTGAATTCGGAACACTGAATAACCCATTTAAATTCCATCCAATGAAATATCAGAGGGGACCAATGCCCAGCACTTAGTCAATGACTAAAACTAGACTAGGGTTTCTCAGCCTCTGCACTATTGACATTTTGGACAAGATAATTTTTTGTTGTAGGGCTTTGTCCTATACATTAGGGGATTTTTAGCAGCATCCATTGCTTCTACCTGCATGCCAGTAGTCCCCCACCCCCTCTCGAGTTGTGACAACCAAAAGTGTCTTCAGATATTGCCACATGTGCCCTGGGGAGGGGAAGGAGGCAAAATCACCCCCAGTTGAGAACCATTGTGCTAGATTTTAAAGAAAGAAGGAAAAGGTAAATCATTGTGGTGATTGGATTAGTTGGCTGTTTTGTGTGGAAGCATTGTGTACACTTCTAATAAACTGCTAAGCTCTGGAATTCAATAGGTGATGTATGTCCCATGAGCTGTACTTCAGTTAAGTAAATAGTTGAATCCTTGAGAGATCCTGACATTGCTAAGGCGAAATGTGTCTGTTCACTATTTATCCAAGAACTGCCAAAAGATAGCAAATATTTCCCCTGGACTTCTATCAGCTATCAGAAGGGCTTCATGGATGATCTTTGACTTTAAGAACAATACTTTCCTCCAGAGACCCGGAGGATCTTGCATTGTAGGTTTACTGGAGTTATTAGGAAGTTGTATTTTTCACTCCACCAACAAAGGTTGTTGGCCACCAATGAACAGATCCCTGAGCTCATTGCTAAACAGAAGGCACTGGGTATAAAGACAAAATCAAGCATTTTCAGAGAAGCCTACTCTAAAGAATCATCACCATCTTCGTGTCAAATCTAGTGCTCTTTAGAAAAGCACACACTATACCCATTAAGTGGACAGAGATTAATCCAATTCTAATGAACTGAGTTTTAGAAGTGCTCTTCTAGAATTAAAAGAAATAGCTAAGCAGGGAGGCTGGTCCAGGAGGACCATCCATTCTAGGTGGGTTGCTTTGCAGAGACTTACCTAGAAGAATTTGCATCCAGTCAAGAGGGACAATCCCAAGATAAGATTTCTCGAAGCCTAATCTGTAGATCTTAGCATCACTATCATTTAGAAAGCTTGTTACGATGCAGATTTTTGGACCTTATGTTAAAATTTTTGATTCAGTAAATCTAGATTTCAGTGATCAGCACTTTAAAAAAAATCTTCCATGCTTCTTCTACATACTTAAATTTGAGAATCACAACCTAAGACTTCTTTTCCAAAGACCATTTACGTTTCAAAGCTCCCTGTCTTCAAGGAACTTATAGAGTTTTTGGAGAAAAGTAGCACGTGGTAAGGGTTGTTGGTGAATAGTAATCATTCATTCATTCAACAAATAGGTATTGAACTGCATGTTATGTGTTAGCTACTGTTCCAGGGACTAGGGAATCAGTGAGATGAGGACAGTCCTCTGTCCTATGCTGGGCACCATCACTTGTTTGTACTTCTCACTTCATAACATCCTTGGGAGGCAGGTATAATCACTTCCATGTTTCAGGAAAGGAACAGGAAGCCCAGGGAAGTAGCTGACCTGCACAGGGTCTGAAGGCCAGTAAATGACAGACCTGAATTTAGACCAATGTCTGTCTGATGCCATCCTCTGTGTTCTTTCTACAACAGCAACATGGGCATAAAAAGATGAAACAGATGTTCAGCGCAGTCTGACTTCAGGGCCAAATGAGTGGTTCAGTTCCTAAATGCTGAGGCTGTTCAACCCTGAATGAAGTCACTGTGGGCTGTGGTGGAGGAGGAGGCTTCTTGGAGGACATGGGAAACTGGTTCGTAGAGAATACAGGAATTGCGCAAGGGAAGAAGCATTTGGGGAGGGGAGGTCATACAAGAAGGAAGGGTGTCCATCACAGCATGATGTAGGAATGTGCAAGACTGATGTGGGGAACCCTGAGTAGGTCCTTGCAGCTGGAGCAGAGCCAGGGTGTTAGGAATGGGAGAGAAAACTCCACAGTGGGTTGGCACCGGATGACGGAGTGCCTTCTGATATTATGCTTGGGTGTCTGAGCTGCACCCTGAGAGGCCATGCGGAATCACTGAGAGATGACAGGATGAGAGGGAGATGTGGACAGCACAGTGGAGCAGGTGGTCTGCACAGTGCACCCCTGGGAGGGGAAGACCACAGACAAGAGAATCAGACGGAAAATATTTACACGGCTGCATTTCTACAGGAGGCAATTCACTCACTTATGAGCATTAACACCTAACAGTTAAGGAGCTTTTAGAATGTTCCAGGCCCTGTTCTTAGTCATTCACATGGATTCATTAACTTGATCCTCAAAAGTCCCCTCTGAAATAATCAGGGCTATTCCGAAGTCCTCAGCTGTCCTTCTAGTCACGTGGCGTGACCTGTGAGTAGAAGTGTTTTCTGTTACCTCTGAGATGAAACTTGACGAGCCAGTGTGTTTTGTCATGTACATTTGATGGAAGCATTTCTTAGGGAGGAATCTCTCCTGGCCTGGGTCCCTCAGTGCATCTGAGGAGCAATGCCCCTCTGCCATCCTGTGCTGAGCTTGTAGCATGAGCGAGAGATAAACTCATGTTATATGCATCCTTTGCAATGTGGGAGTTATTGCTACCATAGTGTAAACTGGCCTGTCCTGACTGATACAAACCCTTACTGATTAAAAAGGTGATCTTGGTTCAGAACCCCCCCTCCCCCACGTACCAAGTTTGGTAAGTCACAACCTCTCTAGCCTCAGTCACTTCGTCTTCAAAACGGGCATAACCACAGTGGCTATCTCATGGGACATTGTAAAAAAAAATAATAAAATAACAAGAACCCAACTTTACATGCTATGTTACAGGCAGCATCCTTAACTTTTTATGTGTATTATCTGATTTCGTGCTCACAATCACTGTTTTGCAAATGAGGAAACGGAGGCAGAGACAGGATTAAGGCCCTTGACAGAGACCACACAGCTGTGAGTAGTGAGGCTAGGATTCCAACCCAAAGCGGTTTAATTCCACAGTCCCCGCACTTATCGCTGGTACTGCGTGGAAGCACTGAACTCCCAGCACACGATAATCAGAGAATTATTTTTTTTCATTTGGCATGATAAGCTCAGTGTCTGGGGCCTCTGAGTGTTTGAAGAGCCTAAAAAAGTATTTCTGGCCAGAAAAACAAATATACTGTTTATGAAATATTAAACACGAATGGCAGTGTCAAATTAATAAATATTTAAATGTCTATAAAAGTTGTCATAGTGTCAACTAGTCTACAACACCACTTCAACTCACATAGATCATATTTAATGTGAGATGTACGTGCACTGTAACATCTGACACGATGGGAGGAGGCAGGACTTGTAAAAGTGCCTGAGGCCTAAGATATGCCTTAAGAGGACCCTCTGAATAGAGTTCAGTAAATATTAGCTATCATATTACTTTCATTATTGTCCTTAGCTTTGACCAACAGAGACACATCTAAAGCCATTTGAAATTCTGCAGTGAAGCAACAATTGATCCCTTGAGCCAGTCCCAAATGGCTGTCAGCAGCTCACCACCAAAGCTGGTCTTCATCTAGACTCAGGAGACGGAGCTGCTCCTCTTTCCCCAGAGAGGACCAGTTCCTTACACCTACTGAGCCAGAGGTGGAAGCTGTAGCCCTGCCGAAGCCTCCCTCCCACACCCTACCAGGTGGCTGGGAACGGAGTTGAATGAAATGCCCCTTTGGAACTACGGCAAAAAATCAGAGGCCTTTGGAATCTACAGCTCTGCTTCCCGATGGCAGTTTCTCCGGTCCTGGCTGCGTTTTGCAGTTTATAGCATGTATTCAGTGACCCTGCAGGAACCCTTTCTCTTGAAGGTTGACCCTGACTCTTAAACCTTGACTCACCATCTAGGGTCTGCTGCTTAGCCTGGACTCTTGTGTAACTCAGTAGAGCATCTTGTATCTGGAAACACTTCCCTTCCCGAAGGCCAAGCTCACAGCTTCTGATCCCAGGCCCTCACTTTTGTTCACTTTGGATTCCACCCATTTCATCATTATGACTTACTTTTGCGAAATCTTTATGGTTTTCCAAATTGATTTTGAACTCTGGTGCAGTGATTTAATAGTAAGAGGTCTTGGGATAAAACAGACCTGAATTCAAATCCTTGGTCCATGATTTTTGAGGGATGACTAAGTAAAGAAGGGGTAACATTGTCCCCCTGTTTCTATCATCTATAAATTGGGGTCCAAAACAGTACCTGCTTAAAAGAGATACTTTGAGAATTAAACAGAATAAGCCAGTGAAAGTGAGTAAGACATTTAATTGCTTAATAGATGTTTGCCATTAGTATTATTATTGCTAATGTTACTAATTCTGACATTTCACTTTCAAAGACCTCTGTGAAGCAGGCAAGTCAGGAATCCCAGTCCTTATTTCAGGGAGGAGGAAGCAGAGGATTGGACAGGTAGAGAAGCTCACCCAAAGCCACGGGGTTCATCAGGGTCAGAACTATGGCGCCTCTGGCACCAGATCTAGAAAGCTCCCATCCTTTTATCCTCCTTCTGCGTGGGCACACATACCCTACCCTCCTCCTGTATTCATGCACTCCCATGAAGACAAATCTGATGGAGTCCTCATTCACTCCAGCAACATTTGTAGCTGGGCCGGTGCTGTGTCTTTGATCAGAAACAAACTGATCCTTTCTTCTTAAGCACCAAGCTTAAACCTCAGAGGACTCCAGAGCATTGTGGATCTGGCAGCTTCGAAACTGGCAAATAATTTGCCCTCATCCTGCAAGATCCACCTTGGGTGACACTACATTGCTCCGGGCCCCGCTGAGCGAGCTAGCAACTTGTGGGCAGGCCCATTCACCTCTGTGCCCTACACCCTCTCAGCAGGGCGCATGCGCTAAAGAAAGGTTGACTGACTAAAATAAACAAATGGCTGGCGAGTTTGAAGAAGTCCAGGGTGAAGTGAAAGAAAAGAAACCCTGCTGGCTAAAGCTGACCAGTTGGGAGTCTGGCAGCCTCAAATCTAGAGGGAAGTTTTATTAAATTCAATGGAAATTGACACACGTAGCACAGAGCCTGGCCCACGTAAGCTCTCAACACACACTAGCTATTGTTACTACTAAGCTTACAGGCCATGAGACACATTTCTTCATTCTCTCCCTTCACTGGTCAGGCAGATTAACAATACTCTACTTTGCATGACTGGAAAGATTTTTAAGAGAAAAAATAGATCTGAAAATGCCCTGAAAATGGTACAAGTGTAGTCAAAATTTGTGGTATGATTATTTTTACTTTTCTTATGATTATTTATTATTAACATGAGATATATATATATATATATTCTTATTATATAATGACCTTTAGCCCACAACAATAAATCTGCAACGAAGCATTGCTAAACAACCAGTCGATTGCATTGGAAGGGAGCTTCTTAGAATGGTCCCCTGTCTTGGGCCCTGTTCCCTTTTCTTTGCCTGGTGACGCTCATTTCTCGAGGTTAATGGGGTCACAGACTCCCTCCTACTCAGATCATCTATCTCCACAGGGGCTGCACATCTGGGTGATGTTTTACATGCTGCAGCTACTGTAGGCCAGGGTCCCACAGGGTAACTGGCTCAATTCAGGTTACAGTATGTCTCTTTGAGCTCAGGATCAGAAAGCCTTCCACACTCACAGAGCTTGAGATGAAATTTGAATTACTATAGGAAAAATCCTGACTCCACTCTAACTGATTATCCAGAAAAAGCAAGTCATTCGGTGGGCAGTGGTTCTGAAATGTTACCAGCTATCACCAGAATCACCCAGTGGGCTTGTTAAAACAGATTTCTTGGCCTCATCCCCAGAAGTTCTGATTCAGGAGGTCTGGGGTGGGATAGGAGAATTGGCATGTCTAACAAGTGGCAAGGTGGTGCAGTTACTGCTCGTCCGGGAGGATCACACTTTGAGAATCACTGGCCTAGTGCTTAAGAGCACAGGCTCTGGAATGGAGTTAAGATGCCGGGTTGAAATCTTAGCCATTTACCATCCGCCCCCCGGGGCAAGTTACTTGAACCTCTCTGGGTCTCCATTTGTGCATCTGTCAGATGGATTGTTACATAGTTTAAATGTGATCATACTAACTTAAAGGGTTATTGTGATGATTCAGTGAAAAAAATACATGCAAAATATTTTGCACAGTGCTGAGCATATAGTCAATGTTCAAGGTTAGCCATCACTATCATCATGAGTGTGCGTGTATGTATTATTATACTTCTTACTCTGAAACTATTGGCATCTCAGTTCCCCTCATTAGACTGTGAATAGCTTCAGAGCAGTGGTCCTGTGTTGTTCATTTCTGTATCCCCAGGGCTGAGGCCGATGCCAGACGCAAAGGAAGAACACACTGTAGAAACGCATTCATTCACTCAGTTATTTATTCATCCAAGTGATAAATCTTTACTCTGTGTCAGGCCCAGGCTAGACTCTGGGGGATACAATGAATGAGAAGCAGCAGACCCTGTTCTTGTGGAATTTGCACTGAGTGGGTGAGAGAGACAGTAATTAATACAAGTAAATAGGCAGGATAGTTACTAATTATGAAAAATACTTTGAAGGTATAAAAATTACTGAAGTAGAGGGCTATTAGGGATTTCCTTTAGGAAGAGTGTTCAGGGAAGTTCTCTCTGAGGAAGTAACCTGTGAGCTGAGATCTGAATCATGAGATGGGACCAACCACCATGAGATCTAAGGGGAAGGAACAGCCAGGAAAGCCCTGAGGCAGGAAGCAGCTTGGCCTGTTCAAAGGATGGAAAGAAGGCCTGGAAAACCGGGATCTAGTTCCATGAGTGTGGGGTAAGAGGTAAGGTTAGAGGGTTCATGGGATAGGTTCATGGAAGACCTTGTAGGCCAAGGTACAGAGTTGTCATTTTTTTTAAAGTAGGAGAATGACATGTTTAGCTTAATACATTCAAAAGGTCATATTAACCTCTGGGTGGTACATAGCCTGGAAAGAAGGAGACAAGAAGAGAAGTTAGGATGTTAATGCAGGGACATGGGGAAAACAGTGTCTTCGTAAGAAATATGAAAAAGCAGTGGAGATAGGAAAACAAAGTTTTTGAATTCAAAATATATTATATAGCTAGTGCTGACAGACCTGCTGATGAACTAGATGTCCGGGTAGAGGAAAGACGAACAGAGGACCACTATAGGGACTTACTGGACACATCTCCAGCTGTGATCTCTTTATAAGAAGTTGCCACAGCTACTTAGCTTCCCATCTGCTCACATCTCATCCCTGTCTCCCTTACCCAATCCAATCCCTCCCTTTCTTAGGGCCTAGGGGCTTTTCCGAGACTCCTTGAGGGTCCTTGCCCCAATTTCCGAAGCCCTGTGGCCCAGCACCAGTGGTTACTCTCCCAGAAGCCCAGATGTCTTGCTCCCTGCAAGACAGGAAGCAAGCCCTCTGGGGGGCAGCAGCAGGGTGGCCAGTCAGCAGGCAGCGGATGATAAAATACAGCCACACAGGCACTCTGGGGATCCAGGATGCTGGCAGGAAACTGGAAACAAATTCAGTTGAATATTAAGAGAGAGTTGTTGTCTTGCTGGTTTGGGCCTCCTGGTGCTGATGGGAGCGGTAGAACCATGAAGAAAGCAGAAGGCATCTCCCTGGCCTGCCTGGATTCCCGGTTGCTGAGGACAATGTATTCACTGATGGATGTTGCAAATAAGGGAATCTGACCCCAGAGCCTGCTTCCCTCCCAGCCCCTGCATCTCGCATACCCAGTCTCTCTAGCTTTTTCACCAGTCCTACGATCCAGCCGTTAAAGCCCAGCCAAGGTTTCTCTTATTTTTTCCCCATAATATGGTAACACATGTTGCAATCAGAATATTTTTCATCAGACATAAGGTCATACTTGGTTTTTGTGTCCGATTTGTGTTTTTCAGTTATTTAATTTTCTTCCCTTCAGTTGGCATGGGAACGCTGAAGTGCCAGTTCAGGGAGGATCCCTCAAACACGTCATGACACTCCTCTATGCCGCCCAAGTGCTTTGATAGGTTCAAAGTGCATACACAGCTCTCCCTCATGGAGGGAAATCTAGAAGCAGGCAGCCTTGCTGTTTTCCCAGCTGATAGGCTCTCCAGCTCACATGCTTCCAGGGGTAGAAGGGACCTCAGAGACCAGTCGAAACCCCAGAGAAGGGAAATGTTTAAGCCAAGGTCACACAGCAAGCCAGCAGTGTACAGAGGACTCAGATCCAGGTCCTTATACATTGCTGGGCACTGGGTAACCTCTTAGAATCATCTTGAACTTTTCTGGGCCTTTGTTTGCTCATTGGTAAAATCAGATCATCACCTCTCTTGCCTCAAGGGGTGCTGAGAATATCAAGTGAGATTCATGGGATTGGTTCACATGAACGGTGAGCATTTCTTTTAACTCAAAGACTCCAAACATGGGTCTTGCAGATAGATGATCCTAAGTAGTTATTCAACTTATGTAAAATTAAAGGAAGTGGTTACATGTTTATGCTTCAGAAGTGGATACGGTAGATCGTGATTCATCTACTCAACCATCCATCCGTTCATCCGTCCATCTACCCAGTGGCCATATTTCAAACACTTAACACCTAATGAAGACCGTGTTAACTTGGTTAAAAACAGGTTAAAAAAAGACATTGACTTCAGTCCTGGAGAAATGTGAGATCCAGCAAGAAAGACAGTCTTGTAAAAAGCTCATCACAACACAATGGGTCATGAGCAATTATGGCTGAAAAAAAGGGGCAATTCTGCTCCCTTGAGAGCATAGGACCCATTACCTGCACAGCCAGGAAAGCCTTCCTTGAGTTCAGGAGGTTTGCATCTGGGGCTCAAAAGGGGACTAGGAGTTTCTTAGGCCAGCATAGCCAGAGCCTAGAGGAGTATTGCAGCAGGTGTTCTGAGGGGCCTGCAAGTTTTTCTGCAGCACTGAAAAAAGATAGAGCTCATGTTTTCTAAGCATCACAGGCCCCATGCGCAACTTTTCGCAAGCAATTTTTCATTCCATGAATGTGAAGACCATTCGGGATAGGGACTGTTATTAACCCCATTTGATGGCTCTAAAACTGAAACTTGGAGCTATTACCTAATTTTGCCCAAGGTTTCACAGGTGAGAAGTAGCCGATGTGGAATTCATGAGATGCGTGACCCCAAAGTCTGGGTTCATAATCGCTACTCTTTATGGTTCTTTGTTAAACAAGGACATGGTGGGAGGGGAATGAAGCTGTGAGTGTAGTCAGGCCATGGAGGGAAACTTGAAGGAAAGAGAGAATCTGTGAGTTGCCCAAGATCACATGGCTAATCGGTGACAGCACTAAGGCTTATGCCCAATTGTCCTATTTCCGTGCCTCTGGACCATACTGTGGCTCACTGACTAGGGACAAATTAAGAGACCAAGATAGAAGGTGTCAGAAAAAATCAGCTGGCCTCCTGAGAAAGCACCAGATATCCTGTGTATCTTCTCCACTGTTCTGCTTGTGTTAGGTTTTCCCGGGGATCTGCGTGGGCGGGGGAATTTAGAGTATTTGTGGATAACAGATGTGCATATTTTCTTGGTTTAGTGAGATGAAGAGAGGTGGGAGGAGGCTGCGCACAGGCCAGCCCTCAGCAAAACTGTCAAACGCCAGGTCTAGTCTGCAGGACTCTCTCCAGTTCCCAAAGTCACCACCCTCCACCCTTTTGCTTAAGCTTCTGTTGGCTTCCTATCCACCATCATAGATGAAACACCTCAATTACCTGTTGTATTAGTCTGCTCAGGCTGCCATAACAATATACCATAGATTGGGTGGCTTAAATGACAGAAACATATTTTTTCACAGTTCTGGAAGCTAGAAGTCTGAGATCAGGGTGCTGATAGGATTGAATTCTGGTAAGAGTCCTCATGGATTGCTGCAGATGGACTTTCAGATGATCATCATTTCACTGTGTACTCACATGGCCTTTCCTCTGTGTGTGTGTGTGTGTGTGTGTGTATGTTTATAAAGAGAGAAAGAACCCAAACACAAGCTCTTTGGTATCTCTTCTTATAAGGGTACTAATCTCATCATGAAGGCCCCACCCTTATGACCTCATTTGAACCTCACGTTCTTCCAAAGACTCCATCTCCAAATACCATCACATTGGGGGTTAGGAATTCACATACAAAATTTGGAGGGACACAGTTTAGTCCATAGCACCAGTTCATGGAATTAGTACAGTACTCAGGAAGATTTGTCTTTATTGGTCAGGGATGCTGAAAGGGCAAGTTTGAAACCAACTGATGCCTTTCTAACAGTGACACTGTGTCATCAGGGTGGAGGTGGTATGGTACTTCTGTAAAAGGGCCAGGTCTCTAGTAGCCATGCTGATTAGGAGATACCCAGAACCAGAGAAAGGAAACCCTCTCCACCACCAGCCAGTCCACACTCTTAGAATGGGCTCTGCCATGCTGAACCAAGATCTGTTGAGCCAAACCTTCCATTCACTGGTCTTTGTTTGGCCTCCGAAGCTACAGAGAATAAAAGTAATTCTTTCCAAAGGTGGCTGTTTAGATGTTTGGGGATAGAGATGGAGCCATACTCAGTGTACGACTTTCCTTCTCAGAGCATTCTCACTGGAAATGCCTTCCAGAACCTGGGCCACCTGATCATGGTCTTTAATTATGGAACCACTATTCCTGTAACCTGCCCATGAAGCCCAAAGTCCAACTATCCAAAGTAGAGTGGGTCCAGCCACCAGATTTCTTTATACTATTTTTAAGAATAGATTTGGGTCTGTCAGATAAAAGCCTGGAGCTTAATGAATTTTGCTGCCTCAAGGCCACTGCAAAGTCCCCCTATGCAGTCTTGTCATCCTCCCTACTGTTTGTCAGCATCTCTTCAGGCTCTCTGCAAACTGCCTCTTTTATTTTTGATATTAGCTTTACATGTTACATTAAAAGGAATTTAGTTCAACTTGCCTCATTTTGTAACAGATTTGGGGCTTAAAAAAGAAAACCAGTAGTACAGAGGCTGGGTGTCATTCCTGGATGGACATCTAAGCATTGATTACTCGGAACTGGCTTTGCAGGAAAATGAGAAAAGGAAGCACGGCAGCGAGGCTGGCCTGGGCCAATTTGGCAAGTGCTTCCCTGGACACTACTAGTTCTTCCTGAAATCACCAGCAATTCCCTGTTCTGGGTAAAACTGTTTGGAGGACTGGCTCCAAGAATTGATAGGGAACCAGTAAAAGTGGAATGAGGTCTTGCTTGGTGATCAGAAGTCCTCTGTGAGAATCATGACCCAGCAGACAAAGCCCTCTGTACTTTCTGGGCCTTAGTTTCAAGGTAGGTAGAGTAGGATCAGACTAGGCACTGAGTCCCACACGGTATTAACAGGTCATTTAGTAAAAAGAGGGACTATTCAATTTGGAAAATACATATTCTCCCCTCCTCTGAGAAATGAACAAAACACCTTAGCATATTAAAGGGCCTTCAAAATCCTGAAGAATAGACACCCCCCTGCTTTGTTTAATCCAACATTACAAACTTTATGACCATATAACCTTCCCTAATCTTCCTCCCCAAGGAAAACCTATTAGCCTCACATCAGAGTTCTGATGGGAAACATAGCCTAGATGGGTCTTTAAAAACGAACCCTTTGGGCTTCCCTGGTGGCGCAGTGGTTGAGAGTCCGCCTGCCGATGCAGGGGACACGGGTTCGTGCCCCGGTCTGGGAAGATCCCACATGCCATGGAGCGGCTGGGCCCGTGAGCCATGGCCGCTGAGCCTGCGCGTCTGGAGCCTGTGCTCCGCAGCGGGAGAGGCCACAACAGTGAGAGGCCCGTGTACCGAAAAAAAACAAAAAAACAAAAAAACGAACCCTTTGTTGTCCGTCATGTAGAAATGGGGATGGTCTGTGTCATTTTGCACTCAGAAAATGAAGGTAACTTTATTCTGGTGGAAGATTATTCTAGTAACTACTAAATAAAACCATCTTTGTTTTATATAAAGAGGACCTTTCGAATATCAGCTGTGAAATTTTAATTTATTATTCTATCTTGGAAATACCTTTTCCTGGCTTCAAAGCCTTCTCTAGTCTGAAACCAGTCCACTTCTTCAAATGTATCTTCTAGGGCCCTCCGGAAAACTTCATCCAAATCTTCAAACTCATCATGTTAACTCTTCACCTCTTTCATGGGCTCTTTTCTGGTTATGTCACCCATTCTCATCTACGATCCTGGACAATTTAATTTTAGAATGCCCCCGGACCTAGCGGATACTTGTGGTCAAGGCAATATTAAACTAGGATCAAAACAGACATCTTCTTAAGGCAGGAAAGCAGAAGAGTACCTTTCAGAAACTATCTCATTACAAATGTTTTTAAAAAGTCAGGTCCTTATTAATCCTCTGTTTCATCCTAAAATCCGTTTTCCCAGAGCAGTTCATTCCTCAAACATTTCAGTCACCATTGCCCTATATTTCACTCCAGCAGCAACTAGCTATATATTTAGTTAAAGCCTTTTGCCTTTTCATTCCCAAATAAGTACAGGACCAGATTTAAATTTTATTTTATTTTATTATTTTAAGGCAGCTGACTCCAAGCAAGACCTGGAGAACTAAAAGGAATCATCTTGGCAGATGGTAAAAGGAAACAAGTAGCAAAGTGGCTCTATTTCGGGGTTTTGTTGTTGCTGTCATTTTCAGATCAAAGAAACCTCAGATCTAGATATTTCCTAACTAAATTACAAAATCGCATCCACAGCGCTTTTTATTCTCCATGCCCCTCATTTCAACAAGAACATTGGATTTTCTGATGAAGACTCTGGAGGGCATTTCCAGAGAAGCTTGTCATCACAAACAATTACATTGAAGAAATAGTAATAGCTCCCATTTATTGGGTACTTACTATGCCAGGTCCTGTGCTAAGCACTTTCCAAGTTGATCTCCTTCAACCCTTGCAACAGTGCTAGGAGACATGCATTATCATTGCCACTTTACAAAATAAGAAACCAAGGCTTTGAGAGGTGAAGTCACTTGTAAAGGTCATACAGGATTCAAAATTAGGAAGCTGCCCCCAAAGTCCTTGTGATTAACCATGATACTACCCTGGAAATATTTTCTTGAGCATCCGTCTCAAGCAGTTGGGTTGCAAATACAAATAATCTTGTTTTCCCACCCTCAAAGAGCTCAGGGTCTTAATAGTAGATAATGACCTTTCCCCAGGTACAGAAGGTAGGAAGTCAGAAGGGCCAATAAAAGCAGTACCAAAAAAGGGAGCTAGTAAAATAAAGGATGAAGAGATCAGTTATATCAGGTATGAATAAAGGAGGAATGAGAAACGGTTTCACAGAACAGTGGTAATATCTGAGAAGCACCTTGGAAAGTAGGTCTGCTTTTTTATCTCTTACTTTACATTCAATCCATCACTAAGTCCTGTTGCTAACCACCTTCAAAATAGATTTCAAAGCTAGCCCTTCTATCTCCTCTGTCACTGGGTGGGTGCAAGTCACCTTCATCTGTTATGTCCACTATTGCAAGAGCCTCTTAGTGGGTCTCCCTGAGTTTCTTCTGTGGTGCACTGGGTTACTGTGATAGAATTACACATTTATGCCCTTTGCCATGTAGCTTCATAATCCCTCTCGGAAGGCAGAGCGTATTTCTCTGCCCCATGTGTGTTATGTTTGCTCACATGCCTTTCTTGAGCTAATGGAATATTAGAAGACAGACCTAAACACTCCATCCAGCTTGATCCAGCCTAGAACATGTGATCTGCAGTCCATCTGCAGACTATGATTGTTTAAAAAAAAGATTCTGGGGCTCCCCTGGTGGTGCAGTGGTTGAGAGTCCGCCTGCCGATGCAGGGGACATGGGTTCGTGCCCTGGTCCGGGAAGATCCCACATGACGCGGAGCGGCTGCGCCCGTGAGCCATGGCCGCTGAGCCTGTGCATCCGGAGCCTGTGCTCCGCAACGGGAGAGGCCACGACAGTGAGAGGCCCGCGTACCGGGAGAAAAAAAAAAAAAAAGATTCTGTGTAAGCCACTAAAATTTAATAACTGATTGGTACGCGCTGTTCTCACATCAATTTACCCCGTTTTCTTTCTCCACAGAGGAACATGGTAATCGTTTAAAAGTGTAAATCAGATCACCCACTCCCAAACTTAAGCCCCATTAGTGCTTTTTATTGTATTTTAAGTCAACCTCTGTTTCTTATCATGGCTTGCAAAATACCCTGCCTAATTCTTTGCTCGGTATGCTTTAGCCCCACTGGCCTTCTTCTTGTGTTTTGAATACACAAGCTTACTTTCACTTTAAAGTTTTTACAATTACTATTCTTTTTGTCTGGAAAGTTACAGAGTCCAGATCTAAGCTGTCTGATACGATAGCCATCAGCCACCTGTGACTATTTAAATTTAAATGAATTAAAATCGAATAACATTAAAGATTTAGTTCCTCCTTCATACTAGCCACATTTCAAATGCTCAGTAGGCATGCGTCATCAGTGGCCACCATATTAGCACAGATATGGAATGTCTCCATCATTGCCGAAAGTTCTGTTGGTCATAACAAGGCTCAGTTAAAGTATCGCCTCTTCAGAGAAGCCTACCACCCGTTTAAGCAGCTCTCTAGCCTAACATGTGTTCCACGACTCTACTTAGCTATATTTGTAGCATTTAACAACGATTTGAAATCATTATATTTATTTATTTCTTCACCAGTATACAGACCCGGAGAGTACAGGGACTTGGTTGATTTTGTTCTCTGCTACATCCCCAGGGTCTAATAAAGAGGGGTGCTCCATAAATGCTAGTTGATTGAATACATCAATGAAATATTAATGCTTCATTCATTTACTGGTGGTGAGGACTGTTCCAGGTAGAAGCAGAAGCATGAACAAAAGCAAAACAGTGAGAGATTGAGAGGCATGTTTATGGCAACTCTGCATAGACTGCTTTGGCTGGAACATAATATGTTGGGTTAGATAGGTCTCAAAACTACTTTTTTGAGACTGAGACCATGTTATTGAGAGACTCATATTCTGGGCTAAGTCTGAACTTCGAACAAGATGGGGAGACATTGACAACTTGTTTAAGACAAAGAAGTTTCATGATTAGAAACAGTCTTCAAGAAATTGATCTACCCTCTGTGTGGCAAGTGGATTATAACACGGAGAGACTAATCAGAAGGCTAAAGACATAATCCACTGAAGAAAGAAGAAAAATGGGGACAGATTCAAGAGTCATAGTGGCGGTGAAATCAACAGATTATAGCATTGGATGGAGAGGTTGACAGAGTCTGAGGAATCAAACCAGACATGACATTCTGAGAGGGAGTGATTCAACAGAAATAAAGTGAGGGATAAGCAAAGGGTTTAGTAGGAAAGGTGGCTGTTTTTGATATATTCAACCCCCAATGTAGAAGCTATCATCTTGGGGAAAGGGTAGACACTGGGGAGAAAAAAGGAGCAGAAAGGGTCACAGAGATCCCCAGTGGTGATGGTGGGGAGAACATAGCATCAGAAAGCTAAGAGGTGTGAAGATTCTCTCTTAGAATCTTAGGCTACAAGAAATAAGAACATAATATTTGCTGATGAGAAATCTATCATAACCCTAGAGAAACTGGTTCATTAGAATAGTTAGGTGGAAACCGTATTTTAAGGTATTCAGAACGATCTTGGAGTAAGGGGGAAGAGGTAGTAAGTGCAGCTTAAGTAATTTTATCAAAGCTAATGAACTACCCAGATTCTAGACTCCACGTTTACCCTTATGAACTTCCCATCCCCCCAGACTCCTGCTTGTCAGTGTCTGGAGTGCAGATTAAATGGAGGGCTTGCATTAGATGTTCTCTGCCCTTCCTTGGAGCTCTGACACCTGCAGGTGCTTTACCAGATAAGTTAGGAGTGGCTGGAGCTTATCCCGCTTGCTCGAGAGAGAGACTCTGGCCTAATTACCCACCTCAATTAACAAATGGAGTTTGGCACAGAGCTAAGATGAAGTTCTTTGATTTAACATTTCCTTCACATATAACTAAAATCTCAGAATTCGTAAGTTTTATAATCAAAGACTTGGAAGGGGATCTAGAAGCTGTCTAGTTAATTTCCTTCCCCTGTGAAAGAATGAATATATATACACAGACACACACACACAGACAGACACACATACACACCTCTCCTGCCATCCTTAGAAGCAACAGAAACAACTCTTGATTATTCTGGAGCCAGGACAGGAAGAATAGCCAATGCCATCACCTCTTTGTTAGGAATGCCCTAGGAAGCCCTACCCTCTTCCTCTGCTATGCTCTGTGGCTCCCACATCCAGTGGCTGTCTTGCCTTTTTTTTTTTTTTTTTTTTTTTTTTTTTTGACAATATAATAATTTTAATTCTGTTTCAGAAAAAGCTGTCACATGAATTTGGATTAGAAAACATGACAATAAGAGGCTTGGTTTTTCTGGAAATGCAAGGAAGAGAAATAATCCTCAATAGGTTCAATGACAGTTTTCTGGATCTTCCTCTTGCATCAAAAGCTATATATCTTCTTCTCCCCAAAGCATGTGCTCCAAGAGCCAACTTACTCTCTTCATCTCCCTCTAGCCAGGACAGGCTAATTCCCCTCCACCCCCACCCCTCTTCTCTCAGTCACACTGTGTGGGTGTTAAAGACCCTGGGCTGACCAATTAACAGAATTGTCCTTTAAGCCAGCAACCCACAGGCAGTGGCAACCCAAGCCCCACTCCCAGTCCCCATGGCAGAGGCCACAGAGTGGCATTGTTTCCACTGTCTTAGGAAGAAGAAGCCAAAAGCTGACCCTCAGCACAAATCAAGGCCTAATATGGAGAGAGAATGAGGGCTCCCAGGCCCAGAGTAGGCTGCAAGCTGGGGGCAGGAAAGGGGAGTTTTTACAGTCATTCCATCTTTAGAAATAAGGAGAAAACTGGATCCTTTTCCACTACTCTGGTTCTATAAGGTACTCTTACTGCTGAGCTCCAAGGGGATCTGCAAGCACGAAAGGGTCTAAACAAATCAAGAGAGCTTTGCCCTGACTTAAGATAAGAGTAACAAACAGGAAGATGGGTCAGTGCGATAACTGGTAGGAAGATGACGCTGGGAACGTCGGCTCTTCACATGGCTGCCAGCCCTACAGAGGACAACACGGTAAGAACCAAGACAATCACTCCAGACTGGTATAGCTGGGAAATCGTCAGGCCTTTTCCTAGGTCCCACATCAAGTGTCGGATCCCATTCCAGGTATGATACGTGAGAGGGAAGACGAGTGCAAATTTGGCTGTGTGGATCAGCGCTGGCCCCAAACACAGGGACTTTACAAGTTCCAAATGAGACTCAAAGCTCCCAGGGACCAAGAGGGCTGACAAGCCAAAAAGAGAGACCCCTGCACTCAAGGCAATACCAGTGCCACGGTGGCAAATGGACATCACCATGGGAAGAGACCATCTGTAGATAGTGACATGGGGAGACAAAGGACGGTTTGAACCAGTGTTCTTATTCCAGAACCTCTCCATCTCTTCTTTGGCTGTGGTTCCCAAAGGGACAGCATTTCTGATACAGAGCAGAGGACTAAGGTGGGCACGGAGGCAATGATGGCCAACACGTCTCAGACAGAGCGCAGCCATCTTGGGTTCCGGCCTGGACGGAAGTGGCTGTCTTGCCTTTGGCAGCACATGCATCTCTGTCAACCCTTGACTTGCACATACAACATGGTGCAGACAAGCCAGCGTCTGCTCTAGGACAACCTGCTTTAGGAGTGACCTGATTTGCCAGAAATTTCTTCAGAGCCCCTCTTTCTCCCCAGCCTAGACCAAGATTCTCAATCTAACTTGCCCATGCGGCTGTTTCTTCACATTATACAGGGGATCATACTCCTGTCTGGCTTCTTTCCAGCTTACCTATTTGAGTTTACATGTCACCTCCTTGGAGAGCTCTTCCTTGAACACTTAATCCAAAGTAGGTGTTCTCTTCTACAATAGTGATTTGTCACTACATCCTATTTTCCTATGACCATAGTAACAATCTCTATTACAATTTTTTGTACGTAAATGTATTTATTTCCTATCTCCCTATAGAGCATATGCTCCATGGAGACCAAGACCATATCTACCATTCTCCAGTGTTCCCTCAGGGCCTAGCAAAGTGTGGAACATACAGTAGTTGCTTGTATTGGTCAGCTATTGCTCCATAACAAACCACCCCAAATTCAATGGTATATAACAGTGAACATTTACTATTGTGTTCACAGTTCTGCCAGTCAGCTGAGATGGCTTTGCTTCAGACTTCAGTCTGTGGGTTGACTGCAGCACCTCTGGTTTTTTTGCATTTCTCATTCTTCTGGGAGCAGCAGCCTCTCTGGGGCATGTTCTTCTCATGGCTTCTGCTTGAAACATGCCTAATAAGATCCCATTTGCCAAGGCAAGTCACATGACCAAACATAACATTAGTGGAGCAGGGAGATATACTCTTCCAAGGAGTTTGGGGAAGAGATGAATAATTACCAAATAAGAATTTAATCTTCCATGATGCTCCATAAATATCAGTGGTTGAAAAAATGAATGCCCTCCCCTAGACCAGTTGACCTTTCTAGCTAAACAATTTTCCAGTCATTACAATCCTGTGTTTTATCAGCATTAGTTTAGAATTTCAGTCCATGGTGAATCCATGACCTAGTGTGATAAAAACCATACCACTCTGTTCTCCTTGGACAAGAACTAATTTAAGATCTCTGCCTGTTTAACAGAGGTTATAGCCTCTTTCATTGCATCCTGGCTCTCTCTATCCCCCGTCTTGAGGCATAGGGAAGGCTTCATTCTTGCCAAAAGCTAGAAGAGATAGAACCAATTAGAAGAGCCTACCATCTGGTGGTGTGGGCTCATCAGAATTGCAGCCAAGATTCCAACTGGGACTGTTAAAGAGTTTGTGCACAATAGCTTGAGTCTCTGAGTAGAGCAGGGAACGTCTTGGTCACTGGGAAAGAGTAGAGGTGCCTCCAGATCACCAGATATCTTAGGGCTGACAGCCCCAACATTCTGTCAAAGAGTGGTCAGAAGGGACACCCTCAGCCACACCCATATGGGTGGACAACACTTCCTAAAACTGTTCCATGAACACGGTTTGCTCCTGGCTGAGCGGGGATTAGCAAAGACTCCTCATAGCTTTGACTGACTCATGAGTCTGTCTGGATTTCAAACCTTTTGCCTGCACTGACCTCTGATCTTGCCTTATCCACCAGCATCCCTTGTATGCTCTTCTCTCATTGGTGGCTCTTCTCTGCCTTAGCATGTTGACCCTTGGTCTAGCTCCAGCCTCTCTGAATTTTCCCTTCTGAATTGATGTGTGTGGGAGGACATCTGTGTTGTTTTATTTTTTTGCCTACTGAGCATCTAATGTCCATTGTTTTGGTAGTAGCCTCCTGATTTCCTTTGGAGGAATTACTGCTCCCCCAGGTCCACCTAGTTTGGATAGACTGAATGAAACCAACATTTGGTACTTCTCATTGCCCCAAGCTCTAAGAATGACCATATGACTAGGCATAGAATGACCTAAAGAAGATAATATGCAGGCCACTGTGTCATGTTCAGAAATGAGCATGTGTCCTGATTTTTATTCAGTGACATCAGACCTAGGACTTTTGTGGAACTGAGGGCAAAAGAGAAGTTCCCTTTCCATTGGACTTTGAGATGGGCAGGTGTAGGCTGGCTGTGCCAGGATCTGACACATGAGTATAAAGCCAATTTAGAGAAAAGCTAAGCCCCAAAATCTAGAGGGTCTATCTGCAGCCTGATGATATCATTCAAGCCCCTGAATCAGCTGTACCTGAAGTCAAAACTATCCAGTTAGTTTTCTATCACTTGTCACCAAAAGAGTCCTGACTACTCACTGCCCAAATGGGGTTGCCCCTTTGTCCCCATAAGCAGTAATTTCTTGAGCCAAAAGCACTGTGTTAGGGCTTCCCTGGTGGCGCAGTGGTTAAGAGTCCGCCTGCCGATGCAGGGGACACGGGTTCGTGCCCCAGTCCGGGAAGATCCCACATGCCGCGGAGCGGCTGGGCCCGTGACCCATGGCCGCTGGGCCTGCGCGTCCGGAGCCTGTGCTCCGCGGCGGGAGAGGCCACGGCAATGAGAGGCCCACGTACCGCAAAAAAAAAAAAAAAAAAACACTGTGTTAATAGACAATATACCTAGTTAATTATATTACCCTGCATTTGCCTAGCACTTCTGAATTTTAAAAGCTCTTTCATGTAAGTAATGGCATTTGCCTATTCTAATAACCCTGAGAATATGGTATTATCACCCCATATTATACATCTGGAAACTAAACTGGACACAAAGATTTCTCAAGTTCATACAAGTCAATGTCAAAGCTGGCATTGAACAACTTATTTCAATTCCTGTATATGCCTTTCTATTAAATCTCATTGGAAATTGTCCCCACTGGTCTCTAATTCTCTTAAAATCCGAATGATATATACAAATGACTAAACTTTTATTGGGATAATTATCATAGCATTATTTTTAGGAAAAAGCATTTGGAAATAAACTAGATATCTAATAACAGGCAATAGATGAAGTAAGTTAGGGTATGTGTGTACATTGAGCTTTTAAGAAGACATTAAGATGAATGTGTGATGTTCAAAGTAACACGTGTTACACTGAGTAAAAAAATCATGTTCTTAGCCAGTAATATAAATACACTCTTAATTTTTTAATTGATATATTCAGAAAAAAGATGGGGAGTTTATCCTTAATATTATAATTACACAGATTTTATTTTGTTTGGTGTTTGTGTCCACATGGCTTTCTATAATATGCATACTACTTTTATACACGAAATAAAAGCTAGTCTCAAAAAGTTCATTTCCATCCTAGAGATTCCATGTAATGACATTAGCCTCCAGCTGCCTCCTCAACCCCCATTTTGCCTGCATTCCCTGGAATCTGGACCTCCCGTGGCCTTGAGCTTCCCTGTGCACTGTGATACACCAAAGTCATGGGAGTGGTCGGGGTTAGAAAGAGATTTCCAGTAACCTCTGTACACTGCACACCTTGACTGCAGCTGCCACGGAGCAGCACAGGTCCCTTGAAAGGGCACAGGGCTGTGTTACACAAGAAGCAGGCACTGACGCTGGGGGTGAGGGCTGCTGCCACAGGAGGGGAGCTATAACACCCACAAGGGAGTAGGCAGACACAGCAGACAGTGAAATGAAGAAAGCCCTCCCAGCCCGCACATGTCTAGGGATGGAACCAGAAACCCAAGCCATTGCCCTCTCACTCCCCTGAGAGCTCAGCTTCCTCATCTGTGAAAAAGGGAGAATAAAATTACCTACTTGATGCCATTTTATTGAGTGGAGTTGATTTGAAATTAGCAAGCATTTACTCCTTCTCACAATAACCAAATATCAGTGGTACAGTTATTACCTTCATTTGAAAGAAACCGTGGTTCAAAAAAGAGAATTGACTTGCCCAAGCCATGCAAGGCATCCATGGCAGAGCCAGGCCTTGAACTGGAAATCCTTTATTTAGGAAATGGGGCCTTATACCTTATTTTGGACCCTGACTGACAATCGTCTAGAAGGAGCTGGAATGAGCTTTTTTTTTTTTTTTTTGTGGTATGTGGGCCTTTCACTGTTGTGGCCTCTGCCATTGCGGAGCACAGGCTCCGGACGCACAGGCTCAGCGGCCATGGCTCACGGGCCCAGCCGCTCCGCGACACGTGGGATCTTCCCAGACCGGGGCACGAACCCGTGTCCCCTGCATCGGCAGGCGGACTCTCAACCACTGCGCCACCAGGGAAGCCCTGGAATGAGCTTTTGATTGGACTTATAACTGGTTTTCACCTCCATCACTTTCTAGCTACAGTTATTATAATCGTCTTCCACAGGAATTTACAACACAGCCTGCTGGAACTCTCAGAATTCATAATATCCAAATACTACCCCATAAACAGCAATAATGCAGGCTTATTTTCATCCCTGCCATTGATGTTACATAATATACAGCTATGTGTTCATTCATTCACTCATTCATTCATTCATTTCACTAGCACCACCACACACTATTCTCTGGTGGAGACTGTGATGGGAAGCTAAAGAAAACAAGGTCACTGCCCCCAAGTTGCTTAGTCCAGTGGGGCAGATAAAATAAGGGTCCAGGCAACTAAAACCCAGGGCTCAGTGTGACAGCTGCTACAAGGAAGATACAAAGGGCTACGGGACAGAGAGTGTGTGAATGTGGGGGGCTGGGACAAGGGAGGATTAGGAGAGAAGATGATGCAAGAGCTAGGACAGACCAGAGGGACAGAATTTCGATAAGGGAATATGGGAGGTGTAGTGTGTAGGTGGAGGAAACAGCAGTGTGAACTTGAGGACCATTGAGTTGCCTGGTTTGAATGGAGGCCAGGATTCAGTGTAGTGTAGCCTTCCCGTTTGATAAATTAAGTGGCGTTCTAGATGATTCTCTGCCTCCGCACACATACTCACCAAATTTCTTGGCCCTCTGCTGGATCAGCTTCGTCTCTGAGAGCACATCCACAGACACACCACAGAGCCACATACAGCATGTGACCCCTACGCCCAGCCAAGAGCTTCCCCTTGCCCCCAGCGTCTGTCCCCTTTCCTTTGCCACACTCAATCCCAAACTGGGGATGGGAGTAAAGGAACAAAGACATTAGCAAAAAGTCTAGCAAAAAGTCTCCAGGGAACCTGAAAGCGGCAAAGTGTTCTTGAGCCTCTGATTCCCGGTGAGAAACAGACATCTGAACCTGGTACTTCTCTGCTTAGAACCCTTCAGTGGGTTTCCCACAGCTCTTGGGCTAAAGATCAAATTCCATAACAGAGCCCACCAGGCCTGGCCCTTGCCACCGTCCCCAGCCCCATACTCCCCCACCCCTTACCCCCCCACCAGCCATCTGCCCAGAAAGCTTCTAGAATATTCCTCCTGTTCCCGACACCACATCACCAAAAGCCTTCAGTTCTCAGCTCAAACACCTATTCACCTCTCTGCCCAAAGATGGTTCCTTTGTAATATGCTTTCATTGAATCATGGCCCTTTCTTTCACGTCTTTATCTTGATCTATAATGATGCACTCATTTGTATGATTATTTGACTAATAGCTGCATCCCTTACTAGCCAGTAAGCTCCATGAGCACAGGGCTGCTTTCTGTTTTTGTTCACAATAGTAAGCACTCCATAAATACTAGTTGAATATTGAATGAATGCACCTGAGGCCCATGGTTGGCTTAATTCCCCTGTATCTGCATACAAATGTAGCTTGGCTGTGCAACTCGGTGGACAGGGTTCAGAGCTTTTCTCAGAGTCTCAATTTGTTTAGTGAGCCTCTGTCCAAACGAAGGCTGGTACAAAAGCTTCTTCTCTTAATTGTGTATTCCTGGAGTTTTCCATGCACTCTCATCATTGACATATAGCCCTAGAAGGACTCTTAGAGGTCATCGGAGCTTCATCATACAAATAAGCACGGGAGTGGTCCTCTGAAGTCACACATGAATGACTCAAGAAAATAGTCCAGCACTTGAGTCCATGTCTTCAAATCTCAATCCAATATACTTTTCACTGGTCAGACTTGGGGTGTGTGTGTGTGTGTGTGTGTGCACACGTGTGTATCTTCCTATCTTCCCATCTACATTCCGCCTGCTCTTCTACCTACCTGGTCTGATTCCTCCAACTGGAAGTTTTCCTTCCCTTCTCTCAATGTGTGTGTGAGTGAGAGAAGGGGAGTGCAGAGAGCCTCTCCATTATATCAGTTTTTTGTGCATGCCTATTTTCTCTGTAAGAACCTGAGCCCCTTAAGGGGAGAATCAATGACTAATGCATTTTATTTCCCCCAGTTCCTAGTGTAATGCCTTGTAATGGCAAATGGATTTTATCTCGTGTATCAACTGCAACTCTGACCAATTTGTACTCACTGCCTGGAATGTTCTGGTGAGAGGGAATCTAAGGCCATGTCTAGATTCAGTGGAAAAGAATTCTGTAATCAATGAATGCTGTCTGCAAGGGTATGAGAGGGGGCTGTAATGGTACATATGCTCCATAGGGGGCAATAGTAAAAGTGCTTTGAAGGAACGCATGAACACATAAATGAATCTTAACTGTTTCCCAAATGTCCTATATGACTACTTTATCTTGAGCATCTAAAAGAATAGTAATCTCACCCATCTCAGCAGAAGTCTTCAAACTAATCAGAGGAAGCAGTGTTCACACTCTTCTGTATCAAAAAACTTACGATCATCAATATTATCATAAGAACCAAGAGTCAAGCACAGACAACGTTGGGGCCTGTGTGTCTCAAAGTGAGGGCAGAGGTGAAGGTGGAGAAACCACAATCACACTGTAACATCAACCAGAGAAATGCAGACATCTGCCATGTAACCAGGAGCTCAGCATGGATGCAAGAGATAAAGTCTGAACTCTCCGCCTTGCAAAAATAAATACATGCCGTAGTGGTAGAGATGAGGGGAGGAGAAATATTGTGACTGTACCCACTCAAAAACCTTCCTCTCATGACACGCCCCAAATCTGCTCCACCCTTCAATACCTGCTCCAGTTCCACCTCCTGCAAGAAGTATTCCTTATCCACAGCCATCTGCCTCTGCCTTGGAAGTCTTAGCACCTAATCCTGAATCATAAACTTCACTTCTTTTGGCACTTCTTTTTTTTTTTTTTTGCGGTATGCGGGCCTCTCACTGTCGTGGCCTCTCCCTTTGTGGAGCACAGGCTCCGGACGCGCAGGCTCAGCGGCCATGGCTTACGGGCCCAGCCGCTCCGCGGCATGTGGGATCCTCCCGGACCGGGGCACAAACCCGTGTCCCCTGCATCAGCAGGCGGACTCTCAACCACTGCGCCACCAGGGAAGCCCCTTTTGGCACTTCTTGTGTTGGGCTCTTTTCCTGCCATTTCACTTTGTTTGTGTCCATAATGTTCCTCTATCTTAAAAAGGTGAAAGCTCACTGAATTTTGGAGTTTGCAAAGCTGGCTTCAGATATTCGTTTAGGCTCTTCTTCACTGGGTAATATGGAGAAGACACTTAATCATTCTCACTCTCAGTAGTGTCATCTATAAAATGGAGATAATAACCTCTCAAGATTATTATAAAATATAAATAAGACAACATGTGTGAAGTCTCTGGCATATGGTAGGTCTTCAGAATAATCTTTGTTTATCCTCCCAACAGTTTCATTAGTACATATAGATCAATTTTTTTGGCTGTGCCACATAGCTCGCAGGATCTTAGTTTTCAGACCAGGGATTTCAGACCCGTGCCCCCTGTAGTGGAAGTATAGAGTCCTAACCACTGGACCACCAGGGAATTCCCTAGACCAGTTTTTTGAGAGCAGGAGTTACATATCTTTTGTGGCCTCTACTGTTTATTGCAGGGTGAGGAATAGATATTATTAAAATAAAATAATAAAATGGCAGATGCTGAAGTATATAAATCAGGTGTGAGCACATTGGCCTACTTACAGGCCTGGCCAACTAACATAATTTGTTATACTGGCCACATGTCTGATAAGGAACAGTCAGGACTTTGGTAAACTTGAGAGATTATACCTTATACTTAAATCGGTCAGCACTTCTCAGCTCTAGACAGTAGAAGTGGAGCAGGAATGTGGGTCCAGAGTTGCCTGATGCCCTAAGTATTTTCAAAGAAGCCAGAAATTTGGATTTTTATCCCAAATTTTGAAAAGCATCATGCAGGTCGGGTAAAACAAGTCTCTGGACTGTTAGTTTGCAGTTCTGAAAATGATGAGGGATGCTCAGGCAAAAGCTAAGAGGCCATGTGTCTGTTGCCAGCACCTAACATCTTGTTAGAATGCCCTTGGGCTTCCTAAGTAGGTCCACAACAGAGGGAGGCCCACTGGAAATAGGCATGCTGCATTCCATCTGATTGTTATTTAAGCTCCCAGCATCTATGCTGTGTGGCTCTCTGATTCCTGGAAACGTTTGTTCATGTGTGTTAAGGGAATAGCCCTGTGCCAGGTGTTCTCAGCAACACCAAACAACAGCTAAACATGGTCTTTTCTGAACAGCAGTTCACATTCTGGTGGTAGGGTTGACCTCTAAACACACAACACAGGCAACATTGCAGAGCAAATCAACTGGGACTTAAAAGCTCAATGCTTCCAGGAGCCAGGCAGGTGAAGTAAAGGAGAGAAGTGGGCTGCTCGAGAGAGAAGCCATCCAGGTGGGATACTCCCATCCTAGCCAACTGGGGCTACGTAGACCCAGGGTCCAGTGTTGCCAAATGGTTTGAAATTTCAAAGAGAGCTAAGATATCCAAATTCCGACGTGCAATTCAGTGCTTCTTAAACACTGTGCTGAAAGTGGCTTGGGGATAGCCATTGGGTCACCCCTTCTGCAGCATTTGACAACTGGCAAATGGGAGGCCCAGCGTGGAGTGACACAGGAGGTCAGAGCAGAGGAGGAACTAGGTAAAGCGTCCTCTTTTCTTTTGCACACGCTGTTCCCTCTGCCTGGAACACACTTGCCTCATTTCCTTCTGGCCCCCTCACCTTGACCTCCTAGAAAGCTTCCATTTATCAGTGAGACTCACATCAACCACCACCCTCTGAGAGGCCAACCCGACTTTTCAAAGCATCTCTAACACTCCCTGCAAGTGACTGCTGTAACACTTACAACATTACATTTTTAACTTCTCTTTATAGGACGGTTGGTTTCACTAGGGATAAAGTCCTCCAGGGTGGGAACATGTCTTACTTTTGTCTACATTTCTAGTGCTTAGCACCACGCCTGGGCTAGGTTAAGGGCTCAAAAAATGCTTGCTAAAGGAATGCAAGGTTTTTAAAGAGCTTCATCAAGTGGGATGCCCATATTAACTGCTGCCAAATCTTCCCAGGGCCAGCTCTTGAATATTCTGATTCAGGAAGTCTAGCGTCTGCCCTTGAGTCTTGCTTTAAACAAGCTCCCTGGGTGAATTTTCTGTGCGCTGAAGTTTGAGGATCTCCAGGCTAAACTGTAACTCCCACAGGGAAAGAAGCTGTGTCTTCTTTGTCGGCCATTATATTCCTAGCACCTGGCACTGTGCTGGGCATACAATGGAAATTCACCATGTATTTGCTGAACCAATAAATGGATGAATAAATGAAAAGTAAGGATTAAGTTGCAACAATGCTCCTCAGAAATCTAATAGGAACCCCAGTTAGTATTTCATCTGTCTCTTTATTTATACTTACCATAAAGACACCAAGATAAGCTGAACAGCTAGTCAGTAACTACCATCTCTATGGACAGACCCCTCAACTCCTGCCCTTGTGGGCTTGGAAGTATACTCAGAGGAGATCCTAAAGCATTTGGGTTGCTGATTCAATGACTTTATCCCTTAATGATGGCGGAAAAGGAAAGAAGGAAAGATGGAATGCAAAGAAGACGCAGAACTCTCATCTTGGCTGGAGGTATTAGCGATACTCTCCCCTGCATTCCCTACCCTCTAAGGACCACTCTGCCTTTTTAATGTCCCCTGTTGCTAATACATCTAGCAGGAATAGTTCCTGTTACACTTCCTCTCCTTTCCCTTCTCCACCCTCTGGTGGAGGGATCATGAATAGCAAAATGTATAGGAAAAAAACAAATGACAGGAAAATGATGAAAAAATAAAGATTTGGTTATTTTCTGGAGGTAAGACTGGGAGAGTTAACTTAAGGTTAACCACTAGTCCAGATTTCAAAAAAGCACATGAAATTAAATCTCAATAAGATGCTTTCTTAGTTTTCAAGAAATGATTAGTTAAGGCATCATACCTAAAACCTCTCTGCTCCCTTTGACATATTTTTACTGAATCCAAATTGGGACAGATGTCAGTTTTCCCAGACCAATGGATCACAGTGGACACAGCCCCAACGGGTTCGCTAGTCTCAGATGAAAGTTACCAAAGAATGTTACAGGCAGGCTGGAAATTACATTGCCACCATAGCCACCCCAATTGCCCAGTACCCTCTCAGTTCTTGGACACACAGCAGAGTCCCCATTGGACTGTAAGCCATTTAAGAGCAAGGACCTTTTATCATCTCTGTTTTCCCAATGACCATATCAGTTCATAGCATTGAAGAAACGTCTAAAGAATGACCAAATTCTTGCAGCTCTATTTATGATAGCCAGGACATGGAAGCAACCTAAGTGTCCATCAACAGATGAATGGATAAAGAACATGTGGCACATATATACAATGGAATATTACTCAGCCATAAAAAGAAATGAAATTGAGTTATTTGTAGTGAGGTGGATGGACCTAGAGTCTGTCATACAGAGTGAAGTAAGTCAGAAAGAGGAAAACAAATACCATATGTTAACGCATATATATGGAATCTTAAAAAAAAAATTGTCATGAAGAACCTAGGGGTAGGACGGGAATAAAGACGCAGACCGGGCTTCCCTGGTGGCGCAGTGGTTGGGAGTCCGCCTGTCGATGAGGGGGACGCTGGTTCGTGCCCCGGTCTGGGAGGATCCCACATGCCGCAGAGCGGCTGGGCCCGTGAGCCGTGGCCGCTGGGCCTGCGCGTCCGGAGCCTGTGCTCCGCAGCGGGAGACGCCACAACAGTGAGAGGCCCGCGTACTGCGCAAAAAAAAAAAAAAAAGACGCAGACCTACTAGAGAATGGACTTAAGGACACGGGGAGGAGGAAGGGTAAGCTGGGACAAAGTGAGAGAGTGGCATGGACATATATACACTACCAAACGTAAAACCGATAGCTAGTGGGAAGCAGCCGCATAGCACAGGGAGATCAGCTCAGTGCTTTGTGACCACCTAGAGGGGTGGGATAGGGAGGGTGGGAGGGAGGGAGATGCAAGCGGGAAGAGATATGGGGATATATGTATATGTATAGCTGATTCACTTAGTTATAAAGCAGAAACTAACACACCATTGTAAAGCAATTATACTCCAATAAAGATGTTAAAAAATAAATAAATAAAGACAGGAACAGTTTGGGGAAAAAAAAAAAGAATGACCAAATTCATAGAAAACTATACACTGGTATAGGGCAGGAATCAAGTTCAAGAACCCATATCCACTCACTTCTGGTTCATTAACCACAGTGGATGACATTGCCTGTATCACATTTCAATCCTCCCAATAAACGGCCAACAACCCTATTAGAGATCAAGTCTTAGGTTGTTAAGATAATGGTACAGAAGCACCACCTTTTGCCTTAGAACATTTCCTCCAAGTTTTGTCTTTTATTATTTTGTCCTGTCAGTCAACGTCTTGACACTAGAATAGCAGTTAACATCTCTTTCCACCAAGCTCTGTTGTAGACAGTTCTCAGCAGTATGAGTGAATACACATGCCAGCCATTTATTCTTCTAGATTCCCTAAGCAAATAATCCTAGAGTAATGGATCCCTTTGAGAGGGTGACAAAAGCTATGGAGCCTCTACCCAGGGAATAAATTAAAATATGCACATGCATGCAATAGGTTATACATAATCTCTGATGGTTTTTAGATACATTGATGCCCACACCTAAATCCTCCCTTGAAAAATTCTCCTTTAAGCCACATTGAAAGAAATGGGAGGTTATCTAATAACCAAATACCTACTCAATATTATTTTAGCTTTCCAGGGAGATGGTTTCACAGAACTACAATTCAACAGTTAAACTTCAGCTCACTTTTAAGGGTAGTGAGTAACACAGTTGACAAGATTTTCAACCTCAGCATTACCAGAATGCAGAATTGTTGTTTTATTTATTCAGTGGGTCACTCCTGTTCAAAATCATGGTACAATTTGAAGCATGATAAGGTTTTCTGCCTAGGTGCTTTATCAGGCCACTGCCTTATAAAACTCTGAAAATTCCCTTTTATTTCTCAGGTAATCTCAGTGAAATTGATCAAGTTACCATGGGATCTGTGTATCTATTGCAGTGCTCAGAAACATGTACCTTGGGGTCACAAGACCACCATTTACTTCTTGGGTGACCCTGGGCAAGTTATATAACCTGTTGCAGCCTTAGTTCCCTCTTCTCTAAAAGGAAGATAATATAGAGCACTGCAGGGCTCCTGTGAGGATTAAACAAACTAACACATGAAAAGCAATTAGTGCGTTGCAGGGCCACAGTGGATGTTCAATAAATGGTAATGAATGTTACTATAATTGTCCATAAAATACTTATCATAGTTCTTGACACACAGTAAGTCCTCAGTAAATGGAATCTGAAATAATTATAATTCTTTTTTGTATTGAAGTATAGTTGCTTTACAATGTTTCAGGTGTATAGCAAAGTGCTTCAGTCATATATATATATATATATATACACACACACACACATATATATATATATACATATACATATATATATATTCTTTTTCAGATTCTTTTCCATTATAGGTTATTACATGATACTGAATATAGTTCCCTGTGCTATACAGTAGGTCCTTGTTGTTTATCCATTTTATATATAGCAGTGTGTATCTGTTAATCCCAGACTCCTAATTTATCCCCCTCCCCGCTTTTCCCCTTTGGTAACAATAAGTTTGTTTTCTGTGTCTGTTTCTGTTTTGTAAATAAGATCATTTGTATCATTTTTTTAGATTCCACATATGTGATATCGTATGATATTTGTCTTTCTCTGATTTACTTCACTTAGTATGATAAGCTCTATGACCATCCATCTCGTTGCAAATGGCATTATTTCATTCCTTTTTATGGCTGAGTAATTGGAATAATTATAATTCTTGGAATTTGCATATACATTATCTTATGAGTGGTCTTAGGGATAGGGAGAATGCTGAATTCTCAGTTTGAGCGTCTTCAATTCAAATCATTGAGAGCTCACCGGGAGGGAAATGTGGGAAAGCAGTGAAGGAAATATGGTGCATGCCTTCTGCCATTCACAGCTCAGCAGAAGCCACCAAGGCCACAGTGGCACCCAGAGCCTACAGTGCCAACTTAATCCACTTTTGAGGTGTTCTTGCCCATTCAGCTCACACTTCCATGCCATCAGTTCCTACCTGAGCTTAATCCCTGGAGGGAAAATGTCTCTACTGATTAAATTTTATGCTTTCACCTGTCTTAAGATGGCAATCATACCACCACACAGGTTTTCTTTTCAGCCCTAGTTGTCAGAAAAACTCAGAATGGTGTTTGTTGCCCGCATTTTATAATGCATTCAGTTCAGATGGGCAGAAATTGGCCTCTCCTTTCTCCTTCTTGGGGTCACCTCTGTTCTGTTTTGTGCTCAAAGGCCATCCTAAAAATTATGTAAGCCATCCGTCACTTCAAAGTATTCTGGAAATAATCAAGGCATCAATTTTTAAAAATAATTACTGGTCATTTCTAAAAATGGGAAACGAAATAGACACCTTCTCAGGTATCCTTCCTTATCAAGCTCTGGCGACGTTTTCTCCTTTAACTGTGCACAGGAAAGGCGTAAGCACTTTAAACCACATTCTGTAAGTCAGAACCTTTTATTCTGCGCCTCTCAGAAGTTTCCTAAGTGTGAAACTCTCAATGGAACCAGAAAACCTCTGCGAGGTAGGGGAGATGCAGTCAACCCCAGTCCTCATCGTGCTGGCATTGAAAGGTATCTGGCAGTGAAAAAGCAAACCCATTCTATGAACTGCTGCAGGATCTAACATACCAACTGATGGAATCACTCAAAAGGCCCTGGACATTTTTCTTGGAGGGCTTTCTCTTACGAATACAGATGACACCCAGTCATTTTTTGCAACATCGCCACCTACGTACAGGCCCTCCCTTCATTGGTCGATTGCAGAAAGAAATCTCAGAAATAGAAGCAATTACTTACATCTATAGGTCATCTCAAAGCTGTCACTGATGTTGACAATATCAATCTGGGGAAGCAGCTTTGGGGGCTCTGTGAGTTGCGACAAAGCAAATCTAAAAGCGGCATGTTCCTGTGACTGCTGGTTTGGAAATAATCCCCCTGTGAGGAAAGAAAATGCAACATGGTATCTGGGCTAGAGACCGGTTTGATTCCTCAACAGCCCACCCCAGATGGGCCCTTTTCTTCTCCCCAGGCTGTTAGGTGTTGCCTTTAGGAGTGGGGATCAGAATTCACATAGACTCAACTGGACCCTGAGACTTCAACTTCCACAGATGAGCTTTTATGTGACAAGGACTCGAACATCTGTCCCTGACCAAATATTTTGATTGTTCGCCCCTCAACTCAGTTCAGGTCAGAGAAAACAGGAGCGTTGTGGAGTTTTTCTTCCTCCTTTCTCGTGCAAGCCTCTTAGGTGGCCTATGCTCTTGCATGGACTTAAACCCTAGCCGTGCCTAATTTTTCCTGTATCGGACCCATTTCTCATCACAGAGCCTTATAGGAAGTAGTGCTAATACATGTTACAGAGTAAACTCTAGCTCTGGGAGCCTATGTGCTTCTCCAGCACTATAACCGTTTGCTTTGACTTTGACCCTTGTAGTCTTTGACCTAGCAAGACCTGTATGACAATCCTCTGAGGTTTATTCAGTTCCTCTGAAAACTGATTTTCTGCAAACAGTGTTTTGCTGCTTCTTTCACCACTCATGATCCCAGGAATGACTTGTTACATAAGGGATTGCCATCGTGTGTATTTGCCTGGGAGAACCTTGGGCTTCAAAGCTCTGGGGGCTTAAGGACATCCAGAGGATGCAAACATTCTATTCTAGTAAAAAGCAGAACAAAGGGGCCTGGTGGGACTCCTGTTCCAAGAAACAAGAGTACACACCTTACCTTTGTATTTACTGTGGACACATAAATAAATTAAAATACATTTCTGTGAAGTAAAGTCAGCAGTTTCCAGAGACTGAACTATATAATGAATGTTTACATAGAAGTTGATCTCAGATTCCTTAGGAATCCCAATCCCAATGTGATACACTTCTAACTTCTTATACAGTAGATACGTGTTTTTAGCAACCAGTAAACGAATTGTAAGGCTTTTGTTAGAGGCAGTACAAGTAGAATCAAGTACTATCTGCTGGCCGTGATATTTTCAGCATGTGTTCTACAATTTAACGTTTCAACCTTTTATGTGAAAACAAAAACAATGGTTCTATCAGTTGAACAAGCAAGTTGGGGCAAAATATGATGAAAAATCTGCAGAGATACATAAGCAAGCATCTCTACGTATACACAAAACACCCTGTGCATTTATATATCCACGGCAATATATACAAATACACTTGGAGAAAGCAAGTCCTCATATCTTAAGACAAGTATTTCCAATCAGCAAAGTATGGGCAATACCTAAGCACCAACGTAAAGAAGAGCCACACATAAGAGCAAGTGATTTATACGTGGTCATATGCCTCCATTTTAAAGGACAAAAACAAAAAAATTCTTCTTGATTCTGATGCTCCACCCTCCCCCCCAGATGACCACACCCCAAACACTTCCCTGGCTTCCTCCTCCCCTGCAATGAATGAAAGAGAGCGGGTGGGGGTGGGGAGGTAGGTGGCTATAGGCTGGGCTGCAAGAGAAGCGTCCCCAGAGGCAGGAAGTTTTGTTTTGCGTCTAAGGCACTAACACACATATACAGACACACTTCAGAATGTAGCTTAACAGGTGTCAGGAAACAAAGCAAGTTACTCCATGGCTGTTCTAGCCACCCTCAGAGCCAGCACACTGGAGAGGCCAAAACAGACTGATATTGCAGCACATATGTGCCCAACAAAAGACCACCTGCACCACATCCCCCCCCCACAAACACACACACACAAGAGACACAAACTCGTAGGAACGGGAACTTTCCCTAGTGGAGCAATGTCTGTGTCAGGGGAGAGAAATCAGAACCCAGACCCACCAAGATGCCTCCAAGCAAAGCAGCTTGCTGGATTCCGGGACATAAACAGCCCTGAGATGCTGGTCATACTGAATCCCCGAGCCCTTGTGGACACACGTTGTTATTGGTGTTACTGCTTCTGTTTGTTTCGCTTTTCCCCGTTGTTATTATTAGGAGGAACAAGAGCTATCGGCTGCCCCATAAATACAGGGAGGGTGAGGGTCCTTTGAGGATCGTGACAACGAGGAAGGGGAAATGGGGAACAAAAAAGCATGTTGAAACCTGCCTCCAAGTTGAGAGGCTGGAGCTCAGTGATGGGGAAAGCTAAGAGGAGGGGAGAGGAACATGTGGATGTGTGTGTTTGTGTGTATGTAAAAGGTAGACTGTATCTGTGGATGGAGAAATCTAAGAGGAGTGGGCGATGGAAGGAGCAGAAAAAAAGGCAGGCTAGGAAGTTACAGAATCGGAGGAGTGGGGACCACCAGCCCAGCATGGCAGACAGCAGACAGAAGGCAGCTAGAAGAGTCCAGAGCAGGAGAGAGAGCCCCCTTCACCTAGAGTGGGGGGCCTTTTTAGCATTATTTTAGTGGCTGCAATAAACCCAGCATCCTTCACTCTTTCTTTTAGAGGGTCTCTTTCCCCTCCCCCAGGTGAGAAATCACCGCCTCTCTCAAATATATATGTGCATATTTAATCCATAATCACACACACCACACATATTTATATAAACAGATGAAATCGGGCACCATCTACCAAGCCATGGAGTTAACTCCTTAAACACCCACCACCCCTTTCCTTGTTACAGCCTGATTATTTTTCCTCCAAAGCAGTGGGTCCTCCATTTCACATGCTCATGCCTAGAATGTGAGTGGTGTGTGAGGACCTGTGTCTGCGCGTGTGTGTGTGTGTGTTTGTGTGTGTGAGCACACTTCCCTTCTCTGCCCCACATCCCATCCAGAGAAGACCCCTCCCCATGCCAGCGGTCCAAGTCTTCACATCACCGGACAGCTTTGCGTAGACAGCCAAGCACGACAGCCCGTAGTGGGGCTGGGGGGAGGGGACACAGACCCCCTCCCCCCAAAAAAAACTGGCCAGACCCAGAAAGTCCCTCCCAAGGCTGCCCCTCTCACTCACCGATCTGGATATTGTTGGGGAAATTGGCACCTACTACCGCGCCTAGGAAACCGGTGCAGAAGAAGGCAAAAATGTGCTGCATATTCCTTTTTGCATTGGCGAAAAAGAAGCCCAGGTCCAATCATAGATTTGGTGTTTTCCCCCTTCCCTTTATTCCTCTCTCTCTTCTGCCTGTTCTTTTCCTCCTGCCGTTCCTTCCTTCCTTGCTTGCTTCCTGCCTGCCTTCTGCGAGGTTTGTCTGTTTCCCTTGGAATCCCAGCGCTTAAACTGCAGCGTTAACACCAACTGACAGCCAGATTAACTGAGCACGGAAAAGAGAAGCCTGTCCTCCTGCGAGCTGAGCGCTGCTCCCCCTCTCCCTCTCCTCTGCTCTCCTCTCCTCGCAGCCTGCCTCCCTCTCCCTCCCTTGCTCTCTCGCTCTCCCCCTCACGCTCTCACAGGCAGCCAGCTCTATGCCAGTACCCACCAGCGAGCCAGTTCCCGAGGCTCCCCAGCTGACCTCCTCTCCCCATCACCCCCTGCCTCCTCATCCTCACCTTAGTCTCCTTGCTGGGTGTGCCGATGGCTGGCTGGGCGGGCGGGTGAGGGGGTGTGATACCTGGAGCTTGCTCGCCCGAAAGGGACAGCCCTGCGGTCCCCTTCGCCCTCCCCCGCCTTCCTCAGCTCTCTCTGCCCCCGCTCCCCCAGCCCCCAGCCTGGCAGATGCGACTGGGAATGTGGGTTCAGCTGCAAGTCAGTAGGTGGCAGGGGGTCCCCACAGTAGTCCTCCATCCACCGTTGCTTGATCTAGGTCACTTTTTCTGGGAGCGCAAGGTCTGTGCTGGATACATCTCCTGCACTCCACTGGCCCAATTATTCCTACAACTAATTCCTGAGGGAAGACCCTAGAAATCCCTCCTAGGAGCTTTAAAGGAAAAAAGCTACCCACCTCCCACATTGGGAGGAATGACAGAAAGACAGACCCAAGGCTCTGGAAGGCAGGTGCCTTGACTTGGACATTTGGTGGTCCCTGCTGCCTTTACAAGTGGAATTGGTGGTCTCTTCAATCCTGTGCATTTAAAATGAGCCCCCCTTCCCCCTTCCCCTGCATTCCAGAGGAATCTATAGCATCAGAATCGTGTGGGTGTACAATAAAGGCTAAGGATACTTACACAGAGCAATTACATGAGTCATTTTGCAGGGATTCTAGTGAGAGGATCCAGGCTTCTTTCAGGGATCTCTGGATTCTGGTCCTGTCTAGAGTAAACTGGAACTCCATAGACCTTCCTGGACAGGGGCTTCTGCTGAAACAACCTTTTATAGGACAGCTGTGGTCAGAGAAATAGTGTGGGTTGCAAAGCAGCAGTCCAAGCAGTCACAGAACTTTACAGTTTCTGAAGAAGCTTCACAGGGTTACCTCGCTGTCTCCTCATACCAGCCCTGGGAAGTGGCCCTGACTCTTATTTTACAGATGAAAAAAACCAAAAGGCTCCAGGGATTAAATCATAAAGACATAGATCTGATAAGATGGAGTCTGGACCTTCAGGACCAGCATACAGTTCGACCTATGAACTTGAATGCTCTGGAAATTACCAGTTGGCCCACTGCCCTGGTCAGAACTCCCACCCAACAGATGAAAATCCAAGAAAAGGAAAGTCCATTTTTCCTCAGTTAGAACAGGAGAGAATAGACTTTGGACCTGATTTTGCTTTGCCACTTGACTAGGCCATTTTATCAAAAACTCTTCTCTTCCCTCACCAAGATTACATAATCGCAGACACACACAGGACAGCTACAAGTGCTGGGATTTGCAAGAAATATCTGACTGTTCCATGGAGCCCCTAAACTAGGAACAACTTGGAGGTCAGATGCTTTATGATTTCCTCTGCACTTTCACATATATTAATTAGCTCAAGTGATTTTACAGCTAATGTTTATTCTTTCCCATGGGCCAGGTACTCTACTAAGCAGTGTTGCGTGCATCATTTACTTGTGCAATAATGCCTGTGGCAGGTAATCTAATCCCCATTTTATAGATAGAGACTGAGGCCTAATCATTTACCCCTGTTTCACTGCTAACAGGGGAAGAGATTGGGGATTTGAACACAGGAACCTCTATCATCAGGCCCAAGCTATTAACCCTTAGGCTCTAATAGAAGGAAGGACTGGGCAGGGACGTAGAGGCAGTGTCAGCATCAGCTTGGGAAGGTGTGAGGACAGATCAGGAAAGATCACCTTTGAGGTCCCTGCCAACACGCCAGGTCTGTGATTCAGTGATACCATCTTAAAATTTCTCCATTTGCATTTTTTGTCTCTTACTATTTTGAATGGTACCTGGGGATCTTTTAAGTTCTCTGAGCTTTGTGCCTGGTAATAATAATAATTAGGCTGTCACTGAAAGCTTCACACTTCTGTCACCTTTCAGAGCAAGCTCTCAAAGCCCTTTACAAGGATTAATTAGCAAAACCTCAACGCCTACTTGTAATGGGTAAGATTTGCTTTGCTTACTTTGGGGCAGAGGGACTTAAAGGAGTCAAAATGATGCATTTTTGATGATCATTATAAATCATATAGTCAAATGGATTTTCCTAAAATATAGCTCTAACTATGTCATTGCCCTGCTCAAATATGGTCAGGGGCTCTCCTTGGCCTGTTGAATACATACTTACTCAATCATCAAGTAAACCTGGGGCTTACATATATCAAGCTTGGGTATCTAGGTCAAATACATTTAGGGTCAACTGTTTATCCTATTTCCATTCAAATGCTGGTAGAGAACCTACTCTGTATCCAACAGGGAGTCAGGTGCAGGGGTTATGGAAGGGAATCAGTCAGTCTCTGCCTCAAGCCAGGTGAACGTGGTGGAAGAGGAATACAGAGGAACCCAGCCAAATGTCATCCAAGGCGGCCCACAACACGTGCTCTAATAGAGATGTAAGCTCGACACTGGGGAGCAAAAGAGGACGCTACCAATATGTCTGTCTGTGGGGAACCAGCAGGGCTTCAGAAGAGTTGAGCAGGGAAGGAGGAAAGGACAGGCAGAAAGTGAGGCCTGAGGGAAGCCATCAAACCAAGGGGAGAGCACCTGCAAGGGCAGAAGGCGAGTGAGGACGCCATACGCTCCATGAGCCTGGAGCCAGTGGTGCAGACTGGGAAGAGAGGGCAGGGAAATAGGAAACCTCGAAAAGGGCAGGGTCGGGCTTCCCTGGTGGCGCAGTGGTTGGGAGTCCGCCTGCCGATGCAGGGGACACGGGTTTGTGCCCCAGTCCGGGAGGATCCCACATGCCGCGGAGCGGCTGGGCCCGTGAGCCATGGCCGCTGAGCCTGCGTGTCCGGAGCCAGTGCTCCGCAACGGGAGAGGCCACAACAGTGAGAGGCCCGCGTACCACAAAAAAACAGACAAACAAACAAAAAACAAATCCAGCAATGATAACAAGCGCTAAAAACTATACAAAAAAAAAAAAGGGCAGGGTCAGGATTTGGAAACCACTGAATTCCTGGCAGGCAATAGAGAGCCGTGGGATGTTTTTAGCGTGAAGGTTATATGACCAGGAATGCATGTGAGCACAAAGAGACTGACCACCGGTGGAAGGTGCTTTTCTTATGTCTCAGCCTCAGAGGTTGGGACTGTGTATCATACATTCCCTAAGGAGCGTACTCTGATGTCATCCTTCATTAGTTTTTCCATGCTTTCCCTCCCTACAGCTCCCAATCTGTTTGCCATCTCCAGTATCAGTCTGCAAAGACTTGACTGTTCATAGTCTGTTGTGATTGATGGCAACCCGACCCCTACAGATACATGTTAAGCTGTGATTGACACAGCATTTGTACATCTTACATCTCATCTCATTCTCCCAACAACCGTGCAAGGACAGGAATTAGAACCTATTTTTACAGATGAAATAAGGCTCAGAGTGGCTAGATGGTTAGCTTAAGACAGTAGTTGTCAACTGGCAGGGATTTTTCTCCCCCAGGGGATATTTGACAATCTCTAGAGACATTTTTGGTTCTCACAACTGGGGAGGTGTGATTGGCATCTGGTGGGTAGAGGCCAGGGATACTGCTGAACATCCTGCAACGCACAGAATTATCTGGTCCAAAATACCAGTAGTGCTGAGATTGAAACACCTTGTTTTTTGTTTGTTTGTTTTGCGGTACGTGGGCCTCTCACTGTTGTGGCCTCTCCCATTGCGGAGCACAGGCTCCGGACGCGCAGGCTTAGTGGCCATGGCTCACGGGCCCAGCTGCTCCGCGGCATGTGGGATCTTCCCGGACCGGGGCACGAACCCGTGTCCCCTGCATCGGCAGGCGGACTCTCAACCACTGCGCCACCAGGGAAGCCCTGAAACACCTTTCTTAAGGGCACATAGCAACTAGCACACCAGGTACTAGACACCAGCACCGCATTCTGGTCTCCCTCTCCATTATATGACATTGAAGAAAACTGAGATTCATCTTCTTTCAAGACTTTTCACATTTTAAAATGGGATCCCTGGAGATGGGTGTCCCGTAAAGTCCAAATGGACCAGTATCTCATGGAGGGACTCCAGGCATTTGACAGGCCAGTGGAAAAGCTCTCCTAATGTAGCTCAAATTGTGCCCCAGAGATAGCAAGGCACCCAATCCCCAAATCAATTATGACGTATCCTGGTTCATGTCTTCCACATACTATAAGTTCCACCACCATGTAGCCAAAATAGCCTCCGATTTATTTATTTGGCTTTGGCCTTACACAAATCAAGGAGAATGGTGTTGGGCAGGGGTTTCACATTCAAATGCCTCCTTGGGCCAAGCAGGGAGATGAGTGAAGTGAGCCGCCGAGTTGGGGAGAAGGCAGTGAGGACAGGGAGAACTAGAGCCTATACGCCCTGTGCGAAGGTGGTCGCAGGGCTCTAAGGCAGCTGGTGGTTGCCATAAGGAAACGTAGGCCCAGGGTGGCCAGATCTGATTTGTTTTTCTTTCAAAAGAGAGCAGAGGGCTTCCCTGGTGGCGCAGTGGTTGAGAGTCCGCCTGCCGATGCAGGGGACACGGGTTCGTGCCCCGGTCTGGGAAGATCCCACATGCCACGGAGCGGCTGGGCCCGTGGGCCATGGCCACTGAGCCTGCGTGTCCGGAGCCTGTGCTCCGTAATGGGAGAGGCCACAACAGTGAGAGGCCCACATACTGCAAAAAATAAAAAAAAATTAAAATTAAAAGAGAGCAGAAATATGGATTTTGTGTGTGGGTTTTTTTTTAATATATATATTAAGTATAACAACTGCTTTGGGCAGGAAAAAAAAAAAAAGGCAGAGGGAAGTGTCTCTGGGCTTGATCTGGCCCACAGGCTACCGAGTGCCAGTTCTAGTTCAGTGGAAGGTAACTACCAGCCCCAGCGTCAACTTGGGGACAAGTCCATTTTGTCTCTGGGCCTCTGTTTGCTCATCTGTAAAATGACAAGGGTACCTTAGGTAATGGCTGCAGACTGTTCTGGCTCTGACACCCTGCGGGTGCATTTGACAACAGAGGCCCATGGAGGAAGAAAACCTCCCTGGCCTCACATCTCCATCTGGAAAACATGCGGGTTGTACCAAGGTCTCTTCTGGCTTGAATGTTTTGGGCTTCTAGTGTGAAACAATTCAAGGGTGGGGGAAGCCATCAGAATTATGATCTGAGAACACATCGCTGACAGCTAACAGACTGGGTAAATGCAATCAGAGAGAGGGTGCCTCTGTGGCTTTCGAAAGGCCCTGTTTTAAAAGATGTAGAAAAAGCTAATAATGATAATATTTTTCATGTTTTTAGCACAATTCCTACAGAAGGTTTTCAAAATACTCCACAGACTGTGTGTGACAGGAGCACCACCCCAAAGAATGTAATCACTCACCCTGGAGCTCTGCCAGGTTTAACAGCATTTTCTATCTCTTTTTTTTTTTCCCCTCCTTCTTTCAGTCTTCCCTCCCCTTCTCACATAAATGGCAGCATTTTCATAAGCCCTCAGCATTACTAAGTAATTAGGGAGCAGTGCAAGTTCTGGAAAACACCCTGGGGCAGGATCAATGCCTAAAAAAAAAAAAAAAAAAAAAAATCTATTCCAGGGGGAAGCTCCTACACAGAGCCACTGTTACTGTAGAGATTGGAGGCACTGGTTATTTCTCCAAACCAGCTGTGCTTTCAGAAAGGCCACCTGGGCACTGCTCACAAGGGCAGGCGTCCAGAGCACCGAGCTTTCCACGGCTCTCCTGAGAGGCTCTGCAGCTCTCCTGACCCTGGTCTACAGACCAGAGAGTCAGGCTCTCAGAGCATCCTCATCTCGTGATTTTGGATAAGCCACTTAACCCTTTTGTCTCAACGTCTTGTCTGTGAATGAGGGTTAATGAAAGAAATGTTGCACTTGGAGGGCCTGGCAGGGCTCCAAGCACACAGTAAGGGCTCTGCGGCCATGATCATAGGGAGGGGTGAAATGTTATTCTCGCCTAGTGCTTGAAGTCCAGATTCCTCCCGACTCTGGGGGCCTTCCATGTGGTTCCGATCTTCTGGAATCTTCTCTTATAGTTCAGTTTGCCAATCTCCTCTTAAGGGCTGTGTCACTTCCCCACATTCTCAAAACATTTGTCCATCAGGACATACACGCTTCTGATTCTCCCAGCCCCCCTTGCCCCGCAACCTATTCCTCCCCTCATTCCTCCCAGATCCCTCAGTGGTACTTTCATTCATCCCGTCAACAAGCTAAGTACGCCATATCCAACCCATCAGCAAATTCTGTGAGCTTTACTTTTAAAATACAGCCAGAAACCACCACCTTTCCACCCCAGATCATTCATCCCACCCTCATCTCTCATCTGACCCATGGCGATCTTTACCAACTTTCATTTCCCCTCCTTCTTTACCTCCCCCCTCCCCCGTTCCCACCATGGCCACATAATTTGTTCTCTGTATGACAGCCCGAGTGAAACTTTCGTCACTCTCGGCTCTAAAATAACCAGGAGCGTCACATCATACTTAGAATAAAATCCAAACCTTGGCTCCTGGCTGCCGCTTCAACCCCCTTCCCTTGTTCACTCTTAGGCCAGTTGCAGTGGCCCTCTTCCTGTCCTTCGGGTACACGAAACACCATCTTGACTCAGGACTTTGTACTAGTTCTTTCTGCCCTCAAGCTCCTCTCACAGAAATCTACATTGCTTCCTTCCTCACTTCATTCAGGCTTCTGTCCCAAAGTCTCCTCCTTACTTTATCTGAAATGATAGCCCACCCCCTGCCATGATTTTTGTTCCCCTTACCCTACTTTATTTATTTATTTGCAGCATGTATCACTGCCTAAATACAGTACCTATTTGTGTGTTTATCATTTGACCCATCCTGGAATGGATCTTGTTCTCTCCAGTGCTCAGCATCTAACACAAAGTTAAATTCTCCATAAACACTTGTTGAAATGATGGATGGATGGTCCTTATCCTCTCCTGAAATACCCTTACTTTTCTCTGAATTGTTTAAGACCCAGTTCATTTCCCATCTTCTCCACAATGCCCTCCCACACGTATTTTGTCCTCCCTGTTACTTATTACTTACTGGTTTTACTTGATATTCAACTAGCTCCTGCCACTTAATTTTCAGCTCCTTGAGGGTCAAGAAGCATACCTATAACATTTTTAAGAGAGATTTTTTTTTTTGCATACTTACGATGTGCCAGGCACAGTGCCAGGATACACACCTTCTCATGTCATGTGATGTTCACAGCAATCCTACAACATAGGAACCCTTATTATTCCGTTTACAGGTTGGGGAAGGAGAGGTGGGGAGGTCCAGTTTCCTGTCCAAGCTTATATAGCTATTTAGAGACAGGGCAGGGATTTCAACCTAGATCTGCCTGGTTCCCAAGGCTGGTCCTCCTAACTGTTATCCTATACTGTTTCAAGAGCCATGCTCATCAATTTGGTTAATTTGCATTAGGCGGGCCCTTGCACCATACCTCCGGAAAGGTAAAGGTCTTTACTTCAGGGCACGTGGCTAAGAGATGACCTAGCCCAGTGAGTCCTCATATTCAAAACCCCATCCTGTAGGAGCTCCAGTATTATCTGAACAGGGCTCTAAGAAGCCATTGAGAAAGCATGTATGAGACTGGAATTTGCTTCAAAAAACAAATATGTCGGGCTTCCCTGGTGGCGCAGTGGTTGAGAGTCCGCCTGCCGATGCAGGGGACACGGGTTCGTGCCCTGGTCCAGTAGGATCCCACATGCTGTGGAGCGGCTGGGCCTGTGAGCCATGGCCGCTGAGCCTGCGCGTCCAGAGCCTGTGCTCCGCAATGGGAGAGGCCACAGCAGTGAGAGGCCCACGTACCGCAAAAAAACAAAAAACAAAAAACAAATATGTCTTGAAAAAAAAGAGGAATCAATGTTTCTCTCCCATATGTGGTAACGTTCTCTGAGGGCAGACAGTAATTATGGTGCTTACTGGAGTCCCCACCCACCCCATGGCCAGAGGAAGATTTTAGTCAATTTTTAGGGGACTCAAAACATAAATGATTCTAATTGACTGTCATATTCCTTGGACTAAATTTTGCTGCTTGCCCAAACTTTAGAGTCTCCTTTATTACTCTAAGACAGACAAAATCATGCAGAAGGAAAAAAAAAAAAAAAAAGGCTAGGAGTGGGGCATCTCCTATGTGGAAGGGAAGCAGGTAGAATGTTAGGGTGGGGGGGAAATTTTGAGATCATGGGGTCCAACAGTATCATCTTACAAATAAAACAGGATCTGGGCCTCCCTGGTGGCGCAGTGGTTGAGAGTCCGCCTGCCGATGCAGGGGATACGGGTTCGTGCCCCGGTCTGGGAGGATCCCATATGCCGCGGAGCGGCTGGGCCCGTGAGCCATGGCCTCTGGGCCTGCGCGTCCGGAGCCTGTGCTCCGCAACGGGAGAGGCCACAACAGTGAGAGGCCCGCATACCGCAAAAAGAAAAAAAAAAAAAACAGGATCTAAGAAGGGTTAAGTCATTTGCCCTGGGTCACCCAGTAGATAGAGGCAGATCAGGGACTTGAAACCCAAGTTCACTGCATGTTGAGTGTAGTTTGTGTAGTTTGTGTTACAGTGAGACCTGACATTTAGGCTCATTTAAAGGGGTTCAAGTCAAGGCTATAAAAGTTACAGTTCAGAGAAACATAAGAGAAGAGGCCCAAGTTAGATTCATCTTTTAGAAGAAGCAGATGGAGTTGCTGGAGAACATGATCTGCCCACCAGCCCCTAGTTCATGTGGTAATTTTCCCCCTAAAGACTTCTGAGATGATATACCTTCTGCATAACAGACAAGGAAGGTCAGATAGCCTACATGTTACCTGACAGTTGATGGCGGAGAGAATCTTATATGAGAATAAACACAGGCAAGAGTTGATACAAACTTCCCTAGTGTCCTTAATGAGATGCCCTAAATAAGATCTAACTCTCCCCTCCCCTACTCCTCACTTTGTATTTATCCCTTCCTTTCTCTGTTTATCCTTTTTATGGACCCCCTTGGATAAAGCATTCCCTGAGCTCCCACGCCTTGTTCTCACCTCCTGCCATCCCATATTATTGCTGGGGTAGATTCACATCCTCACTGACCCAATTCAACACCTGCCACTCTGAGCTGGTCAACTGCTCCAGCCTCATTTCCATCCCTTCAGCTAAGCAGAAATAGCCTCTTGGCTCTGGAAGAATAGAACAGAGGGCAGGTGTGGCACAAGGGAATCAGCCTCCTTGGGGAAAGTGAGGATTGTAACATAGTAATGTCATTAATAGTAGCTCTCACTTACCATCATATACAGTTCACTGTGCTAAGTACTTTATACATATTATACCACTCAACCCTTATAACAGCCCTGTGGCATTGTGGTAAGACCCACTTTGCAAGTGAGGCACACCTAGTCTGTTAGTCTTCAAAGCCTTTGTTATTCACCACTCAGCTCCATGTGTTTCCCCAGCAAACCCTGTGAAAGCAGTATTATCAACTCTTCTTTATTTAACAGGTGATAAGGCTAACTCAGGAAGCTAAAGCACTAGCCTAAGGATACACAACTAGTAAGAGGTAGAACCGGGTCTCAAGCCAGATCACTTCCCCCCTATTTAACATTGCCAGTTTCTGCTTCCCATGATGCTTCTCACTCTCTGAGGGGTCAACAGTCTCCCCACTCCACCTTTCCCCAACCCTTGAAATCAGGGAAAAGGCAATGATTCCTGGCTCTTACTCTTGAGATGAAACTATGGGCAGGGCCAGTGATGCCATGAACTTCATGGACTACATATCATACATAAAATTATATGGTTCGCAAAGGAAATAAAACTTAATGGTGCGATATTGTCTACCATTACTTTTATAGCAAAAGTATATCATTTCAACTAAAATAATGTCAACCTGGCTTTGGTGGGTTTACCTGGAAAACTAACCACTATTATTCATGTATAACAGTTTCTATGAAAAAACTAACCATAATTTGTATAGAACACTTTTTACCTGAATGTAAGAACGTACACTCCCTGAACTCAAACCAACAGTAAGACTTCAAGTCACTGGCAAACTAGGGCATAAGACTTCTGTCAATGGGAGGGGTCTCTAGAGTCCCCTCCTGACACCAGAAGGTACAACAGTTGATGAGAACATCGTGGCACTTTCCCCCTAGAGGGATGGGATAGGCAAGAAAGTGTTTCACTAGGGCAAACGGCATCTGGAAGCACCTAACAATGACTGTCTTCACCCAGTGCCAAGCATAAGTACCTGGCTTTGTCCTGGAAATTAAATGTGAGGATGTACTTCTCCAATCTCAACTCCCTGGGGCCGGACAAAAGCATACCCTGCCAGCAGCACCAGTTAGTGTGTCTAGCCAGGACAGGTTCCCGCAGCCAGAGGTACTCCCAGAATGAATGGGCTCCCACACTGCATGTCATCACCCTATGGCAACCCTGGAATAGGAATAGTTCTGTGGTTACAGGATGTCCTACTAAAGGGCAGAAGTGAGAAATAATAACAGAGACAGATCTAGGGAGGCAGTGTCTCTAGGGCAGCTCTAGAAATTTCTAGAATTTCTGTATTTCCTCTGGTATGAATATGTACAAAAGCATTTGGCAGGATAAGTACCTTGAGAGGCAGAAGTAGTTAAGATCTGTGCCCTAGTGGTAGGCAATCCTGGATGTCAGACACCCAGGCCTTTGCGCCAACAGTCTCCCCATGTGGCTCAGGGAACCGTCTACCTTCGTGACCGTTGTGCTTTCTTTGCCATGCACTTGCTGAGCTCTGTGTCTGCGATGGTTGAGCAGGGCACTGCGACCCCAGGCTGGAGAGCTATGGGGGGAGAGTGGGCATAGAACACACTTAAACTTCTCTCCCAACCCTTTCACATTAAAGCGTCAGGGGTCCTTCTGCCACAGAGCACTCCCTCCTCCTGTGGGCCCCCAGCTCCCGACCTCCTCTTCCCCAATAGAAGTAGCCTCGTTTGCACCCTCAAAAGCTAATGAGCCCCTCCTGATCTACCATCTCTGCACCGGCCTCCCAAGGGTCTCTTCTGACTCGGCCACAGCCTCTCAAAACTCTGAAGCCAACTCTCCCAGGGGAAGTCCAAGTCGTAGCTAGGTGCTGTGGCATCACGACAGGAAGCAGAAAGACTTGGCCCAGGATTAATCCCTGAAAATGAGAGCCTCAAGGGACTAGCTGAGGAAGTGTAGTCACTAGCTCTCCCAGTGCTGTAGGATCCCAGGCACTGAGCAGAATAACAGGCATTATTTCTCAAGGACCCTTTGACCACTATGAAGATGGCCCTGAATTTAGCCTAAAACAGTAGGTGTCAAAGCCAAGCTGGCCAAAAGCTAACCCACATGATTATTAACTACATATTTGCCCAGCTAATATTTAGAACATGAGCTCTGGACTCAGAACGCCTGGGTTTGTAGATTAGCTCCAAGGCTTATTAGTGTGTAACCTTGAGCAAGGTACTTCAGCTCCCTGAGCCTCCCTTTTCTTGTCCGTAAAATGGGGGGTAATAATATTTAAGAGGGGTGGTGTGGGGATTCATTGAGAAGCTGCATGTGTAGTGCATGGCACAGTGCTTCATAGACGTTAACCTTCAATACATGTTCATGGTTAGCCATGATTTACTGGCATGTTATTTGGGCCAGCACTGAACTGGATACGTGGGATAAGAAAGGTCATTTCTCTCCTGTTTCCTCTACTAGGACAAATAAAATGAGGAATTTGGGACAGACGTGGAGATGTCTGTGGCACCTTAGTCCCTGGGAGATACGTTCCAATGATGGGACAGGAAAGTCCAAGTTCAGTGCAGGAAGACAGTGTGAAGGTTCACAGAGGAATCTTTGGAGCCATATAGAGAAGACCCTCTCGCTCATAGCTTGAGGGCAGTGGAGGGTCTAGACACTCAAGGCTCCCTGAGGGCATCCTTGATGGAGCTGCTAACCAAACCTTCCAGAGCTTAGCATTGAAATGGATCTGTATCCTACTTAACCCTGTAGACTTGGAAAGAGGTGGGAGGATCTCTTCTCAATGCCCTAACCAGTAGCAAGGAGGCCTATCCAGGCCAAGACCCCTTTTACTTTAGGCTGAAAAAGCTGAGCTCAGGGGCTTCCCTGGTGGCGCAGTGGTTGAGAGTCCGCCTGCTGATGCAGGGGACACGGGTTCGTGCTCTGGTCCGGGAAGATCCCACATGCCGCGGGGCGGCTAGGCCCGTGAGCCATGGCCGCTGAGCCTGCGCGTCCGGAGCCTGTGCTCCACAACGGGAGAGGCCACAACAGTGAGAGGGCCGTGTCCCGCAAAAACAAAACAAAACAAAACAAAAAACAAAACAAAAAAAAAGCTGAGCTCAAGAAAGCATTTCTTCATAAGAGAGAGTAGGATATAATGGGTAAAATAGCAGACTGTAGAGCCAAAGTCCTTGTGGTTGAATTCCCATTCTGTTCATCACTAACTGTTGATACCTTGGGAAAATCATTTAATTCCTTTGGGCTGCAGTTTTTCATCTGTAAAGTGGTGATGATAAGGACATCAGAAATTTGTTTTGAGAGTAGTAATGGTAACAGAGTGTCTGACACATAGTAAATATTCAAGTGTTAGCTATTATTATCAATGCCTCAAATCCTCATAGCCTCTTCCTTCTCACAACCTCACATTCTCCATTCTTGCTTCTTAGTGAGTTTCACCACCCACTTCCGTGTGAGTTTCTAAGAAGGAAGTATTTAAGCTGTTCTCTCTTTACCAGGCTGGACCATCTCCACTTGCAGTAAACAGCTTTGTTTTTCTGAACTTTACATCTTGCCTCCACTCAAACGTAGCTTTTAGCCAACGCAAAACTCAGCCTCCTGGAATTCAATCCCAGTTTTGGTACTGATCACAAGGTGGGGATTCAAGGAACGACAAGCAGTTCCTTACAGAGTGAATCTAAGTTGCGTATGGGGGTGTTAAATATGTGGGTGAGGTTTATGGCTTAGAGCAGTGGTTCACTGGGTAATGAGCTGGAGTAGTGGAGGGGGATGGTTTTGCCCCCTGGGGAACATTTGGCAAAATGTCTGGAGACATTTTTGATTGTCACTACTTGATGGGGGAAGGTTTATTCTTGGGACCTAGGGATAGAAGACAAGGATGCTGCTCAACCTTCTGTAATGCACAGCCTCCCACAACAAAGAATGATCTGGCCCCAAATGTCAATAGTGCTGTGGTTGAGAACCACTGGTTTAGAGGGAGATACTCTGGGAAGACAGACTGAGGACAGATGACTGAGGACAAGTCTAAAGGGAGTCATTGGAGGCTTCTGAGCAGGAGAAGTGATATGTTGCATGCTGTGCCTTAGAGAGATATTCAGGAGACCTAGGTGGGAGCCAGTTAGGAAGTCACTGCAATTAGAATTAACTAGGTGAGTTCCAGGATTAGGGCCATGGAAGAGGATGTAAAGAGGAAGTCTTAAGTGAGGATTTAGTTTTTATACAACCTCTCTACCACTTATCACTTCTTATCCCCCTAAATCCATATTTGTACTATGATTAGATAAATACCATCCATTTCTGAACCAAGTAGAATATTATGAATACACTTTCTCTCCTGTACAACTTTTTATTTTTCAAGCTTAATACATGTCTTGTTTTTACCTTTATTTGATTACATAGTACAGGAAAACTGTAAAACAACTTCAGGCTGGCGGTTATATCAGAGAGGGGTAAGGGAATTGGATGGCAGAGGGTTGTTTCAGCAGTAATTAGAACATTTTATTTTTTTTGCGGGGGGGGGGGGAAGCCCTGACTCTGGTACAGCAGAAATGTTTGTTGCAATATTTTCTGAATTTTATGTGGTTGCAATGCTTCATATTAACTTTTTCATACAAAGAAAGGTGTGATATTAGACTTTAGCAAGGTAGAATTAGCAAATATTTTCAGTTTACTGAATGTAAAGTCAGAAAAAGAAAAGTGAACAATTATAAAAATTATATGTTAGTGTTTTGAGCCAAGTACAGTAGAAGTACGGGAATGATAACCAAGGTAAGAATTGTGAAAAGTAGAAAATGTTGTGAGCATGTGTCAGTGTATGCGTGTGTGCTCATGCTGGGGGTGGCCAAGGAAGATGAGTTATTCTTTAGATATGCTAAGCTCAGTTTCCTGCAGTATGTCTTTGTGGAGATTTGGCCTTAAGCAAGCTAGGTCTGGGATTCAGGATCACAAGTCAAGGGGAACCTCGGAGTCTGGGTAGCATGTGCTTGGGGGAGGGGTGAATGAGTGGAGCTGTAGGAGCTGCCAGGCTTTCCAAGAGAGGATGTAATGTGAAGAGAGACAAAGTTGACAGACCAAACCTCGGAAACTACCAATATTCTAGGGGCTAAGGAAGAAGAAGTTATGTTAAAGGAAACCAAGGAGAGATTCCAGGAGCTAGAAGAGTAGAAGAAGAATATGTTGCCATGGAAACCAAGGAAGAGATGTTTTCTGAGAAGGAAAAGGTGGACAGTGGTGTTAAAGGCTATGGAGAATGAAGAGGGTTGGACTGAGAGGGCTCCACTGGATTTGGTGATAAGTAGTGTAAGGGGCAACTCATTCATTCATTCATTCAAATATGTTTATTGAGTACGTACTGTGTCATGATGCACTGTGATTATCTGAGGAAATGAGCTAAAACAGGGTTCCCTGCCCTCCAGATGCTCACAGTCTGGTGCTTAAATTTACAAATCAATAACGTATAATGTGGAACTCATCATTTCTATGATAAAAGCATGCACAGGATGTGATGGGATCACATTAGCGAAGACTTCCTAGAGGAGGTGACATCCAAACTGAATTTTAAAGGATGAAGGATGAAGAGGAGTCAGCCATTTGAATTAGGGATGAGGGTTGGTAAAAAAAAAAAAAAAAAAAAAAAAAAAGGAGACAATTTTCCAGACAAAAGGATCAGCATGAGCCATCTTAGAGCCAGGAGAGATCATGGTGAGTCTTCAAGGAACCAGAGTATTCAGAATGGTTGGAGTGGCAAAAGATGAGCCCTGGTGAGCTATGTAGGGGCCAGACCAGGAAGGCCCTTGTGTGGTGCAATGTAGCATTTGGACTTTATCCTGAAATTGACCAGGGGCAACCAGACCTACCCTTAAAGACTGCCTTAACCTGCGTAGGTTTACTGTTAACAGAGTTGCTTAGAGCAGCCCATAGCTTCAAATTATTGTGTCTGGTAGTTAGTAAATATTCAGAAATATTTGTTGAATTAATGAAAATATGTAAAATCAATGCATCTCAATCATTCATTCAAGAAAGTGGACTTATGAAATAGCAGTATAGAGGAGGAACAGAGAGGAAGTAGGAGAGTTAGGATTTTTGTCTATTTCCCCTATTGCAAAGAGTAGCCACATTATAAGTTTACATAAATATGTACTCATCATAGGAAATGCTAACACACAAGTATAAGACAGTCCAGGTCACCTAAAAACCTTCCCCACTAAGACAACCACCATCAACACTTCTGTGACCATTTTGTTTCTGCATTGTTTTATAAATACATAGTCATCGACACTCATATATCTGCATTTCTGTGAAATGAGATCATAGCTTGCACGTTTTACCATGGATATACTTTGTATTGCTTATATTGGGGGTGGAGTCAGCAAATACTGAACACGTTTATCTACTGAAAGAAGTGTCAAATGGAGGACGACAAATGAAAGATTTAAGAGAACAGATGTGGAGACGTAATCAGCAAAATCAAGAATATGGAAATCTCTTTAGAACAAATTACCTGTTTCTTCAACAAGTATGTTTCAAGGAAAACAAAAAGATAGAAACAAAAACCTTTAGATCACATAAGACTCAATAGACATATCAACGAAATACAACATTCGGACCTTGTTTGCATAGTGAATTGAATAAACAATGAAAAAGAATTTTAGAATCATGTGGATATTTGAGCCCTGATAGGATATTTGTGTATAAAAGAAAAAAAAAAGCTACTGTTGATAGTTTATATGTACTAAAGATGTTGTGTTTGTTTCTATAAGAGCCCTTTATAAACATACTGAAATATACTGTATATGGATGAAATAATACTATCTGGGATTTGCTTCAAAATAATCCAGTAGGGCTGTGCATTGGGGGTCTACTGATGAGACAAAATCAATCATGGATGATGACTGTTGTAATTAGGTGATGGGTACTTGGAGATTCATTGAACTATTCTCCCTACATTTGTTTATATTTAAAATTTTCATCATAAAAGTTAAAGAAAAAATGACAAAAGAAAGAAAAAAGAATGAAGAGAAAAAAGGGACTCAGTAGGAAAAACAGAGAGAGAGAGAAAAGAAAACCCTTGACTGTGGGATTAACTAGGAGATGTGCAGTAGGTGTCTGCTTTAGAGGATGGGAATAAAACATCCTCAGAGTTACGAGGGAGGGTGGACTCTGGTAACCAGAGCCAGGGGAGAAGAATTTCAGAGGCTTGGTCTCTCATAGCCTCAGCTGAAGTACAGGAAATTCTATCTGGAAGCTTAAGCAAAGTGGGCTCAGAGGATGCACTGTGGGGTCAGAAATAGGCTACCAATTAGGGATGGAGAAAAGGATTGTGGAACAGCATTGGGGGTGCCTGCTGAGAGGAAGGAGCCTGAATTAGACATAGATCTGGGCAGCACAGTTAGGACTTGAGCACCAGGCTCTCAAATAAGCAAAGGAGAGTAGACAAAATAGATTTTCCCAATTCTTTTTATCCTGATCACCTTCTCCCCTTCCTCAGTGTCCCAGTATTTAGTCTTAACCATGCAATTTATTACTAGTGTCTACACTGCTGGTGAAGATATAGCTATAATCCCCTGAATGTGTACCAGACATTGTGCTAAGTGCATTTTGGCCTTAACTCATTGAATCCTCACAACCACATGACAGATTTTATCCCTTCATTTATTCAAGAATAAATTGAAGACCTACTGTGTGCCAGACATTGGGTATATTGAGTGTGCAGTGGTAAATAAGATATTTATGGATTCATGGCTTAGTAGAGCTTGACATCTAAAGGGTGTGGCAAATTAAAGAATTGATTACAGAAAAGTTTGTATTTAATTAAATTGGTGATAACTGCTGCAAAAGTAAAATAGAAAGTTCTATGAGAGTGTACGAAAAGGAAATGTAAACTTCTCAGAGAAATTTTCCCTTAGAAAATAATATTGACACAGAGACCTGAACCACGAATGGCAGTGAGCTGGTGAAGAGGCTTAGGGGAAGAACATTGTAGACAGAGAGAAGGGGAAAAACCAGAGGGTTCAAAAGCCCTGAGGTAAGACTGATGAGCACAGGGGGTCAGTTCAGATACCCTTTGTAGTCTTTATTTAGGTTGTGGGGCTTCAGTCCAAGGGCAAGGGAAAGCTAAGGAAGAAAGTAACATCATCATATTTATAGTGAACAGTACTCTAAGAGAGGAAGGACAGAATAGGTGGAGTCTAAAGACATTCAAGATGCAAATTCAAGCAACAGGAGCTGGTGATTGACAAATTTAGGGTGTTAGGAAAAGAGAGAGGGGTGTCAAGAATGACTCCCAAGTCTGGCATGAGAAACAAAGGTTCAAAGCAGTAACATCTCCTGTTGAAGATCATGCAGTGAGAGAGGGGATTGGGAAACCAAGATTCTAAAGCAGTTTACATTACTGACCATCAATGAATTTTCGTGGAATGCTTATGAAAACGGCATGCCACAGTGTTTTCACTGAACCCTTGTTTTCTTTGAGGAAATAGTGGCCACCGAGGTCCTTTGAGGTGATCAATTCAAGACTCAAAGTGACAGCACGCTGTGTTGACTGGGTAGGACTTACTTGTTGTTTCCCTGTTGAGACAGAACCTGCGGCAAATGAATCACGGTTCATGCTGAAAACAAACACCTCACCCACGTGGAAGAGGCAGCCTGGTGGGGTGACGTGGTTGAAGTTCAAGAACCCTGGTTTGAATTCTAACTCTTTTGTCAATCAGCTTCTATGCTAAGATACAGGGTGTGGAGAGGAACCAAAGACTTAGCTATGTAAAAAGCTAACCAAGACCCAAGGCTCATGTGGGGTGGCTTGGGATTTCCAAGTTGGTCAGTGCATACAGCCAGCTGAAGAAACAAACCAGGAATTAACATTCAAATGAATTTTTACTGCACCTACTCTAAGCCATAGACAAAACGACTGGAAATTCCTGGAGCATACATTATCTCACGAAATCCATGCCACCACTAACTCTCCTCTTACTTCATTTTTCACATTCTGCCACCTCATGAGCTGAATGGAACACAGGAAATCATTGAGTCCACTCCACTCACTTACAGACAAGAAAATAAAAATCTGTAGAGTGGAAGCGATTTGCCCAAGGCCACATAGCAAGTTAACAAGAGGACAGGAACTAAGTTCCTAGCCTCCTAGACTCTTAAGGCAGGGTTCTTTCTGCTAGACAAGCCTATGCTTTCTGGTATTTATTCTGCCTGGTAATAGTAATAGTAATGTTCCTGAAAAGGATTTATTCATGCAACAAATATACCCTGAGAGTCTAATTTGTGCCAGACACTGCTTTAGCCTCTGGGTAAACAACAGTGAACAATATAGATGAATATCCTGCCTTCATGGAGCTTATACCCTAGTAGAGGGGGCAATAAACAAGATAAATATGTATAGTCAAGAGTATGTTAGATAGTGATGCATTTTAGGGATCAAAATTCCTGCAAGGTAAGGGTGTATAAAATATTGGAAGCAGAGTATAATTTTAGATAGAGTGGCCAAGGAAAATCTTAACATGAAGATGTGTTTTGAGTAAAAAACCTAAGGGAAGTGATGGAGCTAGCCTTGTAGGTATTCGGGAGGAAGCATCTTAGACATGGAAAGTGAGTGAAAAGGCTCAGAGTTGGGGTCATACCTGGAATGTTGGGGAACAGCAAGGTTGGCTGACCTGGAGAGAATGAAGGGGAAAGGATTAAGCTATGAGGTTAAAAAGGAAATGGGGTCCAGCCCATGCATGTCTGTATGAGTCAAAATAAGGACTTGCGTTTTTATTTTGATTAAAATGGGACGTCATGGTGATGGGGGTGCACTGAGTGACATTGGCTGTGCTTGTGTGCTGAAAGTAGATTAAAAGGGGGAGGGCAGAAGCTCATCAGTTAGGAAACTATTGAAATAATCAACGCAAAATCTGATAGTGACTTAGATCAGAATGTTGGCAGAGGGTTTTGTGAAAAGTAATTAAATTCTGGATGTATTTTGAAGGTAGAACAAAGAGGATTTGCAAGAAGGCTGGAAGTGGGGAATGAGAGAGAAGTCAAGGATTATACCAAGGCAACCAGCGGGATGGAATTGCCCTTAACAAAGCATGTTTTGTGGGGGTGGGGAGAATTTCATGAGCTCATTTTTAGACATATGTTTAATTTAAAATGCCTATTAAACATTCAGGTAGAGATGTCAAGCAGGAAGTTAACTATGCGAATCTGGAGTTTGTGAGAGAAATCCGGGCTGGGGATATGCACTTGTCTGTGTAGGGGTGGTATTTAAAGCTAGGAGATGGGATGAGATCAACTGGGGAGTGAGCACAGATGTAAAAGAGAAGCAGTTCAGGGACAGAGCCCTGGAGCATTTCAACATTCCGATGTCAGGGAGATGCAGATGATCTAGCAAAAGAGGCAAAGGAAGCATCCAAAAATGTGGGAGAAAACCAGGTGAGTGTGACATCCTGGAAACCAAGTAGAGAAAGTGCTTCAAAGGAGAACAGAATGAGCCCCTGTGTCAAAAGCTGCTGATGGGAAAATGTTAAGATTAGGCCTGAGACATGTCTAGTGGGCCAATGCAAAGGTCTTTCTTCACCTTAATGAGAAAGGGTTTTGCAAAATGGTTGAGAAGAAAGAAACCTGTTGTGGGCTGAACAGAGAACAAAAGGAGAGAAATTGAAGACCGAATTTAGGCACACCTTCCAGGAAATGCTGCTGTAAGGAGAACTAGTGAAAAGGGTGCTGTTGACAAAGGGAAAGATGGGAGTAATAACAGCATGTCTGTATGCTAACGGATCCGACAGAGAAGGGGGAAAAGTGATGCAGGAGAGAGAGGGCAGACTTGCTGGAATTAGTCCTTGCGTGGGTGAGAGAGAGGACCATGATGTTCTTTTCTGAACACTTCATTTTTGTCAAGTGGGAAGCAGGTCAGAAGCTGTGAGATAAGAAGGAGAAGGTGCTGGGGGTTTGAGAAGAAATGAGAGAGTGTGAAATAATTATTGAGGAGAGTGGAAAGGAGAATGGCCAGGGGGAACGTAGTATGATGGCAGCTTTAAGAACTTACTTAGTGATCGCAAGTTTAAAGAGAAATCAGTAATTGTGGCTGGGGTTTATTTTGGGGCCTTTCTTGTACACGTTCTACCCCTGAGTAGCTGAAGAGTTAAATTTAACCGTGACTGTAGTTCAGGAAAGCAAATGTGGTTAAAGGGTATGCATTTGGGAGTTCAGAACCTGGGGAAGGGAATTAAGCATTGTCAAAAGAGAATGAATATTATGATCATATAATATAAGCAAGATAAGGAAGTGAGTGAGGCCATAGGTCAAGGGCCTAAGGACAGTATAAAGCGCACGGGATCGGGCTTCCCTGGTGGCGCAGTGGTTAAGAATCCGCCTGCCAGTGCAGGGGACACGGTTTCGAGCCCTGGTCCAGGAAGATCCCACATGCCGCGGAGCAGCTAAGCCCGTGCGCCACAACTACTGAGCCTGTGCTCTAGAGCCCGTGAGCCACAGCCACTGAATCCACGTGCTGCAACTACTGAAGCCACGTGCCTAGACCCTGTGCTCCGCAACAAGAGAAGCCACCACAATGAGAAGCCCACGCAACACAACGAAGACCAAACACAGCCAAAAATAAATACATAAATAAATTTTAAAATAAAAAATAAAGCTGATGGGACCAATAGATTGCAAAAACAGGGAGAGTCAAAGATTGCTGGAGATAGGAAGTCCAGCAAATGAGCTTGGAATTTAGGAGGTGGCAAACAGAGTTGGAACTGAGATTTTGGTGGATTTGAAATTATGGGAACTGAGGAGGTCTAGGTTATGACCATGAGAGCGGATAGGTGAGGAAGGAATTGGATCGTTAGAGGAGAGGAGGTTAAGACATATAAGGACTACTCGCTGCTCCCTATTTTTTAAATTGAAGTGCTTATTTATTCAGGACTGGGGCAGATGTTACTACTGCTTACTGATACCTATTTCACCTCTATTTTTAGAAAAACGGAGAAAATTATATATACGTATACATATACATGCGTGTGTGTGTATATATGTATATGTATATATATGTAATTCATCTTCTTGATGTTAGGCATGGCCATGTGAATTGCTTTGGCTAATGAGGAGTGGGCAGATGTCTTATAGGTCACTAGAAGGGAACATTTATTTGCCAGAGTTTGATCTGTCAGTCTTACTTGTCCCCTGCCATGCTGAGCTTGGTAACATGAGTTGACACAGGAATAGTTGTCTCAGGTACCTGACCATGACGTGGAGAGCCGCTGCCTTGGAGACCCAGCTACACTTGCAGTGGACTTTGGGCGAGCAAGAAATTGTTGAGATGAGGGTGTTGTTTTCCAATGTAGCACAGCCTAGCCGAGGCTGGATGATATTTGCATCACTCTGTAGCTGTCCCGGTGCCAATGGTTGAGGACACAGAGATGAATAAAACCCCTTCCTTGCCCTCAAGATGGTAGGGGGTGAGGGACAGGGTGGAAGAGAAGAGGTGTCACACCAGGGGCAGTGAAACAGAGAGCAGCTGCAGAAGGGGTACAGAGGAGGCTTTGGAAACAGGCTTTGGGGGCACACGTTTTCTTGCTCTGGCTGGACTTTTGGAGCTCTCCACAATTAGGCCTTATTCTCACTTTTCTGACTCTCCATTTGAGTTCCTGGGCTCCATTCAACAAATCTGTATTGAGTGTCAGATACCATACTAAAAGTTAAATGCGGCAGTAAATGAAACAGACACCCTTTGTCCTCCTGAGATTAACAGTTTAGTGGAAAAGGATGTTAAATAATTAATTTATATCTGGAGTGAGTGTTCTGAAGGAACCATATACATCAGGAAACCCAACCTGGATTCACCCAGGAAATGAGCAGCAGATGTCGAGGTGCCATACTGTAGTCGTTGAAAACAGCTTGTTCAAGTGTCCTTATGTGAGGGAGACTATGTCCTGCTCAGGACACTGAAGGTGATCTGATGGCTGAGTAGGGAGACACAGGAAGTGAGTGGCTGGAGGTGAGGCTGTAGAGGTAAGTGTGGGCCAGGGCCGGTCCTTGGAGACTTTACAGTCTAAAGAGTTTGGATCTTGATTCTAAAGACAATAGGAAACAATCTAAAGTCATATTCTTAGAGAGTAATATTCCTTCATTTTCATTTTTAAGATCACTTGGGCAGTAGAGTTCAGAATGGATTTGAAAGGAGTAAATGTAAATATGGTTAGAAATATAAGGAAACCTCTGTAATTGGCAGATAAGAGAAGGTGGCAGCTTGAAAGGATGGCTTGGAAGGGGTTGAATAGAAGTGGACAGCTACAAAGTATATTTTGAAAGCAAAATTCAATTTCACATGTGATTATAGTTGATACAAGAGGTAAAGGAGAGGGAAGATACAAGGATAATTCCAGTTATCTGAACAACTAAAGGGACAGTAGTGCCATTGCTGATAAAGGAAGGCAATTCTAGGTGGGTGTAGAAGAGGGAATTCAATTTGAGGCATGAAAGATCTTAAATCTTCAAGTGCACCCATCCCTCTTAGGAGAATACATTTCTCTGCACTTTGTATTTGCACCCATGCCTGTTTCTTCCATTTGGTTATTAAAGTTCTGAGAGCAAAAACCATATCTGATTAATCTCTCATGCAGTTGCCTACAAACAGGCTTGTAGGACTGAGCTGTGCAACAAACAAGCACAAGGATATGCTGACCCAATGGGCAAAATGGGCACATCTGGTTCTTGGTGTCCAGATTGGGAGAAGCTGTTCACCTTGCCTCCACTCCAGGATCCATTCTTGGTTTCCTGGCCCCTGTATCACTGTGGCATCAGTGTAAGTTGTATGCAGGTTTGGTTCATCTGAGGTGAGCACGTGAGAAGTGGTTGGTTATTTCTCAACCATCTGAACTATTTGTACTTCTTTGATCTGAAGGCTTCACCTGAAACCAGTACTAAATTTTTTTAAAAATTGTCTTCTTGGTAGATTTCTGATATATTCCATTTCATCAAGCTGGAAGTGTCTGGAGTGAGAACTCTGTCTGATAGCAGCTTTTCCAAATACACCCTTTGCCTCCTTTAAGACCTTGGCGGTAAAGAGAAGAAACAGGTAGTTCAGAATGAGTGCATTTATCGTTATCTGTGCACTGTAGTTCATGGGTTTCAGAATGGACTAGTATCCCTTTGAAAAGACATATGCACCAAAGGATGACTTAAATATCACCATTAGTACAGCATTCTTCAGCTTAAGTCTTTGGTTCCTGCTAAAAGATAAATCCATCTCCCCTCCTCTCCACTTTCTCCTCTCAAAAATGCTAGGATAATGCCTCAGCTATTTGCATTCATTTGCACTTGAGTTCAAATGAGATTTTGAATCTTCCTTGAGCACAGGATTGCTTTAGGAAAACCATCTGGTGTTCTAGTAAGGGTGGTGGGGCTCCGAGTCAAACGTTTGGGGGCCTTGCACTCTGCCTTGCTCTGTGTGGCTTTGGGAAGCTAAATTAACTATTCTGGGCTCTAGTTTGTTATCTGTGAATGGGAGATTCTAATCCCCACTCTGCGTATCTAATTGATAGCTACAACATTTAATGGAGAGTTTTAGAACGCCTGTTCAAATCACTACTTCTCCTTTTTTCTAAGAAATGTCCTCCCAATTTCCGCTAGCCAAGAAGCCAGTCTCAAGCAACTGTGTGTCATCTAAATGACTTTCCTCACCAGCCAAAGTTGGGCAGGCAGGGTGAACCCTAAATTTCAGCTGGACCAATCACATTGTCTCTTCCAGAACGTTAGAATTGTGATTTATAGATGACAGCTTATCTGTGCTGGTGGGCTGTGGGCAGCTGGGACTCATGGGGCATCCTTATGCTTTTTGAGTCAACTAAGGAGTCCCCAGATCAAGTTTTCAGAGACCCAGGATGAAGTAGAGGTGCCAAGAGGAGCAAGGACTAGAGACCAAGCTGTGCCTGGGTTCCTGAAAGCATTTCAGATCTTTGTTCTAGGCTTTTTCTGAGGTCTAGGGGTGACATTCCTGGCCTCAGGTTTTCTCAGGCATTCCTGTACCTTTGTAATGATTTCCCTCTTTTTGCCTAAGCTAGCACAGGCTGATTTCTCTTCCTTGCAAGCAAAATGTCCTTATCAGATTAATACACTGATGTAGGGAGCCACCAGGGCTGGAGGAAGGATGCCCTGTCGTGTGGAAGTGATTAGGTAGAAAAATAGCCAACTGGAAAGCCTGTTCACCACCACTGGGTTTCCATCCACTGATTAACTGAGGTCCCTAAAGTATCTCAAAACCTGCCAGTCTAATGACCATTTTTCCCTTTGACCTTTTTTAGCTTTCTGCAACATTCAATGTCTTAACCAAACCTTTCTTTTCTTTTCCTGTAATGGCATTTTTATTTTGTTTATTCATTTTTATACCTTACTGAGTTATAATTGATAAAGAATAAAAGGTACATGTTTAACATGTATAATTTGATGATTTTGGTACCTGTATACAGCTGTGCAACCATCACACAATCAAGACAATGAATACATCCATTACTCCTTAAAGGTTCCTGGTGTCCCTTTGCAATTCCTCTCTCTTCCCCTCGTCCCAGGTTCCCTGACAACCTCAGATCTGCTTTCTGTCACTATAGGTTAATTTGCATTTTTTAGAATTTCATATAAACAGAATCATATAGCATGTGCTCTTTTTAGAAACCCGTCCTTTGATAAATATTCAAGCACTTCAGCCCTGGGGATACAGCCAAGAACTGGACAGACATGGTCCTTGCCATCACAGAGAGGCAAGATTTGGTTTAGTCTACCAAGAGAGGCACATATTAAATAAATAATCACAATAAAGGCTGTTGTGTGTTTTCATAAGAGGAGAAGCAGTGATGGAGGTATATACCAGGGGGATCTAACCTCGGGGCTTATGAGAGATCTGAAGGTCTATTAGGAATAAGACCAATTAAAGGTACAGGGGTGGGAGTGGGGTCCAGGCAGAGGGCACAGAGTGAGAGAAGTTCAGCCATAGGGGGTGGGGGGGGTGAGGTGAACAATGAAAGAGGTGTGTGAGAAGGTGGGCAGATCACTATTGCCCATGGTCTTAAGATTCTCTTTCCTCCTCACTTCTGACCCTCATCCAACCTTTCCAACAGTTCTTTGTCTTCTTTCATTTCTTTGCCAGGACGTTTGCTCCATAATGGTTGAGGCAAAGAAAAATTAAAACTAGAGAAGGAATTGAATGACCGAGAGTCACACAGCTAGCTGGAACCAAGGTGTGGTTATAACTCAGTTCTCCGAACTCCACTTTTAATAATTCTGCACATCTAGATGGTAGAACAGAACGTCAGTTACCCAGGGCTTCTGAGCACCTGACACCATAGCAGACTCCAGAATCATAGTAGAAATCAAGGATGTGACACCTGTCAGAGACACAGGGTTGAAAGAAGTTGTTTCATTGACACATAGACGGCCCCACACCACTTAGCACTTGATTGCCTACAGTAAAGCCTGTTTATGCCAGCCCTTACATTTTTCTCCCATTTAATGAAGTAATTAATGCTATAAAAAGCTATGAAAATATCAGTGTAAGAAAGCATGTTGCATAATTAATAATATATGCATATGCATGGCAGGGTGTTTCTGGCATACATATGCATATGTCATGAATTGAAACATAATCACTTTGTTTTACTGCCAGGGCATTGGCACAAGCCATGCTGTCTATATGTCAGTTCCCAGCCTGATTCCAGGATATATTACGTTGATCCAACAGAGGACCATCAAGGACTGGGGGTGGGGTACAGAGTGCTGGGCCAGAGAACTGGGGTGCTGACTGGTTTCCACACTCTGTATTAACTCATTGTGTGACTTCAGTTACTTTCCTCTGGGCCTCAGTTCCCCCACCTGTCAAGTTGGGAGTTGGACTGCATTGGTTGTTTATGTACAACAAAGGCAGCATATCCCTTTATTCAAACAAAATCTAAGTGGAAACTGATATGGAGGACGTAGAAGTAGACTCTCTAGTTAAGTTTGGAGCAGGGCCTTCCCTCCCGTTCACTGCTTTCTTACTCCATGCTCCTCTGTGCCCCTCGAGGAACTCTCCATTAACTTGAAAAGTACTGGGCTAGTGGAGCGGCTAGGCCAGGCCCGTGAGCCATGGCCGCTGAGCCTGCGCATCCGGAGCCTGTGCTCCGCAATGGGAGAGGCCACGACAGTGAGAGACCCGCGTACCACAAAAAAAAAAGGAAAAGTACTGGGCTAGATCATTGGAAAAGTCCAATGCAGTACGTTTCATTTCCTTTCAGGAATATCAGCTACAGAAAGTCACATCAGGCCATGTAATATGGTGGGGAGACCGGATGGAGAGTTGAGAGACTGAGGTCACTTGGGCTCTGTCCCCTGTTAGCACTGTGACCTCACATCTGTCTCCTCCTCCACCTGCTTGTCTTGCATTTCCTGCATACCTTGTCTTGCATACCTGTCAAGAAAGAAAGCCATCCTTGTCCCCTATTATCACATAGAGATATCAAATTAGATACTGTATATCAAAGTGCTCCGAATGTCAAGTGGACAATGAGAAGACAAAAACACTCTTTTCCTGAGGGTTAAGGATGTAGGCGCTGAAACCAACTGCTCTGCCACTCACTAACTATGTGACCATGAGGAAGTTACTTCAGCTTTCTGTGCGGTGGTTTCCTCATCTGTAAAATGGGCATCATACTATTATCTACGTATCAATAAATGATTGGGTTACTATATCTATTACACTTCAAAGCAGTGTCTATGTGCAATAAGCATTCACCATTATTACTGTTTTTTCTTTAAGTATTATTATTATCAACATTGGTAGAACGCTTGAGGAGGCCTGGATTTTACCTTGAATGTACCACTCCCTAAATGCGAGTCCTAAGCAAATGAAGAGGCCCACCTCAGAGAATTCTGCCAGTCACGTGAGGGGAGAGATCAAATGAAGCGTGGATATTAAAATGCTCTGAGAAAATAGCACATCTTTACAAATATCACGTTTAGATATGCCTTCCAAAAACAAACCTAAATGAAGCAACAGTATTGAAGAATGATCCTGAGGGTTAAATGGAGAAGATAAGAGATTTAACAGGACATTCAAATTTCCTATCGCAGTTTTGGTTGAAGCATGAAGAAAATAGGTGCTATGTTTTGAAGTAAGACTTGTACAAGATTTACAAAAATGAGATGGCAGGTAAATCATTTACCACCTCAGCCTGTAAAGTTAGAGAGGCTGAGGAACAGAGCACAGAGAGACTGAGCGAGGATTTTGGAGAAGAATGTTAGTGTTTTGTGAACCTGTCTGGCAAGGGGGAGGAGTGGGCAGTAGCCTGTCCCTCACCTGAAGCCTGGGTAGAGGGGCTTTAAGATAAGACTACTCTTTGTTTTTCTTGGGGTGTGACAGATGGAGGAGTGGTGGGTAGGGAATCATGGCAGCAGACTGGTTATTCCTGAGAAACTCACTGGCCGGCTCCATAAATGGTAGAGCAAAGGAGAGGAGACAGAGGTGGAGATCAGTGGTCCCAAAAGGAGGTTCTCAGGGTAAAAGACCCCTGAACAGTCCCAGTGGACCAAAGGTGGGCCATGTGTGATAGACACTGGAATGGGGTCATCTTAGGCATTTCCAAGGGGACCTCTTGAAGTGAAAAGACCTCACCCAAAAGAGGGTGGAGGTATACTGCCTGGTTCCCAGGGATTAACAAGGAGCTGTAAATAACAAGGGAAAACAGCATTAGCCCTCTTCATGGGAACTGTAGATGCCAGGTATGCGTTAATAAAAGTTCTCTGAACACACCCCTCCCCCTGCCACACACAAAGAAAACAGTCAGCTGTGAACATCTCCCAGACCCACAGAGTGCAACACCAGCTCACACAGAATCAGTCCAGCCAGAACTTCCCTGCTCACTACCCACTCCCGCCTCAAGCCTGAAGAGTCAGAAATCTTAGTTAGCAAAATGAAGTGAGGGCTGAAGCACAAGGTGGGGAAAGAGATTAGGAACAATCCATGATCTGTCCACCATCTGTAACCTCCTGCTTATAAAGTGTTTAATTTGGGTATGGGGAGAAATTTTGCTTTGAAATTTGAAATTTTGACTCTTACATGGGACTAGATATTTCACTCTCTGGATGGAGACTGTGCATATTATCTGGGAAAAGTATGAGACCACTGTATGGGCATGAGGAGCTGGTCCCCCTGTTTAATGCGACAGAATGAAACAAAAATATAGTTGCTTGGTGATAACATCTCTCAGACTATGATTTTCAAATGAATGGTTACCAGGTGCTGAACTACATGTTATGAAAGTCAGACCTCCTTTTGTCCCAAGGGATAGAAAAATTTATTGTTGTTGTTTTAATCTGAAAAAGAATGGAAAAAAAATCAATTTCAGCCCTTAAGCTGTGTAAATCATAAGGCTACTACCAAGATGTCAAGGACTCAGAATTAAGTTGTGAACTCAAGGTTATTCTGGAACAGAACTTGTATACAGGTTAAGTAGTTAACTCCCCAAATTAAATAATTTTAGAGGGATTGGAGGTGTCCATCATATCTCCTACTCTCTGCTTAAAAGTATATATCCTTAATATTTCATTTGAGGTAAGAACTGTTCCTTTTGTTTCAAACCTTGAGTCTCTGAGTCAATTAAATTTCCTGTGGGTGAGTCACGCTTTGCCATTCTCAGTCACTTATGCCCCAGGCTAGATGGGCACAAAGCATTTCTGATTTCAGGCTTTGATGGAAGAGAAGGAGAGGTAGATGGTCCCTGTGTGTATGAGGGAAGTCAAGGAGCACCCATAAAGAAGGTAATATACAAGGTCTACAAGAAGGTTGCTCAGGCACCCTTCTAACTGACTCAGATAAGCTCTGCCCCCAGAAACTTGCTATCATTCCCTCTACTATTCTTTGATTTTCTTTAAGCCATGATAGGAGAAGTTGAACTTGTATCATAGCATCAACATATCAGAAGCAAACCTAAAGATCATCTAGAATTAGGAAGGTAATCACATTTCATCTCGCATGTTAATTCCCAAAGTGGTCCTGACAGCCTGGCCCACAGGGTGGAGGAGGATTATAAGGCCCTCTTCTTACTGAGGAAATCATGACGAGGTCTATAGGTGAAAGGAGGCAAGGGGGGCACACACTACATCTTGTTCCCAGCCTGATCTCCACAATCTGCACCCACCCAGAGTCTTCCCCTGTTACAAATTGGGTCCCGCTGCTTGCCACTTATAAAATCAATACTCACAAATGTCAATAGAAAGGAAAGTTGCCTTGAATCAGAATCAGAAAGTTTCCTTTTTTTTTTTTTTTAATATATGACTAACCCTGCCTGGGTGAGGTGAACAGAGATAATGAGGGAGGGCTTCTCGTAGGAAATAACACTTAACATTGGGTTTTTTTTTTTTTTTTTTTTTTTTTTTTTTTTTTTGCGGTAGGCGGGCCTCTCACTGTTGTGGCCTCTCCCCTTGCAGGGCACAGGCTCCGGATGCGCAGGCTCAGCAGCCATGGCTCACGGGCCTAGCCACTCTGCGGCATGTGGGATCTTCCCAGACCGGGGCACGAACCCGTGTCCCCTGCATCGGCAGGCGGACTCTCAACCACTGCGCCACCAGGGAAGCCCTAACATTGGGTTTTGATGTGTGAATAGGAGTTCTTAAGGAAGACAGTTCATGAGGAAAGCAACAGGCTTTGAAGTCAGAATGAAATGGGTTAAAATTGTGACTCAATTGCGAGCTGCGTGAGCATAAGCAAGTCACTTTCCCTCTTTATGTCCGTTTTCTTACCTAGAAATTAGGGATAATAAAACAAATGCTGCTCCAGGGTTATTGTAAAGATTGGCCATAGGGCTTCCCGGGTGGCACAGTGGTTGGGAGTCCGCCTGCCGATTCAGGGAACACGGGTTCGTGCCCCGGTCCGGGAAGATCCCACATGCCGCGGAGCGTCTGGGCCCGTGAGCCATGGCCGCTGAGCCTACGCATCCGGAGCCTGTGCTCTGCAACGGGAGAGGACACAACAGTGAGAGGCCCGCATACCACACACACACACAAAAAAGATTGGCCATAGTGCCTATGAGTTGCTTGGCAGACTCTAAGTGTTCAATGAATAAGCAAAAATTCAGGACTTCCCTGGTGGCGCAGTGGTTAAGAATCTACCTGCCAATGCAGGGGACATGGGTTCGATCCCTGGTCCAGGAAGATCCCACATGCCACAGAGCAACTAAGCCCATGTGCCACAACTACTGAGCCCATGTGGCACAACTACTGAAGCCCGCATGCCTAGAGCCCGTGCTCTGCAACAAGAGAAGCCACAACAATGAGAAGCCCACGCACTGCAAGGAAGAGTAGCCCCTGCTTGCCACAACTAGAGAAAGCCTGTGTGCAGCAACGAAGACCCAAAGCAGCCAAAAATAAATAAAATAAATAAATTTAAATAAATAAATAAGTGAATATTCTTCTTTGGGGGCATTCATGTAGAGAAGTCTGAGGCCCAGAAGGGTCTGCCATGTTTGGAACATAGAGGGAAATTCTGTGGGCTCCATCATGTTCAAGGGGCTCAAGTTCTTTCCTATCTCTTGCCCCAGCCCAGTCCAGTTCACTGTACTCATCATCTTGACCCGCTGATAATGATTCATTACAAATGGAAGCATCTGGGTTCCAGCCATGCTCAGTGTGGAGACTGGGCTGAGAGAGAGGCCAGGAGGGAGGTAGGGAGTTGGAGGGGAAATTGCCTGGGTTTGCTGGGCAATTGCTGGAATGCTGGCAATCTAGGGAGATGGTGGACTCAGCGACCTCCAAAAACCACCTCTGAAAATTCTGCTCCGCCATTAAAGTTTTAAAGGGAAGAAGGGAAGTAATCTCAGTAAATCGTTGAGATAGGGGGTCAGATTGGTCTCCATCCCCCAGCTGCGTGCAGGCTCATGAACTCCACGTGATCTTCCTCTAGATGTTATCTTGTTCACACAGTTTGGTCACACAGTTTGTTTGGGAGATTACTGAAGCAGAAGCGAGGGAAGAGATCTGGTCACCTGTCAATTACTTACTCATTTCTACTTCTTTGATCTATGGAAACAACTGACAATTTCGGCAAGATATTGTGTGATTAAAAGATTTGAAAGGTGTGCTTGGGCCGGAGATGACTAGAGCATGGGGGTGCCAGGTTTAAAAGTTAGTTACAATATAGCTTTGCTAAAGTGACAAGAAAAGGGGCTTCCTGCTGAGGGCGGTTTCCTGCAAAGAGCTGCTTACACCCCTTTTGCCTATCTCTCCCCACAGCCAGGATCATTTAACATCCTGTGTCCTTCTCTGTAAAATGAAGATAATAGCACTCATGCCGTAGAGTAATTGTAAGATGTAAGCGAGGTAATGTGGGTATAGTGTTGACCTACATCTAACTTGCTGAGTCAATGGTGATTATCAAGTATCTCAACAGCTTTCCCAGATGAGATTTATTCTGATATTTCAGGTCATTTTAAGATGTTAAAAAAGGATTCCACCTGAGACACACAGCACCACACAGCTGTAAATTGCCAAGCTAAGGTTCAAATCTAGATCTTTTCTGACTCCAAAGCCTATGTTTTTTCTACTAGACTATTCTAGGGATTGAAATCTTATTCTTTGGATTAGTCTTGGAACTGGGACCCCATCTCTTGCCTGTCATTTGTGGATGATGTGTCTGTACTTCAGAGGCTCACCTGTTTCTGGAGCTGTTTTTACTGTTGATACCCTTGCACCCCATAAGGAAGCGCCCAGTGTTGACTGATGGCCTGGACTGGGAACTGTTGCGTGTCCTCATGACCTCAGATACACACCTTCTGCAATGGACCTGTCCTCCCTGTGGCAGTGCCAGGGAGTAAATCTAGTCCACTCATTCAGTCATTATTTAAGGAGTCCTAACTACGGGCTGGGCATTCTACTTTTCAAGCAACAGTGAACAGTTATAGCCTGTACCCTAGTGGAGCTTATAATCTAATGGGAAGGCAGGCATTAGAGAAAGTCACACAGATATATAGTTGTCCCCCCTTATCTGTGGTTTCACTTTCCCTGGTTTCAGTTACTCGTGGTCAACTGTGGCCCAAAAATACTGAATAGAATTCCAGAAATAAACAATTTGTAAGTTTTAAATCTCGTGCCATTCTAAGTATAGTGATGAAATCTCGAGTCATCCTGCTCCATTCTGCCCTGGATGTGAATCATCCCTTTGTCCAGTGCAACCTGCCCTTTAGTCACTTAGTAGCTGATTCCGTTCTCAGATCGACTGTCCTGGTATCGCACTGCTTGTGTCGAAGTCACCCTTATTTTCCTTAATAGAGGCTCCAAAGCGCAAGAGTAGTGATGCTGGCAATTTGGATATGCTGAAGAGAAGCCATAAGTGCTTCTTCTAAGTGAAAAGATAAAAGTTCCTGATTTAAGAAATGAAAAAAAATGATATGCTGAAGATGTTAAGATCTACAGTAAGAAAGATTGTCCTATCGATGAAATTTTAAAGAAGGAAAGAGAACTTCATGCTAGTTTCGCTGTTGCACCTCAAATTTAAAACTTCCAGCCAGTGTGTGATATATATTTAGTTAAGATGGAAAAGGCATTAAATTTGTACAATAAGATATTTTGAGAGAGAGACCACATTCACCTAAGTTTTTTGTACAGTACATTGTAATCATTGTTTCATTTTATTATTGTTGTTAATCTCTTACTGTGTCTAATTTGTAAATTAAACTTTATCAGAGCTACCTTGCCTCAGGGTTCGGTGCTTTCTACAGTTTCAGGCAGCCACTGGGGGTCTTGGAATGTATTCCCCATGGATAGGGAGGAACCCCTGTAGTTATGAGCTGTGACAATTGATATGAAGGAGAAGAGAAGTAGAGTATAACAGTGGAAGTGGACCTAGTCTGGGGAGTCAAGTAGTGAACCTCTCTTAAACCACATCTCTTTACTGACATTCTGGAGATGAGACGAGTACTCACCTCATGCTGGTGTTATTATACGAGGATTAAGGGATAGGATGAGTATACAGCACTAAGCACAGGGCGTGGCCCAAAGAATAATGAAAATTTAAAAATCAGTGATGGCTGCCATCATGGTCGTTGTTCATTTTATTCTCGCCTTCTATGGAACAGGCATCTGTGCTGAGACCTGAAGGAGATGGAGACATTCGGCAGGGATCTCTCATTTCTAACCTGTCTCACTTTCCCTCTCCTGCCATAGCCAGTTGGTCCTCGCATGGCTAAATCTCAGTACTATACAAAATAGGATACATTACTGTTCATTCTGAAGAGCCAAGTGAGGTGAGTTTTTCAAGATCCCTAGGAAAGTCATGGGCTGAGAGCGAGACCTGTGTGTTAACCCCCCCATCTAAGACTCTTTCGATGTCTTCATTTCAAGGTGATATCTCAGTCAAAAACAAATTTCCCAAAGTTGACAAAGTAGATCAAGAGACAACAATCTAGATTCCATATATGCAATGAGGCTTTAGGAATTTCTGTTTTTGATATGTTTTTCTTTCTGTTACAAAACCAAAGGCTCCAGTGGCTTGGACCATAACCAGCAAGTCCTGGTACCTGTGGTTCCATCAGTCTCCTGAACCCGGAAGTCCCTCTCCCCTGAATTTCCCCCCAGGAATCCTATCAGGAAAGTCAGTGCCAGGTGGAGAAGACTGAGCTGTGCAGATCTCAAATACCATTTGATGCTTGTTTTCAATCCCTAGCATCCAAACCAAGCAAACCAACGTGAAATGAGAAAGATAAAAGGATGTAAATTAAAAAGAGGGGGCCAGGATGGGAGGAGCTTGGAGCGGTAGCAATTGCCACAATTCAAAACGCCTGGCAGAGATACCATCTGCGCGGTGGCAGTGGCTGACCTTTCCCAGATTCCTTCTCAAACCCACCAGATTAAGCACGCATGTGGGCCTCATCTGAAGTGACTGATCACGGCCGTTCTAATAGTCAAAGGAATCCAAGCTCTGAATGAGACTCATTTATTCAAGAAGAAATACCAATTTTTTTTTTTTTTTTTGCGATACACGGGCCTCTCACTGCTGTGGCCTCTTCCGTTGCGGAGCACAGGCTCCGGACACGCAGGCCCGGCGGCCATGGCTCACGGGCCCAGCTGCTCCGCGGCATGTGGGATCTTCCCGGACCGGGACACGAACCCGCGTCCCCTGCATCGGCAGGCGGACTCTCAACCACTGCGCCACCAGGGAAGCCCAGAAATATCTATTTTTATTCCTTGCAGCAGCTTGAGATCCAGTTCTCCTTTATCATCACTCTACTTAAGGAGGATGAACAAGCCATCTCACTAAACACACACTGCCACATTGCACAATGTCAGGGCGCCTCCCTGCTCCCCATGTTACCCGGTGTGAAAAACCACAACCTACCTTGCCTCAGGTTTTGCTGTTGTTCCATAGATCCTCAAGGAGTTTTGAGCCCGTAAACAGAGTAAACTTGGCTTTGTCAGTAGGTTCTTTCATGCTTGTATATTAGTTTGTTTACTCATTCATTCATTCATTCATAGAGCTGCTGAGTATCTACCTCTGCCAGGCTCAATTCTAAGCACAGGGGGTATAGAAGAACACAAGAGGCCAAGTCATTGCCTTGCTACCCTCATGGAGCTTATGTTTTAGTGGGCTTGGACTATGTAACTGTCTTACATTTACTGAATATGTTTTATCTGTTAGGATTTATGCCAGGTGCTGGGAAAACTAAAGTGAATAAGAACATGGACCCCACCATGTAGTGATACCAAGGACTCAAGCAGATCACTGCATTATTAAATGGCAAAGACAGGTCCAAGAGAGGGTTACTAACTTAGCAATATGAGGGGAAACGTCTTTAAAAAATAAAGTTTCTCGAAAGGACTTGAATTCATCTTTCTGTTTCATAGTTATTCATTTGTACGGTAAATAGTTGAATACCTCAAAATGCTTAGAAGAGTATCTGGCACACATAAGCCCTAGATAAACTGTTGTCTGTGTTAGTTTTAGCTACAGGCATAGTATTAGGTACATAGTAAAATGAGGAATACGAAACCTAGAGGCAGCTACACCTATGAGGAAAGTGAGACCAGAGAAATGAAGGAATTTTTCCAACTGGAAGCAGAATGCAAATCGCCAGACACCTAGTCTGGTTTCTCTCCAACACGATGCTGTTGCACACGCTACGAGCAGTGCAGGCGAATTCATGGCAAAGGTCTCTATTTTTAAAAATGAATAATGAGTTTTTAACACGCTCTTTGTAGACAGGCCCAGAGAGCAAATGTGGCTGAATTCATCCTTTCTCAGCTGTATCAGACCTAGAAAATTCTGCTGGAGTAACGCTCAGGGAGAGAAAGCTTGGGGTTCTGTCACCATCTGTTCTAAGTAAATACCACTGCTGGTCTTTATTTAGCAATCTCTCTTCCCAAGATCTCCATGCTTGAGTTTAGAGGAAAAGGATACAGGACACAGGGCAGTCGGCCAACCTCGAGTGGGGGACTAGCTAAAGAATAAAACCAAGGCCATCCACAGTCTCTGACAAAACCACAGAAGTTGCTGATTACACCCTGGCTGGGGTCTGGAGAAACCTTGGAGAACAGAATTTCTCAATCCCCGCAGCAGAGAAATACGGCTTGGATATTTAAATCCAGGCATATCTTGTCTGCGGGTTATGTTTCCAAAGGCAAATATTGTTGAGCGAGTCATTCCGTCATGCTGTGCCGTGGGTGGAAGCAGGTTGAGGGGACCGGGACCAGAGCCAGGACTAGGGAATACAGCACAGAGGAGGCGTGGGGGTGTCAGGGAAGTGATGGGGTCAGAAGCCAGGCAAGCAAGTCACAATGGTTACAGGGTGAAGCAATGTAGGAGGGCCAGAGCTGGTGTGAATAGCAACCCACAGGAAATGAAGTCTGCAGAGTTTGGTGGCTCAACCGTCAGCTAAAGAGCCTGGAAGCTAAGACAAACCAGGCACAAGCTGCATGTTGACAGCAGCAAGAAAAGGACCACAGCATGGAGACTGTTTCTGACCCAGCCTCCTCTGCCTTGCATTTCTTTTCATCCCAGTCAGAGCCAACTGAGAGCCAGTCTAACCCACAGCCCTGGGATGTTACCTTTCAGCCATTGCTTGTTTCGGTTCCCGTGCATGCAAGAGTAGGGAACATACAGAGCTCTGGCTCTGGCATATTTATGATACTCAGCCTCAATGAAAAAATCTGCAAGGGGAGAGCTCTTAGTAAGAAGCGGAAAGGGAGCATTTGTTCATTCATTCAAATATTTATTCAGCGCTTTCTATGTGCCAAACTCTGTGCTAAGTACTGTAGATAAAATTGACAAACAAGAGCAGCCATGGTGTGTGCCCTCATAGGTTTACAGACTTGTTGGGGAGAATAGACATTAATCCAATATTTATAAATTGAGAGAGAGAGAGAGAGAGAGAGCAGAGCGCCAGAGAGACACCACTGTGGTGTGTGCTCTGAAGGAGAAGTATCCAGTGCTGTCAGAGGGATATAAACTGGTTAGAGTGGTCAGAGAAGGATTCCTGGGGAAGTAACAACCTCAAGTTTGTTTAAAAAAAAAAAAAATACTAGGGTTTGGCGGGGAAGGAGAACATTCCAGTTCTTTTGCTAATGGACTTTAGCAAGAGGGAGCAACATAAGAATAAATGCCTAGTTTATTTCAAAATTAAGTTTTATGCTTAACTAATTCATTCATTCTAGCACCACTATGTGCTAGATGCTGGGCAGAATCCCAGTTTAGAAGTTACAGACCCTGTCCTGAAGAAGATCTATTGAAAGAGGTCCAAACCCACCAAAGGTTTTTATTAAATTCCTCCTCCGTGCCAGATGCCTTCCCTTTGCTATTTAACACAAAGAGGTTGCTACTGTTATTCCCATTTTACAGATGGGGAAACTGAGATTGAGACAGTTAACTTACAGGGTCACAGGCCCAAACCTGCTAGTTACATCTCTATTGATTGCCAAGCCATGAACTTTTCATATAACACAGTGCCTCTAATCAGAACCCTGTATGAGAACTTACCCGGGAGGATTTTGGGTGTCAGCCTACTGTTCTCCCTTCAGTAAGAGTTCTATTTAGACTTGAACTGGGGGTCAACTATGGGTTGTGTGTGTGCAACCATAAATACGCGCAGTTTAAAATTTCCACTAAAAGTAATGTGTGCGCAGGCGCGCGCGCGCACACACACACACATACAGGGATCATCTTTAAATGGTCCAGATATAAAAAGGCATCCAGTCCTAAACCATGAGGAACGTAATTTTAATCTTACTTTGTTGGCTCTGACTGCCCTTTAGGATCTCAAAAATGTGCAGGTCATCATAATAAACATCAGTTATCACAATATGGCTTGATTTGCTACTTAACAAACACAAAATGGAGTGTTACCAAGTCATAAAAATTCCAATATTTTAAACCCATCAAGGTGTCTAATTATCACTTTAATGAGTTTAAGGGCTTGTCAAACTGTGTTCCATAAGAAACTGAGTTCTACAAAAAGTCAAGATTTGGAACCAGAGGGGTGAAAAATTATATGTGGTCAAATAAACTTGAGGAACATTTTATTTTATTTTATTAACTTAGTTTTTATTTTATATTGAGGAATAGTTGATTTAAAATGTTGTGTTAGTTTCAGGTGTGCAACAAAGTGGTTCAGTTGTACATATACATATATCTATTCTTTTTCAGATTCTTTTCCCATAGTAGGTTATTACAGAATATTGAGTAGAGTTCCCTGTGCTGTACAGTAGGTCCTGTTGATTATCTATTTTATATATATTAGTGTGTATACGTTCATCCCAACCTCCTAATTTATCCCTCCCCACCCTCCCCCTTTCCCCTTTGGTAACCATAAATTTGTTTTCAAAGTCTGTGAGTCTGTTTCTGTTTTGTAAATAAGTTCACTTGTGTCACCTTTTTAGATTCCACATAAAAGTGATATCCTATGATATTTCTTTCTCTGTCTGACTTATTTCACTTAGTATGAACAGGGGTTTGTAACAGGGGTTACTCAAAGCTACTTGTTTCATGCAAAGGCAAACAGGCAGAGAGACTAGCTCTTCTTTTGCCCAAGATTATTGCCAATAATCTTGGCAATAATTTTTATTATTATTGCACAACTAGGACCAGAATCTGAGAACTCAGGAGAAATTTAAAGCATTGCTCTGACCCTTTTACATGTCCTTACTTGGACTGACAAATCATATTTTTGAGTGTGTTTAGGGAACAAAAATGTATCATGTTTAAATTCAGGTTTTCTTTTCATCCTCACTTCTTTTTTCTCTTTATTCTAGGGTCAGAAATGAAAATGGGAAAGCTCCATAAATAAGAGTTCTCCTAGGCTTAAAAAATAGAAAGGGAAGAAAGAGGTCTGATTTTAAGATTATTCAAACACATAAATAATTTGCTAGTATTGCCTGAGTTTTCCAGGGCATAAAAGCTTCCTGGGGCTTTTGCCTCCTGTCTTTTAGGTCCTGGTTACTGTCCATGGGTGTCAGAGTGGGCTGAGCATGGAAGGTGAACCATCAAAATCCTTGGTGATTTATGTAGAAACCCATTGTTTCTTCAGCTTGGCTACCATGGCATTTTCTTGCTCCAGACGCTGTGACTATGAAATGTCACTGTGGATACAGTTCAATATTCTTTTAAAAATATAAAAGCAACTGAAATGAAAAACTACCCAGAATCTCAAGCTCTCTTCAAGTCCAAGCTTTCTATATAAGGAAGCAGATTGATTTTGTGTAGGGCAATGTGCACGCTTGTCCCTTAAAAATAATCTCTCTTCCACTGCCTGATAAGGTGTCCAGAGTTCCACCATGAGGGAGGCATGAGGCCCCTGTTAGAACGACAAATATGAGGAAACAACTTAGTGGGGACAGTTTAACAGTCAAGGGATAACACAGATGTAAAGAAACGGAGTAGAGACTGGTGTGTCTAGAAATTTGCTCGGTATCACCTCCATACCCACCACGTGCTAAGCATTCTACATACACTGGAGTATTCTATCACACTAAAAAATGGATAATCAGAATGACAAGTTTGATGGAATCACATACAGGGATTTCACTTACTGAATTGAATTATTATGTTTATGTGCTGAACTAGAAAGATGGAATGAAATGCAACAGGGGATTTAAATGTTTGCCTTTGAAATGTGACTCTTTCACTTCACCCTCGGCATGTCCAGGAGTCAGTGTGAGCTCGAAGAAGTCCACATGGTGTGGCAGGGGTGGGGCTCGGGCCCCCCCCAGTGCTTTCATGCTGGGAATAGCTTGATACACTAAGACACTCATGGGTAAAAGCACATATGTTTTCGTTCAGCATGGGAAAAAGCAGGTGAGAAAATGCTATTGTTGAGAACTAAATTAAAAGATTTTTAAGGGTAATTTTAACAGTTCAAGATTTTCTTCTAACACAGTGATTAGATGCTTAGCCCCATGTATGATCTGACTCTGTTGAATCAGCCATCATTGGTTTACATGTAACCTGATGTCCTGAATTGTTACTTGTATGATGCCACACAGTTGATGACACGAAGAACCAATTTCAAAGAGGGCCTGCCTCGAAGAGCCAATCCCAATCTTCTGTAACACGCTGATATTGAGGGGACACTCACCAAGGGTGGTAGAGGTTTCCCTCTGTCTAACTCATACCCATTCCCCTTTATTCCTTAGCAAGACATCCCTATATTGTAGGGGATGGCAATTTGCCCAGCTATAAATGTATGTTTCCCAGCTTCCTTCACAGATATGACTTATATGTGGAAGTCATTGGTTAGGACTTGAAAGGAATTGGACTTTCCTGGGAGCTATGCCCTTTTGCTCTTTTTTTGCTTCCTCCTTCTAGCTGCCTGGAATATTCACTTAATGTCTGGAGCTTCAACAGCCATTGAGGACCATGAGACAAACTAGAGGGGAGCAGCCATTCAGTAAGGTGGTAAAACAGGGAGAAGAGAGATCCTGAGTCCCTGATGAGTGGGTGTCTATCTATCTATGTCCCTTACATGAGAGAGAAATCCACTCAAGTCTTATTTAGGGCAATGTTATTTTGGGGATCTGTCACTATCAGTCAAAAAGAATTCCCAAATGGTATACTACAGTTTTCATAACCACTTCTATTATGGATCGTTGAGCAAATGTAGAAGAATTCAATTTTAGAGGTGGAAGAGACTCTAGTTTGATCCAACTGCTTTATTCTTTAGACTAGAATAATAAATGCTAGTTATTCATTCATTTAAAAAATTATCAATTAGGTAGGATATATCAAGTTCAGGGAAACTGAAATAAAGAGAAATGGTTCTTTCCTACAAAGAACTCACCACATAGCTGAGGGGTTCAGTAAAAATAAAACTTAAAATTCAGCCAGATAAGAGCTATAATGGAAGAATATACTAGGGTATTTTAGGAATATCGAAGTAGAGTATCTAATTCAACTTTGGAAGGGCTAGGTGACCTCAGGATATTCTTTGAAAAGAAATGCGCCCAGGGACCAAGGCTCCAAGGAGGAGTAGAAAGTTAAATAAAAGGGAACCAAATGGCCAATGTCACATAACAAGCTCGTTACAAGGTCAGAGCCTCATCACCAGGGTCTTAAATCCTACTGCTTTGTTTTTGCTATTATATCGATTACTAAAATGTTCTTTTATCCCCCTGTCTTGACTTTATCTATTTTACGGAACCAGGAGATGATCCTCATCTCTATAGTGAATAACCACACTGGTGAGCAACTGAGGCTTCAGGACAACTTGGGGAAAATATTAATGAGACAGCTTTCTAAAAATATAAAATTAGCTAAATTTTGATTTTTAAAAGTGTACATGTTCATTATAAAAAAGGGCAATAATTCAGAAACGTTTGCAGAAGAAAGACCTGAATTCCCATCATCAGAGCAGGCCTGGTTTAAAATACCAATATCTCTTAACTCACTACTTTAATGTGTACCCATGAAAGGAAGGAAGGAAGAGACGGAAGAAGAGTATATTCTTACATGTTCTATTACCTGCTTTATGAAACATGCTCCATGAAATACGCTCAAGCATCATGAGAAAGTTCAAGCAGATAGATCAGACTCCACCCACCACCCCCTCAGCATAATAATCAGACTCCAAGCAGAACAATTCAGCTTTTATCTATTTTATTTGTTTACATATGAGATCAAGGGCTATATCTTTTTTTTTTTTTTTTTTTAGATGTTGGGGGTAGGAGTTTATTAATTTATTTACTTTTGCTGTGTTGGGTCTTCGTTTCTGTGCGAGGGCTTTCTCTAGTTGTGGCGAGGGGGGCCACTCTTCATCGCGGTGCGCGGGCCTCTCACTATCGCGGCCTCTCTTGTTGCGGAGCAGTGTCCAGACACGCAGGCTCAGTAGTTGTGGCTCACGGGCCTAGTTGCTTTGCGGCATGTGGGATCCTCCCAGACCAGGGCTCGAACCCGTGTCCCCCCGCACTAGCAGGCAGACTCTCAACCACTGCGCCACCAGGGAAGCCCCCAAAGGCTATATCTTAAAACTTGGCAGCCTAGATTAAAAGGCAGGGACAGGCAGACAAGTAGGCGGGCCAGTGCATTAATATTCCCTGAAATGATACCCTTCAAACATCTAAGAGCTGTGTAAGGAGGCAGGGCACCAGGTGAGGAGGGCTGGTGGGGGCAGCCGGAAGCTGAAGCTGGCTTCTGTGCCCTGACACTGAATTAAATCTCGGAAACAGAGTTTTGGGTGAAGTAGAAAAGAATAGCATTATTGTTTTGCCAGGCAAAGGGGACCACAGTGGGCTCATGCCCTCAGAACTGTGTGTCCCAACTCCCGGGGATTTGGTGAGGAGTTTTATAGCAATGATTCAAGGGCAGGGTTGCTGGTAAGTATCAGGGTGTGTTCGGGGCCTGCATTCCTTTAATCAGGCCTCAGGTGGTCTCCTGATGAGCTTCTGTGGTTCTCCAGGTTATCAAACTGTGACCTTCTCTCTGAAATGAAGAATGCTTTATCAAGTAGTTAATATCTTCCATTTGTTGTGGGGTTTTAGTTCTGTAGAAGAGCTCAAAGATATTGCTATGTGTATCCCTTGAGGGGGAACCAGGACCCCGCCCCAAGGCTGCATTATTGTTCCCTGACTGCTCCTCCCTTGTCTCTGCATCCCCTCCCTTCCCTGATTAGCAACTGTTTGAACCTGCCCTTTGGAACTCAGGGAAGGTCATGGAGGCTGAAGCCTATTTCCTACGAAGAACCAGGGGACACAAAAAGGCTTCCATGCTGGGGAGCCCCACAGGGTCCTGCTCCATTTCAAGCCTCCTTCCATTGTCAGGAGAAATTCAACTCTGGTCCAAAGCAGCATATGTTACTGAATCTCCCTGTTTAGGAAGAAGTTGTATCTGGTAGGATACTTGTGGCTACAGGTAATGGAAACTCCATTTCACATTGGCTTAATAATGAAGACATCTATTACTTTATATGACAAGAAATTTATAGGCAGGGTTCAGAATTGGTTGATTCAGTGTAATCCAGCACCCAAGTTCTTTACTTTTTTCCCTTCTGATTGTTGTCCTCAGGCTGTCCCTTCTTGGTCTCTAGATGGCTTCCAATAGCAACTCAGTAACCCCAGAAAAGGCCATAAAGAAAAACCTATACCATACAAAAAGAGAATAAGTTCTTTGCTTCTGTCTGATCAGATCAGTATAGGTCATGTGCTCACACCTGTTCCAATAACAGACCCCAAAGGAATACCAAACTCTGCTTAAACCAGGGATTTGCAAACAATTTCTGGAAAGGACTAGGTAGTAAATAATTTAGGCTTTGTGGGATGTACAGTCTTTGCCAGAAAAATGCAACCCCGCCATCATAGTGGTAGGTAAATGAGCATGGATATGTTCCAATAAAACTTTATGTACATGAAAAGTTGAGAATAGGCAAATCTGTAGTCATAGAAAGTAGATTGGTGGCTGCCTAGGGTTTCAAGGGGTGGGGGATGCATGGCGTTTCTTTGGGGGTAAAGAAAATGTTCTAAAGTTGATTGTGGTGATGATTGCACAACCCTGTGGATATACTAAGAGCCCTTGAATTGCATGCTTAAAATGAGTGAATTATACAGTATGTGAATTATACATCAACAAAGCTGTTAAAAAAAACTTTAGGGACACTGAAATTTGAATTTCATATAATTTTCACAAGTCAAGAAATACTATTCTTCTTTTGCTTTTTTTCTAATTATTTAAGTTGCAGAAACCATTCTTAGCTTACAGGCAGCTGTGGCCAGCCAAATTTGGCCCATGGGCCTTAATTTGCCAACCCTGGCTTAGACCAATCAAGATGCCCTTTCAGAGGTAGGAAAGGAATGTTCTTTCCAGAGTCAAATAGGGGAAAATTTCACATTTGAAAAAGTCAGGAGTCCCTTAGGGAGGAAGAAAAGAGAAATGGACAGCAGGAAGGCAAACAGCTGTGCTCTGGAGACAGTTTAGGAAACGTCTCTTATTGGCCAAGCATGATCCTTGGGTGTGAAACCTTAACCCCAAGCACTGTATCAAAATATTCTTTCTAATCCTGCTACTGCCCTGGAGGAATTCTCATAAATAATAATTTTCACCATCTCATTATATTTCCAATGATACATGAGCATCCTCACAGATGCTCCCAGGGGTCTGGGAGTCAAGGGTACCTTTCCTGTCAGAGTTAGACGTGCAGACAAATAAGCCATTTTGAGTCACTCCTTGTGGGTGTCACTGCTGAAACAAAGCTTCTGGGACTTAGGTCACTTGCCTCTGTGGCAAGTAGTGTAAGAAACAACGACTTTTATTTTATTCCTTTGGCTTCTATTCTGGCTTTGGAATTTGCCTTCCAGAGTTTGCGAGGAAATGTGACGTGTGTTACAAAGATCACAGACAGAAATTCAAGAGACCTGGCCTCACATTGCTTCATGACCTTGGGGCAGCCCCCTTACTTACTGGATAGACAAGTGTACGTAAGAACAATAAAGATAAATTGCTTTTCTGAGTCCAGAGGATGAAAAGATGATCCTTTCTAGTTTGGAGGAGAGAAGATGATTTTTAGAGCAAGAGCATGTGAAATAAGGCTTCAGGGAGGGGTGGTAATTGAGAGGTTGGAGAAGCGGCCTCAAGCGGCAAGAGGGTGACACTGAGTTAGGGTTCAGAGAGTGTGCTGGAATGCTGGAAGGGGAGGGGCATGGAGATAGAGCCGGGAGGGGGGTAACGGGTGGCTCAGCGGAGGGCCTTCAGGAGGGAGTGGGTGATTCAGCCAGAGCAGGGCAGGGACGAGCCACGAAGGCCGAGGATGCTCACCTGTCACTTTGCCTGCTGCCCCAGCTGTGGCCCCAAATCTCTGCTTTCTTGAGTGCAAACCAGGAAGAAGCTCCCTGCCACAAATCCACGATTGCTGCATCCTAGTTGCAATTTCCCTCATGTTCCCTTCCCCACTAAGAAGGATGGAGTTGTCCGCTTTAGCGTATTACGGCAAGTTTATTTCACTTTAAAGTGAACGCAGTTGAGTCCACTGACTTCCTGAGGCTCCTGGTGCACACTTTGTACACTTTCTCACCGCTTTCCTAAGATAGCCCTTCCTTAACCATGTCAGCCAAGCAAGCAGGTGAACAGGAGGCTACGCAGTTTCCAAAGGGAGCGACCAACCTTCTTCCAGGACAGAATTTTCCAAAGGCAGTAAAGAACAGAGGACTTGGGGTGGGGGGTAGGGTGTTCCCTCAGGGATAATCAGAGGGGCCACTTTTCAGGCTAACAGGGAGTTGGGTACTGAGGAACTCGTACTAACAACCTCCCCTTAGAGATTTTGGCAGGGAAGCTTCCATTCTCAGCAACAGAGCAAGCCCTTTAGCCATCTAATTGGAAACAACTGTGGGTGGAGTGGGACGAAACCCTGGGGAGAGCAGGTGTTACCAAATGCTAATGCGCCCCAGGTGAGCCTGGGGGAGGAGTCAGCGGGCTGCCCTGTGCCTCCCAGAGGCTGGGAAGGACACACTTTCTCTGCTCCTGAAAATGCCTGCCCTACCGGGGGTGACAGTGACCTGTGAACGTACCTTGAGAATTTCAATGGTTTGGTTTCTGCGTGGTCTCCTCTAGCATCCTCCTCGATGCCAGTGCCCTTTGAGAAACAGCATATGGAGGTGAGCCTGTGTTCAGTAGAGCAAGCCTTGTTGAAATAGCTGCTTAGGTTTTTTTTTTTAATTTTGTTTTATTTTTGGCTGCTTTGGGTCTTCGTTGCTGTGCGCGGGCTTTTCTCTAGTTGCAGTGAGCGGGGGCTACTCTTCGTTGCGGTGCGTGGGCTTCTCATTGCTGTGGCTTCTCTTGTTGAGGAGCACGGGCTGTAGGTGCGTGGGCTTCAGTTGTTGTGGCACGTTGGCTCAGTCATTGTGGCTTGCGGGCCCTAGAGCGCAGGCTCAGTAGTTGTGGCGCAGGGACTTAGTCGCTCTACGGCATGTGGGATCTTCCCGGACCAGGGCTTGAACCCGTGTCCCCTGCATTGGCAGGCGGACTCTTAACCACTGCGCCACCAGAGAGGCCCTGCTTAGGGTTTCTGAACCTCAGTTTCTTCATCTGTAAACTGAGATAAGTATAATCTTTCTCCTGGGATCGTTGTGAGGATGATGTGAGAGGTGTGGGTACATGCCAGCCATATTCTATTTGTCTTTGCACGTATTGCCTTATCTAACCCGCACTACTGCCCTAGAGGCAGGGACGATCAGCATTCCTGTTTTAAAAGTGAGGACACTCAGTACCCAGATACACGGCAGGGTTGAGATTTGAACCCAGGCAGCTTGACTTCAGAGCCTGATCCCCATGCTGTACACCACAGTGCACCACTAGGGCTCAACAAATAGAGGTTGGATACTGTCAGTGTGTACAATTTTATAAAATCCCTTTTCTTTGTGTCAAAAGGCTCCCAGACTCTGAAACACCCTGGGGGCCTAAGAAGAGAAAGGGAGAAAGAAGAGAGGCAAGGGGGCATGTGCAGGAAGGAAGGGTCTGCTGCTTAACTGGAATTGGGCTGGACCAGTCCTGTGTGTCGTGAATGCTCCCAGCTGGGTGTGCACAGCACTGCTGCCTGCTGGGCCAGCCAAGACTCACACCCCATCCATGGGGTTGGGCTCAAGACCCAGGAGGCACAGGCTGGACTGGGTAGCCAGTAGGCTTCATGCCAGGTTCTACTCTGATACGCTTTGGCTTGGAAAAGTCATCAAACCATTGTGAGCCTCCATCGTTCTATGAAAAGGGGATACTATAATCCTCCGTGCTTTCCCTCATAGTAAGGTTTTGTTTTTGTTTATTTATTCATTCTCTCATTCACTCCAGTTCTACTGAGATGTAATTGCCACATAGCTCTGTATAAGTTCAAGGTGTAAGCATCATGATTGGATTTACATATATCGCGAAGTGATTACCGCAAGTTTAGTTAATATACATCATCTCATATAGTAAATACAAAGGAAAACAAAAAGAAAAAAATGTTTTTTTCCCTTGGGATGAGAACTCTTGGGATTTAGTCTCCTAACAACTTTCAATTTTCTGATACAGCGATGTTAACTCTAGTCCTCATGTGCATTACATCCCTGCTACTTATTTATCTTGTAACTGGAAATTGGTACCTTTTGACCACCTTCATCCACATTTCCTTCCCCCGGATCCCTGCTTCTGATAACTTCAAATCTCTTTTTCAGCCTCCCAGGTGTTCTTGGTCAGCTACACTCAGCAAGAGGCTGGGCTACGCCTCAGCTCCCCTGCCTGGGCAGGGCCAGACCAAGCTCCAGTGCCAGCACATCTTCTTGTCTGAGGATCCGAATCAGGCGGAGCTACTCCTTGCCGACTTCCCTGGTCAGACTGCACCACTGTCTTCGTTCCACAGATGAGCAAAGCTGCCAGTTGGGACAACTATGTGGGTGATGCAGGTAGGAACTTGATCTGCCAAGATCCAAGTGCTGGTTGTTTCAAGCCCCTGCCGCCTTCTTTCTTACAATCAGATTGCCAGTGGTCAAGCCTCCCAGACTCCCCGACGATGTCTGTGGGTCGAGACCCATGTAAGGCTCCCAAGAAGCAACCCACAATGCTGGGGAAGCTGGATGTCCACGCTGGTATCTCTTTCCACTGGAGGAACCAAAGGGAGACCTCTCAGTGTGGTGCTGTGCTGGCCTGGGGGATGGGCCCTGTGGTCAGCATGTAGCCGTTCCCCTTACCTTTCTGATGTGGTCTGTCTTGGTCTCTGTGATGCAGGGGGTGCTTTAGCCGCATCCCCATGTTCTTGGATTTTCTCAGTGGTGTCTTGTCCATGCATAGTTGTTAGTTGGTCTTCTTGTGATGGGGAGTAGGGTCAGGAACTACCTATGTTGCCAACCTGATGACGTCCAGTGACGTTTTGAATGTCTAGTGCCAATATGGAGGTGGGGAAGTATTACATTAGGAAAGCACAACATTCATCTGAGTAGAAGGAGAAGGACAGTTAAGTTTAATTACCCAGCTCCTTTATACATTTATTCATTCATTAAATAAATATTGACCCAGTCCCGATGCTGAAAATTTGGCTTCTATGCACTGGTGCCGAATCGAATCTTGAAGACAGAGTTTTGGGTGAAGTAGAAAAGAATAACTTTATTGCTTTGCCAGGCAAAGGGGGCCACAGCGAGTTCATGCCCTCAGAACTGTGCCTCGCAACCCAGGGAGATTTGGTGAGGAGTTTTATGGCAATGGTTCAAGAGCAGTTGTTCCTGATAAGGATCAGACTGTGTGCAGGACCTTGATTCCTTTGATTACACTGGCTGCAGGTGGTCTCCTGATGAGCTTTTGTGGTTATCAAACTGTGACCTTCTTTCTGGAATGAAAAGTGCTTCAACAAGTAGTTAAAGTCTTCCATTTATTGGGGATTTTATTTCTGCAGAAGAGCTCAAAAATATTGTAATGTGTATCCCTCGAGGGGGAACCAGGATCCTGCCCCAGGGCTGCATTATTGTTTCTTGACTGCTCCTCCCTTGTCTCTGCATCCCCTCCCTTTTCTGATTAGCAACTGTTTGAACCTGCCCTTTGGAACTCAGGGAAGGTTATGGAGGCTGAACAGAAAGGCTCTTGTGCCCAGGAAGCCCACAGGGTCCCGCTCGGTTTCAGTACTCACTTTGTGCCAAGCCTAGTGTTAAGGACAGTGGTGACATGAGCAAGATAAAGTCCCCATGCTCAGGAGTTTCATTCCAGAGATAGATATGCACACAGAGTGTGACACATACCCTCCACAGTCATGTTATAAAGTGCTCTGAGAAGAGAACAGAATTCCGACAGCTGGATTGGTACCGATAAACCTGATTCTCTTGAATTCATCTAGTCATCATTTGTGCTATACAGGAAATGAGCTAGTACTTTTTTTTTTTCAATTTATTTCATGGTTTTATTTGGATCTTGGATGAGCTGGTACTCTTAATTAGAACCCATTTCCGTGTTCTTTGGCCAAGAGGCAGAAAAGCAAAGAAATAGAGATAACACCGTGAATTTAGTTTAGTCTTAACACTTTTTACAAAAGGGCTGGAGGGCAGCCCACCCTCTGTCACGTTCCCCAGTTACACGTCTGTTTCTGGGAAATGGTCATAGCCTTATTAGTCATTCACAATGGACCAACTTTGGAGGATCCCATAGGTCAGACATTCCTAGTCTTACATGTGAGGACCTGGGGCCCACTTGGACATGCCCAGGGTCAGGTGAGAAAGATGCATTATACTCATCGCACAGGGTGTTGCATCTGACCTCTTAGAATTGTTAACAAGCAAAAGGGTTTGAAAGGTTTATGCTTTATAAACTAAAATAGGCAATGTAATCAAGCTCTCATCACTCCAGCAATGTGACGGTTGAATCCTGATGAGGTGTACGAACTGTGCCATGACCCTGGGCAATAGCAGGTCTGGGGAAATGAAACATTCCCCTGAAGGGTCATATGAGTCAACCTGAGGGCATCAGGTTAGAGCTTAATACTGTCTCTTCAACCAGTGACACAGACTCAGGACCTGGAACACTGCTACCATTTGCCCAGAGCATGGCATCCAGATATGCTTTCCTCCCCAGAATGGCTGCTTGAGTTCAATTCCCTGTTACCATCAGCTTTATTGTTGAGTAAATCAAACTATAGCAGTGAAAACCCAGTCTAAGTGACTATATTTGACAAGGAGAAGGTATAATGACTAATAGTCATTGATTCAACACACGTCTGGATTCCTCTCAGGTGAAGAGCACTGTGGGAGGGACTGGGGATACAGTACTGAACAAAAAGGTCCTTTTGACCTCATGGAACCTATATTATAGGGAAGGGAGACAAATAGATAAACAATTACATACTTTGGCTTAAGCCAGTGAGTGATAAATGTTAATAATGAAAAATCGAGTAAAAATAGACCAATAATAAGGAAGAAAGTTGTCATTTTAGATATGTGATCAGCAATGGCCTCTTTAAGGAAAGATCATTTGAACAGTATCTGAATGAAACCAGGCATGAGGTAATACCTGGGGGGAAAGCTTTCCAGGCAGAGGAAACAGCAAGTACAAAGGCCCTGAGGCTGGGGCAAGTTGGGATTAGTGTTCTGACAAAGGAAAAACGGCAGAGTGCCTGGGATAGAACGAACAGAGGGAATAGAGGTAGAAAATGAAGTTGGAAGGATGGTCAGAGGCCAGACCTTGTAGGGCTTTGAAGATCATGGTAAGAACTATATATGAGTGAACTGGGAAGCCAGTAGAGGGCTTGATCTGCGGAATGGCATGATATGATTTACTTTTAAAGGCTCACTTTAGCTTCTGTGGTGGGAATAGACTGTAGCAGATTTAAAGTGAGAGATCAGTAAACTACAGTCTTCCTGAAGTCAGGTTGGATAAGGGTGTTGAGATGCATAGGTGGTGTCTGCCATGGGTGGGTAGTGGGGGTGAATGCAGGAAGGTAGGTAGCACCTATGCCAGTGTCTCTACCTTGGGAGAAGGTTCAGGTTCGGCAGTCAGACTACCACTTCCTAAATGTTTGACCATGTGCAAATCACTTAACTTGGGTGTCAACTGCTTCATCTGTCCAGTGGATAAAAGCATCTCTCAGGGACTTTTAAGTATCACAAGAAATACTGTGCTGTATGGCACATCAGTGTTCCATAGCTGTGAGCCGTTGTTTATTTCACCTCTCAGTTTACAGAGAAGCACACTGAGGCCCAGAGAAGAGCAGGCTTTGCTCAACCATCCAGGTTATTACTGGCAAGCCCTGGACCAGATGCCTATCTTCGCATTCCTGAGCAGCCCTGTGTCAGGATGCAAAAGAGGGAGGGGACTGTGAGGCCAGGGAGGATTAAGGATGGCTTGGAGAGGCATTCAAACTTGAATCAGGCCCTTTTCCCCCAGCCCTCCTCTCTGAGGGTGGAATGTGGGAAATTACGCAAGAATGGGTATAGCACAAAGCAACTGCTCATTCCCCACGCCTTTCACTGGTGACACCTCAAGATAAGACATCAGCACGGGCACCATTTGCTCAGGAGCTTCTCACTATGTGGGTCTTCCCATCCATCTGTTTTCTGTATGTTCTTTATGCTTATACCAGGCCTCCAGCTCTGTCCCGAGTTAGAAGGAGAGGTTTGACGGCCCCTCCCATGCCATGTGGTTGCCTCTTCCCAGGCTGTGTGTGTGCGTGTGTGTGTGTGAGGGGTGGGTGGGTGGGTGGGTCCCTCATCCCTGAGTTCCCTCACTGGTAACTGATTGCCCGAATACACTTCCTCAGATCATAGCATGCTCGTCCAGTCTGCTCAGTGCACACATGAGACATGGAGGCACAGAGGCCAGGGACCCAACCGAGGTCACACGGTAAACTGGGGGCAGTGCTAGGACTAGACCTCAAGTCTCTTTATTCCTAACCCAGTGCTCATGCCTTACCCCATTGTGTTGCACGATGGATGACTCAGTCCTCTTTTCATCTTCTGCAAAGATGGAACAGTTCAGATATAAGGAAGGCTTCAGGGAGTGATGGAGTGAGGGCAGCGCATGGATACAACAGGAGAGAAATCATCTTCCTGAAGCCTGAAAGATGAAGTGACTAGCTGTCTCAAGTGAGGATAAGCCCTACCGTTGCTCTCAACCTCCTCTTCCAGTTACCTTCCGTCCTTGTGCACCGGTGACACATAGCCCACGGTGCCTCCTCTCTCTCCATGAGGGATGGCATGAGAAGGTCATTTATCCTTCTCTCCACTTAGTACCAGGACCATCTGCAGATGGATCACTAACAAGGACTGGAAGGCAAGTTGGCAACAGCCCAGCCAGAAGAAGAGTGGAGTGTCTGAAAAGGCGGGGCTTTTATCTCAGAGGCTCCCCCTTCCAGCCCTTCCCAGCTGACAAGTCATGTACACGTTTCAAGCTTCCAAGGGCTCCTCATAGGTCAAGCAGGAAGAAAAATGCCCAGCCTGCCAGAAGCTAGGGGCTAAGCCAGAAACTACGTGCCCACAGGAAGAGAGCTAGGGACAGGGTGAGCACATGAAAATAGAGGCAGTAGAGGAGCAGGAAAAACTAGTGGCTCAGTGTGCTGCTCTGTGCTCACCAGGCCAGCATTCTTGGGCAAGCCGGGCGTGCTTTTGTGCCTCTGCTGCATCGGCTGAAAATGGAGATAATGTAGTACCTACCTCAGAAGGCTTTTGTGAGCCTTGTTTAGGTGACGATTATAAACTATTAGCCACACGGCTACCGCCACTATTGTTATTATAATAACAATAGGTGGGGATCATTCTTCCACCTGTGATGGAAATCAGGAGGAAATTTGCTCCCTCTTCAATGCTCGCTACAGTGCTTCTCTTGGGAGGTCTTCTGCTATCATTCTCACTCCTGCAAATGAGAAACAGAAGTATCTCTCCTTTGAACTTCCTTAACACGTTACTACCACAGCTCCAGCACGTACCACTACTGTGTGAAATCATGTACAGCTGGCTGTCTTTTTTGGTGCTCCTTGAGGGCAGGGTATACTCTTTAAATCCTAGTCCTGGTTTCTGTGAGCCAGAGAGAACTAGGTCTGTAGACACTGGAGTCAGATCAACCAGGCTGTACTCCTTCCCACCTTGATGGGTCTTGTGTAAATTATTGTCAGAGTGTCATTTTCAGAAAGAAGAAAAAAATATGACCTGTGTACAAATATACAATGAGCACACATTAGAGATTTAATATCTTATTAAAGAAAGGATCAGCAGAAAGATACAGTTCAGTCAAAGAAGGATCTGACAACTGGCATCTAGTCGCTAAAAAACAAAAACACTGAAATAAGACGGCTAAGTTGCATACAAAGGTAGTTCATGCCCTACAGGGCAATAAACCATAACTTTCAGGATTTTCTTTCCTATTGGACAAAAATCACTTGCTTCCTGCCAGCCAAAAGTCATCAGTAACTTGTTCACCTTCTACAAATTAGCATCTAACATGAAAGAGTCTGGGCCAAATTAATGGTAAATCATACGAAGTACATTCCCCTTAAGAATCAGAAAGACCTCGGCTAGGCCCGTTAGACAATGCTCTAATACAGAGAGGACATGAGGTTGTCTTTTTTCCTCATTTCCAAGTTTTGAATACTTTTTAATCATTATTAACCTCTCTAAGCCTCAGCCTCTCAGTTTGTCAAAAGGGGGTAACGATATCTATGCCCCAGGGTTAGTTTGGTGATTAGTGAGACAAGGTACATAAGGCACCCAGCACACTGCCTCCTGTGTTAAGTGTTGGCCCAGGACTAGCCATAGATTAAGGTCCAAGCTTTGGAAGGAAAATGACAATTGAGTAGCTACTGTGTGTCAGACACAACGCTGTGTGCTTTATATATGCTTATATATATTCTGTTTACCCTCAGAACAGGCCTGTCGGGTGGTATTATTTAGTCCCACTTTATATGCTAGGAAGCTCAAATTACCAGGAGTTAAGTGACTTGCCTGAAGATCTCAGAACTAAGGAGTACAGAGTAGGTCTCTGATTCCAAAGCTGTTTCCATCAATGTTGCTGCCTCTTTAAAAGACAGAAAAAAAAAAAAAAGAAGAAAGAAAAATCACAAGCCAAAGATTTTCAAAAGCATTTGCATTGAACTCGAATTGGATTTGGAAACATTTATTCATTTTCCTGTTATTCATCCAGGTTTTGTTCCTTCCTTCCCCCCCTCCCCACCCTCTCCCACCCCTAAGCCCAAAAGGTTTTTTTTTTTTTTTTTTCCACCATTCGCTTAGCACTTCAAAGTGGGAAGGATGTGCCTCTGAGTGCAACATTGTGCTGGCAAAATGACACTCCATTTTCCAGGAGCCCTGACAAAGCCTTTTGATTTGAATGTCAATGCTGTGAGTATGATTAAAAGTAAGATTCACTTTTACATTCCCCAGCTGCAAAATAAGTTGTACAGTTCAATTAGTTTGCCATGTGGCTGAGGATACAGACCCTAAAAGTTGCTATGGTGACGCGACTAATGAGAATGGTGTTGGGACCGGGGATGGAGCCCAGTGAATTTCCAAGTACTGAAACCAGAAAGGTTACAGGTTGGGAGGATGATGCAATTGATTTTTCTTTAGAGCCTCCTAGAAATGCTGTGTTTCCACGTGATGCTTGGGCTCTCCATACTGACATGTGAAAATACGTCTTCTTGGAGAAAGAATTAGCCACAGGCAGGGATTTTAGTCGGTTTCTCTCTCTCTCTCTCTCTTTCTTTTTCTCTCCTCTGTCTCAAATCATTTGCTGTCCTGTGACATGAATTGGGATCTGGAAAGAATAATCTAGGAAAAATGTCAAGGCCTTATAATTTTTCTATTATTGCCTTAGGCCCTGTCCTCTCATTTTGGGTATCTCTTGCTCCTACCAAGGAAATCTCCTTTAGTTCTTGGCAGTGCCCTTTCGATAGCATGTTCCTCCTGGCCCATTAGCAATTTGAGCAGACATCTGAATGAAGTCAGGGAGCAAGACATGTGAACATCTGGGGGGAAAATGTCTCCTGTTGATTTCCTTCAGGGTAGTTTTCAGCAAGTGTCCTCATTTGTTTTATTTTCTCTATTCTGTCCCCTTCACTGAGCTCTAAATCCATGGTGGCAGAGACCATATTTATTAGTTGACTGCTGTACTTCCCTTATGGTACCCAGCCTAGAGTTTGGTGGTAGTAGGCATGCACTAAATACTTGTTAATGGAATGATTGCATCTGAATCTGAATCCCGACTCCTGCTGGGGTTTTGGGAAGACCACTTTATTTTTGCTAGACACAAATTCCCTCTTTTGTAAAAACTAGGGGTGACTGGCTTCCTCTGCATACCTTTGGGGTTGTGGCACGGAAACATTAGTAATAGACATGTAGGAGTTTTTTAAATGGTAAAAATAAAAGGGCTTTGTAGAAATGAAAGCCCTTTGATTGGGATGGATGGCGCCTTTTGCATGCATGGGTATGTAGAGTAATTGCAGAGCCAAGCAAAACCCTCTTTTGCACAGGAACTGACTTGAAGGTGTGCACAGCATGAGGTGATCAACATATAGTACTCATTACCATGGCCCCAGAGAGCCACACTGGCAAGATGTTGCCTTAATCTCTCTCTCTTTTTTTTTTTTTTGCCTTAATCTCTTTTGCAGGAGTGTCGTAAGAATTCATTAAGGTTGGTGGCGTGCTTTGATAACCTCAGAGAATAGGTGTGACAGGAGTGTAAATTTATATTATTAAAACATGAATTGGGTTGTTTTCTGGATGACTGAAGCAGGGAATGGGGTGAAGGCAATTTCAAAAGGTGCTTTGCAGTGGCTGGTGAAGAGTGAATGTGGAATTTGGCTACTGTCCATCTGCTTCTTTCTGCAGGAGGATGCAGTCTGTACAGGGAGGCAGGTAGAAAACAGTGCTGCTAGTGGGGCAACAGGGTCCCGACGTCATAAGCTACTAGTTGAGGAACCTTTGGCAGAGCACGCACTTTCCTGAGGTCTCCACTTCCTCCTGGGACAATAGAAACACTTTCACATCTATTCCACAATAGATCTTCCGGCTGTCAATTGGAATCACATGGGAGAAATGAAGGCGGTTCTTTGGTCCAATAAGGTAGATAGAGTTTGGGTTTAAGATTAAACAGGTGGGGGCTTCCCTGGTGGCGCAGTGGTTGAGAGTCCGCCTGCCGATGCAGGGGACACGGGTTCGTGCCCCGGTCTGGGAGGATCCCACATGCCGCGGAGCGGCTTGGCCCGTGGGCCATGGCCGTTGGGCCTGCGTGTACCGGAGCCTGTGCTCCGCAGCGGGAGGGGCCGCAGCGGTGAGGGGCCCACATACCGCAAAAAAAAAAAAAAAAAAAAAAAAGATTAAACAGGTGGGACTTCCCTGGTGGCGCAGTGGTTAAGAATCTGCCTGCCAATGCAGGGCACATGGGTTTGAGCCCTGGTCCGGGAAGATCGCACATGCTGCGGAGCAACTAAGCCCACGCGCCACAGCTACTGAGCTTGTGCTCTAGATCCCGCGAGCCACAGTTACTGAAGCCCATGCGCCTAGAGCCTGTGCTCCGCAACAAGGGAAGCCCCCGCTATGAGAAGCACGCACACCGCAAGGAAGAGTAGCCCCCGCTCGCCGCAACTAGAGAAAGCCTGCGCGCAGCAACAAAGACCCAACACAGCCATAAATAAATAAATAAATAAATAAAGAAAGAAAGGAAGGAAGGAAGGAAGGAAGGAAGGAAGAAAGAAAGAGAAAGAAAGAAAGAAAGAAAGAAAGAAAGAAAGAAAGCAAGCTTAAACAAGTGCCTTAGGACCTTACTTCTGAAAGCTTTTAATAAGTACCTGTCAGTCTTGTTTGGGAAGAGGTGATGAAAGGCAGATGTGTTCTGTTTTTTAAAATTATTTTATTATGGATTGAAATTTTTTTTTTTTTTTGCTGTTAACATCTTGACAAGTAGAGTTCCTTGACTACTTTGGGAAATATCAGACCTAAAAATGGTGTCTTAGGTGACTGTCCATCTGTAAGAGTCACTCAGGGCAAACTCCCAAGATACTACTATAATTTCAATTATAGTTTCAGGTAACATTTAAAAAAAATTTATTATTTGCCTGCATCAGATCTTAGTTGTGGCATGCAGGATCTTCGCTGTGGCATGTGGGATCTTTCATTGTGTCTTGTGGGCTCTTTGTTTTGGCATGTGGGCTTCTCTCTTGTTATAGTGCATGGGCTCCAGAGTGTGTGGGCTCAGTAGCTGCAGCGCACGGGCTCTCTAGTTGTGGCCCTCAGGCTCTAGAGCCTGCGGGCTCCGTAGTTGCAGTGCTCGAGCCTAATTGCCCCGTGGCACGTGAGATTTAATTCCCCGACCAGGGATTGAACCCGTGTCCCCTGCATTGGAAGGCGGATTCTTAATCACTGGACCACCAGGGAAGTTTTGAGATAACATTTTTACACTTATTAGATCAAGTGTTAAAAACAGACAAGCAGGGCTTCCCTGGTGGTGCAGTGGTTGAGAGTCCGCCTGCCGATGCAGGGGATGGGGGTTCGTGCCCCTGTCCGGGAGGATCCCATGTGCCGCAGAGCGGCTGGGCCCATGAGCCATGGCCACTGAGCCTGTGCATCCGGAGCCTGTGCTCCGCAGCGGGAGAGGCCGCAACAGTGAGAGGCCCGCGTACTGCAAAAAAAAAAAAAAAAAAAAAAGACAAGCAAATCCAAAACACAAAGCCAGAATTCTGCCCTTTAGACGTCTCCTTGTAAATGTCTTAAAAGCACTTAAAATCAACCTGTCCACAGCCAAACTCAAAATCCTCCCCTTCTGTGTCACATCCATCCCACACCTCTTCCCGTGTTCTCTCTCTCAGTGAGTGGCACCGTCCCAGCCATCTGGGGCACTTCTTCTCCCTCGCCCTCAGCTCTGCATTCTCTCTTAGTCCTCTGTGCCTTTCTAAAACTGATCACTTGTCTCCATGTCATACGAGGTAAATGCTGGCAGGCAATTCTGGGTTTTATGTTCTAGCACATACGTGATCTCATTTAATCCCCGGGGTGGGTATTTCTCCCCAGTGACCAGATAAGGATATTGAGGCATGGGGAGCTTAAGGAACTTGGCCAAAGTCACACAGCCAGCCTACTCAGAGTTCAGCTGAAAAACAGGCCCAGCTCTAAAGCACCCTTTGAGTACGTCATTGCTGCTTCTCTGAGAGCAACTCAAGTCCAAGTTTCTCTACTGTTCAAATGTGATTTTAAAAAATCCTACTTTGCCTACATTATATAGTATTGATATAAGTATAAAATTCAGGACAGAGATGGATAGCACTTTAGGAATGTACACATTGCTATACAGATGCAAGGTCCTATTGCTCTACTAGGCTGCAGGACTCAAACAGGCAGGGAAAGTGCTTCTCAGTTAGAATAATCTCTGTGATAACGGCTTTGGACCATCTTTGGAAAGAAGGTACTGAGAGCTCTGTCCATTTCCTTTAATAAGAACTCTTACAAAATTCATGAAAGGCAGGCAACATTAAGCCATTTGAACTGCATTTCTCATTTCTCAGATACATCAATCCGGAAGCCAGAGCCCAATTTTAGAGCTTTAAAGCTGTTGAATAGCACATAGCTCATCTCTCTCATTTTATGGATGGGGAGACTGAGGCCTATAGCAACCTCAGTCAAGGCCAAAACCATAAGGCAAGTCACAATTCCATTTCTCTCTTTCTCTCCCCGTGACTCCCGACCTAGGCTGCTTTCCAGAGGTTTTCATCCATTCCATATAATCTCTAAATTCCTAAAGCTAAGACTAACGGTCTCCTTTGACAGGTAAGAGGCCCCTGGCAGCCTAAGAGGAGCGGAGCCTATGGACATTTGCCTTGGGAAGAAAGAAGGCTCCAGATGGGGCTGGCAGGCGTAGCCATACTTTTTTGCACATTCTCTGAGTAAAGCATCTGATGGGTGTTCCCAAGGGCCTGTGAGCCTGGGGGCTGGGTTGTAAAGCGAGGTCTCAGGGTGAAAAGAAAATAACAAGAGTGAGAGCCTTGGCTAACAGCATCTCCTCCACCTGGAATGCCCCACCTCCATGCCCAAACGCTCAAGACACAGCCATCCAGGTGTGGACTAAATATCATCTGAAGGTTCTATACTTCCTCCCCAGTATTTACAAATCTGTCTTCTTACTTTATAAAAGCAATACTGCCCTCCACTAGAGGTAAGCAGTATGTACATTTTTGGAACGATCCATGAAAGCCTGCTCACCAGCACCCCAATCCCCCCCCTTACAACCCTCCCAACTCACCTTCCCTTCCATATTTCCAGGTTTTCTATGTGCCTCTTCATTAGCAAGGGATGGAGGTGTGTGACCAAAATGCCTGGAAGGGCCAGGCGTTAATAAAAATATATTCGGCCCCTGTATTTGTGGGTTCCGCATCCACGGATTCAACCAACTACAGATAAAAAAAAATTCCAGAAAGTTCCAAAAAACAAAACTTGAATTTGCCTCTCATAGGCAACTATATACATAGCATTTATATCATATTATATTTATAATTATTTCCATAGCATTTACAGTGTGTTAAGTATTATAAGTAATCTAAAGATGATTTAAAGTGTACGGGAGAATGTGCATAGGTTATATGCAAATACTACATCATTTTATATAAGGGACTTAAGCATCGCATGGATTTTGGTATGGGGGTGGGTTTGGTCCTGAAACTAATACTGAGGGACACTGAGGGATTACTGTGAGTTAAGGAGGCTGTATTGGAGAGCGCATGTCCCACTTTTGGGGGGCAGCCATAACCCTGTACCAGCTATTGCTCATGTGTGGCATTGCAGGCCTCCAGCATTGTCAGATGCTTCAATTTAAGACTAGCCCCAAATCCAGACTCTTTGGATGGAAACTCCTGACTTTAAGATGTTGGCAGTGAATTCTAAGTGTTTTGAAATGCTGCAGAGGCTGCAGAAGACACTTGTAAGTGAGATGTGGCCCATAGGTTTACAACCTCTGATTTATTAGCAGATATACATAAACGGGGTATATTTTATGTGTTGCTCTACGATTGACTTGTTTTTCCCAACTCCATACTGTTGATAGTGATCTTTCTGTGTCAGCTCCCATAGATCATGTCATACATTTTAGTGGTTATATAATACTCCCTGACATGGATGTATTATAATTTACCTTTCAGTCTTCCTATTGGTAAGCATACAGGTGTTGATACTTTTTCAATATCATAAGGGGTTTCAGCAGATTTCTTATACATGAAATATGCATGTGTGAGGATTCTTGAGGATGATCACTGGTTACTTTCTGTCCTGACACTTGCCTTGCTGTCTCATTTCCCTCAATGGATGTAGAGATCAGGAACCACATCTTAATCCTTTGTGTACTCCCACCAGTATGTAATCAAGTATACAACCCCTGAAAGTATGACAAAGTAAATGAACTAAAAAAAAATGTCATAAAAATAACACTCATCAAACTTGATTTTTACCTCTGATTTTCTGAGTGACTTTTAGGCAAGCTACTTTCCCTGACCAAGCCTCTAACTCTTCATCTGCAATATGGGCCCCATTGATTTATTCAACAAAGTTTAAATATTTACTGAGTACCTTCTGTGTAATGGATATTGGGTTGAGTGTGAGGAATACAGCAATGACATGAAGTTATCTTCTGGGTCTGCTCCAAGTCCCCTTCTAGTTCTAACCTTCTTTGATGGTGGTATGATATCCTGCCATGCCGCTCAACCTCAAGCCCTAAGCAGATATGAAAATGGAAATAGTGTCACACTCCCCCAGGAGCAAGAGCTAAGAGCCTTCCACTGAACATATATACTGTGGGGATTATTAAATGCTATGTACTGACAACTGCTAGGGACGAGATATTCGTAAGCAGGTTTCACTGTCGAAACGTTATGCTTTGGATAATTTCCTCTGTCCTGTGAAAACTCGTTATGGACTCTTTCAAAGAGCATGGCTTCCACCAGTTAAGGTGATAATAATTGAAAGGCATCTTCTCTCTCTCTCTCTCTCTTTTTTGTTTTTTCCAAAACAAAAGAAGGTGTCTTCTTCTTTAGGGAAGGTAGGGTGTCCCAGCTTTGCTAAATCTTATTCCCCAAGGTTACACGATACTAAAAATAGGAAAAGTGAAAACAAGTAGGACTTTATACAATGGGGAATAAGTCATTAACTCATTAACCATCAAGGAAAGGCACAGGGGAGTCAGTATCCTGTCGTAGAAATAAAATCGCATTGAAAAGGAAGGCAATACAATATGGTGGTTTAAATCCCCGATTTTTGAACCAACTATCCTATTTTCTTGATTTGTGAGACGGTGATAATGCCACCTAAGTCACTGGGATATTGAAATCATCAAAATAAATGTATTATTATTATAGAAGATGCAAATAACCTATTGTCTACGTTTGTTTGTAAATGGGCTAGCTTTATGACCTTGGGAAGACGGTTTCTTTCTTGGGGCTTTTGTTGTTTCACCTCTAAAAGGGGGAACAAAACCTGCCATAGCAACCTCCAGGAGCTGTAGTGAGACTCCAAGAAAAAGGGTGAATGACTGCAAAAGCATCTTATGACCTCAAGTATGAATTGACAATTAACCCAATGACTCAAATTACACATTAAAGAGAGCTATAAATTGAAGTATTTTCCCAACATTTGAGGTTGTTACCATCCCACAGTTTCATCAGGGCATGAAAATGTAGCATCTGAGAGCAGGGCACATGACAACTCAATTAGATTCACTTTCTGGTCCATTCACTATATATCTGAGCATCTACAAGGAAGCATGTAGGCGCTAGGACGTACAATGGTGAGTAAAAGGGACTAAGATTTTGCTCTGATGGAGCTTAGAGTTGAATGGAGGGCACAGGTACTGATTCAGTGATTACAAATAATAATCAGAGACTCAAAATGTGCCATGGCAAACGGAAAAAAAAGGAAGAAAGGAGGCCAAATGTCCATTGGGAATTCTGTATGTGGAGGACCCCCGTGTTAAGATGGGGGAAAGATGGCCTTAAAACCTCCTACAACCTCTACCTCATTCCTGATTCTGATTTTATTACATAAGAGTCTTCCAGTTACAAGATGATATATGGAAAAGAACTCTGATTTTGCATTTAGATAAAATATCAGTCATTGAGCCCTTATTATGTGCCAAGAGGTATTCTAAGTACTTCACAAGTATTAATATTTACTTCTCAAAAGAATTCCTGTTTTTTAAAATCTCTGTTTCTTAGATGAGGAAACAGAGGTGAAGGAGTCACCAGTTCAAGTTGTAATTCACCTCTTGGAGAGGGTGAAACCTTGAGCCTCATTGCTCTGCTCTGTATGTTGAAGGTAAGGGTCCCTGGCAGTATTTAGGGTCAACATAAGATCACATAGAATAATATATATCTTCTCCATACTGAAAAAAATTACAATATACCTATAAGGGGTTATTGTGTGGGGTATTCAGGGCATAGAGTCACAAGTTCCTGTCAGATGCAGCAAAAACACCATATAGCAAATCACTCTGTGAATATTTGCAACACTGTATTTTGTTCATGACTTGTAGTTTGCCAAGCTCTTTTTTTTTTAAACTATATATTTATGTCATGGTATTCCTAGATGCTCTTCACACTATTTTCTGGGATATTTGAAACTATACTGGTAACTGGAGAAGGCACTCAGCATCATTGATTTTGTGTGTGGAGGGAAATTTCATGGGGGGATGTTTTATGTTACTGTACATCTGATGACTTAACGCCTTCTAAAATATCCCATGTATAACTTTGCCCCATAAAAAATAATGGGGCAAGAATCAAGGTAATGAGCATCTAAGAGTGCTGACCTTGGACTAGAGGCTAAAGCAGCAGTCCCTTCCCTGAAGAGCTGATGACAGCAGAACTAAATCCATACATACCACCTTAGAAATGGAGAGGAATCGAAATTGGTAACATCACTGGTAATGTAATTCATAGCATCACCAGTGATTTTTCTGACACTCTTTCTCGAACATAGCACAAAGATCTTCAAGTCTGACGTTCCCCAAATGATCCTGGCCCCTCCCATAGGGTGGTGTAGGGAACGTAGCATTAGTTAAAGGTTCTCAATTTCACATTTGCTGAGAGAGAAAATCAAGGTGGCTTTTCCTGTTTCCCAGTGACTGCAAATTGCAGAATGGACTTTGCGGATATGATTACGTTAAAGCTATTGAGATGGAAAAACTATCCTGGGTTATTCAGGTGGGCCCAATGTAATCACGAGGGTCCTTTTAAGAGGGAGACTGGAGGGTCAAAGTGACAGAGGGAGATGTGACAAGGTACGTAGAGTTCAGAGTTCTGCAACTTTACACCAAGCGATGCGGGCAACCTCCAGCAACTGGAAAAGGCAAGGGACAGATTCTCCTCTAGGGCCTCTAGAAGGAACATGGCTTTGCCAACATCTTGATTTTAGCCCTGTAAGACCTGTGTCAGACTTCTGACCTCCAGAACTGTCACATCCTAAATTTGTGTTATTGTTTTAAGCCACCAAATGTGTGGTCATTCATCACAGCAGCAATAGAAAATGAAGGCAGGTGGTCTGTAGTTACATAGTCTGAATTTGAGAGAACAGGCAAGTGAGTGCAGTAGAAGCAAAGCCCTTACTCAGAAAGGTGGAGGGGCTTCCCTGGTGGTGCAGTGGTTGAGAGTCCGTCTGCCGATGCAGGGGACACGGGTTCGTGCCCCGGTCCGGGAAGATCCCACATGCCATGGGCCCGTGAGCCATGGCCGCTGAGCCTGCGCATCCGGACCCTGTGCTCCACAACGGGAGAGGCCACAACAGTGAGAGGCCCATGTACCGCAAAAAAAAAAAAAAAAAAAAAAAAAAAAAAGAAAGGTGGAAAACTTGGTTTACCCTGAACAGTACTTATGGACTGCAATGCTGCCATCCTTAGGTATGAAAGATCTAGCGAGATTTCTATATACCTCGTGTGCCGACATTTTCTGCCAACTTGCACACCACAAGCTAGCTCTGATCTGCCAATCGGCTCTTCTCTAACTTCCTAACTGCTGAAATCAGCAGTTTCACCCTGTATGTGGCAGTATTTTATAAGCACTAGATTTCTTTTCTTTTTTTTTTTTTTTTCGGTACGCGGGCCTCTCGCTGTTGTGGCCTCTCCCGTTGCAGAGCACAGGCTCTGGACGCGCAAGCTGCTCCGCGGCATGTGGGATCTTCCCGGACCGGGGCACGAACCCGTGTCCCCTACATCAGCAGGCAGACTCCCAACCACGGCGCCACCAGGGAAGCCCAGCACTAGATTTCTTATCAAGACTTCTCTTGGGTTTCCAACACTTCCAACTATCTACATAGGCGGAAGTCTAACTCAATCAAAATTAGGAAGATGGTCCGGATCCCCTTTAATACTCTTCATTCTTCTGCCTTCAAGTTTTAAGGTTTTTATTTACACAAGGAAACGTTTTTTTTTTTTTTTTTTTTTTGCGGTATTTGGGCCTTGCACTGTCGCGGCCTCTCCCGTTGCGGAGCGCAGGCTCTGGACGCGCAGGCTCAGCGGCCATGGCTCACGGGCCCAGCCGCTCCGCGGCATATGGGATCCTCCCAGACCGGGGCACGAACCCGTATCCCCTGCATCGGCAGGCGGACTCTCAACCACTGCGCCACCAAGGGAAGCCCCTAAAACATTTTAAACATCACAATACATAAAATAAAACATGAAACACTCACTTTTATACTCCTGCACCAAATCCTCTTTTCATATATGTCATCTCACTCTTTTTGGTACATATTCTGCTTATTTTTTAACCCTTTTCTGAAACTTGATTAAAACGCTCTTGTAAAAATGGATTACATCCTCTCCATAAAGTGGAGATACCCTAATTTAATTAATTCCCTACTGATGGACTTGTAAGTTTTTTTCTGATTTTTCACAATTACATGCAATTTGCAGTGTAGCCTTATAAACATCTCTGCACTCTACAGAAGTGCTTCAGTAGGATAGAGTTCTACAAGTAGGATTTCTCCATGAAAGGGTTGCACGCTTTAGATGATAGATTTTGCCAACAGGTTTTCCTGATTTACATTCCCATTAACAGTATATGAAAGCACCATTTCTTTGTACCCTTAAGATTATACCTTGGGTTTGATTCATCTTTTTACTGTTTGCCAATCTGATATGTGAAGAATGCCCTCTGGCTGTTGCTTTTATGGGCATTTCCCTGGTTAGTAATAAGCTTGAACATCTCCATATATATTCACTGGTCATTTATTTTTTTCTTTCTTTGTGAGTGGGATCCATTTTCAGTGCGATCAACAATGAAAAAGTAATGACAAGGAATTGTCAGGCAGTGTCAGAGCTGCAAATCGAGGCCCTGCAGCCCAAGGCTCAGACTCCAACACCTTCCTGTGATATTTACACCATAGCCAAGAGCAGCATGCATACCTGAGAAAGTGCTGGGTCTATTTTAAACCTGCAGGAGAGGGGGAGTATATCAATTCCATTGGCACCCTTACTCTTTTACCACTCGGTCACTTTGTAACTTTTGGCATATGCCTTCTCATTTGCCATTTTGTTTCCTCTTTTATATTATGAAAAGCCTGGGAAGGGTGACAGATCTGGTCTTTTTTTGTTCTCAAATTTTTAGGTTCAAAAAAACATTGAGTGAATGAACACCAGTATTCTCCAAGAACCAACCTTCAGCAAAATTATCAAGTCAGGGCTTCCCTGGTGGCGCAGTGGTTGAGAGTCCACCTGCCAATGCAGGGGACACGGGTTCGTGCCCCGGTCCGGGAGGATCCCACATGCCACGGAGAGGCTGGGCCCGTGAGCCATGGCCGCTGAGCCTGCGCGTCCAGAGCCTGTGCTCCGCAATGGGAGAGGCCACAACAGTGAGAGGCCCGTGTACCGCAAAAAAAAAAAAAAATAATAATAATCAAGTCAGCTCACTAGGGCTTTCATAGTCACTGACAAAGACTTAGAGAGGGAAAACTACTACTCTAGGCAGAGCAGCCCTATGGAGGGTAGGGATGTGGACTTTATAAGGAACAGAACCATGGCAAGGAGTAAAGAAATATGGAATGAGGCTGGAGGAGACAGTGAGGGCCGGACCATAGAGGTCTTTCACACCACGTTACAGGTCTTGTTCTATTTCCAAAAAGCAAAGAAGAGTCCCTGGGTAGGTGGGGGGGGGCTTTCAACAGGGGGAATAATCCTGTCTAATTTGCCTTGCAAAAATATCACTCTGGCTGCAGGACCAAGAATAGACTGATGGCTGACCCAAGAGGAAGCAGTGAGACCTGTTAGGAGGCTCTTGTCATCAGCCAGACAAGAGAGGGGTGGTTGTGAGGACCGCAGAAGTGGTGTTGGAAATGGAAAGAAGTAGAAAGACTTAAGAGAGATTTGCATGAGTTTATTAAACTGACTGGGGAGGCTGACACATGAAAAGAGAGCATAGGCCGCCTAGTTCTCTTAAGCAAACATCTGATGACTTTTCTCAACTCTAATACCCCCTTAGGGCAAGGACTATTATATTTCTAGCAACCGGCCCAGAGTGAGTGCACAATGAATATCTGTTCAGCGAGGGAATGGTATGGTGAGAAGAAGGGTTCAGAACAGCAGATAGCACTGCTTGGTGGTGAAGTTTCACGGGATGCTGGTCTCTGAGGGGTGATAAAAGCACTACAATGATTTCACCTAATCCAGCCGGAAACGCTTTCATTTTCTATATTTAAAAATCAGGCTTGGTGAACAACTCCCCCAAAGTTATTGATTTAATAAGAATTGGTGGAATGAGAGTTGGAACCCTCGTCTGTGGGTCTATGAGGCCTTCCTTCTCTTGACATATTTTTGGACTTAACGCAATAGAATATCTGGGTGAGTGTACCCAGGGGAAGTGATTTGCAAGCAATTTCTGGAGAGAGAACAAGCTCTAGAGGGAGGAGATTTGACCCCTTGGATTCTCATGCTGTTCATTTTTAGGTTTCTAGGTTTTAATTACTATTTATTAAATGGTTACTGCCTGCCCCTCAGATCACTCTTGTTTTACATATATCTTATTTAACCACCATGGCTTAATTAGGTAGCTAATATAATCATCCCCATTTTAATTTGGCAAACTGAGACTCGTAGAGGCTAAATGACATTCAAAATTGAATAAGAAACATGTGGCAGAATCACTGTTTGAATCCAGGTCTAACTACAAAGCCCTTACCCCAAATGGCTACATGATCTGACTTAAAGGTCAAGGTCAAGAGGATTGAGGAAGAAAGAGTGTAATTATCTTGACTGAAGATAGGCTCATTATCATTGTACCTAAGTGTGTTTGCCTCTTTTTGATTCTTATATGATCATAGCATGACATATATGCTCCCTGCCCAAATGCTAGAGATCCTCAAATGCTTCCTTCTCTGTAGAAGTTTACTATCTAGAAACAGCACAGCACGGTGGTTAAAGGTATGATTGGTATCTAATCCTGGTTTTTCAATTCCTAGCTCTGTGACCTCCTTAGGCAAGTTACTTCACATTTTTGTGTTTGAGTTTCAACATTTGCAAAATGGAGAAAACAGCCAAACATCCTTCATAAATTTGTTGAGAAGTGTTAAGCCCCTGCTACAGGGTAGGCATTCAGTACATGTTAATTAGTCCTGCCCTTTGAGGCCTCCCCAATGGCCTTTATGCATTCATCATTCAGAAGATATTTCTGATTGTCTACGATATGTCATACATTGTGCTAAGGATTAAGGGTAGAAGGGTGTTCTGGTTATTTATTATCATATGACAGACTAGCCCTAAGCATAATGGCTTCAATGACAACAATTATCTCTCATGATTTTTTGGGTCAGGCATTTGGGAAGGGCATAGCTGGGTGATTCTTCTGGTATTTAACTGGTAATTGGGTTATTCTGGAGGTTCAGATTGATTTCATTCACATGCCTGGAGCCTTGGTGGGGGCAGCTGGAAAGCTGTGCTCACCTGGAGGCTTCCCTGTCTCTCCACATTGCCCCAGGGCCTCCCGTATAGTCTCTTGGGTAAGGGATTACAAGACTGGAAGGTGGTGCAGCCAGGACTTAAACCTGAGTTGGGTGAATCCAGAAACCACCACTCTATACCAGCCACGTGGCACACTATTTTAAGATGAAGACCTCTCTGGCACTATTTCTTGGGTGTGCATATAATCCCCAGGTCTTTTTCATGAAGGGAGTGTATCACTGGGGTCAGAAAGCCTGTGTTCTGGACTCACCTCAGTCTCTTCCCAGCCACAAGATCCTGAACAAGCCACTGCCGTTCTCAGGCCTCCTTGTCTCCCTCTATGAAATAAAGGCACCTTCTTCCTGTTTCTCATGTTCACTCGGAGGACTGTATTTGTAGCAGAGGTATCACAGGGAGTCAGCCAGGAGACCCTGTGTCTAGTCCTGGTTCATCTTACTTACTGTGTGGCATTGGACAGTTCTTTCTCCATTTCTGGAACACAGGCTTCAAGAAGTAGTGTCTATGTGTCATTTCAACTCAGATTTCAAGGAGGATATTGACAAAAACCATGAACAAACAGTGTGTTAAGCTGCAAGAGAGCATTGCCATGATTAAGATTACATGGGATAGAATGTGCTGAGTATGTCTTTGTGAAAGGCAGGTCCACCTTCTCTAGGGAAGAGCATCCTATAACTGGCCAGGGCTCAGGATGCCATCTGTGGGCCTGGATCAGAGCAAAACCAAATGTCCAAACCAAATGGGACTGCACTGATGACGGTACCCTGGTACCGTGGAAAAATCAGCCAACCATCATCCACTAAGCATCTTCATAGACGACTTGACATCACAAATGCCAAGCTTTTTAAATCATTGGGTGAACCTTTTGGGTAACACATTTAAAATTAGCCAGAGTAGTCCAAGCCTCAGGGCTAGATAATGAATGATGAAATACATTTGAATTCATTATTATAAGCAAGGGACTTTTTTGTTTATCCATTTTAGTATCCCAATTTATCCATTTTAGTATCCCAAGTACCTAAGACAGGGTCTAGCAGATAGTAAGCACTCAAACATTAGTCACTGAATAAAATTAATGTTTAATGAAAATATCATTGAGTCCTACCCATTATTCATGTATTGGGATTCTTTAAAGCTTTGCTCAATAGCAGCAAATGTCATTTACATAAAGCTCCACTTCAAATTATTTTCTCTGCTTAGTTGGTTATATGGAATTGATCCTTGATTGAGAGAGATATCCTATAAGAAATAACTTATATTCTAGGCAAACCAAGGTCATGAGCCAAGAAGGGCCCATCAAGGTTTTGCTGGCCATTAGAGGCAGCCCACAGTGGTGCTGTGTGACCTTGAATACACTTTACCTTTTGAGTCCTCAGTGGCTACATTTGTAGAATTAGAATACATTTAAAGTTCACTGTAGCTCTAAAAGTCTATGAACTTAAGAAAATTCTTATTTTGCCTACATACAACATGATGTGACAGAGATTAAGTGAGATCCCTTCTGTTCAAGATAAAGTTTGATATAATAACAGTGATAAAAGGTATTAGCCTTGGGTTGTTAAGCTCAAGTTTTAGATTTGGTTCTTCCATTTGTCTACAAGATTTGAGGCAAGTCACCTTACCTCTCTGGGCTTTATTATTCTCATTTGTCAAATCACTCACCTAGATGACAGGTTTTGGGGAAGATAATTAAATAACAGAACTGCCAATGTGTTCTGCTGGAACAGTTTCCTGCCTGTCTCTATATGGCCCTTTAGAAATAATTTTGCTGAGTCTTCTAAGATTCCTGTTGAAGAAACTAAAACCTAGAAAGGGAAATCGATTTATTCAGTGTTAAACAGCAAGTTCATTAAGACCTGGGTTAGATATTTTAACTTCTTATTCATTTACTATGTTTGGTCAATGAGCATCTTAATAATAACAGCTAACATTTGAGGACTTAAGCATAGTACTAGGAACTTTACATCAATTAATGTGTAATTCTCAACATAGCCCAAAAATGTAGGTCCTATTATTATTCTTGTATGGCAGATGAGGAAACTGTGATTTGGAGAGGCTAAGTGACTTTCTCAAATTTACATAACTTATAAGTGTTAGAACCAGGAATTAAACACAGGGGGATAACTATCTTAATCGTTAACCTATACTGGTCTCTTCCACCATGCTAGGTAATAGTGATACATATTAAAACATAATTTGTCACATTGCATAAACTGTTATCTTATGTTAGCCTTAGTTATAATATAACAAAAGGAGTGATAAGGAGGGTCTGGGCTGCTATGGAGTTACAGGGCTGAACCCAGGGGGAAGGGAGTAAAAACCTGTGTCATACAGCCTTCCAAGAAGTTCTGTATAGGTTGTAGTTTAGAAATGGGGATAAGATTGGGAATGGGAGAAAAGAATGTTCTAGGCAGAAGGAACAGCACATGTGAAGATCTGGAGACGAGGAAGAGCACGAAGCCCTTGAGGAACTGCAAGAAGTTTGATCAGAATGAGGAGAGATGAGGGGCCAGAGAGTAGCAGTGGCCATAAGTAGAAGGGCCTTGTGAACCCTGGTTCAGAGTTCATACATCCAGTAGGGAGGTACAGGAGGGTTGTAGGCAGGGCAGTGACACAGTGTGACTCATGACTGTGATTACAGTGAGGAGAATGGAGAGAGGCATGCAACACTGGAGGCTGGGGGAGAGGTTAAGGGGCATTGCAGTGATGGTGAGCCCTTCTTCAAATCCCCTAGACAAAAAAGGGGCTTTGAAAACACAAGTACTAGACATGACCTTATTATTTCCCAACTTCTGCCTGAAAATCTGTTGCTCTGGCCCTACTAGATGAAATCCATGCCCAAATGGTTTTCACCAGTGTTTTCTGAGACAGAACTGGAGTTATGGTTTTTCCTCTTGCTCCCTGTCTACCCACAGACTTAATTGCTGCTGAGGCTTTGGTGATTTGTTGTGAAGGCATTGGCTGGCTGGTGGAGTCTTTACCCCACATCATGTCTCCTGTATTGTACACAAAGGGAAAACTTCAGGATGAGCAGCTTTGGAAGCTGACAGATATAAGAGACCAGACCCTGTTTGGAGGCATTTAAACTTATTTCACAGTTAATACAGCATCTGGGGCACATTTTCCTACTTTTATGCCAATTTTTTTGTGTTTTTGCCACAGAGTCGGAAGCCAAGATCATAAAAAAGAATGAAAACAGTACAAAAAATAAAAGTAAATAAGCGCGTTCTGCTTTAACACTCCTGGGAGCACTGAGTCCGGCAAGTTTATGAGTTAGAGAAAGAAACAAAACAAAAAACCTATACCACTGTATATAAAGGAAAGGAAATACTATCCCTTTGTATTCAAGTACGTCAAGCAAAGATGGGGGAGGAAACTCTGAGCTGAGAGTAGGCAGAACAGTGTTTAGGCAGAATGTGTCACCAATTGTCCAAGTGGCTTGGAGCCAATCAAACCTCTTCTATGGGTCTGTTTCTCACTTATAAAACACAAAGTTTGTACCAAATGCTCTCTAAGACTCTCTAGTTCCACAATTATGTTTATCATCCTTTACGTGCACAGGAGATACAGGCAGATATAGAAGACCTGATTTCTGATCTCAGGGAACTGAAATATATTATAAAAACAAGACTAACCTTACCTTAGCAATTTTAGAGCAGGGATGTCTCTAACCACACTGCTGTCAAAAAGACCGAAACCTTGCTTAAAAACTGAATAATTTGGTTTTACTTCTAATTTGCAGAAAGAAAGTAAATTAATGGATAACATTGTCAGTGTTGAGGACTTCTAGAATAGATGACTCCTATTCCTCTGTTTATATTATATAAACTAATTAAAAATGTTATTTGATTTAGAAGAAAGTGATATATGACTATTTTGATTTAATATAACATTTTTATTATGAACCAGACATTATTTATTTATTTATTTTTGGCTGTGTTGGGTCTTCGTTTCTGTGCGAGGGCTTTCCCTAGTTGCGGCAAGTGGGGGCCACTCTTCATCGCGGTGCGCGGGCCTCTCACTATTGCAGCCTCTCCCGTTGCGGAGCACAGGCTCCAGACGCTCAGGCTCAGTAATTTAATATAATACTTTTTTTTCCCATAAATAGCTTAGACTTTTAAGTAGGTAAAATCTCAGAAGTTAAACCATAAACTTATTTGTTATGCTTGAATTTGGATTTAGTCTCTGACATCTTGCTATGAGTCTTTGAGAAAAATTACTTCAGCACCCATTTCTTCAACTATAAAATGGGAGCAATAATAGTACCTACCTCACTTATTTATTGTGGGAATTAACTCAAAGAAGGGCCTAAAACATTTGGCATAGGGTTTGGTAAAATACGTGCTGTGTTAAGTGTTAGGTATCTGATGTGTAGTATGAAAAAATAACTCAATGAGTTTGAACAGGGCCTTGAAGGAGGAGAAGGATTTAAGACGAAGTAAGGAAACAAAAATTCCATTTGGCAGTTATGGTAGATTGCAAAAATCACCCCAATTCTTCATCACTTCTTGCATTCATTCCCTTTGTAATTTGACTTTATAGCCCCTCCCATGAAGAGATAGTCTGTTTCCTTATCTTTTTAGTATAAAGCTAAATTTGCGTTTTGCTTTAGCAAATAATATGTAGTGGAAACAGTGTTGTGCCAGTTTCATGCCTAGGCCTTACACAGTTTTACTCCTTCCCTTGGAACTCTGCCTCAACTATAAGAACAAGTCCAGCTGTCCAGCTGCAGGATAGAGGTCCTGTGCAACAGAGATGAATCAGCCAAGTTGTCCAAGCTGAGGTCCCAGGCATCTGAGAGGTCCAACTAGAACCACCTGACTGACTTTAGCTGACCCCAGATGCCTAAGTGAGCCCTGCCAGTTCAGCTCAGATCAGCAGAAACATCCAGAAAAACCACAGACTTCTGAACAATAATAATTAATTGTTGTTTTAGGTATTAGGTTAGTTTGTTACACAGGAATAGTTAACAGATACTGTGTTGACAGTGGTGGTAGTGGAGAAAAAGGAATGGTAAAATGGTTTCAACCAGAGGAGATTAAGCTGAATAAAATAGATGTCACACATCTATGAGCTGGAGAATATTAGGTTTTGTAGCAGAAATAAAGATAAGTTATGAAGTATATTAAAGTGTACACAAAAAGAAGGAATAATTTGTTATAATTTGTGTGAAAACAAAAACATTTCTGAGTGAAAATACCATAAATTAGAGTATAAGGAAAAGGACAAATGATGTTGATAATAAATGACATTAAAGATTAATACCCTCAATAGAGAGAGTTCTAAGATATCTATCAAGAAAAATGAAGCCCCCTAAACCCTTTTAAATCAATACAAAATATTCACATTATCTTAGAGCTGTGGTACATGTTGTTACCAGCCTTCTCCCTTTATCCAGCTACTTTTTATTTATGTTTTCGATCTCAGTCTCTTCTTGGGGATGTCTTTCCTGAACTTCCAGGTTACAATAGGTCCTCTTAGTGTATGCTTCCAAAGCAACCTGCTCTTCTCATTTCACTCATCATTTGTTCAAAGTTATCTCCAGTGGGTTGTAAATTCCATAAGGCATCAATTGAAACTATTTTGTTCACCAATATAATCCTGGCATCTGGAAAAATACCTGACATAGGATAGACACTCAATAACTATTTGAAAATAATGAGCCCTTGAGTGATAACCATGAAACCAAATCACTCACTGAAAATCAAATAAAAATAAAACAAACATGACTATAAAAAGCTAATACTTATGAGTAAAATGTCCAGTCCAGCCACATATGTAATCAAGAAATACAAATGAAAACAAACTATGTCATGTGGCTGAAAAATAAGGGCTAAAATAATAAGGCTGCATGCAAGAGAGGCTGTGATAAGCATGCGTCACTAAACTGACTAGCAATTGATGCAAATGATACAGAAAGCCGTTTAACAGAGTGTTAATTCAAATATTCATACCCTTTAGCAGCAAGTGTACTTCCAGAGAAACAAAATCAGATGTAGTCTCAGTATTATGACTGAAGATTGCCATTGAACCTAATTTTAACAGAAATAACCTGTATGATCAGTAATCTTATTGTATTGAGAGTCAGTATAGTTTAAAGTTGGAATGTGGGTTCTGCAATAAAAGAAATAAGTTTTAATCCTGGCTCCATCACTTATCAGCTATGTGGCCAGAGACTAATAATACAACCTCACTGACCCTTGTGACTTCATCTGTAATGGTGACAGTACATTAATCAGGAAATTTCTGGGTTTTAGGAATTAGTCATTTATCTCATTTTTTTTTTTTTTCTTTTTGCGGTATGCGGGCCTCTCACTGTTGTGGCCTCTCCCGTTGCGGAGCACAGGCTCCGGATGCGCAGGCCCAGCGGCCATGGCTCACGGGCCCAGCCGCTCCGCGGCATATGGGATCCTCCCAGACCAGGGCACGAACCCGTATCCCCTGCATCGGCAGGCGGACTCTCAACCACTGCGCCACCAGGGAGGCCCCATTTATCTCATTTTTAACTTGTACACTCATTACTCTTTGAGGAAGGAATAGTTTGCATTATTTCCAATTCTCAGTTTGCCTTTCTCTGCTCTTTATGGCCCTAAGCACAATAATACACTGTGTATTAGTGTGTTTAAATGTATATTAGAACTACAAGAGGCAACAATGAGTAAGGAATAAGGAAAGGGACTACTCCACCTCTCTCTCTCTCTCTCTCTCTTTTGTCTTTTGCTGCCATGGTTTCCTCTGTTCTGAGCTACGTTTATTCTCACAGAAGAGCATACTCTTGAACACTAAGTATTTCTCCCTGTAGAAAAAAAGAAAAGCAAAAACAAACAAGTTAATGGCTAGGACTATATTATAACAAATAGTTTTACTGGGCTGTGTGGCATGTCTAAGTTCTTGACAAAAGACAAGACTAAACCAGTAAAAATAGACCAAAAGTGAGATGTTCTTGGATGTTAAGGTTATAAAATCAACATAGTTGCTCTATCTTTAAGAAATATTAATATTTCTGGAGCCCAGTTTTCTCTTAGAAATGAACTTGAGGTCACAAATTGATATCTAGCTATATATATATATATATATCTAGCTATCACTGTTTCACAGTATTTTGTGATACAGTATATTTTATTCAAGAGTAAATTGCAGGGAAGTGTTATGTAATTCATGGTAAATAATCCTAAATGGTTTAATTTGGGGGTCTTTTAAAAAATAATTTTCTTTTTATTTATCAGAGAGTTTAAACTCAGTGTAACCCAATGTTTTGTAGGGATAAGTATTAAATACCATGGTATATCAATTAGGAAATAACTGAACTATTTTAATTAATTATTTAAGCTAAACTTTTTGTTTGGTAATAATTTTCGGTTTATAGAAAAATTGTAAAAATAGGAAAGAGAATTCCCATATATATCCCTCACTGTCAGCATCTTAACATTGCCAGGATACATTTGTCAAAATAGAAACTGACATTAACTATTAACTACAGTATAGACTATATTTGGATTTCACCATTTTGCATCAGTGTCTTTTTATGTTCTAGGATCCAGTCCAGTGTAGAGACCATGTTGCCTTTTGTCACCTCCTCAGTCTCCTCTGGACCATACCAATTTCTAAGTGTTTCATTGCTTTTCATGGCTTTAACGGTCTTGAGGAATACTGGCCAGGCGTCCTGTAAAATATTCCTCAATCCAGGTGTGTCCCACGTTTTTCTCAGGATTAGACTGAGGTTATGCGTTTATGGAAAGAATACCACAGAAATTAAACGCCCTTGTTATCGCATATCACAGGGTACATGATATAGACAAAACATGCTATGAAGATGGCTGTATAAATGTCTCTTTGAGACCCTGCTTTCAGTTCTTTTGGGTTTATCTCCAGAAGTGGCATCGCTGGATCATATAGAAACTCTATTTATTTTTAATTCTTTGAGGAACCTCCATACTGTCTTCCACAGTGGCTGTACCATTTTCCATTACTAGCAATAGTGCACAAGTGTTCCAATTTCTCCACATCCTTGCCAACAGTTTTCTCTATTTATTTTGATAATGACCATCCTAATGGTGTGAGGTGGTATATCATTGTGGTTTTGATTTGCATTTCCCTAACAATGTAATGTAATGTTGAGCATCTTTCCATGTGTTTATTGGCAACTTATATATATTATTTAGAGAAATGTCTAGTCAAGGCCTGTGCCCATTTTGGAATTGGGTTGTTTGTTTTTTTGTTGTTGTTGAGTTTTAGGAGTTTGCTATATATTCTGGATATTAATCCCTTATCAGATACATGATTTGCAATTATCTTCTACTCGTTGGATTACTTTATTACTCTGTTGATAGTATCTTTTGATGCACATTTAAAAAATGTGTGAAGTCCAACTTGTCTATTTTTTGTTTTGCTGGCTGTGACTTTAGTGTCATATGCAAGAAATCACTGTCAAATCCCATATCATGAAGTTTTTGCCCTGTGTTTTCTTCTAAGAGTTTTATAGTTTTAGATCTTACATTCAGATCTTTGATCGATTTGAGTTAATTTTTGTATATGGTAAGAGTTCAACTTCATTCCTTTGCATGTGAATATCCAGTTTTCCCAGCACAATTTGTTGACGAAACTGTCCTTTTCCCATTGAATGGTCTTGGAACCCTTGTCAAAAATCATTGGACTAGGGCTTCTCTGGTGGCGCAGTGGTTGAGAGTCCGCCTGCTGATGCAGGGGACACGGGTTCGTGCCCTGGTCCGGGAAGATCCCACATGCCGCGGAGCGGCTAGGCCCGTGAGCCATGGCCGCTGAGCCTGCGCATCCAGAGCCTGTGCTTCGCAACGGGAGAGGCCACAACAGTGAGAGGCCCGCGTACCAAAAAAAAAAAAAAAAAAAAAAAAAAAATCATTGGACTATATATGTAAGGGTTTATTTCTGGGTTCTCTAATCTATTCCATAAGTCTACATGTCTGTATTTATGCCAGTACCACCCTGTTTTGGTTATGGTAGCTTTGTAGTAAGTTAGAAATCAAGAAACTGTGAGGTCTCCAGCCTCTTCTTTTTCAAGATTGTTTTGGCTATTTAATAAGGTCTCTTAAGATTCCACTGGAATTTTAGTGTGGGTTTTCTATTTCTGCAAAAATGGTCACTGGGTTTTTGATACGGATTTCATTGGATCTGTAAATGGCTTTGGGTAATATTGACATCTTAACAATATTAAGTCTTCCAATCTGGGAACATGGAATGTATTTCCATTTATTTATGCACTCTTTACTTTCTTTCAGCAGTATTTTATAGTTTTCATTGTACAAGTCTTTCACCCCCTGAAGTTAATTCCTAAGTATTTTATTTTTTATGTGCTATTGTAAATGGAATTATTTTCTTAATTTCTTTTTTAGATTGTTTACTGTTAGTGTGTAGAAATGGAACTGATTTTTTAAAATTAAAGTATAGTTGATTTACAGTGTGTTAATTACTGCTGTGTAGCAAAGTGGTTCAGTTATACATGTACATACATTCTTTTTTAAATATTCTTTTCCATTATGATTTATCTTAGGATATTGGATATTGTTCTCCATGCTATACAGTAGAACATTGCTGTTTATCCATTCTATATGTAAAAGCTTACATCTGCTAACCCCAACCTCCCATTCCATCCCTCTCCCAGCCTCTTCTCCCTTGGCAACCACCAGTCTGTTCTCTATGTCCGTGATTCTGTTTCTGTTTCATAGATAGGTTCATTTGTGTCATATTTTAGATTCCACATATAAGTGATATCATATGTATGGTATTTGTCTTTCTCTTTCTGACTTACTTCACTTAGTATGATAATCTCTAGTTGCATCCATGTTGCTGCACATGGCATTATTTCATTCTTTTTGTGGCTGAGTAGTATTCCATCGTATATATGTACCACATCTTCTTTATCCATTCATCTGTCAATGGACATTTAGGTTGTTTCCATGTCTTGTTATTGTGAATAGTGCTGCTATGAACATAGGGCGTGTGCATATATCTTTTTGAATTACAGTTTTGTCTTGATAGATGCACAGGAGTGAGATTGCTGGATCATATGGTAATTCTATTTTTAGTTTTCTGAGGAACCTCCATACTGTTTTCCACAGTGGCTGCACCAACTTACATTTCCATCAACAGGGCAGGAGGGTTCCCTTTTCTCTACACCCTCTCTAGCATTTGTTATTTGTAGACTTTTTAATGATGACCCTTCTGACCAGTATGTGGTGGTACCTCATTGTAGTTTTGATTTGCATTTCTCTAACAGTTAGCGATGTTGAACATCTTTTCATGTGCCTATTGGCCATTTGTATGTCTTCTTTGGGGAAATGTCTATTTAGGTCTTCTGCCCACTTTTCAATTTTGTTTCATTTTTTTGTTGTTGAGTTCTGTGAGCTGCTTGTATATTTTGGAAATTAAGCCCTTGTTGGTCACATTGTTTGCAAATATTCTTCCATTCTGTAGGTTGTCTTTTCATTTTGTTTATGGTTTCCTTTGCTGTACAAAAGCTTGTAAGTTTGATTAGGTCCCTTTTGTTTATTTTTGTTTTTATTTCTGTTGCCTTGGGAGATTGACCTAAGAAAACATTGGTACAACTTATGTCAGAGAATGTTTTGCCTATGATCTCTTCTAGGAGTTTTATGGTGTCATGTCTTATGTTTAAGTCTTTAAGCCATTTTGAGTTTATTTTTCTGTATGGTGAGAGGGTGTATTCTAACTTCATTGATTTATATGTGGCTGTCCAACTTTCCCAGCACCACTTGCTGAAGAGACTGTCTTTTTCCCATTGTATATTTTTGTCTTCTTTGTTGAAGATTAATTGACCATAGGTGTGTGGGTTTATTTCTGGGCTCTCTATTCTGTTCCATTGATCCATATGTCTGTTTTCATGCCAATACCATGCTGTTTTGATTACTGTAGCTTTGTAGTATTGGCTGAAGTCTGGGAGGGTTATGCCTCCTGCTCTGTTCTTTTTCCTCAGGATTGCTTTGGCAATTCTGGGTCTTTTATGGTTCCATATGAATTTTAGGATTATTTGTTCTAGCTCTGCGAAAAATGTCCTGGGTAATTTGATAGGGATTGCACTAAATTTGTAATGGGTAGCATGGCTATTTTAACAATATTAATTCTTCCCACTCAAGAGCATCAGATATCGTTCCATTTCTTTGAATCATCTTGAGTTTCCTTTATTAATGTTTTGTAGTTCTCAGGGTATAAGTCTTTCACCTCCTTGACCAGGTTTATTCCAAAGTATTTTATTTTGGGGAGTGCAATTTTAAAAGGTATTGCTTTTTACATTCCCTTTCTGATATTTCACTGTTGGTGTAAAGAAATGCAACTGATTTCTCTATGTTAGTCCTGTATTCTCTACCTTGCTGAATTCATTTATTAGTTCTAATTGTTTTTGTGTGGAGTCTTTAGGGTTTTCTATATATAGTATCATATCATCTGCATATAATGAAAATGTTACCTCTTCCCTTCCAATTTGGATACCTTTTATTTCTTTCTCTTGTCCGATCATTGTGGCTTGGACTTCCAATTCTATGTTGAATAGAAGAGGTGAAAGTGTGTATCCTTGTCTTGCTCTAGATTTTAGCAGGAAGGTTTTTAGCTTTTCATTGTTGAGTTTTATATTGGCTGTGGGTTTGTCATAAATAGCTTTTATTATCTTGGCATATGTTCTCTCTATACCCATTTTGGTAAGAGTTTTTATCATGAATAAATATTGGAAATGGAATTGATTTTTGTATGTTGATTTTGTTTCCTACTACTTTGTGATAAAGTAATTCTAACCATTTTTGTGTGTGGTTAACTCTTTAGGACTTTCTAAATAAAAGATTGTATCACCCACAAATGGGTAATTTTACTTCTTTCTTTCCAATTTGGATGGCCTTTCTTTCTTTTTCTTCCCTCATTTCTCTGGATAGAGCTTCAAGTACTATGTGAGATATAAATGGAAAAAGTAAGCATCCTTGGCTTGTCCTTGATCCTAGAGGAAAAGATTTCAGTCTTTTACCATTGAGTATGGTGTTCACTGTGTTTTTTTTCATGTATGGCTTTTATTATATTGAGGTAGTGTTAGTGTCTTCCCAGTTTGTTGAGTGCTTTTATCATAAAAGGGTGTTGAATTTTAGTCAAATGCTCTTTCTGCATCAGTTTAGGTGACCAAACCGTTGTTTTCTCCTTCATTCTGTTAATGTGGTATATTACATTGACCAATTTACATATGTTGAACCATCCTTCTATTCTAGAAATAAATCCCATTTGATAATAGCATGTGATCCTTTTAATATGTTACTGAATTGAGTTTGCTAGTATTTTTTGAGGTGTTTTTGCATCCTTGTTCATAAGGAATATTGGCCTGAAATTGCCTTTTCTTGTACTGTCTTTTTCTGACTTTGGTACCAGGGTAATACTGGCCTCAGAGAGTGAGTTAGGAAGTTTTCCTGCCTCTTAAATTTTTTAGAAAAGTTTGAGAAGGATTGGTATAAGTTCTTTAAATGTTTGATGGAATTCACCAGTGAAACCACTGGATCCAGGGTCTTTCTTTTTCAGGAGATTTTTGATATGGACTCAAATCTCCTTACTAGTTTTAGGTCTATTCAGATTTTCTATTTCTTTGTGATTTAGTCATGGTAGGTTTTATGTTTCTAGGAATTTGTCCATTTCATCTAGATTATGCCATTTATTGCCATACAGTTGTTCATGATACTCTTTTATGATCCTTTTTATTTTTGTAGAATAGGTAGTAATGTCCCCACTTATATTTCTCTTTTTAATAACTTGAGTCTTCTTTCTTTTTTCTTAGTCCATCTACTTAAAATTTTGTTATTTTTTTATGTTTTCAAAGAACCAATTTTTGTTTTAATTGATTTTCTCTATTGTTTTTCTATTCTCTCTTGTACTTATATTTACTCTAGTCTTTATTATAATTCCCTCTCTTTTGTTGGCTTTGGGTTGTTCTTTTTCTAATTCCTTAAGTTGTAAAATTTGGTTTTTGAGACCTTTCTTTTTTTTTTTTTAATGTCAGCATTTATGGCTCTAAATCTCCCCCTTAACACTGCTGAACCTCATAAATTTTGCTATGCTGAATTTTACTTTTCATTCATTTCTAAGTATTTTCAAATTTACCTTGTGATTTCTTCTTTGATCCATTGGTTGTTTAATTTCCACAAATTTGTGAATTTTTCAGTTTTCCTTCTATTACTGATTTTTATTTTTCTCCTGTTGTGGTTGGGGAAGATACTTTGTATATACTATTTACGTTTTAAAATCTATTGAGACTTAATTTGTGGCCTAACATATGGTATATCCCATGTGTACTTGAGAAGAGTGTGTATTCTGTTGATGGGTAAACTGTTCTGTACATGACTGTTAGATCTAGTTCCTTTACTATGTTGTTCAAGTTTTCTGTTTCCTTACTTATCTTCTATCTGGCTGTTCTATCCATTATTGAGAGTAGGGAATTGAAGTCTACAGCTGTTATTATGGAACTACCTTTATCCCTCAATTCTATTTTTGCTTCATATAATTTGATAGTCTGTTATTGAAAATGTTTATAATTGTTATATCTTCTAGTTGTTTTGAATCTTTTACTAATATATAATGTTCTTCTTTGTCTCTTGTAAATGTTTTTTTAAAGTCTTTTTTGTCTGATATTAGTATAGCCTCCCCTGCTCTCTCTTTTGGTTTTTATTTGCCTAGAATATACTTTTCCATTCTTAACTTTCAACATTTTTGTGTCTTTGGTTCTAAAGTGAGTCTCTTATACACAGCATATAGTTGGATAATTTTTTTTTTTTTTTTTTTTTTAATGTGGTACGCGGGCCTCTCACTGTTGTGGCCTCTCCCATTGCGGAGCACAGGCTCCGGACGCGCAGGCTCAGCGGCCATGGCTCACGGGCCCAGCCGCTCCGTGGCATGTGGGATCCCCCCAGACCAGGGCACGAACCTGTGTCCCCTGCATTGGCAGGCAGACTCTCAACCACTGCGCCACCAGGGAAGCCCTAGTTGGATAATTTTTAAAATCCATTCTACCAATATCATTTTTTTTATTTAACACTAATTCACCCCACACTGTTTTGGTTTTTTTTTTGGGGGGGCGGTTGTTTTCTTTCATTTTGCCTCAGACTGGTATTTCTTTCCTCTTTCACCCACAGAACTTTCCTCTTTCACCCACAGACCTTAACCTAAGTAATATATTTTTATTCTTGATAGTCTTTTATTGACCACCCATTGTGATGTGTTGAGAGAAACACTCTTTCCTCTTTTTTGTATCTCACAAGCACAGTGCAGGGCACACCAGCCTCCTCTCAGTCAGCATGACAATAGCATCATGCACATCAGCAGCCTTGAGTCAGTGCTTGCTACCTGGTAGGCTATTTTCCTAGATGTTTCATGTATTAATTCCTCTTCCTCATGATAAAGTTGAGAAGGAGAATACTCATCATCCTGAATTTAAGATAAGAAAATGAGTTACAGAGAGGCTAAGTGATACTCATGGACCACAGAGTTGGAAGTGGTTGTCTGGCCCCCAGCTGGACAATCTCTGTCTCTACAATGGAGAGTTTAATCTGTTTACATTTAAAGTAATTACTGATAAAGAGGACCTTACTTCTGTTGTATTTCCCTTGCCTTAGACTTAGATCAGAAGTTATGACTTTTTTTTTTTACATCTTTATTGGAGTATAATTGCTTTACAATGGTGTGTTAGTTTCTGCTTTATAACAAAGTGAATCAGTTATACATATACATATGTTCCCATATCTCTTCCCTCTTGCGTCTCCCTCCCTCCCACCCTCCCTATCCCACCCCTCTGAGTGGTCACAAAGCACCGAGCTGATCTCCCGCATAGCTCCCAGTGCTATGCGGCTGCTTCCCACTAGCTATCTATTTTATGTTTGGTAGTGTATATATGTCCATGCCACTCTCTCACTTTGTCACAGCTTACCCTTCCCCCTCCCCATATCCTCAAGTCCATTCTCTAGTAGGTCTGTGTCTTTATTCCCATCATACTCCTAGGTTCTTCATGACCTTTTTTTTTTTTAATTAGATTCCATATATACGTGTTAGCATACGGTATTTGTCTTTCTCTTTCTGACTTACTTCACTCTGTATGACAGACTCTAGGTCCATCCACCTCATTACAAATAGCTCAATTTCGTTTCTTTTTATGGCTGAGTAATATTCCATTGTATATATGTGCCACATCTTCTTTATCCATTCATCCGATGATGGACACTTAGGTTGTTTCCATCTCCTGGCTATTGTAAATAGAGCTGCAATGAACATTTTGGTACATGACTCTTTTTGAATTATGGTTTTCTCAGGGTATATGCCCAGTAGTGGGATTGCTGGGTTATATGGTAGTTCTATTTGTAGTTTTTTGTGTTTTTTTTTTGCTGTACACAGGCCTCTCACTGTTGTGGCCTCTCCTGTTGTGGAGCACAGGCTCCGGACGCACAAGCTCAGCGGCCATGGCTCACGGGCCCAGCCGTTCCGCGGCATGTGGGATCTTCCCGGACCAGGAAACGAACCCGTGTCCCCTGCATCGGCAGGCAGACTCTGAACCACTGTGCCACCAGGGAAGCCCTATTTGTAGTTTTTTAAGGAACCTCCATACTGTTCTCCATAGTGGCTGTACCAATTCACATTCCCACCAGCAGTGCAAGAGGGTTCCCTTTTCTCCACACCCTCTCAAGCATTTATTGTTTCTAGATTTTTTGATGATGGCCATTCTGACTGGTGTGAGATGATATCTCATTGTAGTTTTGATCTGCATTTCTCTAATGATTAATGATGTTGAGCATTCTTTCATGTGTTTGTTGGCAGTCTGTATATCTTCTTTGGAGAAATGTCTATTTAGGTCTTCTGCCCATTTTTGGATTGGGTTGTTTGCTTTTTTGTTATTGAGCTGCATGAGCTGCTTATAAATTTTGGAGATTAATCCTTTGTCAGTTGCTTCATTTGCAAATATTTTCTCCCATCCTGAGGGTTGTCTTTTGGTCTTGTTTATGGTTTCCTTTGCTGTGCAAAAGCTTTGAAGTTTCATTAGGTCCCATTTGTTTATTTTTGTTTTTATTTCCATTTCTCTAGGAGGTGGGGCAAAAAGGATCTTGCTGTGATTTATGTCATAGAGTGTTTTGCCTATGTTTTCCTCTAAGAGTTTTATAGTGTCTGGCCTTACATTTAGGTCTTTAATCCATTTTGAGTTTATTTTTGTGTATGGTGTTAGGGAGTGTTCTAATCTCATACTTTACATGTACCTGTCCAGTTTTCCCAGCACCGCTTATTGGAGAGGCTGTCCTTTCTAAATATGACTTTCTTGAAGTGCTTGATTCCCACCATTCATTCATGGTAACTTAAGTAATTACCATGTATCAGGCATTGGTACTGGATATTCAGGGGCTGGAAATCAGAGATAGTTGTCTTCTAGTAATCTCTCACTGCCTATCTCTCTTTTCTTTTTGTTTTTTCTGTTGACCTATGTTTAAGTTCATCGATTCTTTTCTATTTTCACACACACGCACTGTATTTTATTTTTACAAGAGATAACTAAACTGACACCAAGCATTGTAAATGGATGACCACAACAAAAGCAACAATGATTGCAATTACCAAACATGAAACACACTCATACTATGTCATAATATTGACATTCAGTCCAGTAATCCTCCACTGTAACAGCTCCTTTACTTTGCAGTGAAAATTGATTTGTATATTTTTTGCCTCTGAGTCCTTGTGGGATTTTTTTTTATTCAAACAGAAAGTCACAAAAGTTATAATCATCCTCATCAGTTCACTCAATCCCATGTAATTAATTTTTTTTCATCTTGATCTTTTGTTAGCACTTTTATGAATTCATCAGTTTTCCATTAGAGTTCTGAAAATGCTTCTTCATTCAGTTCAGCAGTATAGTCAGTTACCAGAAACCTGTAGTAGTCAGAGGCTTTTCCATGAATTCCTTGAAGATGAAACCCTTTTATAGGAACATTTTTGCAAAAGCATCAGAGTATAACCAGAACTGTCTGTAAATGACAAAAGACTTACAAATGACCACGGTTAAAGACTTGATGAAAGTTGATAATAATGCAATTGACAAGGAAATTTAGTTATTTCTGAGATATACATTTTAAACTAGTAACTAGTATTATGACTTATAACATTATACAAGTACATATAAGATTTTTAGGAATTTCATGTAATGTCTGAAACATTTATATTAACATATTTCCATACAAATATCCCAAAGAAAGTTTAGTATCAGTTGTTTTTTTGTTTGTTTCTTTGTTTTTTTATATTGAGGTGCATGAGCTGTTTATATATTTTTGAGATTAATCCTTTCTCCGTTGATTCATTTGCAAATATTTTCTCCCATTCTGAGGGTTGTCTTTTCATCTTGCTTATGGTTTCCTTTGCTGTGTAAAACGTTTGAAGTTTCATTAGGTCCCATTTGTTTATTTTTGTTTTTATTTCCATTACTCTAGGAGATGGATCAAAAAAGATCTTGATGTGATTTATGTCAAAGAATGTTCTTCCTATGTTTTCCTCTAAGAGTTTTATAGTATCCAGTCTTACATTTAGGTCTCCAATCCATTTTGAGTTTACTTTTCTGTATGGTGTTAGGGAGTGTTCTAATTTCATTCTTTTACCTGTAGCTGTCCAGTTTTTCTAGCACCACTTATTGAAGAGACTGTCTTTTCTCCATTGTATATCCTTGCCTCCTTGTCATAGATTAGTTGACCATAGGTGGGTGGGTTTATCTCTGGTCTTTCTATGTTGTTCCATTGATCTATGTTTCTGTTTTTGTGCCAGTACTGTATTGTCTTGATTATTGTAGCTTTTTAGTATAGTCTGAAGTCAGGGAGTCTGATTCCTCCAGCTCCGTTTTATTCCCTCAAGACTGCGTTGGCTATTCGGGGACTTTTGTGTCTCCATACAAATTTTAAGATGATTTGTTGTAGTTACGTAAAAAATGCCATTGGTCATTTGATAGGGATTGCATTGAATCTGTAGATTGCTTTGGGTAGTATAGTCATTTTCACAATATTGATTCTTCCAATCCAAGAACATGGTATATCTCTCCATCTGTTGGTATCATCTTTAATTTCTTTGATCACTGTCTTATAGTTTTCTGCATACAGGTCTTTTGTCTCCCTAGGTAGGTTTATTCCTAGGTATTTCATTTTTTTTGTTGCAGTGGTAAATGAGAGTGTTTCCATAATTTCTCTTTCATATTTTTCACCCTTAGTGTATAGGAATGCAAGAGATTTTTGTGCATTAATTTTGTATCCTGCAACTTTCCCAAATTCATTGATTAGCTCTAGTAGTTTTCTGGTGGCATTTTTAAGCTTCTCTATGTATAGTATCACGTCATCTGCAAACAGTGACAACTTTACTTCTTCTTTTCCAATTTGTTTTCCTTTTATTTCTTTTTCTTCTCTGATTGCCGTGGCTAGGACTTGCAAAACTATGTTGAATAATAGTGGTGAGAGTGGACATCCTTGTTTCATTCCTGATCGTAGAGGAAATGCTTTCAGGTTTTCACCATTGAGAATGATGTTTGCTGTGGGTTTGTCATATATGGTCTTTATTATGTTGGTGTAGCTCCCCTCTCTGCCCAATTTCTGGAGAGTTTTTATCATAAAGGGGTGTTGAATTTTGTCAGAAGCTTTTTCTGCATCTATTGAGATGATCGTATGGTTTTTATTCTTCAGTTTGTTAATATGGTGTATCACATTGATTGGTTTGCGTATATTGAAGAATCCTTGCATCCCTGGGTAAATCCCACTTGACCATGGAGTATGATCATTTTAATGAGTTTTTGGATTATGTTTTCTTGTATTTTGTTGAGGATTTTTGCATCTATATTCATCAGTGATATTAGTCTGTAATTTTCTGTTTTTATAGTATCTTTGTCTGGTTTTGGTATCAGGGTGATGGTGGCCTCATAGAATGAGTTTGGGAGAGTTCCTTCCTCTGCAATTTTTGGAAGAGTTTGAGAAGGATATGTGTTAGCTCTTCTGTCTTATGTTTGAAAGAATTCACCTGTAAAGCCATCTGGTCCTGGACTTCTGTATCTTGGAAGATTTTTTTTTTTTTACAAATTTTTTTTTTTTTTTTTTTTTGCGGTACGCGGGCCTCTCACTGCTGTGGCCTCTCCCATTGCGGAGCACAGGCTCCGGACGTACAGGCTCAGTGGCCATGGCTCACGGGCCCAGCCGCTCCGTGGCATGTGGGATCTTCCCGGACCGGGGCACGAACCCCTGTCCCCTGCATCGGCAGGCGGACTCTCAACCACTGCGCCACCAGGGAAACCCATCTTGGAAGATTTTTAATCACAGTTTCAATTTCATTACTTGTGTTTGTTCTGTTCATATTTTCTGTTTCTTCCTGGTTCAGTCTTGGAAAGTTATACCTTTTTAAGAATGTGTCCATTTCTTCCAGGTTGTCCATTTTATTGGAATAGAGTTGCTCTGTAGTAGTCTCTTAGGATGCTTTGCATTTCTGCGGTGTCTGTTGTAACTTCTTTTTCATTTCTAACTTTATTGATTTGAGTCCTCTCCCTCTTTTTCTTGATGAATCTGGCTAATGGTTTATCAATTTTGTTTATCTTCTCAAAGAACCAGCTTTTAGTTTTGTTGAACTTTGCTATTGTTTTCTTTGTTTCTATTTCATTTATTTCTGCTCTGTTCTTTATGATTTCTGTCCTTCTGCTAACTTTGGGTTTTGTTTGTTCTTCTTTCTCTAGTTCCTTTAGGTGTAAGCTTTGATTGTTTTCTTAAGGTTTTTCTCGTTTCTTGAAGTGACTTGTATTGCTGTAAACTTCCCTCTTAGAACTGCTTTTGCTGCATCCCATAGGTTTTGGATCATCGTGTTTTCATTGCCATTTGTCTCTAGGTATTTCTTTATTTCCTCTTTGATTGCTTCCGTGATCTCTTGGTTGTTTAGTAACATATTGTTTAGCCTCCATGTGTTTTGTTTTTTTGTTTTTTCCCTGTAATTCATTTCTAATCTCATAGCATTGTGGTCAGAAAAGATGCTTGATATGATTTCAATTTTCTTAAATTTACTGAGGCTTGATTTGTGACTCAAGATGTCATCTATCCTGGAGAATATTCTGTGCACACTTGAGAAGAAAGTGTAATCTGCTGTTTCTGGATGGAATGTCCTATGAATATCAATTAAATCTCTCTGGTCTGTTGTGTCATTGAAAGCTTCTGTTTCCTTATTTATTTTCATTTTGGGTGATCTGTCCATTGGTGTAAGTGAGGTGTTAAAGTCCCCACTATTATTGTGTTACTGTCGATTTCCTCTTTTATAGCTGTTAGCAGTTGCCTTATGTATTGAGGTGCTCCTCTTTTGGGTGCATATGTATTTATAATTGTTACATCGTCTTCTTGGATTGAGGCCTTGATCATCATGTAGTGTCCTTCCTTGTCTCTTGTAACATTATTTATTTTAAAGTCTATTTTATCTGATACGAGTTTAGCTACTCCAGCTTTCTTTTGATTTCCATTTGCATGGAATATCTTTTTCCATCCCCTCACTTTCAGTCTGTATGTGTCCCTAGGTCTGAAGTGGGTCTCTTGTAGACAGCATATAGATGCATCTTATTTTTGTATCCATTTAGCAAGCCTGTGTCTTTTGGTTGGAGCATTTAATCCACTCATGTTTAAGGTAATTATCGATATGTATGTTCCTATGATCATTTTCTTGATTGCTCTGTGTTTGTTTTTTTAGATGCTCTTCTTCTCTTGTGTTTCCCACTTAGGGAAGTTCCTTTAACATTTGTTGTAGAGCTGGTTTGGTGGTGCTGTATTCTCTTAGCTTTTGCTTGTCTTTAAAGCTTTTGATTTCTCCATAGAATCTGAATGAGATAGTTGATGGGTAGAGTAATCTTGGTTTTAGGTTCTTCCGTTTCATCACTTTAAGTATATCATGTCACTCCCTTCTGGCTTGTAGAGTTTCTGCTGAGAAATCAGCTGTTAACCTTATGGGAGTTCCCTTGTATGTTATTTGTCATTTTTCCCTGGCTGCTTTCAATAATTTTTCTTTGTCTTTAATTTTTGCCAGTTTGATTACTATGTGTCTCAGTGTGTTTCTCCTTGGGTCTATCATGTATGGGACTCTCTGCGCTTCCTGGACTTGGGTGGCTATTTCCTTTCCCATGTTAGGGAAGTTTTCGACTATAATATCTTCAAATATTTTCTTGGGTCCTTTCTCTCTCTCTTCTCCTTCTGGGACCCCTATGATGTGAATGTTGTTGTGTTTAATGTTGTCCCAGAGGTCTCTTAGGCTGTCTTCATTTCTTTTCATTCTTTTTTCTTTATTCTGTTCCGCAGCAGTGAATTCCACCATTCTGTCTTCCTGGTCACTTATCCGTTCTTCTGCCTCAGTTATTCTGCTATTGATTCCTTCTAGTGTAGTTTTCATTTCAATTATTGTATTGTTCATATTTATGTGTTTGTTCTTTAATTCTTCTAGGTCTTTGTTAAACATTTTTTGTATCTTCTCGCTCTTTGCCTCCATTCTTTTCCCGAGGTTCTGGATCACCGTCACTATCATTATTCTGAATTCTTTTTCTGGAAGGTTGCCTATCTCCACTTCATTTGGTTGGTTTTCTGGGGTTTTATCTTGTTCCTTCATCTGGTACATAGCCCTCTGCCTTTTCATCTTGTCTATCTTTCTGTGAATGTGGTTTTTGTTCCACAGGCTGCAGGATTGTAGTTCTTCTTCTTTTGCTGTCTGCCCTCTGTCTATCTCTCTTTATTCCTAGTAAAATAGTTAGACTGTAAATACTATACTTAAGAGTAATTCTGATAAACAAAATGGAGTTAAGGTGGGAGTAGGCCAGAGGCTAACTTCTCACCCATCTCTGTTTCTAATAACTCTAGCCCTTGATTCCTGAGTAAATCTCCATTCTTTGGATATAATTAGTTTAAAGCATATTTCAATAACTGCTAAAGAAATATGATTTCAAAGGGATTCAGATGCAGTATGTAACTGGAAAGGGAGTAGGTAGTGGATGACTTCCTGTTTTATTGATCATACGTTTTCTCTGAGATGAGACAAAGTGGTCTGATGGAAGGAAAGGAAAAACTGAAAAGACTCACTGTGATCCAATCCTTTGTTCCCTTTGATCTCTCATTACCATCTCCCATCCCTCTGATTCCCTAAAATTTTAGGCTGTACCAAACTCATGGAAACACTAATGATGCTGAGTCATACACGCTCTCCATCAGGGTTCTGTTCTCTCTACTCACTGAGTGGCATTTGCAGAAATATTCAGAACTGTATTTATCTGCCTTTGTTTTATGATGCCAGCAAAGCTAGGGGGTTCCTTCAGCCTGTTCTATTCTCCCTGCAGCATAATTCAGAGAATACACATTTCAAGCTGCCCACCTGCCCAATTTTTATACATTCAGTCAAGTACAGGGCATAACTTGAGGATTTTCATTACAACTAAAGGCTTCACTTTAGCTGCAATGTGCCCTGGGATACCTGGATGCTTGCTGTTTATTTTTAGTAAAAAGACACATAGCCTTAATCCCCTGGTTGTTACTTTTCAGAAAAGTCCTGGCCTGACATCAGGGGACCCCAGTACTAGTCAAAAGTTAATCCTTAAACCATGCATTTTGTAGTATTTTGACAACCTTACAGCTTGTGGGAAGAATATCGAAAAGTTGAACTGTTTCTTTATTGGAGATGGTAGGATTCTAGCAATCATCGTCTGGTCCTAGTCAACTACCAAGGATTGTCTGGAATCATGATCTTTGAGGACAATTGTTGGAACCCTCAGTGGGTCCCCTGTTTTCTCCGGTCCCTGGTCCACATTGCCACCTGAGTGATTTTCCTCACTAAATCCCCAGTGTTATTGTACGTTGAAGATTCATTCACTTACAGTATTCTCCCAAATGCTACGGGAGTTTCTCAAACTGCAGGGTGCCTAGCGTTACCTAGGGTGCTTGTTAAACTATGAATTCCTACAGTTCAGTAGGACTGGAATGGAACCAGAATCTTCACTGTTGACAAGCACTTCAGGTGAGACAGGTGGCTGGAGAGCCACCCAGAACTAAGCTGGACCACAAGATGAAGTCCAGATTCCCTATCCTGGCATTCAAGGCTTTACTAAATCTGATCTCAACTACCTTTTTCTCATGTTATTTATCCCACATCCCAATTAGCCTGGCAACTAACAGGAATAAGGAATGCAGAAGTCTCTTCTTTAGGAACTGTGCCAATGCCTGGCTTCAGTCCCTACCCATTCAGGATGTACTCCCAGTCCTTACCAGCCCATAGCAATGTCTCCCTCTGCTGAACTTTCATTGTATGAGAATTACTGAATCACATTTTTGGGGAAGTGAAGGGAATGGCAATGAGACAAGTTTTCCTAGAAATACAATTGTTTTGAGTTGGGACTACAAAGAGGGAAAATTGTTTCCACCAGGAGATTTCATACATAAATGAGAAGAGGTATTTTAGTAAAAATCCAATGTAAGCAAAGGTGATTTCTGTGCACATTTTAAAAATAAGTGGCCTGTGTCTGTCATGTTTAATGAACATGGAAGTTGAAGGTTAAGTCAAGGTCAGTTCACTGAGAAGACCTTAAATGCCCTTCAAAACATCATGGACTTCGTTCCTGGCAAAAAGCATGGTTGACCATTTGGGGGCTATTATGATGCTGGCTTGCAAAGTACTCATCTCATGCAAACTCAGGAAAGAAAACAGAGGCTGCTCTGGAGGCTGCTTAGGTTCAAATGTTAACTTGTCTGTTTCTTAACCATGTAATCCTGGAGCAGTTACTTCACTTCTTTGAGCCTATTTTCTTATCTGGATTATGGCAAAAATAATAGATCTCATTTTATAGCGTTCTTGCATTTATTTATGGCAAGGAAATCAGCCCTTAGTAATTATATAATAACAAATATTTAATACTCATATAACTTACAGGGAATGGGTATTATTCCTCTTTCAAAAATGAAAATAGTCTCAGAAGGTAAAAACTTGGCTATAGTAACGCAGCTAATAAGAGCAGAATTGGGCAGTATTTTGCCCTACATAAAACCTAGATGGGACTTAAGGGACTATTCATTTCAACTCCCTCATTTTATAGTAAAGAAAACTGAGGATTAGAGTGGTGAAGCAATTCGACCAATATCACACAGCACACAATATGAGCATATCCTAATACTAGGAAATAAAGAAGACATAAAGGTGAGCAAGGCAGTCTCTGCCCATGAAGAGCTTTCAGGCCAGCAGGGAAGATCACAGGTGTGGCAAGCCTGTCTGAGCAGGAAGAAGTCATAGGGTCTGGGATGGCTGGGGAGAGGTGATTGCATCTGTGCCTTAAAAGTTTGGCTCACTGACCCGTAGGCAGGTGAAGGAGGGGTAGGGGTCAAGTCAGATGTATACTGGAATTGACTTGGAATACCTTCTCAGCAATATACACTCCAGTTTCTGGAAGAAGGCAACTTTGGAGCAGTTACAGCCTCTTAAAACTACTGTCTATAATTATGTTTGCTGGGAAAAAAAAAAACTGGAGCCACAGGGAACAGACCCTGTCATTAACCCTAAATCCTACTCCCTCTGTGACGCACATTCCCCAGGGGCACATGCAGTGACAGCTGTCACTCCCCAAGCAGCTTAAAATCCCTAAGTGGCCTTGAAGCAGAGTGGAGCCAGGAAAGCTGCCTTGGCCCCCGCCTGGGTGGCCTCACACAGTGTGCTGGCAGCCGCCTTTGAAGCCTAGCCTGGAACCCAGAGGCACCACAGGCCGCAGCGCTCCGCTCCTTCCCCTGAGAGGGAACTTCTGGGCTTCAGTTTGGGCTCTTCTCCCAGCGGACAAACTCTAAGACAGATCTGAAGCCTGGGATTCCTCTCCAGAGCCTTGTAGGGCCACCCCGCATGGCTAATCACTGCCAGGGCCTCGTGGGAGAGCGGAGTAGGCAGGGAGGATAGTCATTAAAAAGGGAGCTTGCTGAGATGAGGCTTCTGGAGATGAACACTTTTGCTCTGTTCTGGGAGCTGGAGAGCCAACCGCACAGTTCAAGAGAGCGTTAATTTGAGAGAGGCTGGGAAAAGCTAAATGTGTACGTCAAGGAAGAAAGGCCAAGCAACCCCATGGACATTAGAATTTTTTGTTGACAAAAGAAAAATCAGCCTCCCTCTATGGTCTAACTCCTTTGCCTGAAATTCTACCACTAAGGGTATAGGCCTTGCTCCTTTGGGTCCTGGAGGATTCCTGGCAAGGATAGCTTCAATGATCAGTTAATACCATAAGGAGAAATTTCACTTAGACTTGCTTCCAAAATCTGACCACTAATTGCGAAGGAACTAGCCACACTGACCACCACTAGGGCTTGAGGGGTCACGTTAGGAACATTGAGAGGAGCAGGCGGCAGGTGCCTTGGTTACTTTTTGCCAGAGACATCCTTATGTACTTGTTCCTGCAACTGCTGCCAAATTCCTCAGCTCTACAGGAATCAGGAAGATTTTAATCAGACCCAGCTTCTATCCATAACTTTTGCTAGCTATACTTTGCCATCTTAGTAAGGTGGTTTATTATTGTCTATTACCGTAACTACAGAGAATGGCCATCCAAATTGTTCTTTTCAGAGCGTGTTCTGAACCTTAGTTCTGTACATCCTTTGAAGTCCTGCAGACATGCCACCTTTCCCAAGGACCTTTCCCTTCAGTAACCATAGGGAGCTTTTTCTCCTCTAAAATACAATTTTAAAAATACTAAAAAATACTATAGCACTTCATATCACTCCTAGAAACCTAATAAAAGTTGCATTTGTTTTAAGAGTGAGGGATCCTCTTTAGTTGGATATTTACTTCATTTTTTTTTTACCCTTAAAAGTTGGCATGAAAGCAATAATCATGAATCCAAAACCTTTACTGATTAATTGACCCCAGTCAAATCGGTGTCCACGAAATCATCTCTATTTACTCAACACTAGCATCAGTCCACACTAAGGGTTGGAAAATTTTTCCTGAAAAGAGCCAGACAGTAAATATTTTGGGCTTTGGGGGCATATGGCCTCTGTCACAGCTACTCAACTCTGACATTGTAGCCTGAAAGCAGCCACAGACTATATAGGCATGAACGTTTGCTCATGGCTGTGTGTTGATAAAACTTTATTTACAAAAACAGGCAGTGGGCCAGAGTTGGTTCTTGAGCTGCAGTTTGTTGACCCCCAATGCAGACCATCATGTCCCCTTCATTTAACAATCTTCTGTCGATGTCAGAGTTTTGAGTTACATTGTAGCAGTGCAAAGCAGCTATGAAGTCAGTTTGCAAACTGCAAGGTTTCATGGCATCTTTGAAAATGAGGTAGCATAATTGCTTGAATTAAACTTAAGCCATGGACAAATGAGAATCTGGCAGAATTGGACCAGTGAAAGAGAAAAAAGCAATAAGAATCACAACAGCATAGGAGCTACAAGCAAGAAGGACTTGAACAGAGAAAGATGTAGGAAAGCCCTACAGAAAATTGATGAACCATCAAATTTTTTGAAAAAATTACCCATTTTATGGCAATGGTTTAAAAATCCAGCACAAAGCAAAGAGTGGTAAATCTTGCTTCCACAAAACTAAAGAAAAATTATGGCAGCAGATAATGTGGTCATATTTTATACATCCTATGAATTAAGACATTGTTGCAATTTTAAATTAAAAGATACCTGTTTTTTTTTAATTTTCTTCATCTGATTAGTTTAAGAGTTTTTTTTAATTTTTAAATTTTATTTATTTTTTTATACAACAGGTCCTTATTAATCATCAATTTTATACACATCAGTGTATACACGTCAATCCCAATCTCCCAATTCATCACACCACCACCACCCCGCCCCACCCCCACCGCTTCCCCCCTTGGTGTCCATACGTTTGTTCTCTACATCTGTATCTCAATTTCTGCCCTGCAAACCGCTCATCTGTACTATTTTTCCAGGTTCCACATATATGCGTTAATATGCGATATTAGTTTTTCTCATTCTGACTTACTTCACTCTGTATGACAGTCTCTAGATCCATCCACGTCTCTACAAATGACCCAATCTTGTTCCTTTTTATGGCTGAGTAATATTCCATTGTATATATGTACCACATCTTCCTTATCCATTCGTCTGTCGATGGGCATTTAAGGTTGCTTCCATGACCTGGCTATTGTAAATAGTGCTGCAGTGAACATTGGGGTGCATGTGTCTTTTTGAAGTATGGTTTTCTCTGGGTGTATGCCCAGTAGTGGGATTGATGGGTCATATGGTAATTCTATTTTTAGTTCTTTAAGGAACCTCTATACTGTTTTCCATAGTGGCTGTATCAAGTTACATTCCCACCAACAGTGCAAGAGGGTTCCCTTTTCTCCACACCCTCTCCAGAATTTGTTGTTGGTAAATTTTCTGATGATGCCCATTCTAACTGGTGTGAGGTGATACCTCATTGTAGTTTTGATTTGCATTTCTCTAATAATTAGTGATGTTGAGGAGCTTTTCATGTGCTTCTTGGCCATCTGTATATCTTCTTTGGAGAAATGTCTATTTAGGTCTTCTGCCCATTTTTGGATTGGATTGTTTGTTTCTTTAATATTGAGCTGCATGAGCTGTTTATATATTTTGGAGATTAATCCTTTGTCCGTTGATTCATTTGCAAATATTTTCTCCCATTCTGAGGGTTGTCTTTTCAGCTTGTTTCTGGTTTCCTTTGCTGTGCAAAAAGTTTAAAGTTTCATTAGGTCCCATTTGTTTATTTTTGTTTTTATTTCCATTACTCTAGGAGGTGGATCAAAAAAGATCTTGCCGTGATTTATGTTAAAGAGTGTTCTTCCTATGTTTTCCTCTAAGAGTTTTATAGTGTCCAGTCTTACATTTAGGTCTCGAATCCATTTTGAGTTTATTTTTCTGTATGGTGTTAGGGAGTGTTCTGATTTCATTCTTTTACATGTACCTGTCCAGTTTCCCCAGCACCACTTATTGAAGAGACTGTCTTTTCTCCATTGTATATCCTTGCCTCCTTTGTCATAGATTAGTTGACCATAGGTGCGTGGGTTTATCTCTGGTCTTTCTATGTTGTTCCATTGATCTATGTTTCTGTTTTTGTGCCAGTACCATATTGTCTTGATTACTGTAGATTTATAATATAGTCTGAAGTCAGGGAGTCTGATTCCTCCAGCTCCATTTTTTTTCCCTCAAGACTGCTTTGGCTATTTGGGGTCTTTTGTGTCTCCATACAAATTTTAAGATTTTTTGTTCTAGTTCTGTAAAAAATGCCATTAGTAATTTGATAGGGATTGCACTGAATCTGTAGATTCCTTTGGGTAGTAGAGTCATTTTCACAATATTGATTCTTCCAATCCAATAACATGGTATATCTCTCCATCTGTTTGTATCATCTTTAATTTCTTTCATCAGTATCTTATAGTTTTCTGAATACAAGTCTTTTGTCTCCCTAGGTAGGTTTATTCCTAGGTATTTCATTCTTTTTGTTGCAATGGTAAATGGGAGTGTTTCCTCTATTTCTCTTTCAGATTTTTCATCATTAGTGTAGAGGAATGCAAGAGATTTCTGTGCATTAAATTTGTATCCTCCAACTTTACCAAATTCATTGATTAGCTCTAGTAGTTTTCTGGTGGCATCTTCAGGATTCTCTATACATAGTATCATGTCATCTGCAAACAATGACAACCTTACTTCTTCTTTTCCTATTTGTTTTCCTTTTATTTCTTTTTCTTCCCTGATTGCTGTGGCTAGGGCTTCCAAAACTATGTTGAGTAATAGTGGTGAGAGTGAACATGCTTGTCGTGTTCCTGATCTTAGAGGAAATGCTTTCAGTTTTTCACCATTGAGAATGATGTTTGCTGTGGGTTTGTCATATATGGCCTTTATTATGTTGAGGTAAGTTCCCTCTATGCCCAGTTTCTGGAGAGTTTTTATCATAAATGGGTGTTGAATTTTGTCAAAAGCTTTTTCTGCATCTATTGAGATGATCACATGGTTTTTAGCCTTCAATTTGTTAATACGGTGTATCACATTCATTGATTTACGTATATTGAAGAATCCTTACATCCCTGGGATAAATCCCACTTGATTATGGTGTATGATCCTTTTAGTGTGCTGTTGGATTCTGTTTGCTAGTATTTTGTTGAGGATTTTTACATCTATTTTCATGAGTGAAATTGGTCTGTAATTTTCTTTTTTTGTAGTATCTTTGTCTAGTTGTGGTATCAGGGTGATGGTGGCTTCATGAAATGAGTTTGGTAGTGTTCCTTCCTTTGCAATTTTTTGGAAGAGTTTGAGAAGGATAGGTGTTAGCTCTTCTGTAAATGTTTGATATAATTAACCTGTGAAGCCATCTGGTCCTGGACTTCTGTTTGTTGGAAGATTTTTAACCATAGTTTCAATTTCATGAGTTGAGATTTACCTGTTCATATTTTCTATTTCTTCCTGGTTCAGTCTTGGAAGGTTATACCTTTCTAAGAATTTGTCCATTTCTTCCAGGTTGTCAATTTTACTGGCATAGAGTTGCTTGTAATAGTCTCATAGGGTGCTTTGTATTTCTGGGGTGTCTGTTGTAACTTCTCCTTTTACATTTCTAATTTTATTGATTTGAGCCTCTTTGTCTTGATGAGTCTGGTTAATAGTTTATTAATAATGTTTATTTTCTCAAAATACCAGCTTTAGTTTTATTGATCTTTGCTACTGTTTTCTTTGTTTCTATTTCATTTATTTCTGCTCCGATATTTATGATTTCTTTTCTACTGCTAACTTTGTGTTTTGCTTGTTCTTCTTTCTCTAGTTCCTTTAGGTGTAAAGTTAGATGGTGTATTTGAGATTTATCTTGTTTCTTGAGTTAGGCTTGTATAGCTATAAACTTCCCTCTTAGAACTGCGTTTGCTGCATCCCATAGGTTTTGGATCATCGTGTTTTCATTGCCATTTGTCTCTAGGTATTTTTTGATTTCCTCTTTGATTTCTTCAGTGATCTCTTGTTTATTTAGTAATGTATTGTTTAGCCTCCATGTGTTTGTGTTTTTTACATTTTTTTCACTGTAATTCATTTCTAATCTCATAGCGTTCTGGTCAGAAAAGATGCTTGATATGATTACAATTTTCTTAAATTTACTGAGGCTTGATTTGTGACCCAAGATGTCATCTGTCCTGTAGAATGTTCTGTGTGCACTTGAGAAGAAAGTGTAATCTGCTGTTTCTGGATGGAATGTCCTATGAATATCAATTAAATCTCTCTGGTCTATTGTGTCATTGAAAGCTTCTGTTTCCTTATTTATTTTCATTTTGGATGATCTGTCCATTGGTGTAATTGAGGTATTAAAGTCCCCCACTATTACTGTGTTACTGTCAGTTTCCTCTTTTATAGTTGTTAGTAGTTGCCTTATGTATTGAGGTGATCGTATGTTGGGTGCATATATATTTATAGTTGTTATATCTTTTTCTTGGATTGATGCCTTGATCATTATGTAGTGTCCTTCCTTGTCTCTTGTAACATTCTTTATTTTAAAGTCCATTTTATCTGTTATGAGTATGGCTACTCCAGCTTTCTTTTGATTTCCATTTGCATGGAATATCTTTTTCCATCCCCTCACTTTCAGTCTGTATGTGTCCCTAGGTCTGAAGTGGGTCTCTTGTAGACAGCATATAGATGGGTCTTATTTTTGTATCTTTTCAGCAAGCCTGTGTCCTTTGGTTGGAGCATTTAATCCACTCATGTTTAAGGTAATTATTGATATGTATGTTCCTATGACCATTTTCTTAATTGTTTGGGTTTGTTTTTGTAGGTCCTTTTCTTCTCTTGTGTTTCCCACTTAGAGAAGTTCGGTTAGCATTTAGTGTAGAGCTGGTTTAGTGGTGCTGAATTCTCTTAGCTTTTGCTTGTCTGTAAAGCTTTTGATTTCTCCATCGAATCTGAATGAGATACTTGATGGATAGAGTACTCTTGGTTTTAGGTTCTTCCCTTTCATCACTTTAAGTATATCATGCCACTCCCTTCTGGCTTGTAGAGTTTCTGCTGAGAAATCAGCTGTTAACCTTATGGGAGTTCCCTTATATGTTATTTGTCATTTTTGCCTTGCTGCTTTCAGTAATTTTTCATTGTCTTTCATTTTTGCCAGTTTGATTACTGTGTGTCTCAGTGTTTTTCTCCTTGGGTCTATCATGTATGGGACTCTCTGGACTTCCTGGACTGGGTGGCTATTTCCTTTCCCATGTTAGGGAAGTTTTCGACTATAATCTCTTCAAATATTTTCTCGGGTCCTTTCTCTCTCTCTTCTCCTTCTGGGTCCCCAATGATGTGAATGTTGTTGCATTTAACATTGTCCCAGAGGTCTCTTAGGCTGTCTTCATTTCTTTTCATTCTTTTTTCTTTATTCTGTTCCACAGCAGTGAATTCCACCATTCTGTCTTTCAGGTCACTTATCCCTTCTTCTGCCTCAGTTTTTCTGCTATTGATTCCTTCTAGTGTAGTTTTCATTTCAGTTATTGTATTGTTCATCTCTGTTTGTTTGTTATTTAATTCTTCTAGGTCTTTGTTAAACATTTCTTACATCTTCTCAATCTTTGCCTCCATTCTTTTCCCGAGGTCCTGGATCATCCTCACTATCATTTTTCTGAATTCTTTTTTGGAAGTTTGCCAATCTCCACTTCATTTAGTTGTTTTTTTGAGGTTTCATCTTGTTCCTTCACCTGGTACATAGGCCTCTGCCTTTTCATCTTGTCTATCTTTCTGTGAATGTGGTTTTTGTTCCACAGGCTGCAGGGTCATAGTTCTTCTTCCTTTGCTCTCTGCCCTCTGGTGGATGAGGCTATCTAAGAGGCCTGTGCAAGTTTCCTGATGGGAGGGACTGGTGGTGGGTAGAGCTGACTGTTGCTCTGTTGGGCAGAGCTCAGTAAAACTTTAATCTACTTGACTGCTGTTGGGTGGGGCTGGGTTCCCTCCCTGTTGGTTGTTTGGCCTGAGGCAACCCAACACTGGAGCCTACCTGGGCTCTTTGGTGGGGCTAATGTCAACTCGGAGGGCTCACGCTAAGGAGTACTTCCCAGAACTTCTGCTGCCAGTTTCTTTGTCCCCATGGTGAGCCACAGCCACCACCTGCCTCTGCAGGAGACCCTCCAACACTAGCAAGTAAGTCTGGTTCAGTCTCCCCTGGGGTCACTGCTCCTTCCCCTGGGTCCTGATGTGCAGAGTACTTTGTGTGTGCCCTCCAAGAGTGGAGTCTCTGTTTCCCCCAGTCCTGTTGAAGTCAGGACTTCGACAGTCAAATCAAAGTCAAATCCCAATAGCCTTCAAAGTCTGATTCTCTAAGAATTTCTCCTCCCATTGCTGGACCCCCAGGTTGGGAACCTGACGTGGGGCTCAGAAGCTTCACTGCAGTGGGTGGACTTCTGTGGTATAAGTGTTCTCCAGTCTGTGAGTCACCCACCCAGCAGTTATGGGATTTGATTTTACTGTGATTGCGCCCCTCCTACCATCTCCCTGTGGCTTCTCCTTTGTGTTTGGATGTGGGGTATCTTTTTTGGTGAGTTCCAGTATCTTCCTGTCGATGATTGTCCAGCAACTAGTTGTGATTCTGGTGTTCTCGCCAGAGGGAGTGAGAGCACATCCTTCTACTCCACTATGTTGATTCCTAATGTTTTTTTGCTTTTTTAATAAATTTATTTATTTTATTTTTGGCTGCATTGGGTCTTCCTTGCTGCACGTGGGCTGTCTCTAGTTGCAGCAAGTGGGGGCTACTCTTCATTGCAGTACATGGGCTTCTCATTGCAGTGGCTTCTCTTGTTATGGAGCACGGGCTCTAGGTGCGTGGGCTTAGTAGTTGCAGCATACAGGCTCAGTAGTTGCAGCATGTGGGCTCAGTAGTTGTGGCTCACGGGCTCTGGAGCACAGGCTCAGTATTGTGGCACACGGGCTAATTTGCTGTACGGTATGCAGGATCTTCCTGGACCAGGGCTTGAACCCGTGTCCCCTGCATTGGCAGACGGATTCTTAACCACTGCACCACCAGGGAAGCCCCCAATAAACCTTTTTTTATACTTCAATTTCAAATTTTCAAGATCAGTTCCTGGCCACAATTTTTCCCTCATATAAAAATTTGGTCCCTATTTTAAAAGTGTTTACTTTTTTTTTTTTTTTGACATTTCGGATGGCTTTATTACAGCTCTTTAATGTAGAAACTGACCATATTGTTTTGTTTAGATAGACTAAACCCTGGACGTTTTTTTTTTTTTTACATCTTTATTGGAGTATAATTGCTTTACAATGGTGTGTTAGTTTCTGCTTTGTAACAAAGTGAATCTGTTATACATATACATATATTCCCATATCTCTTCCCTCTTGTGTCTCCCTCCCTCCCACCCTCCCTATCCCACCCCTCTAGGTGGTCACAGAGCACTGAGCTGATCTCCCTGTGCTATGCGTCTGCTTCCCACTAGCTGTGTATTTTACGTTTGATAATGTATATATGTCCATGCCACTCTCTTGCTTTGTCACAGCTTACCCTTCCCCCTCCCCATATCCTCAAGTCCATTCTCTCGTAGGTCTGTATCTTTATTCCTGTCTTACCCCTAGGTTCTTCATGACATTTTTTTTTGAAATGGAAATAAAAACAAAAATAAACAAATGGAACGTAATGAAAGTTCAAAGCTTTTACACAGCAAAGGAAACCATAAACAAGACCAAAAGACAACCCTCAGAATGGGAGAAAATATTTGCAAATGAAGCAACTGACAAAGGATTAATCTCCAAAATTTATAAGCAGCTCATGCAGCTCAATAACAAAAAAGCAAACAACCCAATCCAAAAATGGGCAGAAGACCTAAATAGACATTTCTCCAAAGAAGATATACAGACTGCCAACAAACACATGAAAGAATGCTCAACATCATTAATCATTAGAGAAATGCAAATCAGAAGTACAATGAGATATCATCTCACACCAGTCAGAATGGCCATCATCAAAAAATCTAGAAACAATAAATGCTGGAGAGGGTGTGGAGAAAAGGGAACACTCTTGCACTGCTGGTGGGAATGTGAATTGGTATAGCCGCTATGGAGAATAGTATGGAGGTTCCTTAACAGTGTTTACTTTAAAGTGACATTTTAAATGTGAATTATCCTTACATTATACATACTTCCTTTATGTGAAATGATCATCTTCTTAAAGGAGACCTTGAAGTCCTTGAGGGTTATAACCACATCCAATTCATTTGTCTTTCCCAGAGCTTCCAGAATGAATTTTATCGCCAGTAGACGTTAAATGAATATGTACTTCCTTTGTGACTGTTGTCACCTTATTTCTCCCTTTAAAAAAAAAATCTCTGCAGTCTTCACTTTAGATGATAGTACAGGACCATAAAAATGGCTGTGTGCACTGTAACCATGCAAACCAATCTTAATCATTGCAATAATTATGATCTATGACCTTTAATTTTTTTTGTCAAAATATTAAAACTCTTAATGTTGGTCATATATGTGTATATATAATATATATACATACATATATATGGAAATTAAAAATAGTAAAGCTAATATTTGTAAACCATAATTAAGCTATTAGAAACAGTGAGTTTTAAAGTGTTGTTTGGTTGTTGCTGTTGTTGAAAACACTTATCAAGAGTAATTCAAACAGTGCTGGTCTTCTCCTTGTGTAATTTACCACACAGAGCAAACGTGTTTTCTATGCCTTGGAGAAGTGTCGTCCTTTTTTCTAAATTTGGATTAGCTTTTAACATTTTATCCTTTTCTCTTTCAATGTCATGAAATAGCTCCAGGAGTTCCTTTAACGTGAAACATTTTGCTGACATCACTTGCTTTAGGATATTGCCATCTTTTTTGTCACAAACACTTTCCTCATTAATGTCGGTAAACTGGTCTTCACTAAGTTCCTTCAGCTGCATATTTAGAATCTCTTTGAATGGCAGCAATGTTGACATGCCCATGGTCAGGTCAGCTGTTTTTTTCTGTTAACTCCATTACATCCGATTCACATTTCACTTCCAGGATCATCATTTTTTTCCTTTGCTGCACTTTCGTATTTGTGGGCCAATCCCCTTTTTTTGTTTTTTTTTGTTTTTTTTGTTTTTTTTTTGCTGTACGTGGGCCTCTCACTGCTGTGGCCTCTCCCGTTGCGGAGCACAGGCTCCGGACACACAGGCTCCGCGGCCATGGCTCGCGGGCCCAGCTGCTCCGCGGCATGTGGGATCCTCCGGGATAGGGGCACGAACTCGTGTCCCCTGCATCGGCAGGCGGACTCTCAACCACTGCGCCACCAGGGAAGCCCCCAATCCCCTTTTTTAAAAATAGAATTCCATTTCTATAAAATGTCACATGGGCTTATCACTAGAAGACAAGAACAACACAGCTACACACTTTGCTGTCTGTGTATGAACAGTATACCAGATACAGTGTGACTACCTACTGACAGACTTTGAAAGAAGTGACATGCCTGCTCACTGATCATGATGCACACCTGTTATTTACGTAGTGATTTGTGGACTGAAGAGCTAGCAATACAGTTTGCACTCTATTCAGTTATTCACAGTTCATATCCTGTGGTAACTGAACTATGAACCATAATGTTGGGGGACTGGTATTATCTAACTAAACCATGGCAACTGAAATTTGTGCATGCTGGAACTGTGCAAAGTGAGGACTGCCTATAAGTAATATAAAATCATTTCTTCAACCACATAAATGTATTATCCACTCAGAAGTTTTTAAACTTCACTACTTTCAACAGTTATGCCCCAAACAACTTCATGGTACCATGAAATTTCTCTGCATTTTTCATCCAGTCCAGTAAAATTTGCTTTTTGGACAGTGATTCATCCTATGTTTCACAATGGAGAACACAGCTGTCCTTGTGCATGAGCAGGTGGCCCTGTCCCACCTTCTGGGGATTCAGAGCACAGGGAACCTGCCTCCACCTCCCTCCTTGGCACATACCCCTTGGTGAGGTGTCTGATTATGTGGTGCAGAAGGGTGAGGTGGTAGCCATGCCGGGACATGGTGGGGACTCAAAACTGTGTGTCCCATCTTAGAGGGGGTATTGAGGAGTTTTATAGTAATGGTTCAAGAAACAGGGTTGCTGATAAGGGTCCGAGTACATGTAGGGCCAGGGTTCTTCCCATCCATGGATCATCTCAAGACCGTCAAGGTTGGCATCAGGCAGTCTCATGACGGTTCCTATGGTTCTCAAGGTTATTGGATTGTGACCTCTCTGGAATGAAGAATGCTTGCAAAAAGAGGGGGGTAGAGGGGAGTGCTCGAGGGAGAGAAAATACCAGCTGTAGTGATATGGCTAAGCAAAAAGAAAGAAAAACAAGTCAGAGTGAGTTAAACAGATCATAACACAATGGAGGCTACTTTAACTAGTTTTTAGCTGGAATAGAAATAAGCTAAAAGGTAGAGATGGCATCCCATAGACTTAAGGAAAACATTTAGTGATGGAACTACATGGTTATGTGGGAGCTACCTGAGAGAAGGGGAAACTTGGTATGAAACAGTACTTAGTCCCCAAAGAAGACTCCTCTGGTCCCCAGATTCCGGGGATGAGAGTTTTGTTGACTCCTGTAATTTCCACCATATGGTCATTTGTAGTAAAGATAGATAAAAATGAGGCTGTAGGATGACAAGGCTGTAAGTCCCTACCCTAGAGGACCAATCATTTACTTACTCATGGATGAATTATCATGCACAAATGATTCCCTCCCTTGACCAGTTTCTAAGAGCAGACACAACTCTGGGAAAAGCCTGTAGTAATAGGTCTCAAAGTTCTGAAGTTGAAGTATCTGCTCAAAAGTACCAGGGTCAAAAGTAGGCACTAATAGGAGAGGCTGGTGCCCTAGATGACTCCTGCAGAGGTTGTGATAAGATTAAAATACTGGTTTAGTAAAGGGACATTTATACCAAAGAGAGATCTGCCTTTCTATCTGAAGGAGACCCCTCTCCTGTGTCCATCATGTGTCCATCCCCCCTTCTTTTATAATAGTATCTTAATCTCCCTTTTGGAGAATCTTCCCACCTCTCACTCTCAGTTCATATAGTCTTAATGACCTCTGAGGACACAAGGGTGGCAATCAATCATACAGCCATAGATAAATCAGCCCATCTTCCTGGCCACAGTGACTTTTCAGGGACAGGGGCATGACTTATCTGGAGAATGTGAATGGGATATTTTCTTTCTCTATTGGGAATGGACCTGGAAAGATGTAAGCCTTTAGTTTCTGTGCTCTATCATGCAAAGAGAGGTTACCAGAGGAAAGCTAGAGCCAAGGGATGAAAAGCAGAGCCAAGTGTTGGAGAATGGCAGAGTTCTGACAATATAGTTAGAGCCCCTGGATCCAGCCATACCTGATGCCATTACCTGAACTTAGCAATTATATGATCCAATAATAGCCCTAGTGTGAGGTGAGGGGGAAGAGATCTAAATATAGCAAAGGGAAGTGTCTTACTCAGTCACATAGCTGGTGAGCCACAGAATTGGAATAACAACACAGATCTTTGGACTCCAAGCTCAGACTCATTTTACTCTTATAACTATGAGGGAAACAAAGAAAAAATGTGAGAGATAATGTTGCAGAGTCATAATTCATGATAGGAGACAAATGAAGTAACAGGAGCACAAAGAGGCTAGTAGCTCAAACCATATAATCATACCACCATAGCAAAAGACATCTCACACTGTAATTTTAACCATTCAAATGTAACCAAATAATGTGATTGGTGAAGCACATATTTTTGGTTCAGGAGCCTAGTGCAATGGTTTTATGATTTATTCAAAAATCACAAAGTGAGGTAATGACAAACTTTAAATGTAGGCATTTAGATTTCTCCATCATTCAACACTGTTTGTAACATAAGAGAAAAATCCTAATTCACTGAATTTTCAGTATATACCAAGGTCATGATGTTAAACATAGGCTTTTCCTGATGTACTGGAAGGACCAAGACTCTAATTCAAATTGCCCATAGCACCACCTGTTGGATTTTGTAATGACTTTCTAATGGTGCCCAAATCATTTGTGTTTTTCCTTGTTCTCAAGCCCTCGATAAATTCTAAAAGGTCATTTTATTTTTCCTTTGGATCATTACCTTGTAAAAGCCAAGTTCCAGCAAATTACACAGAAATGTGATAGAATTAGGGATGTTCTAATAATGGTTCCTTGGTATAAACATGCTTTTTCAGAGAAGGCCAAAGTGAAGCACATCTTTCCTTTTATGACTTGCCTGTCCTTCGTCTTTCCTCCAGAAACCCAGAAGGAACAGACTACAATGCCTTGATTATGTCCTTTTCACTCTTAGAAACACATCTGTGTCTTACCTGCCTTTTTGTTTCCAAGACAGTCCTGTACGGTATTACCCTAAGGTTGAGTGGCAACAAAACTTTTATGCTTTTATTCTGAGCAAGAAAATCTAAGAAATGATTGCATGTGTTGGATGACAGAGGAAGCCCATTTCCTTCCATATTTTTTCTCTGGTGTCCTGAAAATGGGAATAATCCTTACAAATCAAATGAGAGAATGGCCATTGTTAGTGGAGAATGGAAACTCAGTACATGAGAAGGAATGGTAAGACTTACTCTCAAAAAGTTCAGTTTTCCTGGCTTTGAAGAAAACACACTGAGAGAATTGTTAAATAAGATTACCGACTGGTTTTTGAGGAGCCCCGTTAAAATAGAGAAACTGTTATAGATAATTAAAGATAGGCAAGGGGATCTAAGCAACTTCTGACCAATGAGTATAATGCCAGTTTTGGAGGAAGATTTACAATAAAGTATTTGCAGATGTGTTTTGTAACCCCTTTTAAGAAGAAGCTGTAATTAGTGAGGGCCATCATGGTTTTAGTTAGATTTATTGATTTATCTTTAAAACATAAATGGAGAGCCATAAATTTTTCTAAATGTTCATTTGGATCCATTGCTGAATAACTGAAGTTTCTGCTCGCATAGTGCCTGTGTCTAGTGGGGTGAGATCCACAAAGAAGTAAAGAGATAAGATACTTTCTGTTAATGGTAATTATTGCCAGGAAAATATATCATGCTTAGGACATAGTAATATAAACTTACCCTCTTTATTTATTTATTTGATGAAATTATTAGTCTAAAGCAAGTGGTTCTCAACTGGGGACACTTTGACATCCCTCCCCTTCCATGGGACATTTGGCAATGTCTGGAGATATTTTTGGTTGCCAGAGATGTGGAGAGGAGCTACTTGCATCTAGAAGCCAGGGGCGCTGCTGAGCACTCTGTAGAACACAGGACAGCTTGCCACAATAAGAATTTTTTGGCCCAAAATATCAGTTAGTGCTGAGATTGAGAGACTCTTGTCTAGATCCTACATTCTCAACAGGAGCAGTATTGCCCTGAAGGGGGACAAATTTGGTTTTTAGGAAGTGAAAAAAACCTTACTATTTGCATGTATAAAGCATAGATACACATACAGTACAAGAACAGATATACAGTATATCCATGGTATTAAAATTTCATGGGGCTGAGTGATTAAGGGGAAAAAGTCTCAAAAAGTTCCTTGGGGGAATGATAATGGAAAAAAAGGTTGGGAAACACTGGTTTAGGCAGGGATCACCACACTTTTTCTGCATAGGGCTAGTTAGTAAGTAGTTTTGTATTTGTGGCCATACAGCTTTTGTGGCAACTACTCAGCTCTGTCATTGCAGCCCCAAAGCATCCATACATAGACAATACAGAAGCAGAGGGGGATGGCTATGTTCTAATAAACTTTATTTAAAAAAACAAGAAATGGGTTACATTTGGCTCATGGTCCATAGTTTGCTGAATCCTGGTTTAGAGCATCAGTAAAAAACAATAGAAATATGAGATACATGCCTTATTAATGTGCAGATGCATTAATGATAATTATCAATGTGCACATATGTGAACATTAAAGAAGGTTCAGTTACATGAATGAGCGATTAAGGGGTTTTCCCATTATATACAATTAAATCCCCCAAAATTTGATGAATGGATGGATATCAAACTTGAAGGAAATCCCTGATGATATGGCAAAAGGTATGGCTGGCCTTTGAGTTAAAAACAGTTAAAAATATAAAACAAAACAAATCCATGAGGCATGTGTATCACATAGTAAAAGACTGGATGTAAGGAGGGAGAGAAAATGCATTAAATGTCAGATTAGGGACCACAACAGAGAGGAATGGGGAAGTGATTTAGAGAAATATAATGGGGTTTCCATACCAAACTGCAGAACCCTTGGTCTGCCTTCTGAGGTATCACATGGTATAATAGGAGCCATCAGCTTTAGCTTATAGTATTTACTTCTTCTCCATCTACTCCCCAAATGGTAAATCAATATTATATATACTATGGTATATTTTATTTGCTGAACTTTACCTCTGGTACCAGAATACAGGGTACCAGAGGTAAAGACTGTAGACTGTAGATCTATTAGTAGACTGTAGGTCTAGATGCATGTAGTAGTGTCAACTCAACATGGCTTAAATAAGGTAGTAGTGTATTTCTCTATCATGTTATTGTCTAAAGGCGGGCAGTCAAGTGTATGGTAGACCGTCTTGGCTCTTTAAGATCATCCAGGAACCCCAGTTTCTTATCCATGAGCCTTATTTCACACTATTTGTGAAATTTTTATACCATCATTATACTCACTCTATCATCTATCTATCAACTGTTCATGTTGTTAATTTGTCGTCCTGCCATCCTGATGATGTGGCCCCTCTTCTGTGCAATTCAGGATGGCTTATCTCGAGGCAGCAGGGTGTGAAGAGGGAAGGAGAAGAGCTTCCATTAAGATCATGACTCAGAAGTGGTACATATCACTTTCATTCACATTCCATTGACCACAGTAAATGCATAGTTATGTCTGATACAAAAGAGGCTGGGAAACATAGTCTGTAGCTGGAGGTCATGTACACACGTTATATCAGAAATGGTTTATGGACATTGAAGGCCAACCAGAAGTCACAGCCACAGAATTTAAACCAAAGTAAACAAGTTTTTTAACTAGTCAAGGAGCAAAATTAGTATGTTATAGGGACTTGAAGTCATGTCATAGAGGGAAGAAAAGGATATTTGTCTTATAAAATAAAAGAAGTTGTGGAATCATGAAACCAGCCTTCAAGTGCTTGGAAAAGAGATGCAAGCTCTTTACTTAACCTGTGAGGTTAGTCCTAGGATCAATGGCTAGAAGTTACAAGGAGAAATTTAAGAAAACGTTAAGAGAAGTTATCTTTATGAGGTCAAAGTAGAACTGCCTGTTTGTAAAAGAAAGCCTACTTCTCATCATTCAAGCTTTCAAACACTATTCTGTAAATTTAAAAAATATATATATTTATTGAGTACTTACTTGATACCAGACTTTGTTTGTTTGTGCTAAAGAGATAAAGATGAATAAAACAGTTAGGACCTGTGACCTACCAGATTATAATAAGCAATGAGTAGAGGTGTGTGTGTGTGTGTGTGTGTGTGTGTGTATGAGGGATAAATGATTATGCAGTAAAGTGTTAGAAATATTTGGAGATTTAGGGATAGTATGGGGACTTTGCTGTACTCTTAAGGTGTGTTTTGTATTTCAAAAAGGTATGATTCTCTCATATATAAAGTTTTTCATTCTCAATTCCTACCAGCCAGTTGCCTAAGGATCAAAAGCAAGAAATAGTTTAAAAGATGATAGCCATAAAAAAATCATGTATTTAAAATACAACAATCCTTGTTTGTTTTAAAGACTCTAAATTAAATATAGGGTCGAGGGAGTCTAATTGGTGGCTGCATTTATTCACAAGTCTTGGCCCTTTTCATCCCTGCAGAAAACTATAATCCCTACACTGGAGCACTCAGCAATCTGTCACTGGGGGGTTCTGATGCCCAGCGGGGAGCAATTTAAATGCTTGGGTAGGAGAATCCCATGCCCACAAGCACTGCTCAGAGTTTCTATATGAATAAATGTTTTCCGCTTATGAGGAAATCAGAGCCCATTTACAGAAATAAAAGCAAGAGATGTTTTTCAGAGAGTAGAAGGAAATAAAAACAGAGCAGTAGAATGAGACCTGGCCAAGGATAAAATGGGGCATAGGTTCCATATCAAACTCTACCACTGAGAAACAGTACAAGCCTGGCAGGCCCCTCTGCTTCTCTGGGCTTCAGTGACCTCACCAGTAAACTGAGGGTTCATGATCCCAATCCATTCTGCCAGTATTAATTATTTAGCTTACACCTATTTCTCTGAAAATTGGCTGGAAAATCTGTAGACAGGATGTGACCTATGGAGTACTCCACAGTCCCCACCACTCCCTAATGCCATGTCCAGACCGATTTTACTCCTGCACATTCTCTTCTAAGTTTTGCTAGGCATATAAGTTTGAAACTTAAACTCATAGTAGTTGAGCGCTTTCCATGTGCCAGGCATTTACAGGTATTTGTATATATTATCTCATTTAATTTTCACAGCTGTCCTCTTAGAGGCATACATTTTACTGTTTAAAAAACTGAGCTCAGAGAGTTGAAGTAACTTGCTCAAACTTAAGCAGGTAGGAATTAGTTGAGGCAAGATTCAGATCTAGGCAGTTTGTTCCCAGAACCTGTACTCTTAACCACTGTGTTCTGTTGTCTAAAATATTTCTAAAGTCATGCGATCTGCCAGCAGCGAGTGAAGGATTAAAGAGCTTGGAGAATTAAAAAAAAATAATCTGAATCCAAATCCAGACTCCACCACTACTTACCTCCATATTTGTAGGATTCTTGTGAATGTTAAATGAGTCAAAGTACGTAAAACACTCAACACAGAGAACTTGCTCAAAAAGTAGCCGTTATTAGGCTAGAAATATGCCTGTAATGTAGACATAGAATAATTGTTGAAAGGATAAAATCATATTATTGGTCCAGAAAGAATGTCACAAAGCTGATGTTTTCTTTATAAGCTGGTTATTGGCATATTTTGTAGTGCTGTTCTTTGTTCAGTTTTTCTCATTTTAAAGGAACATGTTCCTAGACCAGTAGTTCCTAACCAGGGGTGACTTTGCCCCTGACAAGATATTTGGCAATATCTAGAGACATTTTTGGTTGTCAGAATGTGTGTGTGGGAGGCTGGAGTTGACATTAGAAATCAGTAGATAGAAGCAAGGGATGCTGCTAAACATCCTTTAATACACAAGGTAGCCCCCCCAAAACAAAGAATTATCTGGTTCCAAATGTCAGTAGCACTAAGGTTGAGAAACCTTGATCTAGACTAGAGCAAAAATCCTCTAAGGAGTCTTTAATCTAGTTGGATAGACCAGATGTTAACAACAACAACAAAAAAGAGCCATCCTGTGCACAGTGTTGCTATGTTCTCCTTGCCCCCCTCAACCTGAACCTGGCTGGGGCCCAGGGTTTGCTACTTCCAATGCAGAGAAGTATACCAACCATGTGGCACATTCCAAGTGCTCTAGAAGGAAGGGAGTAACCTAGAGTGGAGCTGCACTCTGCAGTTCCCAGGAAGAAATCCAAAGAAGGTGGGCTAGATAATGACCAAATCTCCATTTAACTTATATCCGTGTTGCCTATTTTATAAAAAGCAATGTGCTGTGCACACAGGGAGATTTCAATCCATGAGAGAGATGACTGAGAAATGATAACTTCCAAAAATATACATATATTATTCACTTGATTTATCCAACTGGCCTCTATCTTAACTACCCAAATTTCATTATACAGATCTAGATAATAAACAGCATTTTGTAAGTACTCTTTCTTCAACTTCAGAGATGGAAATTTCCTTGCTATTTGTTGGTTTTCCCCCTTTACTGTATACTTCTCATTTAAGAGCCCTGTAAAGTTCATAACTCCAAAGTTGTCTTTTGAGATAAGAGCCAAAGCTGCTGAAAGCCAGAGAAATATTCCAGTTTACTGTGCAACCCATATGAAGACCAACCTCAAATCTCTTTTATCACTTGGTGGATTTGATTCACAACTTATTTCATTTAGAATAGAAAACCCCCCAAAAAACCCTTAGCAAATTTAATCCCAGTAGCATCTTAGAGTACTTTAGAATATAATAGCCATAAATTGGTTAACCAGATGAAAGATTGTATGTTTTATCCTAGTGCTATAAACCTCAAAATTCCCTAGTAAAAAACATTAAAGTATCATTAGGGACATAAAAAGATTCTGTTAAAGTGGTATCCTGGTGTTTCAAATTTATTCTTTCATTGATAGCATTTGAAATCAATGTTACTTTGTGAGGTTTAAGCAGTTTTCTCTCTAACTGGTAATAGGGTATACACTGTGAGACTCTAAGAGCAGGAGGGTGGAGGTTGGGAGATACTGTGAGATCACCTGATTCAACCTTATGGTTTTACAGATGAAGAAAATGGAGACTGAGATAAAAATAGGGTTTTGTCACAGCAAAAAATGAGGATTGTATCCCAAACCTTTGGCAAGAAAATTTCCTTTCCTATCAAGCATTCTCCAGTAGAAGAAATCCAAGGTGCTTCTTGTCACCTTAATGTAATTGACTCCTCATCACATTTTGGTTGATTCGTTCTTGGAATTTAAATGAAAGATAGAATATAATTGTAGACTCCTAAACCCAGGGATGTTATTGATGATAAGTAGAATTATGAGTACCTCACTCTCCAGCTGTCTGTTATTCATTCAACTATCTATAACTACGTGCTAGTAACTGTGCAAGACAAAGGGATATATGAATGCATAGAACCAACAAGTCCCTATCCTCATGAAGCTTACATTGTATTGGAAGAGGCAAATAAAATAAGATAATAAACATAATAATTGTGGAGCTTAATAAAGGCTATGAAATCAATAGATTGTGATAAGACAGAGATTGTCTGGGGATGAGTGGGCTGCAGGGATAAGGGGAGGCTGAGCTTTTTCAGAGAAGGTGGTCCAGGATGGCCTTTCTTGAGAGGTAATATCTGAGGTGAGACTAGAAGGATGGGAAGTTTCTGCCAGGAAAGGAAAACATCAGGCAGAGAGAATACCAAATGCAAAGGCAGTAATGAGGTAATGGCTTAGTGTGTTTGAGGAACAGAAAGAGAGCCATGTGAACCATTCAGTTCATAGTGAGTGAGGGAAAGCTGGATAAGAGATAACTTTTAAGAGAAAATCAGGGGATCAGATCATGTAATGCCTCATAAGCTGTGACTAGTACTTCTGATTTTATAAATCTGTATAGTCTATACAAATTATAATGTGTATAGAACAAACATAAAAGTAATTTGTGACATCAGGGACTTCCATGGTGGTCCAGCAGTTAAGACTCTGTGCCTCCACTGCATGGGGCATGGGTTCAATCCACGGAACTAAGATCCTGCATACTATATGGGGTGGCCAAAAAATAAAAAAAAATTAAAAAAATAGTCATCTGTGACATCAGATAAAATAGTGGAGTGAAGTCTTCTAAAAATCCACTTGTCAATAAAAACAACAAGAATATGGAAAACATTGCCATTAGCAACTTTTCCAGAAGTCTAGAAATTAACAAACGACCTATAGAAATCTGAGAAGCATGTGTTCAAGAAAAATGGCTGAACATTGGTGAGAATAGTAAGCTTTGTGACCTTTTAATTTGCCCTATTCCCACCCCACGCTCATCTCTGCATTAGCTTTGAAAATGAGCAGATTACAATGGCAATTAAAATCTGCAAGCTGGCTGCCTCTAGAGGGGACAGAACAGAGTTGAGCTCTTTCAGAGCCCCACTCTAAGAGAATTATGATAATTTTGCCTCTCTGGTGGTTTATTGGAAGAACTGACTCATAAGACTGACTTTATTAGATCTGACTTGGAGCTCATCCAGTGTGGACAGCCTTTACCCTGAGAGTATTTGTTGAAAGCAGGTGGAGGCTTTCATTATCATCATCATCATCAGCATCAGCATCAGCATCATTGCAGCAGCCTTACCTGGTAAATATCAATTGGGGCAAACAATAAGCTAACCAAAAATCTTAAAGAGAGAAAAGCTGAGGAATGAGAAGTTTATAGAGGACTTTGAAAGTCTCTGACATATTACTGGGAACCTAGAAGACCACACATATATATGAAGCTGTGCACATGCCTGGGTCTATGTACATGTTCAGAAAAGATCTGAGAAGAGCCTAAGCTCCATCTCTGGCTGACCATGAGGCTCTGTGTAAGCAGGAACTGAAGGCTAAGTCAGAGTTGTAAATTTTCAGGCTGAGTTGAAGGCATGACCCAGCATACACACACACAGTTCCTCAACAAGGCTGGGAGGTTTGTTGGTTTGATGCATTTAAGGAAATCTCTGCCCTTTCACCAGCTTACCACTAATATAACCGAGCAGAGATTTCAGTGGCCACACAAAGAATATAGGTTCTAGAGAATTAGATCAGAAAAGTTACCAACCAAACAACCAAACAACAACAACAAAAATACCCTTAAAAATGCAAAAGAGTTTATTTCCATATGTGCCACCTTATAGTGTTTAAAATGTTTGGTTTTCAAAAGGAAATTACAAGATATACCTAAAAACAAGAAAGTATGGCACACATATAGGGAAAACACAAAACAAAACAAAACAACTGTCTCTTAGGGAGCCCAGACATTGGACTTGCTAGATGGGACTTAATGTCAGCTATTTTAATTATGTTCAATGAGCTAAGGGAAACCATGTCTAAACAATTAAAAAATATATAAGAACAATGTTTTAGGAAATGGAAACTACCTATAAAGTGACAAAAATTAAAAAAAGAACCAATAGAAATTCTGGAAAGTGTAATGGCAGAAAAGAAAATTTAACTAGAGGGGCTCAAAAACAGATTTGGACAAGCAGAAGAAAGTCAGAAAACTTGAAGATGGGTCAATTGAGGTTCTGCAATCTTTAGAACAAAAAGAAAAAGGAATGAAGAAAAATAACCAGAGCTAAGAGACCTGTGGAAAACTGTCACATATACCAACGTATGCATAAGGGGGTCCAAGAAGGAGAGGAGACAGAAAGGGGTCAGAAAGAATATTTGAAGAAATAATGGCCAAAATTCCCCAAATTTGATGAAAAACACTAATCTATACATCCAAGAAACTCAATAAACTCTACATAGGATAAAATATAAGAGATCTATACCTAGACACATCATAATCAAACTCTCAAAAGACAAAGACATAGAGTCTTGAAAGCAGCAAGAGAGAAGTGACTCCTCACATAGAAGGAATTCTCAATAAAATTGACAGCTGATTTCTCTTGAGAAACTATGGAGGCCAGAAGGCAGTGAGATAACATATTCAGAGTACTGAAAGAAAAATCTGTCAACCAAGAATTCTCATATCCAACAAAACTGCCCTTCAGAAATGAAGGAGAAATTAAGATATTTGCAGATAAATAAAAACAGAGAATTCATTAGCAATAAACCTGGCCTGCAAGAAATACTAAAATAAGTCCTTCAGACTGAAATGAAAGGACACTAGACAGTAAGTAACTTGTATCCATATGTAACTACATAGGTAAATAGAAGGCAACATAAATGCATTATTTGTAACTCTTTTTCCTATATAATTTAAAATAAAAAGACAGTTGCATAAAACAAAAGCTATGAGTCTGTGTTGATGGGCACCCAATGTAGAAAGATGTAATTTGTATGACAATTACAACACAAAAGATGGGAAAAGGAATAGAGCTGTATAGAAACAGTGTGTTTGTAAACTATTGAAATTCAGTTGATATTAATATATCAAAGATACACATGTAAGAATTAAAATTATAAAATTCTTAGGTATAAAAACAATATTAGGGGCTTCCCTGGTGGCGCGGTGGTTGAGAGTCCGCCTGCCGATGCAGGGGACGTGGGTTCGTGCCCCGGTCCGGGAGGATCCCACGTGCCGCGGAGCGGCTGGGCCTGTGGGCCATGGCCGCTGAGCCTGCGCATCCGGAGCCTGTGCTCCGCAGTGGGAGAGGCCACAGCAGTGAGAAGCCCACGTACTGCAAAAAAAAAAAAAAAAAAAAAAAAAACAATATTAGAAGCAACCAAAGAGAAAGATAGGTGTATTAGACAATCAAAATTAAAACATTTTTGGGCTTCCCTGGTGGCGCAGTGGTTTAGAGTCCGCCTGCCGATGCAGGGGACACGGGTTCGTGCCCCTATCCCGGAAGATCCCACATGCCGCGGAGCGGCTGGGCCCGCGAGCCATGGCCGCAGAGCCTGTGTGTCCGGAGCCTGTGCTCCGCAACGGGAGAGGCCACAGCAGTGAGAGGCCCGCGTACAGCAAAAAAAAAAAAAAAAATTAAAACATTTTTGCATCAAGGACACTATTAAGAAAGTGCAAAAGCAGCCCACTAAGTAGGAGAAGATATTTGTAAATCATATATCTGATAGGGGTTGAGTTACCACAAATATAGGAACTCTTACAAATCATCAATAAAAAGACAAATAACCCAATTTTAAAAATGGATAAAGGATTTGAATAGATAGTTCTCCAAAGCAGATATACAAATGTCCAATAAGCATGTGAAAAGATGCTAAATATCATTAATTAGTAGGGAAATGCAAATCAAAACTCCAATGAGATACCATTCATCCCCAGTAGGATGGATATAACCAAAAAGACAGAGAGTAGGAAGTGTTAATGAGGAGATGGAAAAACTGGAACCCTTGAACGTTACCAGTATGAATGTAAAATTGTTCAGCTACTTGGGAAAATAGTCTGGCAGTCCCTCAAATATTAAACACAGAGTTACCATATGACCCAGTAATTGCATTTCTAGGTATATAACCAAGAGCATTGAAAACATATGCCATGTAACATTTTGTACATGAATATTTATAGGAACATTATTCATAAAAGCCAAAAATGGAAACAACTCGAATGTCTATCAGCTGTTGAATGGATAAACAAAACGTGGCATATGATACAATGGAATATTTTTAGCTATAAACAAGGAATGAAGTACTGATACATACAACAGTATGGATGAACCTTGAAAATATTATGCTAAGTGAAGGAAACTAGATGCAGATGCCACTTATTGTATGATTCCATTTGTATGAAATTTCTGGAGAGACAGAAAATAAGTTAGTGGTTCCCAGGGGCTGGGGTGGGGAGAGGGGAAGGAGGAATGGAGAGTGACTGCTAATGAGTATAGGGTTTCTTTTGGAGTGATGCAAAATTCTGGAATTAGATAGTGATGATGTTGTACAACTTTGTGAATATACTAAAACACACTGGATTGTGCATTTTAAAAGGGTGAATTGCATGGTATGTGAATTATGCCTTATTAAGAAAATGCAATTTGCACTATGGGAGCCTATCACTGACCAGGTCCAAGGAAGGGTTTTTACTAATATATTCACCGAGATGGACTGATTCTTCATGAAACAGTCAACAAAATAGTGTGGATATGGATAAATCTGTTTCATTTAGTTTATAACTTAAGAATTCGGTATAATCAGATCAACATGGAAATTGGTTATCCTAAGTTCTCTTTAGCTCAGCCGTCATTAGGGCATGGTAAACAGATTTAACATTTCATGCTAATTCTAATTGGAAGTGGCTGCCTAGATTGTTGTGTTAAAAAGGATTCTGAGGCTCAGTTCAGACTTTATAGGAAATTGGTAATAATTGCTGTGGGGTAGTGTTGGCTCACATGTCATAGTATTACTGCTTCTGTAAGTCATTTTGTGACTTGGGACAGATGTCTTCAAAACATATAGTAGACAGATTTTCGGATAGCTGTGTTGAGTGATCCTTAAACATCACTTAGTTTTTAAAGCTTTGTGATTATATGAAGTAATGATTCAATTCGACATCTTTCAATAATATGATATATACAATTTAAAAAAGAATTTAAAAAATAAGCAATGTCAGTCTCAAGCATGCACAGTCTGAAATATTTGAACTGGAAGAGTATATAAATAGCTGTGGTCGATGATCTTGCCTTGTTCTTTTCTAAATACAGTGCTTCTCAGTGCTAGCATTTAATTATGCACTGTACTTGGATAAAAATGGGCATTAGGAAAGATTAGCTCTATGATGGGTCCTAAATATGGCTTAAATCTTTGCTACTGCAATTGGGAAACTAACAACCCACAGATGAATGCTCATTTCTTATGGAAGTGCATTGGGATATATTTGCTCTTGTATTATTTGAAGACAGAGCCACATGCAATCAGTACAAACTTTAACACACGACAAGATGGATGCTGCAATCTTGTAAGGGGTCTCTATTTCCAGACAAAATGTCCCAGAAATTGTTTCAACTCACTTGCTTTGCCACTGTTTTACCAAAGACTATACCCTAGTCTGCTGATTCCTTAGAGTAGCAAATTTCAAGCTTTCTTCTCCCTCAATATATGGAGCATATGATATTCAAATGCGTGATATACTTCCATCTGGGTATGCACAAGTTTCCACGGGGATAGAAATTTCCTCTGCCTCTAATGCAAGAATAATGATGATGATAGTAACAGAAATTACTAATATCTGTGTAGCACATACTATGTGTCAGATGCTGTTGTTAAGAACTTTGTATATATTAATGCATTTAATTCACACCATCCCTATGAGATAGTATTATTATTACTCCAAATTCTATGATGAGGCACAACAGAGGCACAGAGAGGTTAAAGAACTTGCCCGAGATTTACATCTAATAAGTAGAAGATCTAAGATTCAAAAGCAGACTGTCTGCTCCAGTGACCATCTTTCTAACCAATAGGCATACTGCCTCTTAGATATGTGCTAATGAGAGCTCTTAGCATAAGGATGACTGTAAATCCACCTTGGTGAATAAAAAGGGAAGTGATTTATAAACTCGTAGTTTATCTACTGACAGCAATGAATTATTATAGATAGGTCTTGGAAACTACCTTACAGAGGACTGTGACCCCGATGTGTCACGATATTGTGGTTCAGAAGCCATGGCCTTGAGTATCACTCCCACATCCCTGACTTGGAAGTCCAGTACTCATCTGTCTAACCAAATCTCTTCTTTCGTATGGTGTTCTCCACCCCTTACCATCTCTTGTATCAGTGAGCCCTCTAATCTAAATAAAGATGGATTTTCTTACTGTTACTCACTATGCTGTTGACTATTCCCTTTTGTTCCAGAGATCTTATCCCTGATCAACTTATTATATTTATACATAAGATGTACTTATCCCACTACCAGAAAATAATCTCTGTTCATTCTGTTCTAGTCTAAACACAACGGGGACATCACATCCAGCTAAGAAGCTGATGTTATTTATTCTTTGCTCTGCCCATAAGTCACCTTCACTTTAGAGGTACCTGCTCCTCCCTCCCTCTGATAAGCCGACTCCCAAGGTGCTCCCAGCCACAGGGGTGCACACAGGACTCACCTGGGCATAACAAAGTGTTCTCAGTCACAGTGTTCTAGGGATAGGAACACAATCTAAGTAAGACCCACTGCAATTCTCCCCTGAGATTTTTTTTTTTTTTTTTTTTTTTTTTTTTTCTTTCTTTTTGTGGTATGCAGGCCTCTCACTGTTGTGGCCTCTCCCGTTGCGGAGCACAGGCTCCGGACGCGCAGGCCCAGCGGCCATGGCTCACGGGCCCAGCCGCTCCGCGGCATATGGGATCCTCCCAGACCGGGGCACGAACCCGTATCCCCTGCATCGGCAGGCGGACTCTCAACCACTGCGCCACCAGGGAGGCCCCCTGAGATTTTTTTTTAACTGAAATTGTCTGACAAGAAAGAACTTTCTTTGGTCTCTTGCTACATAACTCTGAGTATAAAAGCTACATATAAATGATTATAAATTTCTGGGGACGTCAGATTTGAGAAGGAAGCCAAAACCTAGGATAAAAAGCAGAAAAGAGAAAGAGCTCATGTGTCATTTAAGGGCCTGGTTCCAGCTGTCTCTTCATTTTCTCTTCTTGAGATGTGATTATATGAGACAACACATCCCTCACCTTATGCATAAACTGGTTGAATTTGGGCTTCTGTCACGTTCAACGAAGAGATTTAACTCATAAAGACTGACACTGAAAGGGATGTTGACATATAGGAATAGTGCCATAATGGAACAAAAAAGCAGAAAACTCGGCCACACAAAGGAAGATTGCAAGATGTTTAATCAGAACAGAAGCTTTGGAGTAGCCATCTTTAAATATCAAAAAGACTAAGTACTAGATATCTGTACTGTGTAACAAATTATCCCCAAACCCGGGGGCGTGAAACAATCACTGTGTGTTATCTCATACAGTTTCTGATGGTCAGGAATCTGGGAGCGGATTCCTCAAAGTCTCTCATGAAGTTGCAGTAAAATGTTGGCTGTGACTGCAGTCACCTGAAGACTTGGCTGACAATGGAAGATCCACTTCCAAAACAGCTCACCCACAAGGCTTTTGGCCGGAGGATTCAGTTCTTTGCCATGTTGACGTCTCCATAGGGCTTCTTGAGTGTCCTCACGACACGGCAGCTGGTTTTCCCCAGATTGATTAATCCAAGAGAAAAAGACGGAAATGGCAATGACTTTTATGACCTAGTCTTGGAAGTGACATTCTGCAGTTTCTGTAATATTCTGTTGGATACATAAGTCAGCCCTATTCACTGTGGGGGGAGACTACACAAGGGCATACATACCCTTTATTTATTATGAGGCAGGGATCATTGGGGGTCATCTTGGAGGCTGGATCTCACAGGCCATCACTTGGCAGAGACCTTGAATGTATTTCACATGGATTCAGAAGGGGAACTGGCCACCAGTGGAAGATTTCAGTAGATTCTGACTCCATACAAGTGAAGTCAGTATCGGATAGGGATGACCCTGAAGCAAAACAAAACAAAACACCCACTACATCTGAATGTACTGTGTTCCCTAATGTTGAAAGGAATAGCAGAGATCACTATTTTAAGTGATATTAAAGAGAGGATCTTAACTTTACATGGGCTCTAAAAGAAGGGGTTATAGTAGTAGAAGACTTCTGGGATTTCTTTTATTCCTAACATTTAAAAATCTAACAATAAGGGCTTCCCTGGTGGCACAGTGGTTGAGAGTCCGCTTGCCGATGCAGGGGACGCGGGTTCGTGCCCCGGTCCGGGAGGATCCCACATGCCGCGGAGCGGCTGGGCCCGTGAGCCGTGGCCGCTGAGCCTGCGCGTCCGGAGCCTGTGCTCCGCAACGGGAGAGGCCACAACAGTGAGACCCGCGTACCTAAAAAAAAAAAAAAATCTGACAATAGTCCACAGCTATATCTTTCTTCATTTAACTCCTAAAACACCTTTTATGAAATGCTGTGAGACCCTGCCCATATCTTCTCGGCCTACTCCGGGGGTTATGGGTAGACAGTTTCCACATATGATTTCTGTATCTTCTCTCTCTGAGGTTGTTTTCTGTCCCAGAAAACCCCTCATCTAATGAAGGACAGGAGTTATAAGTGTCCCAACTTCCCTGCCCCTCTGATAGGATAACTCTAAGCCATAAGGTCCCCAAGGACCCACAGTGATATCCCTCTAGTTAACACATCGATTACTGACTTATATCACTTCTCTTTCTTAGTTCCTCACTCCCCACTTCCTGGAATCACCAACACATTAAGCTATTCATGTCCAAATGCTTCTCTCAGGTCTCTTTTTGGAGGAACTTAAACTGAGATATCCCTCTATTCCAAATCTTACAACTGAGTGTTCTATTTCATAGTTCTGGTTATTTTGATATAAACACACTCACTATATAAACCTCCTAGTCTTGAGCAATATATTTTATGTTTTTTGTTTTCTCACACCCCAGTTATAGGCTCCAATTCATACATAGGCCGGAGGAGAAATCCCATCATTGTTGGTAGCTCAGAGCAGCATGCTGGCACTGGATTAGAAATTACAAGACCCGATGTCTAGCAGTTATGTTTCTCTCTAGCCATGTGACCTTCTGCAAGACACTTGACATCCCTGGGGATCAGTTTGCTCCCATTTAATTAAATGCTGATCTAAATCACTGGTCCTTAAATATTTTGAACCTTTTAAAAACACCAGTACAAGTTTTATACTGTTTCCCTGGAGAAAAACTAAGGTACATGAACATGAATGAATCTGTGCATAATTTCTGGTTATTAATGAGGCCACTGAAGCCTATCCATGGCCTCTAGGTAGAGCTCTATGGATCCCATGTTATAATTTTCTGGTCTAGATGCTCTTTAACTTCTCTATAAATTCCAGCACTTATGATTCAATGAGTAATTGATTAAAGAGATAATGATTTCTTCTAGACTAAGATTTCTCAGTAAAGCAACCTTCCAGCTAAAATCCAGCTGCTTTATTAAACCTGACATTAGATTCAATATCCAATCTATTAGAAATTCATACTTGTTCTCTCAGTTACTGTAGCTTCTCTGGAAAAAAGAGTGCCGAGAGTCACAAGAAAGAGTCTCTCTCAGGCCAAAGCCATATCAACAGCTGGTATTTTTCTTAATCTGATGAACTACTTCCAGAAAACATATGATTTCCTAAAATAAACTTCTTCACCTGACCAAACTGCTCAGAAGGACGAGTAAGGCAGGAAATTCAATCCCACTTCTCAGGAGTAGAAATATCTCTGTATTACTTCGATTGAGTCTGGCTGAAGTCTCCTCTCTGTTATCACAAAGGAAATCGATCTTAAATTGGGACCTAGAAGAGTATAGGAGGGAACAATGTTTCAGGCCGTATAAGATACCCCATTTCATGTACCACATAGCTTTCTCCAAAATCAGCAGCTTTTTCCATAGTCTTCTTGTTGGCTGTCGCAAATGAACATATCTGAGTTGTGGGATTTATTATAGTTGGGTCTTTGGAAGAGGTTATAACCAAATCCACTCAAAATCTCAACTAAGAACATATAAGCCATTTTCCTTTTCTTCTTACAATATTATTTAGTCTGCCTCTTCTCTGTGGTACCCCCCAAAGAAATATCAATCCAAATTCTTATGGAGCTGCCCCACAGAGCTTCAGAGGATGAAAATCTAGTTTTGAATGTTTAGAAGATAGTTAGCAACAGAATCTAGCCATGGGCCCTTGTTTTTCATCTAGTTAGAAGGCTTCTATGATTGCTACTCATCCTAAGCAGTGTCTGAATATTTAATTTGACTTGAATGAAAACAAAAGAAGCTTGCATTTATGCAAGCAAAGATGTGGTAATAATTGTTACTTTTATTTTTTTATTTTATTTTTTTTTTGCGGTATGTGGGCCTCTCACTGTTGTGGCCTCTCCCGTTGCGGAGCACAGGCTCCGGACGCGCAGGCCCAGCGGCCATGGCTCACGGGCCCAGCGGCTCCATGGCATGTGGGATCCTCCCGGACCGGGGCACAAACCCGCATCCCCTGCATCGGCAGGCAGACTCTCAACCACTGCGCCACCAGGGAAGCCCTAACCAGTCATTTTTAAAGAACTGGTTTATTTCTATTAAGGTGTGGTGATTTCAACATGCAGCATTGGCTTAAACTTTTAAAATAACAAGTTGTCAACGTATTTAGCCCAATTGCTTCAACTGGGGACAATAAGCACAAGATCGGAATAATGTAGAGGTTCTGAGCATGAATTTAGAGATAACTAAACTTGAAGTCAAGTGCTTGATTTATATATATATCAGCCAAGTGACCTTGTGTGAGTTGCCTAACATCTGTGAGTCTCAGTTTTCTCAACTGGGAACACTTTTCCCCTTGAAGGGTTGTGGAAGGGTTCAACAAGGTAGTGTATGTAACATCCTCAGCAGTGCCTGGAGCACAGCAAACATTCAAGTAGTTAATGTTGTTGTCTTTATTTGAAATATGTAGTAATTTTAATGTTATATATTTTTTAATGTAATAAATAAATTTCCCCAAAAGGAGATGTAGCAAACTGCTTATTTCCACTTTGGCAAAGTTCTGGCTCTGGATGGGTAGTTTAGGGGGTCAACTGCTCTAGACAGCGGCTGAACATGTAGTCTGTAGAGCAGGGACAAGCAGGAGATAAGAACAGGTGTCGGCAGATACCCTATTACAGCAAAGAAATACTCACCACACAGTGTACAACTAGAGTAGCCTAAAAGGAACCCTTAAAAAAAATAAAGACAAAACTAGAACAATACCAGGCATAGGCACTTCTGTTCCACAGAGCCCTACCTCAAGCACAGAGGACATTATATTTAAATACCGAGCTGGTAGACTCCCTCTCACCAGTGGGATCCTGGGCAAGAACTGGGGGTGGGGGATCTTAGCCTGAAGCTACATGATGATCATCTGTTTGAGAGGTTTCATTTGAGGCTCCTGAGTTGAGCCAGATTCTATACTATCTGTGAAATCTCTGGTCCTGTTCCGTTCCACCCAGACTTTCTTGCTTCCCTCTCTCTACTCATATAGAATTTTATACATCTCCACTGACCACTCATCTCAATGGCTTTAAATGTCTCTTTACACAGACATCTCCCTTAGACTGTAAATTATAAGATCAGCTATCATGCTTGTTTTATTTACTTCCTCTTTATCCCATTGGTGAGAGAAGAATTCCCATCCTAGGTTTGCGGGGATGACTGAACACAGGCTAGCTGACATTGGACACATGCGATTGAGAGCTGTTTATTAGTCACTTGTATTCACAGTCTGGTGAAGGCTGCTGCATGCCATGCAAAGCCATACAGGAGCAGAGTGAGCAAACAGGCATTGTGAGAGGCAGGTTTTGCAGTACTGAGGGTGACGTGCCCCTTAATGTTTGTGAGAGGATATGGTTAGCTTGTTTGAATAATCTGTGGGCTAGCAGGCAACTGAAACTTGCTACTCAGAGATAATCGGGAATGATGCCTCTTCCCCTTGGCAAGGACGGTTGTTTGGCTGGGGGACCTTATCTGTGGGAGGAGATAGGGAGGGCAACTTTTGGTTAGGCCCTTGGAGACTCTCCTGTGGATGGATGTAGGTAATGTATTACCTGGCTGAAGTAGTGAACAGGAACAACCAATAAATGGAGGCAGCTTCAGGAGAACAAAACCAGGCAATAGCCCTAGGCCAGTGTTCCACAAAACAGGATCTCCAACACCTACCGCAGAATCACCTGGGATCCTGTTAGAAATGCAGGGCCCTGGTGCCCTTACCAATCCTGCTAGATCAGATTCTCTTGGAAGTTATACAATGTGAGGAATCCAGTTGCAGAGAATGAATATTTTATTAAGCTCCCCAAGTGATTTTTTTGCACACTGGATTTTAAGAACCACTGCCCTGGGCATATTCGGGGGGCAGAAAACATGCCCTGGGAATACCCAGGAGGTAAACAGATTCACCTAGGGCTCTAGCTACTCCCCTGCAACAGTAGAATTGACTTAGATGTCTCAGTACTATGTACTATGTGATCAGTAACCGCAGAAGCTTTGTGGTCATTTGCCACTGTGTCCTCTGTTACCCATTCCGTTCTTCAGTCCTCTTCTTCCCTCCCTCCCTCTCTCTCATCCTTTTCTCCTCCCTCCCTCCCTCCCTCCCTCCCTTCCTTCCCCACTGTTCCTCACTGCTTCTCTATTTTCTTTCTTTCTTTCCTTCTCTAGACATTTATTAACATCCACAATGTGCAGGCATTGTGCTAACTAATATGAGAGGTAAAAGATGTCATTTATTGATTCCTACCTTCTAGGAACTTAAATCTACATGGGGAGATAACACTAATACATCAATAGGATTTAAGGTGAACTATTCTCAGATCCCCAAGGGAAATGTATCTTGAGCATTTAAAGAATGAAAGAATCCCATCTGCCTGGGACAGGATAAGTGTAGAATCAGGGAAGTCTTCCTGAAAGAGGGGCCCTTTATAGAGCCCTTAAATAGGTGCAATTTGGACATAGGGAAAGAGGCATCCAGAGTGGAAGAGACAAAGACAGAGGATGTAGAGATTGGGGGCCAAGTAGGACCAATTCTCCTTGGCTAGAGTAGCCGTATTGAAGGCAAGTAGCAGAGCTTTGGGTGAAAAAGTTTGGCCCTTCCTAACACTCCCTAGGCTTCAAGGAGAATTTGTTTTAGTCATTGCCCTAAAATGTCCTAGAGCTTTGTTCAATAATACTCCACTAAGAAGGAAAAAGAAATATAGAAAAGCTGTCCAATACTTATGAATGTGAGGTGGAGAGATTGTGCTATACTGAGTTTTAGCAAATTTAAAGAAAAAAATGGTTTGAGGAAAGAATAGCAATGACATTTACATTAGTTGTAGCTAATGTGCATTGATTGGATTAAAACATGACATTATGAATGAAAAAAAAGGTGTCTGTTGGAAAATAAAATGCCATTGCTTTCAGGGAGGGGAAGGGAAATAAAGTAAGCAGCCTGGATTCTGTTTTGCTTGAATGCTCTGGGTTTAGTGGGAATAGGGTCATTGATTTAAGCTCTTCCCTTAAAATGCGTTAATAAAACAGTTTTAAAGTTAAATAGAACCCATTTGGGACTTTTCTTCCCAAGGATGTATTATTTGTACATGCATAATGCATATATACTCAAAACCCGCCTCAGTTCATTTTAAAAGCAGAGTTTCTATGCAAAACAATTTATCCATTGCACTGCACAATTGAAAAATATCTGCTTGTTTTTACAAGGAGCCACGTTCTGTGAATCAATGCAGGTAATAAATTACTATCACTGTCACTTTCAAAGCTACAAGGCATGGTCTCAACCTATGCCAGAGATACAGCTAAGCTGAGTGGCTCTGTCTTTGGGCTAACTGTTCTCTGGCTAAAGAACCCCAGGTATTACAGGGAACTGAGAGTTCCTTCTGTTGGTGGACTCAGGGTGTTGTAGGGCAGCTGCTAAATTCTGGGTTACAGCTCCAAATGAAAAAAAAAAATCCCGATCATAAAAATCTTGCTATCAGGTGAAAAGTACACATGCTTTCTACACTAGGTAAACATTTTCCTGAGCTGGAGACTCACATAAATATAAACTTAAAAAGGAAACCTGCTTGAATGTTTTTTCTTCTTCCTAATTTTGTAAAAATGTATGACTCGCTCCCTTTTCTCTTCCCTGCTGCTGGCAGCGCATACACTTGAAAAGGTATGTTTTATTCAGGAGAACAAAACAGGCAGGGACATAAGACTTTGGTGAATAATAAATTGATTTTGACTTGGCCTTTTAGCTCATTATGAATCTTTAAAATGGTGAAATGTGATTCTCTTCCTTCTCTGCAGAACTCCCAGTCATATGCTGGGATGATGGGGTTGGAGCTAGGAGGTTTAATATCCAGAAGGGAAAGCTGGGATTAAAGGGAAATCTTGAGCTTGGAGTCAGAGGATATAATGTTGTGCTTCTATTCACCATTCATTTCGTCCATTCATCCACCCATCTGCCCATTTGTCCTTTCTTTGTAATGGTTAAAATCATTACCATTGGCTTTGGAGGCAGTCAGTGAGAATTCAAAGCCTGGCTCTACCGTTTAAGACCAGTATGATGTTGAGCAGCTCCTTGAAGACTCAGTGTCCTCATCTGTAAATGGGTAACATTAATACCTACGTTTCAGGTTGTGAGGGATAAATTAGATACGTAAAAAAGGAACTTAAATTTTGTTCGGTGGTTGGCACTAGTAGATTTTCAATAAATAGTAGCTTTAACTCAACTGATGTGTATTAATAATCTACTCTGTGCCACAGACTAGACTGGATGTAGTGTGAATCTCATATAGAGCTGTTACTCAAGAGCTTTATAGTTTAATATAGGAGATAAAATGTGACTTCGAGTAAGGTTGGAAATGATGAGATTGGTAAGAAATGATCAGATATAGGACTGTGCTACTTCAGAAGCAGTTGACCTTACTTCCAGCTGTGGGGAAAAGGTAAGGCCCTGTGGAAAGGGTGTTACTAGAGCTGGATTTAGAGGATATGCAGGGTTTATAATGAAAGAGTTTAGCAGGAGAAGGATTCTATCACATCTACCTATTGTAAATCTGCTACTGTAATGGAACTCCACATTCATTATTTCACTGAATCCTCACTACAGTTTATACCATGATTGGGTATACTGTAGTGACTGACAATATTATGCCATCTTGCTGCAGTTTATAGAGGCAAGATGACATACCCAAGTTTACACAAACAGGTTTAAAACCTAGTTACTTCCTCAATTATGTAAAGATAAGAATAGCATCCACCTTGAAAGATGTCTGTGATCATTAAATGAAGAAGTACATCAGAAGGTCTAGCAAAATGTAAATGTACAAGTACTAGGTAGGATATTGTTTGGGGGATGAAGCTGATAATGATCATTGTGAAGCTGTTAATGATGTGGTGAGGTCACAAATCTTATTCAATTTTGTCTGACTTTGAACACTATATTCTTTTCATGGGCTTTGAAAATGGAGAAAACTATGAAGAAATTGGTTGAGTGGGTACTTGCGCAAATCAGTGGAGGGAACACTTCTTATTACAAGGAATGCCTAGACCTCCTCTGGGCAGAGGTCTTTCTCATGGAATGTCAGCAATAGGAAATACCTCAGAGATTGTCCAACTTTATTGTTTTCAGATAGGAATTTAAGGTTCAGAATAGTTAAGTCACTTTCCCAGGGTAACATAGCTCGTTAGAAGCAGATCTTGGTTAAAGCCATAGCCTTGAGTTCTAAATCTACAGAGGTGCTTTTCCTAAATTATGGATGATTAGCGTCCTTTAAAGTCTAACTCAGCCTTCATCCCTTCTCTCCACTAATTGTTTCTCTTACACAGTGTTGTCTAATAGAAGAAGTACAATCCACAAATGTGAACCATGTGGTAATTAAAAATCTTTCAGTAGCCATAATTTTAAAAGTAAAGAGTAAGGGGAGACCTTCAAGATGGCGGAGGAGTAAGATGCAGAGATCACCTTCCTCTCCACAAATACATCAGAAATACATCTACATGTGGAACGACCCCTACAGAACACCTACTGAAACGACGGCAGAAGACCTCAGACCTCCCAAAAGGCAAGAAACTCCCCACGTACCTGGGTAGGGCAAAAGAAAAAAGAATAAACAGAGACAAAAGAATAGGGATGGGACCTGCACCAGTGGGAGGGAGCCGTGAAGGAGGAAAGGTTTCCACACACTAGGAAGCCCCTTTGCGGGCGGAGACTGCGGGTGGCGGAGTGGGAAGCTTCGGAGCCTCGGAGGAGAGCGCAGCCACGGGGGTGCGGAGGGCAAAGCGGAGAGATTCCCGCACAGAGGATCGGTGCCGACCGGCACTCACCTGCCCGAGAGGCTTGTCTGCTCACCCGCCGGGGCTGGTGGGGGCTGGGAGCTGAGGCTCGGGCTTCGGAGGTCAGATCCCAGGGAGAGGACTGGGGTTGGCTGCGTGAACACAGCCTGAAGGGGGTTGGGCATCACAGCTAACTGGGAGGGAGTCCGGGAAAAAGTCTGGACCTGCCTAAGAGGCAAGAGACCATTGTTTCCAGGTGCGCAAGGAGAGGGGATTCAGAGCACTGCCTAAATGAGCTCCAGACACGGGCCCAAGTTGTGACTATCAGCGTGGACCACAGAGATGGGCATGAGACGCTAAGGCTGCTGCTGCAGCCACCAAGAAGCCTGTGCGCAAGCACAGGTCACTATCCACAACGCCCCTCCCGGGAACCTGTGCAGCCCGCCACTGCAAGGGTCCCGTGATCCAGGGACAACTTCCCCGGGGGATCACACGGCGCGCCTCACGCTGTTGCAATGTCACGCGGGCCTCTGCCGCTGCAGGGTCGCCCAAATTCCATACCCCTCCCCCCCTCCAGCCTGAGTGAGCCAGAGCTCCCTAATCAGCTGCTACTTTAACCCCGTCCTGTCTGGGCAGGGAACAGATGCCCTCAGGCAACCTACACGCAGAGGTGAGGCCAAATCCAAAGCTGAAACCCTGGAGCTGTGTGAACAGAGAAAGGGAAATTTCTCCCAGCAGCCTCAGGAGCTGCGGATTAAATCACAGTCAAGCTGATGTACCCTGCATCTGTGGATTACCTGAATAGACAACGAATCATCCCAAAATTGAGGTGGTGGACGTTGGGAGCAACTGTAGACTTAGGGTTTGCTTTCTGCATCTAATTTGTTTCTGGTTTTATGTTTATATTAGTTTAGTAATTAGAGTTTATTATCATTGGTAGGTTTGTTTATTGATTTGGTTGTTCTCCTATTTTTATATATATATATATATATATATATATTTTTTTTTTTCTTTTTCTCTTTTTGTGAGTATGTATGGGTATGCTTCTTTGTGTGGTTTTGTCTGTATAGCTTTGCTTTTACCATTTGTTCTAGGGTTATGTCTGCTTGTTTTTTTTGTTTTTTTTGTTTTTTAGTATAGTTTTTAGCAGTTGTTATCATTGGTGGATTTGCTTTTTTGGTTTGGTTGCTCTCTTCTTTCTTTCTTTCCTTTTCTTTTTTTAATTACTTTTTAATTTTTAAATTTCTAATAATTTCTTTTACTTTTTATTTTAATAACTTTATTTTATTCCTTCCTTCCTTCCTCCCTCCTTCCTTCCTCCCTTCCTTCCTTCCTTCTCTTCTCTTCTCTTCTCTTTTCTTTTTTTTCTTTTCTTTTCTTTCTCCCTTTACTTCTGACCTCTGTGGCTGATAGGGTCTTTGTGCTCCAGCCAGGTGTCAGGCCTGTGTCTCTGAGGTCAGAGAGCCGAGTTCAGGACATTGGTCCACCAGAGACCTCCTGTCTCCATGTAATATCAAATGGGGAAAGCTCTCCCAGAGATCTCCATCTTAATACTAAGGCCCAGCTCCACTCAATGACCAGCAAGCAACAGTGCTAGACACCCTATTCTAAACAACTAGCAAGACAGGAACACAACCACACCCATTAGCAGAGAGGCTGCCTAGAATCATAATAAGGTCAAAGACACCCCAAAACACACCACCGGACACAGTCCTGCCCACCAGAAAGACAACATCCAGCATCATCCACCAGAACACAGGCACCAGTCCACTCCACCAGGAGGCCTACACAACCCACAGAACCAACTTTAGCCACTGGGGGCAGACACCAAAAACAATGGGAACTATGAACCTGCAGCCTGCTAAAAGGAGACCCCAAACACAGTAAGTTATGCAACATGAGAAGACAGAGAAACACACAGCAGATGAAGGAGCAAGGTAAAAACCCACCAGACCAAACAAATGAAGAGGAAATAGGCAGTCTACCTGAAAAAGAATTCAGAGTAATGCTAGTAAAGATGATCCAAAATCTTGAAAATAGAATGGAGAAAATACAAGAAACTTTTAACAAGGACCTTGAACAACACAATAAATAAAATTAAAAATTCTCTAGAAGGAATCAATAGCTGAATAACTGAGGCAGAAGAATGGATAAGTGACTTGGAAGATAAAATAGTGGAAATAACTACCTCAGAACAGAATAAAGAAAAAAAGAATGAAAAAAATTGAGGACAGTCTCAGAGAACTCTGGGACAACATGAAATGCACCAACATTCGGATTATAGGGGTCCCAGAAGAAGAAGAGATAAAGAAAGGGACTGAGAAAATATTTGAAGAGATTATAGTTGAAAACTTTCCTAATATGGGAAAGGAAATAGTTAATCAAGTCCAGGAAGCACAGAGAGTCCCATACAGGATAAATCCAAGGATAAAATACACCAAGACACATATTAATCAAACTATCAAAAATTAAATACAAAGAAAAAATATTAAAAACAGCAAGGGAAAAACAACAAATAACATACAAGGGAATCCCCATAAGGTTAACAGCTGATCATTCAGCAGAAACTCTGCAAGCCAGAAGGGAGTGGCAGTACATATTTAAAGTGATGAAAGGGAAAAACCTAAAACCAAGATTACTCTACCCAGCAAGGATCTCATTCACATTCAATGAAGAAATTAAAACCTTTACAGACAAGCAAAAGCTAAGAGAATTCAGCACCACTAAACCAGCTTTACAACAAATGCTAAGAGAACATCTCTAGACAGGAAGCACAAGAGAAGGAAAAGACCTACAATAACAAACCCAAAACAATTAAGAAAATGGTAATAGGAACATACATATCAATAACTACCTTAAATGTAAATGTATTAAATGCTCCAACCAAAAGACATAGACTGGCTGAATGGGTACAAAAACAAGACCCGTATATATGCTGTCTACAAGAGCCCCACTTCAGACCTAGGGACACGTACAGATTCAATGTGAGGGGATGGAAAAAGATGTCCCATGCAAATGGAAATCAAAAGAAAGCTGGAGTAGCAATGCTTATATCAGACAAAATGGACTTTAAAATAAAGACTATTACAAGAGACGAAGAAGGACACTTCATAATGATCAAGGGATCAATCCAAGAAGAAGATATAACAATTGTAAATATTTATGCCACCAAAATAATAGCACCTCAATACATAAGGCAAATGCTAACAGCCATAAAAGGGGAAATTGACGGTAACAAAATGATAGTAGGGGACTTTTAACACCCCACTTTCACCAATGAACAGATCATCCAAAATGAAAATAAATAAGGAAACACAAGCTTTAAATGATACATTAAACAAGATGGACTTAATTGATATTTATAGGACATTCCATCCAAAAACAACAGAATACACTTTCTTCTCAAGTGCTCATGGGACATTCTCCAGGATAGATCATATCTTGGGTCACAAATCAAGCCTTGGTAAATTTAAGAAAATTGAAATCGTATCACGTATATTTTCCGATCACAACGCAATGACTCTACACATAAATTACAGGGAAAAAACTGTAAAAAATACAAACACATGGAGGCTAAACAATACGCTACTAAATAGCCTAGAGATCACTGAAGAAATCAAAGAGAAAATCAAAAAATACCTAGAAACAAATGACAAAACACGACGACCCAAAACCTGTGGGATGTAGCAAAAGCAGTTCTAAGAGGGAAGTTTATAGCAGTACAATCCTACCTCAAGAAACAAGAAGCATCTCAAATAAAAAACCTAACCTTACACCTAAAGCAATTAGAGAAAGAAGAACAAAAAAACTCCTAAGTTAGCAGAAGGAAAGAAATCAAAAAGATCAGATCAGAAACAAATGAAAAAGAAATGAAGGAAACAATAGCAAAGATCAATAAAACTAAAAGCTGGTTCTTTGAGAGGATAAACAAAATTGATAAACTTTTAGCCAGACTCATGAAGAAAAAAAGGGAGAAGACTCAAATCAATAGAATTAGAAATGAAAAAGGAGAAGTAACAACTCACACTGCAGAAATACAAAGAATCATGAGAGATTACTACAAGCAACTATATGCCAATAAACTCGACAACCTGGAAGAAATGGACAAATTCTTAGAAAAACACAACCTTCCGGGACTGAACCAGGAAGAAATAGAAAATGTAGACAGACCAATCACAAGCACTGAGATTGAGACTGTGATTAAAAGTCTTCCAACAAACAAAAGCCCAGGACCAGATGGCTTCACAGGCAAATTCTATCAAACATTTAGAGAAGAGCTAACACCTATCCTTCTCAATCTCTTCCAAAATATAGCAGAGGGAGGAACACTCCCAAAGTCATTCTACGAGGTCACCATCACCCTGATACCAAAACGAGACAAGATGTCACAAAGAAAGAAAACTACAGGCCAGTATCACTGATGAATATAGATGCAAAAACCCCCAACAAAATACTAGCAAACAGAATCCAGCAGCACATTAAAAGGTTTCATACATCATGATCAAGTGGGGTTTATTCCAGGAATGCAAGGATTCTTCAATATACGCAAATCAATCAATGTGATAAACCATATTAACAAATTGAAGGGGAAAACCATATGATCATCTCAATAGATGCAGAAAAACCTTTCAGCAAAATTCAGCACCCATTTATGATAAAAGCCCTCCAGAAAGTAGGCATAGAGGGAACTTTCCTCAACATAATAAAGGCCATATATGACAAACCCACAGCCAACATCATTCTCAATAGTGAGAAACTGAAACCATTTCCTCTACGATCAGGAACAAGGCAAGGTTGTCCACTCTCACCACTGTTATTCAACATAGTTTTGGAAGTTTTAGCCACAGCAATCAGAGAAGAAAAAGAAATAAAAGCAATCCAAATTGGAAAAGAAGAAGTAAAGCTGTCACTGTTTGCAGATGACATGATACTATACATAGAGGATCCTGAAGACTCTACCAAAAAACTACTAGAGCTAATCATTGAATTTGGTAAAGTAGCAGGATACAAAATTAATGCACAGAAATCTCTGGCATTCCTATACACTAATGATGAAAAATCTGAAAGAGAAATTAACGAAACACTCCCATTTACCATTGCAACAAGAAGAATAAAATATCTAGCAATAAACCCACCTAAGGAGACAAAAGACCTGTTTGCAGAAAAGTATAAGACACTGATGAAAGAAATTAAAGATGATAGAAACAGATGGAGAGATATACCATGTTCTTGGATTGGAAGAATCAACATTGTGAAAATGACTATACTACCCGAGGCAATCTACAGATTCAATGCAATCCTTATCAAATGACCAATGACATTTTTCACAGAACTGGAACAAAAAATTTCATAATTTGTATGGAAATACAAAAGACCCCGAATAGCCAAAGCAATCTTGAGAAAGAAAAATGGAGCTGGAGGAATCAGACTCCCAGACTTCACACTATACTACAAAGGTTCAGTAATCAAGATAGTATGGTACTGACAAAACTCCAGAAATATAGATCATTGGAACAGGATAGAAAGCCCAGAGATAAACGCATGCACATATGGTCACCTTATTTTTGATAAAGGAGGCAAGAATATACAATGGAGAAAAGTCAGCATCTTCAATGAGCGATGCTGGGGAAACTGGACAGCTACATGTAAAAGAGTGAAATTAGAACACTCCTTAACATCATGCACAAAAATAAAGTGAAAATGGATTAAAGACCTAAATGTAAGGCCAGATACTATAAAACTCTTAGAAGAAAACATAAGCAGAACACTCTATGACATAAATCACAGCAAGATCCTTTCTGCCCACCTCCTAGAGAAATGGAAATAAAAACAAAATTAAACAAATGAGACCTAATGAACCTTAAAATCTTTTGCACAGCAAAGGAAACCATAAACAAGATGAAAAACAACCCTCAGAATGGGAGAAAATATTTGCAAATGAAGCAACTGACAAAGGATTAATCTCCAAAATTTACAAGCAGCTCATGCAGCTCAATATCAAAAATCAAACAACCCAATCCAAAAATGGGCAGAAAACCTAAATAGACACTTCTTCATAGAATATATACAGATTGCCAACAAACACATGAAAGGATGCTCAACATCACTAATCATTAGAGAAATGCACATCAAAACTACAATGTGGTATCACCTCACACCAGTCAGAATGGCCATCATCAAAAAATCTACGAACAGTAAATGCTGGAGAGGGTGTGGAGAAAAGGAAACCGTCTTGCACTGCTGGTGGGAATGTCAATTGATACAACCACTATGGAGAACAGTCTGGAGGTTCCTTAAAAAACTAAAAATAGAACTACTATATGACCCAGCAATACCACTGCTGGGCATATATCCTGAGAAAACCATAATTCAAAAGGAGTCATGTTCCACAATGTTCATTGCAGCACTATTTACAATAGTTAGGACATGGAAGCAATCTAAGTGGCCATCGACAGATGTATGGATAAAGATGATGTGGCCCATATATACAATGGAATATTACTCAGCCATAAAAAGAAACGAAATTGAGTTATTTGTAGTGAGATGGATGGACCTAGAGTCTGTCATACAGAGTGAAGTAAGTCAGAAAGAGAAAAACTAATACCATATGCTAACACATATATATGGAAGCTTAAAAAAAATTGGTTCTGAAGAACCTAGGGACAGGACAGCAATGAAGATGCAGACGTAGATAATGGACTTGAGGACATGGGGCGGGGGAAGGGTAAGCTGGGACGAAGTGAGAGAATGGCATGGACATATATAGATTACCAAATGTAAGATAGTTAGCTAGTGGGAGTCAGCTTCATAGCACAGGGAGATCAGCTAGGTGCTTCGTGACCACCTAGAGGGATGGGATAGGGAGGGTGGGAGGGAGACGCAAGAGGGAGGAGATATGGGGATATATGTATATGTATAGCTGATTCACTTTGTTATAAAGCAGAAACTAACACACCATTTTAAAGCAATTATACTCCAGTAAAGATGTAAAAAAAAAAAAAAAAGTTGAGAGCAATAGGTGAAGTTTATTTTAGCGATATAGTTTATTTAGCCCTATATGTCTGAAATATTATGAATATAAATATGTATCAACATATATATAAAGTATATCAGCATAAATTATTGAGATTAGATAGTTTACATTTCTTTTTTTCATGCTAAGTCTTCAAAATCTGGTGCATGTTTTGTAATTATAGCACTTCAGTTTGTACTAGCCCCATTTCAAGTATTCAGTAGCCACATGTGGCTGATCAGCTGCATCGCATTGCTCTAACTCTAATACATATCTCACAGTTCTAATAGACTTATTTCACAACTATAACAGCAATAATAATAATAATAGCCATCATCATTATCTCTAAACTCTAATTGATATTCAGTGGCCCACATGACAGGGCTTTCAATCTCTGGACACTTCTGGTCTTTGTAAAGAGTTTCTTCTTCCTGACCTGTAATCTGATCCCCTGTAACGTATTCACATTTGGCCCAATTCCACCCCTGGAGCCATATTGTTTCTCTTCCATAGTCCAGCACTTCAGAGGTTACAGATGTCCTGAGTGAGTCGTTTTACTTCAGCACCCTTAGTTGCTCAGTCATTTCTCAAGGACAGGTCTTTGGACCCCTTCTTCATTCAGTACTCTGCTCTGAATGTGCTTTGCTTTTTTTGTCTTCTGTGCACAAATGAGCCTGAAATTCCAAAGGAGGCCTGGCCAATACAGATACGTCTACCATTTCCTTCAATTCAAATATTCCATTACTTCTAATGCACATTTAAAAGGATTAATTTTTCTGTTTGTTAGCCTCATTATATTGTCTATATGGCATTTATTGCCTGTTAAATTTCCCTAAGTGTATTCATGTGGGCTATTTCTCAGCTCTGTGTCTCCTACCTTATATTTGTGCCATTGGTGTTTGAAGTCCAGGGTAGGAATTTACATTTATTTGTTTCATTTCATCTAGGTATATTCAGCCCCCAATTCTGACATATTAAGATATGAGGATATTGCTTCTATCATTCTGTGAATTCTCTATCCTTTTCTGCTTGGCATTCTTAAGTGCGATAAGCACACTTTCTTTCTATAGCATCATCCAAAGAGTTAATTAATATGCTGTTTGGGGCAGGAACTAGTCCAAGAAGTTTGTTTTTGTGGTTTATATCTTCATATTTCTTTCCAGCCCACCCTCTTCTCTCCTTGGTTCCCTGTCCACTCCCTAGTGAGCAACAGAGTTAAAGACCAGGATAGTTCAGTCAGGACTTTGCATCAAATACCACAAGAATAATTCTATGGGTCAGTCCTTAACCACTGAGAACTCTGGCCTCGTAGCTCCTTTATCTCCTCGCATTAAGTTTTACCTTCCCTCTGGCTCAGCGTCACACTGCCATGATATCTGCCCTTTGTCCATCTCTGATACGTTAAGTGCCAAAGATGTTCTCTCCAACGCAAACCTCCCATTCTTGTAGATCACGGAGTCTCTTTTTAAATTCAGTGAGATCATCAAGCTTAAGCCTCTCTCTTTATAAAAAATTATGGAAAATTTAAAACATTATAACGGCAGAAAATAGTATAATGAGTCTTTTGTACCTCTCACATGTACTCAGAGCCAGTCTTGTTTCATCTTACCTCTACCAAGTCTCCCCTCTATTATGTGGAAGCAAATTGCAAATGCTGGATCATTTTATGCTTAAGTATCTCTGAATGTATTTATAAATGATAATGACTTAAAAAAACCATACCACAATACCACCCAAAAAGTTCACAGTACTTTCACATATCATCAAACATCTTAGACCAATTTTCTCTTGTCCAGCCAGACTTCTGAGAGGCGGATATGCTATGGAGAATATTCCTTTGACCATAGCCTTGTTAGACAAAATGAGAGACTTTTTATTAGTTAAGTAGAACAACATAATTCAAAAAGTCTAGAAATCTATAGCTGTTTCAAAATGTATTGTCTTAGCCACTTATCCGCGCAGCTTGAGAGCCGAAGAAGGCAAGGGGGAGTGGCAAAAGTAGGATATTTAAAAGTTTCATTTGTTCCTCTGGGAACACCCAGCATGTTCTATTAGAGAAGTGTGTTATAGCCCTAGAAATATCCAAGCTCTCCTTGGACGAACTCCTGGAAAATGTACGTGTGAACTGATAGCTTTTTGTGAAATCTTTCCTAAGCATCTCATATTTTCCCAGCAGGAGCAGCAGCAGTGCGTACTTACTTACCAAGAAGAACAATTTTCCTCAGGCTGTCCAATAGCTGAAATAGTTTTTCTGGAAATAAAAGACTGAGGGGGCAAAGATTCATTCAGAAATAACTTTCTTGGGTAATTATGCCCTCCTTGATCATGGAGTTGAGTGCAATCACAGATCTTTCTTTTTTCCCCTCCCTCCCTCCCTCCTTCCTTCCTCTCCCCCCACCCCCAATAGAACTTGCCTGTCCTATTCCCCTGGCAGGCAAAAATGTGAATTGAATTTCACTCCTCTCTACAGCTTTACCACTGTGGCCATTAGGACCCAGCATTACTCTTGTGAAGTCATTTGCCAGGAGCAGTATGAGTCAAGGTGTCTACAAACTTGCAACAATTTTCTAAGTCACTGAGTTCATAATTTACTAGTGCCATCTGGAAGAAAATAAAGACTATTTACTGTGTTGTTTGTCCATAGGGAGATATGAGACATACTTTCCAACTTGCTCAAATCCCTCGTCTCCCCCATGAAACTATCCAGTATAACCCCAACTGGGATGGATTTCTCCTTCTCCATTCTTCCATTATGTGTGGCCCTTCTATTAAAACAGTTTTAATAGACTGCCCTGAACTACAGTTACTTTTATGGATATGTCTCTTCCACTTATGTCCCTGTAAAACAGGGACTCTATCTTATTCATCCACACATCCGTGTGCTGCATGTAATAAACTAACAGACATTTGTTGAAATGAGACTCCAAAATGCATGTTTGATGGTATACAAGAGGTAAAATTAGCACACAAATACATAGACGTTTTGAAAATTCAGTTCAATAAGCCTTTGTTAACACCTACTATGTAAAATTAAATATAGTGAAATGTATTGAGAGTTTACTACGTGTCCAATACTGTGTTAAGAACTTGCTGCATCATCTTATTTAATCCTCAGAATAAATCAGCGAGATAGGAACCACAGTTATCCCCACTTTACAGATGAGGAAATTGAGGCGAGGCAAGTTGAGTACCCGCCCAGCTCAAGTTGTGGGTGTGGTATTCGACAACTAGCTTGTCCAAATACAGAAAATGCCAGAGTCCTGTTCCGTTGTCCTATGACGTCTCTCTTAGTTTTAGACAAGAGGTAAAATTACACATATAAATCCTGTGTGTGCCCATCTGTTAGAATACAGTTTATATATTCTTGTTCAGTTTCCCATGATTTGCCTATCCCAGTTATTATAGCTCTCAGTACCCAAACGGAAAGAAAATCCTGGAATGTAGTAAGAGTTAGAAGGGATCTCAGAAAGAATATAGTCTGAATTTCTTTTCCGCATGTATAGGGAAGGCCAGCAAAGCCATTTCACTCAAATTAAAGCTCCAAAAATTTTTTTTAACTTTTTATTTTACATTGGAGTATAGCTGATTAACAATGTTGTTAGTTTCAGGTGTACAGCAAAGTGATTCAGTTACACACATACATGTATCTATTCTTTTTCAAATATGTAGCAACCTAAAAAGCCCAAACTTTGAAGGGTCTGAAATACTCACTGCCCTGTCCTCACATCCTGCTTCTCTCTTTGCTTATTCCAAAATAGCTACACTGGACTCTTTGTGTTTCTCAGACACATCCCCTCAGGGTCTTTTTTTTTTTTTTTAACATCTTTATTGGAGTCTAATTGCTTTACAGTGGTTTGTTAGTTTCTGCTTTATAACAAAGTGAATCAGCTTTACATATCCCCACATCCCCATATCTCCTCCCTCTTGCGTCTCCCTCCCACCCTCCCTATCCTCGGGTCTTAATCTAGGTCTTCTCTTGCCCTTGATGCTCTTCCCACAAATACCCACTGGATGGCCTCCCACCTCTTTCAAGTCTGCTCAACTATCCCTTCCTCAGTGAGCCTATTTAATATTGGATCCTGCCTGCAACTCCCCCTCCCCTGTCCCACACCAGCACTCACTGTTTCCCCTTACCCAGCTCAACTTTTTATTTGTTCCATAGCACTCATTATTCCCTAACATACTACATAATTCACTTTGTTGTGTTGATCGTCTTTTGGTCAGTGTTTCCTACTGACCACACATTTGTAAGCTCCACAAGGGCAGGGTTTTCGTCTATTTTTGCCTCTAATATATTTCCAAGTGTTGAGAGTAGTGTCAGAGTCTCCAAGAACAGTGGATGAAGAAACGAATTGTCTAATGCATAGCTGGTTAGTGCCAGGATCTGAACTAGAACCCCTAGGTAGATTCCCAGCCTAATGTTCTTTTCATTCTCCCATGCTAAAGATTGATGTTAGAGAGGTGACCTTGCTGAGCACTATTTGAGGTAAAGCCACACACCGAGCCATAGGGAAGAATAGCCACTTAATTCCTCTTTTAGCCTTTGTGGAGAAGTTTGGAAACCTGACATGTCAGTGAAGGCAGAATAAAGATCACAGTAGAAAAGAAAGCTGATATTTGTTGAGAATATGGTAGACCATTGCCAAAAGGCTATACAATATCTCTCATATACTTTATCTCATTTAACATTTATAAAACATTATTTCAATTCTGCAGATGAAGAAATGGACTCTCAGAGAGTTAAGAAACCCTTCCGTGGCTGCAGGGCTCATATCTAGATTCAAATACAAAGAAGTCTGTTAAGAATCTCAAGCTTTCCTCTACCCAGTGCTACTACTTCAACGTCCCAAAGGAGGTAGAAGAGTTTTTTTTAAATGATTAGTAGTTAAAACATAGAGATAAATATTTATAGCAGGTGCACAAGCAAAGGCAGCTATGTTCATATTCATTTAATGCGCAATGAATTATTGAGTTCCTGCCACATTCAAAAGACTGTACCAGGAAGTTGTATGTAAGCTATCTATCAATTAAGTATTTATTCATACCTAGTATGTGCCAGACATTGTGCTAGGGATTGCGGATGCAGAGATTAAAGCTCATGTTGCCTATTTCCAAGTAGTTCACAGTCACGGTCAGCTCCAGTGATAAAAAAGTAACATGAACCTTAACTGAAAGGTGTAGTAGATAACCCATTTATCCAACAAATACTTACTGAGCACTTGACATGCTCCAGGGACTTGGTCAGGCACTAGGAACAAAGTGAATGTACTCATTGCGATGTGGCCCCAGTGGACGTACTGGGAGAGACCACCATTCATGAAATAATCACACAACTGTAAGTCCCAACAGTAGGTGCTCTGATGGAAAAGTACAGGGAGTTGAGACTCTCCATTTAATAGAAGGATCTGCTGTAGACTTGGGGAGAGAAAATGAAGAGTGATCAATGGGTATGGCTTTCCTGAGTGGGTGTCGAGTAAGCACTACATAGTGTTTTCATAATTTTCAGATCATTTTCCTATCTCTTACCTCAGTAGACCCTCACAAAAGCTTTGTTGAGTTAAGGGAGGCCTGGATTATTAACTCTCTTTTATAGGTGGAGAGACAGTCTTAGGCCGAGGACTGGAACACAGTCCCCTAAATTCCTGGCCTGGAGGGCTTTGCACTATAGCAAAATCTGAAAACAAGTCTAGTGAAACCATGAAGCCAACCATGGGGTTGATTTCCATAAGGTGCAGCTAAATTGCCCTTTGCCATGTTTTGAGACTGCTCTATCCATACCCCCACTCTCCACCTGGAGTTGTTTCACAGCCACATTCTTTTTTTTTTTTTTTTTTTGTGGTACACGGGCCTTTCACTGTTGTGGCCTCTCCCGTTGCGGAGCACAGGCTCCGGACGCGCAGGCTCAGTGGCCATGGCTCATGGGCCGAGCCACTCCGCGGCATGTGGGATCTTCCCCGACCGGGGCACAAACCCGTGTGCCCTGCATCGGCAGGCGGACTCCCAACCACTGCACCACCAGGGAAGCCCCACAGCCACATTCTTGATGCTAAGGGAGGGTCAGGAAAATGTGTATATGTTTCACTAAAATGAGGATCTGCTCTTGGAAATAATTCTGATAATGGTGGTGACTGAGTCAGTAATCATATCTTAGAGCCTGCTGCAGTCTGTCCCCTGCCCATCAAATTCTTCCAGTAAATTGTTTGCTTGTCCAGTTCCTACTCAGTATTCAAGATCCAGATCAAATAGCACCTCCTTTGTGAAGCCTTCCCCTGGCTCGTTTATTAATTTAATGACTTGCCTTTTCTGTTTTGAAAGAAACGGATTCATCCCTCCAATAGAGCACTTATCACATTGCATTATAATTACGTGCACTTTCCCAGGCTGGCTGTTCCATGTGGGAATGGACTGATAGAGTCACGTTAATAGAAAAAGGTACCAATTCATTTCTCAGCCTTGTTATTATTTCAGGTTTCCCAGCCCCTGATGAATTTTACTTATTTTTTAGAGACCCCATTGTGTGTGTGTGTGTGTGTGTGTGGCGGAGGGGAGGCATTTCCCTTGTGCTCATGAATGAATCCAGTCAGGTTTCTCGTGATGGGTGTTGTCACTTCCTCTGTCCTCTTTGGTCATTTCCATTTGTTGCAGTCCCCAGTCTCTGTGATACCACATGAAGCTACTTCCCCTCTGATTTCAGTGCCTTGTTGGAGGTTGGATTCCCTGGGGAGCAGACAGTGCGATGGAGTTGGGAGTATAAGGGGTTCTTTGGAGTAACACCTGTGAAAGGAAAGTGTGGGTACAAGAGAGGGCAGGGGGAGATGTCAGACTGTGATGCCAATCAGACAAAGTTTCTGCCAGTCCAAAGGGGAGCTTAGAGCAAAGATTTCCTATCACAGGAGTCCCACATTATACAGAAATGGCGAGTTTTATACCATTATTGCTCAGGCATTGGCTAGGGGCCATCCTGAGAATACCATGCCCTTGGCTTGAAAACTGAGGCAGAACTTTAAGCCTCTTAACAAGCTACACTCCTCATAGCCCGGGAGGAGTCTTTTCTTATGGAGGGTCTGAGTGTAGCATCTCCACGTCTGCCAGATGCAGTGGTGTGCAGGAGATGACTTGTACTGGAGTAGATAGTTAATTTTCCAAGTTAATTATTAAACACAGCCATTATTGCAAATAAAATAATATAAATTCACAAATAAATGTATTAAAAACAAAATTAATAAATACTCAAAACTCATCATTGCCTAATTATTTAACTACATTTTACTATTATCTATGCTCCAGAGGATATGTGTGTCTATTTTATCTGTATGATCATGTTATACTATATCATGGCGTGCAGTACACACTTTGTCCCAACTCAATGCCATCACATTGGTAGTTTGAAATTGGCTATATTGGGAGTATTTATCCCATGGAAACTGGCAAACTCTACAAACCAGGGCTTGACTCATTGTTTTGTTGGTTGTCTAGACTTAAGAAAATGATAAAGAAAATGTCAATAATACAGAATATATTTTATTTTATTTTATTTTATGTATTTATTTTTGTTTTGTTTTGTTTTGTTTTGTTTTGCGGTACGCGGGCCTCTCACTGTTGTGGCCTCTCCCGTTGCGGAGCACAGGCTCCAGACGCGCAGGCTCAGCGGCCATGGCTCATGGGCCCAGCCGCTCCGTGGCATGTGGGATCTTCCCGGACCAGGGCACGAACCCGTGTCCCCTGCATTGGCAGGCGGACTCTCAACCACCGCGCCACCAGGGAAGCCCCAGAATATATTTTAAAGTGTATTATGTCTGGAGCCAATACATTGTTAATAGAACACAAATTTTTAGGAAATGTTCTTCCAGTACTCAAAAACTATTTTCCAATTCATCAAAGAAGTCATGGTTAACAATGAGTGAAGTTCTGACATATGTTTTACTTCTTTCACTTTTGTCTTACTCATTAGCATAAAGAAAATATCAACTAACGTTCCAGTTAGAACTACACTTATTTGTCAGTGGCAACCATAGGTTGGTTATAGGTACAAGGGTTCCACAAAAATCAAATGCAGGCGTTCTGTGAGAATTCATTGGTTCTATAGAATTTACAATAAAGACTATTGTATATTTTATTATTAATTGTAAATTGTATGTTATATATTCTTTATATCAGCAAACTTTAAATGAAACACACACACATTTTCTTTTCCTGGACATCTAGTTGTTAAACCTCTACCAACCTTACACTGCGCAGAGGCCCTTTGCCTGGTACCATTAGCCCAATTCTCTGCTGTAGTTTCCGCTGAGTACCTTACCTTAGGTGCTCTAGCTCCCTGGAGGTGCCAATGGACTGTGATCTCTGCTGTTCTCAATGTGCTAAACCAAACCAAGGCTCAGGCAGAGGGGGGCCTCTCTTCTCCGTACAAAGGCAATCTTGCCCTGCTCTTCAATCGCTTAAAGAGTTTTAGTGAATGCTCTTCTTTCAGTTTTGACTCACAGTATTCCACCTTCTCTCCCTAAGGACTCAGGTGTGAGTCCATGATGGGCTGGATGAGAAAAGGAAGTTGGAGGAGGATGTATGGAGTTGCCCATCTCCTCTACTATCCAAGGCTTTGTTACGTGTTGCCTACCTGCATCTCTTTCCCAGAACACTTCTCATTACTTTATAGTAAGCCATCCTGGTGATTTTAAGTTACAAATTGTCCAAACCTTCTTTTTTTTTTTTTTCATGCCCACATGCATATTTTATTATCACATAAACAACTCATTCATCATAGAACATTCTGAAAACACTGAAAAGTATGAAAAAGAGAAACCAAATAAACTCACTATTCAAGTCAACCTGTGTTAATTCCGGTGTTTTCTGCCAATCTTTTCTGTCCATGGGAGTAATACAAAAACAAGAGCATCTATAAAGACACATCCCTGTGGTCCCTGACTTGTGTGCTCAGTACAGTGTGCTCCTTCCCAGATGATTAAACGTCCTCAACTCTGATTTAGACTGGCTGGAGGTGGTCTATAACCAGAACTGGCCCAACCATCTCTTCCCTGAAAGGTGGGTAATTCAGGTTGTTTCCAGTTTTTCGCTGTCATAAACGATTCCCTTAGGCAGGAAGAGCTCACAAGTCAATTGTTCCCTTTGCTTTGAACTTCTTCGCAGACCGCTCGCTTGACCGCAGCTGGAATTTGCTCCCATAAATGTAGGAAATAAAGCCATCGATCTCCACAGTGAACACAGAGTTTAGCTTGGGGATAACTTTCAGGCGGTCTTCTTTAGTGATAATTTTGAAAATGTGCTTTGTTTCCTGTAGAAGGATTCCTGTAATGCCCACATAGGAGGGGCATTTGGATTTTGTAACTGAAACAATAGCGCCGTGAAGATCTGCCTTTAAAAGCTTGGCCTGAATCATCTGTGGCTGCATGTCTGGTTTGAGACCATTGCACAGATCCCGGATGTACTGTTTCCAGAGTTCATGCAGAGGGAGAAAAAGACTGTATCTCTGTTGCTCTGGATTAATGTCAAAGAGCCGCAGCTCCCTCCTCTGCTTGGCAGAAAGGCCTTTAGATTTCTTTCTCTTTTCCTTCCGCTTCCGGTGAGGGAAGTACTCCAGAACAACAGCCTTGCGTTGCAGGTGGTCCTCCTGGGCTTGTTGGCTCATGCGGGGCATGCTCCGCTTCAGGAAGGCCCTCACAAAGGCCTCGGCCCGCTGGGTTCCTAGGTGCTGAATGTCGAACTGTTTTGCATCTTTCTGAGAGAAGGCATGGTAGATCACACTGTTCATTCTCGGGCCGCTTCCGGTGCGCTCTGTTGACGTCTTCTTCAGGCGTCGCTCACTCTTTACCTCTCTCTACTTTCTTCAGCAGCCCTCGACCACCACAGCCTCTCTCGTCAAAGTTTGTGGTGGAGAGGCTCCTTCTGCCCGAAGTCGCGCGGTAAGCTAAGCTGACAGACTGACACGCTCCTACCGGCATCAGGAGCCACAAGCTCCAAACTCCCAAACCTTCTTTGAACACAATCACGACCATAGCTTAGGACGAAGCTGGGCTTCTCTCGCTCACGTCCTAATGATGCTGTGACTTTCTCAAGAGAAGAGATCTCACCTTTCCATCTCCAGCACCCCCAAGTGACATAGTAGGCACTGAACAAATTATTTTCTAATGAATGAATGTCAACGCAGCAGACAAGGGCAGACACCAGATGTATTAGCCTCCAGTCATGGAATTTTCGTTAGTCCATACCGAGATACATGCTCTCCTAGTGCCAAGAGGATCTTACGGTCTGGGCCACAACACATGCATGAAATGGCTGGAACTGAGTGTGAGGTTTAACGGGTACCATTCTAACTGTAGGGCAGAGGGGCAGGAGCCATGTGAAGCTTTCTGTGTGCTCTCTCCTAGGTGATCTGTGCTCCTCGAGTCCCGTTTTAAAGCCTTCTCTTCTCAATTTTTTTTGGCTGCTGAGCCCTTGCCTGGAAACAGCGCTGTTCCTTTGTTCTGATATTTAAAAACCTGCCTGGCCCTTCCTGTGAGCATAGGTTCTCCTGCTTTGACCCGCTTTTGATGATAGCTCTTGTAATAATTTTTAAGGTCTTGGTGTCAGTAGAAGCACTGTCATATCCCTTACGTTATCATGAGTCACAGGTTGCCACAGGATGTCCCAGATGGGGGAGGCAAACATCTCAGAAACTGTTCAGATCATTGCTGTTTCAGGTGATAACAGGGGCTGGCAAGATCACTTGAGATGCAGGTGCTGTGGATATAATACTCTCTAAAGTGAACTTGTTCTTGCGTCTTTTCCAATCTCAGGGGAGCACAAATGGTTCCCCCACTGCATACAGGTGAAGTCCCAATTCATTCTCCCTGGCTTTCACAGAAATCACCATTTTAACCTTGACTCTCTCATAAATAAATAAATAATATAGTTAACTCTTACGCTGAACTAGCTGTTGTACTAGAACCTTTCAATAAAATGGTAAACAAAATAGACATGATCCTTGCCTCCTTAGGATTTGTAATCCAATAAAAAATGGATTAAAGTAAGAAGATGAGTACAGTGAAATGAAAAGCAGAATAAGCTTATAGAGTAGGGGCCCTGCTTAGTCCAGGGACTTAGAGGAACCTTCTCTGAGGACATAACATCTACCATGGCATCCTGAAAGTGAGTAGAATTCAGCCGCAATAATTATTATTGCACACACTCAGGTAGCCCTTTCTGTTGGATGTTGGTATATGACTTTCTATATGCTCCTTTAACCCTCAACCATATGAGGTAATTAGAAGTATGATGAAATGGAGACAAAGGGAATTTGAATGACCCTGTTAAAAGGTCACACAGGTGATAAGTATCAGAAGCAGGTTTCAACACACCACACTGTGGTTCCATAATCCTTATTCTTAATGACTCTCTGAAACTCACCTCTCTGGTGCATAAGATGCATCCAATTATTATTTGAATAAATGAAGGGGGAAAGAGAGAAAGAGAAGCAGGGAGAGGGGAGAGGAGAGGAAAGAGAGAAACAACATTCTGGGCAGAGAAACCAGCAAGTGCAAATGCCCCGTGGCCAGAGAGAGCAGGATGTGTTATGTCAGTGTGATGACATTCAGTGTGGCTGGAGTGTGGAGAGGAGGCACAGCAAGGTGTCCTCTGAGGCTGGAAAGGCTCTGGCACCCTGTGGCCCATGTGAAGGGTGAGGTCTACATCTTTTTTTTTTTTTTTTTGCGGTACGCGGGCCTCTCACTGTTGTGGCCTCTCCCGTTGCGGAGCGCAGGCTCCGGACACGCAAGCCCAGCGGCCATGGCTCATGGGCACTGCCGCTCCGTGGCATGTGGGATCCTCCTGGACCAGGGCACGAACCCGTGTCCCCTGCATCGGCAGGCGGACTCTCAACCACTGCGCCACCAGGGAAACCCTAAACGCATTATTAATGGCATTATTTTGGGAATTCCCTGGTGGTCCAGTGGTGAGGACCCTGTGCTTCCACTGCAAGGGGCCTGGTGTTTTCCCTGGTTGGGGAACTAAGATCCCACAAGCCATGCAGTGCAGCCCCCCAAAAAATCATTTCATTCTTTTTTATGGCTGAGTAATATACCATGTGTATGTGTACCACATCTTCTTTATCCATTCATCTGTCGATGGACACTTAGATTGCTTCCATGTCTTGGCTAGAATGCTTTACAAGTTTGTGGGATTATAAATCGTATAATTGTATAAGTCATTTATTTGGATTGCAGTTGAGAGAAACCCAACTTGAATGTCCTTTAAAAAATATGGGCTCTATGGAAAAGATATTGATACTGGGATAGCTCACATAATCAAAGGAGTCAGGGCAGTTCTGCCACCTCAGGAACCGGAACCAGGAACTCAAATGCCATCAACTTTGTCTCTCATATTCTCTCCCTTTTTTCCCCTCCATCCTTTGCCCCCTCCCCTCCCTTTCTCTCTCAGGCTCTCACTGCACCCACCCCCCTCTATGCCTATTTCAGCTGCCCACCTCTGTATAGCCCTGAGCCTCTCCTCTCTGCTCTTGTGTATTCTCTGAACTGAAGACAGGCCTTCTCCACATGGTAAGGCATATGACAACAGGAAACAGTGGGCTAATATTTTATTTTAGAGAGATAAGAGGAAAAAGGACACTCTCTGTCAGCTCATTTGGAGAATTCCCAGAAGTTTGGTCTGGCTTGTATCATGGACCCATCCTGGACCAAGCACTATGACCAGGGAATGGGGATATCATAGCTGGTAAATTTTTTTAACATCTCTTTCTATGACCAAAGGCATAGAGTATTCTGCTTTGCCGCCCAAACTATAACTTTATGGCTGGGATCCCCAAAAGAATGGGATTGCTGTTAACAGAAAAAGGGGAGAATAATGTCAGACATACAAAACAAGTCATGCCCACTGCAATTCATAATAAGAAATGCTTGTGCAATTGACTCGATCAGGCAAAGCTAGCTGGCATGATAGAAAGGGAGCAAGAAGCTGTGTTTAACATAAGCAATATATTGCAAAATTAAGTCACCTTGTACGGATGATAACGCTCAGAATAAATGAGCAGAGATGACCTACAGATTTCATCCAAAGCACCTGGATTGATAGCAACTCACAACAAAAGATAGAATTTTGCTGAAGGGAATCAAGACAGATTGAATCTTGTAAGATGGTGAGGGGCAGCATGTTAGAAAATGACAAAAAGGCACAAATAAATCAACACATGCAAGGTGCGAGAATATATATATTTTTTAAGGTGCGAGACTATTAATGTCTTTCCCCTGATGGAGATGGATTCTAATTACAAACAGAAGTCAGTTGATTGTGGGCAGACTTTATTTATGATCAGATTTGATTAGACAAATGATGACAAATGAGAAATGGTAAATTGCCGAGTGATAAGCTCTGTTGCTAGGTAACAAACCAACATAATTCCCAGTAGGACCAAAGAAAAGGGAGGAATTGGAGGAACAGAATATTTCCTGGATCTTCCTTTTTTTTATTTTCTAAGGGGCTTACACAGTGTGCTAACCTTTTAGGATTTCCACTTGGGTTCTCACATCTCATTTGAAGTAAAATACCAGCATAAACTCAGTTCTATGATACAAACGTTCTCCAAAGAACCTAGGTTGAGGGAACTGGAAATGAACAGACTTAGAAACAATGTAATAGATGTCTTCAGTTATGTTAATTCAATTCATCAAATGCTCACCCACATTTTCCTATGTGGAGAGTATATTTCTAGACACTGTAGAGTGTAGAAGAAAGTATACCTAACAGTACCCGTTCTTGTGATATATGGGAACCGGGGCATGTTAACAACCAACTACAAGACAGTGCAAGAGATACGGGCCATCTGATGTAGACCCATCAGAGGCTGGGTATGTGAGAAATGACTGTAGGGAATACAACTCTTAGAAAAGAAGGCTTTAGAAGCAGGCTATATTCCAAACTACTTTCAAGTATACAGGTATATCCTGTGGGTGATGAAGGAAGTTTGCTCTATATGGCTCCATGGCTAACACTACTACCAATGAGTGAAAACTCCAAGGAGGATATCTCAGTTCCAAGGGGAGGGACTTGGAACAGGAGATATCTGAAAGTAGAGCAGGATGTCTTATGAGATTAGGGCTCCAAGCCAATAGTGCCTACCTGATAACAAGGACCAATTTCATTGAGTGACTGTACTTCATTGAGTATGTTGGATGATGAAGAAATGTCTTCTGGTTTACATTACCCGAGGAGTATTATGCAGACTGCTAGAATTGTGAGATGTTCTGTGACGAAAGCAAGAGAGCCTTGTTATTTCCACGTAGTGTTCTTCATGTCTGTGGCATAGTGCTTTGCTCATGGTATTTTGGGAAAAGCTGCTTTGCTGTATGGGAGGTTAGAGTAATACCTGTAAGAGTTCCAAGGTGAGTATGTCTTCTCCTTCTCAGACCACAGTAATGACATTTTCTTTCCTTAGTCCCACTTCTTTCTAACAAGATTCATGAGAATCTCTATTCAGAAGGGGGATATTAGGAGTGTGGGATTCATTTACAGGAGCTGTGAAAGAAATGGCATGAACTCTCTGAGACATCATCTTTTAAGACATCATCTTTTAACCTTTTAAACAAGGTTAAAACAAATAAAGATCTAGAATTGTGTCCTCCTACCTGTGGCATACCACTTCCCCAGACCTAAAACATTCTCCATGAATCTTCACTTTGAGCGAGTGACTCCCAGATTTCTATGTGCATCCTGACTTCTTCCCTAGTTCTCAGCTGACTACTGGGCCACTCTACCCTGACATTGTTTAGCCATTTAAACTTAGCATGTCCTGATTTATGTCCTCTCCTCCTAGGCTAAACTTTTGCCTCCCCTGGTCACTGCCATTGCAGTAAATGGCACCATCATTATCTCCCACCAGGACAAATGTATTAGGCTCCCAGTTCGTCTCTGTATTTCCATCCTTAACTCTGCAGTCCATTCTGTGAACAGTCAAAATAATTTTTGTAATATAAATCAGTCTTGCCACTTCTCTGCTTAATAACCTTCAGTGCCTTCCCATTTTTCCTTGTGTTAGTATTGCCACAATGATGTTTCATAACAAACCAACCTAAAATTCATTGACTTAGAACAACAGCCATTTCTTCTCATTCACATGTCAGTGAGTTGGATGGATAGTTCTGCAAACCTATTGGACTGAGCTCAGCTTGGCTCCAGGCTGCAGGTTTGATTCAGGTATGCCCTGGACGCCTCTCATTCTTTTGGGGGCCAGTGGGCTACACTCGGTGTATTCTTCTCACAGCAGTGGCAGAAATCCAGCAGCAAACCTAAATGCATGAGCACATTTTAAGCCCCTGTTTGTGTTATGTCTGCCAACAGGATTGGCCAAAGCTAGTCACATGGCCAAGCCCAGATTCAAGGGGAAGAATGCTCCTTCAACCATGAGGCTATCTCAAGGGTGTAGATTTGCAAAACTTGTATATGGAGCAGAGAATTATGCACAACAATTTCATCCACCACGCACTTAGAATAACATTCAAATTCCTTACCATCTTCTCAAGACCCTAAGTGATTTGGCTCTTGACTGCTTATCCAGTATCATCCAGTGTCACTTTCTGCCTCTCCCACTGCATTCCAGACACACTGATCTTTTGTTTTTTCATCAAATACGCCAAGTTCATTCCTGCCTTAGGAACTTGAATCAGCTTCTCCCAGTACATGAAATGCTCTTTCCTCTTCCAGATATATAGAGGACCGATTCTTGCTCTTTCTACTTAAACATTACTTCCGTGGAAAGGCCTGAGCCTTAGGAAGTCTCCCTTGCTCCATTTATTCCTTATTACCTCCACTTGTTTTATTTATTTTTTCCAGAGCATTTATCTCTGCCCAATGTGTTGTTATTTATGCATTTATCGGTTGGATAAATTATCTGCTTTCTGCACTAGAAAATAAATTCCACGAGATAAGGCACCTTGTTTGTCGTGTTCAATTTTGCATCTCAGCACCTAGAATAGTGATTGGCACCTAGTTTTTTTTTTTTTTTTTTTTTTTTTCTTTTGCGGTACGCGGGCTTCTCACTGTTGTGGCCTCTCCCGTTGCGGCGCACAGGCTCCGGACGCGCAGGCTCAGCGGCCATGGCTCACGGGCGCAGCCGCTCCGCGGCATGTGGGATCCTCCCAAACTGGGGCACGAACCCGTGTCCCCTGCATCGGCAGGCGGACTCTCAACCACTTGCGCCACCAGGGAAGCCCGGCACCTAGTTTTTTGAATGAGTTTAAAAATGTAATTTCTTATTTCTCCCCAGAATGTCTCCCCAGGACATATCTTCCCAAACAGAATAAATAAGTACTCAATGTGGTAGCATTTTTGTCCCTCTCCTTTTTTTCTATATTTACACAAATAATATATTTTAATTGGTAAAAAAAAAGAGAAAATACAAGTATGCAAAACCAATATTAAATCATCAGAAATTACCACTAAGAGTATATATTTTTCCAAGCTTTTTTCCTTAGCAATTATATGTATATGCAATTATTTTTATAGACCCCATACTGCTTTTACTTTGTATTTGTCACCTTTTCATGTCAATAGTCATGGATCTATATGATCTTCTATTGGCTGCATATTATTTCTTGCAGCTGGGCATGAATATCCTTGTGCTTAAAGCTTTTCACACATGTCTTATCAGCTCCTTAGTATAAATTCGAGAAGCATAATTGCTGGGTTAAAGGGCATTTGCCCTTTTTCAAGCCTTTTGAAACACAGCCAAATGATCAAGGTGTACCAATTTACACTCCGAACAGCAGTGTATGACAATGCTATGGCTACATTATTTAACATTCCATTGGTCACTATTAGTCTCATTCATTGAAAATGAAGTTAGCATTTTCAGTGTTCCTAACATTTGATGCACCCTGAATGTCTGAAGAGTATTGCATTGCCCTTTGGGACGTGTTGCTCCAGGTCAGTTTCTTTTCCATGGACCGCCAAAAGGTCCTCAGATAGAATTTTGGGGGCTCATGAACTTGAATGGCAAAAATATTGCAGCTTTATTTTCACTAATCTCTAACTATAATTGAGATTTCCTCCAGTTGTGAATATAAACAGTAGTATTGGCAGTGCCTGTGACCTCATCGTCAATAGAAATCAAATAGTTTCCTGTCATATTATAGTAGTTGCAGATATCTTAATATCTTTATTTCTCCCTGCCACTTTGAAATTATGGTACTTATAGATATGTTGCTAGATCTTTTGAGTTAATGCATTAATATAGGAACACATGTATTATTATTTTCAAATGTATTATTTTTAATATTTAAAGTCTATATTTCAGTATACTTGGTTTCCATTGTAATGGTATGTATTGTAACTTAAGTGTTAAAATCATTATTCTGAGAATGAGTCCATAGGCTTTATCATCTTGATAAAGGGATCCACAACACAAAACAGATTAATTACACTGACAGGTAAATGGAGCTGGTGTTGGTTAGCTTGGGGACTTGGTCTACTGCCAGGTCTAGGGCTGCCTGGATAGAACTAGGCTAGGCAAAATGTTTTGGGAAAGACCAGCTGCTGTCTATGGGGAGTGTGTGACAGAGATTTAGCAGAAGCAGCCAACCAGAGTCAGGGAAGTACAACAAAGCTACAGGAAGGATTTTTGGTAAGGATTTAGGCAGGGGTGGCAAACTGGTAATCCAGTAGCAAGATTTTGTCAGAATATGTGTTTTGCTTGACCTCCACATATTTTTTTTAAATATGAATTTTCATCAATCATATAGGGGAAGTACTCTATTTCTGCACAGTGCCTAATACATCTTCTCATTTTTTTATCAAAGAATAGTTGATTTATAATATTATATTAGTTTCAGGTGTACAGCATAGTGATTCAATATTTTTATAGATTATACTCCATTTAAAATTATTACAAAATAATGGCTATATTTCCCTGTGCTATACAATACGCCCTTGCTGCTTGTCTATTTTATACATAGTAGTTTGTATCTCTTAATCACATACTTCTATTTTACCCCTCACCCTTCCCTCTCCACACTGGTATCCACTAGTTTGTTTTCTATATCTGTGAGTCTGTTTCTGTTTTTTGACATACATTGATTTGTTTTATTTTTTAGATTCTACGTGTAAATGATGTCATACAGTATTTGTCTTTCTTTTTCTGACTTGTTTCACTAGCATAATACTCTCTAGGTCCATCCACATTGTTGCAAATGACAAAATTTCACTCTTTCTTAGGGATGAGTAATATTCCATTGTACATATATACCACATCTTTATCCATTCATCTGTTGATGGACACTTGGGTTGCTTCCATATGTTGGCTATTGTAAATAACGCTGCTATGAACATTGGGCTGCCTGTATCTTTTCAAATAAGCAGGGTTTTTTTGTTTTGTTTTGTTTTGCTTTGTTTTGGTTTTGGTTTTTTGGTATATACTCAGGAGTGGAATTACTGGGTCATGCTGTAGTTCTGATTTTAGTTTTTTGAGAAACCTTCATGCTGTTTTCCCCAGTGGCTGCACCAATTTACATTCCCACCAACCGTGTACAAGCATTCCCCTTTCTGCACATCCTCTCTGACATTTGTTATTTACAGACTTTCTGTTAATAGCCATTCTGACAGGTGTGAGGTGATATCTCATTGTGGTTTTGATTTACATTTTTCTAATAATTAACAATGTTGAGCACCTTTCATGTGCCTCTTAGCCATCTGCATGACTTCTTTACAAAAATGTCTATTCAGGTCTTCTGCCCATTTTTTAGTAGGTTGTTTATTTTTGTTAACATTGTGTTATTAGCTGTTTGTATATTTTGGACATTATCCTCTTATTGGTCATAACATTTGCAAATATTTTCTTCCACTCAGTGGATTGTCTTTTCATTTTGTTAATGCTTTCCTTTGCTGTGCACAAGTTTTTAAGTTTAATTAGGTCCCATTTGTTTATTTTTGCTTTTATTCCTTTTGCCTTAGGAGACTGATGCAAAAAAATTATTGCTATGGTTTATGTCAAAGAGTGTTCTGCCTACTTTCTCTTCTAGAAATTTTGTGGTTTCAAGTCTTACATTTAGGTCTTTAATCCATTTTGAATTTATTTTTGTATTTGGTTTGAAGAAATGTTTTATTCTTTTACATGTAGCTGTTCAGTTTTCCCTGCACCACTTATTGAAGAGACTGTCTTTTCTCCACTGTATACTCTTGCCTCCTTTGTCATTGATTAATAGACCATAAATGTGTGAGTTTATTTCTGACCTCTCTAATCTGTTCCATTGATCTATGTGTCTGTTTTTGTACCAGTACCATGCTGTTTTGATTACTGTAGCTTTGTAGTATAGTCCGAGGTCAGGGAGTATGTTAACCTCCAGTTTTTTTCCTTTTTTGTCTAAAGATGACTTTGACAATTCATGATTTTTGTCATTCCATATAAAGTTTAGGATCATTTGTTCTAGTTCTGTGAAAAATATCATGGATATTTCGATAGGAATTATTAAATCTGTCAATTGCTTTGGGTAGTATGACCATTTTAACAAAGTCAATTCTGCCAATCCAAGAGTACAGAATATCTTTCAATTTCTTTGTGTCATCTTCAATTTCCTCCTTTGATGTTCTATAGTTTTTGGAACATACATCTTTAACCTCCTTGGTTAAGTTTATTCCTAGGTATTTTATTCTTTTTGATAAGATTTTAAATGGGATTTTTTTTCCATTTCTCTTTCTGTAGTTCATTATTAGTGGATGGAAAAACAACAGATTTTTGTGTATTAATCTTGTATCCTGCAGCTTTGCTGAATTCATTTATTAGTTCCAATAGTTTTTTGGTGGAGACTTTAGGGTTTTCTATATATATTGTATCATGTATTTTGCAAATAGTGACAGTTTTAGTTCTTCCCTTCCACTTTGGATATCTTTTGTTTCTTTTTCTTGTCTGATTGCTGTGGCTAGGATTTCTAATACTATGTTTTAAAAAAGTGGTGAGAGTGGGCATTCTGGTCTAATTCCTGAATTTAGAGAAAAGACTTCCAGCTTTTCACCATTGAGTATGATGTTAGCTGTGGGTTTGTCATAAAAGGACCAACTTTTATTGTGTTGAGACATGTTCCCTCTATACCCACTTTGATGAGAATTTTTATCATTAATAGATGTTGAATTTTGTCACAAGCTTTTTCTGCATCTATTAAGATCATATGGTTTTTCTTCTTCAGTTTGATCATATGGTGCATCACATTGATTGATTTTTGGCTTTTAAACTATCCTTGCATCCCTGTAATAAATCCCATTTGACCATAGTGTATGATCCTTTTAATGTATTGTTGAATTTAGTTTGCTAATATTTTGCTGAGTTTTTTTTTTTTTTTTTTTTTTGCGGTACGCGGGCCTCTCACTGCCGTGGCCTCTCCCGCTGCGGAGCACAGGCTCCGGACGCGCAGGCTCAGCGGCCATGGCTCACAGGTCCAGCCGCTCCGCGGCACGCGGGATCCTCCCGGACCAGGGCACGAACCCGCGTCCCCTGCATCGGCAGGCGGACTCTCAACCACCGCGCCACCAGGGAAGCCCTGCTGAGTATTTTTGCATCTATGTTCATCCGTGATATTTACCTGTAATTTTTCTTTTTTTGTGATATCTTTGTCTTGTTTTGGTATCAGAGTGATACTGGCCTTGTAGAATTAGTTCAGAAGTATTCCTTCCTCTGCAACATTTTGCAATACTTTGAAAAGGATAGATGTTAACTGTTCTCTAAATGTTTGGTAGAATTCATTTGTGAAGCCTTCTGGTCCTGGACTTTTGTTTGCTGGTAGTTGTTTTTATTAGAGATTAGATTTCATTACTGGTAATTTGTTTTTATTTTCTAGTTCTTCCTGGTTCATTCACTGTTCTCACTTTGATGAGTGTTTTTATCAGGAATGGATGTTGAATTTTGTCACATGCTTTTTCTGTATCTTTTGTGATGATCATGTGATTATTCTTCCTTTTGTTAATGTGATATACCACATTAATTGATTTGTGAATATTAAACCATCCTTGCTTCCCTGAAATGAATCTCACTTGATCAAGGTGTATGATCCCTTTAATAGGATTGTTATGTTTGGATTGCTAATATTTTGTTGGATTTTTACATCTATATTCATCAAAGATATTGCCCTGTAGTTTTCTTTTTTTTTTTTGTAGTGTCTTTATCTGGTTTTGGTATCAGGGTAAGGGTCTCTTTGTAAAACGAATTTGAGAGTGTTCTGTCCTCTTCAATTTTTTGGAATAATTTGAGAAGCATAGATGTTCATTTTTCTTTATATGTTTGGTAGAATACCCCTGTGAAGCCATCTTGTCCTGGACTTTTGTGTGCTGGGAGTTTTTAATTTAAATTACAAATTCAATTTCACTACTAGTGATTGGTCTGCTCAGGTTGTCTATTGCTTCCTGATTGAATCTTGGCAGGCTGTATGTTTCCAGAAATTTGTCCATTTCTTCTAGGTTGTCCAATTTGTTGGCATAAAACTCTGCATAGTATTCTCTTATGATTTATTTTGTATCTCTGTGGTATTGGTTGTTATTTTTCCTATTTCATGTCTTATTTTGTTTATTTGGGTCCTCTCTCTTTTCTTCTTGGTGAGCCTGGCTAGAAGTTTGACAATTTTGTTTATCTTTTCAAAAAATCCGCTCTGGGTTTCATTGATCTTTTATCTTTTTGGTCTCTATTTTATTTATTTCCTCTCTGATCTTTATTTTTTATTTTTTTATAAATTTATTTTTATTTATTTCGTTTTGGCTATGTTGGGTCTTCATTGCTGCACCTGGTCTTTCTCTAGTTGTGGCAAGCAGGGGCTACTCTTCGTTGTGGTGCGTGAGCTTCTCCTTGCAGTGGCTTCTCTTGTTGTGGAGCATGGGCTCTAGGCACATGGGCTTCAGTAGTTGTGGCTTGTGGGCTCTAGAGTGCAGGCTCAGTAGTTGTGGCACATGGGCTTAGTTGCTCTGCAGCATGTGGGATATTCCTGGACCAGGGCATGAACCCATGTCCCCTGCATTGGCAGGCAGATTCTTCACCACTGCACCACCATGGAAGTCCCTCTCTGATCTTTATTATTTTCTTCCTTCTGCTGATTTTGGGCTTTGGTTTTTCTTCTTTTGCTAATCACTTTATGTTAATTCGGTTGTTTTTTTGAGACTTGTCTTAATTCTTGAGCAAGGCTTGTATTGCTATAAGCTCCCCTCTTAGAACCTTTAGCTGTATCCCATAGATTTTGGAAAGTTGTGTTTCCATTTTCATTTATCTTGATGTATTTTCTGATTTCTTATTTGTTTTCTTCATAGAACTATTGGTTTTTTAGTAACATGTTGTTTACTTGCCATGTGTTTGTGCTTTTTCCATTTTTCTTTCTGTAATTAATTTCGATTTTCATACCATGTAGTTGGAAAAAGTTCTTGATATAATTTCTGTCCTCTTAAATTTGTTAAGGTTTTTGTGGTCTAGCATGTGATCTGTCCTGGAGAACGCTCCATGTGCACTTGAAAAGAATGTGTATTCTGCTGTTTTTGAATGAAGTGTCCTGTAGATATCTATTAAGTCCAACTGGTCCATTGTGTCATTTAAGACCACTGTTGCCTTATTAATTTTCTGCCTGGACGATCTATCCATTGATGTCAGTGGGGTATTACATTCCCCTACTCTTATTATATTACTTTCAATTTCTCCATCTTTTTTTCTATTAATATTTCCTTTATATATTTAGGTGTCCCTGTATCAGGTGCATATGTTAAGGAGTGAAATATTCTTTTTGTACTAATTCCTTTATCATTATATAATACCCTTGTCTTTTGTTATAGATTTTGTTTGAAAGTCTATTTTGTCTGATATAAGTATTGCTACCCCCACTTTCTTGTTATTTCTGTTTGCATGAAATATCTTTTTTCATCCTCTCACTTTCAGTCTATGTGTGTCTGTAGCTCTGAAGTGAGTCTCTTGTAGGCAGCATATAAGTGGGTATTTTTTTTTTATCCAGTCAGCCACCCTATGTCTTTGATTGAGGCATTTAGTCCAGCGACATTTAAAGTAATTATTGATGGGTATGTACTTGTTGCCATTTTCTTCCTTGTTTTCTGGTTGTTTTGGTAGTTCTTCTCTGTCCAGTTCTTCTTGTTTTTGTTTCTTCCCTCATCATTAAATGATTTTCTTTAGTAGTATGCTTGTGTTTCTTTCTTTCTAGTTTTTGTGTGTCTGTTGTAGGTTTTAGACTTGTGGTTACCATGGGGTTCATATATGTTGACCTATAAATATATCTACTTGTTTGAAACTAAGTTATTTAACTTCAAACACATCTAAAATGTCTATATTTTTTTATTCCTCTTCCCCACATTTTGTGTCTTTGTTGTCATATTTTACATCTTCATGCTTATCCCTTCACTGTTTATTGTAATTATAATTGCTTTTACAATTTTTTGTCTTTTAATTTTCATACAAGCTTGATTCTCAACCCTTACTATACATTTGTTTTTCATAGTGGGCTTTTTCCTTTCCTAGTTTTTTTAATTTTCTACTTAGAAAAGACCCTTTAACATTTCTTTTTGGGTAGGTTTAGTATTGATGAACTCTTATACTTTCTTTCATTTTATACTGAGCTTTTTCATTTATTTATGCTCTGCCATGCTCCTGTAAATATTTGAGTTTGTAACCTTGCAGAAACTGGTAACAGAGTTTGTTGGAAAATGCAGTGAGCATCACCTTGGTGAAGGGCCTGTGTACTTATCTATGGCCCCTATTAGATTAAAAGCTCCATGTGTGCAGCAATTCTGTGTTGTAAATTATTGTGACTCCAGCATCTTGCACACCAAACCCCCCATAAATGCTTGTCAACAGCTTGTAGGACCAGGGCTAAATCTGCAATCTCCTCAATGACAAGGGCACTCAGTGCCTGAAGTACTGACGTATCAGGCACAGGATGAAGGGCAAGGACTCTAGAGCCAGGAAAGTGTTCAAAACTGAGTCTTCTTTGCCAGAAAATAAAGAAACTGAATGGGAAAGTTTTAGGTAGACATAAATTAAAGAAAGAAATCAACTGAAGTGGAATTGGCCTAATATCTGCCTTGCCTTTATATCTTTAATTTCCCCACTTGAGAATTTTGGTCCCAGAGCCTCAGGTAAGATTGAACTTGCAAGTGAGGTCAAGAGGAGAGATAAAGAAACCAGGCAATGGTGATGGCCTGAGAGACATTGCCTGGCTAGTGTCTGACATATTGAATGCATGGTATAAATGTCTACATCTGCTGAATAAATGAATAAACTGGGTTACAAAATATCTTGCCACTGCTTCTTTGTGTGGTCGTCTACTGTATCAGAGATCACAAAAATCAAATGTCCACAGAGACCATTCAGGACACATAAAGGAGGGAAATGGTATCTATCAGGTGCTGTTGACTGTGGCAAATAATCCTTGCTCCATCTGAAAGGAAGCAGCAGCTGCTCAGCTCTCACCAATTTGTGTCATGAGAATTTGTGGGCCTATTTATTTATTTATTTATTTATTTTTGTGGTACACGGGCCTCTCACCGCTGTGGCCTCTCCCGTTGTGGAGCACAGGCTCCGGACACGCAGGCTCAGTGGCCATGGCTCACGGACCCAGCCGCTCTGCGGCATGTGGGATCTTCCCGGACCGGGGCACGAACCCGTGTCCCCTGCATCGGCAGGCGGACTCTCAACCACTGCGCCACCAGGGAAGCCCTGTGGGCCTATTTAAAAAAAAAAACTTTCTGATTTTTCAAGATCCAAGTGTATTTTTTAAAAAATGTTAAATCTCCCTGATTTAAATGCTGGCAGCTGATTTGATTTAAAAAACCAAGCCAAAACAAAGCAAAATGCATACACAGAAACCACTACTGGCTAAAAAATGGACTTTTACAGATAGTATATGTACTCATAACCATCATGTTTCAGTATTTGGCCAAATATAAGGTGAGGTGAGTGAAGCATTCCCCTTGGATGTAAAATTTAAGGTGATAATGACAAAGCTCAGTAATCAAAATAAATTATATTTTAAAGAAATATTTTCCAAAATAATCAGAAAAACAGTGCCAGGCAGAGCCATATTAAAGCCTGAGGACAAAGGATAATTTAGTAATACTAATCCTGTCTTTATTTAAAACTGAGGTTTTATTCATCATGAGTTTTTGGCATTAATTTTGATTTCTTAAAATGTATTGCATTAAAATATTGTTTATCTTGATTACTGAGGTTTTAAAATTGTTAGATGAGTGCTGGGTGCCTCACTCAATCTCACCCTGGTCTTTCCTTCTACATTGATTTCCTACAGCTATAAATTAAGGGGTTTGGGGCAGATCAGTGTTTCAAAAGCTGTCTAAGCCAAAAGGACTGAGGGGGCTTCAAAAATTACAAATTCCTGTGTCTGACCCCTGGAGAGTCTGAGTCATTAGGCCTGAGTGGGTTTTGGGGGAAAAATATGTGTCTAAAGACTCCCCTGATAATTGATTCTGTTCAGAAACCACTGAGTTAGATGTTGTTTAGGCCCCTTCCAGTTTTAATATCATAGGACTTTACCTTATGTTCTTTTCTCGTTTTCAATGCAAATAACCCCTGGGATTATGCTCCATTAAGTCAGTAACGTCTTTATGTCACTTAATTTAATAGCTTGTGTTTCTCTTGACTTGAAGGACCCTGGAGCACAGGACCTGGTGGGGGGGTGTGCGGCTGATGGGAGGAAAGTGGGCTTCAAAAAGGGGCTGTCCCCTCAAAGAGGTTTCACTAAATCTAGGGGACCAGAAATGCCCCTTGGTTCAACTATGAACAACAGGAAATTGCTTTTAATCAATCTGAAAATAAATGGAAGCGAATGCCAGAGCATCCTTGCTCTGAAGAGATGTTAGGAACACTTTCAATCTTTTATCTTCCCGAAAACAGCGGGAGGAACGCTACTGGAATCAGCCCTGTAATTTCTACCCAGTAATTATACCTGTCACCACTTCCGACAGAGCAGATATAAATAGCCAGTATCTTCCTTTTTCTGCTTTACTTTGTATTTTTCCTTCTCCAACCATCGACTATGGTGTCTGATGCTAATACCCGTACAGAACGCCAACCATTCGCAGAAAGCGTGAAGGTAGAACTTAGACCAGTATTCCAAAAAGACTCATGCAGTGGATTCAGAGAAGCTCATTTGCCCCCAAACTCTGGTCTTTTAAGCCTTATGACAGGTGACAGAGAGAGACAGGCACCAGGCGAAGGGACTTTGCTTTCCATTTCTATTTTCACTTCATTCCTGGTAGGGATGAGCACGTGTGTGCCTGCCTGCTGCTCTGTGTGTGCTATTACACCCACGTACCTCATCTCCTCTGTGCCTGAGTGACTCAGTGGGAGAAAGTCAGGGCTTCTGGTATGTGGATTAACCCTTTCAGGATCTCTGAAAAGCCATGTGAGTATGTCACTGTCCTTAGGACTGGGCACAACAGTACCAAAAAATTATTCCTTATGATGATGGTTATTTATTTTGATAGTAATAATCCTGTTTCACAGTCATATAGGGCATTTACTTGTTCTTCACAGAGATTTGACATCGATTATTTTGGAACTTCCCACCAGAATAAATGTGTTACAGTGGAAAGAAGATGGATTTTGAAGTCAGACATTCTGACACTGAAATTCCAGCTTTTCCACTTACTTGTGGTGACCTTAGGTGAAATAATGTTTGAGTGTCTCAGACTCCAGATCTGTAAAGTGGGGATAATAATAATGCTTAACTTCAGAGAATTTCTCTTGGAGAATGTTATAACATTGGGTAGATCTTGCCATTGTCTATACACTAGTTCTAAAACTTTAGTGGCATCAGACTCACCAGGAGGGCTTTTGAAAACAGAATGTTGAGTCTCATTCCCAGAGTTCTTGATATGGTAGTCTGCAGTGGAGCCTGAGAATTTGCATTTCTAACTAGTTCCCGGATGCTGCCCCTGCTGCTCTTGGTCCAGGGACAGCACTTTGAAAACCACTGGTTGGCAATTCCTCAGTATATATTCGGTTTCCTTGTTTTATGTAGTCAATAAAAATTAATTGTTGGGCTTCCCTGGTGGCGCAGTGGTTGGGGGTCCACCTGCCGATGCAGGGGATGCAGGTTCGTGCCCCGGTCCGGGAAGATCCCACATGCCGTGGAGCGGCTGGGCCCATGAGCCATGGCCGCTGAGCCTGCGTGTCCGGAGCCTGTGCTCCGCAACGGGAGAGGCCACAACAGTGAGAGGCCCGCGTACCCCCCCCCAAAAAAAAATTAATTCTTAAGCACCCTTCATGTTGCAGACAATGTGCATGATACAAAGAAGAGTAAGACAGTTAAGTCTCTTCCTTTTAGAAACATACTCTCATGGGGAAGGCAAATCTCTCCCCCTGCTGCCACTTAAAAAATTGTGGCATATTCAAGGAACTAAGAGCAAGGTGATAAGGGTTGAGTGGAGTTGAGTGATATGAGAGGGAGGGGGAGGCAAGTGAAATGCTGACCCCCATTATACTTATGGTCTAGTTTGTAAATTGCATGAATTATGTTCAGACGAATGCCCAGAGATGGAGCCATGCATTGTGGGGTCTATAGCTTACATATTCTGGGGATTCACTTGAAGAAAATGGGTACAGAATTATGAGTATAAAATTAGGGGTAGAGCTGTGGACGGAACCTATGCAAGAGAAGGTCCCTGAAACCTCAGTTATCTTCCCTAGCTTCTTTGTACATCCACCTTGGTGCATGTATGTGCAGTCAGGGTCCCTGATATCAAGGAGTCTATACATAGCTGGTCAGATCGATCTGACGTACCTGACCCAGAGATACGGGCATCTGCAAAGAATTAGAGAAATGACACAGAGGGCAAGGAGCTGCTGGGTAAAGGAATCTTGGTTGTCACAAGGGGGCAGGTGCTACTGGCATCTAATGGGTGGATTTCAGAGATGCTGCTAAACATCTTACAACACACAAGATGACAACCACAAGAAAAACTTGTCCTGCCTCTGTCCAGGGTAGGAATGCTCTCCAAGGAGGAGACCCAGGTAGGAAATGACTGAGCCTCTACTATTTTGAGAAGCACATCTCTCCTTTCCCCTGCTACCCAGCCCCTCGTTCCTCATCTCTGTCTGGAACACTCTCCTGAAGACACTTTCAGGGCTGTGTCCCTCACTGTGGTCAGATATCTGCTCAGAAGTCCCGTCCTTGGATGCCTTCCCTGACCATCCATCCACCCAGTCTAACTAGTCCCTCCCTTTCCCATGCCTCCTAATCACTTTCCCTGCTTGCTTTTTCTTCTCAGCCTTTATTACCTGAAATCACGTTGTATTGCTTGATGGTTTATTGTTGGTGTCTGTCTTTCACATGTCAAGTCTCATCAAGGCAAGGACTTTGACTTGTTCATTTCTCTAACCTCAGAACATTATAGCATTCTTGACCCATAGTGGGTGCTTAATAAATATCTGTTGAATGGATGGAGCAAAAAGGGTTTTATTGATAATGCTAGGGTGATTGAGTAAGTGCTCAGTGGATACCGCCTATTGTTATTAATATTGTAATCGAGGTTATTGTGTCCTACTTAGACTGCAGTGTGACGCTGACCAGAGGATTCTCATTATCTCAGCCTTTGGGAGGAGGAGGCTGACTCTCCCTCCCTGAGCCCTCTGGCTTGGCACCAGCTTCACATTTTTCAGTGTCTGCTTTGAGAATGAAGCTGATGGGCTCTAAAAGGATTGCCGTTCATCACTCAGTCCTTCCATCACCTGCTCTGCAAATGACAACCTCTGACAGGAAAGTGGGGGCGGGGAGCTGATTCGGAATTAATGCCCTGCATCTGGAGAGAGGCATGTTAAGACAGCAAATATTCAGGGAGCAAATCCAGACAGTCAGATCAAGGACAGAGAGGCAAACCCAGATGCCCTGGCTGAGCTTGACTTTGCACCTGGACAACTTATTTGGTTAAGGCCCTCGAGTAAATGTACCTTGGATTTTATTTTATATTTTTTAATGTGTAGAAGGGGGAGAGAATCCTGGAAAATGTAAAACTGCCCAGATTGCCCCTTTAGACATGATCCTGAGCAATGGGTGAAATGAAACAAGAATAGAATCCATTTCATTTATTCAACATACATTTACTGAGTGCTTGCCCTATGCCAGATGCTGTGAAGAAAGTGTTATTTTGGTTTCCAGGAGTGAGAATGAGGCTGGGGAAAATGTAGTAACTTGCTCAAGGAAGAATCAACCAGTAAGTGGCTATTCCTCAAATAGGCTCATCTCCCTTCAGAGCCTTTGCACATGCTGTTCCCTCAGTTTGATCCATTCTTCCTCCAGGTCATCATGTGGCTGGCTGCTTCCATCATGCACGGTTCAGCTCAGCTGTCACCTCCTCATGGGGTCCCTCCTCGATCCCATTGTTCTAAGTCACCTCTCTCTTCACTCTGTCAAATGACTTTGCTTTATTTTTTTAAAATCATTTTTCTATTTGAAAATGACCTAATCGAATCTAGTCTGATCTATGTATCTATCTATCTATCTGTTCATTTATCTTCCCAAAATAGAATGGAACCTCCATTGAAGCAAAGAACACACCATTCTCAGTTTTGTTCCCAGTTTCCAGCACTCAAATCAGGACAGCACATAGGAGTTGCTCAATAAATACTTATTGAATACATAAATTGGTGGTGATGGGCCTCAAATCAGATATGTCTGCAGCTGAATCCTACATTCCTGAGTGCTAACTGTCCTGTCTCTGGAAAAGCTCTGTTAATGCTCTGATCCAACATGATGTGAACTTGTGTGAGTCACTTTCTCTCTCCTGGCTTCAGCTTCCTCTTCTTCACTCTTTCAGACACAGACGGTTGCGCCAAGACGCCAGCAATTTAATGCTTCAGAATGTGTGGGTTTTTTTGGGTAAATATCAAACACTATATATTGTAAGACATTTAAGTAGTGTCTGAAAAATAGTATGTGGGGACTATCTAAGTTCCGAGTTTAAATTCTGATTTCACTACTTATCTATGTGACCTGTGGAAACTTTCTGAACTGCTTTGATAGTGGGTTTCTCATCCGTGAGATGGAAATAGTGATACTTTAGAAGGTAGTTGTGGAGATTACATGATGTGTCATATAAAAGACACGGAGAAATTCCTGGCACATGGGAGATATTGAACAGATGCAAATTGTGCTTGCGCATTAATAGAATCAAGAAACAGTGGCATAGCCAGTGTCATGGTTGTGAGAACTCATAGATGGCTTGTAAATCTCAGGGCTAGTCCTTCTGCCAGACCCATGGGAGAAAAGACCAGAGGGAAGGAGTGGTTAAAAGAATGTATTAACAGTCGGGCTTCCCTGGTGGTGCAGTGGTTGAGAGTCCGCCTGCCAATGCAGGGGACACGGGTTCGTGCTCCTGTCCGGGAAGATCCCACATGCCGCGGAGTGGCTGGGCCCGTGAGCCATGGCGGCTGAGCCTGTGCATCCGGAGCCTGTGCTCTGCAACGGGAGAGGCCACAACAGTGAGAGGCCTGCGTACCGCAAAAAAAAAAAAAAAAAAAAAAGAATGTATTAACAGTCATTATTAAGCACCTACTCTGTACCCAGCCTTATGATAAATGAGGCAAATCTCTAAACCTAGTAAGGCCATAGACGTGCAGACTGATAGTGTCTTTTTTATTCTTCCTTTTTTTGTTACTATTTTATTTCCTTTTTTCCCTCCTTCCCTCCCTTCTTTCCTCTTGTCCTTCCTTCTTTTCTTTTTTCCTTCCTATCCTTCTTTTCAGGCAAGGATAACACAGAATGAGGGCAAAACATGAAGAAACTGGAGAAGGGTAGAAATGAAAAAAAGAAAATGAGTCCAGGAATAAGATAATATATATTTGCTGATCTCCACTATAAATTTGGCTCTGAGCTTCCCAGGAGCCAAAGTAAAGAGGGATAAGTGATCAGTTAAGATATTGTGTCCATAAGAACAAAATAACACAATGTTTTTCTGGTTCCTAAAACCAGAGCAATATTCCATCCTTGGGGCTTGCATAGAGGCTGCTTCTCCAAGAAACAGCATCCTCAGCAACATTCCTACTAAAATGCGAGAGCAAATATTCTATAAAATTCCTGTCAGTGTTATGTAATGCCACATCTCATATCAATAAAGTCAGTTCCATAAGTACAACAGTAATCATTGTCATCCAGATATACAGCTCCCTGGTGGGCTGGCTGGGTCTGAGGGTGGGACGAGGACATTAAGAGGCATGTAAGTTCTGTGTATCCTTAGTAATCTTCCATGTACATCCTTGTTTAGTACAGGGCTTTTGATAAACTATGGGAAGCAACAAATTCTTGGGCTACATCAAGAACGCTGCTGTCGCCAGTTAAGGACAGATACATGAGCACTGATAGTCAAAAAGCGGAGGACAAATTTGATGTCTTTCTAAGACATTGGAAGCATGTGATAAGGATGGAAGCCTCATGTTACTCAGTTCTAGGAGTAGAATGGACTCGTGGGCAAGACCAAGTATTTCCTCAGCAGACAACCCTTGCTCTGTGAAAACCCTGGACAGATGGAAAACAGAGACCCCCAGAGGTGAATTGGAGCTGTCCCCTAGGCCCTATAAGCAAGATTTTAACTGGTGTATTATTTATCTATACTCTGTAGCAAATTACCCTAAAACCTAGTGGTAGAAAACAGCAGACATTTATGATCTCACACAGTTTCTGTCGGTCACAGATTGGGTATGATCTTCAATGGGTAGTTCTGACTCAGTAGTTTAAGGGGCTGCTGTTGAGGTGTTGGTTGGTTCTGCAATCATTTCAAAGCTTTCCTTGGGGGAGGATCTGCTTCCAAGAAATAGCTTGTTCCCATGGCTGTCGGCAGATACCAGAAAACCCACTTCCAAGCTCACTTATGTGGACCCTTGTGTAGTGTTGCCTCAGGAACTGGCAGCTGCCTTCCTCCACAGCAAGGGATCCAAGAGGGAGCAAGAGAGAGAACCAAAGATTGGAGTCATAGCCTTTTGTAACCTAATCTCAGAAATGACATCCCATTATTTCTGGAGTATTCTATTCAGTAGAAGCTAGTCAATAAATTCAGCCCATATTCAGAGGAGAGGATTACATAAGAGCCTATCATATTGGTTTATAATTTTATTTGATAAAAATTGTCCCTACTACAAATAAATTAAAAAGTTTGAGAACAACTTCCATAGCCTATGGCCATGATAATTGTAAGCTAGAGCAGTCGTTCTCAATCTTGACTACATACTGGATTCACCTCGGTTGCTTTAAAAAATACTGATGTCTGGGTCCCACATCTAGAGAGTCTTATTTAACTGGCTTGCAATGCAGGATGGGAAATAAGATTTTTCAAAAGCTCCCATATAATTCTAACATGTGGCCAACATTGAGAACCACTGGCCTAAGATATTTTCCCAGGAGGTAGTTCTCATCATCTGGCATGATCATTTAAAAACACCTCAACAGGGCTTCCCTGGTGGCGCAGTGGTTGAGAGTCCGCCTGCTGATGCAGGGGACGCAGGTTCATGCCCCGGTCCGGGAAGATCCCACATGCTGCAGAGCGACTGGGCCCGTGAGCCGTGGCCGCTGAGCCTGCGCGTCCGGAGCCTGTGATCTGCAACGGGAGAGGCCACAATAGTGAGAGGCCCGCATACTGCAAAAAATATATATATATATAAAATATATAAATAAAAAGACCTCAATAGCACATTTTAATAACACCAAACTTTGAATCTTGTGGCACCATGGTCAACTCTCAGAGATAAACTAGTTGTGAAAAACAATAAAATAATCAAATGAATTGATATGCTTAACGGAGTTGTTAGCACTGAGCCAACTCAGTGTTGTGAGGTGTTAGATGGTGTCTGCCAAGAATGATTTTGGTTTCAAACTAGTTGAAATTTGGAGCCATTTATTTTTGACAACAATTCGATAGCAAGACTCGTGGTGTATTGAGGACACTCCTGGATCATGAAAATAAAGCCTCATCAGGAAAGTTATAGGAAGATGCCCTTCTGTTTATTCACTGTATCAGAAGAACCTGCAGCTAGCTTTCCAGGAATGGTCTGAAGGAAAGAAAATACTGATTTTAAAAGAACAGGTCTCTTTTTTCTTATCCCCACTTAAATCATTAGTTGACCCAACAAGAGATTTTTTTTCCCCTATGGGTCCTTCTTCTCTCAGTGAGATTCAGATGAGCATCCTATATACATATAACTGACAGAGTGAAGAGGGAGGCATTACAATGAGGTCAAACAGCTCAGTCCACCTCAGCTTTTGAGGGTTGATTTTTTTTTTTTCTCTTGCTTCAGCTTATTTATTAGCTTCATCTGGTAGGAATATATATTACATTAGTCTAAAATTTTTTTTAGTAAAGTTTTCTGACTTTCTTTTTCTCTCTATATGTATGTATATATATATGTATATACATATATATATATATACACAAATAATTATAATACAATTAGGTATACATATCAGGTTCTAATTCGAAAACTTATTTTTTTCCTAGAACACATATTCAAGTTTTGGTATTAATTAGGCACACTTATGTTTTTTTAATTGTATTGTTTTTATTGGGTTTTGGAACCAAGCTTACACTGGCTTTGTTTTTTTTTTAATTTTATTGAAGTATAGTTGATTTACAGTGTTGTATTAGTTTCATGTGTATAGCACAGTGATTCAATTATACACACACACACACACACATAGTATATTCTTTTTCACATTCTTTTCTCTTATAGGTTGTTACAAAATATCGAGTATAGTCCCTTGTGCTATACAGTAGGTTGGGATTAACGTATACACACTACTGTATATAAAATAGATAACCAACAAGGACCTATTGAGGGTTGATTTTGTTGTTGTTGTTGTTGTTGTTGTTGTACGCGGGCCTCTCACAACTGTGGCCTCTCCCGTTGCGGAGCACAGGCTCCGGACGCGCAGGCCCAGCTGCCATGGCTCATGGGCCCAGCCGCTCTGCGGCATGCGGGATCCTCCCAGACCAGGGCACGAACCCGTGTCCCCTGCAGCGGCAGGCGGACTCTCAACCACTACGCCACCAGGGAAGCCCCGAGGGTTGATTTTTAAAGGAGTTCATAGTAGGAGAAAGGGAATAGTCATGTGGGCAAAGCAAAATTATTTAATATACAACTAAAGGCAACTGAATTATAAAAAAGAGATTAAAGGAAAATCTAATGATAATAACTGCAGCTACCACCTGTACATTAACCACAGAGATTACATAATGATACTCAAGAATCATGAGAACAAAAGTAATACACATGCTTGTTTTACAGATGCCCCTTGATGCCAGGACAGGTATGGCATAAATAGTCACGAGCAGAAAGTGAACGATACTTTTCACACTGGAGTTGCTAAGGTTGCATATGAATTATAAAAGCCATATTTATAATTAATAACATGACCTTCACCAAACTGAGTAGGGGCCTAGTTACTGTATTAAATACTCTCTAAACATTATCTTATTTAATACTACAACAGTTCTATGAGTTAGGAATTATTGCTTCCTTTTTACTCATGAGGAAATGGAAGCACAGAAAGAGTAGTAACTTTTCCAGAGTCACACAGCTAGGATGTGGTAGAGCCAGGGCTTTAATTCAGATCTGTTGTTCTTCAAACATATACTCTTTGGATTACATAGGGTGTTACATAAGGGAGGTGGCCTGCACTATACAACTTCAGGGAAAAGTTATTTTTGTGAGCTGAATTTGAGATCATTTTGCCCACTCCTGTGATTCTGAGTTCCTGAGTCAGTAGGATCCCATGATTCTGAAAACCAAGTTCTTTTGGCCTCATGGTATCTCATGTGCCCTTGACTCTTGGGCACAGAATGGAAGGATAGAGGAAACACATGCTATTTATGTTATATCTTAAAGATTTCTTCACAAAGTAATGAAAGTCCAACCTGGTAAATAGTGAAATAGTCCTGAATCTAAAGCAGAGCTGCTGCTTTTAAAGACTATTAACTTGAGCAATGCAAAATGCAGTGTGTCAAGGAGGGAATCATCATGCATTTTAGGTGAGATTTATTGTTAGCTAACATGCTTGCTAGGATTTAAGATACAATGAAAAATGTCCTATAAATCTGTGCAAGTCATATCAAGAGGGCTAAGGTAATTCTAAATGATCCAGAGTTGGGATAAAAGGTGGAAATATAGGAATATTCTAGAAGATGCCGTCACTTGATGTGGCTCTTGAAAGATGTGTAGGATTTCTAGAAGCTGACAGAAGGAGTGGTGAAGTACCAGAGCTCACTCCTGAGAGCTGAATGTGCACATTTCTCCCCAAATCTGCATTCACTGACATCCCACTGGTGGCTTGGAACTGGCCATAGTGAAAGTATCTGCACCATGGAAATGGGCAAACACAAATCAGAACCAGTATAGCATTAAAAAGGAAGTTAGGAATCCCTTGTAGTTGTAGGTGCCCAGACGTGTGAATGTACATTAGGCGAAGTCTGGTGATGTAGGATATCTGGAGGAGAGAGTGGTGGGTGAAGCTGACAAGGTAAGATTGAGCCAGATTTTGGGTGTCCTTGAATGTCAATCCAGGGAGGCTTGATTTTGTTTTACAGGCCCTCCACTCATCAAAGAAACTTTATGATATAATCCCATTTATATTGTGGACTGATTTCAGTGCCAAGGTCACAGTTAGACTGAAAATGTGAGAGATTGGAAGTGGGAGACCAGTGAAGAGGCTGTAGTAGTAAGTAACATGATAGAAATCTGATAGAAACCTGGAAAGGGTAGTAACAGTAATGTGGGAGAGGATAAAATAGACAGAATGACATGAGAGGAGAACGAATTTGCAAAACTTGAAAACTTGATTGAATGGGAGTTATTGGGGTAAGGTAGGGAGGTGTCCAATAATACTTTGAGGATTCAGAGTTCATGGTGTTATTTGCAAATATAGGAAAGACAGGGGAACAGTATAACTGAGTGGAAAGTAGTACCCGTAGTTACAGACATGTTGAATTAGAAGATATTTTCGTCCTTGCAGTCTAGAACTCCAGAGAAAGGTCAGGGATAAATAGGTGATAATAAAGGTCAAGGGTTAGAGGATAGAACACGGGAAGAGAGCACAGGTATACAGGGCATCAATGGAACATTCCAGTAAAGCTTTCCTTCTACGCTTTCCTTCATTTACTAATCTACATGTTTGACAAACTTCCACTGTGAGTTGAGTAACCATATATCCTACCTTATCTGGGATGCCCCCAGCTAATATTTTTTGACCCGGTATAATTATAAATAGCATCCCTTAACCCTGTCAGAAGTGTCCCTGTTTGGATGATAAGTCGTATCTTAATTATGTGCCATGAACCGTGCTGACAGTCAAGAATTTAATGATTATCTACTGTAGATCCTGCTCTTAAGGAGCTCAACAAAATGTTCTTTTTGTTGTGGGTTGTGGGAGCGAAGTAAGTTATGCCTTCTCCTGTCATTTAATTTGCAATCTGGAGGTAGAGATGTCCCTATCTACCTACACAATAATTCAAGGACTAGAAAGCAGAGTACGAGTGAGTGCCAACACCATAGCATCAGTCAGTAGGAACTAAACTACTAGAGAAAAAGATCCATCGATGGGTTGGATGTGTTCATCTTGCCTTTAGATCCATTTTCTGATTTCTCCACCTTCTTTTGTGCCCAGGGAGGCTGATATGCATTGATTGTATCAATGAGCTCTTCTTTTTCTGATTTCCATGGGTTTGGTGAATGGAAGGAACCAACAAGTAGATCCTAGGATAGTGAAATTGGGGTGCTTATTCCTTAGGCTCTGTTAGTGCTGAGTCACTATAAGTTGACTCCATCCCTCCCCTAAAGCACAGCTCCATTCATGTATACTCTCTGGGTTCCAGTAGTAACTCCCTCTTCTTTCAGTGCCCTTCCCTTCCATGCCTTGGGAGGGACTCCCTGACCCCAATGTGTCGATATGGTCATGGTCATGTGTTTTTGGATACCTTGCTAAAATAAGATCTTGTAAGAGTCGGAATTCTAAAAATAATCCTGCTGGAACCTGTAAATATGATGAGATATTACTCTGTGATTATGTAACATTATTTGGCACAGTTGGTATTAAGATAGGGAGTTTTTCTGGGCGGGACTTATCTAATCACACAAGCCCTTAGCTGTGGAGAGCTTTCTACAACTGGTGGCAAAAGAGGAAGGTAGAAAGATTTAAAGTAGGCACAGGATTTGATGTACCATCGCTGGCGTGAAGATGGAGAGGGTCACGTGGGAAGAAATGCAGGCACCTTTAAGGAAGTGATGAAGCCCCCAGTTGAGAGCCATTAACAAGGACCTTCAGCTGTAAGGTACAAAATTCTGCCAACAACCTGAATAAACTTGGAAGCAGATTTCTCCCCAGAACCTCCAGGTGGGGACTCAGCCTGCTGCCTTGATTTTAGCCGTGTGATATCCTGAGCAGAAAATTCAGAGAACTTCTGACTTATAGAACTGTGAGCTAATAAATGGGTGTTGTTTTAAGCTGCTAAGATTGGGATAATTTATTATGCACCAAAGAAAAACCAATATAGATAATTCAACTCATACTGTATAAGACTACTATCGCTTTCTACTCCGATTTCCCTTCGTAATACTTCCTTTTGTGTCAGGTAATGTGGGGTGACCCTGAGAATGTGAGGGATCTCATTAAGGGGAGCATGAGTTGGGTATACATTTAGTTTGGATTGAGTGGGGCATCATTTTTATGGGGTTCACAGTCACTTCTGTGAATAATTATGGGTAGTCTTCCTGGTAGAAGAATGGCTTCCAGAAGTACTCCTGTAATTCATTGTACTGGTTCATCCGGCATCACCATAAGAAAACGCCTGGCCAGAAGTTGAATTGTGACATGTCTGACAGTGCCTGATACAGAAGTAACTGGGTCCTGGAGGAGAAGTAAGGTTTGAAATACAGACAGCCAAAAGCTTGTCTGTGGAAAATTCTTCCAAATCTTATACAGCACATTAAAAGAAACCTGGTAAACATTTTCCCATAATAATTTCAAAGTCATTCTAAACATTTATATGACATTACCTAAAACAAGTTATAGAACTGAAGTAAATAAGAAAAAGATGCTTATAGGTTTTCTCAATTTAGATTTAAATTGTAACAATTTGCCTATCATTACCAATAACAATTTATGAAGCAAATCATTGTCATTTGACAAGGTAGTCAACATGCAGCCAAAAATTTAAGGAAAAAATAATACAGCGTTTCATCAGGCAATTAATTTATGTAACTATGCTATTTTTCTAGCTTTTGTAGTTTTTGTGGAAGTTGTCTAAGCTTTGTTTAAACTTGTAAGTTAGTGTAATTTATTTTCCTACTTGAAAACATTCATTTATAGTATTAATACTGTATTCCTTTTATTAATCAAGTGAGTGAGTAAACTTTAGGTGCCACAAACCCTGGATTTCCCTATAAGCCTTCCTTCTGTTGTTAGGCTTGGAGTACTGTGCTGTGTTGTTAGTTTCTTTCAACCTTGTCTGCAATGCAGTAAAAAGCACTTTATTCAGTCTCCTCAATTGCCTGGTGCTGTGTGCCATCTTTTTCTTCATGGTTCTTCACCTGATACCCTCGGTGTTGTGTTGAGTGACCTTAAATAGTGGTTAGGCTCTCACAGTGGAGAGAAAGAGGAGGTGGACTTTCCTGGGCAAGAGAGTTTCCAGAGCTGAGGAAAAGACAGGGGAGTGTGAAGGACCCTGAGAGGGCTGGAGCAGTAGTGGGGTTCACAGTAGAGATTAGCCATATACACATTAAAACTGATAATTTGAAAATTCTACACCCATAAACCAACACTAGCCAAATTTGGCCAACTGTTGTTGTTGTTTTTTTTTTTTTTGCAATACGTGGGCCTCTCACTGTTGTGGCCTCTCCTGTTGTGGGGCACAGGTTCCGGACTCGCAGGCTCGGCGGCCATGGCTCACGGGCCCAGCCGCTCCGTGGCATGTGGGGTCTTCCCGGACCGGGGCACAAACCCATGTCCCCTGCATCGGCAGGCGGACTCTCAACCACTGCGCCACCAGTGAAGCCCCCAACTGTTGTTTTTACCTGTAATCTGTGTAGTCTTACCTCTTATTCTTACTTTGTGTTGCTCTTGGAGATGATTGCAATTAATAGATTTGGAAGCTTCTTTCTGCTAAATTACTGAACACCTGGAGGCTTATTGGGAGAATCAAGGTAGCATTTGTCATTGTGTGTGTTATATATATATGTACATTGTATGTATACATGTGTATACATGCACACACACTACTTAGTGGAGATATCACCACAAACCTAAATAAGGCCTCTCAGTGGGTGATAGAGAGTACTGTCCCCAAATGATGGCTGACAATTTCTAAAACATTGCAGAGGGCTAAATGGGACTGCCAAATATGGTTATCCAAACTTTAGACAGGACTCCTTGTTAAAGTAGAAATGTCCTGATGATGAAATTTACCACCATTTCATTCTGTTTTTTTAATAACTTAAAAAATTAACTCATGGGCTTCCCTGGTGGCGCAGTGGTTGAGAGTCCGCCTGCCGATGCAGGGGACACGGGTTCGTGCCCCGGTCTGGGAAGATCCCACATGCCGCAGAGCGGCTAGGCCCATGAGCCATGGCTGCTGAGCCTGCGCGTCCGGAGCCTTCGCGTCCGGAGCCTGCGCGTCCGGAGCCTGTGCTCCGCAAGGGGAGAGGCCACAACGGTGAGAGGCCCGCCTACCGCAAAAAAAAAAAAAAAAAAAAAAAAAAATTAACTCATGCTCAGTGGAGAAAACCTGAGAAATGCAACAAAAGAGAAATTGAAGTATAATAAATATAATTACTCAGCAATATTTTACTACATGCTGTTTAAATTTTTTCTGTACATATACGTATTTTAGGTGGCCTTGTCCTACAAATACCATTTGATAACTTCCTTTTTTATTTAGCAACATAGAATGGTTTTTATCAGAGCACAAGTATTCTTCTCTATCTCAATTTTGACAAGTTTTGCTGTTTTGCTTGCTAAGCAAACAACCGAAACAACAACCAAAGAAAAAATCAACAACAAAAAAAGAACAGTCCAGAATGGTCATCGTCATTACTATTAATGATAGTCCCTATTAACATTTTGATGTAATGCAATTTTTAATGGCTGTATTATATTTCATCACATGGATATGCTGTAATTTAGTGAAAGAATCCCACACATTAGATATTAGGTTGTTTTCACTGTTATAGGTAACCTGAGATGAACATCCTTATTCGTCCACTTTTGTATATATATCTCTGATTATCCTCTTAGGATTAATTCCACTTTTAATGCTTGGCATGTTTTAATGCCATAGAAGTGTAAAATGATAAATGGCCCTTACTTAGCCAGGTGTCCAGGGCTTAGCAACCTTCCTCAAAGTATAGGCTCCCTAGGGCAGCTGCATTATCTGTTGACTTGCTCGGAGAACATTGGAACCAAAAGCTAATGATTCAAAGAGCATAATATCATATGTCTTAAAGTCTAATCATATCTAATCATTATCAAACATGTAGTTGGCCTTCCAAAGTGTTTTCCTTAGTGCATTTAAAATGTGTATTTTAAGAAAATCTCATTTTCCTGTAAAATCTCTTCTCCTTTTTTAAACTGTCTAATTGTTACCATCATCAACGTCTAGTTCAATGGTACATAACATTTGGGGATAGTCAGAGTACTTCAAGGAGAGCATGTCTCCTGTAAGTTATAGAGCATCTAAGGACCCTGACTCCCAAAAAAGCACGAACATATTTACTGCTTCCCAGCGCAGAGGTCCTGAAAGAGTCATGTTTCTCTTTAGTACTTCACTAATATCAAGTGAACCCTATCCTTCTTGAGTGTGGAAAGTCCAGATGCCTCCCTATGCATTTATGGGTCTCTTTTGGGAATTTTCACACTTGCTCTGATGTATGCTTATCAGCTCCTGCTCTGGACTTATCCGTCAGTCCCCTCTTGCAGCTTACAAAATGTCTTCGTACCATGCTGCTCTCTGTGATATACTTTAACCCAGGCAAGAATGGAGGCCCTCTGTTAGTTAGCAAAAGCTAACGTCAGATTGAAGAATTGATAGCACTTTATAAAAAGCTATAGGAAGTAGAAAGAATTACAATACAAAGGTGGTAGAGATGGGAAATTAGACATGGGGAATAACAGCTGTAAAACCTAATGACTGTGACCCCCACAGGAGGATTCCTAATCGTCACCTCTCTCCTGGGAACCTGGTCTGCAGCCACACTGCAGGTACCTATGGTCCCCCAAAGACAAGAGACCCCAGCTCAGTCTTTACTCTGATCTAGACTCAAAGGTCCCTTCCTGTAATGGGGGCTGAAGAATGTGGCACTCAGTAAAATATGATAAACTTTGCAGGGAGGCAACTGTGCCCCCCATGAATGACAATTTTTCATATTCATAAACAAAATGCTTGGCCTGAGACATTTGGAATATGTCACTGTTTAAGGGTCTTCTGAGAACAATCGGTAGATACTTGCCCGAAATACCTCTAACTGAATGACTCATCAAAGTGGTCTCTCAAAACAAAGGGCAGACGGGCATGAAGAACAGTCTAGTTTCACTCTAGAATGCAGAGCAGATTTTTGACATCCTTCCCCATTCCATCATTTTTATAAGTTCAGCGATAATTTTAGTAACTCATCTCCTATAGCTAAAATAAATTGCTGGCATATTTAAATACCAATTTGTCTTTCTCACACAACCATACAATTGGGCTGAATATGTTTAAATGTTTTAGACCCTCTCCAACCCTGCCAGTCCCTTTAATAGATTCAATTCATAGCTACTTGCTCCATCTCAAACCTTTTTGACTTTTTCTCTCACCTGTACTGATATCTATTTCTTCTGAAAAGTGTCTGATCACAGATAATTACTTGCTAGATTAATGGTCTACTTCACAAACATTGGTCTATATATATTTTTTAGTGCAGTTGATTTACAATATTATGTTAGTTTCAGGGTAGAGCAATGTGATTCGGAGACACATCTCAATTTTTTGATGATTCTTTTCTCTTATAGGTTATTATTACAAGATATTGAATATAGTCCCCTGGGCTATACAGTAAATCCTTGTTGTTTATCTCTTTTTGCTTATGGCTTGTTGACAGGACGAACAGACTCAGAAAAAGACATAACCAGTAGAAGATCTATACTGAGTAGACTCATGGTCCCTAAAATGTGAGACAAAGAAAATAGAATGAGGCATACATGAATAAGAAGGCTTTTAGTTTAGGGTGAAAGTGCAGCTGGTTTCATAAACATACGATCCTTGGAAACCTGGAATAAATTGACATAAACCCTGGAAAATAAACCACAAAAACTCAGTTACATACATACCTACACCATACCTCCTATATAACAATTTTTCCCCTGTTGATAAATGCTAAGTGCCTGTAGTGAAGAAGCATCAGGAAGAATCAGAAGGTCGAAGAGCCTGCCTTAGCTTGCTGATGATGTGCTGTGTGTGTTTTGAGCAAGTGGCCATCTCTCTGTGTTTCAAGTGACTCATCTGTAAACCAAGAAGGCCAGATGCAAAGGTCCTTCCCTCTGGATTTCTCAGATAAAAGACACTTACTGACACAACAACCTGTAAGCACCACTGCTTTCTGGGGAGGGTTTTTGTTGTTTGTTTGTTTTTTGGAAGAGCTGCCTGACATTGGGAGATAGCAGTTATGAACTCTACAAGGTAGTCTTGTCCTTTGGCAAACCATGGTACTTTTATTCCAGCTATATTGTAACCACTTTCAGATTTCACTGGAAAGCCAAGTCTAATGAAATAGTACATTATTGAACTTCACGTTTCTTCCCAATACTTGATAATTCTTTCTTTCTTTCTTTCTTTCTTTCTTTCTTTCTTTCTTTCTTTCTTTCTTTCTTTCTTTCTTTCTTTCTTTCTTTCTTTCTCTTTCTTTCTTTCTTTCTTTCTCTTCTTTCTCTCTCTCTGTCTCTCTCCCTTCCTTCCTTCCTCCCTCCCTTCCTTCCTTCCTCCCTCCCTTCCTCCCTCCTCCCTCCCTCTCTCTCTCTCTCTCTCTTTCTTTTCTTTTCTTTCTCCTGGCATATAGGAAATCACCAAATTGGCTACACATCTTGGAGACAGAAAGGAGAAAAAGCTCAGGAATCCTTTGTGGCTTTTTCTAAGCACCATGGAAAGCCTCATAAGGTGTTGATTGGCACCGTTGTAACTGTTTTTTTTGCTGTAGCCACTAATCAGTGCTATTACATTAAAAGGTGAGTGCAGACAGCACAGCAATTCAGAGCAGGAAAGTGACAGACAGTGATGAGTATTTTAAAAACTTCTTAGAGGTTGAGGTTTTGGGGAAGATAGGAGGTGAGGTGTCTAGAGGAAAGGTCACGAGGACTCTGGGTCCTGTTCAGTCACTCGAAAACCACCAGGAACAGACGTAAAGAGAAGGAGTGGACAAAAGAGAAGTGATGAACCCCTGACATCTATTGAGCATGTTAGATTTGTCAAGTGTCTTAGTGGAAATTCTTCATGAGCATCGATGGGTGAGGTCAACTTCATTCATTTGTTCATTCAACGAATATTCATTCAAAATCTGTTACATGCCAGATACTGTGCTCAGTGCCAGGTATTCAGTAGTGAGCAAAACAGCCCTGACTCTCCTGGAGTTTATCAGTGAAGCTCATGACTATCCTTTTTTATTATTTTTTAAACTTTTCTCTGAGATAGGGCTCTGCCAAGCTGGGCCTGGGGCAAAGATTTTGGTGCACAGGGTGTAATGGGAGTTCATCCTAGGAAGCACAGTGAGAGGATGGTAAGTGAGGTAAGGGAGGTGAGCTGAGAAGGGGTTCGTAAGTGAGTGGGTCACCAGTGTGGGCAAGTGGGGCTCAGTCCTCCTGGAGACCCTCTCAGAGACTGTGTAGAATTGACCTACACACAGGGTCTCAGAATTGACCTACACAGGGTACAAGGAAACCAAGGTGTTTATCCACCAACCCCTGTCCCTCCTTGGTTGAGGCTGCTCCAGTGACTAACTCTCTAGCAGTCTTGTGGGACTGAGCCCTTCACCTGTGGGGTCTGATGCAATCTCTGGGTAGATTGCATCAGAACTGAGTTTAATTGTAGGATCCCCAGCTGGTGTCAGAGACTTGCTTGTTGTTGTGGGGAAAACTGTCCCCACATTTGGTGACCAGAAGTGTCAGAAGTGTTTGTGTGAGTAGTAGACAAAAACACACAGGTGGGAGACTGAAGTAAAGTCTTTCCTTACAACAGGTGGAAAATTGAGTTTTTCTCATGAACCTTGACTCTGAGCCCTTGGTTGGTATGGAATGAGGTTAAGAGAAGCAAATGAGTGAGCTTTCTTTTTCACCCCGAAGCTTTGTAAGGTTTATAAAGCCCACTTGGAAGCACATGATGTTAAGAACAGCTTAGTGTTGTGGAAATTCATTAAGAGTCAAGTGATTGGGTTCAGTTTTGACTTGCTTATCAAGCCACTTCACTCTAGAAGCAAGACTTTTCCTCATTTATAAGAGAGGAATGTCATCTGTGTCACAGGGTTGCTGTTCAGATTGTCCTGAGGATCAGAGGAAATACTACGCTTGCCTTAGCCTGGGTTCCCTGGACAGTAGATTCTGAGGCACAGTTCATATGTAACATATACTTCAGTGTTAACTCTTCAGTGGGGGTTGGGTTGAAAATTCAGAACAGCCTGAGAGATGGAGGAAGAGTGAGCAGTGTATCTGCCGGCTCCCCATTTGGTCTCCTGTCTCTCACTGGTAAAAGGTTTCCCCTTAAGACATTAACTCCCCCATACTTCTGAGTTATGTCACCTGCCCTCCTGGCAGCTACTAGAGTCATCATTTGGATTGGGGGGTATAAACTGGCACAAGACTCTTGTGAGTCTCACCCCCAGGGAGACGCTAAGAGAGGAGGCCATGGTGGACGTGGCCAGAGTTTTATGACCATGAGAATGATGTATGCTGCTGCTTCGGCTGCTCTTGGAACAGAGGCAAGAGCTGAGAGGGGAGGGGAACAGGACTGAGAAGTCCGAGGAGTTGCACAAACCCGGTCAGGCATAGTATGTGCAAAATACCTTTATATGTGTGAAGAATAAGGCAATATAAGGTAAGTCATTATAAATGACTTTGGATCTCCAGATTTCAGTTCTGGTGCCTACATTTTATATTTTTCTTTCTTGCCCCTGTTGTGACTTGTCCCAGACATACAAGTATGTTCTTTCTATGTGTTCTTACAAAGTAATTTAAACATGTTAAGTGAACACATGAATGAAGAATATTGCCTAATTTTATAGGCATCTATCTTTGTAAGACCCCAAAGATGGCTCTTTTCCTCTCAATAAAAATAGTTGACATTTATTGTGAACTTACCCATGTACTGGGCCAGACACCTCTCAGGTATCACCTCACTTAATCCTCACTCAGCCCCATTGTTATCCCTACTTTACAGATGAGGAAACTGAGGCTTAGAGAAGTTAAAGATTTTGCTCAGAGTCACACTAGTGAGTTCCAAGAAATGTACTAGAGTTCTGTGGCTTCTGTTTTCTGTTCAATTACTGTGTTTGCTTTTTGCATATTAGGGTTCCCAGATGGAGTTTGTGTGACTGAGGTAGCAGGAAGTATTACTGGGAATTATCGTCATGTTTCTGTGATCCTAACTATGAAGACAGTCCTAAATGCTGTATCCCAAAACTTGATTGCACATATCCCTATTAGAATTTTGCTCTCAGCTCAGTGTTACTGAATATTAAATTCCACAAGGAGAGAATCTGTATCTACTTTACCTTTGCTTTCTCCAGGCCTGGAAGAGTGCTGGATTATATTAAGCCAATGGCAGAACAGATCATATACAGGTTGGAGGTAAGACTCTGAACATGAGAAGTGCCCTATAAGGCAGAGGTTAGCAAATCCTGGTGCACAGTCCAAATCCAGCCCACTGCCTGCTTATGTAAATAAAGATTTATTGAAACACAGTTATGTCCATGTGTTTATATATTGTCTATGGCTGCTTTTGTGTTTATGCTAGAACGGCAGAGATGAGAAGTTGTACCAGAGACTGTATGGCTCACAAAGCCACAAGTATTTCCTGTCTGGCCCTTTGTAGAAAGAGTTTGCCCACCCATGCTCTAAGGTGTGCTTGAAGTAGACTCAGGATCTGCAATAAAAAGTTTAGATGAAAAGAAAAGGATGTGAGCTATAAAATGCTGTTTTACCTCCCCTCCCTTAACTCTAATGAAAATAAAGTATAGTTATAATGTCATATTAAATCTATAAAAATGGAACCAAGTTAAATGCCTAACAGTTGAGAGGTGATTACATTGTAGAGTGCTGTGCCATTGCTAAAAATGCTGCCATCAAAGTGTAAACAATAGAAAAATGGTTATGATATAATAAAGGTAAAAAATCAAAATACTAACTTCCATTTAGTTCCACTTTTGTGCCAAGGTGTGTGTACATTTGTACAACGAAGTGTAGGGGGGAACACCAGAATGTTACCAATGTTCAGGTGAGAGAATCATGGCTCATTTTGATTTTTTGTTTTATGCTTCACTGCATTTTCTATTCTTTTCTACAATGCACAGGCAATTTTCCTGAATAAAAAGTTTAATTTTGAAAATGTTAGAAAATATAGAATATCTCATAATATAATAAAAAAAAAGTCCAGGCAATTGTCTATGTGAAGAGGGTGGCTAGTTACGGGCACATCCAGCTTCTTTCCCTTAAATGTCTTTTTCCTCTGGGGGCTTCTCCATTAGATTATTGTGGCCTCTACTACATCAGATTCCAGGGAGCCCTGTTCACCCTTAAAAACTGCAAATGCGTGAATTGAAACAACTTTTCTTGTTTTCCTTTGCTCAGCTGAGACAGGCTGACATTTTCAAAAAGAACTTTAATACTCAGAGAACAAAAAGGCAATAATTACAGAAAATACAAAAGACATAACAGTTGTCAGGTTTAAAATGCAAGCTTCCAGTTCTCTAAAGGGCTGGTTCCTTGTGGAATCAGAAGCAAACTTCGCACCATGCTGGAGCCTTGCCTCATTCCCCTGAAGGGGGCACCACTGCATTTCTGCCACCTGAAATCAGTGGGGCAAATAGTCTCCATTTTAGTCAAGGTTAAAACATCAGTTGCTAATGCTCCATCCATCTGGGACTTTCCCATTTGGTTCTCCTCCAGGAGAGGTTTCAGTACATCCAGAGATTACTGAGAAGGTGACATATGTCACCCTTTGTCAATTTAGCAGCACCTCACACCATAAACATGCATACGTATCTGCACATACACACAGACATATATTTATATGTCTATAAACATATAAACACATACACACAGATACAAACATGTATTAGACACACATGCATATACACACACACACATACACACAGTGCAACTGTAGAGAACGTAATAACTCATTTCCAGGTTAGTGTCTTTTGTCCCTCACAGGCAGGTAAGTGACCAAGTTGAAGTCTATCCGTTACTGGTTTATGACAGTTTGTGACATGCCCATATGTCAAAAACTGCCCATATGCAGTAACAGAACATTTTCAGCGTTCTCCATCTTAACGCACAAGCTAGAAATCCAGGAGGCATCAAAGCCCAAAGCGTCTCACCTTTGCCCTTGCCCATACTATTGATTCTCTTGCCCCCGGGAAGCCTTCTCTGTAAACCCTAGGAAGAAGTGATTCCTCTCTCCACTGAAATAATGAAATCTTGCTCGCGTTTCCCTTGTAGCTTGTACCATAAAAGTGACCTGTGCTAAAACTAATTGCATCCCTCTCTTTTGTCTCTATAAGCAGCTGAGGGCAACAGCTATTTTTTTAAATTGTGGTATCCCCTATACAGGTTTTTTTTTTAATTTTTCAAACTTCATATGAAGTTTTTATTACCTATTTATTTATGTCATGTGTATATCTCTTCCTAACTCAAAAATCAGAAACTAACACAAATAATTTGTAACAAGTGGACTACACTGACATATTATCCTAATAATCCTTATATTTTGCTGGGGGCAGAAAAAGCAAAAAGTTTATCTAAACTACTAAACAAGGTAGAAATTCTAGATTTTAACTAATTCTGTGTATAATTTCTGTGTTCTCTGTGGAAGTTTTAAAAATCTGTTTGACATTATTTTTATTTGAAATAATATGCTTCAGAAAAGTGTGAAAGCGTAATGTCAATTCTCAACAAAATTCAAAACTAAATTATCTATCACATGACAACAGATGACTTGAAAAGTAAAAAGCAATTACAAAGAGATAACCAGTGTTTGTCAAGAGCAAATTATGCCAAACTAACCTATTTTTTTCCATTGGTAACTTTCCTTCTGAAGTGGGAAAGAGGAGAATCTTACTGATTTTCTGTATTTTGGATTTTTAACAAGACTTTTGACAAAATATTTAATATTATTTTTATGACTAAAGTAGGAAAATGTGACCTAAGTGAAACAACTACATAGGTGAATTTGCAGTAGTTGAAAACTGTCTTTCAAAGCTGGACTGCTGTACACAATGGTGCATTTGAATCTATGTGAATACACACCCAGATTTGTGCACTGCACAACCTGTACAACTAAAGATAGAGGCACTGAATTGTTAGTTTATTCATCTATAATTTTTTTACATCTTTGTTGGAGTATAATTGCTTTACAATGGTGTGTTAGTTTCTGCTGTATAATAAAGTTAATCAGCTATACGTATACATATATCCCCATATCTCCTCCCTCTTACGTCTCCTTCCCTCCCACCCTATCCCACCCCCCCATACAGGTTTTGAAAGAGTGGCTTATGTGTGACAGAGGCTCAGTAAACAGCTATTGAATAATTGAATAAATGCATTTTAGTAATTATAGAGAAAGTCTAAAGAGGTAAATCTAAGATTAAAGTGTTAAAGTTCCCAGGAGATCAATTTATACTCAGTTTTAAAAGAACTTTCTCAGAGTCCACATTACATAATGTTGTGATGGCTTGTTCTGGAAAATACCACTGGGTGTATTCTAGTCAAGATAAAAGTCTACTTTTGAGGAATATCATAATGGACATGCACGCTAGAGCTGAAAGATTGAATTAGATGTCTTCTAAAATTCTTTCCAGCTTTATCTTCCTGGTAACTCTAAATCTAAACACCAGCAAGAAATCTCACTGGAATAAGTTTTATCATTTGCTCAGGTTGTCAACAAGCTAGGCTATGTCTGCATTGTGCATATCCATCATTAGCTGTTTTTCTTTTTCCTATCTAGCCCTGCTTTTTCAGCTATAGCTGTTAAAGTATATTAAGTGACATCATAACAGCTAAAAAGCATTAGCAACCATTGAAGTAATTAATTGATGCTTCTTGGAAATTCACGAAATGCATGTGTCTTTTTTGAGGATAATTTGGCTTTGAGTTAAAATATTTGCTAGGTTTCTCTCCCTATTCTTCCCTAAAATGGCTAGTTTCCTGAAACTGGGTCTTAGTTTCTGAGAATTGCCTTGTTCTACTGCCTAGCCTACCTGTGGTGCTGAAATCCTATTTGCAGCAACCAAATTACTTTCTCTGAATCCAATTTATGCAGTGACAGATGGGGGATTCCAAAAGGGAAAGTTTCCATTCATATCCAGCAAATCATCTTTATGAGAAGAAAGAAGTAAACTTGGTGACATACACCAAGAAGTTTAACTTCTGGAAACCGTCATCTTCCATTTTTTAATTATTTCTCTATAAAGTAGCTGGGCCCAGAATAAGTTTGCGCCTCACTATTTTCAGACATGCAGGTTAACTATTAATGAGTGATGATGAATTTACTTTATTAAGCAAGATTATAAAATTGGTTTTCATTTTCTTCCTATCTCCCTCTTTGAATGTTTGTACCATTCACGTTGCAAGCACTACTTGATCAGGACATAATTCATTTCAAGAAATTAAATGCCCAATTTCTGATTTTTCCCCTGTTCCCTCTTTTTGAAAAATTCACAGTTACAGAATTACTTTGGTTTCAAACTATTGCATATGAATTTTTTAATATAAATGATCCATTACTAGTTCAGGTTCCTTGTCTGTTAACTTATCTTTTGTGGGGGGAGGTGCTTGTTTCTGAAAATCCAGAATGTTGCTTTAGCTGCTGTTTGATAAGTTCATGACGAAAAATCACAAGATTGAAAATGACCTGAACAGAGTGAAACATAGTATGCTAGAATTCCATGGGCACCTCATTCCTGGGAACCCCTGCAAGACTGCTGGGGAGTGGGAACTGAGGCCCTGGGATTGTAAGTGATTTGCAAGAAGTCACACAGAATATTGGTGACAATAATAATAATAATTACCAACTTTATTGTGCACTCATGGAGTTCTGGGCACCCTTCTAAATGCTTTTCAGCTGTCTACTCATTTAATCCATTTAGTCATTCTATGGGATGGTTGCTATTATTAGTAATAGATGAGAAAAAAATGAGATGCAGAAAAGTTAAATATTTTGCCTAAGGTTACAAAACTGGTAAATGATGGAGTCAGGATCTGAACTCGGGCAGAATGGTTCCCAAACCTTGCTCTTATTCATTATGCTATTCTGCCTTTTTGTCAGAGATACATGGACTCATTTTAGTCAGAGTCTATAAATGTCTGCATATATATAGGGGAGAAGAAAACACATACACAATACGTATATCCTACATGTATATTGTTCTCTTTCACTTGCAAAGCTCTGCCTCTAAACAGGGAAAGGATGACTAACAGTTCCTTCTGGTAGGTTTGATTATCATATTACAAGTTCCTGCAAATGGAAAACCATTGCCCTAGCTAATCTTAACATCCCCACATCAGTAGCTATTTCAAGCAAAAGCAATTCCCATCTGTTGTAGAAACATATTCAGTGACAGCACACATTCTCCTTATCCTAGTACCATCCCATTGCAGTGCAATGGTGAAAATAGCATGATTTTCTTCTTTAATTCTGGAAAGCTCTCTCTAAGCCAAAACATGTGAGAGGGTTTAGTGCCTTCTTAATTGTAAGGTACAAGAGGATGATTATAATTTTTGTTCTCTCATTTTGAATTCAGCTAAATCATCAGATGTATCTAACATTCAAACCTTTTGGCTTTATGTGCTTTTTTCAGAATATAATGGACCTCGGTTACTTTTCTGCACAGTATAGTTTTCCTGTGGAGAAATGGTCTATCCCCACCTGGTGCGATTGTCATTCACATGGCCCTTCCTCGCCTGTGACAGGTTGACCAAACAATGTGTCCCACCTACCTGGATGCTGAGGTTGCTTCAGGAATAGGCACATGACCAAAAGTGGGACAGTCAGGGTTTCCCCCTCGATTTCCTGCATGAGGAAGAGGATCTTTCCTCTCTTGAAGATATCAACGTATGAGGATTATATAATCTGGGATTGTTGAGAGCCTTTGCTGGCATGTGAAATGAGTCTGCCTGAGAATTAAGCCAAAAAAAAAAAAAAGATTAAAGAGAGGGAAAAAAAAGAGATACAAAACCTTAAACTCTTGAATTGAGCCACATTTGAAGCTAGGATCTAATTTGGGGTTTTCAATTGTGCAAGCTTAAACGAAAGGAGAGTTTACGTCATTTGTAACCCAAAGAGGCCTAGTACATGGACTCCTAGAACCTGAAAATCAGAAGGGATCTTAATGATGTAATCTCCCACCTGGTATGGAATGCCATGTTATTGTACTTCTGTCTTTGGTTACCTAAGTTCTGTCTCTGAATTCCCCTAGTGACAGGAGGTTTGTTATTATACTTGGCAGTTCATTCCACTATTGGCCAACTCTAGTCTCCAGACAGTTTGTTTTTCCTGATATCAAACAAGTTGCCTTCTCAAGCCTTCCCTTCACTAATCTTACTGATGTTCTCTGGAGCTTCACGGAAAAGTAAACTTCTTAAAATAATTGAAGGCAGTTATCTTGTCTCATTTCTTTCAAACATTCCTTCAACTTTATTTGAAAATTAACATACTTCTCTGCTCTTCATCCTGCCCACATCATGCTTTGTAAATATTCTAGTTCCATAAACCCCTACATCTTCCATTCAGCTCCCTCAGAAGCTACCAGGGGAAGGCAAAAGGGGCTGTTGTTCAGCCCCACACCCTCTTTAGCTGTGTTTTTGTTTATTTCTGCATACTGCTTCATTTGGAAAACAAAAATAAGAAAGATTGGGTAGACATGACTTTGTTTGTTTGTTTGTTTGTTTTCAGCCTTCTTAAATGCTTTCCTAATGCCAAAATTAATCAGAGTATGAAACAAACCCCTCCAGATGAGGGTTGATTTGCTCAAAGTTCATTTAGATTATCCTTGGTCATGATGCAGGAGCTATGCTTTTACTGAGGAAGCCTGGAATGGCTTCTAGCTCTGGGAAGCCCAGAATCCACTGAAATTCCAAGATCTTTGATTGTATGAATAGCTGTCAAGGCTGAATGTTCATGTGTTTCCAATTTTTACTGATAATAAAGAAGAAAGGGAGAAATGGGTTAATCTTTGTATTGAGGATTTTAAGTACATTTTCTTGCTAACATCAATGTGTTTTACATAAAATTAAATCATGTTTTTTCCAAAAGTTCACAAATGTAACCCTTATAATAAGAAGTCAATTAATTTATAAATGCTTAGGGAAAAACTGTGGTAAACTGCCTCATTGCCTCTACTTCCTTAAGGGAATCAATGTGGACAGTCTGATTTGTATTCTCCCACATGAATCTATGTACTCATACATATATGTACACATATATCCATTTACTTTTGTGTCTTTTTTTTTTTTTTTTTTTGCGGTACGCGGGCCTCTCACTGTTGCGGCCTCTCCCGTTGCGGAGCACAGGCTCCGGACGCACAGGCCCAGCGGCCATGGCTCACGGGCCCAGCCGCTCCGCGGCACGTGGGACCCTCCCGGACTGGGGCACAAACCCGTATCCCCTGCATTGGCAGGCGGACTGTCAACCACTGCGCCACCAGGGAAGCCCTACTTTTGTGTCTTTTAAAAATATGTTTATTCATGGATCCAGCCAATGCTTATGGCATGTTTATCATGCATCAGGCATTGTTCTAAGCATTGAAGCTACAGAGTGAACAAAACAAAACCCTGGCCTTCCTGGAGCTTATATTCTGATAATGGGAGAGAGACAATGTACATCAGAATGGGATAAAATACATAGTAAGGAGAAAAGTAAGTGAGAAAGGGGGGTTAAAAGTATTGGGGGTTGCATTTTAGTGTAATTGGTGAGGACTTGAGTGCGAGGAACATCATATTTGAGGAAAGGGAAGAGTAAGTATCAAATCCCTGGGGTGGGAGTGTCCTTGTGTGTTCACGGAACAACCAGGGCCTCAGCTCTGCTGGGGTAAAGTGACTGAGGGATTGAGCAGAAAGGTTAGATCTATGATGGGGGTCAGCCCCTGTAGGGCCTTAAACGTCTTTGTATGGACTTTGGATTTTACTCTGAAAGAGACTGAATGGTTTTGATCCAAGGAATAGCGCACCATGATTGGCATTTAACAGGATCCCTCTGGCTGCTGTGCTGAGAACAGACTGAAGGGTGAGAAGGGTCTAAGCGGGGAGCCCAGTTGGAAGGAAGGCTGTTGTAATCCTCTCGGAGGGAGGTGATGGAGCAGGATGGTGGGAGTGGGTGAGGAATGAAGTGACAGCTTTCTGGATAGGTTTTCAAGATTGAGTTCCCAGGTTTTCTGAGAGACCAGATATGGAGTGTAAAACAAAATGCAGAGCCAAGGATGGTCCCAAGGCTTTAATCCTAAAAAGTGAAAGAAGAGCTGCCACTCAGATGAGACAGACTGCAAAATGAGCAGGACTTTTTTTTTTTTTTTTTTTTTTTCCGGTACGCGGGCCTCTCCCTGTTGTGGCCTCTTCCATTGCGGAGCACAGGCTCCGTACGTGCAGGCTCAGCGGCCATGGCTCACGGGCCCAGCCGCTCCGCGGCATGTGGGATCCTCCCGGACCGGGGCCCGAACCCGTGTCCCCTGCATCAGCAGGCAGACTCTCAACCACTGCGCCACCAGGGAAGCCCGAGCAGGACTTTTAAGAGCAAGACCTGAAATTAAATTTTAAGGCATGTTTAAATTTGAGATGCCAATTGGACACTATTTTAGTAGGTGTATAGTGTTTCATAATGTAATTAATCTAATGATCACTTTGTTGCTTCAGTTCAGGTTTTTATAAGATTTTGCAAGTATAAACATCGCTGCGATTTTTTCAGGGTCAGACTCTTGTTGGTCAAGTCTCACCTTAAATGTCACCTGCTTAGAGGGCCCTTTCTTAATCACCCATTTTAAAGTTACATGTTATCACATTGCTCCGTTTAGTCTCTACATAACATTTATCTCTGCTGGATATTTTTCCTTCTGTATTTATCATCCATTGCTGTCCCTTACAATGCAAGCTTTGTAAGACCAGAACCTTTGCCTGTCTTTCATGATTGGCACAGGATAGGTATTCAATAAATACTTGCTGAAAGAATAAACGCTATGTACGTAAACAGAGCCTCATGTACTGGCATTTTTGTTTTTATAGGCTAGCTTTCCCAAAAGTGATATTGCTGTGTCAAATTGTATTTTTAATTGTACTGATATTGTCAGATTAATTTCCTAAAAGGTTATAACAATTCATTCTCCCACCAACAATGTAAGAAAGCAGTTATTTCCCTGCATCAATTGAAGCACTGGGTAATTTTATCCTTTGATGTTTTGCTTCAGCATTGCTTTCTTATTTTTCAATCTTTCTGCTTCTAATGGCTCCACATAGCTTGAGTAAATCTCATACAGTTAATGAACTCCTATACCAGGCAGCAACTATTTGTTTAGGTCTCTTTAAGATTATCTTAAGGACTGTATTCGCTTTTAACTTCTAGGGTTGTTTGATGTTGTGAGTACAAGCCGTTTATCATGGATAGAGTTAACTCTTCAGTCCTTTCTTCTTTAGTGCTTGGAAACTTGAAACCACTAAGAGAATAAGATTTTTCCCATTAAAATACCTGATAGTTTTTAAAAGAGATTTATGAGAAGAAGTTCTGTAAATCCATATTTTAAAATGCATGCGTGTTGGATCATTCTAGGAGAGGGATATGAATAATGGTATAATTAGTGTAATAAATGTTGGATCCGTGTTGAAAATAATTTATTTCTGCATAAAATCTATGAAGCTGGGGCTTCCCTGGTGGCGCAGTGGTTGAGAGTCCGCCTGCCGATGCAGGGGACACGGGTTCGTGCCCCGGTCCGGGAAGATCCCACATGCCGCAGAGTGGCTGGGCCCGTGAGCCATGGCCGCTGAGCCTGCGCGTCCAGAGCCTGTGCTCTGCAATGGGAGAGGCCACAACAGTGAGAGGCCCGCGTACCACCAAAAAAAAAAAAAAAAAAAATCTATGAAGCTGTAAAGCCTTCCAGCTGAAACAGATTATTTACATCTCCATTCAGGAGAGGTAGACACTGATTCGCACCCCCTTCCCTTCTTCCCCCTCCACTGGTCTTGTCAGGATCTTCATCCACATTATTCATCGGTGAGGAAGCTTTTCTTTTGTTCTTTGACTGTCATTTGCCCTTCATTGTTTGGTTTGAATCCCTTGTTTTCATCCAGCTGTCATATTTTCTTCCTACTCTCAGAGTCAGGATAAAGTGAGAGTACACAAAATCTGAGACTCTTGTGTTCAGATGCCTCTCCTGCTCTGAACCTGCTGTCTGTGATGTTAACCCTGCGTCACAATCTCATTGTTCCAATTTTTCCAGCATAAACATGTTGGGTGCAGGAAAGTGTGCCAGTTAGACTGGCAGGCTCGCAGTGTTAAGGACACACCATCCAGCTAGAAAGAAAGTGTTATGTAAAAATCTCCTTGCTGAGAAATTAGGTGAACAACAGCATTTGTAAAGAACCTGAAAACCAGACACTCTGTAAGGTCTGCCCCCAATCTCTCATCCACATTTCCAAGTCCCAACCCTCTAAAAACAGCAAGATCTGATCTGAACTTATCTGGTGGTAAATGTGACCTGAAATAACTTGAGCCTATTTATAGTCTTTATTCCATTTAAAATGAATAGTTACACATTTCTCTGTAGAGATGTTAATGTGCACAGTTATGACATACTGATCAGATTCTACTGGAGGAGATAAGTAATATAAGGTTTATATAGCATATTACCTGTTAAAATCTACAATAATTGGAATTTTGAAAACCGGAGGTTTAGGGTGAAAGCTTGTGGACCTGTAGGTAAATCTATATGAATATTGACTGCATAAATAATTACAGTATCTCATGGATATAAAAAATATAGAGACAAGGTATCCAATAATGGTATCATATCAGTAGTGAAGGGGGTAAATGGAGTTAAGGTGTGCTAAACTCTTTTCATAGATAAGGAGAATAAAAAGCAAGGGTAATTTCTGAGGTAATACACAAAGAATAGAAAAAGAGTATAAATTTCAAACTAACAGAAAGAAAAATTAAATATAAAAAATCCTTAACAAATCTCAAAACAAGGCAAGAAAAGGAGAGTAAAAGGAACATAGAACAAGAAAGGAAAATGTAAAACACACAGAAATATACATTAAATTTAATGACTCTAAAGGCACTGTGTAGAATTAAAAACAAAATAGGATGTTAAAAATATAGGATGAATTATAAAAGCAGAACAAAAAAACTCATTTGGGATTTCTCTAAAAACTCAACATTCTACACATAAAGATACAGAGAAGTTGAAAATGAAAAGAAAATATATTGTCTGTAAACAGTCACCAAAGGAATGCTAGTGTGGTTATATTAATAACTTATGGTGAAAAAGATTTACTAGAGATAAAGAAGGTCGTTTCATAACACTAAAAGTTTTTTTTTTTTTTTTTTTTTTTTTTTTTTTTTTTTTTGCAGTATGCGGGCCTCTCACTGTCGTGGCCCCTCCCGTTGCGGAGCACAGGCCCCGGATGCGCAGGCCCAGCGGCCACGGCTCACGGGCCCAGCCGCTCCGCGGCATATGGGATCCTCCCAGGCCGGGGCACGAACCCGTATCCCCTGCATCGGCAGGCGGACTCTCAACCACTGCGCCACCAGGGAGGCCCTACACTAAAAGTTTTGATTCATAAGGAAGACGTAACAGCTCTAAACTTTATGCACATAATAACACATTCTCAAAATATGTAAAGCAAAAATAGAAATACAAGAAGATATAGACAAATTCATAAAACTAATAGGACAATTTAATACACATCTTTCATAACTGATAGAATAATCAAATAAAACATCAGTTAGGATCTAGAGAATTTGGACAATGTCATTAAATAAGTTGACCTAGTAGACATAAATAGAACATTAATTTCAATAACTGCAGAACATGTATTCTTTTTAAGCACATGTGGAATATTTATAAAAATGATTATAAAGCAAATTTGAATAAATTCCAAATGTTTGAAATTATATAAAACATTTTCTGTGACCCGAACACAATTATTCTAATAATCAATAACATGTATTTGAATATTTAGAATTATACTTCTAAATATTCTTTTGGTTAAAGAAAAGATGATTATGAATATTGGAATATATTTTAACTGAATAATAAGGAAAATACTATGCGTTAAAATTGCAGGATATGGCTAAAACAGTGATTAGAGGGAAATTCATTCTTATAAGTGTACATAGTAGAAGGTAAAAAAGCCTGGAAATTAATAACCTAAGCATCCACATAATAAAGTTATAAAAAAGAATAGCAAAATAAACACAAAGAAAGCAGAGAGGGTAGCAGTAGAAATTAATAGGAAAGACTGCAAATATGTAATAGAATCAACAAAGCCAAACATTGTTTCTTTGAAATATGTTTAAGTTGATAAACCACGAGTGACACTGATCAAAAAAAAAAAGCAGAGATAAGACCCCAAAAAACTAATAATCATGAAAACATAATACTACTTTCAATCCTATACATATAATATATATATATATACGAACATATACATAAATTCTAAATTAAATACTATTAACAAATGTAATCTAGCACTATTTATAAAAAATATAATACAATCATGATCAAGTTGGGTTTATCTTACTAATGCCATATTAGTTATCCTTAAAAATCAGTGTAAGTGATCACATTTAACAATATGGAAGAAAAAATATATCAACAGATTCGGAGAAAATCTTTGATAAAATTTACCATCTAATCAGGATAAAAATTCCTAGTAAACTAGGAACATAGGTTATGTTCTTCATCTGATAAAAAGGTATTTACAAAAACCACAACAAATGTCATGCTTAATGGTTAAATCTTGAACTTTTTTCTTTGATTTTAGGAGCAATGCAAGCATTCCCACTTCTGCTTAACATTGCACCTGGTATTCTGATCAGTACATTAAGTCAAGAAAGAAAAGTAAAGACAAAAGGATTAGAAATAAATAACTTCCATCGTTCCTGTATTATTTAATCACATATGTAGACAATCCAAAATAATTTACATATAAATTATAAAAAGAATTCAAAACTGTGTCTAATTTTGCTGGATACAAAAATCAGTGTACAAAAACTGACTGTCATTTTGTTTACCAACATTAAACATTGTGAAAATACAGTTTTAAAAAAATATGTCATTTAGGATAGTTTTAAAAAAACCAAGTACCTAGGGTCACATCTAAAAAGAGAAGTACCAAATTTCTATATAGATAATTGTGAAACATAACTGAGAAAATTTAATGAAGAGCTAAATAAATGGAAGAAGATGCCATAAGCATGGATTAGAATACTCACTATGTCAGAAAATATGAATTAGCACCAAAATGTCTTACAGATTCAGTGAAATTGCAGTCAAAATCCTAATAGTTTTTATATGTATATACATATATGCATAACTTGACAAGATTATTGTAATATATGTGGAAATGCAAATGAATATTACTCAGCAATAAAATGGAATGAAGTACTGATGTATCTACAACATGGATGAAACTTGAAGACATTTTGCTAATGTGAAAGAAGTCAGATACAAAAGACTATATATTGAATGACTCTGCTTATTTGAAATGTTCAGAATAAGTAAATCTGTATGTAGAGAAAGAAAGTAGATTATTTTGTCTAGGGCTAGAGTATTTGATTGGAAACAGGAAGTGACTGCTAATGAGTACAGGCTTTCTTTTTGGGGTGAAGAAAATGTTTTAAAATTGATTATAGTGATGGTTTCACAACTCTGTGAATGTATTAAAACCATTGAATTGTACATTTTATATGAGCTAATTACATAGTGTGTAAGTTGAATTTCCATAGTACTTTTATATTTTAAAAACCTCAAAACTATAGTGTTTAGAAATGCATGCTTAGGTAGTAAAATTATAAAGAAAAGGAAGTGGTTACTATAAAACTGAGGATAGTTGTTTTTTTCTGTGGGAGACAGAAGGAATTAAATTAGGAATGTAGCAGGGAGAGGAGGTGGGTGACTCTGGAGTGCTGTTTATGTCTCTTTCTTTAGCCAGGTTATGGTTACACATGCCTTTATTTTACATTGGTATATTAAGTTGTCCATTTATGTTTTAAATGTCTGTATTTGTGTTATACTTCACAGTAAAAATATAACAAAATATAAAAAATTAATATAAAGGCATGAATACAAAATATAATAAGGTTAGAAATATGGTAAATCTATCAAACATTCGGAAATGAAGACACACCTGTACTACTAGGAATGAAGGGTCTGGGTCTCTGTCAACATCAGATTGGGGTCAAATCTTCTATCCCTTGAACATTAAGAGAAGACCATTACCTGAAACAAAGCAGTGAGCATACATTTGTTTTCTTTCATGTTCATCATACTTATGCCAGCAAAGTGTAAGTATGATCTAACAGTGATGATGGTGATGATGATCATGATGGTGATGCTGATGATAATAATGGCTAGCATTCATTCTGACATACCTTAAGGCAGACAATATAGCCATTTAGTCTTCAAGACAATCATATAAAGTAGTTAGTAATTTTCTTCTTGATTTTTCAGTGTAAGATACAGAGAAATGAAAATTTCAAATGAGTTATGCAAGGTCACCCATTTGGGAAATGAAAGAGCAGTGATTGAAATCTGATCTATCTCCAAAATCTGTTTCTTAGTCTCTACCTTAAACTTGAATAATAAGTTTAATATGACTACATCATACCATCTCATATTAACTTTGGTTCCTTTTCCATCACTTGAGAGAGGTAGGGAAGGCAGTATTAATCCCAGTCTAGGAGAAAGAAAGGGAGTCTTAGAACCATCAAGCCATTTATACAAGGACACTGTTAAGATGTGACAGGTGAAATTCAACTCCGGCTTTCTTGTCCCCAGGTCTACAGATTTCCTTGACATGTCATTGAGGTCTCATTGGTAATTAGGTGCCCGGGACATATTTCTATTACTTTTTTTTTTTTTTAACTGTGGAATTATTGAGGAAAAATCAAACTCACACGTGCATTTCTTCCTGAGTCACTTGAGAATGCTTTAATTAGCTTGAATTGTTTAGCCACAGTGTGTTCTAAACTGAACTTCCTGCACTGCAACTCAAATTTCTCCTCTGCTTCTTTGAGGAGCTTGTTTCTCCCCTCCTCTCCTCAGCCTTTGCAGAAAGAGCAAAGCCTGGACCACATCCTCCGGAGCATTTCCTCCCAGTAGTCTCTTCTGCCCTCCTACACAAATGCTGGGATCTCATTAACACCTCCTACAGGAGCTCATTCATTTCTTCCCCCCTAACCACAGTGAATGCAACAATTCCTGGAGCACCTCTCCAGCCAAGTAATAGAATGCATTGACAGTTGTTTCTTTGTCAGCTTGACATAATTCGAGATATTTGCATCTCCTGATTGTTCACACTCCTCAAGAACAATGTGACTTAATGACAGCATAGGGTCCTGGTTTTTCTACTTTCCTTCACAGAATGAAAGAACTGAAGAGACCTATTTTAGGAATTGTTTCTTCTTTCCCCAAAGAGGAAATAGGGGTTCAGAGAGGCAATATCCTGCTTAAAGTCTTTGAGTTAGTGACTGAGAAAGAATTAGAAACCAAATCTTCTGACTCTTAGGTCTGTATTCTTTCTGTAATTCAATGTTACATGAATTTATAAGATCAATTATACCTTGGTGCTTGTGTTATTGAGACAATAGGGGTTGCAATTACAAAAGGAGCATGATTGTAGGAATGTCTAGAGTTTGTAGGAATGTCTCTCAATTGAGGAATAGCCTCCAACTGCTAAAATTCAAAGAAGCAGAAAATGTTAATGATAAAAATATAATTGCAAGAAGATAGAACAGAAGTAAGAATGGGTTGGGAAGAGTAGCACTCAGTATTATAAGAACATGGTTAATACCTTTTAAACCTTGAATATGGAAATACTATTAGTCATTGTGACAAACAATATCTTTTGGAGCAAGAATCCTCCTCAAAACATCTCTATTAACCCAAATGTGAAAAAGTCCAGTTGTATGGGTTCACCTAGGTAGTCTGATTGGTTGGTGGAAAAGGATATGAACATGAAATGAGAAGGCCTGAGTTGTAATTCAGACACCAAAACTGGTTAGCAGAGATGTTTTATCTCATTGATAAAATGAGAAAAATACACTAGATCTGTAGTTTCTCAAATTTTATTGTACATAAGAATCACCTAGGGGACTTAATAAAACACAGATTCTAGGGACCCATTTCCAGAGTTTCTGGTTCATTGATTTGGGGTAGGGCTGTAGAGTGTGCATTGTATCAAATTCCTAAGAAGCTTCTAATGAATGTGCTTCAAGGACTATGCCTGAAAAAATGAAAATATACTGGGAAAAAGGACCCATCAAAGATTTAGCATTTTTTTAACATCTGCTTCCCACCAGCTAAAGCCTAAAACCTGCCTGAAATTCTCTGCCATTTAATAACACTTTCAGAAGATTACCTGTTTGCTGCCTTGGGTCATAATACCATACATTCAATACATGTATCAAATTTATGGGCTTTTGTGGACACCAATGCTGCCCAGCAGGAGGGAACATGAGCCTGAATTCTAAGGCAGAGTATTAGCCTGTTTGACTATGACTTCATTTCCTTTGACTCCTCAGGGAGATGTTAAAGGTCTCTGGTGCCTTCAAAATAGTTGAACAAGAAAAGATCCTTCCAGTTTTTTAATTAAGCAAGATTTGACCTTCAAGGCTGTAATTGCTCTTGACATCTAACTTATTGCTTAATTAAAACATTGTGAGATACAAGACCTCACTTCTGGAAAAATAGAGAGTCATGGTCATTTCTATTTTATTAAAGTCCCTCTTTTATCTGAAAGGTATGGGCTGAGGTAATCATAGAATAATGTCCCATTGCAGAGAGAAAGGATTTGGCAGGCACCAACCTGAGGTGAGTCATTATCCTTCTGATACAACTAGAGCTTATGAAATTATTAGTCAGAGAGAGAGAGAAAAAAAACTAAATAATTTTGCTGTGTTATGTCAGAAGAATAAACAACGAAAAATTAAGAAGGATGGCTTTCCTTGAGCAATTGAATAGCAATAATTCTTTCCCCCTGTTTTAAAAACAAATACAAAATGATACCAATTGTCTGTCTTTATGTGTTTTTCTGTATGGCTTCTTAAGTGCCTTTGCATCTGCAGGGAAAAATATTCGAGAAAGCCTTTTTTTGGACAAAGTCATTGAGGGTTTTAAATGATAACGTATTTAAAAATTAGAAAGCCAACATCTTTTCCCTCCTCTATTTTCAGAAGAAGGACTTGTAAAAAAGAATGAGGGCAACAGAAAAAGGAAATTGTTAAGTATGGAGTTATGGGTGATTTCTCCAGATCATCCTGGTAAACTTGGAAAACATTTAGAAGAAGTGTTATTGCACCATTTAATCTATTGGGGTGTTACAGTGACTTAACTTGGTAACAGAGCTCCAATTTGCTGAAGAATTGTCAGCCTTCTAGCTTAATTGGTTAGAACTACTCAGCATAAAATTTGTAGTGATAAAATCATGGGGTCCTAACATGTTGGAGTGTGTCTTGGAGATCAGTGATTCCAGATCCTTCTTTTACAGACATGGAATCTGAGGTGGAGGAAAGGACACAGCAAGCACAGTAGGTAGGAGGCAGAGCCAGATTAATTCAGCCCTTTCTGACTCCCCTTCCTCAATCTGGTGCCGTTTTTCCATCACTTTACGAATGAGATACAGTCTAAATGGCCACAGTAGACATCCCCCCTTGGATTTCTCTATTGGGAAAAAAAAACAAAGCTAGTTTGTTCCTAGCAGATTAACGCATACTGTTAAGATGTCTTTTTAATTTAAGTGTGTCTCTGTGTGTGTATATATTTACGGTATTTGAATCATTTCTTCTTTCACTTAACAATGTTCCATAAGAATCTTCCCAATGTCATTAATACTCTTTGAAAAAAAAATGATTTGGCAGGATTACATCTCACTTTATCACAGGTGATAGTGTATTCTCCACTTATTGGATACTTAATTCTTAAATACCATTTATAGTTTTTTTTTTAATAGTGATGGACACTTTTTATAGAAATCTTTGACTGAAATACTGATTTTTTTCCTTTGTTAAATTCCTAGACTCAGAATATCTGGGTCAAAGGGCACACCCGTTTTTAGGCTTCTGACATATCTTGCCTTGGGAGTCTTGAAAGGAGGTTAATAAATAGGACCCCTCTTTGCTGCCTGGATCCTGAACAAAGTGAGAATTAAGACAAAGAGTAAGGCAGATGGAAGTAAAAATGTCACACAATTGTTAAGACTAGTATGGAGGATATACCTTAGCTTAAGAGCCCAGTGGGCTTCCTAACTAAACCCCATGGTTAAATTTACGGCATGTAGAGGAGGATGAATACCTGCTTCCTATGGGCAGTGACCTCACAAGAAGAAAAAAGGGAGCAGTTGAAGGGAGCGTACATTATTTCTTTTCCCCAAATTACCAATCATATGTCACTCTACTCACATATGTCACTCTACTGGTGCAGCCAGTAAATGAGCAGAGACATCTGGGAGTATCATGCATATTGAAACTCCCTCAAGAATGGATGAAGCATCTCCTTCCCCTGAATACTTAGCAAATTGCTCCTTCATTCAACATCTCTTGACTCTACTAAGTGCCAGGTACTGTACAGAACACTGAAGGGAACCAGATGAATTCAGACACAATCTCTGCTCTTAGGTGACTTCAGTTGGTATTTTTCAAGGACCTTTCACACCCCCAGTTTGTTATGGTTTCTTCATGCAGTGCCCTGTGAGAACATTCTATCTTAGGACTTGGGCACCTATTCTACTGGCAGCAAAAAGAGGCAGCAGAGAGAACCAGTAGCTAGAACGGTATTGATCATCCATCCATTCCCTCAAAGCAGGATGACAAATTGAGAAATTAATTTTGCTTCAAGACAAAGGATGGTGTTCAAAAGCTATACTAGTACTTGGTCTGTCCAAGTAGTAATGGTAATAATAATAGTAGGAGTTATTATATATTGAACACTTACTAGATGTCAACCTCTGTGCTAAGCCCTTTGGGAGGGTTTCTCCTTGAATACTCTTTATAACTCTAGGAGTCAGCTGTCAAACTGAGGCTCAGGGAGGTCATTAGTAGCAAGTCCAAGGGTATCCAGCTACCCTGATGATGGGGAAATGAATTGAAATTCAAATTCAAGTGTGTTTAACACCAGGGCTTGAACTTTTAACTATTACATTTCAGTTAGAGCAAAAGAACAAGTGATTCCACAGATAGGTAGAGCAGTTAGGAAATCTTGGGAGAAAGGGTAGTTCACATGTTCAGACAGATGATCAGTGAGCACCTGGGAGATCTCTCAGCAGGTTGCATGGCTGAGGTGGAAGATAGAAAGGGGAAATTACAGGAAAGATCAGGTCACAATCATCAGAGGGCTCTGGGGATACCAGAAACAGAATTTTCAGGAAGATTGGCTGTAATGCAGACTCTAAGTGAAACAAAAGTTTAGTTCTTAAAACAGGCGTTTTAAGGCTGTACAGTGATTTGAAAATGTATAGTGCTCCTCTTGCATTTGTCAGGGAGGAAGAACTTTTCCTCTGTCTTCTTAGGTTCAAGAATTGGAGGTGAGGGTGTGACAATTAAACAAACAAAAGTCAGGGCAACAGGAGAAAAGTCATATAAGTTTTATTAATGTTTTATGTGCACTCTGGTTCAAAGTGGCTAGACTGGGGGTTTATATACCATTTTAACAAAGGAAAGGGTGTTCGGGCTTCAAGGGATGATATATTTTGGAGAAGTATAGGAAATATGTGGGGGAAGACTAATGGAAGATGACAGTTGTTTTAGTAAGGTCTGTTTATGCAGAGTTATCTTGGTGCTCTTTCCTCCAGTAATAAGCATCACTCTCTTTTTCTTGGTATGGGGGAGGGGCGTACTTTCACAAGGAAAATGTATGCCATATTCATGAAGAGAGATTTATGGTCTACTTCTAGGCAGAAAAGGGGAGGGCAGAGAACTCTTGCGTCTGTGGATTCTCAGTTGCCTTCAGGTCAGAGTAATCCTTATGCCAAAGTGGCTACCGCATATCAGAGAGTCTCAAGACGATGCAGGCCATCAGTGGAGTCCATCTCCTAGGAGGGCTCTTAGTAGCCTCTATGGACCCAGTCATTAGCTGGTAGCCAGAGGGAGTCATGGTATCAGTGCCAAGGTGGGTTCATCAACTGGGATCCAAAGTCACCCTCCCTGTAGAAGGAGGTGAGAAAGGCACATTCTCAGGACTGTCACAAGTATTTATCAGATCATGCTTCAAAATTAGGGAAGATATTTTGTTTCCATTTTATAGTTAAGAAACTGAGGCACAGGGATATTGATGAATTTCCTCCGTTTGAATGCTGACTCTGTGATAGACACTAAGGTTGCCTGGGTATGAGTTTCCTCTTTCTCAAGAGGCACTCAGTGTAAAGTTCTGCTGGAGAAGTTTTCTCAAACTTGAATAGGCCTCAGAATCCCCTGGAGGGTTGTTAAAAGAATGAACCCTAGGAACCATCCCCAGAGTTTCTGATTCTAGAGATCAGAGTGGGGCCTGAGAATCTGCATTTCTAACAAATTCCCAGGTGAGGCTGATACTGCCAGTGAGGGAACCAAACTTCGAGAGCCTCTGTACTCAGTATTTTATGCTTTTCAATTCTCTAAGCATGTGTGCGTGTGTGTGTGTGTGATTAGAGGGTTGGGAGGGGGAGGGAGAACAGGGGAAAATGTCATATTTATCTTATAAACTCCCCCTCCTTGCACAGTCCAAACACTGTGCCTGAGCTGTGATAGGTATGTAATAAATATTTGTGAAATTGAGTTTCTTTTACTTTGGGAAAATTTTGTGAAATACTTAATATAGTGAAAACAGACCTGTCTTTCTAGAGGAAAGACATTGGAACTGACTCATATTTCTACCAGCAAGGACTTCTCCTTGGGAGAAACAGAAGTTGCCTTTGTCTGTTTTCCCTAACCCTGTGGCATTTAATATCTCACCTGCTTCAACCACATTACTGAAGCCAGGGAACGCAAGGGGACAGGAACAAGGTGGCAAACTCAGTGTGATGTCTAGTTTGTGGATGCTTCTATTATATATGTGTATATATATATTATATATTATATATATGCTTCTATTATATATAATAGAATTTATATTATATATAAATATACAATTTATTTATTTATTTATCTTTGATGCATGCAACAAGTGCAAGGGAAGATGTGTTAGCTGCTAGTTTTCCCATCTGATGATAACTCTAAGAGTTCACTTCCTTCATTCGGGCTGCTGGGTTTGTTATTTTGTGTAGTCAGATGATAAGCAAAAGGTCCTGGAGAGACTTAATCTTTGCTGCAGCTGCTGCCTGGTGACACCATGACCTGGAAAGTCCTGTCTGCAGGGGCCATGAATAATAAGAGTATTGTGTGCCTGGCACTGAGCTAAGAGCTTTACATGCACATTTTATTTATTAATCACAAAAACTTTATCATGTCGGTTTTATTCTTATTCCCATGTCACCAGTTAAGAGAACTGGGCAGAGTGAATAGAATGGCTTACATATGTGGCTGGTGAGTGGTAGATTCATGATATGAACCCTGTTCTGTTTGGCTACAGTATCTTTACTTTCAACCAACAACTCTATTGCTTCCCGAGTGCGTGTAGATATATCCTACAGAATAGGATCACTCAACCCACCCAGTATATACAGCAAAGGAAAAACAGAGTAGAAAGAGGGCAGGCGATTTTCTCTGTGTTATACAGTGAATTAACAACAGAATCAGAACTAGAACAAAGGTCTCCTTGTTTCCTGAGTCAGTGTCAATGGCTTTCCTAGTTACCACGTTCTTATGCTTAAGCATCATTATTACTCTCTGTCCTTGTGCTTCTCCATGACAACTGGGTGTCTTTTAGTCGTCCCTCTCATGACTCAATGCTGACATGATTTCTGTCCCATCTATGCTTACTTAGGCTACAAGTCCATTTTCATTCTCTCCCACCACGTAGTCCTGTTAGCCCAGGAGGCCTGAGGATCTTCAGTTATACACGTTTTAATTTCTTCACAAGCCATTCATCCCGGATGTTAGGTCTGATTTAGTAGAAACTTTAGGGTGAGGGACAACAACACCACCTCGCCTATCTCATTGCTAAGGGAATGGTACTGTGAAAATCATGGACAATCATTTGCTCACTCTTCTTCATTATATGTAATTATCAAGAAACACAGAAAGGAACTTGTTGGGACCTTCATCACATGGACAGACATATGATAGCATGAGTCGGACAATGATTGCAATCAGTACACTCACTCATCTCGATTAGACCTTGAGAAAATCTGGACAAGCTAGAGCCAGTGGCTTTGTAATCACATCTTCTAAAGCAAAGAAACTACCCAAATTAAAATAAATTGCTTTTCCATTACCTCCTGGAAACATTGTGTCATCCCTTTCTATTGGTGTCCTGTGGAAGTTAGGATGCCACCCCCCATGTTGTGTTACCAGAGAGGGTGATACAGTAATTATGATGTTGATAATCAGTAATATCTTGAATGTGTTACTATTTTGGCTAAGGAGTAGGAAAAAAATGAATTACAAGCAAGGTTGAGGACTGATTTACCTCATTTCCCACCAAACTCAAATCAAAATAAAATGCCTTCCATGTCCTCTTAGATTCTCTTACTGGGTTTTAATTATTCCAGCTAATATCAATATTCCCTGTTCTCCCTTATTATTTCTCATGGAGACACTGGGGCTTATTAACCATAAGATGTGGGAAGTATTGTTCTTCTAGAGTAGTGTTTTTCCAAATTCCAGTACAAGAATGGATGTTTGCATGATATTTACACTAGTGCATGGCGGAATGAATAAATAAATCTGTACGATATACAGATTGCAAAGGTTGTTTCTCCCCAATTGCCTCCACGTGACCTCCAGTGGGTCTTGTCTCCTTCCTCACCACAGTATTTCCACCACAAGGAGCACTGTATCACACAACAGGCATTCAATATAATATCCTTTCAGTAAATGAATGAATACAGTGTCCTATTTTGGGAAGAGCTGTTCTTTATTCTGTGATTATGTCCTAATTTTTGGTGTTAAAATATCTTTTTAAAAAGGAAATAATAGTAATAGAAATTATTTTTAATACCCTTACTTGGAACAACTAAAGGCTAAGGATCCTGTCTTGGTCATCTGAATTTGATTTTTTAAATTTCACTGGGTTGGAAAAATAACAACCTGGAAATCACTGGTATAATCTATTACTTTTTTTTTTTTTTTTTTTTTGCGTTATGTGGGCCTCTCACTGTTGTGGCCTCTCCCGTTGTGGAGCACAGGCTCTGGACACGCAGGCCCAGCGGCCATAGCTCACGGGCCCAGCCGCTCCGCGGCATGTGGGATCCTCCCAGACTGGGGCACGAACCCGTGTCCCCTGCATCAGCAGGCGGACTCTCAACCACTGCGCCACCAGGGAAGCCCTAATCTATTTCTTAATGTTAAAATGGGGGGATTGCTGTCCAGAGAGAGAAAATAACTAGCCTAAAACAAACCTCAGTAACTAGATTTTTATCTCTTCCCCCATACCCCTTTTGTTTTATAGAATTATAGTTATAGGTTGATTCTTTTTCTTCTCCCCCCCTTCCTTCCATTCATTCCTTCATTCTTATGTTTTTATAGATAATTGTGGTCTTTAAATATCATAAGCTTCTTGAGAATGTGGCCCATGCTATATTCTTGTTTCATAGGATTAACAACCCCCCATGTTTGGGATGACACTGTGCTTGGTATGCAGCTTCTGCCTTGAAGACTATGCTTAGTGGATACAAATAAAAGCAAGGAACTCTTTTTCTTTTCTTTTTGGATATTAATCCCTTTTCTGATGTATGGTTTGCAAAAATTTTTCCCTATTCTGTAGGTTGTCTTTTCATTCTATTAGTTGTTTCTTCTGCTCTGCAGAAGCTTTTGAGTTTGATATAGTCCCATTTGTTTATTTTTGCTTTTGTTGTTTATGCATTTGGTGTCCTATGCAAAAAATCCTTGCCAAAACCAATATTGATGAGCTTCTTCCCTACATTTTCTTCTAACAGTTTTATGGTATCAGGTTTTATGTTTAATCCTTTGATGCATTTTGAGTTAATTTTTGTGAGTTGTGTGAGATAGGGGTCCAGTTTCATTGTCCTGCATGTGTTTCTCCAGTTTTTCTAGCACTATTTGTTGAAGAGACTATCTTTTCTCCATTGGGTGTTCTTGGCTCCCTTGTCAAATATTAGTTGACCATATATACTGAGATTTAATTCTGGGCTCTCTATTATGCTTCATTGGTCTATGAGTTTATGTTTCTGCTAGTACCATACTGTTTTTATTGCTATGGCTTTGTGGTATAGTTTAAAATCAGGAAGCTACATGCAGATGAAAAGATGCTCAACATCACTAATAATCAGGGAAAAACAAATCAAAACCACAATAAGATATCACCTCACACCTGTTGGAATGGTTATCATCAAGAAGATGAGACAACAGGTGCTGTTGAGGATATGATGAAAAGAGAACCCGTATACACTGTTGGTGGGAATGTAAATTTTTCCCACTACTATGGAAAATAATTTGGAGTTTCCTCAAAAAATTAAAAATAGGCCTATCATACAATCAGGCAATTCTACTTCTGGGATAATATTCCCAAAGGAAATGAAAACAGAATTTTGAAGAGATATATTCACTCCCATGTTTATTGCAGCATTATTTATAATAGCCAAGATATGGGAGCAACCCAAATGATCATCAGTGAATGAATGGATAAAAAAGATATGGTACATATTCACAATAGGATATTATCCAGCCATGATAAAGGAGGATATCTTCCCATTTGCAATGACATGGATGGACCTTGAGCACATTATGCTGAATGACATAAGTCAGAAGAGAAAGACAAATATGATATCATATCATCTGTATGTAGAATTTAAAAACTCATAAAAAAACAGTAAAATGGTTGCCAGGGGATGGGCAATGGAGGGTAAGATTGATGGTGTTTAAAGGTACAAACCTGCAATCAGTAGTAAATAAGCCATGGAGATCGAATGCATAATATAGTGAATATAGGCAACACTATTGTACTACAATTTTGTAATGTGATAAATATCACTACGCAGTCATATTATAATATATACATATATACTATATGTATATAAATGTATCAAAATGATGCAATGTACACCTTAACTTTACTTAATGTTATACATCAAATTTATTCAATTAAAAAATCAAGGAAATCCCATTAACTATCACCCTTGTTTCAGAATATAAACGGAGACAAGAAAAAATAAGCCTGAACCTGATATGTAAACCAAGTATTGATAAAAATCTGTTATCTGATCAGTCCCTTGTAGGGAAAGAAATTGATTTATAACAGATCAATTAGTTCATAAAAGTGGAATGACACATAGAGCATTCACCTTGAACATGGATTTTGAGATTAGGTTTGAAAAGATGATTGATACCCCCTGCCCACCCAACCCTCGAAAATGAGAAAAAAGGAGACATTATTTCTGGATCTTGTTGAAGCTTGTGATATTGCAAAAAGGGACCACATTTCTAATATTTATTTTTTATGTTATTTTATTTTTGCGGTATGCGGGCCTCTCACTGTTGTGGCCTCTCCCGTTGCAGAGCACAGGCTCTGGACGCGCAGGCTCAGTGGCCATGGCTCATGGGCCCAGCCGCTCCGCGGCATGTGGGATCTTCCCGGACCGGGGCATGAACCCGTGTCCCCTGAGTCGGCAGGCGGACTCTCAACCACTGCACCACCAGGGAAGCCCCACATTTCTAATATTTAAACCAAAGATAAAATATGTAGATAAAAACACCTAAATGAAATGAACTTTATTAATGATGCAATGAACATTAGATAGATCTAAGAAGAAATATCATAATTTACTTTTGTCTAGGCATTTGCTCTAGATGCCTAAGAAATAACAGACCTCTCTTTATCTATATTATGTTACACATTTTGCACCTTTCCACTTTACCTATTATTAGTTATTCATAAAAATCTAATTAGTAATTTGGTTGAAAACTCCTTTTTTTTTTTTTTTTTTTTTTTGCGGTACACAGGCCTCTCACTGTTGGGGCCTCTCCCATTGCGGAGCACAGGCTCTGGACGCGCAGGCTCAGAGGCCATGGCTCACGGGCCCAGCCGCTCTGCGGCATGTGGGATCTTCCCGGACCAGGGCATGAACCCGTGTCCCCTGCATCGGCAGGCAGACTCTCAACCACTGTGCCACCAGGGAAGCCCGAAAACTCCTTTTATACTAATTGGTCAGAGTGCACATTCTTACTAAAGCTGACCTGACCTACTAAGGACTGTTTTCTCCCTATCTGGTTCTAATTCCAGTTATGCTTTATTTTACTTCTAACTTTAATTGTAATTTCTTACATAAGTTGTCCTTGTTTCATACATATATATAAAACTTCTAATATCTTAAATAGTAATATAATAGGGAAAGCTTCCTCTTTTTTCTTTGCCTTTTTATATTATCTTGCATGCATTAATTGTGCAAATTAAAAATCACACAAATAAATGAAATTAAGCCCTAATCAACTGAAGGACCAATTCCCTGTTTTTTCTGCCTGGTTCAAAATTTGCCCATGTTAATAATACCAAGTAAAACAAAATAAATAAAACCTGATAAACTTGGGGAAATTTTTACTGCAATTTTTTATTATTATTATTATATCTGGAACTCTTAAATACAGCCCTAAATGTTGCCATAAGATAGGTTATTAAGGATGAATCAAGGTGCCAACTTGGATTTCAGTGCAAAATGCCCATATGCCAAAAGGGTGGGGGAGTGAGTAATTTGGGCATGGCAGCTCCCAGCAGACACATTCAGTATCAGTGTTCCAATCAAACACTTGGCTATGAGCCTCTAGATGTCACTTGTCTTCCTCCTACTGCGGAATGTCAGCTGAGGAGAGCCTGTTCTTAATAATAAGAAAAAAGAGATAATAGAAAAGGAAGCAATCCTTCTGAAATTCCCTTGATGCTCTCAGTGCAGTCATAGCTTCAGGGGGTGAAGTCATCCAGTCAGGCTGCTGCCATTTGGGGGACAGAGTACCCCATCCCAGGTCTGCTCACAGGAGCTTATTAAATTCTAGGAGAAAGACAAAGCTCCTTGTGTGTGCTCCATACCAATGGATCAAATGCATTAGGTCTAGCCCACTTGTGTGCTTCATCCACTTGTCTTGGGGACTGATCTGGCTTTATAGACAGATTGAGGTGTGCATGTGCACATGCGTGTGTGCATGTGTGTGTGTGTGTGTGTAAATGCTTGGGGATGGACATGGGGCACATTTATGAGAAGGATGCAGTACGCAACACCAGAACAAAAATTTCTGGTGAATTTAGAAGAGGTTACGTTTTAAGTTTTACCTTTTATTTACACAGCATATTTCCATTTGCAAAGTGCTTTCACATTGCAATCTCTAATTTAATCCTAACAAGACTCCAGTGATATTACGAAAACAGGCATAATTATCCTTTTTTTTTCAAATGATACAACTAAGGTTACTCTACTTGCCTGTGGTCACATAGTCAGAGTGGCTAAGTGGGATAGTCATGCCTCCAGCATAGGACCCATCTCTAAGCACAGTGTTCTCTGCCTATTCCCAAAATTGCTGACCAGTAAACATATAATAACTAGTTAGTTTGCCTTTTTATTAACTTTAAATTCTGAATATATCAAATAGTTGTGAAATCTGATTTATCCTTTCATGGTGAGGGCATTTTTATTCTCTGGTATAAAAAGAAAATTTTCTCTTAAAGTTGCAGTAATAATACTACTGACATTCAAATTATCTGCACACAGATTCTCTCTTTTGAATTGCAGAACAACTCTTTGAGATGAGCAGGCAGGACATAGTTCTTGTGACAGTTTAGTGTCCCTAGCAGTTCATTTCTTAACATATAGGAAGTGTTTCAGCCCATCAAATGCACTTCCAGCCTTGGAATATTTCTCCAACCTTTGTTGGTAACATTGTGTGTTTTCCTCAATCCTTTTTCTCAATATTCTGCAGCCTATATGCCCTATCTTTTGACCGAGCCCTGGCATCCAATACTCTGAACTTGCCAGAGAGTTACACATCCTCACTTATTTGGGGAAAGAGCCTGTTAAAATGCTTTGACAGTCAGAGAAACTGAGACCAACAAAGTTAAATGACTTACCTAGAGCCTGACTATAACTCCCAACCAATTAAGATGTAGGAACTTTGTCATTATGAAGGCCCATCACGGAGTCTCCCACACCAGAGCTGACATCTGAAACAAACATACTTACCATATGTCTTTGGTGTAGTTCTTACACATCAAATAAGGAGGCATTCTTTTTAGTATAGTGATTTCAGGGAACATTATATTTCTCTATAATAGCTTCTCCAGTGGTAGATGGATAGCTGCAGTTCCACCATTGGATAAACACCTCATTTATGTCTTTCACTTGTCCCTGGGGGATCATAAATGTCATTGAGAGGGATAAATATTAACCTCCTTTTAACCATTACCTAGTTGGCATAAACAAAGTTTTCAGTCCCTTTGTGAACAGGATTGAGGAAAGAGAATATGAGGATAGATCATGGGGGGATGGGGACTCAATGACCATCATAACGATGGCTACTTATTATGTTACAGGCATTGTTACACAACTCTACATACCTCTTATTATCTACTCTTCAAAACAAAGCAGTTTATAATGCATAATGTCATCAGAAGAGGAAGTCAGCTTATATAGAAGGAATAATTTTTCCAAGGCCACCATGTTTGAAACAGATTTTTTGTTGTTGTTTGATATGCACAAGATCATGCTTTTCTACTATACTCTTCTGTCTCAGGCAAGATATTTTCAAGGAATCATACAAAATAGACTTTTAATGCAGAAGTAACCATAGAGCTTCCTGTTATTCCAATGGAAAAGACAGATCTGTCCTACTTCTCTATGTAGGCCCATCACCATTCTATAACACTGCCCTAGGATCTAAACTTTTACTCATGTACACTTCTTTTCAATTATGCTATGTTGGCCTCAGACCTGCGGAATTTGAGAGCCTACTCTGCAGTTTTTAGAAAGAAAGACCAATAAGGACTGTTTTTTTCCACCTGGTTGAAGTCACAGAAACATTGAATACTGTCACTGAAGCACAGAGCAATTACTCCTGGAAACTGTTCAGCCCACACCTGCCTCAGGGGCAGGCCTCAATCAAGGGGGAAGTCAGAAATGAGTCTTTGACCTTCCCAGGATTGCTAGTTTATCCTCCCACTTTTCTGTGGAGGCCCAGTATGTAACTCATTGCACTCTGTGGTGCATTTCTGCCTCTTTTCTACATGTGCAAAGAAAGGTGAGGTTTTCTGGGAAAGAAACATTAGGCATTTTTCAGCATGTTGGGGAGGAATTTGGTGTTGGATCGGGGTGAAAGGCATCCCAAAGAAAGCATTGTGATGGTAGAAAGAGCTTTGAACTGGGAATTAGGGGCATCTGGATTCTGGGCTAAGCTCTGACACTGAGCTGCCCTCTGGCCTTGGATAGCCACACTGGGTGACCACACTCCACCCAGCAATTCAGTGTACCCATGGTTCCAACTACCAGTGCTCAGTCCTGCCCTGTAGAAAGCAAGGACTGCCATTGTTGGAGTGCCCACAAAAGTCTCTTCTCCTGGTCCTTCAAAATAAGTGGACAAATATGACACATAGAGATCATCTCTAGAACTGTCAACAGAGACTAATTTTCATGATTTGTGAAATGGGGAGTGACTGCTAAGGGGTACAAGGTTTTTATATGTGGTGATAAAAAAAGTTCTAAGAAGATTATAGCGATGATTGCACAACCCTGTGAATGTACTAAAAACCATTGAATTGGGGTGAATTGTATGGTATAGGAATTATATCTCAATGGAGCTGTTATTATTATTTTTTAGAAAGGCCTTACAGATCAGTGTCTAATTTTGTCAGTGTGTCAGCTCATTCTCTTGCCAATTTTGACCTTGAGAAATATGTGCCCTTTGGAACAAGGCTTGCTTCTCCCAAAATAAAGGCAATATATTCTTTCCACCCAATATTTAGAGCAAGAGTACACAGTGGGCTTACTGTTTGTGCAGCTGATAGGTGAGAAAATTACAATTTCCTCTTTGGTATGACATTAGTCACACTTTTCTGGAGGCAAATTAGAGATGATTTGAGGGGAACTAAAAAAGATCATCCATCTCAAATAACTACCTCTACCCAAAAAAGTCAATTATTCAATCTTAGGAGATGAGCTTTGCAGTTTCTGATTTGTTTTTAAAATCATATCTTACATTGAATGAATACTTTAAATCTTCAACTTAGGGTTAATTGGTTAATCCAATCTGTTCCCTGTATGATGATGGGTGTGGTGTTTCCAACAGTGTTGAAATTCTGAAAGATGTTGAAAAGTGAGGTGTGGACTTAAAGTGGGAGAGAACAGAGAGAAGGGATGAAGGCTCCAAAACCATCTTCACTACATTTTTAGCCCATGATTTAAGGCTGCTGTGGATGGTGAAGGGAGGAGCGATTAAAATTCAGAAGTCAGGATGTTTTTGTTTCATGCACAAACTAGGTGCAAGTTGAAATTGGGAAAATAACGCTATTCAGAAGAAAAGGGGTGATTTAATTGGAAGTCTTTAAAAATGATTCACTCTACAGGCGTGTGCCCTTAGAAAATGTGTTTGAATAGGAGAGGAAAGGAGGAAAGGGTTTAAAAAAGGAGACAATGGCAACAGAATCAAGACCAAACCCTTTAAATTAAAGACCAGAAATGTTCCTTTTATCTAGGTTTCCACTAACCTCAAGCTACATGGTTCTTCCTCCTTACTTAGCAACTAGGGTGACTCAGCACAGGATGAGATGCAGAGAATAGCTGTGTGGGAGATTATTGTTTTCATGCCCAGCTATCCTGTCCCTCCCAACACAAAATATTCTTTTGGGAAGTGGCCCCTTTCACAAACTCTGCTCATAAGTTTCCCATGGAAGCAGGCGTGTGTTTTCACATGCCCTCCCCGCTGCTCAGAACTGTTGTCTAAGAGTGAACATGTGACTAATCTATATAAAGAAGTCTCTTCCTTAGGATTTCTGGTGCCCAGTGCTTGCTTGTTCTCTGAGTAAATGATTGAGCAAAGTTCAATATAGAACACAATATTATTTTAACATCTAAGTACCCAAAGGGAACTCTGAACAGAATATTTTCAGTTGGCATTTCTAATAAAGTTTGATGTTGTTATTTGCTTTACGGATAGTACTACATACTTCATGCAATTGACCCCAACCCCATCCAAAAAAAACTACCTCTCAGGCTATTGAGAAATTGATATCACATGAATTGATTTATAATAACCCAAACCACACACAATAAACCGGTAATTGAATCGAACACATCATAAATATCCACCTTGACTTTACCTCCTGGCTGAGCAGATGATGCTACCTTCAAGTTTTAAATTTCATGATAAAATATTTAAGCTGGTGTAATATAATAATAGGGCAGCATTAGCATCATGGATAAGTTCACTTCTCTGCTGCTCTTCTCCTTTAAGTGGGAGAATGTATTGCTATTACTAATGATATTTCAAGGTCGAAATCATAGCAATTGTTAGGCAAATATTTTTGACATAGAAGAAGCTACCTGAAGTAGAGAAAAGCCTGGAACCTTCTTCTGTCTCCAACTCTGTCCCTTTCTAGCCATGTGAACTGGACTACCACCTTTCCCCCTCTGAGCCTTGGTTTCCCCCATTATAAAATTATGGTATAAGATTAGATAAAGTTTTAGTCGTGAATCTAAACATGACATGTGTCACATAAACTAGGACATTTAGCCAGACAGACTCTTAATATTGTTACTGCTCTATGAATAATTTTATAAAACAATTCACAATTTACATTCAGAGGAACTAGTGTGTAAATGTTAGATTTCCCACTTATTAGTTGTGTGACTTCTTGACTAAGTTACTTAGATGATCCAGAACTCAGTTTCCCTGAAATTGAAAGTGGTGGTAAGTCAAAACAATAATATCTATCTTACAGAGTTCTTGTAGAGTGCAAATGAAGTATTGCATGGCCAGATACTTAAATTTTGGTATGTTTTTCATGGTACTAAAAAATGGAAGAAATGGTAACAGTAAGTAGTAGTATTAGTATTCAAGCTGTGATAACAGCTAATGTTTATTGAGCACTAACTATATACCATACACTGATTTGAACATTATATACGCACTGTCCCATTTCATCCCCATAACAAGTCTTTCGGAAAGGTACCTTAATTTCCTGACTTTATAGTTAGAGAAAAAGGCTTACAAAATTCAAGTTACTCGCTCCATGACACAGTTAATAAATGGTGGTACTCAGATGCAAACCCGGGGCAGTCCGAGTCTGGAATGTGCTTCAGTGTTATACTGATGTGTTCCTCCAGAATAAACAGATTCAGATTTATATGAGGAGATTTCTACTTCCAGCAATATTCTTGTTTGAAATGAAGAGTTCCACTAAGAATACTGGAAAATACCATCAAAAAATCTGTTTAAAGATGTTGGAGAAGTACTAAGGCAGGGAGAAATCAAGGGATGAGCCACTAGAGAGAAAAGGAACTCAAAGAACTCAAAGAAGTGAAAGTGACATTCAGCACCTTTTTTTTTTTTTTTTTTTTTGAGGCATTGACCAATTAAACTGCACCTGAAAGGCTGAAAAGCTGAGTAGTACCTTTGAGAGTTTCATGGGGCTGGGGGACACAAAATGTAGTTCAAAGCCCACCAAACAGATGGTCCTTGGTAAATACTCCAGGTTGTTTTTTTTTTAATGGAAATGCATTTCTTTTATTTATTTATTTATTTTATTTTACTTTTGGCTGTGTTGGGTCTTCGTTTCTGTGCGAGGGCTTTCTCCAGTTGTGGCAAGCGGGGGCCACTCTTCATTGCGGTGCGTGGGCCTCTCACTATCGCGGCCTCTCTTGTTGCGAAGCACAGGCTCCAGACGTGCAGGCTCAGTAGTTGTGGCTCACGGGCCTAGTTGCTCCACGGCATGTGGGATCTTCCCAGACGAGGGCTCGAACCCGTGTCCCCTGCATTAGCAGGCAGATTCTCAACCACTGCGCCACCAGGGAAGCCCTACTCCAGGTTTTTAATTGTGGGGGGTTTTTTTGGCCGTGCTGTGAGTATGCGGGATCTTAGTTCCCCAACCAGGGATCGAACCTGCGCCCGCTGCATTGGAAGTGTGGAGTCTTAACCACTAGACTGCCAGGAAAGTGCCTTAATTGTGAACTCATTCTAATAGTAAGGGTGAACTGGAAATAGATTAATCCTCATAAAATACTGGTCTCCCTCTAAACCCAATCCATAACTGTATTAAAATAACTTGTGCCAATTCAAACTGCTGCTAGAAGCAAAAGCAAATCTCTGGGGGCAGATAACATCATCCAGAGCCTCAAAGATCCTCTGGGATTGTTCATATAATGAAAATAAAAAAACAAATTAAAAAAAAATCACTGGTTGTAAAAAAGACAACAACTTGGGTGAGTCAGCACAGAATTGACCAAAGATGATGAAAACATAACAGGACCACAAGAAACTCAGATATTAAGAGTTATGAATTTAAAGTAACCGTAACTACTATGTTCAAGATAGTGAATGACAAGATGGAGAATTTCCATAGAAAACTGATGTCTTCAAAAAAGAATATCGATCTACAAAAAAGAATAGCTAAAAACTACAATATCTCAAATTAATAACACAACAGATAACAGTATATTTGCAGAGTAGAGAAGTGGAAGAAAGGTCAGAAGAAAATATGTAGTCTGAATCACAGACAACAGGATGAAAATGCAGAAAAAAACCAGAAGTGACATGAGGACACAGTGGAAGGATTAAACATAAGCATAATTCGAGGCCCAGAGGGAGAGGAAAGAATGGAGCAGAAGCAATACTTTAAGAGAAAGTGACTTAGAATTTTCCAAAATAAGAATTATTTATATGTGTGTGTATATGTGTGTGTGTGTGTGTACATAAATATATTTATATGTCTATATATGTATTTTTTCTATTTTGACACTGAATTATTAATACAAGTTTATAGGCTGGGGTTATTATTCTTCTCTCTTTAGCTGGAAGAGACCTTTAAGGCAATGAAAATTTCAAGCCACTGAAATGATAGCTGCAGAAAGGTGGATATTTAGGGGCTTTGTAGTTTAAGAACAGAGGGGTCCTTTGATGATGTGAAATTTGTTTGAGTGAATGAGAAACGTTGGGGAAAAAAATGAGTACCAGAGACGTGATGAAATTTGGCTTCAGAATCCGTGCTCCACTTCCGGGAAAGATGGCGGAAGAGTAAGACGCGGAGATCACCTTCCTCCCCACAGATACACCAGAAATACATCTACACGCGGAAGAACTCCTACAGAACACCTACTGAACGCTGGCAGAAGACCTCAGACCTCCCAAAAGGCAAGAAACTCCCCCAAGTACCTGGGTAGGGCAAAAGAAAAAAAGAATAAACAGAGACAAAAGGATAGGGACGGAACCTGCACCAGTGGGAGGGAGCCGTGAAGGAGGAAAAGTTTCCACACACTAGGAGCCCCTTCGCGGGCGGAGACTGCGGGTGGCGGAGGGGGAAAGCTTCGGGGTCGCGGAGGAGAGCGCAGCCATAGGGGTGCGGAGGGCAAAGCGGAGAGATTCCCGCACAGAGGATCGGTGCCGACCGCCGGCACTCACCAGCCCGAGAGGCTTGTCTGCTCGCCCGCCGGGGCGGGGTGGGGGGCGTGGGAGCTGAGCCTCGGGCTTCGGTCGGAGCGCAGGTGAGGACTGGGGTTGGCGGCCTGAACAGAGCCTGCAGGGGTTTAGTGCGCCACGGCTAGACGGGAGGGAGTCAGATAAAAAGTCTGGACCTGCCGAAGAGGCAAGAGACTTTTTCTTCCCTCTTTGTTTCCGGGTGCGCGAGGAGAGGGGATTAAGAGCGCTGCTTAAAGGAGCTCCAGAGACGGGCGCGAGCCGCCGGTAAAAGTACGGACCCCAGAGACGGGCGTGGGACGCTGGGGCTGCTGCTGCCGCCGCCAAGAGGCCTGTGTGCAAGCGCAGGTCACTGTCCACGCCCCGCTTCCGGGGAACCTGTGCAGCCCGCCACTGCCGGGGTCCCGGGAGCCAGGGAGGGCTTCCCTGGGAGAGCGCATGGCGCACCTCAGGCCGGTGCAACGTCACGCCGGCCTCTGGAACCGCAGGCTCGCCCCGCACTCTGTACCCCTCCCTCCCCCCAGCCTGAGTGAGCCAGAGTCCCCGAAGCGGCTGCTCCTTTAACCCCGTCCTGTCTGAGCGAAGAACAGACGCCCTCCAGCGACCTACAGGCAGAGGCGGGGCCAAATCCAAAGCTGAGACCCGGGAGCTGTGAGAACAAAGAAGAGAAAGGGAAATCTCTCCTAGCAACCTCAGAAGAAGTGGATTAAAGCTCCACAATCAACTTGATGTACCCTGGATCTGTGGAATACCTGAATAGACAACGAATCATCCCAAATTGAGGAGCCGTGTGGATGAAAGGTTCTTGGTGCTACAGCCAGGTGTCAGTGCTATGCCTCTGAGGTGGGAGAGCCAACTTCAGGACACTGGTCCACAAGAGACCCCCAAGCTCCACATAATATCAAATGGCAAAAATCTCCCAGAGATCTCCATCTCAACACCAGCACCCAGCTTCACTCAACGACCAGCAAACTACAGTGCTGGACACCCTATGCCAAACAACGAGCAGGACAGGAACACAACACCACCCATTAGCAGAGAGGCTGCCTAAAATCATAATAAGTCCACAGACACCCCAAAACACACCACCAAACGTGGACCTGCCCACCAGAAAGACAAGATCCAGCCCCATCCACCAGAACACAGGCACTAGACCTCTCCACCAGGAAGCCTACACAACCCACTGAACCAACCTTAGCCACTGGGACAGACACCAAAAACAACAGGAACTATGAACCTGCAGCCTGCAAAATGGAGACCCCAGACACAATAAGATAAGCAAAATGAGAAGACAGAAAAACACAGCAGGTGAAGGAGCAAGATAAAAACCCACCAGACCTAACAAATGAAGAGGAAATAGGCAGTCTACCTGAAAAAGAATTCAGAATAATAATAGTACAGGTGATCCAAAATCTTGGAAATAGAATAGACAAAATGCAAGAAACATTTAACAAGGACCTAGAAGAACTAAAGATGAAACAAACAATGATGAACAACAAAATAAATGAAATAAAAAATACTCTAGATGGGATCAATAGCAGAATAACTGAGGCAGAAGAATGGATAAGTGATGTGGAAGATAAAACAGTGGAAATAACTGCTGCAGAGCAGAATAAAGAAAAAAGAATGAAAAGAACTGAGGACAGTTGCAGAAACGTCTGGGACAACATTAAACGCACCAACATGCGAATTATAGGGGTTCCAGAAAAAGAAGAGAGAAAGGGACTGAGAAAATATTTGAAGAGATTATAGTTGAAAACTTCCCTATTATGGGAAAGGAAATAGTTAATCAACTCCAGGAGGCACAGAGAGTTCCATACAGAATAAATCCAAGGAGAAATACGCCAAGACACATATTAATCAAACTGTCAAAAATTAAATACAAAGAAAACATATTAAAAGCAGCAAGGGAAAAACAACAAATAACACACAAGGGAATCCCCATCAGGTTAACAGCTGATCTCTCAGCAGAAACTCTGCAAGCCAGAAGGGAGTGTCAGGACATATTTAAAGTGATGAAGGAGAAAAACCTGGAACCAAGATTACTCTACCCAGCAAGGATCTCATTCAGATTTGATGGAGAAATTAAAACATTTACAGACAAGCAAAAGCTGAGAGAGTTCAGCACCACCAAACCAGCTTTACAACAAACGCTAAAGGAACTTCTCTAGGCAAGAAACACAACAGAAGGAAAAGACCTACAATAACGAACCCAAAACAATTAAAATGGGAATAGGATCATACATATCGATAATTACCTTAAATGTAAATGGACTAAATGCTCCCACCAAAAGACACAGATTGGCTGAACAGATACAAAAACAAGACCCACATATATGCTGTCTACAAGAGACCCACTTCAGACCTAGAGACACATACAGACTGAAAGTAAGGGGATGGAAAAAGATATTCCATGCAAATGGAAATCAAAAGAAAGCTGGAGCAGCAATTCTCATATCAGACAAAATAGACTTTAAAATAAAGACTGTTAGAAGAGACAAAGAAGGACACTACATAATGATCAAGGGATTGATCCAAGAAGAAGATATAACAATTGTAAATATTTATGCACCCAACATAGGAGCACCTCAATACATAAGGCAAATACTAACAGCCATAAAAGGGGAAATCGACAGTAACCCATTCATAGTAGGGGACTTTAACACCCCACTTTCAACAATTGACAGATTATCCAAAATGAAAATAAATAAGGAAACACAAGCTTTAAATGATTCATTAAACAAGATGCACTTAATTGATATTTATAGGACATTCCATCCAAAAACAACAGAATACACTTTCTTCTCAAGTGCTCATGGAACACTCTCTAGGATCATATCTTGGGTCACAAATCAAGCCTTGGTAAATTTAAGAAAATTGAAATTCTATCAAGTATCTTTTCCGACCACAGTGCTATGAGACTAGATATCAATTACAGGAAAAAATCTGTAAAAAATACAAACACATGGAGGCTAAACAATACACTACTTAATAATGAAGTGATCACTGAAGAAATCAATGAGGAAATTAAAAAATACCTAGAAACAAATGACAATGGAGACACGACGACCCAGAACCTATGGGATGCAGCAAAAGCAGTTCTAATAGGGAAATTTGTAGAAATACATTCCCAGCTTAAGAAACAGGAAACATCTCGAATAAACAACCTGACCTCGCACCTAAAGCAATTAGAGAAAGAAGAACAAAAAAACCCCAAAGTTAGCAGAAGGAAAGAAATCATAAAAATCAGATCAGAGGGCTTCCCTGGTGGCGCAGTGGTCGAGAGCCCGCCTGCCGATGCAGGGGACATGGGTTCGTGCCCTGGTCCGGGAAGATCCCACATGCCACGGAGTGGCTAAGCCCGTGAGCCATGGCCACTGAGCCTGCATGTCTGGAGCCTGTGCTCCACAACGGGAGAGGCCACACCAGTGAGAGGCCTGCGTACCGCAAAAAAAAGAAAAAAAAAGAAAAAAAAATCAGATCAGAAATAAATGAAAAAGAAATGAAGGAAACGATAGCAAAGATCAATAAAACTAAAAGCTGGTTCTTTGAGAAGATAAACAAAATTGATAAACCGTTAGCCAGACTCATCAAGAAAAAAAGGGAGAAGACTCAAATCAATAGAATTAGAAATGAAAAAGGAGACGTAACAACTGACACTGCAGAAATACAAAGGATAGTGAGAGATTACTACAAGCAACTCTATGCCAATAAAATGGACAACCTGGAAGAAATGGACCAATTCTTAGAAATGGACAACCTGCCAAGACTGAAACAGGAAGAAATAGAAAATATAAACAGACCAATCACAAGCACTGGAATTGAAACTATAAATCTTCCAACAAACAAAGCCCAGGACCAGATGGCTTCACAGGCAAATTCTATCAAACATTTAGAGAAGAGGTAACACCTATCCTTCTCAAACTCTTCCAAAATATAGCAGAGGGAGGAACACTCCCAAACTCATTCTACGAGGCCACCATCACCTTGATACCAAGACCAGTCAAGGATGTCACAAAGAAAGAAAATTACAGGCCAATATCACTGATGAACTTAGATGCAAAAATCCTCACCAAAAGACTAGCAAACAGAATCAAGCAGCACATTAAAAGGATCGTACACCATGATCAAGTGGGGTTTATTCCAGGAAATCAAGGATTCTTCAATATACGCAAATCAATCAAAGTGATACACCATACTAACAAATTGAAGGAGAAAAACCATATGATCATCTCAAGATGCCGAGAAAGCTTTCGACAAAATTCAACACCCATTTATGATAAAAACCCTGCAGAAAGTAGGCATAGAGGGAGATTTCCTCAACATAATAAAGGCCATATATGACAAACCCACAGCCAACATCGTCCTCAGTGGTGAAAAACTGAAACCATTTCCACTAAGATCAGGAACAAGACAAGGTTGCCCACTCTCACCACTCTTATTCAACATAGTTTTGTAAGTTTTAGCCACAGCACTCAGAGAAGAAAAGGAAATAAAAGGAATCCAAATCGGAAAAGAAGTAAAGCTGTCACTGTTTGCAGATGACATGATACTATACATAGAGAATCCTAAAGATGCTACCAGAAAACTACTAGAGCTAATCAATGAATTTGGTAAAGTAGCAGGATACAAAATTAATGCACAGAAATCTCTGGCATTCCTATACACTAATGATGAAAAATCTGAAAGTGAAATCAAGAAAACGCTTCCATTTTTCATTGCAACAAAAAGAATAAAATATCTAGGAATAAACCTACCTAAGGAGACAAAAGACCTGTATGCAGAAAATTATAAGACACTGATGAAATTAAAGATGATACAAATAAATGGAGATATATACCATGTTCTTGGATTGGAAGAATCAACATTGTGAAAATGACTCTACTACCGAAAGCAATCTACAGATTCAATGCAATCCCTATCAAACTACCACTGGCATTTTTCACAGAAGTAGAAGAAAAAATTTCACAATTTGTATGGAAACACAAAAGACCCCGAATAGCCAAAGCAATCTTGAGAACGAAAAATGGAGCTGGAGGAATCAGGCTCCCTGACTTCAGACTATAGTACAAAGCTACAGTACACAAGACACTATGGTACTGGCACAAAAACAGAAATATAGATCAATGGAACAGGATAGAAAGCCCAGAGATAAACCCATGCACATATGGTCACCTTATCTATGATAAAGGAGACAGGAATGTTCAGTGGAGAAAGGACAGCCTCTTCAATAAGTGGTGCTGGGAAAACTGGACAGGGACATGTAAAAGTATGACATTAGATCACTCCCTAACACCATACACAAAAATAAGCTCAAAATGGATTAAAGACCTAAATGTAAGGCCAGAAACTATCAAACTCTTAGAGGAAAACGTAGGCAGAACACTCTATGACATAAATCACAGCAAGATCCTTTCAGACCCACCTCTTAGAGAAATGGAAATAAAAACAAAAATAAACAAATGGGACCTAATGAAATTTCATAGGTTTTGCACAGCAAAGGAAACCATAAACAATACCAAAAGACAACCCTCAGAATAGGAGAAAATATTTGCAAATGAAGCAACTGACAAAGGATTAATCTCCAAAATTTATAAGCAGCTCATTCAGCTCAATAACAAAAAAACAGACAACCCAATCCAAAAATGGGCAGAAGACCTAAATAGACATTTCTCCAAAGAAGATATACAGACTGCCAACAAACACATGAAAGAATGCTCAACATCATTAATCATTAGAGAAATGCAAATCAGAAGTACAATGAGATATCATCTCACACCAGTCAGAATGGCCATCATCAAAAAATCTAGAAACAATAAATGCTGGAGAGGGTGTGGAGAAAAGGGAACACTCTTGCACTGCTGGTGGGAATGTGAATTGGTACAGCCACTATGGAGAACAGTATGGAGGTTCCTTAAAAAACTACAAATAGAACTACCATATGACCCAGCAATCCCACTACTGGGCATATACCGTGAGAAAATCATAATTCAAAAAGAGTCATGTACCAAAATGTTCATTCCAGCTCTATTTACAATAGCCCAGAGATGGAAACAACCTTAAGTGTCCATCGTCGGATGAATGGATAAAGACGATGTGGCACATATATACAATGGAATATTACTCAGCCATAAAAAGAAACAAAATTGACCTATTTTAATGAGGTGGATGGACCTAGAGTCTGTCATACAGAGTGAAGTAAGTCAGAGGAAGAGAAATACCATATGCTAACACATATATATGGAATTTAAGAAAAAAGAATGTCATGAACAACCTAGGGGTAAGACAGGAATAAAGACAGACTTACTAGAACATGGACTTGAGGATATGGGGGGGGGGAAGGGTAAGTTGTGACAAAGTGAGAGAGTGGCATGGACATATATACAGTACCAAACGTAAGGTAGATAGCTAGTGGGAAGGAGCCGCATAGCACAGGGAGATCAGCTTGGTGCTTTGTGACTGCCTGGGGTGTGGGATAGGGAGGGTGGGAGGGAGGGAGACGCAAGCGGGAAGGGATATGGGAACAGATGTATATGTATAACTGATTCACTTTGTTATAAAGCAGAAACTAACACACCATTGTGAAGCAATTATACTCCAATAAAGTTAAAAAAAAAAAAGAATCCTTGCTCCCTTACATATGTGGGACAGCAGATCATGGTTTTGGGATCAGAAGAATGTGAGGCAAAATCATTGTTTTTATTTTGAGAGAGGAGTAAGGAAGTGCTTACTCCCTGCCCACTCCCCCATTGATTGCGTCATTCAGCTTCTTTAGGCCTCAGCTCCCTCATCTGAAAATAAGAATGACAATGCATTCTTCACAGAGTTTTTATGATCACTGACAATGTATACAAAGAACTGGCTGAGAGTGTGACACATACAGTGTGCTCTGTTAATGTTAGTGCCTCCCCATACATTTTTTTCTTTCCTTTATTAATTATGAAAGTCATTTCTGACTTCCATGCAGGGTTTCTTGTGAACTGGTCGAGGTAGCAATGATTTTCTGCCCAGCAGAACCAGAAAACAAGGAATAACAAGGGTTCAGGTACAGTTTTATTATCAGCAATATCAATACTTCTGAGAAAATTTGGTTACTCAGATGTTGGGACAAAAGAGACAAGGCAAGTATTTAGATTTAACAGGTACTTTTTGAAAAGTTAGTGTCCCAATTAGCAGGGAAGGAATCAGGTAATAGAGAAATCACCCAGTCTCCAAGAACTCTAACCAGTAGTCACAGGACTATTTGGGGAAAACCTTTATGATTACTTCTGGTAGAATGTTTTTATTCCATTAGTATATAATGGTTTCCTTTTCTATTTCATCACTTGAGATCGTTCCCTTTCTCTAATAGCAGGTAATTTGATGTTTCTTGTATTCCAGTTTCTCTCTGGTGGCATAATCTCAAAATTCTTATTAAACATATTGGTCCCATTGGAGTTCATGTTTTCTATATTATCAACCTATCCATAACAAGATGTGAAATAACATGCACTAAGCAGTTTTTACCCGAGGATAGGAAAAGCAAAATGGTCGGGAGTGGGGGGAGGTAGATATGACTAATGTCTGTCCTGGGGTAAATCAAGTTCTTCCAGCTGCCCATATCATACTTCCAAAGGTCCCAAATCATTGTAATATATGTTGTCTTTCTACCATATTTATTACATAATAATATTGTTTTGGGAACTGGATGAGGTATCGCAGGTGAAGTCATAATATAGAAAAGTTAATAACTATTAGTTGTTTTAATGGTGAAGCTCATGATAATGATGGCTGACAGTGTTTTCTAGCAGAAGTTGCAGACAAGCGTTAAGATAAATAAAAGAAAGTTATTCCTTTCCTGTATAAAATATATGAAGCATGCTGGATAAAGAGGTTCTACAGGTTGAAACTGCAGGTTTGGGGAAGATGAAATTAATTGAGACTAACTACTAAATCTGCCACAGGTAATTTAGGGGAGGAGATAACTTTGTCTTGTGATCATGGATTTAAGTCCTCTAGAATGCCTTCGTAGTTGACTGTCCCTACTCTTTGGGATAAAAACTCACTCTAACAAAATCTAAACAATCCAGTCAACTTGTACCATGAGGATAATTGACAAAGAGAGTCATTATCTGTTTTTTTTTTAATTGAAGTATAGATTTACAATATTTTGCTGTGTTCTTGAATGAGAGGTTTTCTCTCTACCTCTAGTAAATTTTGGCTTAAAAGGAAGAGCCAAGATGATAAAGTTAGGTCCATATTTCCTTAGATTTCCACCCACATTACTTTGTGTTCCAGAGACATGTTTCTACAGACAAGTTCCATAATATTTAGGAAGCAACAGGGCATCCCTGTTAGAAAGTTAGGAAGAGCAGAAAAATGTGGATTGACTAAGGTGATCATGGTAAGATTGGTGATGAAAGGGAAATGTGCTATTCAGTTTGCCCTGGCTCCTAGGAATGCTGTCAGCAAACAGACTTCAGTTGGTAGCACCTTCCAGGGCTGCATCAGCTGTAGAGAGTCAACCTCATCCAACTGCACATCCTTCCTAGGTGGCCCACATCCAATGACTGATCAAGGTTGGGATATAAAAGCCTAGTCATTTTGGGATCACCTGGGCCACTTTAATTCTAGAGTTGTCTGTGGGTTTGCTAAGGATATCACTGGGTCTGTTCCACAGCTCTCTGCTGAATCCTGATTCCTTCCCTTCCCTTCTACAGGTGTTAATTCCAAGGATACCCAACCCCAGTAAATATTGCTGCACCTTTAACGGTTTCAGAGTCTGCTCCCCAGAATACCTAACTTGTGACAGATTTCTACTCTATGGGGTAAGTAGAAAATACCCTGAATTTAAAGTCTGAAAATTCTAGTGCTGTCTTTGCCACTTATTTATGTGACCTTGGGTCAGGCATATTACATTTCTCAATGGTAGGTTTTTGTCTGTGTGTTCATGTGTGTGTGTAAAATACAGATAGAAATACCTTCCTCACAGTGTCATTCAAGAAATAAAAGAAAGAATGGTGGTAAAAGTGCTATAAATATGGTAGGACAATTTGTAAACCCCAAAGCATAATGATGATGATAATTACTGAATCCTCATTGTGTATTTCTTTAACCTTTGAGCAAGACCTTTGCAGATTACTGTTCCTGTATTAATACATAAACACGAATGCTAACACATTACTTACTCTCTTGAATACCCTGGAAAAACCTTTCAAAGAAGTTCTTAAATAGTCATGAGCTTGGAAAACATAAGAATATATGTTTTCCTCCAAATGAAATAGGTAAAAATATGATGGTAAAAAAATGATGGCTAGAACTTTATTGTAATTACCTGTATTTGTATTCATGTAGCACAACTTTATACTCTTTCATCTCACAGTTGAGATTTCTATGTAAGAGAGATGAATACAGAGAGCTTCTGTTTGATATTTAGTTTGAATTGTATTTTTCTCTTCCAGAGAAAAGTTTCAATATTTCATATATTGAAGATGCCATAAAGAACAAAACAAGACAGAATTTAAATAATTAGGTAGACATGCACCTTATAGTCCTTTAAGGGAATCAGGAATCAAAAAAATTTAATTCCAGTGCAGAAAATTAGACATTTACATCTTGTTTCAGGGAACCTATAGTTATGCCTATAGATGGTAAATAAAAAGAAGTCTATCAATTAACCAGACTTCCAAGCCTCAAATATTCCTTTATACTTATTCATTCATTCATTCACCCACAATAATTTAATGTAGTACAATGTACAAAGCACATGGCTCCTTGAAAGCAGCATTTACTTCTTTTTTGTTCACTGTTACATTCCCAAGAGTCTGGCACAGTGGTTGGCACAGGGTCCATGCTTGAAAGTATTTGTTGAATTCATGTATGAATAAATTAATGAAAACACTCTTCTGGGTTCCTTGGCTGAAAGCCAAAATGAATCAGATGTAGATCATAGGTCCTTGTCACCTCCTAACACCTCCACTTCATATCTCCTCTAATCAGACTGTAAGTATTGCTGGTTGTCAAGGTTTTCACTATCCTTCACATAGGCAAGTTCATCAAACTCAGTATTTTTCTTTTTTTTTACTTAATTGGAAGTACTTATTCAGAAAAGTGCACAGATCATAAGTAGACAGCATCATGAATTTGTACAAGATGAATACACTCATGAAACCAGTACCCAGGTCAGGATGTCAGATACTACCAGCAACACAGAAGCCTTCTTCAAGCCCAGTCTCAGTCATTATTCCCTATATTTCACAATTTTAGTTTTCATAAGATTTTAGTTTTAGCTGATTTTCAACTTATAAAAAATGGAAACATGCAGAATATATTCTTTCATACCTGGCTTCTTTTGGTTCACATTGTATTTGAGATTGACCTCTGTTGGATATAGTTACTTCATCTTCATTTCTGGATACTACCCATTGTATGAATATACCATGATTTATTTATCCATTCTTCTGTTGATAGACATGTGGCTCTTGGGCTGTTTTCAGTTTTGGCTACTAGGGTTAATGCTGCTGTGAGTAATCTTACGTACCCTTTGATACACATGCTAAGCATTGTATTGAGCATGTATTTAGGAGGGTAATAGGGTTTGCACTTTTCAGTTTAAGTATACGTATTACCAAAGAGTTCTCCAAAGTGGTTGTATTGGATAAGCAGTGTATTAGTGTTCCAACTCCTCCACATCCCTGCCAAAACTGGCTATTTTTGTTGTTTTCATCCTAGTGTATGTGTAATGGTATCTCATTATGATTTTTTTATTCTTTCTGTGGTACACGGGACTCTCACTGTTGTGGCCTCTCCTGTTGCGGAGCACAGGCTCTGGACACGCAGGCTTAGCGGCCATGGCTCAAGGGCCCAGCTGCTCCGTGGCATGTGGGATCTTCCCGGACCGGGGCACGAACCCATGTCCCCTGCATCGGCAGGCAGACTCTCAACCACTGTGCCACCAGGGAAGCCCCTCATTATGATTTTAATTTGCATTTCCTTAATAATTAAATTGAGCTGTTTTTCATATGTTTTGGGGTCATTTGGAGATCCTCTTTGGTAAAGTGGCTGTTTGGCCATTTTTCTAGAAAAATTGGAGTTTTAATATATTCTGGTTGTGAGTTCTTGGTAGATAAATGTATTGCAAACATATTTTCCCACTCTATTGCTTGTCTTTTCACTCTTTCTATGCTGTTTTTTTTTTTTTTCTGATGAAAGAAGTTCCTAAATTTGAAATAGTCCAGTATAAAAAAAAATCTCTTTTTCCGTCAAGGTCATAAAGATAATCTCCTGTGGTGTCTTCTAAAAGCTTTTTGTTTTCATTTTTCTGTTTAGATTAACATTCTACCTAGAGTTTTTGCGTACAATATGAAATAGGACTTAAAATCTCTATATATTTTTCCGTATGGATATCCAATTTATCTAGCATAATTTTTTGAAGAGACAGTGGTTTTCCATCTTCACTGTAGTATTTGTCACCTTTGCGATCAATCATGTGACCAAATGTATAAGATTCTGTTTCTGGACTCTTTTTATTCCATTTTATTTATCCCATTTTATTTCATCAGTCTTTTAATTTTTATCTTGTACTAATATAGCACTGCCATTATTGTTGTTATTTTGTAATAAATGATGAGACTTGGTAAGTCTTCCAACTTTGTTCTTCTTTCTAAATAGTCTTGGCTTTCTTTTCCTTTGAATTTCTATAACATTTTAGAATCTGCCTATAAATTATCTCCCCTCCCTTCTCCTTCCTTCTCCTCTCCTCCTCCCCCACCCCCTTCTCTCTCTCTCACAGACACACACACATACACCAGAAAAGCAAAAACAAAAACTCTTCAGCAAAGTTTGTTGAAAATTTGAACATCCATAAATGCAACTTACCATACTACCAGAAAAAGGGTACAAATACCACTATTTTAACTCCACATATACTTTGAACTCCACAATACAATATTCTTTTTTTTTTTTTGGGTGCTGCATAATTTTGTATTTCTTTTTTTTTTAATCTTTATTGGAGTTTAATTGCTTTACAGTGATGATTAGTTTCTGCTTTATAACAAAGTGAATCAGCTATACATACACATATATCCCCATATCTCCTCCCTCTTGCGTCTCCCTCCGTCCCACCCTCCGTATCCTACCCCTCTAGGTGGTCACAAAGCATCGAGCTTATCTCCCAGTGCTATGTGGCTGTTTCCCACTAGCTCTGTATTTTACATTTGGTAGTGTATATATGCCCATGCCACTCTCTTCATCCCAGCTTACCCTTCCCACTCCTCTACAATATTCTTAATGTTTTTATTATTTTTATTTATTTTTGTGTTATTAATAATTTTTGTTACTTTCTATTACCATTGCTTACTTTATTTTCTGCTTACATGAGGCATCATATTCTTTCTCCCTGAGGAATCACATGTACCTATGTATCTGAATTCATATGTATGCATATATTCTTACCAGTCTTGGTCATTTCACAGTAGCTCATCAAATGTTTCCTTCCTGAGTTGTGCTCTGTCTTTGTGTCGTGACAAATCTCTTCTGATTTTCTTCATTCCACCCTGGTTGCACCTTCTCTGTCCCTTGTAGGCTCAGTTCCCTCTGCCTGACCCTTAAGTATTAATGTTTTACAGGCTTCTGGTCTGCCATCCTTCACTGACTTCACCTTGTCGTGCTAATGCCCAAGGCAAGTAGAGGACCAGAGAAACCCTGGTGGAAGAAGGTAGGTCATGAAACTTGTATCTTCATCAAAAGGAGAAATGTGTTAAACATAAGTTAATAATACAGCTTTTCATCTCTTGCTGGTGATTGAATGAAGGTACACACTTCTGTCTTTTAAATGCTAACTCCTAAACGTCTAGAACTTCCTCAGATTTCTCACGTGAGCATGTTCAAATGTCAAATGAATGGTCACATTTAAATGTCCTGCAAATACTAAACACTCAACATGTTCAAAATAAATGTATAACTCAGCCCTGTTCTATCCTACTGGCTACCATAACTCTGAATGATACCCTCGTTGACCCAACTGCTTAAGCCAGCAACCTAGGAGTACTCTAGATTTCCTTCCTGTCAATACTCAGCTCAGATGTTACAACCTACCAACTGCCTGTCCCAAGGATTTTAGCTACACTGTGTGTGTGTGTGTGTGTGTGTGTGTGTGTGAGAGAGAGAGAGAGAGAGAGAGGGAGAGGGAGAGAGAGAGAAATATTGTATATATTATATACCATGTTATATCTTTGGCATGCCTGTCCCCTCTATCGGACTATAAGTTGCTGAATGGCAGACACTGTGTCCTATTCATCTCTGAATACCTAGTGTCTAGCATGGCTCACTACTTTGTAAATATTTTTGAACCAATTTGCATATTTCAAGGTTAAGTGGGAAAAATGTCATGGAAATAGAGCAGATGGATTTCTGTAGTGGTCACCAGAAGGAAAGGATCCTTGGGACTGGGAATGTCAAAAAGAGCTTCATTGAGCAAATGGCAGTTAGATAGGATTGGATTCTAGACTGATACTCACTACTGGTGTTTCCTGAGACAATTTGTATAACATTGTAATCCTAAGTTTTCTCATATGTAAATTGGGGATCATGATTTTTTTTTTTACTATATCTGTGAGAATTAAATGAGATGGTCCACTAAGGGGAATGTCTAGCACACAATAACCACTCAGTAAATGTTAGTTGTTAATATTAAGAAAAGAACTCAAGCACTGACAGTTGGGAGAGTACAGTGCACAGATGGAGGATAAGGAATCTGTGAGGTTTATAAAACAAGACACAAAGGAGAGTATCACAAATTTAGGTTAGAAAGTGAAGAGAGATTTAATTCAGCAGAAGACAGTGAATGTCCTCCTAAGTGGTCTTAATTCTGAAATATGTAATAGTCTGAATAATGACTTAATTAGTGGAAAAGGACAAAGGGGTCATATAGCTGGCATGCAAGCCTTCACTTCCTCAGTTCTGTGACCATGTCAGACAGCACTAACCAATGCCATATCTAGATGTGGCTTCCAAATTCTCAATAGATTGGTCCAGGCAGGCATTTCCCATCAGTCAGGAACTGACTTACCATCTCTGAGTAGCAAGTGTCTCTGTGGCTCCATTTAATTTTGCATATGCTGACATAGCCAAAGTAAGGGGAGAAACTAGATGATCACTAATTAAATAATATGAGAATAATCGAAAGAATAATTGTTAGTTAAATATATTTCTAGTCTATACCCTGAAATTTCCAGGCTGTTTTTTATCCCTTGAATTAGTATGATCAGGGCTTTCAAAATCCATACACATGATCACATTTTATCCTCAGAACAATCCATGAGGGTTTGAAACCAAACTCACAGAATCCACCTCACAAATAAGCAAACAGATGCTTTGTGATACCTTAAAATTCTCGACGTGAATTAATGTTAGCACCAAGGTTGAAACCCTGGCCTTGTACACCTATTTCAGAACTGGGGAAGGCAGGGCTGATTGTTCTGAGTAGCTTTTGCCCTCTAGCTCAATATTCTAGTGCAGATCCAGTTTCTAATTAACAGTCATAAGCTTTATCAGAAGCACATTTTTCTTTCTTTTATTACAGTTCCCTTTTAGTTTCTTTAGTTCAGCGGGTGATCTTCGGAAGTGATCTATGAAAAGAATAGATGCTTAATTAATTGCAGGTTTCCTCCTATCTCCTACGTGGGGGCTAGTATCCTAGGTGGAGTTGAGAAGGTATGTTCTGCACTCCTCACCTTGACCTCATCCATCAAATACTTGGGGAAACTCTGAATTGAGCAAAGGTCAACAGGTTTCTTTCTTGCAGGACTCAGAGCCTTCATATCTCCAAGAGAGTAAAATAGTATTCAGTGCCTTATCTTTTCTGTGCATTTGACCTCGGATCACATTTTATTTCACTTTTCATTTTAAAGTGAAATTTATCTTTCTCTGCTTTTTTTTTAAACAAGTGAAAAGCTTCTCTCTAAAATTAGACTCTAAGCTTCTTGATACTGATGATACGATAGAATTATTTTCTAGATCCCATAATATGCAATGTAGTATTGAGATTATGCTATTAATTCCATGTTTCAGATGTGGAAATTGGGGTTAAGAGAGTAAAGTGAGTTTCTTAGGGTTTCTACTCTTAGCCCAAGGGCTCTTGGGCTGTACTGCCTTGTCTCAGTTTCTTTATCTGTAAAATGGGAATGTTAATAGTAGTTACCTCATTTTTCAAACTGGAGTATAGTCGATTTACAATGTTGTGTTAGCTTCAGGTGTACAGCAAAGTGGTTCAGTTATACATACATATACATCTAATTTTTTCATATTCTTTTCCCTTATAGGTTATTAAAAAAACATTGAGTATAGTTCCCTGTGCTATACAGTAGGTTCTTGTTTGTTATTACCTCATGGTTTTGTAAAATAAGGATTAATTGAGTTAATTTATGGAAATTCTTTGACATAGTGATTAGCATAAATACTCAGTAAAGATTATGTATATTAATATATGCAGATTAATATGTGAAAGAAAATAGAATATATTGTGATCACCCAGCAAAGAACTATTGTAAATTATAATGTCTTCAGTCAAGTTGTCTGCAGTTCAGCAGCTGTCCTTTTGCCCCTATTTTATCTGAAATAGGAGTAACTTTTTCCCTTGACAACTTCCAAGGGGTTCAGCCAGTCACTGAAAGACAGAACAGCTTGACTGTGGAAGACATTCTATTCCAAGGTGTTGGGCTATAATAGGATTCAACCCTAGGCTCACTGTGTTCTAATCTAGAAAGCTCTGTTCCTGCTTTTTATGACCTTCTTCCAGAAAGAAAATACTCTAATTTAGTACTGGGGGTTCAGGATGGAAGAAACTGATCAATTTTAGCATATCTTAGCTTCACAGTTTTTATAGACCAGGAAACATCAAACGGAAGCTTAAAAGATGGGAATGGGAAAAATATCAAATGGACACCAAACTCATGACAAGGTTACAAGTGTTTGAGTATTTTGAATTTGGGATTATGAGTGGTGAAGTGGGACAAGAATATGATCTAGAATCAGAGAACCAAGATTCCAGTCCTGGCTAGATCATTAGTTTGTGTGTGACAGTGTAAATTTGTTTTCTCATCTGAAAATGAGTACAATAATAGCAACTACCCCACAGGATTATAGTGAGGGGAAAATGAGATAATGTATGGGAATGCACCCAGGAAACATTCACTATTGTCATTAGAAGTTAAGGACCGATGTTATCATTCAACCATCCAGAAAATGTGCAAGACGCAAGAGGGAAGAGATATGGGAACATATGTTTATGTATAGCTGATTCACTTTGTTATAGAGCAGAAACTAACACACCATTGTAAAGCAATTATACTGCAATAAAGATGTTAAAAAAAAAGAAATTGTGACACACTCAGCATTGTTCTAGCCTATTGTTCAGATGAAACATAAAGCAATATGCTTAATCTGCAAAAAAAACCCATAACCTAAGGGCACAAAAAATTAGGACCAATAGTTTTACTATAGTATGCTTCCAAGTCTTCATTTGAACTTTTCTATGTATTTCCCTTGAAAATAGCTAAATCTTCTTTAGTATATACTTTAAAAAAGTGTATATAAGATAAGGGCCTTGAGGAAACTTTAAACTTGGTTGTTGCTTATTGAGGGTCAATAACAGATAATGATTAAAATACAATACAGTCTATTCAAGCTGTGGAAAATAACATTTTATTTGCCAACATTAATCACATTTCCTTAACTTTGGGGGTGCTGAATGAAGGCTGTTTGTTGAGTGGTTAAGAACACAAACTTTGATTTCTGACCAGGACACAGTTTGCAAGCCTGACAATTGTAAGTTACAAACATTTGGACAAGTATGTGACTCTCTTAGCCTCAGTGTCCTCATCAGAAAAGTTGGAATATAGTCGGTGTGGGCTGTAAAGACGGCTGAATGAGATAACACATCTATAGATAATGCCCAGCACTTACTAAACTTCGAATCTAATTTAGTTATCCCTTTTCCTTACTATTGTACCTAGGGTACTGGGAGGCGGATTGTGCAGAATCCTTTCTCTGTCAATTACATGTGCTTGAGAAACAGAAATATACAGAACATAAGAGCTGGCCGGAGCATTAGATATCATCTAGTTTCAAACCATCTTTTCCCTAAGGGTGTCTGATGCTCTGACTAGCTATGTTCTGATTCGAGGCCAGATCGCTATACCTTCCTCCCCACAGTACTTCATCCTCTTCATCCCTGAGGGACACTTGATAGCACAATGGGAGGGAAGGGACCTGGGGACGTAGAGAGCCTAAAGGGAGATGAGAGGAAAGTTAACCTGTTGGAAAGGAAACTTGGAATAAGTTTAGACTTAAATCAGAAGACAAATATGCCCCTAAGCCCTTTTCACAAAAGCCCATAGCCAAAGGCAGTCACTTGGAGCAAAGGAAAATGTTGAGTTAAATGAATTAAAAGTTGTGTGTGCCAAGGCGGAACAGACTTGCTGATAGTCAGAGACCCATTTAATGAATATCAGCCAGGTATAGATTTATGCACAATAAAATTCTGCATTTGACAGATTTTTACTACTCTGCATTTCAAGTTTATACAAAGAGCTAATAATTTTTCTCGATAGGCTATTCTTCCCAAATGCATTTAATCAGTGAAAAGAACAACAAAAAGGTGTCATTCTGTGCTTCAGTCTTTATAGTTCTCTGTATGCTATTTCTATGTTTAAAATAAAATTGCTCTTTGGGGAAAATGCTTTGAATATGGGTCAGCATTCAAGAATGTCAGAGCTGGAAGTTTCTTTAGGGGTCATATTAGAGGTCATTTTCAATATGGGAAACCAAGACACCAAAGTGATTTAGAAGAGAAAACCAGGTTCTCCCGTAGAAATGCTTTATAAGCTTCCAGATTCTAAAGGCTTATGCTTGGGGAAAATAAAGTAGGTGTTCATCTACTTGTTATGATTGAGGTGCTTCATCTCTACCTCCCCTATATGGCTTTGATGTTTGAAACTCCAGTGCTCTTTTTGTCAGGATTTACTTTTGTCATGCAGGGGGGATCATGGTCACATGCCACTTCCACCCAGCAGTGTAAATATAACATAGGGTTTGTCAAGAAAAAAAACTTCTAGGAAAAAATAGTAGAGTGCATAGGCTAGGCTTAACTGCTCTACAGGCATTATGGCCAACCTTCTAGAAGAGAGGGCCCCTGGCATATGCTCTGCATATTTACAGGGTCAGAGGGATGGGGAACACCCATGTGACTATTTCAGTAGTGCACTGGGGCAGGCTTCTACTGTGTCATAGAAGCTGACTTTGCTTACCTTTTCCCAGTTGTGCCTTCGTGTCTTCACATCGTTAGCTTGATATTGGCCACAGTGAGAGTACTTACACATCAGAAATTGACAAACTCTACAAAGTGAGGATTTTTTGGGGGGACAGGGAGTAGCTCCTCTACTACAGTATAGCTACAACTGTACAACAATGGAAGCTTTCTGGTTAGAGATGTGCCTTTGTTAGAAAGAGGAAGACTTGGGTGTTTACCCAGACCTTCTGAGCTGTCTTCTGCAAAGCTACCCAGAAAGGGGGTGGGGGGAGAATGAGCACTCCAGGTCTGTCCCTCACCAGCTCTATTACAAAACCCTCATTCTCCAAGGAGTGAAAATAATTATAATAATACTAATAGCTAATATTGAAAAGCCCTTACCATGTTCCAGCCAGTTTGCTAATCTGTCATTTAGTTCTCAAAGCAATAGTTGACACGGTTATCATTACCATTTTATAGATGAGGAAACCAAAGCCTATAACATACTAAATAACTTGCTTGAGGAATTAGAGCTTTATAAGAGGCAACTGGCAAAGGTCTATCAGATTCTTCACCAGGAACTTCTAAGCATGACTCTTTTCTGTAGATTTTTCTTAAGATAGTGGTTTCCAAGTTATGGACTGTGGATCCCAAGGAGAAGGAGGTATAAATGAGCTGTAGAAGACTTGAAGGGGTAATTGAATCTATACGCACAGGAATCATTGGGTATGAACCAAACAGTTTTCTCACATGTGTTCATACTCTGGTATTCAAATTTATGTGAATACTGTTGAGGGGAATACATATTTACTTTTTGAATTTATATTAGCATTAATTGTCCACTTTGTTCTAAACATTTCACCATGTACTGAGCATATAACAACAAAATAGATAAATATGGTCCTTGACCTAATGTAATTTCTTAATTAATAAGTGCTAAATCCTATGATGTGAGGTGATAAAGTTTTTTGGCAATACAGAGAACACCTTGTTTTGGAAATGTTCGGGAACTCCTGCCTCTGGAGTGAATGGCTCTTGCCTCAGCAGTCTTTTTTTTTTATTTTTATTTTTTATAATGCCTCAGCAGTCTCATCACTAAAACTCACTGCCTTTTGTCCCATATGTGCCTCTGTGATCCAATCACTGCAACTACTGTTACAGCTTCCTAGCTGATCTATTACCCTCCAATTCCTCTTGAACCAAATCTGCCCTGCCTGCACTGCCAAGTGCTTCTTTTTAATGCTTAGGTATGATAAAATCATTTTCTTCTGCTGAATGATGGTCAAATCTGACCAACGAAATACAGATCTAAGAATCAACGTGTGTTTATCTCTCCAAATTTGGTATAAGTCTGTATAAGTGAACTATACTCATGTCATTTTTTTAAACATCTTTATTGGGGTATAATTGCTTTACAATGGTCTGTTAGTTTCTGCTTTATAACAACGTGAATCAGTTATACATATACATCTGTTCCCATATCTCTTCCCTCTTGCATCTCTCTCCCTCCCACCCTCCCTATCCCACCCCTCTAGGTGGTCACAAAGCACCGAGCTCATCTCCCTGTGCTATGTGGCTGCTTCCCAATAGCTATCTATTTTATGTTTGGAGAGAGTGGCATGGACATATATACACTACTCATGTCATTTTTAATGTTCAGTATTTACTTATTGTATTTCCTTCATCCTCCTCAAAATCTCTCTCTCCCCCTCTCCCCTTCTCTCCTTCTCTCCATATCTTCCTATCTCCCTCCCTCCCTCTTTTACACACACATCACACAGCTCAACAAAAAAGCAAAACAAAACAAAATAAAATAGTGCCCAAACAATAAAAAACCTTTTTAAAGCATTTTAAAGGCTTTGGCTGAAGCAAAGATCCCATCTGACTTAAAGTTCAAGTACTGATAAACTTTGCAAGTATTCTCCCAGCAAGTCCCAAGTCTCTCCTCTGTCAGATCTAAAATTTGCATCATTTTCTAATCCACCTGCAATTTTCTTTTAATTTATGTTATTTTCAAACATAATTCATAACTGAAAAATACAGTATATTAAGCATGATATACCAGATCTAGATACAGTAACCGGTTGTTATTCCTCAGCTAATGTGCTTTTTAAAATCAGTTGATATTTAGCCTGAGAAAACACCTTTTGATATCTTAATGAAAGCCTATTATGAGAAAGTTAATTAAAATATGTCACTCTTCCCTCTTCTCCCCCACCCCTAAAATATGACGTGTTGCTTTGTACGTGTGTAATCAGGATCTGGAGGGGGAATTTCTCCATATTCAACTTCAGAGACTGTTTCTTGAAAGGAAAGCAAACACTCTGATTTTAAGAAACATGATCAATATATTTCTCCTCATGGTGTAGAAAACGTCAAAGCAAATCAAGTGTGATTGGGGAGCTAATTTCTAATTTAGCTGGGCCAGTGTAGAAACGCCTAAACTGGCATGTTGATAAAATCCAAAGAAATTACAAATAAATGGCTATAGGTGGGGGGCGGCATCTCTTCCATCAACCCCCCCCCCCATCAAGGCTCCAACACTGTGCTCACATGGAAATGTTCCTGGTACTGGTACTGGGATACTTTCTGCGCAGCCTCCTGCTTGTAAAACTGCATGCTAACACTCTACAGCTTCATTAATGAAAGAAGGATAATTGGGAGATCTTCTTAGATTTCAAAGTGAACATCTGCTTTGTAACATTTGTTAATTTTTTTCTTTTTTGGCTTTCAAGAAGGTCCTCACATTCAATATCAAGATGGGAGTATAATTGAGACCTTCCCTGCTGACAGTATAACTGCCTTTCATTGCTGAAGCACAAATAATTACTTATAAGACAGAAGGTGATCTGCTTAAAAAATTCGAATAAATGTTCTAGGTATTTTTAGACATCCTTTGCTACAGACCTTTCTCATCCTCTCTTGGATCTAGTGGCCCCTCTTAAAAGAATCAGTTAGCATGATGAATACTCTGACAACTGTTTCCTATAGATGCATTCACCTTCATTTCTCATTTCTTTTTCCACTTGTTGAAGATTGATCTTGTCTCGTCCTTAAAGCCATCTCCATCTGAAGTATATGGAGATCTGTGTTTTTATTTACACAGTTATATCATCCAAGGATCCAATCATGACCTTAGTGACTCATTGTGTTTGCCTGTTTTCATCACCAAGAGAGAGCAGAGAAGTTAAGATGTTTGTTGGGAGAAGATGATGGAGCTTAGAATTCAGCATATCAAGTTGGATTTAGGTGTGGTGCTGAATTCCAGCTATATCTCAGAATTGATTTTTCTCCTCATTATACGTGAGTCTGTCTTTCTTTTTCTGTCCTGCCCTCTATAAAAGCCCCCAAATTGTTGGCTATATGGAAAGCTACTATTATCAGAGTCATATCATGCATTATAAGCAAGATAAACCTAATCTTCCGAACTTAATACTTTTTTTTTTAAAGGACATTGGCAACACACAGAATCAGTAGGAAGGTTAGAGGACCAGTCATGGACATATGGAGGAACCAATTCATATTCTGCCTTTTTTTTTTCTTTCAAGATTCGTAGTCCTGGGAGAGAGGAACCAATTGTCTGAATTTAGGGTGTATGCTCACCATCAAGTTTACCTGGGTGATAAGAGAATGGACCTGGTATAACATACCTCAAGGAAGTCCTTAACCATGGCAGAGAATCTCAGATAGGTTCTTCAACTAAATTGTAAAACAGAAAATGATTTGTGTGACCATCTTTTTAATTCTTTTAAGGATGGTGTATAACTATTACCATTCTACATGCCTGGGGAGAGAAATAATTATGTACAATGCTTGCTTAGGCATCAAAACTTAATCCTTTTCTGAAATGCAGTTGGCTCCATGTGATAAAATAGACATCTTAGTTTACTAGCCTGCTAAGACTGCACTCAGGAGAGGAGATACCATTCCTCAAAAGGAAATCAGAGTGCTATTAGAAAGTAGAAGCTGAGCAGCCAAAAAAACCCAAAAAAACCACATTTCTACTGTGCTATGTGTACAATAAATTTTTGGCACTCATAAGGCAGTACTTTTCGAAGTGTTTTACATGGACTCCTAATATCCCTCCAGCCACTGATAGGTGTTTCTAGGCAAAAGTGTTCTTAGAAAAAAAAGTTTCACAAATACTCTGTACTATAATCCTTTTCTAAGAGATTAACAATATGAAAGACTCTAAGAAGTCCTACAATAAATAGTCAAGAGAACTGTTTAACTGTATTTCCCAAACTTCCATGATTTTTGAATCTTTTGATAAGAGTATCCTACAGAATTACTATTGTAAATAATTTACTTTAGAAAATAGTCTTGAAGAAGTATGTTTTGATACTTTTAGGAATTCTCCAATTTGCTAGTACTACTCTAGGATTTAAATTCCCTAATGGAAATGATAGTAGCCAAAGGTGAGGATACTGAAATAATGTTTAATTATTTACTTGTCATTCTTTGCCTGAGTACCCACCATTTTCCTACCTCCTTTCATGTGGCACTGCCCATAAAGAATGGGAAGATTATTTTATGTGGTCCTCTTCCCTTACCGTGTATGTATATTGGGGAATTACCTGGGGAGCTTTAAAAACTATTATCTTCCGTCTTGATCTATGAACTTAGCCCTATGTATAAATGGTACCTTGAAGCCATCATGATTGGAAGAAGTTTTAAAAGTAAGTGTATAAAACATGAAGACATACTGAAACTAAGATTCTGAAACTTTAGCATGTGCCAGCATCACCTGGAGGGCTTCCTGAAACACAGATGGCTGGGTTGCACTTCAGAGTTTCTGTTTTAGTAGGTCTGTGGTGAGGCCTGAACACTTGCACTTCTACTGAGTTTTTGGGTGATGTGGCTGCTGCTGGTCCCAGGAACACACTTTGAGAATCAGTTTTCTAGAACATGAAAATATACAATTGACAGTGTTTTTAGCCTAGTAGTCCTATTTACTTACCAAGTTGGCACATGAATTTGTTTAAATGAGAACATATTGTCTTTTGTCAAGCGCTATGCACACCTACAAGTTTATTACTTTATTTTCACTGTAGCATGTATTGAATCTTGGACCGGTATTGTGTTGCCCAGACTTGTCCACCGTACAGTGAAGGAAAGCAGTATTCTCAAAACTGAGTTTTAAGAAGAATCTAGATTTGTGTTCACTGAGGTTTGGAAGCAACAGAGAATATATGAAGTGTGGCTTCATAAGTATTTGACATCAGGGGTAGAGGTCAAGAAGGATTATTCTGTATACATTTTCGGAGACTATTTCTTGAAAAAAGAAGCAAGTAAACTCTTACTTTGAAAACACTGATTAAGACAGCCCCTGCCTCTGTGGAGATAACCCAAAATAAAATCAGGTGTGGTTTGAATTATTTTCTCAATCATGTTCTGAAAAATCATGTCTTTGTGAGGATCTTTTTCAGCTATTAAAGTATTACATCAATAGAAACATGACCTGAAACTTAGAACCAAAGCTTCAAATTGGTTTACCACAAAATGTTAAATCAGTATTTTAAAGAAATAATAAATTATTATCACATCATATACCAATAATAAATAGTATAAAATTAAATCTTACTTTTAATTAGTATTTTATAATCTGTTTTAATATTGTTTATTTTATCCTCTAAAACATTTAAAATTATTTTATGACATAATATATTAAAATAGTAGGGCTTATATATAATTTATAGATAAATATGCATATGTCAGAATAGAAGCACATTTATTTGTGAATAAAATTTTCACTGATATAATATATAGTAAAAAAGTTTGGAAATCACTTCTTTAAGAAGTTCTTAGAGGTGCTGTTTGAAATTGAGACTGTCATGTGCATGGACCAATTCATCTTAAATGTATCAGGCAACATGTCAGCCCTAGTACCCATCAGCTAACACTAAACCATCTCTATATGTTGTCAGTAAGTTAACTTTCATTCGAATAGCTACTAAATCCTAAAATATTAGACTGGATTTTGGTGAAGAGGGGATTTCTTTGAATCAGAGCTATTAGCTGGCTTTCAACTCATGAAACCAATGATCCTCTAAGAGTTAAATTATAGGGGGACATGAATGGCAAAAGATGAGCAGTGCTCTAACGTGCTAGTCATGATCAATGGCTGCTAAGCAAGTGCTTATCAATAAGGAGGCTATCACCTCCTGTTATTCAACTAGCCAACTCTAAGCATAATTGACAGAAAAAAAGCAAAAAGGGAAATGTGGTGGTCTCATTAATTCTATGGGGTGAAGAAACCGCCAGAGTACATTTCTGGTGTATTTCTGATTTCTAGAATACTAGAATATTAGAGTGTCTCCCGGGCTGTCCAAACTCTATATATTCCAAAGGTCTTCAGGACTGGTGCTTGACCAGCTCCTGGAAGATAACCTCTAAGTCCTTGGAATATTCTGCCTGATAAGAGCATCTTTGTATATGTGAAGACTTGGGCCATGCCAGATAGTTTATGCGAATAGGGTAATTTATGGTGAGTACCATTTTTTATTTACCTGGGGTCCTGGACCATGCTGTATCAGTTTGACCTCTGGGGGTGGTGCTGAAGATTGAGTAGCTAAGGTCAGTCATGTGGGTGCCCCAGGCCTATGTGACTGACCTCCACTTTGGACACCAAGGGTCAGGTGACCTTCCTTGGTTGGCAATGCTTTGTACATGTTGTCACACATAGTTGCTGGGAGAATTAAGCACTGCTATGTGCCTCCACTGGGAGAAGATAGCTGGAAGTTTACACCTGGTTTCTCTTGGACTCTGTCCTATTTGCCTTTTACCTTTACTGATTATCATCTGAAGTTGGTCTTGAGGATCTGTGGCAACCCTCCACCTGCCCATAATTTTATCTCCATGAGGTCAGGTATCATACTCATTTTTATGTATGTTTTTTGTCCAGAATGTTGTAGGTCTTTCATTTATATTTGTTGACTAAATTAATTACTTCCATAATGAGGGAAGAGATCTTTACCTGTGAGCCTTCAAGCTGTTTGTCATCATCATGGTCCTGTCTTTGCCCCATCTTTTCTCTGCCATGGATTCCTCACCTTCCTTAGACGTGGACTGTGGCTTTTGGTAGCAGCAACCCGGCTCTGCCCTCTTTCTCAAAGTTTGGGGTAAATGTCAAGGGGCCTTTCTTTTACAGAAAGTCTGTGGCCTCTAAATAATGGAATTTCCTCCTAAACATGCATCACAGAAGAAGTATGGAGAGCATAGCAAAGGGACATCTGAGGAGGGAGAGTTCACTTCCTTTCACAGGTTCCCAAAAAGTACATTCAAATTAGATATTAGAAGAGGCAAAGAAAAAGGGCCTTCCTGGCAGGTGGAAAAAATGTGAATCAACATCAAATTAGGAAAATGTTTGTCATAAATTGAGAATATTAGGTACTTAGTTTGGGTGAAATCTAGGTAGTATTAAGTGAGTAATTATTTTTAAAAAAAGACAGGGATTAGGTCATGAATGGCCTTAAATGCCAAACTAAGACATTTGAATTTTACCCTTAATTCACCGGGAGCTATTGAAAGATTCAGAAGTAGGAAATCAAATAGTAAACTGCACCTTAAGAAGTTGCAAGCTAGATTGGTTGCAGTGAGAAAGAAACTACAAAAGGAGAAACCGGTTAGGAGACTGTTGCAATGTAAGTTGAGGAGGAAACGGCAAAATCTGCTTTTTAGTCTTAACACCAGTTTGCAGCGGAACTGTGAGCTCCTGAGTTATCAGAAGCAGCAGGATGTTCATTTTTCTGGAGCCTTGAAACTGGCTCCCTCTTCAAAGGAAGCATTTTGAACCCATTGTAAAAATCATACGTCAGCTGGGAACCACAGAATTCCCCTGGCAATTTTCCAAGATCATTAGAGGTGATAGGAATGATTTAGGTAAAAATCAGCATGAAATGCCCTCAGTGACAAAATAAATGAGATTCCCTCTTGTATGTTCCAATTTAATATTGCTTTGTATAGGTGTGCTAGTAGCTTTGCTGATTTATATTGAGTCTAAACGTGCAGAATGAACACAGGCCAGAATGGAGGCAATTATTAGGAAAATTGAAACCAAATAATCATTAAAACTTAAAGAACTGATTTATGGAATGAGATTCTTAAGTTCAATTCAAAATCAATAACTTCAAACCCTCCATTATTTTCATTTCATATATCCCTTTCTCTGAGAACCCCCTTCTCCCTAACTCACTGCCTGTAGCACCTCAATAATCCTTAGATCCTACAAGGCTCTCTAATCCATGATCCTACAGGATTCTCATTATCCCTCTTCCCTTTGATGCCCTCACTATCCTCCTTACCCTGTATCAATTGTTATAGTCAGTTCCTTGATTTTCTTCTCCCTTTCTATGGCTTGGCAAAACACTACCTGGCTCAGTCCAGCTTTTCTTGTACTCTAGGACACAGTCTTCCCTTGGTTTTTCTTCTATTTCCCTGACCACTCCGTAACATCCTTTGCTGATTCCTCTTCTTCCTATCCTGTTAATGATAGGGGTGCTCATTCTGTGTACACGCTGCTCTCTTTCTCTGTGCATGCTTCTTTGTTGATCTCATCCCATCTTGGCTTTAAATACAATCTGTATTCCGATGTATGCCTCCATCTGAGACCTCTCTCCTGATTTGCATATCCAGTGGCTACTCAGCATCTCCATTTGGATATTGTGCTGGCTATTTACCTAATGACTCTCAGCCCCAAATCTACTCTCAGAAACTCTGCTCATTGATGCTAGTCTTGGGACTCTGAAATATATCTCCCAGATTCCCTTGCCACTGACTTCCTCTTAGATTCTCCCAAATGAGGTCTCGAGAGAGAATTGGGTACCTTGCCTCCTATGCCGTTGACCCGCCTTTTATTTCAGCTGCAGTGTAGGGAGCAGCGCCGTGCATGCTGACAGTGTTCTACTTCAAGTGTTCTACTGCTATTGTCTTTCAGCTCTTATGCCTCACAGTTCTCTCCCAAGCCACAGCACCCACTTAGCCTGTACACAGGTGCAGCACAGAAATTCAGGAGAGTTAATACCCCTGCAGAAAACCCTCAACCAATGGCATTGGGTAAATACCCCATCCTCCTGGCTTTCCTGTGGACAATCCTGGGAGGAATTCTGGATACTTCTCATAAAAAGAATCCACTTCCCGTTGCTTACAATCAAAAACCTTCATAATATATTAATTTTTGTTACTTTTTCTTTTGCATCTTATTTTGCCCACCTCCTCACTCCTGCTTCCTGGGATCATCTCCTAAACAAACTACCTGCACCCAGGTCCTTGTAATTTACTTTTAGGGGAACTCAGACTAAGACAGCAGAAGAATTTGAAGGGGTTCCCTTTGGTTGTTTTGTTTTCTTCTAGTTCCCCCAGGGTCATTCCAGAGTGGCAACAATGAACCCAGACTCTGGCTCCTTTTGGCACTGCTAGATCCTCATTAATGTAGTGCTTATCACATTCTAAGATGCTCTTTGGTTTACTTATTTATTTTGTTTATTATTGATGGTTTATTATTTATTTGTTTATTATTTATCTATTTCCATTTAAACTCTTCAAGGACAGAGATCATGCTTATTTTATCGCTGGTGTATCCCAGCTGCCAAAAAGGATGTCTGAGCATATAGTAAGCACTGAATAAATATTTATTGAACAAAAGAATGAATGGCTTGACCACTTAATTATCCAACTGGAGAGAGTTGATTAGCATCTCAATTTCCATTTCTTTACCTATAAAATGTAAGAATAATAGTTACCTTCTTCATAGGTTTATTATATAAACCTATGAGTGAATAAAAGTAAAGGGCTGAGCACAGTGCCTGGTACTTAGTGAGCCCTTGCTACACATTAGTTATTATAATAGTGTTAACACTTCCTCCAATGCATCATAGGTATTAGACAATCAGACACACCATTCATGTTTTCTCAGGCAAAATATAACAATTAGACTGATGAGTTGCTTAATCACAGACAATCAGCATGGCTTGTACAGACCCAGCCCAGCTCTGTCATCTCCTGTTTCCTGAACTTGGCGCCATACTACTTAGGGCAACATACTGCCTTCCTTGGTGTTCAGCTGAGAATTTATAACCAGGTATATTCAGGATTTTCATGATTAAAATCGAACCTTTGATTCACTCTACCCTCAGGAGAAATTAGTTTATAAATAAAGGCTCCATGCCAAGAAGCCAGAAAAGAAGTTAATTAATTGAGTGTTCAGTGTGTACTACTGCCAGAAATTCAATGTTTTATAGAAGGTCTTTTCCCTTTTGATCCAAAAAAATTTTTTTCCACACAGCCATGGAATGTGGTGTTGTTTTTTTTCCCCCTCTGTCTAAGTCATAGAGCCAACGAATATTTGAAGCTGACCTTTGAGATACTCAGGTGCAACAATGTTATACACTGGGGTGGAGGGCAACAATGATGCATCAGAAGTAAATCCAGCTCCCCCAAAAGGCACAGCCAAATAGGATACAGAATAGGAAAACAGGCCATAAGAGAGGGGCATATTTTCTCAACATTACCAAGCAGGTCAGTGGCACAGGTTAGGACTGGACACCTAGTTACCTTATCCTTGGTTGACACCCACCTGTCTGTTTTCTCATCTTTATGGAAATACCACATGCTGTTCTTTAAAAATCAAAATCACACATAGAGGGAGAAATCTGCTTTATCCTCTTCTAACAAGTCTTGAATTTTGTCTTTATTATGCAGGGAGGACTAGGCTTTCATCTTCCTTCTCCCTCTCCACTGGGCTTGGACTCTCTTACATTTTTAAAATGCTGCATAAAGAAGAAAAAAAATCCCCCAAATGGACCACATGCTGACAAGCTCCTGATGTTGTCAAATGGAGCTAGAGCATTATGTTTCAAAATTTCTTGGGCTAGAGCCCTGCCTTCTACAATGGTGCTTTCAATTTGGGGGACTAAATGTTCTCTGGAGAAGGAGGTGGGGTGATAGGGAGGAAGCACTAGCCAAATGGAATTAACCAAAAGTCAAGAGCCTCTTTGTTAGGAAACAATGCCTTTGATGACCTGGAATCATAGAAACCAGACTCCAATGTACAAGTATTTTGGTATACCACACCCCTGCCCATCAAGAACAGAAAGATAATTTTCCTAGGCACATCAGCAGATGGAATTAAGCTGGAACTGGTGTCCTGTCAGCTGTTCCCATCTGACAGTGAAGCTCTCCAAGTGCTTACTAGAAAAAAACCATATTAAGCCCTATAAGCTCTCAATTTTGTACCCAAGTTGAATATCAAACTGTGCTTCAAAACTTTCTCTTGTCAGGTCCAGCCATGCTAGACTTGAAAAGAAAAATCCCTCCTATAGGTCATATCATCTTACCTCCATGTCTAAACATATGGGGTTCCCTCTACCTAAACACTCACCACCCTCAGTCTGCCCACCATCTCCTTGCCCAGTGGTTAAGAGCAGTTCTCCCTTAGTTCCAGTCCCAGGTCTTGCACTAACTAGTTGTGTAACACTATAGGAAAAGTGCTGAAGCTCTGTGAGCCTTACTGTCCTCCTCCAGAGAATGAAAATATCTCAGAAGATTGTCATGAGGAATTAACCCATGTTAGAACATTTAGAAAAGTGACTGGCACATAGTAAGTGCTCAATAAATATTAATCTTATGATTATTATTATCATTATGAATGTGCTTGGATTTTGGAGTCAGACATGCTTGAGTCTAATTTAATTTGATTCCTGGCTTGGCCACTTACTAGCTATGTTCCTTACATTTATGTTCCTTACATTTATGTTTCCTCATCTGTAAAAGGTGAGACCACCACCACCACCATCATCATCATCATCATCATCAAACTTATCCACAGAATGTTATAAAAATTAAATGAGTTAGCAGCATGCCTGGAATGTGCTTAATACTAATAATACTTAATAATTCCATACCTAATAATTCTCTTATTTTTTTAAGTCTCAGTTGTGATGCCACTTTTTCCAGAGATATTTCTGTTACTCATTAAGTCAAAGTTATATGCCTCTTGACAGCTCTCACAGCACCCTGAACTTTCTCCTGCTGTGACAAGACTTGCCATATCGTAATTTCTGTTTACTTGCCTGTTTGCCACTCTAGACTCTGTACTTCACTAAGGCAAGAATATTGCCTGGTTTATTCCCCATCATCTCCTAATCAGCCAGCACATGGCCTGGTACATGGTAGGTTCAATAGAAGAATGAAAGCCTTTGTTTCTATCAGTTTCTTCTCATCCTGTTTTCTTCCTCCTGCTGATGGTAAAGCCATCCATATATATTCCTTTAAAGGACTATGCCAAGACCTGGCAAAGCATGGGATTGCATCGTTTTTTGTTAGACAACATAGAGTTTAAACATTTTTAATTTATTTGTCAGTCATCAAAAATCTGAGGATTTAATAATCAAATCTGATTTCTGATTTCTCATGAAAAAATTTTGAGATTTGACAAGACTGAGGCTCATAGACAAGTTCCACTTAAATATGTTCAAAGTTTAAAGATCCACTTTGCAAAAATAGCCTAGAGCCTGTCAACTGAAAATAAATGCACAACCTAAAAGCTGAGAATTATGTTTTATTTGGCAAACTTGCTGAGGACTTAAGCCTGGAAGACAGCCTCTCAGATAGCTCGGGGTGGGGGGATCTGTTCTGAAGAGGTAGGGGAGGAGCCAGGAGATATAGGAGTTTTTGCAACAAAAACCAGGTAGTCAGGACATCAAAAGATTACTGTTAATTAAAGAAAACCAGACATCTCAAGTTAGTGAACTTAGCACCTTTCTATGTGTGGGAAGATGCAAGAGTCTGGGCTCATTGAAATCATTCCTTTGATGTGCACCTTAACTATCTAGGCCAGTATCCTGCTTTTCTCCATCCTTGGGCTGCTGTGGCCAATGGCTTGATGGCTCCAACATCCTTTGTTTAGTGATATGGCAGGCAACTTTCCTCATCCAGAAGTCAAATAATAGCTGCCCCTTTTGGGATGGTTTGATGAAGTCTTCACTCAGCCTGTTTCACTCATTTGTGTTCCCCTTCTGAACATAAAGCCTTTGAGTTTACAACCCTTTGGCTAAGATGAATAAACAAACTGATATTGGATATGAGGGGAGGGGAGTAAAAAATTGATAAAATCCCATGATCAAGAAGGGTATTTTAAAAAATGTTTTATTGAAATATATGTGACATATAACATTATGTAAATTTAAGGTGCTCAACACATGAATTGGATACACATGTATCATAATAGCTATTGTAGTGGTAATTAGCACCTTTATCACATTACATAAGTATCCTTTGTTTTTAGTGGTTGGAATCATTAATTTCTTATCTCTTAGCAAACTTCATTATTACAATACAATATTGTTGTCTATATTCATTATACTGTGCAGTAGATCCTAGGGCTTATTTACTACTCATTGTAAGTTTGTACTGTTAAAAAATACCTTTCCTATCCCTCCACCCCACAGTCCCTGGTAACCACCATTTTACTATCTGTTTTTACAAGTTTGGCTTTTTTAGATTCCACATGTAAGTGATATCATACAGATATCATACTCTTTCTCTGTCTGACTTATCTCACTTAGCATAATGTGTTCAAGGTCTACCTGTGTTGTTGCAAATGGCAGAATGTCCTTCTTTCTAGTGGCTGAGTAATAGTTAATTTTACATACACACACACACACACACACACTATACATATATATATATATACACGCATATATATGTGTATATACATTTATATACTTATGTGTGTGTGTGTGTGTGTGCATCTTCTTTATCCATTCATCTTTTGATGGGCACTTAAATTGTTTCCATAGCTTGGCTACTGTGAATAATGCTGCAATAAATATGAGAGTGCACGTATCTCTTTGATATCTTGTTTGAAGGGTATTTTTTTCTTAACCTAAAAAAATACCTTTTTATGTTCTTTAAATGAGTATTTATTGAGCTGCTATACTCGATGGCAGGCAAAGTTATAGCAAGCCTATAAAATCAGAATGCATCTACTTCCTCTCATAATACTCTGTGACTCTGGGTGAATGGCATCAGTTGTATGGGCCAGTATCTTCATCTGAAAACCTGGCTTATGCTGTGTTGCCACAGACACACCACCACCACTTAATACCACACAGGTCAGTTTAATGTGAACATTAAGAGATATGATTGTGGAACCCAACAGAGTAAGGTTCAAACTACTTACTAGGTGGATGATCTGGGGCACTTTTTAAAACGTCTGTGAATTCAGTTTCCTCTTTGTATAAGTAGGATAGTAATATTACCTGCCTCCATGTGTTATTACAAAGATTAAATGGGATAATCCAGCTAAAGCACTTACATGCTCACACATATAGTAAACTTTCAAATGATAGTTGTTTGTAGCAGTTGAAGCAGTATAAAGGGATTAGTTGTTGAAGAGGTTATAGAATAATGAACAAAAACTTCTGAAGGATAAGAAGCCTCCAGAAGCCATCCACTTTGTAGAAGCAATACTTTTTGAAGTAAATACAATGATCATTAGACAATAATAATATTCCACACACATAAAACATTTCCTCTGATCCCTGACTTATGGGAACTAGTAGAGTAGTATTTATATTATGATCAAAGAATAGAAGCTGGAGAAGCATGGTGATTATAATGGCTTATCTATAACTAACTTGTTGGGATTAGGAGAAGACACCTCCTGCCTTTAAAAAGATAGCTTCCCAGCAAAAATATTTACATAATAGTTAAGATAATGAGCGTTGTGATAAGATTACTTGAGTTTGAATTCTGGTCTGCTACTTACCAACTGTATGATCTCAGGCCAGTTGGTTAAATTCTCTGTGCCTCAGTTTCTATATGGGTAAAATAATAAACACTAGAATGTCCCAAAGAGTATTGTGTGGAATAAATCAGTTAAAATGTGTAAAACACTTAGGGCAGTGCATAACACATTATAAATGCTCAATAATTTGTCTCATATAGTTATTATCCTATATTTAAGATGACTGTAAATGGAGTTAACTTACAGATATTGCCATAAAGTTGTAATACTAATTAATGCACATGAGAATTAAATTCCTTCATTTGTGTTGTATTCTTTATTGCTGTTTTGTTATTCTTAATGTGTTTCCCTCATGTGAACCAACCAGGAAAATATGCCTAGAGTTATCCTGGAATGTAGAATAAGACGCTAAATTTAATTACAACCTAAAAGATGCCTTTTAATCAATCCAGACCTTTGCCAATAGAATGAGTTTCCCAGAAGGCTGGCAAGTCATTAGGTATAACCTAGAGGGGTGGGATAGGGAGGGTGGGAGGGAGGGAGACACAAGAGGGAAGAGAGATGGGAACATATGTATATGTATAACTGATTCACTTTGTTATAAAGCAGAAACTAGCACACCATTGTAAAGCAATTATACTCCAATAAAGATGTAAAAAAAAAAAAGGCATTTGTACAAAGATAAAGTATGGAGGGATAACATGATTCTTAAGACTGTTACAGCCCTAAGATTGCATATCAGGATCTATTGCCAACATGGAAAAGAATGATCAAATATTGTACTGTTAGACAATTTAAAATTTTATTGAAGAAAATTATAATGACAGTGTACTTTTAAGAATTTCTTTAAACTTTTCTATAGAAACAGAGAGGTAGGGTAGCAAAACAACAGTCATCAGTAATATCTATAATATACACAAAATATGGAAGCCTGGAGACAAACCACCACCTGTGTGTGTCATTTTGGGATCTGTGTGGAAAGAAGCAGAGGAAGTAATGGGGTGTTTGGATAAAACTGAGAACAGGAGAATTCTAAAATCACAAGTAGGAAATCTGGAACCATGGTGGATTAATTTAAGAAGAACAGCAAACATCAAAGGATTCTTTGCATACTCCAACTCAGGAGTGAGCCCAAGGCATTCATGGTAAGGTATAAGGTGACCAAAATATGATGAGCCCAAAGAATTCTCAAAACTGGCTAACTGATGCTCCATCCGAGGACTGAGAAAAATTACTGAGAATAGAATCCAAACTGAGTAGAAAAGATATGATAGGATCAAAGGAAAAAGAAGGCTCAGATGAAGGAAAGCAGAGGAAGAAGATCTTGGAAAATGCAAGATTATATTGGAGAGAGAGAGGCTCTGTGTGTGTGTGTGCATGTGTGTGCGCATGCACGCGCGTGCATGCACATGTACGCGCGTTTCAGAAAAAGGCAGAAGGAGATAGAGGTAGAAAAGGTAGAAAAGGAATTTTGGCCCACTCTTCCTTCATACAAGTTTAGGAAAAGTATTCTTATGTAGAAGTGAGCAACAGTTGAAAAATAGCATTCAAATCTCATACAAAGTTATTATAAAAGTAAAAGATAAGAAGCAGCAGAAAAATGTCCCTACACTCAATTAGCAAAAAGAAATAAAATGACACAATAAATATAAGAAGGATATAAGTCAGAATAAAAATTTTAGAAATCAGAAATGAGGTGATACAATATAGGACAGAATTATAAGTAAAAGGAAATTCATTTCAGAAATGAAGACTAAACCAGCAGGTACATGGGAGCAAATAAACACAGCACAGACTGCTTAATGGAAATTGAAGATTGAAAGGAAGAAAATTATGAAAATTAAAAAAAATAAAGAGCTAAAAGAATTTGAGAGAAAATGAGAGATATAGGAGGCAGGCAAACAATATCTAACATGGATAAAATATAAGATCTCTGAAGCAATGAAACAAAACAAAAACTAGAAGAAAAACTATTTCAAGAAATTGTTCTTGAAATAAAAGCAAAACATGAAACATTGTGTACCTGGGAAAATCCACACATAGTGACTAACTAGAAAATATATTCTTGTAGGTCTACTGAACTTTAAAGACAAAATGGGAAAGAAAATCTTTGGGCACTTGGGCACTCATGAAGGAAGGAAAGTCAAAATTGTTTCAGATTTTCTAAAAGTAAAACTTTGTTAGAAAACCATGGAGGATCATTTTCAAGATTTTCAAGGACAGGAGATTTAAGCCATAGTTTTTTTTTTTTAAATCTGCCAAACTGACTTTCAAATGTAAAGTTCATAAACATTCTCTTACAAACATGCAAAACACAGGAACTATTGTTTCAATGGGACTTTGCTGAGGAATGTGCTAGAAAATACATTTTACATAACTGAAATGCCTGTGAATACACTGTTACATAAGGACTTGTGGTGAGCATTAAATAATGGATTTTTATAGAACTAATAATAAATGATGGTTCTAAGGGAGAGAGTATAGTATAAAACAGCTATGTACTTTGATATTATAAACACATTATAACTCTAAAACATGGGATGAGAATGTGGAAAGTATATGAAAAGTATGCTTGCTAGTTGCCTTCCAGTTATTAATTAGAAGAAAAGAATAGTACTTCATGTTAGATGTTAGGCCAGTGAGAAGAGGGGGGAAGAAGAAGTTACTAGCTCGTTCAATATCGCTCACTGTTGTGAACCAGTAGTAAATAACTAAAATGAATAGACAAAATACAAAGAAAGCAAAATAAATAGATCATATTTTTGAATACATATAAATTACTTGTATTAAACAATGTGGCAGAAAAGAAGCCAATCTTATCAATCAACCCAAGAAATTTAATTGGACTTACCAACTTATTAAGACAAAAAAATTTTTTTCTGACTGGTTAGCAAAGTAAAATGCTGCTGCATACAATGTGAATACCTAAAATAATGAGATTCATGGGTGGGGGAAGTTTGGACCAGAGAAATGCAAATAAAAAGAAAGAGGAAGTCTTGATATTATTATCATAACAAGGCAAAATATAAAGAAAAGGCATTACAGAGAAATGAGGAAAACTTATCATGATAGAGGCTCCAATTCACAATGAAGGTGTGTCAGTTATTAATAGTTATATACTCAGTAACACAGTATTTTCATAAAGCAGAAACAAAAACAAGATGCAAAGATAAATTGACATAGACACACCAATTATAAGAGATGTTTCACACATTTTTCTCAATCTATGACAAATCACATGAACTAAAATTGAGTTGAAATTTAGAAGACTTAAATAACATAACCAATAAAATAGATCTTGCAGAAATCAAACTATGAGCCCAGATAACAGAGAATATACTTTCTTTTCAGGTGTACATGCAGTGTCCACAAGAATTGATCATATCATAGACCAAAAAGAAAAGGTTAATAAATTCCAAATAATAGAAATAATACTAAGAGCATTCTCTGGTGGCCGTGCACTAAAACAAGCTACAATAAACACAAAACCATAAAGCCTCTTTGCCTGGAAAAGAAAAGGAAAAGCAAAAAATCCTGCTACTAAGCAACCCTTGGATCACAGAATTTCTTGAAAATGAATAGGAAAGACGCCCCCCCCACACACACACACCAGAATCTACAGTGTACAGCTAAAGTAGTTACCAGAGAAAATTTGAGAACATTAAATACCGCTAACACTAAAAATCAAACTCTGAATGTAGACAAATTGAAAAATCAAAAGCTAGAAAAGAAAACCATAGTAAGCAAAAGAGACCAGAAGAAATTCATAAAAGCACAATTCAGTTAGAAAACAGAATGATACCCAACGTAGGAGCACCTCAATACATAAGGCAACTGCTAACAGCTATAAAAGAGGAAATTGACAGTAACACAACAATAGTGAGGGACTTTAACACCTCACCTACACCAATGGACAGATCATCCAAAATGAAAATGAATAAGGAAACAGAGCTTTAAATGACACAATAGACCAGATAGATTTAGTTGATATTTACAGGACATTCCATCCAAAAACAGCAGATTACACTTTCTTCTCAAGTGTGCATGGAACATTCTCCAGGATAGATCACATCTTGGGTCACAAATCAAGCCTCAGTAAATTTAAGAAAATTAAAATCATATCAAGCAACTTTTGTGACCAGAATGCTATGAGATTAGAAATGGATTACAGGGAAAAAAACATAAAAAACACAAACACATGGAGGCTAAACAATACAGTTCTAAATAACCAAGAGATCACTGAAGAAATCAAAGAGGAAATCAAAAAATACCTAGAGACAAATGACAATGTAAACACGACGATCCAAAACCTATGGGATGCAGCAAAAGCAGTTCTAAGAGGGAAGTTTATAGCTGTACAAGCCTACCTCAAGAAACAAGAAAAATCTCAAATAAACAATCTAACCTTACACCTAAAGGAACTAGAGATAGAAGAACAAACTAAACCCAAAGTTAGCAGAAGGAAAGAAATCAAAAAGATCAGAGCAGAAATAAATGAAATTGAAACAAAGAAAACAATAGCAAAGATCAATGAAACTAAAAGCTGGTTCTTTGAGAAGATAAACAAAATTGATAAACCGTTAGCCAGACTCATCAAGAAAAAGAGAGTGAAGACTAAAATCAATAAAATTAGAAATGAAAAAGGAGAAGTTACAACAGACACCACAGAAATACAAAGCATCCTAAGAGACTGCTACAAGCAACTCTATGCCAATAAAATGGACAACCTGGAAGAAATGGACAAATTCTTAGAAAGGTATAAGCTTCCAAGACTGAACCACGAAGAAATAGAAAATAAGAACAGACCAAGATCAAGTAATGAAATTGAAACTGTGATTAAAGATCTTCCAGCAAACAAAAGTCCAGGGCCAGATGGCTTCACAGGTGAATTCTATCAAACATTTAGAGAAGAGCTAACACCCATCCTTCTCAAACTGTTCCAAAAAATTGCAGAGGCAGGAACACTCCCAAACTCATTCCATGAGGCCACCATCACCCTGATACCAAAACCAGACAAAGATACTACACACACACACAAAAATACAGACCAATGTCACTCATAAATATAGATGCAAAAATCCCCAACAAAATACTAGCAAACAGAATCCAACAGCACATTAAAAGGATCATACACCATGATCAAGTGAGATTTATCCCAGGGATGCAAGGATTCTTCAATATATGCAAAACAATCAATGTGATACACCATATTAACAAACTGAAGAATAAAAACCATATGATCATCTCAGTAGATGCAGAAAAAGCTTTTGACAAAATTCAACACCCATTTATGATAAAAACTCTCCAGAAAGTGGGCATAGAGGGAACCTACCGCAACATAATAAAGGCCATATACAACAAACCCACAGCAAACATCATTCTCAATGGTGAAAAACTGAAAGCATTTCCTCTAAGATCAGGAACAAGACAAGGATGTCCATTCTCACCACTGTTATTCAACATAGTTTTGGAAGTCCTAGCCACAGCAATCAGAGAAGAAAAAGAAATAAAAGAAATACAAATTGGAAAAGAAGAAGTAAAACTGTCACTGTTTGCAGATGACATGATACTATACATAGAGAATCCTAAAGATGCCACCAGAAAACTACTAGAGCTAATCAATTAATTTGGTAAAGTTGCAGGATACAAAATTAATGCACAGAAATCTCTTGCATTTCTCTACACTAATGATGAAAAATCTGAAAGAGATATTAAGGAAACACTCCCGTTTACCATTGCAACAAAAAGCATAAAATACCTAGGAATAAACCTACCTAGGGAGACAAAAGACCCGTATGCAGAAAACTATAAGACACTGATGAAAGAAATTAAAGATGATAGAAGAATCAATAAGAAGAATCAGTATTGTGAAAATGACTCTACTACCCAAAGCAATCTACAGATTCAATGCAATCCCTATCAAATACCAATGGCATTTTTTATGGAACTAGAACAAAACACCTTAAAATTTGTATGGAGACACAAAACTCCCCGAATAGCCAAAGCAGTCTTGAGGGAAAAAAACGTAGCTGGAGGAATCAGACTATACTATAAAGCTATAGTAATCAAGGCAATATGGTACTGGCAAAAAAACAGAAACATAGATCAGTGGAACAACATAGAAAGCCCAGAGATAAACCCACACACCTATGGTCAACTAATCTATGACAAAGGAGGCAAGGATATACAATGGAGAAAGGACAGTCTCTTCAATAAGTGGTGCTGGGAAAACTGGACAGCTACATGTAAAAGAATGAAATTAGAACACTCCCTAACACCATACACAAAAATAAAATGGATTAGAGACCTAACTGTAAGATCAGACACTATAAAACTCTTAGAGGAAAACATAGGCAGAACACTCTTTGATATAAATTACAGCAAGATCTTTTTTGATCCACCTCCTAGAGTAATGGAAGTAAAAATAAACAAATGGGACCTAATGAAACTTCAAAGCTTTTGCACAAGATCAAAAGACAACCCTCAGGGCCTCCCTGGTGGCGCAGTGGTTGAGAGTCCGCCTGCCGATGCAGGGGACGCGGGTTCGTGCCCCGGTCTGGGAGGATCCCACATGCCGCGGAGCGGCTGGGCCCGTGAGCCATGGCCGCTGGGCCTGCGCGTCCGGAGCCTGTGCTCCGCAACGGGAGAGGCCACAGCAGTGAGAGGCCCACGTACCGCAAAAAGAAAAAAAAAAAAAAAAAAAAAAAAAAGACAACCCTCAGAATGGGAGAAAATATTTGCAAATGAATCAACAGACAAAGGATTAATCTCCAAATATATAAACAGCTCATGCAGTTCAATATTAAAAAAAAAAAGCCCAATCTAAAAATGGGCAGAAGACCTAAGTAGACATTTCTCCAAAGAGGACATGTAGATGGCCAAGAAGCACATGAAAAGCTGCTCAACATCACTAATTATTAGAGAAATGCAAATCAAAACTACAATGAGGTATCACCTCGCACCACTTAGAATGGGCATCATCAGAAAATCTACAAACAACAAATGCTGGAGAGGGTGTGGAGAAAAGGGAACCCTCTTACACTGTTGGTGGGAACGTAAATTGATACAGCCACTATGGAGAACAGTATGGAAGTTCCTTAAAAAACTAAAAATAGAACTACCGTATGATCCAGCAATCCCACTACTGGGCATATACCCAGAGAAAACCATAATTCAAAAAGACACATGCACCACAATATTCACTGCAGCACTATTTACAATAGCTAGATCATGGAAGTAACCTAAATGCCCATCGACAGACGAATGGATAAGGAGGATGTGGTACATATATACAGTGCAATATTACTCAGCCATAAATAGGAATGAAATTGGGTCATTTGTTTAGATGTGGATGGATCTAGAGACTGTCATACAGAGTGAAGGAAGTCAGAAAGAGAAAAACAAATATCGTATATTAACACATATATGTGGAGACTAGAGAAATGGTACAGATGAATTGGTTTGCAGTGCAGAAGTTGAGACACAGATGTAGAGAACAAATGTATGGACACCAAGGAGGAAAGTGGCGGGGGTGGGGATGGTTGTGTGCTGAACTGGTAGATTGGGATTGACATGTATACACTGATGTGTATAAAATGGATGACTAATAAGACCCTGCTTATAAAAAATAAATAAAATAAAAAAACAGAGAATGAGCAGAATTAATAAGCCCAAGAACTGATTCTTTGAAAGCAAAAAATACAATCTCCTAGCTAACATAAGCAAGAAAAAGAACACACACATATATAAAATTAGAAATGACAAGGAAGATATAATCTTCAAAACAGGAAATTTAAAGGCATCAGAGACTATTTTGTACAACTCTATGCATTTAAAGTTGAAAACCTAAATGAAATGGGTGATTTCAAAGAGGCATATAACTTATCAAAATTGACCTCATTAAAGACAAAAAGTCTAAAAAGATCAGACATGCATAGAAGAAATAGATAAAATGGTTAAAGAACTCACCCAGAAAAGCATTATGCCCAGTCCCTGCCCCCCCTCCCCCAGTAACACTAAAAAAGGACTCAAGTCAAGTTGAAGAGGCTCTCAGTGGCCATTTGAACATCAACAAAGATAATTGCAAAGGACCGAAACATTCTAAATATCTCATCTATAATGACGCCAAAACAAACAAATCCTAACTGGTCACCATGGGAGGATACCAGTAAACCAACCCGTTATTTTGAAAACTGATAAACAGCAGGAAAGAATCAAGCATTTATCCTGTTTTCCTATATGAGCTGTATTGCTCAGTACGCAAATAGATGGATGGTCAAGGCAACTTTCTCTTTATAGAATTATTACACCTAGTAAATGAATATTATTTTCCAATCTGTAATGAATTAATGGATCACAGTATATATTTTAAAGGTCTGCTCACATCATAAAAAGAGAGACAACCAGACATCACATGCCTCCTGATACAACAATATAATGTCACTTGTGAATTAGTCTTGCCCCCCCAAAAAAAAAAAAATCAATCCTTGATCTGATCAAGACTTTAGATCCAAACAATTTGCAAGAAGCCCAGGGATACAAGCATAAAATCCAAACTTCAGGAGCCTCTACAGGACAAATAATCTGGTTTCTTTATTAAATAAATTGAAAGAAAAAGAGATTGAGAGGAATTTATAGATCAAAATAAATTTAAGGCACACATCAGCTAATCAATGTATGGACCTTATTTGGATCATCATTGAGGTGGTAAAAAAAAGAAAACGTGACATAATTGCAAATTGGGCCATGGGTTGGATATTTGTTAACATTAAAGAATGATGATTATTAATTTTTGATTGAGGAGTGATGATGATATTGTACTTTTGTTAAAAAAAAAAAGAAAGCCCATGCCTTACCAAGTTAAATACTGGAGTATTTACAGATAAAATGATATGATGTCTGGAATTTGCTTCAAATAAGGGGAAAGTAGGAGGAGAAATAGATAAAACAAGATCGACCATTAGTTGAAAATTGTTAAAGCTGCTTGATGGATATATGGGAGTCCGTGATACTATTCTATTTTTGTGCATATTTGAAATGTTTCATAATATAAAAATTAACAAAAATTACATTACTAAAATTAGGGCATAACCCTCATGAATATCACATAGTTATTATTAACTGAACTGGAAGAAAGTGTTCCATTATCTCTGCTTTAACATATTTGAGATCACTCCAACTGCAATAACAAAGGAAGAATCAAAATGCTAACAGGGGCAATAAATTCTGTTTTTGCTCCTCTGATTCTTTCTCCGTTTCCAGACATTCATTCAGCTTGCAGTTATAGAGCTGCTGATATTGTAAAAATGTTGCTTAGCAACATGTTAATGGGGAAAAACACTTCTTAAACCATCAGGGTTTTTGTCTTTTGAAATATACTAGTTCAGCTTATGATACCTCCCACAGCTCAATTTAACAGGAGGAAAAATATCAACTTTCTGAATATAGTTTTTTTTTTAAATCTTCTTAGCTGGGTCTGAATTAATACGACTATAAGAAATGGAGTATGACATTGACTCAACTACATAGAGTTCTATTGGTCTCTTTGCTGAAAGTGGTTTAGAGATGACAGACCATGATAGCACTCTGTCCCTTACCTAGTATCGGGGGTAGGGGTGGAGATGGTGAGGTCCAGAAGGTATGCAGGGAACATGCCCCAATCTTTATTATCCACTTGATTTGAATTAAGTACTCAAGCATCTAGAAGGTGGGCCCAGTGAGTCTCTCTTTAAGCCTTGGTTCCTCTTCCAGGAAATTAGGGTATTTAACCAAATGCTCTGGAAGACCATTTCTGTCACACCATGTTTCTCTGTGGAAGAGCCCTTAGGCCAACGCTTCTCAAAATTCGTTGTGTTGGTTGTGCCTTTCCTGGACGTCTTATGAAAATGTGGATCCTGATTTAGTAGGCCTGGTATGGGGCCTTGAGTTTTTGCATTTCCAACAAGCTTTCAGGAGTTGCTAATTCTGCTGGTCAGGCGGAATCACACGTTTATAGCAAGTCTCCTGGCCACTGTGAGTGACTGGAGAGATTAGAAGATGTGATTTGTCAGCCTTGGCATGGTATACGGTTAAGAGGACAGCTTGAGCATCAGAGAGACTTAGGTTCAAATCTTGACTCTGTCTTTAGAAGTATGGCTGAGCCATGCTGGTCTTCAAATTCTGCATCTGCAAAATGAAGCATGGGCATTTTTTGCGAGGACTGAATGAGATATCAATATCACTTGTAATGTCCTTAGCCAGGCACATAGTAAGTGCTGTGTAAGTATTAACTATTGTTGGCATAACGAAAAACAAAAGAGCATTGATGGAGGTCATGATGCCGTATGAATCTTTGTTCCATATTTATGAGTGAAGCAGTATGAAAAATTGGAAAGAGCTTTGGGCTGATTCAGAGTGGAGTTTCTCCTCACTGCTGCAGATGTGGCAGTCATATCCTTTACTGGCCTCAGTTTACACACCTGCCTAGTGGAAAGGCTGAATCCATTCCTACCTGGTCCGAAGAGCCTAGGGACATGTTTTAGCTCCCTTGAATGATTCAGTCCATGCTCTGCACCAAGGAGCTCCAAGGAATTAGCTCTGCAGTTAATAAACTGAGGGGAGAGGAGAGTTAGGTGGCAGAAAGCTTATCAGAATTGGATGAAAAGCCCAGACCCACAAGAATTTGCTAAGCAGTAGATCTATTTTAAAACCCACTTCTTTTTAACAACAGAGAGCCAGGGCAGTGATTTAATTACCGATGGGCTACATCAGAAGCAAGATTGGAGCTAGCATCCCTGAATTGGGGCAAAGAACAGATGAACCAGTTCTGGGGAGGACAGGTCTTCTGAACCTTCCCACTACTTTCCCGTTCCTACGTCTTTTATGTCTCCCATGTGCCAAGCTTTAGATTTTTAAACAAATGTCCTTGGGACTGTAAAATTTTGTCCATTTTCTAAACGATTTTCTAAGCATCTGTCAGCTTCTGTCTGAATCATACATAAATGTGCATATGAATCACTTCCTGTTTCACACCATGATCCCCAGCCCTGCTCTTTCACAGACATCCTCCTCCTTTCCCCCGCCACTCCCCACCATTTGAAAAGAATAAATGAAGAAACTGATTTTGTGGTGATTAACATGGTTAATCTTTCGAAACCACCAGGGTTCAGAATCCTTTGGGGAGACTTCTTCATGAGAGAGATTCTGGGGGATCCTTAAGAGTGGGGCTGGCACTGAGAGCAGCTCATTCTACAAAGAGTTCAGTGGCTGACACAGCTGCTGTGAACCAGGAAAGAACTTGTGTATCCTGTGAGCCTCAACATGGTGATTAAGAAAGTCCTAGATTCTTAGAGAGGGAAGCTTCATAAATATTACTTAATAAAACCTAAGTAAGTTGGTAACAACGAAAGACTTTGGAGTGGGATAACTGGCTCACATTCCTGCTTCCTCATACGCCAACTTGGCCTAACTAAATAGGTGACCTTGAGCAAGTTATCTCACCTTTCTCATCCTCCTTCCCCTCTAATGTGAAAAGGATAATGAATTACCTTTGCCTCAGGGTTCTTGTAAAGATAAAATGAGAGTTCACATTTAAAATACTTGGGATGGTGTCTGAAACGATGTCTTAGTTTTTATAATGATAATAATAACAATAATAGAAAATGGTCCTAACGAGTGGATTTTCAGATGCTTTTCTAACTTCTCCAGTGTAGGATTTAGAGCAGAGGGGTCACACAGACAGCCTCTGGGCTGGATTTCACCGGCAGAATTATCTTGTCTGCCCTTTTTGGCAGTGGTCAGGGAGCTTTTTTGTTGTGATTTGCCCATACTTGAAAATTGAGCATCCTCATCTCCTCGGGATAATTTTGCATCCTCATGTACATTTCTTGAAACTTTTTGAATTATCAGAGGATCTGGCAAACACCAACCCCATATTCCTACATGAAAATGGTCAGTCCGAGGTGAGAAGGGGCTGCCCCCTTTGTATAAAGCTTTTTCCTTCCCCTTGCTGCAGTCACCAGCATTGCCTGCTGTAGTACTCTCGCACTACTTTACTTCACGTACATTGTCTTCTGTATCTGAATCGGTATTTGAGTCTGCCATCCCTTGGTAGGGTACCTAGAATGTAACACCGTGCTTTAGCGTGCTGTGACTAGCAACAACAATTGTGAGCATGTTATTAGACACAGATGCATTCATTAATGATTTGAGAGAATGTCATGTATCAGGGTACATTATTAGAGTAGCCCATTTTGGGGTGCCTTCCCAGGTCATGCTTGATTCTTTAAAATTATTTGCTCTTCCCACCCACAACCCTGCTGAAGAGAGAGGAGTTAGCCAGACAGCTCCAGGAATCTTGTGAGACTACCCTCACTTTGGTCACAGATGGTTGGAGCAAAAGTCAGTGAACACCTGATCTGAGACAAACCAGTCAGATGCTCTCTCCCAAAAGTTCTGAACTGCAATAGTGTGAAGTTGGCTCTATGGCTGCTGATGGCAGCACTGAAACTAAAAGCTCATGCAGAACTGAGTCTGGATGGGGGTGATGGGAGACAAAGACAAAGACCATGCAAACCAACGTTCTGGAGGAGCATATGGTAGCCAGGAGTCATCAGAGGAAGTCTGTCTGTTAAATGAAAGAGGAAAGCAGAAGAGACTTGTGGAAATGAGCAGTGGAAATAACCATGTGGCCCCCCAGAAGGATAAAGGGTATCCATTACTGACCTTCCAGTCTGGTTGTAAATGCTTCGCCATCTTCAATCACTTATTCCTTGACCTTCTTCCTTTTTTATTTCTATGATACCATCCTCTCTTATTACTCTCCTACCTCTTAGAATTGTTCTCTCAGTCCCCTCTGTTGGCTTCTTTTCCTATGCTGACCTCAAAATGTGGTGTTTCCTGGACTCCATTATAAGTTGCCTTCTCTTCTCTCTTCACATGTACTCTGCTATAGGCTGAAAGTTCGGGTCCCCCTAAAATCCATATGTTGAAATCTAATCTGCGATATGTTAGTATTTGGAGGTGGAGCCTTTGGGGTGATCAGGTCATGATGGTGGAATCCTCAGGAATGGGATTAGTACCCTAAACAAGAGACCCCAGAGAGCTCCCTCACCACTTTCACCCTGTGATGATACATCAAGAGAGCAGCTGTCTGTGAACTAGGAAGCAAACTCTCGCCATATACTGAATCTGCTGGCACGTTGATCTTGGACTTCCTAGCCTTCAGAACTGTTAGAAATAAATGTCTGTTGTTTATAAGCAACACAGTCCATGATATTCTGTTACAGCATTTTGAACAGACTAAGACACACTTCACAGGTGATCTCAGTGTAATGATAGTTATATGCTGACACGTTCTAAGTTTTCATGTATATATTTATTTTCTAAAAATTGTCTTATTCCTTATTAGAATGTGGGTTCAGTCACCTTGGGCAAACTTCACCTGTCTGGTTTACAGCAGTACCTGACACAAAGTAGATACTCAATAAATGTGTACTAAATGAATGGATGAATGAATAAATGAACTGGATTTGTGTCTCCTGCCCGAACCTAAGTCATCCCCCTTATGTCCTATACCAAGCCCCTGACACATTGGATGCCTCTCAACTTCTCTGATTTGCCAAGGTGTTGCCTTCCTTAAAGTCTTGGAAGATGCATTCCTTCTGCCTACAAAGCTTTCCTTGGGCTCTTCCTTCAGGTGTGGACATCAAAGCTTTCTCCTCTGTGGTATCCTGCCATTTCCCACATGCTTTCTGTAATGATAACACTATTCATTACATGCATAGCCTCACTTTCTTTTCTTAATTTGTAAATATGCATGAGCTTTTTGTTTGCCGTATATTTGCCTGTTTCCCACCCTACATTTCATTTTCTTTCCTCAAATATGTTGTTAACTTCTTGATGCATCTTAATATACTTAATGCCAAGCACAGTTTCTAGAACAGAGTTAAGTGTTCAATAATATATGTTTAATGAATGAATGTGTTATTTTATTCTCTCCACAAACCTCATTTTAACGTGAGCAGTTTGATTTGATTTTGGTTTCTTGTAATGAGAGAGCTTTGACTTTGGCAATTATTAGTGATGAGCAGAAATTTATACATTTTAGGTGCTTTTGCTATTATCCTCTTAATAGACTTGAAAAAAAGCAATGACATTCACAGATGACTTCCTAATGACATTAATTATGTACATTTCTATAGTTTACAAAGTGCATTTACATCTATTATCACAGTTAATTCTCAAGACAATATTGCACAGCAGAGAGCAGTTGAGACAAAGAGGTTAAAAGAGCTAATAGGAGCCAGGATCAGAGCCCAAGTGTTCTGTTTACCAGCCTGTTGCTCTATTGCTGTATCACCCGGCCTCCATTGTTAAATTTATACTGCTGCTACTAATACTACTACTCATACTACTACAGGCTGTGATTTATTGAGCATTTACTACAAACCAGGCACCTAGCTATGTACCTTCCCTTAGTTACATCAGTTAATATTCACAGCCTCATGGGGTTGATACTTTTATTGACCTTTTAAGCCAGATAAGGAAATTGAGGCAGAGGGATGTCAGAGATCTAATAAATGGGTAAACCAAGATGTGAGCCCAAGGTTTTTCTGATCTCTGAAACCAAACTACAAACTACTATACTAAAGTCTTTCTGGCTACAAAGAAAAGTAAAAGAACAGCTGGGACTTCGGAAGTCACTCATGCAGAATAATCTAGGGTCACGTTTTTTGGTACTAATCCCATTGGTACTAATCCCAGACCCTTCGAGGTACAGTGAAAAGTTATTCAGAACTTTATGGGAAGAGGAAGCACAGAACGATGGGACTGAATATGAGCCACTTCACCAATATCCTCTTTGAAATGGGGACTTAATTAATGCACTTAATTGTTGAGAGATACGTAATGAGATAGATTATCGAGAGCCTTGGCTGTGCAAGTCTTTCCTTTTGTTAATTGTGTTAATTTGCAAAGATGCTCAGGATGCTGCCTGAATGGGAACAGGCTAAATGAAAACTCTATTTTTTTTCAGAGTGAGAGAAAAGGTGATCACACTGAGTGATTTGATTTTCATGCACTGCTTTCCGCCCTCCCCCTTTTAAAATACACATACTCTTTATAAATAGGTGAAGGGGTGTGATCATTTGGTGAGCATAGGAAGGCTGATTATCACGAATATGACAAAGGGAACTCCATCAAGCCTTCCTCCATGTGGAGGATCCCTGGTTCATCTTCCATTCAGGTAGAACAGAAAGGAAAGAGGGAGGGAGGGGTAAAGAAAACATTCAATGAGTGTGGCTCTGTAGAAAGCATCATGTCAGGAGCTCTCACACCCATTCTTTAGCTGAATCTTTTTTTTTTTTTTTTTTAGCGGTACGCGGGCCTCTCACTGTTGTGGCCTCTCCCGTTGCGGAGCACAGGCTCCGGACGCGCAGGCTCAGCGGCCATGGCTCACGGGCCCAGCCACTCCGCGGCATGTGGGCTCTTCCCGGACCGGGGCACGAACCCGTGTCCCCTGCATCGGCAGGCGGACTCTCAACCACTGCGCCACCAGGGAAGCCCTAGCTGAATCTTAACAAAGCTTCTGGGTGAGCTTTGTGTACAGATTGAAAGGAGCCCATTTTACAGATGAAAGGAGTCCTTGACTTGATTCCTCCTGTGACAGGAACTAGGAAAATAGTTAAAACACCCAACTGTCACATCTAGGAAGATACCAAGAGGACATATTAAGAGATGTGGGAAAAAATAGAAGAGAGGGATGGGGGCAGAAGTGGGGCTCTGGAGATGGGCTTATGTTACATGAGCATCAAAGAACCCAAGTAGGGCTTCTCGGGTGGCGCAGTGGACACGGGCTCGTGCCCCGGTCCGGGAAGATCCCACATGCCACGGAGCGGCTAGGCCCGCGAGCCATGGCCACTGAGCCTGTGCGTCCGGAGCCTGTGCTCCGCAATGGGAGAGGCCACAACAGTGAGAGGCCCGCGTACTGCAAAAAAATAAATAAATAAAAAAAGAACCCAAGTATCTATATTCCCAAAATAGATTTGATAGTCAAACACAGGCTTACTTAGTTTAAAAATATGTTCGGTTACCTCATTCAAACTTATAATAATAGTAATGATAATAGAAACTTGCATTTTCAAATTCAGAGTATTTTTTAAAATTTTATTCCCCGCCCCCCAACTGACTGAATCACATTTGAGTACTTATGTTGCCCTTCTTTCAACCTTCCAAATCTGAGGTTTGGTTAAAAAGCAAATTATCTTTATAAAGAGCCCAACCCTCTTGTCTCTGGACCTCACAGGGAATGGTTTTGGAAATCATTTTTCACTCAGTTCACACTCTGAAAGATCAAAGAACTGTGCTGTGTGCTCATTCCAGAAGTCCCTCTGGGATTAGCCCATCATGAATATAAATCACTGTGTTTGTTATGTTTCCAAAATACCCATTCATCATCCATCTTTGCATTGTTCAAAGAGACTTGGGGTCAGTTCAGCTCCCACCTTCACAAGGCTTCGTGCTTCCGTTTGTGCAGCCAAAGAAGCACTGGAGACAATTAGCTACTTGCCGCTGTGGCTGCAGCCAAAGGTCTCCCCCAGGGTGCTGAGAAGAGCCGTCCTCAGGAGGAAGCTCCATTCAGGCATCAGTGTGGCTCTTAGCCGAGGAGGCAGTGCCTTTTTCTACCCTCCAACTCAGGGCCTTTTTTGTGTAGCAGGAAAAAAGCAAACAGTGGCCACCTCCTCTCTCCTGGAGGTGATAAGCAGAGGCAAGTATAAAGCTAGCTTTTGAAAACTCAGCCATTGAACTCCCTGCCACCCCAAGAACCTGACCTGAATCCACTTTTTGACAACCACAGGAGGCAATTGTCCTTTTCTTTAAGAAGCTCTCAGCTTGGAAAAAGACCACCAAGAGGGAAAGGGATTGCCCTGCAAAAGGGTCTTAAAGAATATCAAAGCTGAAAGGTCTCTTAGTGACTACTGAGTCCCACCTCCTTAATTTATAAATGAAACCCTGAGGACAAGAAGGACTTAATCCAAACCCTACAGCCCAATGCAGGCTCCCCCAAATATTATCAGAACAGCTCGTTGGTATGTCAGAGCTGAGTTTATCACTCACTGTGGGAAGAGAAAACACTACCTACATTGCCAGTCTTGATTGCATCTAGTGGGGAAAAGAGCAGTCAGAGTATTTGTTGAAGTCTGGTTTAAGGAGGGTCCTTCAGGTGAGTAGGGGGGTCTTGTTAGGAGCAGATGGGATCATGATATGATAGTTTAGAGTTGGTGGACACAACAAGGCAAGGATTTTGAGGTGAACAATTGAAAGGGTCTTGGGGTATAAACAGCTGATGTTTTCTGTTGAAGAATTGTTGGATCTTTCAGATAAGTTCTTAGAATGTACAATAAAGTTATTTTCTCTTCCTGGGAAACATATACTGAAATAGTGAATTTATGTTGATGAAGACAGAGGACTAGCAAAGTCATATCAGAGTAGACAGGAAGCTGTGTGGGGATAGATAGTTCTGGGTGTCAGAATCCAAACCCTCAATTTATAAATGAAACCCTGCTCCGAGCCACACAACTCCTTCAGTGCAAAAGATGAACTGGATACCAGGTCCCAAGTTCCCCACCCTCTGGCCATTTTATGACCCAATGATGGGTTATGTGAGCCAAACGAATAAAACTAGTCTCTGGACTTAAAAAACTTTTTTTTTTTTTGAAATATTGGAGGAAGAAAATAAAAGATAGGAATGAAATAGAGAGTATGTGTGTGGGAGGAGCCTGGATGCCTCAGAGAAGGAATTCTGGAACATCTTTCTGAGGAGGTGACATTTGAGATGTGATCAGAATATTCAAAGAACTCAGGAGCTCTTCAAGCTGAAAGAGAGCAATTGCAAAAGAAGAAGACTGCTTGGGGTTTGAAGAAAAGAAAGAGCATGCGTGACTCAAACCCAGTGAGCAAGAGAAGAGAGGTAGGAGAAGAGTTGAGGCTGGAAAATGGGACCAGATCCTTGGTGGACTTTTGGGTACTCTCAGAATGCCTGGCTGGGATGGATTTGTCCTGATGTTGTATATGCAAAATGTGCTCTGCTTGTTTACCTTGTGAAAACTCACAGTAGAAGCTATTCTTCCATAAGTGTTGAAGACCTTGTCCACATTTTCCAAGGAGAGGGTCTGGGAGATATTCATTCAGTTATTCATTTTGCCTGAGCAAAGTAAGAAATACATCAACTAAGCCACCTGTAGGGCTTCACAGAGCAGTAAATTATCTGTTTTTCTTTTAGTTTGTTTGCAAGAAGTGCCTATGATTCCAGGATATTCTCCTCTTATTCTTAGCTATTATCACGCTCCAGCATTCATTTTCAATTTCTAATGTTGAGCTGGATGGTTTTCATGGCATCTCAGCTGGAGAAAAATGAAAATGAATGAACAAAATGAAAGACAAGATTTATTTGGGGGTGGGGCATATTCTTTGTAATTTGTCCTAAAGCAAAAAAGAAACTTTTGGTAGGACTTAATTATGTGCACCATTTTCTTTTAAACTGTACACACAGGCACTAATTGGACAATTCACATCTTCTACACCTAGCATTATCAACAGATGATGATTAAAAAGTTTAAGAGCGTTACTTGATTCTTTCAGGAAACCACTCAGTAGTCTATACGCAAGCTTACCAAGGCTGTGTAACAGATCCAAAATGCCAGGAAATCGGTGAGTAATAGAAAATAGCAAGGCACTCAATTCATCAACTGGAATACTCATTTTTATTTCATGAATTCAAAAAAGGGAAAGTATTTGTGTACTGACACTTGGGTGTGTGTGAGCTGTTTTAAAACTCATTCTGTTTTCATTATTAATTCTCAAGAAATGAATACCACCATTGCAGATAAAATCACTGGGCAGAGTCTGGGGAAGTTCAAGGGTGTTAGTTTTACAGTAGACTTTCCCTCAGGACAGGGTAGGACATTGTAAAGAATCTGGGAGGGAGTATTGCTCAGCAGTTAATGGTGTGAATTTTCAGTTTTGAGTCTCACTTTTATCCTGAAAAGCTTCTTCATGACCTTGGGAAAGTTATTTAACTTCTATGATCCTCAGTCTTCCAGCCTTTAATATGGGAATGACAATAGTAACTAACTCATAGGTTGTCTCTGAGGATTAAATCAGACTGTGTAAAGCTTTTTCTTTCTTCATCTAGCTTTATTGAGATATAATTGACATACAGCACTGTATAAGTTTAAGGTGTACAGCATAATGATTTTACTTACATACATCATGAAATGATTATAATAAATTTACCGAACATCGATCATCTTATACAGATACAAAATTAAAGAAATAGAAAAAGAATGTTTCCTTGTGATGAGAATTCTTAGGACTTACTCTCTTAAAAACTTTCATGTATAACATACAGCAGTGTTAATTATATTTATCATGTTGCATATTACATCCCTAGTACTTATCTTTCTTAGAACTGGAAGTTTGTACCTTTTGACCACCTTTGTTCAAGTACCCCCCCCACCCAACCTCCCTCTACTCCCCACCTCTGGTAACCACAAATATAAATCTCTTTTTCTATGGGTTTATTTCTGAAGTATGGTTGACCTATGTTAGTTCCTGTTACCCAGCATAGTAATTCTATATTTCTGTACATTTCAAAATGATCACCACAATGAATATGGTTATGATCTGTCACCATACAAAGATATTACATAGTTATCGACTATATTCCCCACACTGTGCATTTCATATCCGTGACTCATTTATTTTGCAGCTGGCAGTTTGCACCTCAGTCCCCCTCACCTATTTCTTTCCTCGCCCCACACCCTCCCCTCAGGCAACCACCTGTTTGTTCTCTGTATCTACAAATCTTTTTCTGTTTTATGTTTTTCCATTTGTTTTTTAGACTCCACATATAAGTGAAATCATACAGTATCTGTCTTTCTCTGTCTGATTTATTTCACTTAGCCTAATACTCTTAAATCAAGGCCTAAAGCTTTTAATCCCTTTATTATTATTGTATAGAATGATTAAGAGATATATTACAGTCAATTCCAGAAAAAAATGGCTGCTGCCTTTATGTGTGTGTGTGTGTGTGTACGTGTGTGTGTGTTTCTTTTGGGACATAGTGGTTCAGGTATAAGGCAAAATATAGAGTTTATAATGAAAAGCTGCAGTCACCTGCTTGCCTTTTCCTATTCTCTGTTTTCCTCAGAGGAAAACCCTCTTAACTATTTCTATTTTTCTTTTTCTCTGGAGGTATCCCATATATCTAAATAGTATGCCTGCACACCATTTCTTGATTCATCAACTTTAGGCAATATCTTTTTACTCCATTGTGTAAGAACTGAAGATTTATTTGTTCTATTATTTTTTCCTTCTTAACCTCTTGTCTTCCCCCAATGCTTGATGATTTTATTAATATTTTTGTTTCTTCTATTGCTTATTTTTATAACTTTTAAACAATAAAGTTGTACATTTTTTTATTATATCAATTTTAAAAACTATCTGGACTTACCTCTATAACTTACAAGTATGCGTTTCTTACTCCTTTCCTCCCTAATTTCTGAATGCTCTCTCTGTGTGTGTTTGAAAGATGTCTTAGGAAAAAGTTTCCCAAAGTAGAGCTTGCAATGGGGGTTCTTGTGCCTGCGACTTATGGAGGGTGTGCTTCCAGTGGGAACCTGTAAAGGAGTGAGGGAGGCAGGGCAGGGAAAGGGCAGAACCAGGGAGGATGTGGTTTTCAGCTGGGATCTGGTTTCAGCCTGCTCTCATGAGGAGCTCTAGAATGTGAGTTGTACCCCAGAATAAGGCCGCCCTTTGGACAGCCCTTATTTGGCAGTCACTGTCTGTAGGCTTCCTGCAGGAGATGTAGATTCTGGCAACTAAGGGCAGTGCCCCAGAGAAGGGGGCAGCTGTGAGCTCTTATCAGCCAACAGTCTCAGCAGCTAGAGGATGGGTGCATAGGCCAGGTAAAGGGGTCTGGGTGGAGGACCAACAATCCAACAATCTCTAACACATAGGGGATGAGGAGGGGGGTGTGATGAAGACAGTGGTCTCTGCTGCCTCATCAACTTTTACATTATTTGAAATTCATTGTTTACAAAGCATTTTCACTTATATTTTTCATTTGGTCTTCACTCAAACATGCATACACACACACACACACCCCATCACCACCACCACCAGTACCAATAACATCAACAAAGCAATAGGAGGTGATGTTGGTGTTATTCTCTCTGTTTTAAAAGTTAAATACGTGATCCCAAAGTGGTTTTGTGGCTTGTCCAATACAAACAATAACTGGGAAAAATGAGACCTAATTCCAGTTTCAGGATCTAGTTTCTATACGAACATCCTTGGTTTCTTTCTTCATAGTTCTTTGCATTAAATCCATTTGCCATATATTTATGTTCCTCCATATTTGGCCTAACTTTGCAGATCACTTTTTTTTTTCCCTGAACCCATTTTTTTCTTTTGCATTTCAGATTGGTCTCTCAGTCTTCCTGGTGCTTTTGTTCATTTCCATCCTATTACTCCTCCATCAGCCAGGGCACTTTGAAGCCACAGACAACAGACTAACTAGCCATGGCCCAAACAGTAGAGATGTTTACTATTTCACATAAAAAGTCCAGAGCCATAGTAGTCCTGTATCAATCCTGTCACATCATCAATGTCATTAGGACCAGGCTTTCTCCTTCTTCCTCTGTCTCCTCTGGGCAGTGGCTTTCCCTCTTAGGTCAGTCATGCCAACATGGTGAGGAGGCTGCTGCAGCTCCAGGTTTCACATTCTCACCATGGGTCTCATATGCAGAAAAGGGGCAGTTTCTCTTCAGTCATCCTCTCTCTTTCAGAGGAGGGAGGGAACGTTTCTCAGAGCCCCCAGTTCTCCTCATGCCCCATTGACCAAGGTTCGCCATATAGACTTTGCTTCCAGCAAAGGAAGCTGGAAATTAAGGACCTGGCATTTCAACTCTGTATGTGTGTGTGTATGTGTGTGTGCGCGCACATGTGTGTAGGGGGGCCTCTGTCAGCAAGGAAGGAGTGGAAAGAGTTTTTGGATAGGCAACTAATAGCCTTTCTCTATAGCCTCTCTTCCCACCATTAATACACACATACACATGCATGCGCAGAAAGAGAGAGAGAAACAGATGATAGACAGACAGATAGATAGATAGATCTAAAGATAGATAGATAGATAGATAGATAGATGATTCACTTATCTTACCTCCTTTTTGTGTATAGCCGGTTAGTTCCCTGTTGGTGAAGTCCCAGTTAATGAGGTTATTGTTGTTGCTTTCTTTCTACCTTGAGGTTCTGCTAATAGAGCACAAAGTGATCTGGCAGTAATTTTGTAACTCTTTTTAATGAAGCAGAGTACAAAATGCTGTCTGAGATCTGTCTTACCCTACTATACTGTCTATCTGTGGTCCGCGAATTGACTGTTCTCAGGCTGACCGTGGCAAATATACCATCGAATACGGTGACTGCCTACTGCCTAGATTATTCTCTTTGGAGAACTGTGGGACAGGATGTGTGCACATTTGGAAGAGTTATGAGGATCGCAGGAGCAAATGGCAGTAAACATTTACTTCTGGGAGGGCAAGAGTTGATACACACAGTTCTGAAATAACGATGGGCAAAATCAAAGTTCACTGATGGGAGAGACAAGTGTCCAGTGTGCATTCCTCAGAAATTACTTGGGATGTTAGAAGAAAGATTCTGGTCAAAAAATGGACTTCTGGAGATCTGTGGGATGATGGCTTAGTTGCAAGTGTAAGAAGACCCAACTAGCAGTTGCTTATGCTAAAAGAGCCTTTGTTGGCTCAGATAAATAAGAACAGCTGAACACAGGGTATAACTGACTTCAAGTTCTGCTGGCGTTAAAGGCTCAAACATTGTCATCAGGATCTTGTCATCTTCCATCCTCCCTCAATTAACAAACTTTGCAGAACTGTGTGGTGGCAAGATGGCACACCAGCTCTGGGTTCACATCCTTTTGTGTTCAGGTAGGGAGCTTCTTGAACACAAAAAGAAGGAGCTTCTTTTTTTAGTAGCTTCTTCAAAGGGCCTGAGATGCACTCTGTTTAGCCAGTTTAAATCAGCTTAAGGAAGGAGATACTTTTCAGCTTCGACCTAAGTCACTTTCAAATTAGTGATGTCTCACCCAAATCATATAGACTAGAAGTGGGGTGAGGGTGACTTGCCAGAAGAAATACAAAGTAGGAAGAGTGAACAATGGGTTTTAGGCAACATCTGTTCACACAACCGTTTTAAAGGAAAGACTGACCTCTAAAGTCTGGAAAACTGAAGATCAGCCAGTTTATACTTCTTTGAAAGGGAATTTCACCAGCAAAAGAAAAATTCACGTGTGCTGGTTTGGGTACTTCTCTGAAAGTACTTATATTGGGATTCACGTAAGCCAAATAGTTTTGTCCCCATGAGCTTTATAGCATGGCAAATAAAAGATTGCAGTACAGTTTCCTACTGCAGCCCATATGACTTGGGAAAGTGAATCTAAGCTCTCCTAAACCCATCTCCCTGCCCCAGCAAATGGTAAATAAAACATAAACCACTTTCGTACATGTTTCAAATTCTGGTGTAGATGAAAGGCAATTTACTCGTGCTTGAAAACGAAATTCCTGGCAAAAAGAAATGCCTCTTAACAAATGGGACAGTCCCCTAGTGACAAGATGGAGGCGTGCAACTGGGTACATTTGTCATTTTAACTCCAGGGGCAGACTTGAGGTATTTTAATCATGCTGAAGTAGAATTACAGGTAGAAACAGCATCCTATTTGATATAGGAAAGAATGCCAGCATTGCTCCTTTGAACAGGTTACTTTCTACATGTGAATGATTTGATAAGAGAACTTAATATTCTATATTTACTTAATTCCTAGGTATCTAAAAAACATATAAATGGCAAATCTTTTTCAAATTTATCTTTCCATCCATATGCCTGCAAATTACTCCTGTAAATGTACTATTTTAACCAAGCTGTCTCTGTGCTTAAACACCTTCAAAAGCTCTCCTTGTCTAGCCAGGACAGGGAAGCAACCTAAGTGTCCATCAACAGATGAATGGATAAAGAAGGTGTGGCCCATATATACAATGGAATATTACTCAGCCATAAAAAGAAATGAAATTGAGTTATTTGTGGTGAGGTGGATGGACCTAGAGACTGTCATACAGAGTGAAGTAAGTCAGAAAGAGAAAAACAAATACCATATGCTAACACATATATATGGAATCTAAAAAAAAAAAAAACGGTTCTGAAGAGCCTAGGGGCAGGACAGGAGTAAAGACGCAGACATAGAGAATGGACTTGAGGACACGGAAGGGGGAAGTGTAAGCTGGGATGAAGTGAGAGAGTGTCACAGACATATATACACTACTAAATGTAAAATAGATAGCTAGTGGGAAGCAGCCACATAGCACAGGGAGGTCAGCTCGGTGCTTTGTGACCACCTAGAGGGGTGGGATAGGGAGGGTGGGAGGGAGACGCAAGAGGGAGGAGATATGGGGATATATGTATATGTATAGCTGATTCACTTTGTTATACAGCAGAAACTAACACACCATTATAAAGCAATTATACTCCAGTAAAGATGTTAAAAAAATTTTTTTAAAAAAAAGAAGCTCTCATGGTCCACGGAAAAGCTGTGACTCAGTAGCTAGGCATCTTAGGTCTTCTGAAGGAGAAACCTCAAATACTTTTCTAGACTTCATTTTCACCATTTTTGTATGAATGAGGAGAAGCTAGTTTATGTTGTGTGCCTTAGTTTTCTACTGCTGTGTAACGAATTATGACAGACCTCACAGGTAAAAGAAATGTTCATTTGTTACCTCCCAGTTTCTGTGGGTCAGGAAACTGGGCACAGCTTACTTGGGTCCTCTGCTCAGGGTCTCACAGGCTACAGTCTAGGTACAGGCTAGACAGCTACCCTTTCTGGAGTTTGAGGGCATCTTCCAAGTTCACCTGGTTGCTGGCAGAATTAAATTCTTTGCAGCTGTAGGTGGGTGAAGGAGTTCCTATCTTTCCTGTGGCTGTCAGCTAGAGGTCACTCTTAGCTCCTAAAGGCCCCACCATTCCTGCCACGTGTCCTTCTCAGACCATGGAAGTTTACTTCTTCATAGTCAGAGGGGACTCTGTTAAGATGGAGTCTAACATTACATTAGGTGATCACAGAGGTACTTTTCCATCACCTTTGCTGAATTCAGCTGGTTAGAAGAGAGTCACTATTCAAGGGGAGAGGATCCAAAGGTTAGGCTACTAGGAGATGGAAATCATGCAGACTCTCTTAGAATTCTGCCTAGCACACTGTGATAACAAACAGCCCTTACATTTCAGTGCCTTAAAACAATGGCTTGTGTCTGTCAAGGGTTGGCTGAGGGCCTTAGCTCTGTGTCATTGGCAGGGAACCAGGGGCTCCAACTCCACACTCCACTGCTGCTGAGGTAGGATAAATGACATGTAGCAAATCTTGCTTCCTCTCAAATCTCTGTGGTCAAAGCAAGTGACATAGCTACCTCTAGCTTTAAGGGGTTGGGGAAGGTACCCAGACATAACACTGGAACTATTTGGTGAGGAGCACCAATGAGGAGTGACTTCTCCTCCAACAAAATGCGTTCTTGCTGCATTCTGGAGAGAGCTATTTCTCTTGTCAGGTCATTGATTCATTCTATTCTCTCAAGCGAATGACCTTTCTGCCACATCCCTGTTTGCAAATTCCTCCTGTCCTGTAAGGTCCAGCTCAAAATCTACTTTCTCAGTTAAGTATTTTCTGATCTTTCCCATCAAAATTAATTTTCCCTTCTTGGATACCCCATAACACTCCTCTGTACTTTCTCCATCTGTCTTATATGGCTTTTATTTTATTTTATTCTATCTGGAGAAAACTCTAATTCGAAAAGATACATGCATCCCAATGTTCATAGCAACACTGTTTACATAGCCAAGACATGCAAGCAACCTAAATGTCCACCAACAGATGAATGGATAAAGAAGACGTGATATATATATGTGTGTGTGTATATATATAAATTATATGGCATTTATAATTTCTTAATTTTATCCCAGATATTTATTTTAGATACCTTAGCTCCCATATTGGATTGTGAACATCTTGAGACAGGAAACATGTCTGAGTCACAATTCTCAATTCAGGGCTATACTCAATGTAGTGATAATGTTGTTGGTTAAGTGAAATTGATCTTGCTCCCCCAGAATGTCTATTTACAAAGATAACTTTTAGCCAAACTTTGAATTATTTAGGGAAAAGATTTGCCTAATTTCCTTATTCTATCATAAACTCTAATTTTTTTTCCAGTTAAACTCTTTTCTGAATATAACCTAAATCTATCCTTAAAGCAGAAAAGCAGTGCTTTTTTTTTTTCCTTTCTCATTTCCTCTTGTTTATCCATAATGAAGACCATAGGTCACATAACACAGTTGGAACAACCTTAAAGATTGTCTAGGTCAGTGATTTGAAAGTTTTTGTTTAAGAAGCTGGCTCCTTAATTCAGATGAAACTTTAAGCAAAGCACAAAACTATAAAACAGCAACAGTAATAACAAAAAGCTGATTATCTGATTGAAATGAGAATGGCAAGTTCAGAATTCTGGTCGCTTAATGTCTCCTGACCAATCTCCAGTCCCAAGGGGACTTTGGGACACCTCTACGAAATGCTAGACACTTAGTTTGAAACCCCTTGATGTTGATTCAGCTTTTCATGTTTATGGACAGGAAAGCTGAAGCTAAAGAGATTAAGGCCTTGTTCAAAGGCCTAGAGTTGGAGAATCTATTTCCATAAACATTTACGGAGCACCTACCATGAGTTTGTCTAATAACAAAGATACAGCAAGCTTCTTGATATAGGTAGCAATAGAAACCACATTTCCTAACTCTCTGCCTTATGACTTAGATGGGTCCAATGGTCAAGACTTCCATTTCCTTTGAGTCTATTTCTGTGACTTAGCAAAGTCAAGGTCAAAGAATAAATTGTTAATTTTAAAGTCAGCTTCTACAGTAGATTTGAGAGTTGAGTTCATGCTGAGTTCAAAGCCAAATGAGATCCTAGCTCACAGTCAGAGCCTCCTGTGAAGCTGTATGGCAGCGCCATTTACTCACCTTGAATTCCTAGAACTCTCCACTCTTGACAAACACAGGAGAAATGTCAATCTCTTAGAGGAGCTCACTCTTGCTGGGAATTCATTTATATTTTATGCAGATTGGCATCCATGTGCATGAAAAAGATCAGAAGAAATACGTTGAACTTATCCATCCAGCTGCTCCTGCACAGGGTGGTCCTGTGGCTACTTAGTTCTAATTAAAAGTTGACTTTCCTCACACATGTGGGTGACTTCAATCCATTGGCATCCACTCAACATCAGTTGTTGCCCACAACAATATATCATCCTCATATCATCATAGAATTTATATACTGTTAGGAAGTGAAAAATTGTACAGACAAAACAAATGGAAAATACGTTAATATATGATAAAGTTTTAAATTACATAGTATGAGCTCTAACTACTACTGGAGTTTGAAAATGGCAATAATCAGTATATATTAGAATAATTGGTAGAAATCTTCCATGGGGAGGAAGTGTCAATGAGGGTCTTGACAGAAAGTCAAATGTGAATTGGATAGATGGGTGGTGGTTTAGGGAGATGAGTGTCCATAGCTGTGCCATGGGCAAAGGCCTGAAAGATGGAATGAGCATATTTTCATAGTAACTAAAATAAATTGAGAACCTAAGATGTGTTATGCTTTGTATTTCTCATTTGACTGTGATAATCTTCTGAACAGCCTCATGAGGAAGAACTGATATTATCCTTGTTTTACAAATGAAGAACTAAAAGTGGTTAAGTAATTTGTTTAAGATTATACAGCTAGTGAATTATGGAGCTAGGATAACCCAGGTCTGTGTGATGCCTAAAATGACATTATTAAACAAAGCTCCCTACGGTCTTCTGATACATGTAGGAAATAATGAGGACAAAAATGTGATGGTCCAGGGTAGGGCACGTTGGGGAAAGAACATAGGAAGTTGCATAGTGAAGGTGGAATCAGCACAGGTTAATGGTCTTCAAAAGGTGTGATTTTGCCCCCCTCTGGAGACATTTTTGGTTGTAAAAATTGGGCAGAGGGCTTCGCTGGTGACGCAGTGGTTGAGAGTCCGCCTGCCGATGCAGGGGACACGGGTTCGTGCCCCGGTCCGGGAAGATCCCACATGCCGCGGAGCGGCTGGGTCCGTGAGCCATGGCCGCTGAGCCTGCACGTCTGGAGCCTGTGCTCCGCAACGGGAGAGGCCACAACAGTGAGAGGCCCGCATACCGAACAAAAACCAAAAAACCAAAAAACAAAAGACAAACTTGGGCAGAGAGAGCTGCTTCTGGCTTCTAGTGGGTAAAGGCCAGGGATGCTGCTCGTCATGGTACAACACACAGGAATTATCCACTGCCAAATATGAGTAGTGCTGAGAAAATCTGTTATAGATAGATTGAAGAGACTGAACTTTTTTTCTCTTTAGGTGGTAGATCCTTGACTATAGAACTGAAAAGGCCAATGTGACCTTCTCGGTTTGACATCTCGCATCAGTGATCACCCGTCACTTAGTTCTCCAAGGCAGACTCATCATTCTGCCCCAAACGATGTGTTTTCAGTGTTTCTCTCATCTTTCCACTCATCTCCAGGTCCACCTCCAGCACTCTGTGGGGCCCCCATCTTCTCCTTCTGGAGTATGGCACTGACCTCGGGTTAGGCCTGCCTTCTCCCTCCTTGAGTCCCCATTGGGAAGTTCTCTACAGAGTAGTTGGAGTCATTCTCACAAAAAGTAAATCTGACCAAGTTAACCTTAATGCATAAACATCTCCAAAAGGCTTTCTCCACTGCTCGATCTAGAGGGCCTGGCATGAACTTTTCATGGCAAATCTTTCTCTCCTGTCCTCTTTCTTTCAGTTCCTTGAAAGTGGCCCCCATCCCACCCTCTTCTTTTCCTCTAGGACTTGTATTACTTATTCCTTTGCCTGGAAGCTCAGCACTCACCCCATCCCATATTCTTCATTCTTTCCACCTGGATCATGCTTCCTCATCCTTCAGATTTCAGCTTAAATATCACTTCCTAAGAGAGAACTAAGTCATGACGTACCACCCTGTATTTCCTCTTTCATAATGCTTCTCACATGACTAATTATTTGATCAACATCTATCATCCCTGATGGACTATAAACTTCATGTAGGTGGGAACCGTTTCTGTCAATATCATATCCTCAGCGCTTAGTCGGGACTCAATAAATATTTGTTGAGTTAACAAATAAATGAGCACAGTCCTGGACGCTGAATAGGAGAAGAAAGATTTGCTTGATTCTCCATCCATTTAAAGCTCCTGCATTTCAAAATATGTGTGGCATGGGCAGGAATAGAAGTAAGCACAGATGTTTCTCATCCAAGGAAAAGGAACACTGGGCAAATGAGGAATTCAGATGGACATGGGATTTGGATAATTGATGGCAAAAACATTTTGGAGACACAATAAAAGCTATGGTATCCTGAGCAATCAAAACATTTCTTTTCCCCTCAGCAGCATCACCATGGCTTGTTAAAATAAGAACTTTTTGTTGACTAGGAACATTACAGTCATACAGAATGCAGACAATATCATACAATTACTTATACTTTAAGCTAAAATCATTAATTTCCTCTCAGCCTGAGAATACACAGACAAGGTACAGAACATTCTCCCTCAGAGCAGCAAGCCCCTAAAATACCATTTTTAATGGGAGAACAAGGGCTTCCCACATTTTCCCTATGAAAATGTCAAATCTTTCTCCTTTTTTTTTTATTGCTTCTAATCCCTAGCCTTCCATCTGAAAGAAGATTCCATTTCAAGACTAAATCTGCCACTACTTAACAAAGAGAAACTGGTGAACACCCTTCCCTCAAATTTACTGCCATCTGACACACCAGATCCCCTAAGTGGTATATAGAAATTTTTTTTTTGCATTTTTGTTTATTTATTTTTTGGGAGGTAAACAGATAGCCCACCACAGTTTGATTTTCCTCTTTGCATAATTGTTTATAATAATCTTTAATTTCACTCTTGCAGTGAAAATTCAAGTCTCATTACTAGGAACTTGATTAATTGGACTTTAGCTATGAATGACAAATTACATGTGAAAAATACCTTGCTTGAAGACAACTTCTGTTCTGTGAAAGATAATAAATAGCACAATTCTCTATTCTCTTCTGTTTTTGAAGGGTGAGTGTACCTTTATGAGTATAAATTTGGCATCATAGACATTATTTTTAACGGAATCAGGCATATAGCCAGTTCTAAAGGCATTTTTTTTTTTACAGGCAATTGCCATTTGCCTTTCTGTCCTTTCTTCCTTGCTCCTTTCCTTCCTTGCCTTCTTCCTCACTCCCTTCCTACAAATGCACATTAAATTCCACTCTGGACATAGTTCTATTTTAGACATTGCAGATTTGGGAGAGAATTACATACAAATAACAAGTTCTCATAGACTTTAAATTCAAACAAGAAGGAGAAAATAAAGACATAATAGAAAATTAAGTGAAATATCAAAACCAGGATAGTTGCTGTAAATAAGACAGGAAAAGGAAAAAAAAAATGATGAGGTTAATCCGGTCACATAAAGACTTAAGAGAAGGGTGTTCTAGACGGAGCGGCCAGCAAAGTCAAAGACCCTGACCTAGAACCCAGCTTCGCATATTTGTGGAAAAGAATGAAGGCTAGTGTGGCCGGAGCAGACTGAACACCGGGTGTGAGAAGGGGACCACTGAGTTGGGCAAAGAGGTGATGGAAAGGCCTGATATTGTGGGGCTGTGACAGCCATTATCAAGATTAAAACAAACAAACAAACAAAAACAACTAATATTGGAGAACTATGGGGAGAGTTTTAAAAAGAAAAGTGATAACATTTTTTATATTTTCTATTGTAAAAGTTTATTTTACCTTTGAAAAGTTTATTCTGGCTTATGTGTGGAGGAGAAACGTTAGGGGGTGGCAATATTGGAGAAAGGAGATCTTTCATGGGCTATTGCAGTGTTTCAGGAGAGAGATGTTGGTGATTTGGACCAGGTGATAACAGTGGAGACAGAGAGTGGATGCACTTGGCATACTGAAGGGCTGCTGCCCTGTGTACTTGGGAGGAAGGCAAACAGTATCCATTCTGCAGTGTCTGTGAATAACACCTCCTGCACCCCAGCTCCATTGTGTATGAGGACAGCCATCCCCCTTTGGCATCAAAAAATAGTATTTCAGGGTTTGAAAGATACCTAAGTTATTACCATCTAGTCAATTCTCTAGGACTCTATCCCTAATAAATTTCAACTTTTAAAATTCTTTTTATTATCGCAACACATCTAAAATGCTTATGCACAATGTTTATTGCTTCTTTCAGCTTTGCAGCATTGGCAAATTTGATTCAAAATGCAATCAATGTCTTTATCCAGCTCAGAATAAAAATATTTACTGGGACTTGATTGAGGATGAGGCTGTGTGACAAGGAGATTAGAGTCTGGTCTCCTATTTGACCTCAGTGCACTAATCCACACTCTAATTATGGTGATTTACTTGTTTTAAAATCCAATTAAATACACCATTGTTAGTCCTTCCAACTGATGGAAATTTTAAGTATTTCAGTTCATTTATAGGAGAGATATATATGGTCATACAGGCCTTTTACGGTCCTCATTTCACACCACGCAGATATCCCTTTCAATCTTATACAACAATATCTAAACAATATCTAAAATATGGGTTTGCTCATAATTTCTATTCCAGGGCTAGGGTGAGCCAAAAGGGAATAGAGTTTGGGAAGTGAAGAGATTAAACTAAAATTTGCTTTATTGTACTTTACAAAAAAAACCTTTTTTTTTCATGCTGTGAGAATATCATATATCTCTTTTTTGATTGACTGCTAGGAAGCTCAAAATCTATATTAGTTTAGATTTTTTGGAATGTAATTTCTACTTTATGTGTATGGTGTTTGCTAACCTGATTTCTATTTTATAATAGAAATCTTTTTCACTAGTACCTTTTATTGTAATCCACTTTAAGATATTTTATACTTATCTGATAATTTTAAGTAGATTCCTACTTTTATAACTAATGTGTTACTTAAAATGTCTACACATAAAAGTTAAACAATGCATGTGCATGACTTAATCATGATTTCATTTCACAGAACTAAAATTGATAAAACTTTAATCTTATTGTAATTTTAGAGATAATATAATCCCAACATCTCCTCAATATTTCTGAAGATTGAATTTAACAGTCCCAATTCCCAATAAAATACAGTAAAGGGCAAGGTGGCTTTCCAAATGACCAGTGGCAGTTGTGTGTACGAGTGTGTATATGTGTGTGCACACACCATATGTTTGAAACAGGCTTCACCAATGAATGCATTATCTTGAAACATTATTCATTATCTGATGTATGAAGTCTAGATATGGTACTCTAGAGCTAGGTTAGAGCTGTCAATATATGATGCTTCAAACTGTGGATTGTTGGGAAATTGAACGAATAAAAGACAAGGGCAATTGAACGAATAAAAGACAAGGGCAGCCTGTTAAGTATGAATTAAAATACACCCATAATGGGGCTTCCCTGGTGGCGCAGTGGTTGAGAGTCCGCCTGCTGATGCAGGGGACGCGGGTTCGTGCCCCGGTCCGGGAAGATCCCACATGCCGCGGAGTGGCTGGGCCTGTGAGCCATGGCCGCTGAGCCTGTGCATCCGGAGCCTGTGCTCCGCAACGGGAGAGGCCGCAACAGTGAGAGGCCTACGTACCGCAATCAGTCAATCAATCAATCAATCAATCAATCAATAAAATACACCCATAATGAATGACAGTGCTTCAAACATTGGAAGAGTGATCCTTCTCTTCATTTTAAACAGCTGCAGTCTAACAGAGAAGTTAGCCGTTCCAGAGAGTTAACAAGTTATACAATCCCAAGTTTCACCCCACCTTATGGACAGACATCTACTTGCAGCTTCTCCTCAGTAACTCTAGGCTCTGAAAGCTCAGGCTCTCTGCTGTTGGGAGGATTTGATGAGATGGTGAATATAAAGCACTTAGATGGGTCAGTGGTACACAGTGAGTGATCGATACACACTGGTTGTTATTGTTCCTATGATTCCACCAATTCCATTCCTCTGATGATGTGGTTTGGAGAGTGCCCTCCCTACCCTGGCTTGCTCTTCTCTGCATGAGCTCTGTTTGTTGAATTGGGCACCTCCCGTCAACATCTTTCATCCTCTTAGACTTACCTTGGACTTCAGCCATGGCGACCACACATAGTTCTGCAAAGATTTTGACTCACTTCCTGCTGACAAAACCTCATCTCACAGTTGCACTGTGTCTCTCCCTTCCTTTCTGGGACTTCTCTGACACTACTGAATCCCCAGGAACCTGCTTGCTCCTCACACATGTGCAATCGAGAAGTGTAGGGCTGATAAGTGTATGGCACCACCTGTGACCGAGGGCGACAGGAGATGGATCGATGTAATGTTTCTCCCTTTTTTCTCCCAGGCAAGCATTCTCAGAGCTGCTCATAAGAGTTGATCCAATAACCGGTTGCTTGCACTGGTGGCCCACTTGGTAACACTTCTTCCTCTTACTGGTTTTTACTCTTTCCCTATTCACTCCCCTGTGCCTCAAAAAAATATCTTATTTGTAAGTCTTTGTCTCACGTGTGCCTTTCAGATGACATCCAGGAGAATATAATTATGTGCAGCACTTTTAGGCAGATTATCCTGAAAAACATTCATTTACTCACTCATTCAAAAGATGTTTAGTGAGCAGTTACTCTATGAATAAAACTAAGACAAGGATGATCTTTATATTTTCTGATCTTCTGAAGTACTTATAATTAAAGGTACAGTTTAAGAGATAGTTATAAACTGTCCTGCATATCTGATGTTATTTTATATTTGTCAGTTATGTAACAAGAATAATAGTTAATTTCTTGAACTCTGATTATGTCTGAAGTGCTTTCCATGCACTCTCTTGTTTAATCCCAAAACTAGTAAAGTAGCTGGCCTGAGACAGAACAAATGCTTTTAATCATTATTTTGTTCTATACCCAGCAACTGGGTTCTCTCTCCCTCTCCCTCTCCCTATCTTTCTCTCTCTCACACACACACACATTTACTTAATACTTGACTGATTTAAGGAGTGTATACTCAAGAATTACAGCATATGAGCCATGAAAGGGATAATGGTAACCTCAACATTCCTTCTCATTTTATGGATGGAAAAACTGATGCTAGAAACATGATGCAACTTAACCAGATAAACAATAATGGACAGGGGGAAAAGTGCAACAATACGTTGGAGCTCTTTGTTTCCCAAATAGGTCTTCTTTCCAAATGGGTGTCAACTCAAATCTAGAAATGACAATGCAAATATAACAGGGTGTCTGTCTGAGGCCAGAGTTTAGCTGAGGAATGAGGTAGCTTGTGATATCTTTAGGTGTTTACTGAAGTTGTTCTTATACATGGAGACGTTTTGCTTTTTTTTTTTTTGTAAAGCACGTACTGTGTCTACATCTGTTTATAGACCCAAGGACGGGGAAATATGGAAATAATAAAGAATGAAGTGCCATCTGTCCCATATCTGGTCTCTTGGACAAGGTATAAACTTCTCTTCAAAGAAAATGGTGAATTGAAGAAGCCAAGTATTATTTTAAAGTAAAAATTTGTGAGTCTCTGAGTGCAAATAGAGCTGTAAGGCCCTGGAACAGTCTTTGTCTCTGGATTGAGGGGACATTGTTCTCATCACACTTGCAAGAGCTCCTCAAAGACAGATGGTATGAGGAACCTGGGAGAAGGTACTCTTCATGTAGACATTGAGCATCCAAGACTGGCAACCGCCAAGTCCCCATAAGCTCATAAAACAGCTTGGTGAAAAGAATACACCCAAATCTGAACAAGGCGACTATGGGGAAGAAAAGAAGCAGAAAAGAACATGGTGGCTGCCTTGAGTGTTCAAAAGGAGAAGAGAACACCACCAGGGAGTCCCCCAAAAGTATGAGGTACAAGAACCCGGAAATCAATTTATCCATCTGATATAACCTCATTTGTATCCCTGGGACAGCAAGAACTTGAGCAACATGAATTCTATCATAGGGAGTAAGAATTCCTAGGGTTGACTGACTACCAAGTAGACCCGAAGGCCATTAGGAGAATGGGCACATTTCCTTGGATCTTTACCTTCTGATAATTAAAAAGAAGCACACGGGCTTCCCTGGTGGCGCAGTGGTTGAGAGTCTGCCTGCCAATGCAGGAGACACGGGTTCGTGCCCTGGTCCGGGAAGATCCCACATGCTGCGGAGCAGCTGGGCCCGTGAGCCATGGCCGCTGAGCCTGCGCGTCCGGAGCCTGTGCTCCGCAATGGGAGAGGCCACAACAGTGAGAGGCCCGCATACCGCAAAAAAAAAAAAAAAAAAAAAAAAAAAAAAAGAAGCACACACATTCTTATCAGAAATACACTAAAAATCTAAAACAAATATAGATTTTACATCTAGGGGCTTTATAAAAAATCAAGTAGGAATGACTCAAGCCAGTGCTTTCCAGTCTCTTCCATGTTGTAACACATAAAATATTAACATATTTATATACAGACTGAGGTAATTGGATGAAGTTAATTGGCCCAAGGCAACAGTTCCTATCCCAAGGCTGAGGGATAAAGATACAGGCCCATCGATTAGAAGCTCTGACTTAAGAAGCAAATGATGAAAGTTAGAATAGCCTGAAGTTATGTTTTAGGAAAATGTGACTTTATTACAGATCACTAATTTGAGTTAGTGATCATTTAATCTCAGCATATCTGGCATTTACTTTTGTGCTACCAGAAACATTAAACTATCTAGTGGTGATGTGTTTGATGAATCATAATGGAGGAAGACCAGAAGCGGTGAGATCTATTAGGAGTCTATTACAGAAATTCAGGTGAAAGGGAATAAAATGAAGGATTAGGATGAAGTTTCAGGAACACATCTGATTCACTATCTCTTGTAACACCTTGCCCTTAGATTCCTCTTTAAGTTAAAAAAAAAAATGTGGTGAGAACACTTAAGATCTACCCTCTTAGAAAATTTCAAGCATATGATGATACAGTATTGTTAACAATAGTCAGCATGCTATACATTAGATCCCCAGAATTTATTCATCTTGCATAACTGAAACTTTGTACCCTTTGGCCAACATCACTCCATTTCCCCCCAGCCCCTAGCAGTCACCATTCTACTCTCTACTTCTATGAGTTTGATTATTTTAGATTCCATGTATAAGTGAGATCATGTAGTATTTGTCTTCCTGTGTCTGGCTTATTTCATTTAGCATAATGTTCTCCAGATTACTCCATGTTATTGAAAATGGTGGGATTTCTTCTTTTTAAGGCTAATACTCCTTTGTGTGTGTGTGTGTGTGTGTCCGTGTGTGTGGGTATGTGTGTGTGTATATATATATTTCTTTATCCATTCATCCATTGACATTTAGGTTGTTTTCATATCTTGACTATTGTGAATAATGCTGCAATGAACATACAAGAGTTGCACTTAGATTCTTTTTTTTTTAAAGTTTCCTTTTTTTCCCACAACTCACACACACACACTGTATTTTATTTTTTAAAAAGATAAATAAATTGACACCAAGCATTGTAAATGGATGACCACAACAAAAGCAACAATGATTGCAATTACCAAACACGAAACACACTCATACTATGTCATAATATTGACATTCAGTCCAATAATCCTCCACTGTAACAGCTCCTTTACTTTGCAGTGAAAATTGATTTGTATATTTTTTGCCTCTGAGTCCTTGTGGGCTTTTTAATTTTTTTATTCAAACAAAGTGACAAAAATTATAATCATCCTCATCAGTTCACTCAGTCCCATGTAATTAATTTTTTTTCCATCTTGATCTTTTGTTAGCACTTTTATGAATTCATCAGTTTTCCATTAGAGTTCTGAAAATGCTTATTCATTCAGTTCAGCAGTATAGTCAGTTACCAGAAACCTGTACTTGTCAGTCTTTTCCATGAATTCCTTGAAGATGAAACCCTTTTATAGGAACATTTTTGCAAAAACATCAGAGTACACCCAGAACTGTCTCTAAATAACAAAAGACTTAAAAATGACCACGGTTAAAGATTTGATGAAAGTTCATAATAATGCAATTGACAAAGAAATTTAGTTATTTCTGAGATATACGTTTTAAAGTAATAACTAGAATTATGACTTATAACATTATACCAGAACATATAAGATTTTTAGAAATTTCATGTAATGTCTGAAACATTTATATTAACATATTTCCATACAAATAACCCAAAGAAAGTTTAGTATTAGTTTTTTTTGTTTGTTTGTTTGTTCTTTTATACTGCAGGTTATTAGTCATCAATTTTATACACATCAGTGTATACATGTCAATCCCAATTCCCCAATTCAGCACACCACCATCCCCACCCCACCGCGGTTTTCCCCCCTTGGTGTCCATATGTTTGTTCTCTACATCTGTGTCTCAACTTCTGCCCTGCAAACCGGTTCATCTGTACCATTTTTCTAGGTTCCACATACATGCGTTAATATACGATATTTGTTTTTCTCTTTCTGACGTACTTCACTCTGTATGACAGTCTCTAGATTCATCCACGTCTCAACAAATGACTCAGTTTCGTTCCTTTTTATGGCTTAGTAATATTCCATTGTATACATGTACCACAACTTCTTTATCCATTCGACTGTTGATGGGCATTTAGGTTGATTCCATGACCTTGCTACTGTAAATAGTGCTGCAGTGAACATTAGGGTGCATATGTCTTTGTGAATTATGGTTTTCTCTGGGTATATGCCCAGTAGTGGGATTGCTGGATCATATGGTAGTTCTATTTTTAGTTTTTTAAGGAACCTCCATACTGTTCTCCATAGTGGCTGTATCAATTTACATTCCCACCAACAGTGCAAGAGGGTTCCCTTTTCTCCACACCCTCTCCAACATTTGTTGTTTGTAGGTTTTCTGATGATGCCCATTCTAACTGGTATGAGGTGATACCTCATTGTAGTTTTGATTTGCATTTCTCTAATAATTAGTGATGTTGAGTAGCTTTTCATGTGCTTCTTGGCCATCTGTATGTGTTCTTTGGAGAAATGTCTATTTAGGTCTTCTGCCCATTTTTAGATTGAGTTGTTAGTTTCTTTAATATTGAGCTGCATGAGCTGTTTATATATTTTGGAGATTAATCCTTTGACTGTTGATTCATTTACGAATATTTTCTCACATTCTGAGGGGTGTCTTTTCATCTTGCTTATGGTTTCCTTTGCTGTGCAAAAGGTTTGAAGTTTCATTAGGTCCCATTTGTGTTTTTTTTTTGGTTTTTTTTGCTGTACATGGGTCTCTCACTGTTGTGGCCTCTCCCGTTGCGGAGCACAGGCTCCGGACGCACAGGCTCAGTGGCCATGGCTCATGGGGCCAGCCGCTCCGCGGCATGTGGGATTCTCCCAGACCAGGGCACGAACCCATGTCCCCTGCATCGGCAGGCGGACTCCCAACCACTGCGCCACCAGGGAAGCCCCTATTTTTGTTTTTATTTCCATTACTCTAGGAGGTAGATCAAAAAAGATCTTGCTGTGATTTATGTCAAAGAGTGTTCTTCCTATGTTTTCGTCTAAGAGTTTTATAGTGTCTGGTCTTACATTTAGGTCTCGAATCCATTTTGATGCACTTAGATTCTTGATAATTATTTGGAAGATGAATAGGTGGAGTTGTTGTTAAAGACAGATTATCCATTAAAATAATAATAATAATAATTATTATTATTGTAGTAATAAAATAATATTTTTGTCATTGACCCTTTAATGTTCTTCTTTTTGACAAACTGCATTCTGAGTGCTAGAAGTGAGCCTGGGAGTGTTTGAAAATATTACAACATTTTATAATATGTTAAATTGTTGGTAATTATACATATAGGGAAATGAGTAGTCTTTTAAACTGTTGGCAAGAGTGAAAATTAATGAAATGAACTGAAAAGCCATGTGGTAGGCCTTTGCCCCAGGAAGAAATAGCACATTATGATCTTTTTCTTACCTCTAGATTAATGGTAGTTTATAATTAAAGTGAAAACTTTTTTTATAATTATATACTTTTTTTGTTTACTTCCAATTTAGGTAGAGATTTTCTGTTGTCCTCTAAACCTATTAAAGAAATTGTGGAAGGGCTTCCGGGGTCCGGGAGGATCCCACATGCCACGGAGTGGCTGGGCCCGTGAGCCATGGCCGCTGAGCCTGCGCATCCGGAGCCTGTGCTCCACAGCGGGAGAGGCCACAAGAGTGAGAGGCCTGTGTACTGCAAAAAAAAAAAAAAAAAAAAAAAAAAGAAATTGTGGAAAAAATTTCTCTATTCAAGTCCTTACCTATATTGTCTTGAAATTTTTATATCTTTTTGTCCTTCTGGACTCAAATCTTTGCATATTTTAGGAAACTTAATGAAGATTAAAATGTTTATCTCCTATGCGTCCCAGCATTTCCCAGGTATTACTTAGGTAAAATCTGGCAAGGGGTGGGGAATCAATGGATTGTTTTGAGAAAGGATTTTGCAATTTTACTTGCCAAGGAAAATGATGAGTAAATTCCATGTCTCAGCGTAAATATAAACAGAGAATCGGCTTATCTCCTTTCAGGTCCATATGGCTGTAAGAATTACCAGGGGTCTCTCTAAACTCTGGAGAGGGAGATAATCAAAACTTGCTAGTAATATCCTTCCAACAGAAGAAGCCAAAATTTCCAAGGTTATGAGTGATCTGTTAATGTCTAGAATGTAGGGGCTGCTACTTTTGGGTCTGTGGTCCCAGTTTCCCAGCATCCTTAAGCAACATTAGATTAATTTGAGAATTAAATCAGGCAGGAATATATTTGGCTGCAAGAAAACAGAAAACCCTACTTCACTGGCTTTAAGAAACAAGAGTTTACTTTTCTCATGCTACAAGCAGTTAGGAGGTAGGCAATCCAGGGCTGCTATAGTAGTTCTATGATCTTTTGTCCTCACGTATGTTGTCTCATGGTTATAAGATGGCTGCTGTATCTCCAGGCCTCATTTCCACTTTCCAGGCAGGAAGAAGAAATTAAAGGCCTATTTCTAGCAGATCTCTGTCTTTATGTGCAGAAAATAAAGCCCTTCCCAGGAACATTTTCCCAATCTCATTGTTCACCTCTGTGTGACAGAGCCATTGGTATGTGTAAATAAGAGCAGAAAATCAAGAATTTTAGTTTTCCATCTTTTGTAGTATAGAAAGGTAAGAGAGAAGTGGGTTGTGGATAAAACTGGGGTAGCATTCCGTAGGAAGCTCAACTTGAAAACCAAAATAGCACAAATTTTTATGCACAGAGCCATTGATATGAATCTAAGCATCATGATTTGATTCCATGACTAAGTGCTAGATTGGTTTTGCCAACTCTGTCCTCAAAATTAATCTATTTCAAGGCCTTCAAAATAATTGAATGACTAATTTCTGTTGAGATTATTTTACAATAAATGAATACTATTTAATATGGAGTTTATGTTTTGTCCTTCCATAGTGAACATCTGTTCTGTTTGCTGCCAAAATCCACTCCTCCTTCCTTTGGCAACAGAAAATCCAAGTTTCCTTTCTGGAGCCAAACCACCCATACCTTCAGTCCATATGGTTGAAATGGGACTGACCTTATCTCTGCAGGGGCCAATGAGTCATGCATAAGCCAGTCAGCACATGACATTTACTCAGATTGATTGGATTGGTTGATTTCTTAGGGATGGACATATGACCCATTTTAAGCCAGTGAGAGATAAGCCTAAACCTGGGTTGATACTGCTGAGGAAGAGAGGCTTCCTTTTCCTTTAGCTCAGAGCTGTGGGTGTCTAAACTTGGAAATATTGTAGGACACTGCATGGAGAGAGCCTTACTGAAGGTGACACAAACCTGGAGGACAGCAGAACAAACAGAGGTGGAAAAGAGGACTATACCCTGCATCCAGCCATGTCTGATGCCAATATATCCCTAAACTTTCCAGTTATGTTAACCAGTAAATCCCCATTCTTTTTATTTTTGCTAAACCAGTTGTTTTGGTCTCCTACTCTGAAAAGCCCTGAATAATACACTATCTAAAGGAAATTTTCTCTTTTAAAGTAGACTGTGTCCTTAGTCAAAGAAATAAATTTCTATTGTGAAAATCTGAGCACAAGTTCATACCAGTGTGGGAGGTATATTTCACTCCTTTAAATCACATTATATACATGACCAAATACTTGCCTATGCGTAGATACGAAGGTAACAGGATATTGTAGTTCACCAGCTGGCAGAATAGGTGTTCAGGGACCAGAGTTCTAGTTCTGACCCTGCAAATGACTTGTTCTGTGATCCTGTTCAAGTGGCTTCAGCTTTCTGCACCTTACCACTTGCATTTATAAAATTGGGTTCAAAACACCTGCTGTGTCAAATTGCCAGTTGAGTCTCCAATGAGACAATATATTTCATGGCCCTATGTAAAATATGTACAGCAGCAAACAAGCAAAACACATGACCTAGAACAGGGATCACCAAACTCTTGCCTACAGGCCAAATTCTGTCTGCCACCTATTTTTGTAAATAAAATTGTATTGGAATATAGCTATGTTTAATCATTTAAGTGTTGTCTACAGCTGCTTTTGTTCTAAAGTGAGGAGTTTCAGCAGGAAGTATACCTCCTAATTATCTACTATCTAGACCTTTGCGATAAAAGTTTGCTTTCTCTCAGTCTAGAATTAGGAAACCTTTTTAGCACTAAGCAGAAAAATTCTCATGTCTAATCAGCATCCTCTGAGAGATTAGTGGATATTCACTTTGCTCCTTCCTTCTTCTTTTCAACTCTTCTCGACTATGATTTTAATAGCATCAATATAGAAAAACTGAGCAGCGTGGAAAAATGGAAATGGGAGTAATTCAAAAAATGTTCTTTTTAAATATGCGTTGCACACAGCTGTTGAACTAAAATTTGATTATTATTCTGTTGGAACAAAGGCATTTTGGACAGCTAGATTGGTGCTTTAAAATACAAGCAAAAAATGTCTCAAGTTGGAATATAAAGAATAACTTCTGCTTCATCAGCTTGTGTGCGTCAGCTTGCGGTTGAACAAGTTGAATCAGTTGCTCAAAGAGCCTAGCCCTCAGGGTTTTATAAAGGGAAGGACGGAATAGGAGTATTGCTCTTTAGAATGGGTCACTAAGCACAACTCTGCATCATGCATTTATTCATTGATACAAAATGTATTTACTGAGAGCCTGATATGGGCCTGGCACTGTGCCGGACACTGCAATTAAGGCTTTGGACAAGACAGGATGGTTGCTCATGATCCCTGCCCTCATGTGACTTCAGTTCTACTGAAGATACAATTTTCACTTAGTTTCTTCTTGATTCTGATATGCCAGTGCTTAGCTTTTGCTTAAACACACTAGCAATGCAGAGTGCATTTCTTCGTTGCACAGATGTATTCATTAGAGAATTTATTATTATTATTGCTATTATTATTAATCTGAAATAAAGTTCCTTGTAGCATCCCTCTTTTTGTCCTGGCAGTATACTCAGGACATCACAGGTTACATCTGCTCTCATTTTCACCTAGCAGTCTCTTTCAGATACTGAAAGTGTTTTTATGATCCATTGCTCATCTCCAAGCTAAAAATCCTGTAATTGTTCCAAATACAGATTTCAGAATTTTAGTTGATATTCTACTAAATGCTAACCCATGTTACTTTCATTCCAAATTACGCTAAGTGTATTAGGATATGCTTGTTGAAATTTGTAACAAAAGTCCTGTGAGGCTGAGATTAATTTATTTTGCTCCTGAATATGATAGGAATAATACATAACAACTCCTTACTAGGGCCATTTCTAATTCTAAGAAACTCATCCGATTACTCACATTAACTGTGAAAATGGGAGGCAGTTACTAGCTTGAAAATTGAATTGGGGCATATAAGAAGTTTTGGTTTCCAGAAATTTTTAATTAATGATAAATGTTAGGTAATGTATCTTTTTACTTCTTTTAGGTTTAGCTTAAAAGTGTTTTGAGTTGCTTTGTAAATGACCTTTTGTGTCAGCAAATGAATTCATTCTCGGTTACATTATCCCACAAGAAGAAAAGGCATGGGTTCTCAGCATTCTAAGTATATACTGAAATCCTAATCTTCTCAGCCTTTGCCTTATTTAAAACAAGTTATTGACTTTTAAAATAGCACACGTCTTTAAAAACTGTACCATTGCATCCAGGAGCAGATCAAATAACTCCTTTATTCCCACACTGCCCTCCAGGATTACTTCTTCTCTGTTTAATTTTTGCCTGATAGGGCCAGAGTAAAATCACTGGTTTGAGCCAAATCTCAAAAGCACTTATGATGAAACGCTGTGACCTTTTAATATGGTTAATCTCATAGTCTCAATGGTGAGTAGGAGGTGCCAGAATGGCCATCCCATTATCCTGATCATCACAATCACCCCAAAAAGATCATTGAGCTTGTCCACAGCTATTTTCCCAAACAAGAGGCAGGTGGGATAGTGTTCCAATTACCTAATAAACCAGCACAAAACTTAATGACTTAACATTTATTTTTCTCACACTTCAACAATATGAGCAGGGCTTGGTGGAGACTTGAAATCAGCTGGGCAGCTCAAAATGTGGGAGATGGAAGCAACTAAAGCCTTGCTCACTCTCCTGTCTGGTGTCTGGGCTAGAAAGAGGCAGTGGGGGGCTGGAACACATGGGACCCCTCTATCACTCTGTAGTTTCAACATGTGATCTCTCCAGCATGGCAGCCTCATGGAAACTGGACTTCCTACCTATTGTCTTAGAGCTTCCAAGGTACATGTTTCAAAAGGGTGAGCAGAGCAGAAGCTGTACTACCCCTCATAGCCCAGCTTCAGAAATCATGCAGCATCACTTCCTGTGTAGTCACATGCCCACCCAAATTCCAGGAGGAATTCTTGAAGAAGGAATGACAAGATCACATTGTAAGAAGATCATGTGGATTGGAGATGTTTTGGGTGGACACCTTTGGAAAATACAATCTGTTACAGGTCAGGACAGAAGCTCTCCCTCAGATCTTGCTGTTGAGAATATTTTGTATTGGGGAAGCTTATTTAAAGGTCAATGTAAAGCTAAGAGGAGTCTAGGCATCACTTTCCACAATCACTGACTCACTCTGGGTCTATAGGTTTGTAAGGTGAGGGGAACATGCCCTCCTCAGCCTCCACCCATCTCTCAGTAATCTGTAAGTTTTCTCTAAATCTTCCAGTGCTCAATCTGACCTACAACCTCTGCTTACACCCCCCTTCAGCCTGATTCTTTCCTATTCTCTTAAGTGCCACCTTTCCTTGTTCTCAGTCCCAGTACTATTCCTCCTTCAGCTTTGAAGTTGCTTGGCCACCCCACCTAGTGCTCCTGCTCAGGCTCCATTCTTCACTCTGTCCCTGGAAGAACTTGCCCAGTCATAGCCTCACTTTCATCTACCACTCCTAGCCCTCAAATATTGACTCAGTCTCTAATCCCCAACTCCATCCTTCCATGCTTCTATCCCTGGACCAGATTCTTCTTTCCAGGCTACCACTTCCAACATTCCCATGCCTCCATCACATGCCCCAAATCCTGCATTCTCTCCATTGTTCACATTAGCTTCTTTCCTTCTATTGTTTTAATAGCTTAGAACCTTGATAAATGAACTAGGCTCACTTCCCTCTGCCTGGCTCTGGCATTTCTGGTCTCAGCCCTCTAACGTGAGATAGGAGGCTTGTCTTTCTCATTACCACTGTGGTCCTTGTTTACATGTTTTTGTACTTTTCTGTCTTATCTACTTATTTTTTTTCAAGAGGTCCACCATTGTCATCTCCTAATAGTTGCATAATATTTCATTTAACCTAACTAGTTAACTATTGGTGGGCACTTAGGTTGCTTTCAATTTAGTGAAATAATAAACAATGCTCCAATAAACGTGCTTGTCATAAGTCCTGTTCCTGCGAAACAGACTCAGAGAGATTTGCATTCAGATGGTTTATTGGGAGAGTTCTTGAGAATAACACCTATAAAGAAATGAGGAATATGATACACTTACAACAGAAACCTCAGCCAATCCCACAGGAACATTTGAAACTGAGATGGCCAGGATGCTCTGGCCCTGGGAAAAGACAGCATGATTCCAACAGGCAACACTACTGGCATCTGGGAAAATGAGTACCTCAGTATTGTAAGGGGTATATGGGCAAAATAACAATATACTACAATGGCCCATTATCGTGGGTCAGTGGAAAAGTACATTTAAAAAATATCCTTTGGTCAAAAAACATACTTTGTATAACTCAGAATCTTTAAAATTTATTGAGCCTTGTTTTATGGCCTAAAATGCAATCTACCTTGGTCAGTACTGTGTGCACTTGAAAAGATTCTGTACTTGGTTGATGTTGAGTGGAGTGTGCCATGAATGTCAATTAAATCAATCAGTTTGAGCATCTTTTTTTTTTTTTTTTTTTTTTTTTTTTTGCGGTACGCGGGCCTCTCACTGTTGTGGCCTCTCCCGTTGCGGAGCACAGGCTCCGGACACGCAGGCCCAGCGGCCATGGCTCATGGGCCCAGCCGCTCCGCGGCATGTGGGATCTTCCCGAATCGGGGCACAAACCCGCGTCCCCTGCATCGGCAGGCGGACTCTCAACCACTGCGCCACCAGGGAAGCCCTGAGCATCTTTTTAAAGAATTGTATCTTGAATGATTTTTCTGACTTCTTGATCTATCAGTTATTGGGAGGGAGTATTACAGTCTCCAACTATAATTATAAATTTGTCTGTTTTCCTTATGGTTCTCAATTTTTGCTTAATGAATTTTAAAGCTTTACCAGGTATATAAACTTTCAAGATTGCTATGTATTCCTGATAAATGGACCGTTTATCATCATAAAATTACTTTCTTTATCTTTGAAATATCCTTTACTCGGAAATTTACTTTGTCTGATATTAATATAGCCACTTCAGCTTTCTTTTGGTTAGTGTTATCATGGCATGTCATCTTTTTCCTTTAAACCTATTTGTGTCTTTATATTTAAAGAGTATTTCTTGTGGGCACCATACATTTGAATCTTAAATTTTTATCCAATTTGATAATCTCTGATGTTTAATTGTGGGTTTTTAGACCATCTATACTTAATGTAATTATTGATATGGTTAGGTTTAAATCTATTGCCTTGTTATTTGTTTTCTAGTGCCCTACTTTCTCTTTTTCTCTGCTTTTATTTATTTATTTTTTTTTAATTTTTTTTTAATTTTTTAATTAGTTTCTGCTTTATAACTATTTTTTATTTTTATTTATTTTTTATTAGTTTCTGCTTTATAACACAGTGAATCAGTTATACATATACATCTGTTTCCATATCCCTTCCCTCTTGCATCTCCCTCCCTCCCACCCTCCCTATTCCACCCCTCCAGGCGGTCACAAAGCACCGAGCTGATCTCCCTGGGCTATGCGGCTGCTTCCCACTATCTATCTACCTTACGTTTGGTAGTGTATATATATCCATGCCTTTCTCTTGCTTTGTCACAGCTTACCCTTCCCCTCCCCATATCCTCAAGTCCATTCTCAAGTAGGTCTATGTCTTTATTCCTGTTTTACCCCTAGGTTCTACATGACATTTCTTTTTTTTCTTTTTTTTTTTTTGTGGTAGGCGGGCCTCTCACCGTTGTGGCCTCTCCTGCTGCGGAGCACAGGATCCGGACGCGCAGGCCCAGTGGCCATGGCTCACAGGCCCAGCTGCTCCGCGGCATGTGGGATCCTCCTGGACCGGGGCACGAACCCATATCCCCTGCATCGGCAGGCGGACTCTCAACCACCGTGCCACCAGGGAAGCCCGACATTTCTTTTTAATTCCACATATATGTGTTAGCATACGGTATTTGTCTTTCTCTTTCTGACTTACTTCACTCTGTATGAAAGACTCTAGGTCTATCCACCTCATTACAAATAGCTCAATTTCGTTGCTTTTTATGGCTGAGTAATATTCCATTGTATATATGTGCCACATCTTCTTTATCCATTCATCCGATGATGGACACTTAGGTTGTTTCCATTTCCGGGCTATTGTGAATAGAGCTGCAATGAACATTTTGGTACATGTCTCTTTTTGAATTATGGTTTTCTCAGGGTATATGCCTAGGAGTGGGATTGCTGAGTCATATGGTAGTTCTATTTTTAGTTTTTTAAGGAACCTCCATACTGTTCTCCATAGTGGCTGTACCAATTCACATTCCCACCAGCAGTACAAGAGTGTTCCCTTTTCTCCACACCCTCTCCAGCATTTATTGTTTCTAGATTTTTTGATGATGGCCATTCTGACTGGTGTGAGATGATATCTCATTGTAGTTTTGATTTGCATTTCTCTAATGATTAGTGATGTTGAGCATTCTTTCATGTGTTTGTTGGCAGTCTATATATCTTCTTTGGAGAAATGTCTATTTAGGTCTTCTGCCCATTTTTGAATTGGGTAGTCTGTTTTTTTGCTATTGAGCTGCATGAGCTGCTTATAAATTTTGGAGATTAATCCTTTGTCAGTTGCTTCATTTGCAAATATTTTCTCCCATTCTGAGGGTTGTCTTTTGGTCTTGTTTATGGTTTCCTTTGCTATGCAAAAGCTTTGAAGTTTCATTAGGTCCCATTTGTTTATGTTTGTTTTTATTTCCATTTCTCTAGGAGGTGGGTCCAAAAGGATCTTGCTGTGATTGATGTCATAGAGTGTTCTGCCTATGTTTTCCTCTAAGAGTTGGATAGTTTCTGGCCTTACATTTAGGTCTTTAATCCATTTTGAGCTTATTTTTGTGTATGGTGTTAGGGAGTGATCTAATGTCATACTTTTACATGTCCCTGTCCAGTTTTCCCAGCACCACTTATTGAAGAGGCTGTCCTTTCTCCACTGTACATTCCTCCCTCCTTTATCAAAGATAAAGTGACCATATGTGCATGGGTTTATCTCTGGGCTTTCTATCCTGTTCCATTGATCTATCTTTCTGTTTTTGTGCCAGTACCATACTGTCTTGATTACTGTAGCTTTGTAGTATAGTCTGAAGTCAGGGAGCCTGATTCCTCCAGCTCCATTTTTCGTTCTCAAGATTGCTTTGGCTATTCGGGGTCTTTTGTTTTTCCAAACAAATTTTGAAATTTTTTGTTCTAGTTCTGTGAAAAATGCCAGTGGTAGTTTCATAGGGATTGCATTGAATCTGTGGATTGCTTTGGGTAGTAGAGTCATTTTCACAATGTTGATTCTTCCAATCCAGGAACATGGTATATCTCTCCATCTACTTGTATCATCTTTAATTTCTTTCATCAGTGTCTTATAATTTTCTGCATACAGGTCTTTTGTCTCCTTAGGTAGGTTTATTCCTAGATATTTTATTCTTTGTGTTGCAATGGTAAATGGGAGTGTTTTCTTGATTTCATTTTCAGATTTTTCATCATTAGTGTACAGGAATGCCAGATATTTCTGTGCATTAATTTTGTATCCTGCTACTTTACCAAATTCATTGATTAGCTCTAGTAGTTTTCTGGTAGCATCTTTAGGATTCTCTATGTATAGTATCATGTCATCTGCAAACAGTGACAGCTTTACTTCTTTTCCGATTTGGATTCCTTTTATTTCCTTTTCTTCTCTGAGTGCTGTGGCTAAAACTTACAAAACTATGTTGAATAAGAGTGGTGAGAGTGGGCAACCTTGTCTTGTTCCTGATCTTAGTGGAAATGGTTTCAGTTTTTCACCACTGAGGACGATGTTGGCTGTGGGTTTGTCATATATGGCCTTTATTATGTTGAGGAAATCTCCCTCTATGCCTACTTTCTGCAGGGTTTTTATCATAAATGGGTGTTGAATTTTGTCGAAAGCTTTCTCTGCATCTTGAGATGATCATATGGTTTTTCTCCTTCAATTTGTTAGTATGGTGTATCACTTTGATTGATTTGCGTATATTGAAGAATCCTTGATTTCCTGGAATAAACCCCACTTGATCATGGTGTACGATCCTTTTAATGTGCTGCTTGATTCTGTTTGCTAGTCTTTTGGTGAGGATTTTTGCATCTAAGTTCATCAGTGATATTGGCCTGTAATTTTCTTTCTTTGTGACATCCTTGACTGGTTTTGGTATCAAGGTGATGGTGGCCTCGTAGAATGAGTTTGGGAGTGTTCCTCCCTCTGCTATATTTTGGAAGAGTTTGAGAAGGATAGGTGTTACCTCTTCTCTAAATGTTTGATAGAATTCGCCTGTGAAGCCATCTGGTCCTGGGCTTTTGTTTGTTGGAAGATTTTTTTTTTTTTTTTTTTGGCGGTACGCGGGCCTCTCACTGTTGTGGCCTCTCCTGTTGTGGAGCACAGGCTCCGGACGCGCAGGCTCAGCGGCCATGGCTCACGGGCCCAGCCGCTCCGCGGCATGCGGGATCCTTCCGGAGCGGGGCACGAACCCGCGTCCCCTGCTTCGGCAGGCAGACTCTCAACCACTGCGCCACCAGGGAAGCCCTGTTGGAAGATTTTTAATCACAGTTTCAATTTCAGTTCTTGTGATTGGTCTATTCATATTTTCTATTTCTTCCTGATTCAGTCATGGCAGGTTGTGCTTTCTAAGAATTTGTCTATTTCTTCCAGGTTGTCCATTTTATTGGCATAGAGTTGCTTGTAGTAATCTCTCACGATCCTTTGTATTTCTGCAGTGTCAGTTGTTACTTCTCCTTTTTCATTTCTAATTCTATTGATTTGAGTCTTCTCCCTTTTTTTCTTGATGAGTCTGGCTAATGGCTTATCAATTTTGTTTATCTTCCCAAAGAACCAGCTTTTAGTTTTATTGATCTTTGCTATCATTTACTTCATTTCTTTTTCATTTATTTCTGATCTGATCTTTATGATTTCTTTCCTTCTGCTAACTTTGGGGGTTTTTTGTTCTTCTTTCTCTAATTGCTTTAGGTGCAGGGTCAGATTGTTTACTCGAGATGCTTCCTGCTTCTTAAGGTGGGATTGTATTGCTATAAAGTTCCCTCTTAGAACTGCTTTTGCTGCATCCCATAGGTTTTGGGTCATCGTGTCTCCATTGTCATTTGTTTCTAGGTATTTTTTTGTCTTTAATTTCTTCAGTGATCACTTCGTTATTAAGTATTGTATTGTTTAGCCTCCATGTGTTTGTATTTTTTACAGATCTTTTCCTGTAATTGATGTCTAGTCTCATAGCATTGTGGTCAGAAAAGATACTTGATACAATTTCAATTTTCTTAAATTTACCAAGGCTTGATTTGTGACCCATGGTATGACCTATCCAGGAGAATGTTCCATGAGCACTTGAGAAAAATGTGTATTCTGTTGTTTTTGGATGCAGTGTCCTATAAATATCAACTAAGTGCATCTTGTTTAATGTATCATTTAAAGCTTGTGTTTCCTTATTTATTTTCATTTTGGATGATCTGTCCATTGATGAAAGTGGGGTGGTAAAGTCCCCTACTGATTGTGTTACTGTCGATTTCCCCTTTTATGGCTGTTAGTATTTGCCTTATGTATTGAGGTGCTCCTATGTTGGGTGCATAAATATTTACAATTGTTATATCTTGTTCTTGGATCGATCCCTTGATCAATATGTAGTGTCCTTCTTTGTCCCTTCTAATAGTCTTTATTTTAAAGTCTATTTTGTCTGATATGAGGATTGCTGCTCCAGCTTTCTTTTGATTTCCATTTGCATGGAATATCTTTTTCCATCCCCTTACTTTCAGTCTGTATGTGTCTCTAGGTCTGAAGTGGGTCTCTTGTAGACAGCATATATATGGGTCTTGTTTTTGTATCCATTCAGCCAATCTGTGTCTTTTGGTGGGAGCATTTAGTCCATTTACATTTAAGGTAATTATCGATATGTATGTTCCTATTCCCATTTTCTTAATTGTTTTGGGTTCGTTATTGTAGGTCTTTTCCTTCTGTTGTGTTTCTTGCCTAGAGAAGTTCCTTTAGCATTTGTTGTAAAGCTGGTTTGGTGGTGCTGAACTCTCTCAGCTTTTGCTTGTCTGTATAGATTTTAATTTCTCCATCAAATCTGAATGAGATCCTTGCTGGGTAGAGTAGTCTTGGTTGCAGGTTTTTCTCCTTCATCACTTTAAATATGTCCTGACACTCCCTTCTGGCTTGCAGAGTTTCTGCTGAAAGATCAGCTGTTAACCTGATGGGGATTCCCTTGTGTGTTATTTGTTGTTTTTCCCTTGCTGCTTTTAATATGTTTTCTTTGTGTTTAATTTTTGACAGTTTGATTAATATGTGTCTTGGCGTATTTCTCCTTGGATTTATTCTGTATGGGACTCTCTGTGCCTCTTGGAGTTGATTAACTATTTCCTTTCCCATATTAGGGAAGTTTTCAACTATAATCTCTTCAAATATTTTCTCAGTCCCTTTCTTTTTCTCTTCTTCTTCTGGAACCCCTATAATTCGAATGTTGGTGCATTTCATGTTGTCCCAGAGGTCTCTGAGACTGTCCTCAGTTCTTTTCATTCTTTTTTCTTTATTCTGCTCTGCAGCAGTTATTTCCACTAATTTATCTTCCACGCCACTTATCCGTTCTTCTGCCTCAGTTATTCTGCTATTGATCCCATATAGAGTATTTTTAATTTCATTTATTGTGTTTCTAATCATTGCTTGATTCATCTTTAGTTCTTCTAGGTCCTTGTTAACTGTTTCTTGCATTTTGTCTATTCTATTTCCAAGATTTTGGATCATCTTTACTATCATTATTCTGAATTCTTTTTCAGGTAGACTGCCTATTTCCTCTTCATTTGTTAGGTCTGGTGGGTTTTTATCTTGCTCCTTCACCTGCTGTGTTTTTCTGTCTTCTCATTTTGCTTATCTTACTGTGTTTGGGGTCTCCTTTTTGCAGGCTGCAGGTTTGTAGTTCCCGTTGTTTTTGGTGTCTGTCCCTAGTGGCTAAGGTTGTTTCAGTGGGTTGTGTAGGCTTTCTGTCAGAGGGGACTGGTGTCTGTGTTCTGACGGATGAGGCTCGATCTTGTCTTTCTGGTGGACAGGTCCATGTCTGGTGGTGTGTTTTGGGGTGTCTGTGGCCTTATTATGTTTTTAGGCAGCCTCTCTGCTAATGGGTGGGGTTGTGTTCCTGTCTTGCTAGTTGCTTGGCATAGGGGGTCCAGCACCGTAGCTTGCTGGTCGTTGAGTGAAGCTGGGTGCTGGTGTTGAGATGGAGATCTCTGGCAGATTTTCTGCATTTGATATTATGTGGAGCTTGGAGGTCTCTTGTGGACCAGTGTCCTGAAGTTGGCTCTCCCACCTCAGAGGCATAGCACTGACACCTGGCTGTAGCACCAAGAGCCTTTCATCCATCTGGCTCAGAATAAAAGGGAGAAAAAGTAAAAAGAAAGAATTAGTAGAAGAAAGAAAGAAAGAAAGGAAGGAAGGAAGGAAGAAAGAAGAAAGGAGGGAGGGAGGGAGGGAGGAACGGAGGAAGGAGGGAAGGTAGGAAAAAGAGAAAGAGAGACGATAAGTAAAATAGAATAAAGTATGATAAAATGTAATAGCATTATTAAAATAAAAAATAATTATTAAAAAAAATTGCAAAAAATTTGGAAAAAAAAATGGACGGATAGACCCCTGGGACAAATGGTGGAAGCAAAGCTATATAGACAAAATCTCACACAGAAGCATACACATACACATTGACAAAAAGAGGAAAAGGGGAAAATATTGTAAATCTTGCTCTCAAAGTCCACCTCCTCAATTTGGGATAATTCGTTGTAAAAAGAGGAAAAGGGGAAAAAATCATAAGTCTTGTTCTCAAAGTCCACCTCCTCAATTTGGGATGATTCGTTGTCTATTCATGTATTCCACAGATGCAGGGTACATCAAGTTGATTGTGGAGCTTTAATCTGCTGCTTCTGAGACTGCTGGAAGAGATTTCCCTTTCTCTTCTTTTTTTTTTTTTTCCCTTTCTCTTCTTTATTCTCACAGCTCCCGGGTCTCAGCTTTGGATTTGGCCCCGCCTCTGCGTGTAGGTCGCTGGAGGGTGTCTGTTCTTCGCTCAGACAGGACGGGGTTAAAGGAGCAGCTGCTTCGGGGACTCTGGCTCACTCAGGCCGGGGGGAGGGAGGGGTACAGAGTGCGGGGTGAGCCTGTGGCGGTAGAGGCCGGCATGACATTGCACCAGCCCCAGGCGCGCCATGCGCTCTCCCGGGGAAGTCGTCCCTGGATCCCGGGACCCTGGCAGTGGCGGGCTGCACAGGCTCCCCGGAAAGGGGGGGCGTGGACAGTGATCTGTGCTCGCACACAGGCCTCTTGGCGGCGGCTGCAGCAGCCCTAGCGTCCCACGCCTGTCTCTGGGGTCCGCGCTTTTAGCCCCGGCTTGCTCCTGTCTCTGGAGCTCCTTTAAGCAGCGCTCTTAATCCCCTCTCCTTTTGGGGGGTCTGAGGTCTTCTGCCAGTGTTCAGTAGGTGTTCCGTAGGAGTTGTTCCACGTATGGATGAATTTCTGGTGTATCTGTGGGGAGGAAGGTGATCTCCGCGTCTTACTCTTCCGCCATCTTCCCGTGAATCCTCTGCTTTCTTTTAAATTTAATACATAAGACTTCATTTAGTCTCCCTTGTTGACTTGTTCACTATAAGTCTGTTTTATTATTTTTTGGTTGCTTTTAGGTTTTTAGTCTACATCTTTAATTTATCATAGTCTACCTTCAAGTGATACATATCACTTCACATATAATTTAAAATGCTTATAATAGTATACTTTTATCCCTTCTGGACTTTATGATCATAAAATTTACTTTTATAAATGTTGTAATGCCCTAAATGCATTGTCATTACTTTTATTTAAGCTTAACTTTATATTTTAAAGAGATTTAAATAATAAGAAATTTTATACATTTACCCATATATTCACCATTTCTGTTTCTCTTCTGTGCTTTATATAGATCCATATTTACATCTGGTACTGTTTTCCTTCTGCCTGAAGGACTCCCTCTAACATGTCTTTTAGTGTGAGTCTCCTGCTGATGCATTCTTTATTTCATTTTGGTTTTGAAAGATATTTTGCAAGGAATAGAATTACAAGTTGACAGATTTTTTTTCTACCAGTACGTTAAAAATGTTTCATTGTTTTCTTGCTCTCATTGTTTCCAACAAGATATCTGATTTAACTTTATCTCTGTTCCTGCATATATAATGTGTTTCCTTTCTTTAGCTGCTTTTCAGATTATTCTTTATGTAGTTTTGAGCAATTTGATTATTATGTGCCTTGGTTTAGTATTCTTCATGTTTCTTGTGCTTGAGTTTCATTGAGCTTCTTGGATGTGTGGGTTTATAATTTTCATCAAATTTGGAAAATTTTTCAGCCATTATTTCTTCAGGTATTTTTTTTCTTCTTCCCCCAGTAGTTTTTGGATATTCCAGTTATGTATATATTAAGCAATTTGACGCTCACAAAGATCACTAGTGCTCTTTTTGCTCTTCTTTTTTACTGCTTTTTTCTGTGTTTCATTTGAAACCATTTATATTGCTGTGAATTCAGATTTACTAATCTTTTCTTTCGAAATGGTTAAGCTGCTATTAATTCCATCCTGTGTATTTTTCATCTGAGATATTGCATTTTTCTTCCCTAGAAGTTATTTTGGTCCTTTTTCTGTATCTTGAACATCTCTGCTTAACCTTTTGATCATATATAATACAATTATAACAACTGTCTTTATGTCATTGTTTAATAATTCTATTGTAATATCTGTGTTAATTTTTTATTGGTTTTGACTGATCGATTATTCTCCTTATAATGAGTCAGGTCTTTCTGCTTCTTTACAACTCTGGTAATCCTTAATTGGATGCTAAACATTGTGAATTTTACCTTGTTGGGTGATGCGTATTTCTTGAGCTTTGTTATGGTAGGTGGTTTAGTTATTTGAAAACAGTTTGAATTTTTTGGGCTCTTGATTTTATGATTCATTAGGTGCCTCCAGAGCAGTACTTCATCTAGAATTAATTTTCCCTCACTAATGAGATAAGGCCTTCCTTAATATTTAACCCAATGCCCCATGAGTCCCCAATGAATTTTCCTTTCTGTCTTGTGGGAACCAGTTCTATTTCCAGCCCAGTTTGAGAGTCAGGTACTGTTCCCTCTAATCCCATCAAAGGTTTTTTCTCTGGCCTTGAGTAGTTTACACACACATGTACACACATTCACTTACTCGCTTATTAATATTCTGCTGAATACCTGAGGGGGACACTCCTTAGGTCTCTCTGTGATGCTTTCTCCTTTCTGGTACTTATTCCTATGAATTCTAGTTGCTTTGGTTTCTCCGCTCTGTCTTCTCAACTCAGGGAATCTTTCAGGCTCTACCTCAGTCCCTTCTCCCTGTCCAGGGCCTGAAAACTCTCTCAATACAGTAACCTAGGACAATCATGGGGTTCACTTTATTTATTGTCTCACTGCCTGATGTCCAGGGTCTTAAAACCATTGTTTTATATATTTTGTTTGTTGCTTGTATTTGGTAGTTTCATTCAGGAGGACAAATTGGGTCTCTTTTGTTCCATCTTGGTCAGATATAAAAGTCTGGAACTTATTTTTAAAAGTCATATTCATGGAATGGTTTCTAAGTGATCCTGCCCTAATACAGATGAATGAATGAAATGACCTGCTCAAATCCATCTACCTCTATCAGTCCTGTTTTCTGCTGCTTGGATGCTGTTCTGAGACAGAATTTCTCCAGTAATCTGGGTTTCCTCTTGGGGTCCATGATTTGCCCTGCCTGAATCATATCAGGCTGTAATCACAGTTAGCTCTTGAGAAAGAATTTTTAAATGCTGTCACTCTCAGGCTGCAGGTCTTCACAAGCTGGCATTGTCATTATTACCTTGATCTGATTTGGTGTCATAGAAACACAAGTGTCAGACACATCATCAATAGAGTGTTTAAACAGGCTAACATCTGATAAATAATCTCCCACCTCCCTTACCCACACATACTTTTATGGAGAAAAAATTGTTTCTGACAAATGAAGGCACTGTCAAAATTATTATTGTTAAGAAGGTGGTGAATATAGAGCTGGAGGTTTACCTCCCCTTGTGCTTCTTTTTAAATTCCATTTTCTAATCTAAAGTGCTACAGACCTACCTACAGTATGGGCCTCTACTTGGACAATTACATCTTGATGGAAATATTGAATGGGCTTCAGTGGTAGGGGCAGAATTTGATTCTTAAAGCCGGGTATTATCCATGGGAGTCCATGGTATTTCTTAACAGCAGTGGCTGCTTGCCCTTCTCTCTCTCTCCCTGCTAGATCTCCTGGGATCCCCAGCCCAGGCCTCAGCTCCATGGGAACCCATTACAGCATATTGACTCCCTGACTCTACAGTAGAGCCGCTTACTGTTCAGTCAGCTTTCAGTTGTGAAACATGAGATTCAAGCTGCAAAGACCTAATTCAGTCCTCTTTTTAGAGATGGGGAAATGGAGGTTTGAGAAGGAAAAGGGAAATGCCCAGGTCACACAACAAGGTTATGACTAAACCAGAGGTAGAATACAGCACAGCCCACTACGAGCAAAGTTAAATACCATAGTCATCAAGTCAGGTTCTCTAGAAATACCCATCAAAAGAGATGGGTATTGCCTGCACTCCTTCATAGCATTTTCATGGGATTAGAGGATGTGGCAGCACTTCTTTGGATGACCTCATTACGTGGGAGGTTAATCAGGCCCCCAGTTCAATATCTTTTTCAGTCTCCCTGCTCAGACTTCTTTGCCAATACTGTCAGATCCTATAATTAGTAATTATATATAACAACAGGAGGATAATCAATATCTTCTCCATAGGTATACGACTCTGTACTTTTAAAAACACTAGTACTTACTTTTTTTCTTTTCTTTTCTTTTTTTTTTGCAATGGAAACTGGTCATATTGAGCCATCCAGCACCTAATCCCCCACTCCCTCTTCCTGACAGCAGGGCGTGTGTGTGATGGGTGTGAGAAATTTCTTCTCCTGTATCATGTGACCTCAATGAGACTGCAAATCAAGTTACCCTGCCTTTTTATTGCAGAGATCAGTGTTACCAGAAGATTTCTTTCTTTAGACTTTTCCTTTTGCTGGCCTTGTACAGACAAAGGGAAGTCATGTGACTCAAGCTTTTTCCAATCAGACTCTCTCTCCCAGGATTATAAATCTTGAATATGGTGGCTTCAGGATCAGGACAAATTTAGAGGTCATTCATTAGGGTTGTAAAAGATATAAAATTCATGTTGTGACAGATTGCACCATGATGATCAGATGATCATGTATCATTAAAAGCTAACTAACCTCTCACTTGCTTTCAAGAATATGGGTCCAGGGATGTGCCAAGATCATGAATGATATTCAATAACTATTATTTGCATAGTGCATTCCCATTTCCCCTAGGTTTCTTTGGTTTTCCCCATTAAGTGCACCCACATATCAGAAGCCTGCTTGAAATGGAGCTCCATCAAATCTGAGGCACATACTTCAAAAGTGAGAGTCCTCCAAGCATGACTGATAAAGGTACTTATCAAATTAGTATCTAACTCAACAGTATATAGATTCAACAGATTACTACTGAAACATATTTGATTTATTTTCACCTTTAGATAATTTCCCTTGTGGGGTTCATGGTCCTGGAGTTGTTTTCATATGACCCTCTGTGACATCAGCATCCTTCCACAGGCAGGGGGGTCAAGTAGTGTCTGCTGACATGGAAAATGCTTGTTCCTATCAGTTTCCAACTCTGTAAGTTATCTGATAACCTTCTAATAAAGTCCTTTTTATTGCTTAGGCTAGCTAGAATAACCTTCTATTACTTATAGTCAAAGAATTGTTCGCGATACACATTCTCACATTGCCTGTAGAAGTTAGTCAAGGCTGAGATTGATACATACATTTACTATATAATGAAATCAAAGCTTAGAGAGATTTAATCACTCAGTGCTTTAAGATTAGTGAGTTAGCTACAAATCTGCAATTACAGTTTGTCTCTTGACTTTTAATTCTGTACATTAACCATGTTGACGTAAACATTGTGTGCTTTCTTTTAACGTTTATTTAGCTTTGCTCTTATTATTATTATCATTTATTTTTTTGGCTGCACGTGGGCTTTCTCTAGTTGCGGCAAGCAGGGGCTACTCTTCATTGCTGTGTGCGGGCTTCTCTTTGCGGTGGCTTCTCTTGTTGCGGAGCATGGGCTCTAGGCGTGTGGGCTTCAGTAGTTGCAGCATTCAGGCTCAGTAGTTGCGGCATGCAGGCCCTAGAACATGTGGGCTTCAGTAGTTGCAGCACGTGGGCACAGTAGTTGCCCTAGGGCTCTAGGGCATGCAGGCTTCAGTAGTTGTGGTGTGTGAGCTCAGTAGTTGTGGCTTGCAGGCTCTGGAGTGTAGGCTCAGTAGTTGTGGATCATGGGCTTAGTTGCTCCATGGCATGTGGGATCTTCCCAGACCAGGGATCAAACCCGTGTCCCTGCACTGGCAGGCAGATTCTTAACCACTGCGCCATCAGGGAAGTCCCACATCGTGTGCTTTTAAAAGTAAGCAGTTGATAAAAGAACAATGATTGTCTGAGTTTGCACTGTCATAGAATTAGGTCCTGACATAAGGACTGGCACACAAATGTGTGGAATGTGATTCCACGAAATACCAGTAAGGGAGTGAGGAACTGAGTCATAATGGAAGACTGACAAAGGGTGTGTTCTTAATACCTGGAGCTTAACTGCCTGGAGAGTTCTGAAAGCATGTGTTATGGACTGACTTGTGTCCCCACCAAATTCATATGTGGAAGCCCTCACCTCCGATGTGACTGCCTTTGGAGACAGGGCCTTTAGAGGGGTAATTAAGGTTAAATGAGGTCATAAGGGTGGGCTGTAATTCAATTAGACTGGCATTCTTACAAGGAGAGGAAAATATACTCAGGAAGCATGTATACAGAGCAAAGGCCATGTGAGGACACAGCAAGAAGGCAGTCATCTGAAGGGCAAGGAGAGAGGCCTCAGGAAAAAACAACCCTGATGACACATGATCTTGGACTTCTAGGCTCCAGAACAGTGAGAAAATAAATTTCTGTTGTTAAATCACCCTATCTGTGGTATTCTGTTATAGCAGCAGACTAATATAGCCAGTGTGGATGACGTACCTCAGAGTTACCCCAGCTGAAGAGTGATGACAGTAGGATATGTGCACCCTACTGTTACTCAAAGTGTGATGTCTGGACCAGCAGAATGCCCATCATTTGGGAACTTGTTAGAAATGTAAGTTCTCAGACCCATTTCAGACCTACTGAATCAGAAGCTCTGGGATAGACCCAACAGTGTGTGATTTAATCAAAGCCTTGCCAGGTGATTTTGATTCTCACTAAAATTTGAGAACCTCTGGTATTTACCAATTCTCACCAAGGATTGATTAAAGGCTGCTCCTAAAGGCTGCCCCTGCATCTCTGGCCGGGCAGGTGAACAGAGTATATTCCAGTGGCTAGTGAAAGCCAAAGACAAACTGACTCATGTTTGGCAGGTAAGGTGATATGAGCTGAAAGGAGAAGGCCCAAGGGGGATATGTGTGAAGTAGCACCTGCTCAACTCACCGTGATGATACTGAGTAAGCATTCTATCATGGGGTACTTGAAAGCAGCATTCCTTTGCAACTTCCCTGTGGTCTCCCCTTTTGTCACAATTTCCAAGTGACTAAGGATTGTCTCTCCACACAGGTGGTAATAGTTTTGAGAGCAGAAGAGCAAGAGAGAAAAAAAATATGTTATTACGTTTCAGGAACTGCAATCAGGACCTTAAATGTGCTTAATCTTTGCAATAATCTTGAAGAGTAAATATCATTATCCTAATTTTACAGTTGAGGAGGTTGATATATAAAGAAATTTGCCCAAGATCACATGGAAAAGGAAGTGGTGAAGCTAGGATCTGAACTTGCATGGGCCTGACTCTAGATATTCATGCTCGTTCCACTCTCTGAACCCCTAGGAGTTCATAGTGATTTCTCAAATATAATATATTTTGAGATTTTGTTGTGAGCATGTCTGGAAGAATCAAAATTTTAGCCTGCAGTTGGAAACTTTCACTTAATCTACATGAGTATTGGGGGAGGAAGCCAAGCCTTAAACTATAACTATCACTACCACTGGGATTTGCTCAAAAGGCAAAAAAATGGGTCTCTATTACAAATGGCTGTTCCTAGGAGATTCCTAGTCTCCTCTAATAAACTATCCTCAATGCAATTTCTTAAGAAGCCTGGCCACCAGGCCAACAATCCTAGCTGTGGTCTTATATTTCTCATCTGTCGAGTTTAATTGTGTGCACAATGTTCCTTTAATAAGAAAGCTGGGACACCTCTGTTTTCACTGCCCTAGCAATATAGGGAGCCCATATAAAGGTTCTTGTGCAGGAAGACTACTTAGAAAAAAATCCTCATTGATACACAATTTCTGGATAGGTGGGAATTAGAAGATTTTTGAGTGAAGAGAACTCTCTCAGTGCCATTCAGTCTAAACTCACCCTTAAGGATGAAATCCTCCTTGGAATAGATGGTAGGCATAAGCCTCCTTGGACCACCAAGCACACAAGCTATGAGGCAGCCACTTCCAGTGGAGAGCAATTGGGAAAGCAAAAGGAAAACCAGAGTTTTTTCAGAGAATTATGACCTGAATGTGGCCTTCATTAGTGGGACCAAAGCATGACTTTCTTTGCACTAGATTATATTGCTACCAAGCTACATCTTTCCTATTTCTTCTGGTTAAGAGTATGGAAATCATGAAGCAGGCAAAATTTATCTCTAGGTCCCCAACACTTCATCTTTTGATCTTGCCTCCATTGTGGGAGACCAAGAGATCAGACAGTCAGGGCTCACATGTCTCTGCTCATATATTGTATAGATAGCAGCCTCTCTCCACACTGTTGTCTGGGAGGTCTTTAACCATCATTAAATAAAGCAGTTCCTGCCAGACCTCTTCCTGAGGAGTTGTCCTTGTGAAAAGCAACTCAATGGCAAACAAACCTGCAATTTGGGCATCTGTTCCTATGCCTAGACTTGAGATTCTTACTTAAAACTATGGTTTGTTTTTTCTGTCCATGGTATCTTAATGTGTTTGGAGTACTGCTTGGGAGTAAGAGTCACTTGATCTCCCACTGAATCTTTCTTGTTTTTAGTTTCTCATGAAGGGGGCTGTTATTTTTCCCTGGGGTGCCTCCCAGAGAACTCCACAGAGACAATATTTTAAAATTATACCCTTCTAAACTCATGCTTCAAAATTAACAAATATCTTTCCAGCATTTTTCATATGATGTGGTATCATATAAAGAAATACATTACAAATTATTTATAAAGCTATGAATATGCATTATACATATCAATATATATGACTGTATCCTTTTGGCATATGATTTTAAAATCAATAATTATGTCAGCTGACACTTCTTGTATCTTCTTTTGATAGACTTGGGTAAGGTTACCTTCAGGGGCCTAATTTCTTGACCTTGTTGCTTTTTTTTCAATAATCAGTTTTTTTTTAATTGAAATATAGTTAATTTATAATGTGTTAGCATCAGGTGTACAGCAACATGGTTCAGTTTTATATATACATAGATATTTTTCTTCTTTTTAAGATTCTTTTCCATTATAGGTTATTATAACACATTGAGTACAGTTCCCTGTGCTATACAGTAGGTCCTTGTTGTTTATCTATTTTATACATAGTGGTGTGTATATGTTAATCCCAAACTCCTAATTTATCTCCATATATCCCCCCCACCCTGCTCTCCCCTGCTAACCATAAGTTTGTTTTCTATGTCTATGAGTCTATTTCTGTTTTGTAAATAAGTTCATTTATATCATTTTTTTAAGTTCCACATATAAGCGATATCATATGATATCTGTTGTCCTTGTCCTTCAGTATCATTTCAAAGATTTTGGTGAATTACTGGGACCTTCTATCTATGTATCTATGTATCTATGTATGTATGTGTCTATCTACCAAGTGTATGTGTCTATCTGTCTATGTATGTATGTGTCTATCTACCAAGTGTATGTGTCTATCTGTCTATGTATGTATGTGTCTATCTGCCAAGTGTAGTCCACTTTAATAATGTCCCAATTATGTTAAACATGTCCCCATTTTTATTCATTCACATCATGATGTTAATGGCTGCACAGTATTCTAATATGTGACTGTGCCGTAATTTATGTAACACATCCAAATCTCATTTCAAGACAATTTATTTCCAATTTAATTAATATTCTTGTGCAATTTCCCTCACTCATATTTCTCATGATTTCCTTCGAATAAACTCCTAGTGACAGAATGGCTGGGTCAAAGATTGTGTTTATTTAAGGCTCCTGATATATACCACTGATTATAAGGGGCACTAAATTATATTCTCGGTAGCAGGGAATGGGATTTCTTGATTCTCTACATCCTGGGTATTAGTCTTCTTTTTCCTCTCAGGTAAAATTATGCCATTGTCCTGACTAGCCTTTGGCACAAAATGGGGATTCTAGAGAAGGCAAATCATAAAACAAAAAGAAGAAATAAACACACACACAATACTCCATGGTTGTATTTTTCTTAATTAACCTTGTAAATTAAATTCTTCCACATTGATGAAAATATATTTTCTTCTGCCTGACTCAGTTTGGGCTGTGAAACATTATCCTTCAGGCTCTTGTTGCCATTGGACTCTTCTTGAATATAAGTTGTAGCTTTTATGACACACATAATATTCATGTTCAGTAAGATTTAACAATCATTTGTCAAGTCTGTGCTAAGAGCAAGGCTATGCCTGATACTGGGCAATGTTGGGGAATGAAATGGATATGACAAGGCCCCTGTCCATTGCGGGCTCCCTCACAACTAAGTGAAAGATCGTAGCTATCACCCAAGGCCCACTGGGTGTGCAGAGGCTGTATCAGAGGAATCAAACTCAGTGAGAGAACAGATAAGTAACAGTACTAATGAAATAATAATAATAATAATATGGTTGTTACTCTTAAAACCCTTTTAAATGCTTATTGTGGACCATGTAACTTATTGAGTGCTTTAGATATCCTATTTCATTCAGTGATCCCCACATTAATGTGAAGTAGCTACTGTTATCCATTTTTTTTGTTTGTTTTTCTTTTTTGCGGTACACAGGCCTCTCACTGTTGTGGCCTCTCCCATTGCGGAGCACAGGCTCCAGACGCGCAGGCTCAGCGGCCATGGCTCACGGGCCCAGCCACTCTGGGGCACGTGGGATCTTCCCAGACCAGGGCACGAACCCGTGTCCCCTGCATCGGCAGGTGGACTCTCAACCACTGCGCCACCAGGGAAGCCCTGTTATCCATTTTTGTATATGAGGAAACTGAGGAGAAACAAGTTGCCTGAGGTTGTGTTGTTAGAAAACATTGGACGCAATGAAAAGGCCTTTTGGAGAAGGTAGGGTATGAGATCTAGAAGGGTCAAGGCTTCAGCATACAGCCTGGAGAAAGGAGTATCCCAGGCGGGGAACACGGCCTGAGCAAAAGCACTGCAGTAGGGCCAGGGCAGGCCACGTATGAGGAAGCAGGATTGTGGAACGGAAGCCAGGACATGGTAGAAGACAAAGGAGGATAGGATTTGTTATGTAAAGCCTAGAATGCCAGATTAAGGGGTGCAGATTTTATTGTGTTGGTAGCCAAAGGGATGTGTTCTAAAGCCTTTGCAGAGGCTGTGTGATCTGATCAGAGCATTAGAAGGTAAGTAACATTTTATTAGATGAGGCTATTACCCTAGACTAGGAGTTTTATAAAGAATGATAGATGAACTCATGATATATTTATGTATCTAGGTTTCATATTTGAGATCTTGTGGCTAGAGATGGAGCCATAGAAACAATAATAGCCCAGATTTCATTGGCATTTGCTCCTGAAATTGGACTGTCCCTAGGAACCCCACAGTACTCTCCTTCTATCTCACAGAGCAATTTCATCTTACCAGTTCTTAGCCCAAATGTACATACTCATGTCCAGCTCAGAAGGACAAAGGTAGTTAAGTGTGTGAGAAGCTTTTCATTACCCCCTTTTATTATCTCTGTGTATTTTATTTTTATAAATTAATTTATTTGTTTTCGGCTGCGTTGGGTCTTCATTGCTGTGTGTGGGCTTTCTCTAGTTGTAGTGAGCAGAGGGCTACACTTCATTGCGGTGCGCGGGCTTCTCATTACAGTGGCTTCTCTTGCTGCGGAGCATGGGCTTTAGGTGCACGGGCTTCAGTATTGTGGCACGTGGGCTCAGTAGTTGTGGCTCACAGACTCTAGAGTGCAGGCTTAGTAACTGTGCATGGGCTTAGTTGCTCCGCAGCATGTGGGATCTTCCCGGACTAGGGCTCAAACCCATGCCCCCTGCATTGTCAAGTGGATTCTTAACCACTGTGCCACCAGGGAAGTCCCTATCTCTGTGTATTTTTATCTAATTTCTAAATAGACTTGGTGTTTTTTCAGGGTAGGACTGACCTTTGATTTAATTTTTCCTAAGCATGCAATACTTAGCACAGCATTTTGTGTGTAATCAGTGTTAAGCATTGAATGAATAAACCACAGGTGGAACCCAGACTAGTATCCCAAACTTTGTTGCCTATGCCTGACCACAAATCTAGAGCTACATCTGGGTCTCTACCAAACTCGAGCCAATGTCCATTAACAGGGATAACATTTAGCACATTTAGACATGAGGAACCTATTTACATTTATATTGGTGTCTAAAATCATCTGATGGGACTGAGCTCATTTTAATTTATTACAGCCTTTACCACCTGCCAGGAAGCAATGACGTGCTCAAATTTCACTTGTGTTTCTTAGCAGGAGCCCGGCCTCAATCAATATTTGGGGGAGTAGGGGGGAATGACAGGTTTTGGGAAGGCTCAGTATCTGATTCTAGCTGATACATTATGATCATTCAGAATAGAACTATCATGAAGATTCGGATGAAAGAATTTGCCACCAGTTGTTCTCAATACTTAGAATTGTTTCTGAATCCCATGGAAAATCAGCGGGCACATTTCTCTGAGAACAGATCTTGGCCACCAGAAGTTACTTATGAAAAGAGCACTGGATTGGGAGTCTGGAGATCTGCTTTTTCTTCAGAGCTCAGCTGCCAGTGAGCTGTTTGAAATTGATAACGGGTCATCTGAAAGATGGAGGTGATAATTCAGCCTTAGGACTTTGGAATCACCTTAAGGCTCACTTGCTCTGGGCAAGGTCAATAGAGCCATCACAGTCAACTGAGAAGCAGGTGGGGAGAAACTACTGGGGAAATCTGATCAAAGTTTGATCAAAACAAGAGTTTGGGGGTGAGATGAACCTTTGGAACCACCACATGGAAATTTCCCTGTTTGCTTTATAAACCATCAGCCTTTATAACCTTTTTATGAGGCCTTCTCTTATCTGAAGTCATACTTTGCTTTAAATCTCTCCCCTATAACATTGTTACCATTCCCTTTTGATCCTTACAAACCCTCATGCTTTGCAGAAAAATACTCGGGAGGTAAGGAAGCAGGCATCCATTATAGAAAAACAGAAAAAGAAGAGGTTGTCTTGAGTGCATTTTCCAGGACCTCTCTCTTTGCTCTATTGTGCCTTAGTGCTTTCCTTAGAACTTCAGACATGGGCGTGCAGACACTCAGCAAGGCAGGCAGGAAAGGAGAAAGCTGGGCCTGATCTGTGTATGAAAGATAGCTGATAATTATTATCTGTCTTTTTTTCATTCAACAAACACTGATGGAGGGTGTTAAAAACAATGTGCATCTGTGGAGTCAGACAGACTGGGTTTGTGTATCCGCTCTACTGTGAGATGGTTTGGGTAACCTTGTGCAGCCAGATTAACTTCTTAACTTCTCCCAGTCTTTGTCCCGTAGTGTGTAAAGGGGAAATGATAATAGTATCTGCTTTGTAAGGTGACTGGAAAATTAAATAAATAAGGCATTTAAAGTGCTCTGTATAGGCTGATTTTGATAAACAGAACAATTACCATTAGAGGGTGTACTCTACTTGATGTTCTGGAGGATGCAAAGTTGAATGAGGTAAGGGCATTGTCTACAGAAGTCCATACCTAGTCTAATGGCTGACACATACCATCCAGATTGAGCATCATGGAAATTCAGAGAAAGCATACATTTCAGCTGAGATATTGGGAATCTGGAAATCACAGAGCAGGTGCTACTGGATCTGAGTAATGAAGGATGGGAAGAACTGGGATAAGGGGAGGGAGCAGGGAGGCTGTATATATAATATGATGTATGTATAATGTAGGTACTACCATCCTCCAGTTACCTTCTACCCATCTTTCCCTCATGTCCCTTCCAATGAATTACATGGTGCCTCTTTGTGACTTTGTATCTCCCTGTGGACAATGATACCCAGTTTTAGTATTCTTTCACCTACATAAATATACTGCAAGGCTCTTCTTATGACATTCCGGACACTTTACTACCCTCACCTCAATAGCCTTCCCTGATGTTCTTTCTCCTTCCCTCCTAACCATTTCTATACATTTTGTAGGACTAAATTTCAGCCAGTGAAGGGAAGTAGGTAAAGGAGTTACTGAGCTCCTTCTGTGAGCCAGGCACTGTAGGGAACATTTTATATACCTTGTCACGGGCACATAGGTAGGTAGTATTATCTCATTAGAGGTTAGAGAATTGAAGCTGAGAAAAATTAACTACCCTGTCTGTAGGAGTCAAAAACAGGAAACAAAAAGAACATTGAATTTCAGGGGAAAATAATGAAGGTATGTTTCTTTGTCTTTCTCATTCATCTCATTCATCAAAAGCTCCTATTCATCCTGGGTTTTCTGGAAGCTCCATTTTACATGTCTTCAGCCTGGCACTTAGGCCAACAGAAAGAACACTCTCAATCATGGTCAGTCCATGAAGCAGAGGGATAGAAGAAACATGGTGAATGGGGTGCTTATTCTGAAGAATTCCACCCAGAAATAATGTGTGTTACTTCTCACCTTTCAATGGACATGGCAAGTCACAAGGCCACATTTCCCTTCAAGAGGGAAGGGACGTCCAATCTCATAATCTAGTCCATGAAGCACTTAGAATATTTAGTGAACAGACTGGTGACTGCCATATTGCCCAAAGTCACCCAGTGGTACCTAGGTCCATCCAGTTCTTAAACATGTGCTCTTAGACACCGCTCCCATTGCATCTTAGCTAGGGATCAGATAATCCCCACTAAGCTAATAATTGACGAGGCTTTCAATCATTGCCTATATCAAGGGTATTAACTTTAAGGACTGAATATTTGATTTCTAATGGTGAAATTTCGACCCTGCATGAGGAAGAGATGAAAGATTTAAGCTAAGGGTGTTGAGGGCTCTTCAGATTACACAGTGCAGGACTCTATTTATGGGAGATAATGGATGTCACACTTTAAAATGACAAAGAATTATTCTGTGGCCTATGAGCTCTCATGTTTAAGTCTGGACCGATTCCTGATGAAGATGAGTCAGATGCTGGGAATTGTAAAACAGAGAGGCAGGCGGTAGTGACAAGAGCATTAGACACCTATGCAAGACCTAGGTTCTGTGCACAGCTTTGCCACCAATAACCAACAGGCTGTATGAACTTGGACACATGCATTCCCCTTTCTCAGCCTCAGTTTTCCCTTCCGAAAGATGGAACTGTGTTAGATGGAATATTCTCAAGCTGTAACGTGTTTATGAATGCCTTGCGTATTTTTTTAAAATGCAGTTTCTGAATCAGTAGATCTGGGGTAAAGGCTGAGAGTCTGCATTTCAACAAATTCCTGGGTGATGCTGAAACTGGACCCCTGGACTGTACTTTGAGTCCCAAGACCTAGTTTCTAAGGCTAACTCTAAGAAGTCAACACACATTTATTTGCTTCCTCTTATGTGCCAGGCACTCTGCTAGGGGCTGTTGATACTGAGATAAAGAAGACCAGGTTTTACCAACTGGAAATACTGTCCAATCGGGAAGCGAAACAAACAGATCATTTCAAAATAGTCTGATAAATAACAAAATTGAAGTTTGTATAAGGAAAAGAGATGCCACGAACAAGGAAGGAGTGATTGACTTGAGGATGGGAGGGTGAGGGCATAGATGTCAGAAAGTCACAGATCATGTGGAAGAGGGCTGAAAACTGTCAAATGCATGTTTAAAGGGCGTCTCTCTATCTCTGAGGACACTCAAGAATTCCTTTGTCCAAGGGAGGCACAGCTGTGGCTATTGGAGAGGAATTATTTTGATCAGTAATCTTGACTACTTCATCTCACTCCATGATTGCTTTCTCTATGCCTTCCCATGCCACGGCTGTCTGTTAGCACCCTGCTGATGAAAGATTTACTCCCCTGGCTGCAACTGGGGTCTGTTCTGGAGTTCAGGCAAAGAGGAAGCAGGTAGGGATGTGACAAAGGCAGCACCTTCGCCCCCGCTTAGCTCCCAATGGGCCAGAAGCAGTGAGTCAGGAAAGGAAAAGCAGATGGGTGGAGAAGGGATGCAATCTGCATCTGTACCAGGCAGGGATGAAGTTTTCTAAAAGAACACCTGAACACACAGCCAGCCACCCTGAAGGAGACGGGCTGTTCCCATCCCCTGAATAACAGGGGGCTAAGCCAAAAGCAGTTTGATTCAAGGATTGTGGGGAAGGGGAGAGGACAGGTGAAGGAGGGAACATCCAGGTGTGCAGTCTTCCTCTGGCTCAACACTGGTTTTATATTGAAACAGTTAATGTGATGCCAAAAGGTGATCATACTAAAACGAGTCCTCAGGTGGCTGTTGGGAGAACGGCCTTCTGGTGCCAGCTCACGGTGTGACCTTGGGCAGGTCAATCTCTTTCTGAGGCTCAGTTTTCCCAGCCATGTCATGGGAATGTTGGGCACAATTTCTTGGGTGACTTCTAACTTGAAGAGTCTGTGATTAAATTTTCATGTCCCAGTTCAGTTACCCTGTCCCATCAATATCTAACAGAGATCAGCCCTTGCATCCTCAGCACCTCCACCTGCCACTTCTATACAACTAGATTTGTGGCCGAATTGGTGATCTCAGGATCTATATATTTGTTCCCACCGATTAGATAACTACCCAAATAATTATGTTTTTATTCAGGCATCTAGCCTGAACCTTCATTTGCTTTCAGAGAGGGAACTGGGCATTGAAAACCACCGTCATTCCTGCTGGGACTATTGTAGCCGTTCCCTGGCCACCCTGGAGCCACTCCTGTACCTCAACACTTTTGTATCCAGGTGCAGCCAAAGAGCTCTTCTGCAGCATAAATAAGATGGCATCACTCCCTGCTTACATCGGCCTCCTTATGTGTACAATAGAAATAGAAACTCTAAAATAGAAACTCCCATGTGGCCTACAAAATCTTTCACCTTCTGACCTCTATTAATCTTTGCAATCCCAATTCTCATCCTCATCCCATGGTTAGTGTGTCCCAGGCATTCAGACCTGTCTTCTGTTCCTTGAAAACTCCAGGCTGGTTCCTACCCCAGGGCCTTTGATCTTGCTGTTAGTGCTGCCTGAAATGTCCTCTCTCCAGACCTTTGCATGTGAATGAAGCTCATTCTCATTCAGTTCTCAGTGCAAATGATGCCTCATCATTGAGACCACCCTTTGATCACACTGACAAAAGCAATCCCCCTATAACATGTCACCCTCTGACCCTTAACTTTGGTTTGTTGCCTTTATAGCATTAATCATCACCTGATATTATCCTATTTACCCTTTGCTTCCTGTGTACTGTCAGCCCCACTGACGTATAAGAGCTCTGAGATCAGGGACTTTGTCTTCTTGCCTCTAGAGCAGTGCAGGTCTCAAAGTAGGTGCTCAGGGAATATGAGTTGGAAAAATGGATGGAAAAATGAAAGAAAGGGAGGGACAAAAAGAAAAAGGGGTAAAGAGAGGAGGAGGCGGAGGAAAGTCATGTTACTGACAAGGTATAATGCTGGATGTTCTTCTTTTAAAACTCTTGTGATATAACTTCATCTTCATAACCACACTGCAAGGAAATGGAAAAGTACTCTGTGTATGATTTGAATTTAGCTCTTTATGGCTTCAAAACTCAGAGTAGTTAAGCAAGGTGTTGGGTTGGTCTGAGCCTTGACGGGTACAATGTGATGCCACCTAAGTAAAGAGCCAATTTCAGCCACAGGAGAAAGGATGCAGTTTCAGAAGTGGTAGAAATGGCTTTCAGCTCCACAGTGCCTCCTGTCCTCCCTGGATGAGGCCTTAACTGCGCTCCATCAGAGCCTGAGGGGGTCGCTTAAGACTTTGATCAGTGCTTTGTGACTGCCTGGAGGGGTGGGATAGGGAGGGTGGGAGGGAGGGAGATGCAAGAGGGAAGGGATATGGGAACAGATGTATATGTCTAACTGATTCACTTTGTTATAAAGCAGAAACTAAAAAAAAAAAAAAAATTATCCCTATTTTTAAAACACATCCATCCGAGACGGGTAAGGCTTGTAGCTCCTCTCTTTTCTATCTCTTTGTGAATAGCATTAGCGTCAGTAGATGTAAGTGTGTGTTGAGAGATGGGAGGTGAGGACAGAGGGGCAGACCCTGAAAGACAGTGTAAAGAGGGATTCTCAAGCCTGGCTCCATATTACAGCCCCTGGGAAGATTTTAAAAATATTCACACCCAGGTTCATGTCAAGATTCTGATTCAAGGGGTCTGGGGTGATGCCCAGGATAAGATACTTTCTGAAAGCTCCCCAGATGATTGTATGGTACAGCCAGAGTTGGGACAACTAATCTAAAGATTAGGCTTCTGGAAGACACAGCTTGTGCCAAGACGTCCCCTTCGTCATTTGGGGGTTTTTGCAGTGGGATTTGCCAGGCAATTGACAATCTCTGAAAGCCAGCCACATATAAGGCATGGGGACAGAAGCTTTGGGGAAGATGGCAGAAAAATTTCTCAGACAGGCCTCTTACCCCCAGGACCTTACAAAACAAGCAAAATATGGATTGCAGACATTAATTAAGTATCAAATAAATGATACCAGTTAAGAGCAGGGTTTCTCAACCTCGTCACTGCTGACAGTTTGTGCCAGACAGCTCTTTTTGTGGTGGAGGCTGCCCCGCCCATCACAAGATGTTTAGCAGCACCACTGGCCTCGCTTGAAATTGCCCTTGTTTGAAAACACTTCTGGTTTACAGAGATCAAAGCTCCTATGGCAAGGTGTCAATTTAATGAAATCTTCATAGATGGGTAAGATGTGAATGAATGGAAAACTGAGCATAAGTATGCATTAGATTCTTCAAATGTGTGCATGATGAAATTGTGGAGATGGTAGTTGGTGATTTTCTGCTTTATTTAAAGAGTACAGTTAAGTAGCTTTTTGCAGACCATTTGAAATGATGGAAATGGTAGCAGGGGTGGAGGCAGAGAAGTTAAGTGTCTAGTTTCAATTACACAACACCAAAGAAACAACTGATTTTTGAAGGTTTTGAAGGCCCAATGAGACCTTTGAAGCTTTATTACCTGGGAAGAGGAGAGGGCTGAGGATTCCTGTTTCAAGAGCAGAAAACAGGTGGTGCTATTCCCAGGGAAGGGTTGATTGTACTCCTTGCGATTCTGACAGGGGACTTAGATTTTTGTGGGTTCTGGGGCAGAGGCCCAAACCCCTCAGTGCAGTTCCCTTGAGGTGGTACCACCTCCAGTGGGGGCTACCTGAAGTGGATGCTTGCCAGGGCTGGGAACTCATCCCCTTGACCTTGGCAGCTGGGGCTGGTTTCCAAAATTGGGGAGGTTGACAGCTCAATCTCAGTTCAAGCTGCCTTCACTTCATATTGCTGTTGAACCACCAGAAACATGCAGTACAAGGAAAGTGCACCAGATAGAGATACAAGTGAATGGAAGCAGCCTCCAGGGTCATTGTAGTCTTTAGGGAGTGAGGGACCCTCCAGGTTGGAGAAGTAAAGGAACCATGGGCTCCATGACTTTTGCCACATGTATACTTTGAAGGGCCATTGACCATATTATGAGGCAATTATTTTCTGAAACTCGATTACATTACAGTTACAAGTTACAAGTCAACTCCCTACATTACAGTTGACTTCCATGTCATCTGGCTCAAACAGGACCCAACAGATCCCAAAGTGTCTGTACCCTAAGCAAGTGGGAAATTTGTCACTGACTGCAACAATGGAGGCATGATGATGGCATTACTAGAGCACTGAGGTACAGAGGCCTTGCCCCCATTTTTCTGGAATACCTGAGGCCCCCGGGGCTGTGTAACTCAAGGGAGTGGTAGAGCCACAGGAGGATGATGAGTATTAAAGTCACTGGTGACTCAGGCCTGGATTTGTTTAGATCTAAGAAAATAAATCCATGTGTTCTCTCTTGTACTTGAGTAATATTGAGTAATTCATTCTTGTTATAATAATGAGTCCACTCTTAGAATTTTATCCCAATGAACTAAACACAATTGTATGAAAAGTGAGCTACAGAGATGTACATTACACCACTTTCTATTAGAGTGGAAAATCGACAAAGATGTAGATGTTTATCAATCGAATAGGAGTTAAATAGATTTTAATTCATTTACACAAAGTAGTATGCAAACTATAAACATGGTATTGTGGAAATTTCTTTAATTAGTAGGAGGAAGTGAATACATTTTAAGTGGAAAATAGGTTACAAACAGTACACATTTTTGAAAAAATTGAAATGGAACTAGCCTAGGTACATATGCATCAAAAGAGTCTGGAACATACACATCAAGGGGTAACAGGAATGTCTCGTTGGTGGAATAATATGTTATTTAATTTTTATCTTTTTGGTTGTAGTTATTCTGATTTCTCTACAATGATTTCTCTATTCTGATTTCTCTACAATTTAAAAAATAAGGGGATAAGTATTAGGGGAAAAAGAACAAATCTTACCCAGTGGTACTTGACAGTATTGAAGAAACATGGATTTGAAATGGATTTCATTCTTCCTTGGCGAATGCCCCTTCTGTTACCCTGTTTCCTCGACAAAACAGCCATGTTGATGGATTGACAAGGGTTCTTTCACCTCCTTTAAAACCATATCTTCTTTCAACTGCTGAAACTTCCCACTGAGTCCACTTCGAGCTCACTGAGGGGAAGCATTTTTATTAGAAGGTTGCCTCTGTTTCTCAAGGAGGAATAAGAGCAAGAGGTACATCTCCCCTCTAACCCTAACCCCCACCCAATTCCAATCTGCATTGTTCTTTCCCTCTTTGAAACTCACAGAACATTTTTTTTTTTTTTTTTTTTTTTGTGGTATGCGGGCCTCTCACTGTTGTGGCCTCTCCCTTGCGGAGCACAGGCTCCGGACGCGCAGGCTCAGCGGCCATGGCTCACGGGCCCAGCCGCTCTGCGGCATGTGGGATCTTCCCGGACCGGGGAACGAACCCGTGTCCCCTGCATCGGCAGGCGGACTCTCAATCACTGCGCCACCAGGGAAGCCCAGCATTTATTTTTATACTGTAAAATAGCTGGATTGCAGAGCATCTTACGTTATTTTCTAACGGTATATGTTTTTCCTCAAGCTGGATTAAACCTCAAATCCAGAATCCCTCTTTTGCATGGTTTTTATGTTGTTATTCTTTTTTCTTATTATCATTATCATCATTAACATGAGTGTTGAATGGCTGAGAGAGAATTTCCCAGGGAGGTGGAGTTTGAGTTTTGATAAGATTTGGCTTTGAGAATGTGTTGGTCAAACTATATTCCATAAATCCAAGGGCAAATGGAAAATATTACTCAATATTTACAATAGTAAAGGTAATCATGTATATGTGAACACTGTATAAATGTTTTATGCTTCCAAATCATTTTCACAAATATTACTTCATCAATTCTCATAGAATACCAGTGAAGTGAGTAGAGTAAATGAGTAGGAACTTTCTCCACTTTTACAGATGAGAGAAATAAAATACAGAGAAATTAAGTGACCATCTAAATGATTTACAGTGGATTAGTTTGCAGAACTGAGACTAGAATGTAGGTTTCTTGATTTCCTAACTGAAACTGGTTTCACATCAGCACAAATCCACTCTTGGCTGAACTTTAATATGTGCTTATTTGTTTTTGGATTTTCAAGTCATATAAACAACAGTCCTCTCCTCTAACATTGTAAATTGTAGATCCTATGTAATGAAGACCAGAGAATTAAAGGTGGAACAAATATTGGAATTTATCCTTTCCCATAAGTCTGGACCAGTGAAGAATACACACAAGGGTCACTAGTTCAGTGTGATAAAAGTAACAGCATTTTTAACATCCACAGAAGCAACCCAATATTCCACCTAAAGCAGGGTAGCCTAGAAAGATGGATTGGGAGAATAAACCCTAGACCTGAGGCTGATTAGGACCTACTTTTGCCTTCTCAAACCATCCTTTCCACCAAGCCTTTGGCAGAACTGGGTCCACAGAGCAGGCCTTGAGGCCAGCTTCAAAGGCTACACAGCAGGAGAACGGCCAGCTTGCACACCACGGGGAGACCCACTAATCAGGTGTGATTAGGTATGCAGTGGGAAATGGGAGCAAGCCAGTTTCCTGACTTTAAAGGGTAGGAGCCATTCCCATTGATAAAACATTGTCCAAAGGACAATGTTAGGTTGCAAAGGTCTGGGAAAATCATTCCTACCTTCTTCCTTGGGCAGAGTAGGAGAGGGTAGATGTTCATTCCAATCTTCTTTGTTTCAGCAAAAGACAAAAGTAATACAGAAGTCGATAGATATTATCTGTTAGTTCCTCACTTAGAATTAAACCCAACTTACAACAACCTATGAGGCTGTACTGTGTTGGCTCCCTCATCTCTCTTTGGAGTCATTTCTTATTGTTCCTCTTGCTTCCTTCCCCCTCCCCCAGGCCCCATCCATCCCTACCCCCCTTCCTTTTCTCCAGCCACACTGCCCTTCAGGCTGTTTTCCACCATTCCTGACATACTCCTGTCTCAGGACCTTTGCACTAGCAGTTGCCTTTGCTTAGAGCAGTGTTCACCCAGATATCCACATGATTCAAACCCTTGCCTTCTTCAGGTCTTTCTGCCAGTATCATTCCCTTATTGAGAACTTCCATATCCACTGTCTCTGGCATCCCACCTAACACTCCCTTGATAAATCTTACTCCATAGCACTTATCACCCTCTAACATACTATGTATTCTAGTGTGCTCTGCTTTGATCATTGCCTTCTCCCCTCACTAACCTCTACCTTGTGAGAGCAGACAGAGACTTTTATCAGTCTTGGTCATTGCTATATTCACGTGACCTCTGTGGCAGGCATAGAATATTCAATATATATTGTTGAATGACTAAGTGAATAAATAACCACACTGACATGATATATGGGCGGATAGAGGCCCAGAGAAATGAAGTGACTCTCCCAAGGTGACTGGAGAAGTTTCCTGGCAGAGAGAATTTATCACCCATTGGAACTCAGGTCTCCTGACTCCTGCTTCGGTTCACATCCCACCACATCATGATGTATTTCCAGATAAGGAGTCCTGATGTTATCAAATGGCTATGCATTTAAAGATTACAGAGTGGCATTTTACTTTAGCACATTAGCATAGAGACAAAGGAAGGGGAGAAATTCAGTTCTCCAGAGAGAGAAGGCAACCCCTGTTGGTTGGACTTTCAGAATTGGGGTTTTCTATTCTACTCCACAGAACTGCTTTTGAACCAGGGAAATGTAATTTTGCATGACAATGAAAGCACAGGAACTTTCTCATCTGGTAGAGAATCTCACTGGCTGTTTCAGGAACAAAGTACAAACTCACAAACTAGGACAGGGATTCCCTACCGTTATGGATTTTTGTTGGACTTCAAGGTACTCCTTTCTTCCTAAAGCCCTCTATAACAGTGAGGAATCATCACATTACAGGAGCCTAGCCCTTTTGAACTGCGAGGCCCCAGGGAGGTTGCAGGCTGTGCACAAGTGGTAGCAAGATACCCTTTAAGAAGATACCCTTTAAGAAGATACCCTTTAAGATACCCTTTAAGAAGCTGGGAGTTAAAGATGTCCCTGTTCTCCTAAAGCCAAGGACCTTTATCTGTACATGATGGATCAGTACAGAAATTAGAGGAGTCCTCACTAGGGTATGGACTATTTCTTAAGCCAGAACACGATTTGATGACCTTTTGGTCTGTGACATCCAGAGTTCTTCCATTTGAGTTTCCGTTCTCCCATAATATTACAGCACTAGGTAAAGTCAGCTGTCCCATTTCCCTGCGTAAAACAGTCCGGTAACTTCCCACGGACACGCATGCCTCTCATGCCTCCTCCCCTTTCACTTCCTGCTCCTTTTGTCTTTTCTAAGCGTGGTGGTCTTTCTTTAGCTCCTTACACAGACCATACTCCCTCACACATAGGGGCCTCCCCATAGGACATCTCATGATGCTCTTTCTGAGTAAACAATCCCCAGCTTTCAGATCCCTGCTGAGGTGTTGCCTCCTCCAAGGAACATCTCCTCCTCTGGCCCTCTGATTGGGTGTTTCAGAGCCGTCATGAGGGCTGTCATAGAACCCTGCTCTACTGCGCTGGGTCTCTTCAGCTTGCCCCCCTTCTGATCCACTTCGATCCTTCTCCATCCTCCCATGTGCCAGTATAGTCTAAAGATCAGAAGGCTGATCTTTAGACTATACTGCAACAGGATCCTTGCCCTGCAGTTTCCAGTTAGGTTTTACCAGGCAGGAGATGAGTGGGGAGGGAGGCGAGGGAGAGAGAGTGTGGGCTGCGGTGGGTTGTTCACGGCTCTACCTCAGGCTATAGCTTCTGTCAAGCAGCTCCCTCCACACAGCTCTCTCCTTGGTAATTACCCTTTCCTCTGGCCCTTTAGACCCAGGCATCAGAAGAGCTCCCAGCTTTTCTAGCTTCAGGGCACTGCACTATTCCTTGTTGGGTTTCCTCTATTCACGCCTTTGGGAAACAGTCTCTCTACTACCCAAAATACATATGCCATTTGTTTCTGTCAGACCGGACTGATGTATTTGTTAATTACATTTGTTAATTCGGACTGATGTATTTGTTAATTACATTTGTTAATTCCCTAGTTTCTCATCTTGTCTCTATTCCCTCCCAGCCTACCCTACCCTCCCTCCAAGTAGAGAGTAAATTTCATGGGAGAAAAGAGATTTCTCATTCCCTTTCATATTTAAGACACTCCTGGAATTACAATTGCACATTGTCAATATCAGATTTTTTGAATAAAATTTAAAATAAAACATAGTAGATTTATTTATGTGTTTTTATTTGCCCAGAAATAAAAATCTTGGAGTTTGAGTTTGGTTTCATTTGGAAGATGTAAAGACTGTAATAAAATTGTCTTGTAACAAAGATCAGAAATTTAAATGAAAGAGACAAGGAGAACTGTGGGTGAGGGAAGGGATTTTTGTTGTTGTTTAAAGGCCAAATTGGGAAGGAATAGAAGAAAAGATATATGGGACAAGGACCTTAGGAAGCAGACATAGACTATTAGCTAAAGAAAAGTGGTGAGAATCAGCCATCAGTGCAAATACCTGACACAGAGTTCAGACACCTGAGCTTTTGTCTTGATTTTACCCTACCTCTCAGTAACATTTATGAAAGAATTCGTTGTCACACTCATTATCTCAGTCTACAGTTTTGTCCCACAATAAAATGTCTTTAGGGGAGTTGAATTAATATTTTTTTAAGTGACGTACTTAGTTTGCTAATAGAACGTGTGTTTCAGTCTTTGGAGAATCAAGGACAGTTTTATCTTCTCTCTCCATTAGACCTTTTGTAAATTGACTTTTTCACAACATCCACATTCCGTAAAGTATATTAGTCAAAAAGTATCTAGGTATTTATTCCTCAAACAACTATAAGTGGGCAACAATCAAATACAATTACTTAAACTGTACTGAGGTTAAATAATTGAATTACATACTTTTTGAGCTAGAAGGAAAGTGGGATATTGTTGTAAAATACAATAAATCATCATGTAGTTTTGTAACTGATTGTTCATTCATTCACTTATCCTTTTATTCTAGAAATAATTACTGAGTGTGTATTTTGTGCCAAAGTGCCAGGCTTTGTGAATTCAGCAATGACTCCTGCCCCATGGACAATGCAATCTAATGCAAATATCTCACTTTTGGTCCATGAATCACCTACTGAACCTCTGGAGAGAATCTTGGAAAGTATATTTTCCAAAAGTTCCCCAGAAGATTTAATAACCACTGCAAAATTCTGGCAATTCATGGACTAGAAAGCTGGGTTGGAGGGGAAAGGGAAACTTCTACTAACCACAGATGATCCTGGATAAAATTCAGGAAGAGTTATTTAAATACACAGCTGACCTTGTTAAACCTTGAGGAAATTTTACAGGATCCAAACACAAGATCAAGGCAGGAATCCAGTCTACTAAAGCAAAGAATTAAGACTGAAAGAGTAGCTGCCTTGAGGGACACTAGGAACCTCAGCCTGATTTCCATCAGACAAACCGAGAGCAGGAGACCAGGCCCTACATCTGCAGCTGGTGGATGTTTGGGAATGAGACCCCACTCCAATCCTTGCCTGGTAAAGTAGAGACTCTCAGGGGGAAGGTGCCCACATTCTCACTTGCCCTGGACAGTCATGATTTATGCCCATTTTCTCTGTATCATTACTAATAGCACCCGCTTCCCTCTCAGAAATACCCAGGCTTGGACAATGAATGACACTGTCAGTCTACTCAAGGGCTACTTAGTGAAAGGATGGGCAAGGAAAGAGAAAAAGCATCTAGCTTCTGAGAGAGAGAGAGAGAGAGAGAGAGAGAGATACTGAGAAGGAGAGAAAGCATCCGTCTTAGCCTTGGCTATGGGTGAAAAGAGATTTAAACATTAATAAAAATATGTCCCCTGAAAATTAATAACTAGAACTGTGTCATTACTTAGCATGCGGGTCAAAAATTTGTATATATGCATTGTATTTAAAACCTGAGGAATTTTTAAAAAGAGGGACAATCACTCATATTTTAACCAAATAAAGATAATGTTAATATCGTCTTTTTTCCCCTCTTCAGTCTTGTTTTTGGATGAGTTTATTTTTTCTTCACTTTTGTATTGGATCATAATTTACAAAATAATGTTATGTACTGAATTTTCACTAAACATAATGAAGAATTTTATATACATGTTGTAAACTTTACAAACGATATTTAGGATGCCTGTTTTTATTCTACTGAGTGACTGCAATTTAAGCAAAACCCTATGTTGGACATTTAAGCTGTTACCAGTGTTTGCTATTCGAACAAATATCATGATAGACATTTTGAATATAAATCTTTCCTGACATTTAGAATAGATTCTCCAAAGTGAAATTACTGGGTCAAAGAAAAAGGTCACTTAAATTTCTTGATCCATGTTATCGCTGATTGGTTTCCAAAAGGCCGTATCAATTTTCATTCTGTTTCTTTTTGACAGGACTGGGCAGTCCTTTATTGAAACATCTTCCTGTACAGGTTATGAATATCCAAAGCACTTTGGGAAGAGAGCACTGTTCCTTCACCACTGAGGGCCTTGCCCAGGAATTGTTCATAAACAGCTGGCAAGTTCAGGGCCATGAATCTGAGATGGGGAAAGGAGGAGGGCAAGAAACCACAGGCGCCACAGCCTGTCACTGTGAATCTTGGCAGTAGGAATTCCATAACTCAGACAGCCAAGATATAAAAGAGATGTTAAAGCTGTAAATAATTTCTAATTAGCACCATTTTCTATGTTTTGGGCTGCTTAGCACTCAGATTTCTGTTGGTAATGAGAGAGTTGGGATGCTCCTTCACCATGCTGAAGAAAAGCCCTCACACCCTCTCTGGCAGAAGAGAGAACACCCATAGCCCAGCCCAAGGGTCATCCTTGGATTTTAAAGGACACAGACCCTATTCAATGAATAAATACACCCACTTTATTTGAGAGAATCCTGAGACTTAAAGGTATTTCTGAAGATGGATGTTCCATAATAGAAATGGAGAGAGCATTGCATATGAGGATTAGGGATGAGAGTTTCAGCCTTGCTCTTTCCAAAATAACCATATGACATTGGATGAAGGTGAGGAGGATGATAATGATGATAAAGATGCATTCAGTAGATAGTTATTGTGTGCCTACAATGAGTCAGATATTGTTCCTGACTCTGGGGATGCATTAGTGAATGAAACAGACAAACACTGCCCCAGTGGAGCCAGCTTACATGCTATCAGTATGTGACAGGGAAGAAACATAATAAATAAGTATGCTATGTAGTAGGTTAGAGGGTGATATGATGGTTAATTTTATATGTTAACTTGGCTGGGCCACAGTGCCCAGATATTTGGTCAAACATTATTCTGGATGTTTCTATGAGGATTTTTTTTTTTAAATATGAGATGAACATTTAAATGGGTGGACTTTGAGTAAAGCAAATTGCTCTCCATAGTGTGAGTTGTCCATATCCAGTAAATTGAAGGCCTTAATAGAACGAAGATTGACCTGCTTCAAAGGGAAGGAATTATACCAGCAGAAGTTCTTTGATCTTAAATTGCAACATCTATTCTTCCCTGGATCTCAAACCTGCAGCCTGCAGATTTTGGTCCTGCTTCCATAATTTTGTGAGTCAATTCCTTCAAATTAAACCTCTCTCTCCCCCCCCCCCCAATATATCCTATTGGTTCTGATTCGCTGGACAACCCTAATATAGGTGATAAGCACTGTGGCAAAAATAAGAAGATGGGTAAGGGGGACTGAAAGTCTATAGCTTTCCCCCTTGAATCTTCTTACCTCTTTCTCTCTGATTCCAAAAAGTGGATTTAAACTTGGGAATCTGTGTATGTGTTTTGTTTTATAAGCAGTATGGGTGATCTTAATAGGCAGCCGGGATTTGGGTTATACTTTCAAAATAATCTGTCTGGATTTTAATCCCCAAGGTTTACTTACTCGTGGAGATGATGATTATTGTCTCTTCAGGAGTAGAAAATGACATTATTTTTTTCTTGTATCAACAGACTTTATGACATCTTTGAGCTAAGAGATACACTAAAAGATTTGGAGTTCAGCCATGTTCAAACTTTAATGATTATAAAAATCAGCTGGTATGATGGTGAGGCTACATAATCTTAGGCTCCAGCCCTTGCATTGGGCCCAGGCATCTGCACTGCACCAGCAGCCTGGGTGATTCAGTTGTAGATGAAAAGAAACACACTCTGAGAAGCATGATCTCATTCAGATGTCTCAGCTGAGGCCAGAAAGGGGAACTGATGGACTTAAGGTTATGAAGTGCGCCAGGGGTACAGGTCCAATCCTTTCTCGTTTTTCAGCTCTGGCTTTTTACCCTCCACCAGTGTCTTCCTTGGGTTTGCAGCATCAGTATCACCTGCAACCTTCCAAGAAAAGCAAATTCTTAGACCCGGATCTAGGCCTCCTGAATCAGAAACTCTAGACCCAGAATCTGTATTGCACACCTCCGCCAGGTGATTCTGATGCATGCTAATTTACAAACCTCTGCTCCACCCCACATTTCTTGGAGAGCTGCTGGTTTCAGTACACGGTTGTCAAACTGTAACCATGTGCCCCTCATTAGAGTTGTTAGGCATCTCCATGGTGATATCGTGAGAACTAAACTCCTTTAGCCAGGTGTTTCCCATCAGCATTACTGTGGCTCTACTTAACTGAACCCAGGGGCGGGCTTCTGCTGTTTTGCCTGCCCTCTTCTAGCCGGTCCTCTCTGTGGGCCTTGAAGCCTGCTCCTCCGTCCAGCTTCTCCCTTGGTACCCACAGTGTGCTTCCACCTTCAGTGCCAACGCTAGGGTGAGTCACTTCTGATTGTTAGATGTAAAGCGTGTATCGTTTGCTCAGGCGGGCAAGGACTTGGGTCAGAACCTGGCCTAAGAATTTCAAAGCGTTCGTGAAAGGAGAACAAGGCATGTTGTCTATTAAGGACCCTGGGCTCAAAAATCAAATGTCAAAATTTCCTCCTGTGCCGCATTTTCTGCTGTCAGTGGACAGGGACCAATTCAGTCCTTTTCTTCACTATGGGAAGGAGAGGATGGGGAGGCAGAGCTTTGCTCATCTCGCCCGAACAGCTGCTTAATGATAATGATAATGAGTTGCGTTTATGCGGCGCCTTTCATCCAAATAACTCTACAGGCTGATTTTCTGTTCACTATTGCTTAAAACATACTTCACAGAGTCCCAAGGGTGTACCTCTCAGAGCCCCGTAACCTCTGCATTTGTTAAGTGTTCCTGGTCTCTCTGCTTACACAGTCTGCAAAGAAAGATGGGTCATGAGCAGAGGAGGTGCTGTAATTAAGGCTGCAGACTGACAGAAAGGAGATTTGATCTATTCTGACTTTCTGGTGTGTCACTGGGTCCGATTCATTGATGTGTTCTTCCAATTTTACATCTTTGTCGGGTTCTCCGGGGAGGAATTGCTTTAACTCTAAGTGAGAGAGGTGCAGTTGAACTACTAAAAAGCCAATCTGAACGCTTCAGACCATTTGGAGGAGAGCAGTGCTCCGAGGACCGGCTCCCCTCTGATAAATCCATTGCCAGGAATCGGCTTCCTGGCATGTGGGACTGGGAGAGGAAACCATGTTGAAGTGTGTGGACCCTTGTGGAGAATTAGTAAGTAGGGAAAAGTGTCTATGGCCATGAAGCATGTTGCTTCCAAGTCTCTAAACCTGAAGGTAGAGTGTGATTTGGGCTGTGATGTGAATGGCTTTTTGTTGAGGCACAGGGAGGGGTATAATTGGGAGACCAGGTGTGATTATGCAAGAAGATCTGCCTTCAACAAGGAGCCGGTCCACCTTTGGTGCCCATTAGAATGGCGTGTTGAGCAAACAGGAGGGTGAAGGAGACTTCATCTGTGAGGTTGTAATTCCTTTTCAAAAAACATACATCCTGGAAGCATATGAAAATTGTTTCATCTCTATATGGTACACTCAGAAATATTTTTTTAATGTTCTTTGTGCTTATCCCTAATTTCCTTAAATGCTCAAAAATAAAGTCTCGGTGATTCCATTTAGACCTGTTGCTGAACCAAACTTGGGACCACTCACCTGAATGCAGTAAAGCCAATCTACTGAAACCAGGTTGTGGTGAAGGAAGGTGCAGCGTTTATTGCAGGGTGCATGGAGTCCAGGAAGCTAGTGCTGAAAAACCCGAAATCCCCGGAGGCTTTCAGGGAAAGGTTTTTAAATATAGGGTGACGGTGGGGCGGGGGGTGGGGGTTGTGGTGTGTGTGATTAGCTTGTGGACATTCTTCTGATTGGTTGGTGGTGAGGTAATTGGGAGTCAGCATCATCAACCTTCTAGCTTCAACCTCTGTGAGGTCTACTTGCTTGTGGGTAGCATACAGTTAATTTCTTCCACCTGGTGGGGCTTTCAGTATCTGCATTTTAAATAGCTCAAAGGACAGGGCTCAGGATATTATCTATAGCCCTTGAGGAGTAGATAAGGTGCTTGAGTTTGTTTAACGGCTAAACTATTATTATTTTGTCTTACTTGACTGTTTCCCTTTCTATCTGCATTTTCTCACTTCTCTGATTAAATTTAGTCTTTGACTAAAGTTTTTCTACAGACAAAAGGCAGGTGGAGGACATGGGGCAGTGAGGTGTGGGAGGGTGTCTGTCCTGGGAAGACCCCATAGGGTCCTGCTGGGTTACAGACTTACTGCATGAGATCTTCTTCCCTCCTAAGGTGTGGCCCAGGGACTCCTGTTATTAAAAGCTGCTCCAGAGATTGTGATGACTGTTCTCAGATATGTTTGACACTTGGTCCATGGGAAACGTCTAATTACAACTCAAAGTTGGGTTTTATCTCCAAGTCTCCACTCCATTTCCACTTTTTATTGTTCCAAGTCACCCACAGTCTCTCCGTTATTCAGGTTTGATTCTGACTTGGGCTGATTAATAGAGTGGTGGTGATTCTGGCTACATTTCCTGAGCATTTGCTGGGTAGCAGATCTGGGCCATGTGTTCATGCATTGCCTCCTTTAATTCTCCCAATCATACATTTTGTGCTTGAGGCAACTGAGGCTCAAAATTATGGGAGCTTAAAATTATTTGTTCGAGGCAACATAATTCGAAAGTGATGGGGCCAACATTTGAACCCAAGTATATTTGACCCTAGAGCCTACACTTTTGATAACAATGATACATCAAGACTCACTTATGAGATTTCTTAATTATATAGTTAAAACCATGAGTCCAGAAGAGCAGAAGAGAAGGTTCCAAGTCCAATAATATTATAGCCAGTGACAGAACCTCCTGGTGACTCCTCTTTCAGCTATGGGTTCTTTTCCAGGTGCTTGGTCTGTACACACGTAGGCCACTGACAGCTTGCCATGATCAAGCCTGTCTCTAGTCTTATCTTCTGTAAGAACCCAAGGGCTTCTCATCTACATGATCTATTGCTTTAATTCTCAATCCCAGTGTGGAAAGTTGCTCTTTCTCCATTCTTCACCTCTGGTTCCTTCAATAAAACGTGTTCCATTTGTCGTGGCACAACCTCTCTCTTGGCAAGTGTGTGAACAGTCTAGAGACTTAGGCTTTCTGAGACTGCCCAAATCACAGTGCAGAGTCTGGCTGAGTTACAAAACTGATTGTTAAGTAGGGCATCATTAAACGGGGAAAAAACTGAACAACTGACAAGGAATCTATGAGTCATGTGTTTATTTCCTGGAATCTTTATGTTTTCTATAATAGTTTTCCCAAGAGATGGGATATACAGACCTATGTGATAGCAGATGTGTCTGTAATCGCCGTAAAGTCTGCTCTCCTCTTTTGCATGATTGGTGGGTTCTTTTTAAGTCAGAGTCAAGCCTTTTTATTCCTTAGGGATATTAAGAGACATACCACTGGAATCTGAAACCCTTAGATTATGGCACACAGTAGGCACACATTGAATAAGTAAATGAATTAATGAAGGCAGTATTTCCCAAAGATGGAATGAATACCACAGGTATGCAAAATGTGTTGGGTTGATTCATGGACATTTTTCAAGTTTTAGTAGTTACCTTTAATTGGTATTACAGCAAAATTAGTACATTAAGCTGTACACTAGGATATAAATTTCAGTAAAAGTGAGTTATGGTAATTAAATAATAGAGTTGCACAAGTATGGCATATATGCATGCTTTACATAGAAGTTCATCTTTAGAAACAGTAGGTGAATTTGTAGTAAGATATGAATTAAACTTAATAATCTAAATTGGAAGTAGAAAAAAAAAGTGTGACAGGCAAAGCTGGGGACACTGAAATAAAGAGAGGTACCTTGAAATGAGAAAGGAATCAGGAGGAACCACCTGATGCTATGAATTTGCAGAACACTGATCTTTCCATTTTTTGTCTGTAGGTTTATCCTCTCTTCTTTCTCTATTGAGCTCTTATAATCATCCTGCCTAGGAAGCCCCCTTACCAAAGGTTAGAAGGGTTTCATAGTTGTTAGTTGTTGAGAGAAATCTCATCCTAGTTTCTTAGAATAAAATATATAAAATTGTTTAATTTTTCCTCTGGGTGGGAACTAGATGGGGAGGGAGTGATTGCAGGAAATCTGGAGGCATGATAATTTATCCAGTAAAAGCCATGAAGTAGTCATGGTGGGCTGAGGAATAGGTATCATTTTGTAATGATCTCCTGGTCTTAGGAGATATCAGGAAAGACCTTAGAAAACTATTTTGTTCAGGACTGTTACACGTCTTTGAAGATGACGGTATCTGAAGCTCAGAGATAAGCAGTGACATGAATGAAGCAGCACAGTGACAAGCAAATTCTCCTTTTCATTAGTTTGGGAGCTAATGGTGGATTCCATACGAGCTGTCTCGGAGTAGCCCAGGTTCTCATGGGGAGAGAGAAGGAAGTGAGGGAAAAATACAAAGAAAATTTTCAATAAATCTCATATGGGCAGTTGAGGAAGTTGGACTACATATTCTCCAAGTATTGTTCAACAACCTCTTTTACTAAAAAAGTAATTAAAAAAATTTTTTTGAAACAAGAACATTTTGGGAATCTAATTGGAACCATGCATTTTCTCTCCAGAAAAACACATACATGGGTAATTTTGCATTTCAAGGGATATAGTCTCCCCCTAAATCTAAAGTCCCTTGAATGGTGCCCTCAAAAGATATGTCCATGTCCTAATTGGAACCTGTGAATATTATTTATATGATAAGAGTAAATATTACCTTATATGCCAAAATATGTGTTTAAGTTAAGGATTTTGAGAGAAGAATCTTATTCTGGATTATCTAGGTGGACACTAAAAAACAGTAAGTGTTCTTATAAGAGTGAAGCAGAGGGGGATTTGACCAATGGAGTAAAGGAGACAGTATGACCAGAGGGGAAGGGATTGGTATGATGTGGACATAAGTCAAGAATGCCAACAGTTACCAGAGGCTGGAAGAGGCAAAGAGTGGGTTTTCCCCTAGAGCCTCCAGAGGGAGTATGGAGATGCTGGCACCATGATTTCAGACTTCTGCCTCCAAGACTGTGGAAGAATAAATTTCTGTTGCTTTAAGTTATCCAGGTTATGGTAATCTGTTACAGCAACCAAAGCAAACAAGTACAACCTCCTATTCCAGAAAGTAAACACAGGCTCTTGAGAATCCATACTACCATGATTAAGAAACATGTGGGGCTTCTCTGGTGGCGCAGTGGTTGAGAGTCCGCCTGCTGATGCAGGGGACATGGGTTCGTGCCCAGGTCCGGGAGGATCCCACATGCCGCGGAGCGGCTGGGCCCGTGAGCCATGGCCGCTGGGCCTGCGCGTCCAGAGCCTGTGCTCCGCGGCGAGAGAGGCCACAACAGTGAGAGGCCTGCGTACCACAAAAAAAAAAAAAAAAAAGAAAAGAAACATGTCACTATACTGGTTACACCCACAAAAACTCCCTTTTCTGATAATCTTTAGTTTAAATCTTTCCATACACCTGTTTCCTTTTTATCTACGGAGACTTATTCTTCCCATGTCTTTGATCCATATGAATGGGAAACTTGTTAAAGATTAAGTCCTTAGCATATTTGGAAAGGATAAACACAAGGGTCATGATGGATACATTCTGGTTTAAACTGTCTGCTTCAATAGTTGCTGACCATTACAAACTATTTCTAACAAGTCTTTGCCAAGACATAATGTCTCTATATTTACGTTAATTTTGGAATCCCTAATTAAAATGAAGAGGGTAAAGCAATAATTATATCCAGTTTCTATGAGATTATAGTAATAAAGAAATCCCAATTCTGATGCATTGATCAATGGGGAAACAAACCACAGAGAAGCAGAACCTGTTTCTGCTGGATAGGACTTGAAGAAAAACTCGTATAAGATCTAGCCGCTGTCTGGAGATGAAGTAGCACTTTTGTATGATGTGTTAAAACTCACTCTGAGCCCATAGGTCACTGGTTCCCTAATGTGAAAGTGTTCAAGGACAGCTCAGGTGGCTTATTAAGATGCAGGTCCCAGGGCCTTCCACAGTAATCTATTGAAAAAAGTCTTGGGAGAACTGGCCAGGGAATCTGCATTTTTAAGCAAGTTCCCCAGTGGATTATTTTGCAGGTTGTTTATGTAGCATATTTTTAGACTCATCACCCTCATCTTCTCTCCAGAGAGTTGTCCTGATGGGACCCAGAGAAGGGATATTAAGATCCAAATGGAAGAAGTTATTGATATTATATCATCTGCTAGCCAGTCCAACTAGAGAGAATGATCATATCATGAGATGATCGTGTATTGGGATCAACTTGGGAGAAAAAGAATGAGAGATTGGTATAACTTCTTTGTCCAAACTGGCATCCTCTTTTTTAAGTGTCTGGTATTCAGTGGTTAATTTGATCAGCCTGCGTGGACTTGTCAAGTAGATTTGAGAAAAGATCGTGCTCCCTTTTCCATTATCCCCCAAGCCAGGTTATTGCCTCCTTGTGGTAATTTGTCTCTGTCTTATGTCTAGTGTTGTTATGTGTGCAACATTCCTACTTCATTCAGGGTTGTTGGTAGAATACAACAGAAACCACTTCTGGTTAGTTTCAATAGAACATGATGCGTTTATGAAAAGAATGTATAGTAGCTCATAAGAATATTCAGGAGAGCCAGAAAGCCAAGCTTTGAGACCATGAAGCTATAAACAGTGCCCCAAATTGTCTCAAATTGGTGTAGAGAACATCCTCTGCAGCTGGTCACTTGGCAAATGATCCTTACTTTCTTCAGCATCCAGCTTCTGATTAAGAGCTGAGATAGGAACATTTGATATGGCAAACGCAGGTCATGTGTCCATGCCTAAACTGAAAGGGCTAATTGGAAATAAGATCATGTGGTATCTTCAGCTTCTGTATTGGCCAATTCTATCTTACATAGCAGGGAACTCCTCAAACATAGGAGAAAGGTTCAGATAATGGGTTGCCAGAATTATTTTTTAACTCCTTCTTCTCTCTTACCTCCTTTACAGCTCTTACCCACCCTTCAAGTGCCAATACACATTTAGCCTCCTCTAAAACTTTCTTAGTGACTCAAACCACGTTGATCTCTCTTTTCTGATCTATCTCACTAATAGACTGAGTCCCCCAGTACAAAATCTAATTATAAGCCATTTTGGCCTGTTTGCCTATCATCTCACATGCACACGTCTGTTCTCCCAAAAATCAATCGTCAGCAACTTGAGAGGAGACTCTATATTGACTACTTACACAGCTAGGTATCGGGGAACATGTGTGGCTCTGTTGGAGGTCATCCGCTAATGCTTGTTGATGGGCTTCAGTAATTACACACAGAAAAATATCAATTGCCTGCAGTCTGTGAGATGAATATAAGTATAATAAACAGTTAAGTGAAGGAAGGTCAGAAGCAACCATGGCATGGACTCAGCCATAAAGGATGTCAACTTTGGAGAGGGACTTAGAATAATGTCACCTATTCTAACTATGAGATCACTTCCAAAGTGACTGGAAGATAATATTTCCATAAAAGAAACATGCTTCTCTCCTAGCAGCAGGCCCACCTGAAATTTTCCCCCCAAATTTTCTTGTACTCCTGGGTAGACACAGTTGGAGTAGAACATGTGGACTCTTCATTAAAAAGTTACTGGGCAGCTTGTTCTTTGAATACTGTTCTTTGCACAGTGGCAGTATCTGTTGGATGAAATAATTAAGGAATTGTTTCTCTACCTTCCTCTGTAGTATCCTCAGTGTTCTACCAAGCAATTAGTATCTTCTTTCCCATTTAAATCTGTCATTAGTAAAGGTACTTGATGATCTAAGTTTCTTTGTTCTTTGATCATCAGCCTGTGAGAATAAATGAGGTCACACTAACTTTTAATTGACAAATTAATTTAAATTTCCCCTAAGTGATCTGCCCTCTGGGAAGATCCATCTTAGCCACAGCTGTCTTTTCCTCCTTCCCCAACTATGCAGTGGGTTTTCTCAAATCCGCAGGAAGGTGTGCATGGGTGCTCACGGGTGTGTCCACCCTGCAGAGCACCAAGCTGCAAGGGGTACATTAGCCAATGTGCTGGGGCCTCCCTGGTGCCATGGCTGCACAATGGTGTGTGGTCAAGTGAGTGGAAGGCCCCTCTGCCCTTGGAATTTCACCATTAAGTGGTCCCCAAAGCAATGCTGCTTGGGTCTCCTAAGTTTATTCCAATAAGCTAATTGGACGGTTCTTTCCTCTTTCTTTGAGTGAATCAAGAAACTTCTTTCTGCCCCTTCTTTCCCTCCTTCATGCCCCATCTTGACATGTCTAGGATCAGATGAAATATGGATCTATAACAGCTATCATAGTATGTGCAAGGACTGGACTTCCCCACCGTGGTTGACTTTGTCACTGTGTCAATATGGTTCTGCTTGGCACCTTCATTTCATGGGATGTGCTGTCCTGCAGGAGGCCCCTTGGCCCTCTCCCTTCTCTATCTACCTCCACTCAAAGGGATTCCCAGCATCAGTAAGCTGATGCAGGAGATTTGAATGTGTGGGGGCAGGAAAGAAACTGGGAGAGATGGATACATCCAAGTAGTCCTGTCCTGAAAAGACATCAGACTTTGAACCTCAAATGAGAATGTTCCTTGTTCCCAATCATTTGCTTAGCCATGATAGAGAATTTGCTTCTAAACCTGATCAAAGATACTGTATAGAAAGAAATACTAGTTAATAAACTTCAGTTCTTACATTTTTTCAGCTTATTTTGTCCTTGTTGGTAGGAAGAGTCTAATGCTCAAACCTTGAATTCCAGGAGGCTGGCCATGAAGCCCTTTAATACTATAGCCACCGAGACAGCAAATCTCATCAGGAAGATGTCAGCTGAACCTGTCTGGTTACTCTTGCCTAAGCCATATGGTCACTGAGTATGGATTCTTCATGCTGAGGGTTTCTGTCATCTCTGGGTCCTGGTTTTCCCAGGGGCGTGTATGTTCCAGGAATCCAATGGGTTTGACATGGTTTACAGGTTTTGGTAGGGTAGAGAAGCAGAAAGAGTGAGCCCTGAGTGCTCAGTGCAGTATAAGCAAAGGCACATTTGGGCTAAGGAAACTAAAACTTAATAGGTAGGAAAGACCACCCTCTGAAGAGGGCTGAGAAGCCAGGAGAAAAATCAGGGACAGGGTAGCTATCGCAAACCAAGTTCTATTTAACAAACATTTATTGAACATCTTTTATGTGTGGACCTTGTATTATGTTCAAGCATGGTAGTTATTAATTAGAGCTGGACATTGGAATCGTCTGTAGAATTTGTTTTGTTTTTGAAAAAGCATGCCCATACCCGCCCTCTGTCTACGTATACCTCATTAATTTCTTTGGGGATAAAATTTGCAGTTCTAAATGAAAAGAATAAAATAACCATCACAAAAAATCCTCCATAGTTGATTCTATGCTCATGCCTATTTAAGAGCTCTTCTACCATGGTGTCCAAATGGAAAATTCATAGTGCTTGTTATTGAAATGCTAACAGCCTAGTGGGAGAGTGTGGTATCTCAACAATTAGGACTATGTGACTTATCTATACTGGATTAGAACGTTCATGAATAATGTATTTAGATCCCAGCACACCCCACCCGAATCTTTTTACATTCATGTACACAAAGGAAATGGTCTAATTTTCTTTTCTAAAAACTTCTTTGGTTTGGTGTCAAAATATACCAGCCTCATAATAATTGGAAGTTTTCTTTTTTTTTCTCCTATTTTCTGAATCTATTACATAATAAAAGAACTATCTGCTCCTTGCTGGTTAGTGTCATTGATGGTAGATTTAAAAAATATTGAGGTGAAATTGGGTGGAATATTTGATAACTGATTTGTTTTCTACTGTTTTGGGTGGTTTTGATAATTAGTATTTGTTGTAGAAAACCAGCCATTTTATGTGTTTTTGTATTTATCTTTGTCATTCAGACAACAGTTAGAAATTCTGTCCTATCTCCAATTATGTCTTTCTTCTTTCTCAGTATTTATTTTCCCTCCAATAAGCTTAGCTGAAGCTTGTCTAGTTTATAAGATAAGGTTTTTGACTTTATTTACCCTTTTTATCACATCATGTTTCCTATTAGAATAATTTAGACTTTAATGTTTACTTCTTTATTCTTCCGTATTTCATTTGGTTTATTATGTTCTGTTTCAGCTTTTGTAGGTGGATGCTTATTTAAAGTTTAAAAAAAATAAATTCAGTATAGCTATAATTCTACTTCTAAGTACCATTTTAGTTACTTCATACCAGTTGAAACATATGATATTTGATTGTCATTCAGTTATAAGAATATCCAATTCTCATAAGAATATTTCCAAATTGATTTTCTTTGTTATCACATGAATTATCTTAAGCTTCCAGATCTTTAAGACTCTTCTTTTTGTTGATTTCTAATCTAATAAATTGTTGTCAATGGTCCTTTGTGATATAGTACCTAGGCAGGCTTTCTATATGTTACATGAGTTTTGAAACATGTATATTTATTTCTTATTGGGTGCAGGGATATGTATGTCCAAGTGCATTATCGAATTTTCTTTTCTTTCAAAATTATGTAAAGCATTAATTTATTACAATAAAAGTAGATTAAAAATCTATCACTGAAGTTTTTCTTCTATTTTTCAAGACTGTGAATATCCAAGGACACGCAAGATGTTTCAACTTTTAATTTCAAAATAATACTTCCAGAAAAATGGTTATAATAGTAAAAATATCTATATACACTTTACCTAGATTCATAGACTGCTAATATTTTACTCATTTTATGTTTTATCATTTATGTGCATACTGTATGTGTATGTGTATACACAGTTTTTTCCTGAACTGTTTGAGGATAAGTTAATCATGGCCCTTTAAGCTGAATACTGAAGTATACATTTCCTAAGAATAGGGGTATTTTCTTAAATAGCAGTTGTCAACTTCAGTAAATATAACATTAATATAATACTTAAATATATTATCCATATTCCATTTTTGTCAGTTGACCCCATGTGTTTTATAGCTTTTTTCCCCTTTAATATAGAATCTAGTCTAGACTTAGGTGCTGTATTTAGTTGTCATGTGTTCTTTAATTTGGTACGTTTCTATAGCCTTTCTTGGTTTTTTATGACATTGACATATTTGAAGAATAAAATCTGCACCCCCTCTCCTTTTTAATGAGATGTTCTCATTTAGGATTTATCTGTTGTTTCCTCAGGGTTGGTTTTAAATTATGCCTTCAAATTTGGAAAACTAAATAGGTGGCCTGTCATTCTCAGGGTATCACACTAGGTGTATCTGCTCCTCATTAGTGATGTCAACTTTGATCACCCAGTTAAGGCATTGTGTATACTTTTTCACTTACAACTAGTTACTTGAAAATGAATAAACAAGAATAATCTTTTTTTTAATTTTTGAATTTTATTTATTTTTTATACAGCAGGTTATTATTAGGTATCTATTTTATGCATATTAGTGTATATATGTCAATCCCAATCTCCCAATTCATCACACCACCACCCCCGCCCCACCACATTCCCCCTGTGGTGTCCATATGTTTGTTCTCTATATCTGTGTCTCTATTTCTGCCCTGCAAACTGGTTCATCTGTACCATTTTGCTAGGTTCCACATATATGCGTTAATATACAATATTTGTTTTCTCTTTCTGACTTACTTCACTCTGTATGACAGTCTCTAGATCCATCCATGTCTCTACAAATGAACCAATTTCCTTCCTTTTTATGGCTGAGCAATATTCCATTGTATATATGTACCACATCCTCCTTATCCATTTGTCTGTCGACGGGCATTTAGGTTGCTTCCATGACCTGGCTATTGTAAATAGTGCTGCAATGAACATTGGGGTGTATGTGTCTTTTTGAATTATGGTTTTCTCCAGGTATATGCCCAGTAGTAGGATTGCTGGGTCATATGGTAATTCTAGTTTTAGTTTTTTAAGGAACTTCCATACTGTTCTACATAGTGGCTGTATCAATTTACATTCCCACCAGCAGTGCAAGAGGGTTCCCCTTTCTCCACACCCTCTCCAACATTTGTTGTTTGTAGATTTTCTGATGATGCCCATTCTAAGTGGTGCGAGGTGACACCTCATTGTAGTTTTGATTTGCATTTCTCTAATAATTAGTGATGTTGAGCAGCTTTTCATGTGCTTCTTGGCCATCTATCTGTATGTGTTCTTTAGAGAAATGTCTATTTATATCTTCTGCCCATTTTTGGATTGCATTGTTTTTTTTTAATATTGAGCTGAATGAGCTGTTTATATATTTTGGAGATTAATCCTTTGTCCGTTGATTCATTTGCAAATATTTTCTCCCATTCTGAGGGTTGTCTTTTTGTCTTGTTCATGGTTTCCTTTGCTGTGCAAAAGCTTTGAAGTTTCATTAGGTCCCATTTGTTTATTTTTCTTTTTATTTCCATTACTCTAGGAGGTGGATCAAAAAAGATCTTGCAGTGATTGATATCAAATAGTGTTCTTCCTGGGCTTCCCTGGTGGTGCAGTGGTTGAGAGTCTGCTTGCCCATGCAGGGGACGCGGGCTCATACCCTGGTCCAGGAGGATCCCACATGCCGCGGAGTGGCTGGGCCTGTGAGCCATGGCTGCTGAGCCTGCACGTCCAGAGCCTGTGCTCCACAGCGGGAGAGGCCACAGCAGTGAGAGGCCCGTGTACCACAAAAAAAAAAAAAAAGAAAAAGAAAAAGAGTGTTCTTCCTATATTTTTCTCTAAGAATTTTACAGTGTCCAGTCTTACATTTAGGTCTCTAATCTATTTTGAGTTTATTTTTGTGTATGGTGTTAGGGAGAGTTCTAATTTCATTCTTTTACATGTAGTTGTCCAGTTTTCCCAGCACCACTTACTGAAGAGACTGTCTTTTCTCCATTGTATATCCTTGCCTCATTTGTCCATAGATTAGTTGACCATAGGTGCATAGGTTTATCTCTGGGCTTTCTATCCTGTTCCATTGATCTATATTTCTGTTTTTGTGCCACTACCATATTGTCTTGATTACTGTAAATTTGTAGTGTAGTCGGAAGTCAGGGAGTCTGATTCCTCCAGCTCTGGTTTTTTTTCCCTCAAGACTGCTTTGGCTATTCGGGGTCTTTTGTGTCTCCATACAAATTTTAAGATTGTTTTTCTAGTTCTGTAAAAAAAAAAAAAAAAATGCCATTGGTTGTTTGATGGGGATTGCATTGAATCTGTAGATTGCTTTCGGTAGTATAGTCATTTTCACAATGTTGATTCTTCCAATCCAAGAACATGGTACACCTCTCCATCTGTTTGTATCATCTTTAATTTCTTTCATCAGTGTCTTACAGTTTACTGCATACAGGTCTTTTGTCTCCCTAGGTAGGTTTATTCCAAGGTATTTTATTCTTTTTGTTGCAATGGTAAAGAGGAGTGTTTCCTTAATTTCTCTTTCAGAGTTTTCATCATTAGTATATAGGAATGCAAGAGATTTCTGTGCATTAATTTTGTATCCTTCAACTTTACCAGATTCATTGATTAGCTCTAGTAGTTTTCTGGTGGCGTCTTTAGGATTCCCTATGTATAGTATCATATCATCTGCGAACAGTGACAGTTTTACTTCTTCTTTTCCAATTTGTATTCCTTTTATTTCTTCTCTGATTGCCATGGCTAGGACTTCCAAAACTATGTTGAATAATAGTGGTGTGAGTGGACATCCTTGTCTTGTTCCTGATCTTAGAGGAAATGCTTGTCCTATATGGCCTTTATTATGTTGAGGTAGGTTCCCTCTATGGCCACTTTCTGGAGAGTTTTCATCATAAATGGGTGTTGAATTTTGTTGAAAGCTTTTTTGTATCTATTGAGATGAACATATGGTTTTTCTTCTTCAATTTGTTAATATGGTGTATCACACTGACTGATTTGCTTATATTGAAGAATCCTTGCATCCCTGGGATAAATCCCACTCGATCATGGTGTATGATCCTTTTAATGTGTTGTTGGATTCTGTTTGCTAGTATTTTGTTGAGGATTTTTGCATCTGTATTCATCAGTGATATTGGTCTGTAATTTTCTTTTTTTGTAGTATCTTTGTCTGGTTTTGGTATCAGGGTGATGGTGGCCTCATAGAATGAGTTTGGGAGTGTTCCTTCTTCTGCCGTTTTTTGGAAGAGCTTGAGAAGGATAGGTGTTAGCTCTTCTCTAAATGTTTGATAGAATTCACCTGTGAAGCCATCTGGTCCTGGACTTTTGTTTGTTGCAGGATTTTTAATCACAGTTTCAATTTCATTACTTGTGATTGGTCTGTTCATATTTTCTGTTTCTTCCTGGTTCAATTTATTGTTTACCTTTCTAAGAATTTGTCCATTTCTTCCAGGTTGTCCATTTTATTGGCATAGAGTTGCTTGTAGTAGTCTCTTAGGATGCTTTGTATTTCTGCAGTGTCTGTTGTAACTTCTCCTTTTTCATTTCTAAGTTTATTGATTTGAGTCCTCTCCCTCTTTTTCTTGATGAGTCTGGCTAATGGTTTATCCATTTTGTTTATCTTCTCAAAGAACCAGCTTTTACTTTTACTGACCTTTGCTCTTATTTTCTTTGTCTATTTCATTTATTTATTTGATGTTTATGATTTCTTTCCTTCTACCAAATTTGAGTTTTGTTTGTTCTTCTTTCTCTAGTTCCTTTAGGTGTAAGGTTAAATTGTTTATTTGAGATTTTTCTTGTTTCTTGAGGTAGGTTTGCATTGCTATAAACTTCCTCCTAGAACTGCTTTTGCTGCATCCCATAGGGTTTGGATCGTCGTGTTTACATTGTCATTTGTCTCTAGGTATTTTTTGATTTCCTCTTTGATTTCGTCAGTGATCTCTTGGTTATTTAGTAACATATTGTTTAGCCTCCATGTGTTTGTGTTTTTTATGTGTTTTTCCCTGTAACTGATTTCTAATCTCATAACGTTGTGGGCAGAAAGGATGCTTGATATAATATCAATTTTCTTATATTTACTGAGGCTTGATTTGTGACCCAAGATGTGATCTATCCTGGAGAATGTTCTGTGTGCACTTGAGAAGAAGGTGTAATTTGCTGTTTTCGGTTGGAATGTACTATAAATATCAATTAAATTTATCTGGTCTATTGTGTCATTTAAAGTTTGTGTTTCCATATTAATTATCTGTTTGGATGATCTGTCCATTGGTGTAAATGAGGTGTTAATGTTCCCCACTATTATTGTGTTATTGTCAGTTTCCTCTTTTATAGCTGTTAGCATTAGCCTTATGTATTGAGGTGCTCCTATGTTGGATGCATATACATTTATAATTGTTACATCTTCTTCTTGGATTGATCACTTGATCATTATGTATGTCCTTCCTTGTCTCTTGTAATATTCTTTATTTTAAAATCTATTTTATCTGATATGAATATTACTACTCCAGCTTACTTTTGATTTCCATTTGCATGGAATATCTTTTTCCATCCTCTCACTTTCAGTCTGTATGTGTCCCGAGGTCCAAAGTGGGTCACTTGTAGACAGCGTATATAAGGGTCTTGTTTTTGTATCCATTTAGCAAGCCTGTGTCTTTTGGTTGGAGCATTTAATCCATTTACATTTAAGGTAATTATCAATATATTTATTCCTATTACCATTTTCTTAATTGTTTTGGGTTTGCTTTTGTAGGTCCTTTTCATCTCTTGTGTTTCCCACTTAGAGAAGTTCCTTTAGCATTTGTTGTAGAGCTGGTTTGGTGGTGCTGATTTCTCTTAGGTTTTGCTTGTCTGTAAAGGTTTTGATTTTTCTGTTGAATCTGAATGATATCCTTGCTGGGTAGAGTAATCTTGGTTCATCACTTTAAATATATCATGCCACTCCCTCTGGCTTGTAGAGTTTCTGCTGAGAAATGAGCTGTTAACCTTATGGGTGTTCCCTTTTATGTTATTTGTCATTTTCCCCTTGTTGCTTTTAATAATTTTTCTGTGTTTTTGATTTTTGTCAATTTGATTACTATGTTTCTTGGCATGTTTCTCCTTGGGTTTATCCTGCTTGGGACTCTCTGCACTTCCTGGACTTGGGTGGCTATTTCCTTTCCAAAGTTAGGGAAGTTTTCTACTCTAACCTCTTCAAATATTTCCTCAGGTCCTTTGTCTCTCTCTTCTCTTTCTGGGACTCCTATAATGCGAATGTTTTTTCATTTAATATTGTCCCAGAGGTCTCTTAGGCTGTCTTCATTTCTTTTCATTCTTTTTTCTTTACTCTGTTCTGTGGCAGTGAATTCCACCATTGTGTTTTCCAGGTCACTTATCCGTTCTTCAGCCTCAGTTATTCTGCTACTGATTCCTTCTAGTGTATTTTTCATTGCAGTTATTGTGTTGTTCATCTCTGTTTGTTCTTTAATTCTTCTAGGTGGTTGTTCTTTAATTCTTCTAGGTCTTTGTTAAACGTTTCTTGCATCTTCTCAATCTTTGCCTCCATTCTCTTTCCGAGGTCCTGGATCATCTTCATCATTATCCTGAATTCTTTTTCTGGAAGGTTTCCTGTCTCCACTTCATTTAGTTGTTTTTCTTTGGTTTTATCTTATTCCTTCATCTGGTACATAGCCCTCTGCCTTTTCATCTTGTCTATCTTTCTGTGAATGTGGTTTGTGTTCCACAGGCTGCAGGATTGTAGTTCTTCTTGCTTATGCTTTCTGCCCTCTGGTGGATGAGGCTATCTAAGAGGCTTGTGGAAGTTTCCTGATAGGAGGGACTTGTGGTGGGTAGAGCTCTGGTGGGCAGAGCTCAGTAGAACTTTATTCTGTTTGTCTGCTGATGGGTGGGGCTGGGTTCCCTCCCTGTTAGTTGTTTGGCCTGAGGCGACCCAACACTGGAGCCTACCTGGCTTTTTAGTGGGGCTAATGGCAGACTCTCTGGGAGGTCTCACACCAAGGAGTACTTCCCAGAACATCTGATGCCAGTGTCCTTTTCCTCACGGTGAGACACAGCACCCCCCGCCTCTGCAGGAGACCCTCCAACACTAGCAGGTAGATCTGGTTCAGTCTCCTGTGGGGTCACTGCTCCTTCCCCTGGGTCCTGATGCATACACGACTTTGTGTGTGCCCTCGAAGTGTGGAGTCTCTTTTTCCCCCAGTCCTGTCAACGTCCTGCAGTCAAATCCCACTAGACTTCAAAGTCTGATTCTCTAGGAATTCCTCCTCCTGTTGCCGGACCCCCAGGTTGGGAAGCCTGACATGGGGCTCAGAACCTTCACTCCAGTGGGTGGACTTCTGTTGTATAAGTGTTCTCCACTTTGTGAGTCACCCACCCAGCAGTTATGGGATTTGATTTTATTGTGATTGTGCCCCTCCTACCGTCTCACTGTGGCTTCTCCTTTGTCTTCGGATATGAGGTATCTTTTTTGGTGCGTTCCAGTGTCTTCCTGTTGATGATTGTTCAGCAGTTAGTTGTGATTCCGGTTCTCTAGCAAGAGGGAGTCTAAACAAGAATAATCTTGAATTCAGGATTCAGTCCTGAATAAATGGGATGGACCCCATGCAAAATTTGGTTTGGGTGTTGGAATTGATGATGCCACACACATATTTAGAGGGTATGAAAAGATATATTATTCAAATAAATAAAGATATTTTATTTTTTCTTCTTGGGTAGACAGCAGGAGGGCAGGCTTCTCAAACAGGCCCAAACATGCCTTGAGAGAGAATAGGGAAAGGAGACTGGCATTTTATTGAGCTTAGGGGCTACATCCTGGATGAGAGTTCCTATAGAGCAGGGGCTTGATTTGAAACTCCTGCCAGTGTCAAAGAAGGGAGCACCTTTGTCTTCTTATCCATTTTCTCAGATGGGGACCAGAGAGGGAAAAGAGAGGGATGAGGCTGACAACCTGTCACTAGTTCAATGTCAAATGATGAATTCAGGCTCTTTATTTAAAAAAAAAAAAAAAAAAAGTCCTGATTCTCAGCATAATATCCCCCGTTAATGATTCTTGCATAAATCACTCTGTATTATAATCAAATAAAAATAGCAATTTTATTTTCCTAGTCACTGTAGCATGTCCTCCACATTTACCAGTCAGCCCTCAATATTTTAATGTGAACAAGAGCCCGCCATCCTGAGTATTCCCTCCTGAACTGGTCATTTTAGAACTGTGTAGTAATCCACAGTTATTTCAAAAGAAAAGTTTAATTAAAACGGACTCTACAGTTTTTTCTATAGGCATCTAAAAATTTACCAGTATTTTAAATTAAGATTTGTGCTCACTGTATTTTGGTAACCTCCATGCCTTCTTATTTGAATTCACATGATTTTCTTCCCTTAGTAGTTGTTTTGGTTTGGGTAAATTATCTTAGATGTCATATGCCTGTAAACATTGTGTAATGGATTTTGAATGATTGGTTGTATAACATTTCTTGGTTGATGAGTTTTTTACGGTTGTTTCATTTGTTTGTTATTTGTGTTTTTTTTAGCACTGCCCAGAATGGACATCTTTTGTTGCTGACTAAAGTCAGCTTTCAGTTTAGTTGCCCTTCCTTTGAAAATAGTTGTAATTTGAGCTTTCCGGTTTTTTCTTTCTGATGATAATATGTCTATATGTGGACATACTGTATTTATCCTTGGCACTAGCAGTTCTCTTGTAATCTACAATGTGATTTTTCTTGCATTTTGGAAACATTTCAGCTACTTTTATTCAAATTTTGCTTTTCCATCTTTCCTTTTTTGTTTCTTTAAAACTTCTATCAAGTATGTGCTAGAATCCTCAGTCTATCTTCTCTCTTAATTGTTCTTTCATCTCTCTCTCCCCTCCCTGTCTCTCTATTTATTATTGCCTGGGTGGGCAGTATTTGGGGTAAATTGATGTTGATAGTACACAAAGATCTGTTCCCTTCTTTAATAATGGGAAGAGTTTTTTTGTTGGTTTGCTTTTTATTTAACTCAACAGAAGAATGTCTTTTGGTTTTATTATTCTCAGACAATGATGCACTGAATATTTCATCTATGCTTCAACTTTCCAAGATAGCAAACAACTCAAATAATAGTTCTTTTTATGCTTCCATATGTTCTGTTTTGTTTTGTTTTGCTTTTGCCCTCCATAATTCATTTGCTTCTTGAGCCTCCATACTTCCATGGTTTAAGTATTTCTTCAAAATATACCCAATGACACATTTTGTTTTGGAAGAGAGAAAAAAATCTAGTTGACCATCACTATTGACCCTGAGTATTATTTTGGACTCTGATTTGGAGGACATAAAAGATCCATGAAATTGTTACAGTTTTATGTTCATATAAATATCAAGTTAAATGACTGATATATTGCCTACTTTCAGGTTTAGATAACTAGAATTTCAAGCTGAGTGCAAAGAATGAATCCAGTTCCAAGTTTAAGCCAGTAGTGATATCTGACACTATAAAAGACATTCTCCATTTTTAGCTACTATTGAAAAAGTTAAACAAAACCCTGGATGTGAATAAACACAAAGAATTCCTCTACATATAATGAGCTCACATCAAGTGCTGTATAGGTATCATGGGAAATACATTCATGTAGACATTTAAACTTCCTCTGTGAGGACAAATGTTAAACTATTGTGATATGAATGACAACTATTTCCATCAATCACTCAGACTCTCGAAGTTTAATACGAAGTCTCTATTCCTAGTCAATTTTTTCAGTTGTTTTCATGCAATTAAGTGTTGTCCCTAAATTTAAACAGTTCTATATTTGTCCCCGACATAAATTTTTGGTATATAGACATGGTTAGCTGATGCTGTGACTTGTCAAATCATTGAGTGCAAGTATTTCTGTCTGTCATCCCCAATTATTTCTGTCTGTCATCCCAGCTATAAATGACAAATATTCACCCAGTTTTGTGGAAGAACCACCAAACTGAGACTACGTATTTCGTCAGGTTTTTTTTTAAGTGAGAAATTCAGTAATATTACAAAATGCAAATGTATTAATTCCTTCGAGCCCCCCCTCTCAAATCTTAAATTTAAGATTTAAGCCCCCATCTTAAATCCAATGTTCATTGCCGATTAGGATGTTAAGCAGTAACTTACTTGACTGTTAAAAAACTAGATCTTTAGTCTTTTCCCTTGAAAGGTATTCTTTTTTAAAACTTGCATTCAAGTTGCACCTGGCTTTGTTTACTCAGTTATTCTTGCTTGTGTTTGCCCAGGCCTGGTAGCACTTTTCAACATGGAAAGATGGCTTTTACAGGGCCAGTTGAAGTCACAGTGGGGGATCCAGCAGCCACAGAGTGCTCTGAAAGCAGGGCTCAGTGACAGGTGAAAATGTGATTCTGAGAGGTGTGATGGAAATTTTGAAGCCATAATGTGTCATCCCCTTCCCACCCCCAAGTGACCACGTGCACCTGCTCTCTCCAGATATTTATGTTTTCTCAGAATAACACTTTTAAAAAAACACACACAATACCATGGACTCTGTCATATTGAATTGAATTTCCAAAGTGGCTAGGGAAAGAATAACAATGGTGATAAATGTGCTGGGAAGAAAGCCAGATGCTTTTTTGAATAGATTCACAGGATTTTCAGTTGGAAGGTGTTAAAGAGGTTCTTTTTTATTTTTTCTCCTCTGGGGAGACCTAATACCTAAGCAGAAAACAGAATCAGACTGCATTGTGCAGATTCACAGGAGCCTTTAGACTTTGACCTCTCCTAAGCTTAGGCTGATGAAGAATTCTATTTTACCCTGGGTCTGATAGTTCTTATGCACTCCCATTATTCTCATAAACCCCTCTAATATCAGAGGTGGGAACTGAGGGCTTTCTGTTTCCTTTTTTGCTGGAGAACCCTGTGATGAAGATACAGGTAACTTTCAGGGAGCGGAAAAATCTCCCCCACTCCTCTTAATTCTTTTGGCTGTTGTTGTAATTAAGTGGACACAAGGCAGGTTAACAGGAAGAAAAAAAAGAATAACTCATATGGGAGCTCACAGAAATAAGAGACTGAAATAAATGAACAAAGGAGGCAGCTTTTTATAATGTTTGGGGGGGGAAACATAAATTTGTAAAGAATTGACAAGACAAAGGGGTTTGGGCTGAGGGTAGTAAATTAGAAAGTAAAGTGGTAAAGAAGTAATGAGGTTTGTTTCTACAGCCTTCTCTGGTGATAAGGATGTCCTTTTACCTCCTGATACAAAGAGGGCACCTTTGACATGGGAGATTCATTTCCTGCTTTCAGGGGGACTAAGGAGGGTCAGAGTGTCCTTCTTGTATCAGTTGTTTAAGTAACTTTAATTGAAAATAATCAATATACCAAAGTGACATATTTGGGGGCAGCCTTCCCTGAACCCCATCATAAGGAAAAAACGAAGCAAGTACCTTTCTATAATATTAGTTGTAGTAATTATTATAATGTTAATAATAACCACTTTTTGAGATAAGTATGGCCATGCTTTTTGCTGAGAGATTTTCCCATGCTCTCACTGAATCACCAATAGATGTGACCATCATTGTTCCCATATTTCATTTGAGAAAAATGACTCTCGACCAGGTTAAGTAGTTGCCTAAGGTCATACTGCAAGTTCATGGCCATGACTGTGCTTGAACCCATGGTGCTCTAACTCCAGTAATACCTTATTACTGGCAAGTATTCACTGATACTCTGTCTATGGTGAAGTGAATCTATGTAAAATATGGCCTTCAAAATGTGGATGTCATATCAATAAATTGTGGGTAGGGTATGTTATGGTGTATTAGAATTTTGGGAACCACTGGAGACCTTTGGAATTGGAATTACTGGTCATGAAACATCAAAAAGAAGCAAACGTATACAGCTGTGAGTAAGACTCGGCCTGTTTTGAAGATAACGGTCTGTTTCTCATGAATCTACAAGTATCAAACAGTTAACAATAATTTTGTGATTATTACTGTTAAGTATTAAGAAGAATAGGAACTATTTGCAGTAGGAGATCCCTATCTTGCATGGATATAATTTCTTCCTAGCAGCATCTGCCTCTCATCCTAGAAGCTATAAATATACTTTGTTTTCCCACTTGCTTTGCAGTTAGGAAAAAGGACATGTAACCAGTGCTGGCCAGTTGGAGCTGAGAAGCTTTGGAGGTGCTTCTGGGAAATGTTTTACATCCTCATAAAGATAGACATGGAGGGAAGGACCTCCCCCTGCTCTGGAAGCTGAGGGTCTCCCTGTGATGCCTGGGACTGCTATAGCTGTCTTAGGAACCTGAGGAGAGAAGAGACAGGTGGGGAGAACCTAGGGACCTGATGAGGTGACTGAACACCTGAGTTAATCCTGGGACTCTATCCCCAGATGGATTTTTACGTGAGGAAATGTATTTATTTTTGTTTAAACCATTTAAATTACAGTGTGCTCTTGCTTGCAGCTGTAAAATTCCTAAATGGTAAGGAGGCTTCCCCAAAGAGGAGGCATTAGCATGGGCATATAAAGGATGAGTAGTTCTTGGCTAGCTGAAGAAGGAGTAAGAAGAGTTGCACGCACAAGCAGGACAGAAGTTGGTTGAAGCTGGTTGAAGTGCTGTGTCACGTTTGTAAAATAGAAATTAGAACAGTATGGAATAGAGTTTAAAAAAAAGAAAAAAAAGGGGAAAGCAGTGCATGATGAATTGAGAAGTAAGAAGATACCAGATCATATAAGGATTGTAGGCCATGGCAAGGAGACTGAACATCATCCTAAGAGTGGGAAGTTTATTCTAAGGTTTTGTTCACAAATATTCACGTGCCTGGCACACAGTGAGGTCAAACAAACTGAAATGTCGGAGTTTAGAGCAGAGAAAGGTTTATTGCAGGGCCTAGCAAGGAGAATGGGTGGCTTATGCTAAAAAAAAAAAAAAACCCCAAACTCCCCAATGGTTTGGGAGAAGTTTTTATAGGCAAAATTTGGGGTGAGGGCTGCAGGGTGTGTGACTTTCTCCTGATTGGTTGGTGGTGAGGTAACAGGGTGGTGTTCCAGGAATCTTGTGCTCAGCCTGAAGTTGCCATCTTCCATCTGGATGGGGGTCTTGGTTCTTGCAGGAGAACTCAAAGATACTGTTCTGTATATCCCTTGAAGTGGAACCAGGATCTTGCCTTAATAGCTGCACTATTGTTTCTTCTTTACTCTTCTTGGTTTCTGTATTCCCTTACTTCCCTAGTTAGCAACTGTTTGAATCTGCTCTTTGGTATTCAGGAAGGACTAGGAGTCTGAAGCCTTTATCCTGCAAATAAGAAAGGGGGACATGGAAAGGCTTCTGTGCCCAGGAGGACTCGAGAGAGTCCTGCTTAGTTTAAATTTTAAGAACAATAGAGATCTGCTAAGGACAAGGGCTTTGAGTACGCAGAAGCACTGGTGGAAGTGGAAGAAAGCACAGAAGACTAGAGAACAGAAGACAAAGAGGAGAGGGATTTGTAATGTGGCTGTTCAGTTGGGAGGGAGATCACACAGGAGTTGGCAGATCATGTCAAGAGTAACAGCTGTTATGTTCACATGGATGTGGGCATGGGGTCTGCAACTCTGTCCGTGAGCTTTCTCTTCCTCCCTGACCTCAGCCCCACCTGTACAGACGTATGACCACGTGGATCTTTAGAACACTAAAGTAGTCATCATCTTTTCTGCCCCTCTCCAAAACCTTTCTTTGTTTTAGAAAATGTGGAAACAAAACTGAGACTGTGGCCGATACCTGCCCAGAGTCTCATGTGAATTAGGGACATATTTGGGCCTGGAGCCCTGGTCTATTTTTTTTTATATAAATTTATTTTTATTTATTTTATTTTATTTTTGGGTGCATTGGGTCTTCGTTGCTGTGCACGGGCTTTCTCTAGTTGCAGCGAGTGGGGGCTACTCTTCGTTGTAGTGGGCGGGCTTCTCATTGCAGTGGCTTCTCTGGTTGCGGAGCACAGGCTCTAGGCACATGGGCTTCAACAGTTGTGGCTGCAGGCTCAGTAGTTGTGGCGCACACGCTTAGTTGCTCCGTGGCATGTGGGATCTTCCCAGACCAGGACTTGAACCCATGTCCTCTGCATTAGCAGGCAGATTCTTAACCACTGCACCACCAGGGAAGCCCCGGAGCCCTGGTCTTGTGACTCCCAGTCAAGCAATCTTTCCAAATGGCCATCTTTCCCAGAAATCATCCCCAGAATGTGGGTAAGACTTGATTAGGATCATGCAGAGTTTGTTATTTATTTATTTATTTTATTTCCTTTCTTTCTTTCTTTTCTTTTCTTTTTATTTTATCTATATGGGAAAATGGATGTTAGCTGAATCTATTGTGATAATGATTTTACAATATATTTATTGAATAAATCAGACCATCATGATATATGCCATAAACTTATATAGTGATACATATCAGTTATTTCTCAATAAAACTGGTCAGAGGAGGGAGAAAATCAACTATAAAATAGCTTCACTTAGGAAACAATTGTTCAGAAGTTATTTCTTCCTGGAAGTTTTCTGAATGTTGTCTTTAATGGAAAAATAGGCAAAAGTTCAACACTGTGACTGAAAGCCTTCTTTCAGAATCCTCCTTTATTTATGATTAATATTAGACTTATCTTATGAGTTCTTCCTGAGTATGATAGTAGGTAGATAAGGATTTTTTAAACTTATTTTTTTATACAGCAGCTTCTTACTAGTTATCTATTTTATACATATTAGCGTATACAGAGTGTTTTATTTATAAATCTGTGGCATTACTGTATTAATAGTTTGTCTACTAAAACTCATGGCATCGAATTCTTTGCCCCCACCCCAATGGACTAGCTGATGATCAGAGGACAAAATACAGAACGTGAGCTAAGAAATATGAAAGTGATGGGGCAAGGATGCTGGGAAAGGTCAGAAGCTGACAACTTTCACCATCCAAGGACTAGGAAGGTAGGGGTGATGAGCTGGCTGGGTGGTAACCGAGACCATGTATCCCTGAAGGGGCAGCTGATACTCGTCCTCAGCCAGGCGTTGCCCTATAGGAATGTAGGTCCTGGGTTGCCTGATCTTCCCATTTTTAAAGAGAACCTGGAAATTTGGATTTGCATGTGAAACGATAGTTAACATTTAAAAATGTTTGCTTAAATTGGTATTTAATGTTTGCATAAATTGTTGTAAAACACTTTATAGGCAGCAGTGAAAACAAAAACTATCTCAAGTAATTTCCCCTCCTGGGGAGGAGTGATTTTCAGGGTGGTTTTTTTTTTCTAATTTTTTTTGAGGAGAAAAATGTTTGTTTATTGGTCGTATGTAAAATATTACTAATATCATGTGAGTTATTAAACCTACATAGAGCCCAAAGAAAATTAGATGAAATTCACTATATTAGTTTCCCGTGGCTGCTGTAACAGTTATAAGAGTGACTTAAAACAAATATATTTTCCCACAGTTATGGAGTTCAGAATTCCAAAATCAATTTCAATGGGCTGGAACTGAGGTGTCAGCCATATTCCCTCCAGAGGCTCTTGGGGAGAATGCACTCCTTGTCTCTTCCAACTTTTGGTGGCTGCCAGCATTCTTTGGCTTGTGGCAACATCTCTCCAGTTTTCAAAGCTAACATGTTCAATCTCTCTCTGCTTCATCTTTATCTTGCCTTCTCCTCTGTGTCTGACGTGTCTCCCTCTGCATCCCTGTTACAAATATACACATGATTAAATTCAGGGTCCACCCTGATAATGCAGGATAAGTTCCTTATCTTAAAATCCTTAATTTAGTCACATTTGCAAAGAAGCTCCTTACATGTAAGGTAATGTTCATAGGCTCTCTGAATTAGGACATGAATGTCTTTTTTTGGAGGGGGGATTTTTCACCCTCTCACATAGGCATTTTAACGTTTTGCTTAAGAATGCTGTATACCTTAATTATCTAATATCTCAACTTACGACATGTACACTTAGGGTGATATTTGATGTTAGTTATTGGTTACGGTTATTGGTTACATATTTAGTTATGAGTATAAATCCTTTATTTCAAAAAATCCTTAACGATTTCAGTATATTTTACTGATTTCTTAGCAGAATTGACTGGATCTTCATTACTTCTACATCATCCTGTGGCAGATAAAGCAGCTCAATAGAAGTGGCTGTTCTGCCATTTTCTTGGTGTGCGCTCATACTTGCATCATTCTTACTATCTTCATCTGTGTTTTCTTAATGCCACTTGTTAATTCTTTAAAGTTTGCTTTAGCTATAGCTAAATTAATCTGTAAATCTGTTTAACCTGGCACAGTTGAAGTATGATATTTTGCAATACGCAGAGAGCAATAAATGAGTCAGTTCATCCTTGTAAACTCCCGTCACAGAACCCCCGCCTTTGCTCAGGTTGCCCTGATGCCACGTGTGACTTGCAACTGCTGACATAAAGGACAGAATGACTGCGCTAGTGTCCATCCAAGTCCTGACTGTCAGAAAAACTCAGTTTCTTAATTTAGATTAATGATGTATCTAGGTCTTATGTTGGCTTCCCTAGAAGCAGAGCCAAAGATGGGAATTCTTGGCAAGCAATTTACTGAAGGGGTGCTCTGAAATACACCCGTAAGGGAGTGAAGGAAACAGGATTATGAACAGGGAAGGTTGGCAGGGACCTAATTTCAGGAGAAGTCTAGCCTCAGCCTGATCTCACTGGAGCTCTGGAGTATAAACTGTACCACAGTGGTTGTATAACCCAAAGGTAAGGGAGTCTGGAGTGTTCAACCCAACATCAGTGTTTGATTGTGACAGCCTCCTCCAGGAAGGGTACAGCCTCCAAGGCATGCTGTTGGCAAGACGGTTCCTGTAAGTCAAGGGTGATCCTCTGGATGGTAGTGCGGGTAGGGGCCAATAGCAGCCATCTGTAGCAGCTGGAGGACGGGCACGCCAGCTAGATTAAGGGAAATCTGGGTGGGATACCATCAGCAGCTATTACATAATATGAATAGAAATTGGGTGTGTCAATCCAGTAGCCCACTTTGAAGGCCACTGGACTACAGAAGGAATTCTCAACCTTGGCACTATTGATATTTTTGGCCAGGTTATTCTCTGTTGTTGAGAGCTATGCATTGTATAATGTTTAGCAGAGTCCCTAGCTTTTACCCACTCGATGGCCGCTAGTAACCATATCCCACCCTCACACTGCTGTGATAATAAAAATGGCTTCAGTGTGGGGGAAATTAATGTGTCTTCCACAGGCCTTTCCACATCAATATGGAAAGGAAGTTGACTATTGAATTAGTACAACTCTACATGTATATAGATAGCCCATAAGAGACAACAAAGTTAAAAAAAAAAAAGTCACATCATTTATATAGCAACACAAATAGAAAGTTCTCATGGGAATTAAAGTAGCTGCTTAGTTCATTGTCCTCCTCTGAAAGAATAATGAAATGTCTTATATCCCCAAAAGGCATTTAGATTCTCCCTGAATGACAGTTACATCCTGACATGGGCTTTTATGTTAACTCTGTTAATAAATTTTTACATTTCAAGGGGTAATGGGCCTGTGGCTTTGGAGACATCTCTGCACTGTAGATGGAGCTTTTCTACTCCCTGGAGAGATTTGTCTACAATCTGAGTATTAAAGAAATGTCTCAGTCCCACTATGTCTTCTGGGAGACTCTTTAAAGAGAAGAGGGGGCAGCTGATTCCTTTCCCTTTATAAGCAGAGAAAACTTAGTAAAAAAAAAAAAAAAAATGTAAGATTGCCAAATGTCCCTTGGGGAACAAGATGAACCCAGTTGAGAACCATTAGCCTAGAGCAAAGGGTGACCAGATTAGCAGTCAGGTGGCAACATGAAGTCAAACAAGAACTTGGAGAAAGCCATGGGAAAAAAAACCATCTTTGCTCATAACATTTTTGTCTTGGATTGGTTAAAACAGGGAGGCAATCAGACTAAGGAGGCTCTACTGCCATTGAGGACTATGTAAGCAGTAAATAAGCCTGTAAATGGATCAAGGTTATAAAATAGAAACCTATGGACCACGGATCACAAACAGCCAAGTAGGCTTTAGGCTACAGCACATAGACAATTTCCTTATCTTGCTTCCTCCTCTACTCTGTAAAAGTCTCTTCTTGAGCTCCTGTTGGTGGAGCACTCGTAACCACTTCTGGTTTGGTGTTGCCTGATTTGAGTCGATTTTTGCTAAAATAAACTCTTAAGTTTTTGTTTTGTTTTTTGTTTTGTTTTTTAAATGTATGCTTCAGTTTATCTTTTAACTGTTCAAAACTGTTCTTTTGATTTTGGGCTCATTTGGTTACTATTAAATCCTTGTATTATTATAACATTACTACTACAGAGGCCCAGTATTAGAATAGGAGTGAATTTCAATATAGGAGAGTTTTGTACATCTTTTCCCTCATCCTCTTTTTCTGGCTTGGAACCAGGCAATGGAGCTTATTTCCTCTGGTCAGGAATAGACTGAATGGCTTATCTTTTACTAATTGTCTTTCATTGTTCTCTTTGTTTCCTTAGGAAATTGCTTTTGAATACTTGGCTAACCTTTTTTTTTTGTTCCCTTTATTCGTGCCTTCTTACGGCTGCCTGATAGAAATCTCATTTCCTTCATCAGTTATATTTTTAAGACCTAGCTTCCTTTATCTGCTGTATAATATATTCATAACTTGGGTTCTTTAAAACACAGTGCCAGATTTAAATATGGCAAGAAACTGGGACGTCTAGAGTGGCTGGCAGTGTCCCCCACCCTCAAGTCTGAATTAAAGATGGTATAAGTTATGGGATATCACAAATAGCCCAGAAAGCAAAAACGATACCTGTTATTCTGATCATTATAGGTCATTGATTGTGATGATGGTGGGAGGAAACTGAAGTTGGGAGGAAATTTAAAAAGACTTAGTCATGTTGGGCAGTGAATGGTGCATGTATTCCTCATGGAGGCCCCTTGCTTTGAAGAAGGCTTGGGGACTGGATGTTTTCTTCTCTTTGTGCCAATAAAGTCTCCTGAGATAGAGTATGGTCTCTGCCTTCATTTGTATCTTATAACATGAAGATGTCATAACCTTAGAAGAGAGGCTCTTGGTACAGGCACTTCATACAGACTCATGAAATAGTTGAGTATCTAAATGGCATCTATACATGCACAGCTGTTAGAATCCTGGGTTGGAGAGGAAGAAAACTTTACCCTTCTAGGTTCTTCTGGCTGGTCGAAGAATTAAATTGACATGAGACAGACGAACAAGAGAAAATCAAATTTAACTTCATATGTACAGGAACCCTACTTACATGAGAGGTTCAAGGACCCCCCAGACTTGAAAAGTTCAGCTACAGAAAGGTAAGATGAAGTATATACAGTTGACCCTTGTAAAATGTGGGAGTTGGGGCACCAACCCCCAAACAGTTGAGAATTGGTGTGTCACTTTACAGTTGGCCCTCTGTATTCATGGTTCCACATTCATGGATTCAAACAACTGTGGGTCAGGCCATACTGTAGTATGTGTTTACTGAAAAAATGCCTGTATAAGTGGACCCACACAGTTCAAACCTGTGTTGCTCAAGAGTCAACTATATACCATGCTAAGCTAAGGAATGAGATTGGGCCCTGGGGCTTCCAAGGACAAGAGGGTTATTCACAGCAGAAGGAGAGCAGATGTTTGGTAATGAGAGGTTTGCCCTGCCATATAGATGGGGCCACTTAGATAAATTTTACCTCTATTTCTGGAGAAGATCCCCAACTTAAATTCTTCTGGGTAGTTAAGGGAGGGGCCATTGTTTGTTTTGAGCCCACAGTGTGTCCCTTGCCTTTAGCTCAAAATACTCCATGTGCCAAAGTAGTGCAACTTGGGGAGATCTGTTCTGAATACCTACACTGGGGTTTGTGTCTGGAGAGTCTGTTCCATGTCTCTCTCTATTTCAGAACAAGTAGAAAAATGTCAGGTTCTAGCTTGAACAGTAATAACTGAGGTGTGTGTGGAACAGAGGTAACAACTAGTCAGGATACAAGTGACTAAGTGTGAGCTGGGTAGGCTTCCTGTTTTACCCAGAGGGGATGTTTGCAGCTTTATTTTATGCTTATTCCCTCTTCCTAGTTAATACTTTGTGTCAGTGGAAAAGTAGGCATTACCTGTAGTGCACCCTTATGCATTATGTTCTGATTCTATGGGAACTATTTAAAAATTCTGTGAACTGCAGATACCTTTGTAGGCATGTGAATTCTGTCTGGTCTGGAAGAGGTTCACTTGGCTTCCTTTCCTGTTCCTTCTATGTGAGGGACAAACAAAAATTAGTTGTATCGGGACTTCCCTGGTGGTGCAGTGTTTAGGAATCTGCCTGCCAGTGCAGGGGATATGGGTTCCATCCCTGGTCCAAGAAGATTCCACATGCCACGGAGCAACTAAGCCCACACACCACAACTACGGAGCCTGCACTCTAGGGCCTGTGAACCACAGCTACTGAAGCCTGCATGCCTAGAGCCTAAGCTCTGCAACAAGAGAAGCCACTGCACTGAGAAGCCCACGTACCACAACAAAGAGTAGCCCCCACTCACTGCAACTAGAGAAAGCCCACACACAGCAAGAAAGACCCAACACAACCAAAAATAAAATAAATAAAAATAAATAAATTTATTTATTAATAAAGCCTCAGTAAATTTAATAAAATTGATATCATACCAAGCATCTTTCCTGACCACAATGCTATGAGATTAGAAATCAGTTACAGGGAAAAAAATGTAAAAACCACAAACACATGGAGGCTAAACAATATGTTACTAAATAACCAAGAGATCACTGAAGAAATAAAAGAGGAAATCAGAAAATACCTAGAGACAAATGACAATGAAAACAGGACAATCCAAAACCTATGGGATGCAGCAAAAGCAGTTCTAAGCGGGAAGTTTATAGCTATACAATCCTACCTCAAGAAACTAGAAAAATATCAAATAAACAATGTAACCTTACACCTAAAGGAACTAGAGAAAGAAGAACAAACTAAACCCAAAGTTAGCAGAAGGAAAGAAATCATAAAGATAAGAGCAGAAATAAATGAAGTAGAAACAAAGAAAACAATAACAAAGGTCAATAAAACTAAAAGCTGGTTCTTTGAGAAGATAAACGAAATTGATAAATCATTACCCAGACTCATCAAGAAAAAGAGGGAGAGGACTCAAATCAATAAAATTAGAAATGAAAAAGAAGGTACAACAGCCACCACAGAAATACAAAGCACCTTAGGAGACTACTACAAGCAACTCTATGCCAATAAAATGGACAACCTGGAAGAAATGGACAAATTCTTAGAAAGGTATAACCTTTCAAGACTAAACCAGGAAGGAATAGAAAATATGCACAGACCAATCACAAGTAATGAAATTGAAACTGATTAAAAATCTTGCAACAAACAAAAAGGTAGGACCATATGGCTTCACAGGTGAATTCTATCAAACATTTAGAGAAGTGCTAACACCCACCCTTCTCAAGCTCTTCCAAAGAATTGCAGAGGAAGGAACACTCCGAAACTAATTCTATGAGTCCACCCTCACCCTGATACCAAAACCAGACAAAGATACCACAAAAAAAGAAAATTACAGACTGATGAATCACTGATGAATATCACTGATGAATATAGATGCAAAAATCTTCAGCAAAATACTACTGAAGAGAATCCAACAACACATTAATCCAACAACCATGATCAAGTGGGATTTATTCCAGGGATGCAAGGATTCTTCAATATACACAAATCAGTCAATGTGATACACCATATTAACAAATTGAAGAAGAAAAACCATATGATCATCTCAATAGATGCAGAAAAAGCTTTTGACAAAATTCAACACCCATTTATGATAAAAACTCTCCAGAAAGTGGGCATAGAGGGAACCTACCTCAAAATAATAAAGGCCATATACAACAAACCCATAGCAAACATCATTCTCAGTGGTGAAAAACTGAAAGCATTTCCTCTTAGATCATGAATGAGACAAGGATGTCCATTCTCGCCACTGTTATTCAACATAGTTTTGGAAGTCCTAGCCACAGCAATCAGAGAAGAAAAAGAAATAAAAGGAATCCAAATTGGAAAAGAAGAAGTAAAGATGTCACTGTTTGCAGATGACATGATACCATACATAGAGAATCCTAAAGATGCCACCAGAAAACTACTAGAACTAATCAATGAATTTGGTAAAGTTGCAGGATACAAAATTAATGCACAGAAATCTCTTGCATTCCTAAACACTAATGATGAAAAATCTGAAAAAGAAATTAAGGAAACACTCCCATTTACCAGTGCACCAAACAGAATAAAATACCTAAGAATAAACCACCTAGAGAGAGCAGAGACCTTTATGCAGAAAACTATAAGACACTGATGAAAGAAATCAAAGATGACAAAAGCAGATGGAGAGATATACCATGTTCTTGGATTGGAAGAATCAATATTGTGAAAATGACTCTACTACCCAAAGCAATCTACAGATTCAGTGCAATCCCTATCAAATTACCAATGGCATTTTTTACGGAACTAGAACAAAAAATTTTTAAATTTGTATGCAGACACAAAAGAGACCCCTAATATCCAAAGCAGTTTTGAGGGAAAAAAAGAGAGCTGGAGAAATCAGACTCCCTGACCTCAGACTATACTACCAAGTTACAGTAATCAAGAGAATATGGTACTGGCACAAAAACAGAAATACAGATCAATGGAACAAGAAAAAAAGCCCAGCAATAAACCCACACACCTGTGGTCAACTAACCTCTGACAAAGGAATCAAGGATATACAATGGAGAAAAGACAGTCTCTTCAATAAGTGGTGCTTGGAAAACTGGACAGCTACATGTAAAAGAATGAAATTAGAACACTCCCTAACACCATACACAAAAATAAACTCAAAATGGATTAGAGACCTAAATGTAAGACTGGACACTATAAAACTCTTAGAGGAAAACATAGGCAGAACACTCTTTGACATAAATCACAGCAAGATATGTTTTGTTCCACCTCCTAGTGTAATGAAATAAAAACAAAAATAAACAAATGGGACCTAATGAAACTTCAAAGCTTTTGCACAGCAAAGGAAACCATAAACAAGACCAAAAGACAACCCTCAGAATGGGAGAAAATATTTGCAAATGAATCAACGGACAAAGGATTAATATCTAAAATATATAAACAGTTCATGTAGCTCAATATTAAAAAAACAAACAACCCAATCCAAAAATGGGCAGAAAACCTAAACAGACATTTCTCCAAAGAAGACATACAGATGGCCAAGAAGCACATGAAAAGCTGCTCAACATCACTAATTATTAGAGGAATGCAAATCAAAACTACTATGAGGTGTCACCTCACACCAGTTAGAATGGGCATCATCAGAAAATCTACAAACAACAAATGATGGAGAGGGTGTGGAGAAAAGGGAACCCTCTTGCACTGTTGGTGGGAATGTAAATTGATACAGCCACTATGGAAAACAGTATGGAGGTTCCTTAAAAAAGTAAAAATAGAACTATCATATGACCCAGCCAGCCCACTACTGGGCATATACTTAGAGAAAACCATAATTCAAAAAGACACATGCACCCTAATGTTCATTGCAGCACTATTTACAATAGCCAGGTCATGGAAGCAACCTAAATGCCCATCCAGACAAATGGGTAAAGAAGATTTGGTACATATATACAATGGAATATTACTCAGCCATGAAAAGGAATGAAATTGGTTCATTTGTAGAGATGTGGATGCATTTAGAGACTGTCATACAGAGTGAAGTAAGTCAAAAAGAGAAAAACAAATATCATATATTAACGCATATATGTGGAACCTAGCAAAATGGTACAGATGAACCAGTTTTCAGGGCAGAAATAGAGACACTCGTGTAGCGAACAAATGTATGGACACCGGGGTGGGGAATGTGGTGGGGCGGGGGTGGTGGTGTGATGAATTGGGAGATTGGGATTGACATGTATACACTGATATGTATAGAATGGATGACTAATAAGAACCTGCTGTATAAAAAAATAAAATAAAATTCAAAAATAAATTAGTTGTACTTCCATTTTGTACTTTATTTCAAGATTTCTTTATAGAAAGGTATGCATCTGTGACTTTTGCTTTGCACAGTTTACAACATCTGCTGGTTCCCGCATGAGTTGAATAAAATCTTTAATCCATGTTAATTTTTATACCTCTATGAGAATCATGATTTTTACCTTTCCCTAATTGTTTTTTTTAACAGTAGATTTACCCCCTTTGTCTCTGGAGTGCTGGGAACTTATGTTGTAAAGTTCATCAAAACCAGGTTGATGCTTGCACCTGGACATCAGTCATATTGATGGGATCAGAAATTAGTTTTTGTTATCCCAACACCCCACACTATATTTAGATATGGTCAGTTGCCTCTGTCTTACTGAAAATGTTCCTTTTTGCTCAATCTACTTGGATAGGCACCGTTTCTTTCTTATACTTAGAAATAATGAAATGACCAATTTTCTATAAATAAATCATTAATATTGTCCCGCTGTTTTGATAGTCCAAAGGACTTAAGTGTTTAAAATAGTTGCTGGGAGATGTAAGTTTCATGATGTAATAGTTTGTTCCCTGGGATTACTTACTTGAATTGTTCTCATTTTATAGCATGGGTGAAACCACCAGCTATAGTATAATAAATTCAACAGCCTAGATGTTTGGCATAAAGGGAAGCCATAGGTAGCAATATCAAAATAAGCAATTTAAAGCTAATGTTCTCCTGATTGACAAAGCTATTGTTCCTGAGAATATGACAGGATCAGTTAAATCTATGAAAATCAATCATCATTCTAGCCTCTTGCTTTGCATCTGCAGAGCTCTCCTTCACTGGAGAAGCACACCTAAAGGAATAGATCTTCTTGGCAGGACCATTAATCTTTCTTTATGAGATATGAACATATTAGAGTTGATTCTCATGTGAAATTACTGATGGTGTTAGACTGAAAGATAAAATAAATGAATTCAGTTCAAACTAACAAGATGTGAAATCAGATGCGGGAGATCAATGGATACATACCTTAAACTTTTTTTTTTTTTTTTTTTTTTTTTTTTTTTGCGGTATGCGGGCCTCTCACTGCTGTGGCCTCTCCTGTTGCGGAGCACAGGCTCCGGACGTGCAGGCTCAGCGGCCATGGCTCACGGGCCCAGCCGCTCCGGGACATGTGGGGTCTTCCCGGACCGGGGCATGAACCCGTTTCCCCTGCATCAGCAGGCGGACTCTCAACCACTGCACCACCAGGGAAGCCCTAAACCTTATTTTTAATACATAAAGATCACAAACACCTGGGAGATGTCTTGTGTTCAGGTAGAAAGTAAAAGTGCAATATGTTTAGAAGTATCTGGAGGCTTGATTGCATTTATTTTTGGAAGGGTGAGGTGCTAGTAATACAAACACTGGTATATTCCCGGGGTTTCAAAGCAAAGCTCAAGGTGGTTTCACTTAGGAAACATGTCCCGTTTCTTGAGATATTCTTGCCTTGATAATAAATAGTAATCTGGAGAGAATCTTGTACTGAAATGTGAGCGCCTTTGTAAATATATATATATATATATATATATATATATTTTTTTTTTTTTTTTTTTTTTTGTTTAGTATTTGGTTTGGATTCTATACCTGGGCTGAAAGTAAAATTTTTATCCTGTTGGGTCAGAACATAAGTAGCAACTTGAATAGTGCTGTTATTTTTAGCACTCTCTTCCCTTCCAGCTCTTAAATTCTAAAATTACTGTTTAAAAACTGTTTATTATTATGGATATTTTACTGTCAGTTTGCGTAATGGGTGGATCCTTGCATCAGGGTCCAAGGATGCACTTGAGAGGCTATTTGTCCATCCTGTGAGCCTGGGAAGGTCTGAATAAAGACAAATACGACCATAGTTCCTGCTAATTTCACTTCCCTAATGAGGAGGGTTGACAGTGAACAGGCAAGAATAGTCCTGGTAAACTAAGCCTCCATCTTATTCATTACTTTGATGGATTTATCGAGCACCTTATCTGACAAATACTAATGAACAAAAAACTGGGGATTCATTGGTGAATGTTCAGAGTCAGATCTTATTTTCATAGTTTAAGGTTAACAGGCAAGTCTGAGATTAAAGGAATAGCTTACAAATAAATCCCTAAGTATTAAATCACTAAATTTTTATCTCTCTTCACATCAGTACCAGGCAGGCATTGAAAAATCTCTTCCTACTAATGTTTCAAAGTCCTTCGTAGAAAGTTATTTTCCCCATATTTTCAATTGAGTAAGCCTGATATTAGTGGGCATGATTTTTGTAATGTTCCCCCCCCCATTGTTCTTTGCTGATAGAACCACCAGCAATTAACAGGATAAAGGGACAATCGTTAGGCAAGGGGAGGTAGAATAACAAACAGGACTTGGGGAGGAACTAATATTCAGGGGAAAATTGCTTAAAGAGAAAAATAATCTGCAAAGCTGTTCTTGACTTTACTACTTATTGTAAAGAAATGGGGAACTGAGCTCTCTTAATGCTGTCATCATGCATGATAGAAAAATCAATAATGGTTATATCAGTACCTTAAAGTATTACCAATAAAAGAAAGAGGACCATTTCTATTAAAAGGAATTACAGCCACCTTTAGGATAGTCTTAGAAATTCAAGTGAATAAGTATTATTTTGTTCTCTGCTATACTTTGAGTTCTCTAGCAGTAACATGAGCTTTGTTTCCAAAAAGAAACATGAGATGAACCTGATTCTTTGTGCGCTACTGCTCCCCCGCCCCTTTTTTTTTGGCTGACCAATCAACTTGATGGCTCAGTGAAATGGAAGTTTCCTGAATTGGGGACACTGGTCTTCATCCTTTTGAAAAGACCATTGGCAAGATAATGTTAAGTGCTCTTATACAGGTGTAATTCTGGAATAATTTTTTGCCTTGAAAGCCATCATATAAATCAGTCTTAATACCCCCATTAAAATAAATGAATATGTGCTAATGATACCAACTCATGGGTCTTTCCTGAATGGCAGCTGGGGCTGGGGATACAGAGCTATTCTGTGTCCAGTGGAATGTGTCCATGGAGACTGGATTGCTCACTTTCATGGACAAGCTAATCAAACACAGTTCAGACAGAAATCCAAATCAATCTCTTAATCAGTGACTCACTCCAGCAGTTTCCAGCCCCTGCAATCAACCTGGTAATTGCTTCACCTGGCACTGCCTTGTTGGCGCCGGAAAGTCAAGGTCTGCTGTGCTTTACAAAGCTTGAATTTCAGAGAAAACTGTTTTGCATCGTTGACAAGAAATTTAACCCTCAGCATAGGTTTCTATGATTTTTTTTTTCCTGTTTGGGTTCAGCCTTAGGAAATAGACATTACCTCAGTTTTCCAGAGGGGGAAGTGATGGTTAGCAGAAGTTATTTTATGCAAGTCACATGGCCATTATACATCACAACCAGAATTCAAGCCAATTCTGTGTAATTCTAACGTCTGTGTTCATCACTCAGAGAATGAAGCTGAGATGGATGGGCTTGTTGAGTGACTTCATAATCTTTGACTGGAAGAAAATTTCAAAATGTGAAATGTATGCCTCAGCAGCTATTTATAATTGCTTGTTTCTAAACCTTGTTTATATAGATTGGTAATGGAAACTACTTGTTATGAAACTGTCCTAGCATATTAACCCTGACAGGATTTCCACTTTCTTGTGGTTATTTTTCTGTGCTTCCTTCTCTCTTCTCTGATGCCTCTGTATTTTTTCCCACCCTCCCAGCATCTACCCTGTGGTCAGTGTTCATTTTTTGGTTAAGTTTTAAAAACTTTGCTTTTCTCCTCCTGGCCTGGCAGGATAGTGGGCTTCCTTCTAAATAAGAGCAAGTTAAATGACATTTGCATTTGTTTGCACATTTTACTCTTCCCTTTTTCTGAGGGAATTTAATCATCTAGTGAACATCAAGCTCTATCAAGGTTGTGAAATCTGATGGATATTTGGAGACCTGATGTTTGAAGGGAAAAACCTTAAACAGAAGAGCATACAGTAGACACTTCTTACAAAGAAACTAACAGACACCCGTTTAATACCTTCCATGTGTGGGGCTTTGTGGCGGGTGGGCTTAAGCTGCAGAAGGTGATGAATCTTTGTCTCTCTAGATAAAGTTTAATCCTCTTGTGTGTGTCCCCGTAGCTGCCTGTGCTTTCTCCTTCATGACATTTCTCACAGTTGCAAATACTCACTGGATTATCTTCTCATAATAGACTATAATTCTGTGAAGGTGAGCACCAGTCTGTTAGCTGCTGTGCCTTGAGCACAGTGCCAGGTACAGAACTGCACTTAATACTATATTTTAATAAGTTGAATTCATCGCCATCATAGTAGATTCAGTTATCACTTGAACACTTATTTTGTGCAAGCTATGGTGCTCAGCACTGTGGGTTAGGAAGAAGCAGAACAAATCCCTCTCTTTATTGAACTCACGATTTAGGGGGAAGGAAATCAAGAAGATGCATGATATTTATTCCACTATTAAAGTGATAGTAGCAGATACAGGATGTTATGTGTTGTTAGGTAGTAACATCAATGTGGTTACCACGTGTTATGTGATATCAGTCATATGTTCTGCCCCGGGCTGCCGTCATCTCAGTTTTTATAGATGAGGACTGGAACTATTCTAAGGCCACACAATCACTCAGTGGTGGATCTGGGATTTGAACCTAAACTATCTGACTCCAAAGCCAGAACATTTGCTCCCAAAGCACAATGCTTTATGTAACAGTCTCCATACCTCTGTAAGCAGGGACATCTAACACTGATTTGAGGGTTGGACTACAACAAGTCTTCTGGAGGAGGTGATGCCTTGGGGAAATTTTCAAGGAGTTAGGATCCAGCTAAGTGAATTTTAATTACACATTCAAAGTAGAGAGAAAAAAGATACATTTCGGGAAGTGTGGGTAGTGGAGGCTAGATAAAAGGCCAGATCCCAAAAGGAGGTATTAACTAGATGATGGAATTGATTTTATAAGTACAGGAGGAGTTTAAGATGAGGGTTTTATGCAGTCAGATTTACATGTGACCAGAGCAGTGGGGCTGGGGGTAAGTGTTTTAGACAGGATTGGTGGAAACTTTATTCCCTTAGAATCTTGACAAGTCTGTCAACTCAATGCTATGTGCTTCCATAATAAACAAGGCCTCTCTTCTATGGAGACAGACAACATAACGATTAAATGAGACAATTAAGGACTGGGACAGATGCTATCATGGGCAGGAGCAAGATGAAAGCTACATTGAGAAGCTGCTTTTAGCTGGAGAAAGCTGAGAGCTGTCCTCTGAGGAAGTGCTATTTGAGGCGATATCTGAACAATGGGGAAGGAGCCAACCACACTGTCAAGGCACTGAGGCCAGCGAGTGTAAAGGGAAAAGTTATAAAAAAAAAAAGCAAAAAAACAAAAAACTGAAAGGCCCCCAAAGGTGTGGTGTGAAGGAGTTTGGCTAGAGATTGGTGTGAAATCATAGAGAGCCATGTAAGCCATGGCAAGAAGGTGAGAATCTGAACAATTTACAAAGCTTAGTAACTGCGTCTGATTTATTTTTTAAAATGATCACTTTGTATGCTTGAAGAAAGAAGATTTTTTTTTTTAGTTATAGTGACAGTGGTTCAAACACATCAGGGTTAATTACATAGAAAAAAATGTAGAGAACACAGTCTGAGACTGACACGGGAACTTGATGAAATCATCAGGGACCGAGGCCCCTGTCTTTTTGCTCTGCTATCTTTAGCCCTGGATTGCATCCTCACATATACAAAATAGCTGCTGGAACTCCACCATCCCTTCCATTGTCCACACAGTGGGGAGGCAGGGTGGGGGAAGGACAGTGGGATCATATGATAGCTGTCTGTTGGCTCACTGACTTCCAAATAATTAACTACTTCTAACTGCAAGAGATATCAGGAAATAGAGCCTTTTAAGCTAACTACAGTGCTACCCAGAAGAAAACCAAGATTCTTTTACTATGCAAGAATGCTTACTAGGAAGGCAACCAGCAGTTTCTGCCACAAATGTGTTATGGCCGATGGATTGGAGGTGACATAATATAAACGAGAAGGACCATTGAGATGTAGAAGGTTGACATTTTTGGCTCAAACTAGAATGAAGAGTGGGGTGGTCATGGAGTAAAAAGTTAGAGATGGAGAAAAGGATGAACATGAGAGCTATTCTGAAGTTGGAACAGACAGGATTGACTGAGATTTCCCTCTCCCTTATTCATATAATCGAGGATTTGAGGACGACTTTTTGACTTTTAGCATGTTTCTTTCTGTTATAAAGTAAGAAAGAGACACAGAAAGTTACTGGACAGGATGGGGAGAAATGTGAAATTTATTTTTTTTTTTGATTTGCAGATAACACACACACACACACACATACACATGTATATACATAAGGCCACTAGATAGCCAAGTTACCTACAGATCTAGGAGCTTCTTCTGTGAGAGAGTTCTCAGGAGAATAAAGGGAACTCTTTTTAATCTTTTCTTTAAAACCTGAGATTTACGCCATGCTGAGTTTTATGCATTTGACAGCTTTCCAATGTAGATAAACTCAGTAATTGCTTTGATAGCACACTCACCAGAGTCAAAAGGAAAAAGGGGAAAAAATGCAATGCTATACAAATTTGGGGAAAGGGGGGCACTTTAGCAGCTCTCAGTCTATTTGACTAAATGTAATATGAGATTTCCTTATGTCAAATACAGCCTAGCGAATACTAAACAATGTTGTCATGAAGCAGAGAAAATGAGGTTAAGCCAACTTATGAGTCTGGGTAGACTGACAGGCTTCGGTATTGGAATTCAAATACTAAGAAGCAATAAAGCATGCACTTTCAGATCATGGTGACTCTGAAGGGATTTACAGTGCAGTGAACTGAAATATTAGCCAAGAAATTAATGCACACACAATACAGCATAATTTGTTTTCAGCACATGTGTCAGATTTCCACTTGGGGACCTGCAGGGTAAAATAGTCTTTTTCAAGAATAAAGATTGCACACAGAGCCCTCATAGATTTATGTTAATTTAAGGCAGGTAATTTCCGCAGTGTCCTAGATATAAATTATGTAGTAGCCAAAGGGCACTGGGCGAGCGTTCAGGAGACTTGAGTTTGAGCCTTGGCTTCTCTATTTCTAGGCTTTGTGACCTGATCCTCAGTTTTCTCTTGTGAACATGCAAATCTTTATTACTGGTTGGGATAACAGTAAGCTTCCCATGGATACTTCGACACTGTGGGCAATACTGAGTTCTTGATGTTATTGAGAAACTTCTTAGGGCTGAGTAGGGAGAGAGAAATCCTCTGAAATAACTAGTCTTCCCACCTCCCTTGTTATTAGTAAATTTTTTTGCCTTTTGGTTGATTGATTAGAATAAAAATGATCATCTAGCCTCCTGATGGGTGAATGCACTCTAGAGACAAACTCAAAACCTGTATATACACACATGTACACAGATGTATATACAAGTGAATACACACCATCTCTACCAACTGAGCCCTGCTTTTACCCACAGGTATGTACTTACACACACACACACTTATTCCTATGTGGTGTTGCCTTGTAATGATTTTTAACAATTGAATTGGTTGACAACTTATTTCATGTAAATATATGGACTCCTGGCTTCATAACAAAAAATTGCACCTTCCTAAGTGGCATCTGTAACCAGAAGTTCTATACCTTTTTAGGTGGGGCATAGACTTACCAGTTCAACGTAGTAAGAATTAGTGTGCAATTAACCTTGCCTACTTGACCCCTGCAGATACTCAAGTTTTCTGTCCTTGAGTTAGAGTATGATTTGACAAAGGATAAGATGCAACCAGTTGAATCTTCTCTCTTGATAATATTAACTTGTCCAGCAAGTCATTTTTTAAAATAGATCTTTATTGGAGTATAACTGCTTCACAATACTGTGTTAGTTTCTGTTGCACAACAAAGTGAATCAGCCATATGCATACATATATTTCCATATCCCCTCCCTCTTGCGTCTCCCTCCCACCCTCCCTATCCCACCCCTCTCGGTGGTTGCAAACACGGAGCTGATCTCCCTGTGCTATGTGGCTGCTTCCCACTAGCTATCTATTTTACATTTGGTCGTGTATATATGTCCATGACACTCTCTCATTTCGTCCCAGCTTACCCTTCCCTCTCTCTGTGTCCTCGTCCATTCTCTATGTCTGCATCTTTATTCCTGTCCGGCCCCTAGGTTCTTCAGAACCATTTTTTTTTTTAAGATTCCATATATATGTGTTAGTATAAGGTATTTGTTTTGCTCTTTCTGACTTACTTCACTCTGTATGACAGACTCTAGGTCCATCTACCTCACTACAAATAACTCAATTTTGTTTCTTTCTTTGGCTGAGTAATATTCCATTGCATATATGTGCCACTTCATCTTTATCCATTCATCTGTCGATGGACACAGGTTGGGTGCATGTCCTGGCTATTGTAAATAGGGCTGCAGTGAACACTGTGGTACATGACTCTTTTTGAATTATGGTTTTCTCAGGATATATGCCCAGTAGTGGCATTGCTGGGTCATATGGTAGTTCTATTTTTAGTCTTTTAAGGAACCTCCATACTGTTCTCCATAGTGGTTGCATCAATTTACATTCCCACCAACAGTGCAGGAGGGTTCCTTTTTCACCCACCCTTTCCACCATTTATTGTTTCTAGATTTTTTTATGATGGCCATTCTGGCCAGTGTGAGGTGATACCTCGTTGTGGTTTTGATTTGCATTTCTCTAATAATTAGTGATGTTGAGCATCTTTTCGTGAGCCTCTTGGCCATTGTCTTTGGTGAAATGTCTGTTTAGGTCTTCCACCCACTTTCTGATGGAATTGTTTGTCTTTTTGACATTGTACTCCATGAACTGTTTATATATTTTGGAGATTAATCCTGTGTCCGTTGTTTCATCTGCAAATATTTTCTCCCATTCTGAGGGTTGTCTTTTCGTCTTGTTTATGGTTTCTTTTGCTGTGCAAAAGCTTTGAAGTTTCATTGGGTCCCATTTGTTTATTTTTGTTTTTATTTCCATTACTCTAGGAGGTGGGTAAAAAAAGATCTTGCTGTGGTTTATGTCAAAGAGTGTTTTTCCTCAGAAAGTCATTTTTGAAATATGTGAAACTTTTGCAGGATATGTCATTCAGTAGTGTAAGATTGAGACCAACCATTTCACTCTAAAAAAGCATAATTTGTTTGTAATAACAAATGAGAATTTGAAATGGTCAAGAAAGATGATTCACCATTGAAAGAGTATCATCTCTGTAGCCTTTTATACCAAGGGAACTAGTTTGTTAAACTTCCTTGAAATAGGCATAGATTTGCCTAGGGCCATCCATGATCTGCTGTATCCTTCCCCTTGTTGAGATAAAAGATGGGTTCTTCTAAAGCTAATACATCCATTGCTTTTAATTAGTGACCTTGACCAAGTGAGCCTTGCTATTAAGCTTTAACTCAAAGTCAAACAGAGACAGTCTCTTCCAATGTAGGAATTAATATTTATGTAAAGCAGAATTTTACATAATCAAAAAACATCATCTAGGGAATTAACTGTATAAGCAGCATAACATATAATCTATTTTCAGCTAAACATGAGTTTATTCCAACACAAAGATGCTGCATATTTACTATCATTGAAAGCAGTGGTTCTCCATTGGAGGCAATTTTGTGCCCCCAGAAAATACTTGGCATTGTCTGAAGATATTTTCGATTGTGAAGACTGGGAGGTGCTACTCCATCTAGTTTGTAGATACCAAGGGTGCTGCTCAGCACCCTATAATGCACAGAAAACACTCTGTTACAAAGATTTACCCAATACAAAATGTCAGTTGTGCTGAGGTTGAGAAACCTTTTTTAAAGAGCATACCCTTTGGAGAAGCTTTCTTAAATTTAAGAGAAATTTAGACCAGAGAATTTAGTACAAGTTTCCATTTCTGGGTAAGGCTGAAATGTAATTTGTGTACTGAACACCATTCCCTACCTCACTTACAAATTCTTTAATAATAATTGAGGTTAGTTTGTGTTGTATTAATCTAGCTAGACTGAAACTACACTTCCCAGTGTTCCCTTTCTTACCTAGTTATGGATTAGCATGGAGACATTTTGCCTGAGATTTGGAAGTCAGAAATGGAACTATAACCATCTTGCCTTGTAGGTTGAGTTGTAGCAGGACACAAAGCACTGCTGCAGCTCATACCTATAGCAGCTTGTCTCCTGCATCACCTGGTTGGCCTGGAAGAGCAGGTGAGCTTGCAGCAACTAAAAGTGCTTCTTCTTTCAGCTTCTTTGATTTCTGGACAAGGTGGGTATTGCTCCATATGTTTTCATTTCTTTTGGGTACATGTATGTGTAGGGTCTATATATGTATATGAAATTGCTGAGTCTCTATGTTTAACTTTTTGAGGAACTGCCAAACTGTTTTCCAAAGTGCCTGTTGTGATCTTCTCCACATCCTTACCAACACTTATCTGTCTTACTGATTATTGCCATAGAAGTGGTTATAAATTGGTATCTCACTGTAGCTTTGATTTGCCTTTTCCTGATGACTAATCATGTTAAGCATCTTTTCATGTGCTTACTGACTGTATATCTTCTTTGGAGGATTACAAGTGACCCTTGGTCACTTTTTTGTCTTTATTTTTGAGTTGTAATAGTTTTTTGTATATTCTGGATATAAGTCCCTTATCACGCAGATGATTCACAAAAATTTTCTCTCATTTAGTGGGTTGTCTTTTCACTTTCTTTATAGTGTCTGTTAAAGTACAAAAGTCTACAGTTTTGATAATGTCCAGTTTATCTGTTTTTTTCATTGATTTGCTTTTGGTGTCATATCTTAGAAAACATGGCTTAATCCCAGATCATGAAGATTTAGACCTATGTTTTCTTCCAAGAGTTTTATAGTTGTAGCTTTTACATTTAGGTTTTTTTTTTTTTAATCCATTCTGAGTTATTTTTTGTATATGATGTTAAGTAGGGATTCAACTTCACTCTTCTGTATGTGGATATCCAGTTGCCTCAGAACCATTTGTTAGAAAGACCATTCTTTCCCTCATTGAGTTGTCTTGGTATCCTTGTTACAAATCAAATGACTGTGAATTTGAGGATTTATATCTAGACTCTCAATTCTATCCCATTGATCTATATGTCTGTTCTTATGTCAGTACAAGACTGTCTTGATTACTCTAGGTTTGTAGTAAGTTTTGCAATTGGAAATTGTGAATCCTCCAACTTCTTTTTCAAGGTTGTTTTGGCTATCTGTGTCCCTTGAATTTCCATATGAATTTTAAAATAAGTTTGTTAATTTCTGCCAAAAATATGTGTTGTTTTAAGACACTAAGTTTTGGGAAAATTTGTTATACAACAATAGATAACTACCATACAGCTAATCCAGGGCTTTTGAAGTACGATCCTCTGCATGTGTTGAAAAGAGACACTCAGCTGGATCAGAGGTGTGGTCTGCAATTTGTGAGGGCAGAAGATGCAGTGGGAATAAGAAGAGCAGGAAGTCCTGCTCTTCTGTCTCTTGTTTTACATTTCTGTGTCTTTTAAAAATTTTTGTAAAAAATTTCTGTACTAATTGAACATGTATCCCAGATGTAAATGAATTATGAACTTTTGGTTGTTGTGCATTTAAATAGTGGGTCAGAAGACTTGGACAGGGATATTCCTGAGCGTAGCTGGTGATATATTGAAATGTTTTACAGGTCAGCGAGGGCTCAGAAATTGATCACTCTAATTTTACAGCCTTGTCTGTTTCCAGACATGTTCTAATGAAAAAGTTTGCTTAATCTTTCTGAGAAGATAGAATATTCATGTTAAAAATTCAGCCTCTAGAGTCAGAGCTGGAAATTGAATTCAGTCCTTTTGACCGTTTATCAGATGTCTGATTTAGGCCAACTACATAGCCTCTCTAAATCCCAGCTTCCTTTTCTGTAAAAAGGGAAAATCTAAGAGTATAAACCTCAGAGGTATTTATAGAGATTAAGCCAGATAGTACTGATAGGCACATAGTAGCTGCCTGGTTGATAAACAGTAGTGGTTAGTCCTATTAATAATAACAGCTTATGCACCCAAACTGAGTTAAGCCCACTTTATAAAAACCAAGATGCAGTTAAATGATCTTGTGAAAGAAGAAAATTGGGATCTCCCAATTTGCATTCCCCAAAGAGGCCTCTAAACAGGGGGTTCCACTTAGAATACAGGTGCTGTATGATACCATATTTTAGGAACACAAAAATTCTTGTCTAGGCTCTGTCTCCAACTGTATTGTACATTGAGAAAGTCACTTCCCATTCTCTAGAAATCGTTTTACACTGAGAGCATAAAGAAATGGCATAAAGCAGCGATGTCTTAAAGCCCTTTCTAGGTCTTGGATGCTACAATAAAAACCTACCTGTTAGGATCTGGGGTGGGGGAGTGCAGGGGAGAGAACTAGAACTGTTGTAAGATACAGCCTCCTGAAGATCCATGAGCAGTGCCGATGAAGTGTGTTGTGAATCCTAATGCAAGTTGATTTGGTTTTGCACACACATTGATTTTATAAAAGGAGGCATGCTGTGCTATTACTTAATGACTTGCCATACACCTCAGAGGAATGAGAGAACAAGTATCATTTTAACATGAAAATGCAAGTTGAGTAAATGAAGTGTTGACCATGTAGCTTTTCCATGACATGGGTGAAAGATTGCTAGATGTATTACTTAAGAGAAAAGGACAGAGACTCAGAATCGGAGCTCAACTATTCCTGACTTCTACCATCTCAACGCGTCTGTCCTTCTGTGTGCATTTGGGATCTTAGTTCCGTGACCAGGGATCGAACCCTTGCCCCCAACATTGGAAGCGTGGTGTCTTAACCACTGGACCGCCAGGGAAGTCCCTGTCCTTCCATGTTTATTTGCAAAACATTGCTGTTCATTTGTGAAGCCAGGTACATACATGACAAATCAGAAGTTCTGGAAACAAGGTCAAGGATCTGGAAGCATTTCAGCATCTGAAAACAGAGCAACAGGCCTCTTGGATGTAGACTCAACCTGATGTTAAGGGAAAAAAGAAATAGATGAATTCAGTTAAAAAAAGAAAAGGCCAGGGCTTCCCTGGTGGCGCAGTGGTTGAGAGTCCGCCTGCAGATGCAGGGGACACGGGTTCGTGCCCGGTCCGGGAAGATCCCACATGCTGCGGAGCGGCTAGGCCCGTGAGCCATGGCCGCTGGGCCTGTGCGTCCGGAGCCTGTGCTCCGCAATGGGAGAGGCCACAACAGTGAGAGGCCTGCGTACCGCCAAAAAAAAAAAAAAAAAAAAAAAAAAAGAAAAGGCCAGAAAATGCATCACTTGAAGCACAGCTGGAAGCAAGGTTTGCAATGATGTGAATTGCATTATTGGGTCTTGTCCCCCACCCCAAAGTATTAGAGTTGTGCTTCCTCTGTTAGCAGCAGGTTCTCTCCATGTAAAGCGTTTGCCTCATTTGAGTATTCTGCTGGTCACTGAACCAATTTCTGTGCTTTTGCCTCTCCAAGCCTGGCCTCAGCCTTCCCTGGAGCTGGAGGTACAGGGTGAATCTACTCTTCCTCCTTCCAAGAACTGAAAAATGGCACCATTTGAAAGTGGAGAAGATGGGTTCAATTAGCAGGAGATATGAATGCTGGGCAGTTAAAAATAAAGATTCACTATTGAGATTATATGTGGAGCAAGTTTTTTTCTTCTGGTTTGGTTTGCTTTTGCTTTTAAGTTCACTTTCATGAGCTTTTGTCTGTGAGGTGAAATTACTTATATAAGTTTGCACAGGGTGGACGAGATGAGAAATAATTTACCTCTAAGTTCTAACCTAAGTGTCATTTTACCATCATACACTGTTACCTCCAACCAGACAACCAGAGAAGTTATGTTTTTCTTTTTGAAGGAATGCTGATAATTGAGAAAATGTGTAGAGAAGAGTGATAGGGCTCATCAGAGACCCAGAAAACATACTGTGCAAGGAATAATGAAACCAACTGGAGGTATTTACTTGAAACAAGGGAAGGCTGGAAGGCCTGGGGAAAATGGAAGGGGTTATAAAAAGATAGCTGAAGGTTGCTATTGGAAGGACACCGCAGAGCATCCTGATTCTCAATGGGTAAAATATGCAGAAAGACAGAATTTATGGTTTAACAAAAAGAATTACTTCTAGTATGCAACCATTAAGCCACAGAATGGACTTTCTCAAGGACCAGTGAATGTTTAGTCTGGACAGGTTTTCAAGAAAGCCTGGTTGAACATTTATCAGTAATTCTACAGGGCAGCATTGTCCAAAAGATATACGGTGCAAGCCACTTATGTAAATTTACGTTTTCTAGTGGCCACATTAAACAAGCAAATAGACGAAACTAATTTTAGTAATGTCTTTAACCCAGTACAGTCAGTCCTCTGTAACTGTGAGCTCAACATCCATATATTCAGCCAACCCCAGATCTTGCACTGTGTTTAAGACCCACAGTTGGTTGAATCTGTGGATGTGGAATCTGTGGATACAGACCGCCAGCTGGGGATTTGAGCCCCAGCAGATTTTGTTATCCTGCACGGATTTCGGTATGCCCCCCACAGATACAAGGGAACAACACTGTATATCCAAAATACTATCATGTCTATTGCTAATCATTATAAAAAAGTTTTAATGAGATCTTACACTTTTTGTTTATACCAACTCTTCAACATCCAGTGTGCTTTTTACACTTAGAGCACATCTCAGTTGGGACTAGATGGATTTCGAATATTAAATAGCCATATGTGATTAGTGCAAAGTGCAGCTATGAACGTCCACAGGGAGGGTGCTTATAACCTCTGAGGTCCTTTTCAACTCAGAATTTCTGAATCTGTGGGAGGAACAGCTGTGGTCAAATTATTCCCTTCTTGAAAACCCTCAGTAGCTTTCCAGCACCTGAAAAAAGAAAGTATAAACTGAGTCCTCTGATTCATGGTGTACTAGATTGTAAGGTCTTAGAGGTCAGGGGTTGTGTCTGTCATGTCCGTCTTTGCTCCCTAGGACTAAACATAGTACTGGTCTTACAGAAAGTAGTAAATGATTTTTTGAATGGACGGCTGATTTGGACGATTTGGACTTAATCTTGCTCTGCGTTTTATCTTCTGACTCTCTCTTGAATTAACCCTATATTCTACCCAAGTGTACCTCCAGTTAATTATACTCTTACTAATGAGAATTGCTCTCTTGACATGTTTCTTTGAAAGGGAGAAAGGTGTCAACCTCCTTAGATTGGCAAAACTTGACACGTCGGTGAGAATCGACTTTCATTTAGAAAAGAGATTCCAGTACCCTTGAGGTGTTGGGTTGCCCTGAGCCTTCTGACTCTAAATGTTCCACTTTCAGCTCTTGCTTACACTCAGAATGTTGACACAGTCTAGGTCCAGTATGAGAGGACCTCTCAATTCACTTTGAAGCAGGGGTTTAGAGCAGATGATCTCTCTAAATGGCTTCTCCTCTTTCAGTTGTGCCAGGGTGAGAACCCTTGGCAGAGTGGAAAAATGAGTTGGATTTCACGTCCTGGGGATTTACATGCTGTTTTAACTTCAACACTTTGGAATGTATGACCTTGAATGTGGGTCTTAACCTCTGTGGACCTCAGTTACTCTATTTTCAGATTGATTGTTATGATAGTTGCTCCAATTAAAATAAGGTATATGACCAGCTTATACTGTATTTGCAGTAAATCACTGGTTGAATGCTAGCTATAGAGTCACATTGCTTAGATTGGAATCTCTACTTCAATCTTTTTTTTGCTGAATGACTTAAAATAAGTTATTCAACCTCTGAGCCTCATTTTTAAAGTCAGGATCGTAGATCTGTTGCAAGAATTCACTATGGTATTGCGTGAAAAGGGTTAAGCATTTATAAATGCTTATTAAACATTTGTTCTTTTGTTGCTATTGGTGTAATTGAAAGAACATGCCTGATGTGACTGATGGCCAATTTTTCTGGGCTCTGAGCCTTACTTTCGTTTTAGAAAAGAAGGAAGTCTTAACATTCATGCTGTTCTTACAAGGTTGTTGGGAGGATGACAAAAAATGATAGATGTGAGAGGATTTTGTAAAACACAAAGCGCAATAATGCATGTATTACAGCAGCAAGGCAAACATGTTTGTGATGTGTAAGCCGGACCTGTGTTTGTACTAGACTGCCAACTCCAGAAGACAGGCCCTTTCTATTCCTGCTCCATACTTTATCCCCCAGTGCCGAGCACTGTGCCTGATACACAATCAGTGCTGGCTGAAGAAGCACGGGGCCTGATGGACCATTTGTTACTTGGCAGCAGAAGTGGAAATTTCTCTCAGTACAAGAAAAACATTCAGGATCTCCTGTTATTCTTTTCTCTGAAAGCACAATTGCGCCATTGCAAGAGCTACCAAAATAGAAAATGAAATCATTTGAGTAAAAAACTTTCTATGTGATTAGAGACCTTTGTTTCAGATGAGCTGACATCCTATTAAAACTTTGGAGGGAGAACTATTTTAGAAGCCAGGTGGCATTATGCAGTCTGTGTTTGCTTATCTTTTCACTTCCTCTCTTTTTCAGCATCTAAAACTATTTGCGTAATAACAGATCTGTTGTTTTCCTGAAGTTCAGGTTTCTGAGTTGGACCCCACGTGAACTCAAAATCCTAGGATGGTGATATCAAAGTCATTGGTGTGGCAATGCCTTGATGACTTTGAGCAGATCTGGGCCCAGTCTGGCTCAGAGACTGTCTTGATGCTAATACTGTTGGTACTTCATTTTGTTTTTCATTTTCCTAGTGGTAGTTGAGGACCTGGATCTCTATGGCCCTGGCTTTCTGAAGAGGGAATGGATGTAAAACAAAATGCATATGAGAACAAAGACATAACAAAACTCATCAAGTAGGGTAAAACAGTTTTATGGGTAGGTGGAGTGTACAGGCCACTTCTCACTGTTTTCCAAAGGATGCCCACTATTTGAGTAGTTTAAGTTAATTCTTGTTGTGGGAAGTGATATTGCAAGCTATTAACATAGGTCATGGTTGTAACTGGAAGTTTCTTCAGTGGTCATCTAATTACTCCGCTCCTTTTGTCATTTCCTCAATAACGTTCCTGAATGAAGTTCATTGCAGTCAGTAGTCCACAAAGTATTTGAGTTCTTATAATCCCACAATGTCTGAGACACTGTACTATGGGTTGGGGAGACTACAGTGAACTAGAGACATGGTCCTGTATTTCTGGAGCTCACTGTCTAGTGATAGTAACCAAACCTTTATATGGCTACATATGCAGAGGTGTTCACAATCTTGTGATAGAAAGGCAAAGCGCAAGGTGTAACAGCGAAGAGGAGAGAATGGGCCTGAATTACATCATGACATCTAGGGAGACTTTTCTGAAGGTCAGAGTCACCTGAAGTCAAGTGAAGAATGGAGGGTAGAAGCTTCTATGAAGGGCAGATGGGACTGTGTGAAATTCCTGGGATGGATGTGTGGCTTGACCAGGAAGAGGTGGACGTGCGTGGCTCTGCACACCAGAGTTGGGATGAGGCTGCAGAGGCAGACGGGCTAGATCGTGCCGAGTCTTACAGGCCGTGGTGAGAACTCAGAGTTGTATCCCAAGTACAGTGGGAAACCACGGCAGAGTATTAGGCAAGGGGGTAAGGTAATCCGATTTACTTCAAAAAGAACATGAGGTTGGATTCTACGTAGTGAGGTTCCTTCCTCACAGAGAAGCTCTGTCCCTTCTAGAGCAGCTTTTCCATTATTAGAAAGTTGAGTTGAGTGTCACATATTATATTCACTCTGTAGGGTTGCCCCTCTGTTTTGTTGCAGAATGATGGACCTGTTTCTTTGGTGTTTTGTTTTTTTTTTAAGCCCCTTCTATGAGTCAGGCCAGGGTAGTACAATAGACAGAGCCCAGCTTTGAAGACAAACAGACAGACTTAGGCTCAGCCACATTTTATCTGGGTGCCTTGAAGCAAGTGCCTTCGAGTCTGTTTCCTCATGGGTAAAACGGGCTCTTGTCAAGACTGAATACAGCAGTGTGTCGAAGGCACCCAGCATACATATCAGAGACTCAGTAAGTCTTGGCTGCTATGATGAGGTTTGACCTGCAGGCTTATAGAAATCATCTCACACATCAGCCTCATGGCAGGTATCTAGCCAAGTATCTGTCCATTTCCTTAGAACAGAATTGTAAATTACCAAGAGTTCTTCATCTCCTGAGATGCAGGTTGGCGCCTTTCCCTTCCTTGGGCCTCTCCTCCCCAGCTCATTTGCATTGCCCCTCCCTCCTCCCTCTCTAAGGTGGACTTGGAGTCTCCATGAGTCTCTCTTCTTCTCCTTCCTCCTTGGGTGTGGTCTCTTTTTCTTTTTCCTTTTCTTAAATGTTCTGTCTGTCCCTCTACCTCCCTCATTGCCTTCTTTTGCTCTGTCTTCCCTTCCTCTCTATTTTCTCTCTTGTCTTTCCATGTGGAGGGAAAAATTCTGGCCCTCGCTGACGTTACTGCTCACTGCTGCTCAGCTGTACACAGTGGAGGTGAAGAGTTACATGATTCCCACATCAAACCCTCTATACAATTCTTAAATGCGGTTATCCTTTGCTTTGAGCCATACCATATCAAATGATGGCTTCGCTAAAACCAAAACAGATTTACTTTTCCCACTTGTTTCACAACAGGTGACATACATTCTTGTTTCCTTGGAGAAAATAAACTTCATCCCTCTAAATGCACAAAACAGAATTTATTTAGTTACTTGATTCTTCTTCTTTCTTGGGCTAAAATAGAAGTATTCCCCTAATTTCTTTATTCATCCCAAAACACTGTGCTAGATACTATCGATACAGACACTTATAAGACACAGTTCCATAAGGAGTTTACATTTTAATGGAGAGAGACAGATATCAAACATATAACCACCAAAATGATTTCATTATAAGTATGGAAATTGGTAGGAAGAAAACATAGCAGATGAATCTAACCTTGTTCTGGCAGGTCAGGAAGTTTCTACTTTCAGAATGATGCCTATGGTTTAACATAAATTAAGAATGGGTATGAGATAGGAAACTCAAAGAAATGCCACTTTTAATGGCCCAAAGTAGACAAGACCTAAGCTTGTAGGAATAAGAAAAAAAGTGCAGGTGTTTCTAGATTTGGAATATAGTCATCCAGGGAGGAGGTTGGGGAAGGAGACAGAGGCTTGGACAATAGTTTAGTAAGACTTTTCTGTTAAGCCAGTGATGCCAATGGTACATTGGTGCTGAAGAGCTAGCCACCTAAGGGATTCTGAGAAGGCAAGTGTATATTAATAGGAGAAATGGTTAGTTTGTCATCGAAGCTTCTAGTCTCCTTCCTGTCGGCCGCAGAAGCACAATTAGGAAAGAGTGTTGAATGGAGAATAAGAGAACTCATGTTCCTCAAGATTTGATACTGTTTCTTTGGTACCCAAAGAATCAAGAGCCCAAAAGCTGATAAAAGAAAAATGATGTGTATTTAAAAATAAAGGGATACAATACATGAGCAGCTGGAGAGAAAGTTTGGGTTTCTATGGAAACCTCTCCTCAAATGTCTCCCTCAGGCAATGGAGCCAACTTCCCAAATACCAGCAAGAAGCATAATATGGGCTGAAGCAGTTCTCACTGGGCTGTCACACTGAGTGCAGCACTGGTGGCTGGAAGGAGAGGACTTTCAGATGGGTCAGGGGTCGCTCACCTGACCTGCCTCTCCTGCAGATGACAGGGTGGTGGGGGACAGCAACTCTGGGAGTGACATCAGGTATTTTCTTGCCAGGTGCGAAGGTAAGGATGACCTAGATGAAATCACATGGCAAACAAAAATAAAAAGGGAATCAGAAAACTGATGTTGCAGCTCAGCCACCAGGAAATGATGGTGAAATCAGAGGCACATGCTCTGAGCCCCTCCCCTGCTTACATGAGATATGGAGCCCACCCCGCCCCCTCCAACATCACTTGGTGTAATTCTCCCTCCTCGCTCAGCTTCTTTACTCTTCCTGCTGTTCTTCAAAGACCCAGAGCAAGTTCCTTCTTCTGTGTTTCTACTTGGTTCCCTTTGCCTGTGTTGCTTTCCCCCTCAGATCTGTGTGTAGCTGGCTTCTCATGTGTCAGGCCTTGTGGCTTCAAAAAGCCCTCCTTTCACTCTCTATAAAATGCAGGTCAGTATCTTTGCTACCCCCGCGTGTATTTATCACATGGCTTGGTTATTTCATTTATACCATTTGCTAGGAGCAGCTTTTTAATTTTTGGTCATGTTGTTTAATTTTTTTGTTATAATTAATTGATCAGCTGCCTCTCCTCAGGATGTGAGCTCTGTGACAACAGAGGTGGCCAGCCTCTCTGAGAGCCCCAGGCTGAGAAGAGTGCCTATGAGAGAGAAGGTATTCAAAATATAATGAACAGTTCTTTTCCTCCAAAGCTTGTGAGGTAGTAATTGTGATGAGGATGACAGGGCACACACACATGACACTAGATACAGTTACACAGGTCTGAGTGATCAAGGGTTAACTATTCTCCATGTCATGAGGGGAAAACAAATCTCTGTGTAAACCAGCCTCTGAAAATAGGCCTTAGGATCACAATTTTTTGGTTCAAGAAACAGGATCATAGAAGCTAAGCTTGTGAAGTTGAATTTTGAACTACGTTTTGTTGGTCTAATTCTTATCTTAATTCCAGGAAAACACAATTTTTATAGACTGAGAATTTTTGGAGCTCAGACTTGAGTATTTCTGAGACAGGAAGGATTTGGGTACAGAATAGCAAGCATGCTAGAGCTGAGTGGTAATGGAGGGGGGAGCATAGTCCATGGGGAACTTCTGTAGGGTTGGAGGCAAGAAGATGTGTGGGGTTGGGTGAGAGAAGCAACTAAGTGCTTAGCACGTGGGTTGAATTGCCATGTATCCATGGGTCTCCTGCCTCAGGAATTGGAGGCTCCTAGGGTTCCAGAGTGTAGTTGGGATCAGACATGGGGGAGATGAGGTTGGGCGGGTAGGGTTGGACTAGAGGACATACGATCCTTGAACTCCAAAATAAGGAGTTTAAATTTAAAACAAAATATTTTAAAGACATGTAGAGATTTTTCAATCATATTAGCCTACCTTACATTATATATATATGTCTATGGAATGCTTGTCAATTTGCAGAGAGAGTTCATACACACATATCCCTTATCATACCCAGGTATTATTTTACCCATTTGAAATAAGAGACAACTGAAGCTCGGAAGAGTGCTGCCTGGCTAAAGCTGCATGCACTGTTGGTTCTAGAACCCAATATCCAGACTCTTCGTGCTGTATTATTTTCTATAGGTAAATAGCTCTTGATATTGGAAAGTTGTTCTTTACAGTAACCTAAAATAGTGCCCTGTACCACCTTCTTTCTTACAGATAAAGGTTAAGTGTAACAATACTGAACACTTTACATGAAACAGATTTATTAGACGTCAGCATTAATTCTTCAAAGCATGAGTGAAACAAAAAACAAAAAACGTTAACCATTTTCTTCCCCACAACCATTTCTACTCTACTGACTTCAATGCTTTTGTGAAAGTATTTTTACAAAGAGGAAAACTAATTTATGGTGTTTTCTATAAATGACACTCAGCGTCAGTTTTCCTTTTTTCATAAATTAATGAGTCATTCTTCCCAGGGCTTATTGTTATGATATTGGCAAGTCATATAACCTCTGAGCCACCATTCCTATGCATTCTCTTTCCTTTGGTACTTCCCTCTCATCAATGGTGTTAAAAACTACCTTTCAGCCTACCTTTGGAATTTATTGTGGGTTCCAATGACATGGGGGATGTGAAAATACCATGTAAACTAGAAAGCATTATATAGCATTCTATATAATCTTTTATCACTAGAGCCTACTCTATTATTTGTCTTTTCCTAGAAGTATTGCCCAGTGTGTTCAGTGTCATGTTCCTTTCCTGTCCTTTGGTCCTAATTGAATTTGTCACTGACCCCCTGAAGTGCTAGCTTTAGGAATCATACCTCATGGCTTTACAGTGTATAGGAGAAGGAAAGCCACAGGTGTCCATCCCATTGGGTTGAGTGGCTGTGTCACTACAGCAGGAAATCTCAACAGGCATGAGGCGGTAGTCACACATGGGCAGTGCATTGTACCTGTGGGAGCACAGGAATGTGTTTAATTTGGTTAATCTACTTAGTTTAAAAATAAGCCTTGATCCCGCTTTAAAAGCCAGAAAAATACACGTAAGCGTTTGGATTTCTGGCTTCTCTTGGAAGTTTGAAACATCTAACAATGTTTATTTCTAACTTTCTTATTCTTATTAGCTGGGGCACAGCGCTTTAGAGGGGATATGAGTTCTCCAGTCTGAGAGATGCACCTCCACTTTAAATTGTCTCCCTGAAACCAAGATCTGTTGTCAATTTTCCATTTATTATCCAAAGACCTGCTGTCTTTCCTACTGTGGAGAAATCTCTCTCAAAAGTGTGAAAACAAAAAGTAAATGAAGAAGCCTGCCATGTTTCCAAAAAGTGAGACAGAATACTTGTTTGTGGAAATGAAAAATATGCCTGTGTGTTTAATATTCCAGCAAAGCATCTGGTTTTCCTCACACCCGGCCTACTTCATTCATTTACATTACTTGCCTGCCTCCTGGAGGTATTTGAGCTTACCTCCCCTCCCCCGTAAAGTTTCAGCTTTGCTCATCCTTTCCTCGGTGGTAGGGGGCGTATCTTGTCTGTTATATTCGTTCTCCCAGCCATGGAAGGTTACCCTTTTACATGAATCATGCCTCGCTGCCTCCATATTTCCTTCCGGGGTTGGTGGGGGAGTGTCTGTTCTGATCCCAAGCTCTGGGGCACTTATTCCACATCACTGAATCCCTACCTCTGCCAACTAGGATGCAAGACCCTGTCCTTCCTGGAGACTGACGGAGGAACTTTCCCCCTCCCTTCCTTCACCTCTGACTGTCCCAGAATTCTTCTGTGACCAGGGTACCTAGTCTGCCTAGACTCCAGGTCTGTGAATGCCTGCTTTTGACTTCCAGTACTCCAAATTATCCGTTTCTGTGTTTTGTGGGAGTTGAGCAGTGGGCGAAGTGTATTAAAACAAAAACGTACCTTTGTAGAGAACTTTATAATTTAAAACACTTCACGAGAGAATTCAAGATGGTAGATATACCCCAACAATGATTGAGAAATTGAGTGGTGTGTATGTATGTTGTTTCTTCTTTTCTTGCCTTTTTATTTTCTAAGTTAACCACACAACACACACTACTTTTGTAATCTGAAAATGAAACTGATGAAAAATGAAAAGCACTCTGCATGATCTCATTTGAACTTTAGTTTTAAAAAATTAGGTTAGCACCTAAGGAGTAAAGCGTGAAGCGCAGTCAAGGCATTTTGATACCCTTCTTCCCCCAGTCCCTCATCAGACCCTGACCCACTGGCCAGAATCCTGGCTTGTTAGGTTTCTATTTTTTGTTTTGAACTTTTGCACTTCAGATCCAGAATATTGTTCTAATGCTGAAGCAGTAAGATGTGGATTCTTTTTTCTTGCTTTCTACAAAGTAGAAGGGTACAGTTCCTCAACCAGACAGATTAGGTGAGTGAAGAGGGTGGGGTGTGAGATAAAAGGGATGCCAGGGACCGCTAGGAGCTGGGCAGTATGCTCTCTGTCCCTAGACAGTAGGGCCCGCCTGGCTCTGGTCGGTCATTAGCAGCAGGAGTGCAGGGCTAGTCTACCCTTATTTCATGACTTTTCAAAGCGAAGCTGAATATCCAGGTTAGAAATAAGAGATGTCTTCATTATTATGTGTTGCATTCACAAGCAGCATTCTGTGTCCTCTGGTACAGCGTGCAAAGGGATGGCTCACTGCCAGCCCTGTGACACTGTAAGTCGTTGAACTTCTCTGGACCTCATTTCCCACCTGTTGGGGGAGGGGGAAGATAATACCTGCTTGGCAAAACTAACATGGGGGTTGTCAACGAGGATACTATATTTAAATAACTACTCATTGGACACCTCTTCTGTTGGGGTTAGCTAGAGGATTAAAGCAAAGAAACAGTGTCAGCATTCTTAGTCACAAACAGCAGAAGCCAACTCTCATTAAACAGAAAAGGAATTCAGTAAGCAGATAGGAATCTCCAGGAAGATGGGAGAAGCAGGTTCAGAGGCTGTGGAGCCAGCAACACCTAAAATCATCTAGCAGGACTGGCCAAGATGTTACTGTCACTGGGCACCAGATGCTTCACCTTGTACTGTTGAAAGTAGCAACCCTGCACACTGCCCCCAAGCACAGGGGCCACTCATCAATTTGTTACCCCCACTTCTCCCATCACTGATGTGTAGTTCAATACTTGGTGCTGATACTTCCAGTTGGCAGAGCCCAGATGCCATACCCATACCCTAGACCCAAAAGAGGCTGGTATTTTAGCTCCTATGGAGGCATGTAGATTGGGTTTCATGAAATACAAGATTCCATTATATAAGAAGGAGGTTTAGATACTGAGGGCCAAACCAAGGAACCATATCCCCTAGAGTTCCTATCCTCTAGGAATTTACACTAGAACTGGAAAGAGGTGATGGTGATTTAAACACAATTGTATTTAAATTGTAACCTGTAACTGGTTTCTGTTAGCAGATATTTAGCCAGCTTACTACTCAGTGAGTTTATTTAGAAAGATTACCCAGTGGAGGGGCTGTTGCTAGCTTTTCTTTTGGGACACCCGAGTGCTTCCTGGTGCCTGTGTCTCCAGAAGCCTGTATTTTCCTATTATTGCTGGTCTTTCCTCATCTGGAATTACTGAGCAGATCGGGGTGCTGTGATCATCTCTAAGGCTAGAAAGCTAAAAATACCTTGGGGAGAGGGCAGGCTCCTTCTGGGCTGAACAGGGCCAGCCAAACTGCAATCCATCTTCTCTGTCTACCCTCATTTCCACACCTTTTTCTTTCCCCGGAGCTTTGGGATTGATGACAGTGTTTTGCAAATTTGCCCTCAGACTCTTCTGAGGCTTATGGATCTTACTCTTATATTCTGTGCCTCTGTGAAAAGGTGGGATTGAATGCTAGATGATCTCGAAGCCTCCCTCCTACCCATTGCAGAAATCCCATTAGAACATCTTAACAATCCCTATGAGACTTTAAACTCTGGAAGTCAGGGACTCCATCTTTGATTATCATCACTTTATCCTAGTGATTAGTACCATGCATGGTTATTGATGGACATTCAAATATTAGTGGAATGAATGATAAGACATTACTTAGTTTAAAAAAAAATCACTCGGAAATGAAGGAAACTCAACACCCAAGTAGATGAAGTCAGGGGGGTGGGTCTTAAGTAGAACATGTAACTGTGAAATCTCAGGGTGCCTTCAGGTACAGGTGGATCCAGGAACTCTCTGCTCTTTCCCCATCCTGAGTCTACTCTACAGGGATAAATTCTTTCAGACAGACCCTTTCCTCTAACTTTCCCAACAGCTCTGGGAGAAAAAGGTTTTACCCCTGTTAACTTCCTGAAAATGACCGAAGTCTGAATCTAAATGGACAGCTAGATTGCAGGCTGATCCAGGCAGAGAGGCTGTAGGGATGGGCTATTGATTGGCTTGGTCTGTGCCACGGATTCACCCTTGGAGTCCAGGAGAGCCCAGCCATGTTTTGTGGGCTGAGCATGAAGTAATTGGGGTATCCTAATGAAAAATGGAGGTATTATTACTAGTAGACTAGAGAATAGATACTAGATGTAGTGACTTGAGTAGTGTCCCCCAAAAGATGTGTCTACGTGGAACTTGTGAATATGACTTTATTTGGAAAAAGGATCTTTGCATATGTAACTAAGGATCTCAAAATGAGATCGTCTGGGCTTTGGGTGGGCCCTAAACCCAATGACTGGTATCCTCAGAAGAGAAAGAAAGAAGACGCACAGAGAAAGCGATGTAAATTTGGGAGTACATATTGGAGTGATGCATCGATAAGCCAAGAAATCCCAAGGGTGGCCAGCATTCACTGGAAGCTAGGAGACAGGCATGGGAGAATCTCTCCAGAAGAAATCAACCCTGCTGACACCAGGGTTTTTACACTTCTGGCCTCCAGAACTGTGTGAATAAATTTCTGCTCTTTGAAGCTACCAGTTTGTGATAATTTGTTAAAGGACATACATGGGGTAAGTAAAGACTAGTGAGGTTTACTACAGTCAGCAAGTATTGGTTATTCTGGTGTGGAGTGGTCCCCTAAAGTCACGTGACTACCAAGAGATCAGATGGGGATTTGTACTGACTTCAGCTAGCGTTAACTTCACTCTCACTCCAGTCTGTTAGGAATGCAGCTGTGCTATCAGCCTCTGGGATACACCTCATTTAACAGACAATATGGAATTTAAGCTACCCGGTTCATCAATGGAAAAATAACAGAAAGACCCACAGGACTGTGATGTGTAACGTGGCAGACGGCACAGGGCTAGTGCCGTCTAGCCGATGGAACGGGGCTGTACTGTCCTCTTTGCAGTATGGTATTTCTTACCCATCCACTCCTGGCGCTTAAGATGTAGAATCTTCCCCTCTGTACAGCCTGGACAGCAGGTTTTACTCTGTTGTCAAAGTTGCTGTACAACAATTCTGTTACATAGCATCTTCTGGTGCTATGATCCTGGGAGGGAGGGAGAGACAGACACTCGGACAGACACGCTGACCCATACATCACATACACACACACAGTAAGACAGGAAGGAGAGAGATCAAGCACCAGGATTGCTACTCCCTGTAACTTGGTGGGAATGTTTGGTGGTGGGGAGATGTTTTCTTTTCTTTCTTTTTTTTTGAGTTGATTTTTCTTTTTCTGAGAATAGGAAACATGTAATCTCTATGCTGATTCTTACAAGTGTGTTATTTTTCCAGTCCATTAGTGACATTTGTTTTCCCTTTTTTTTTTTTCTGGGCCACAGCAGCCCTGACAGAAGTGAGGATGTTTGTCAGAGGCTGGCAGCCAATGTGCAGACCAGAGCCCCACTGAAAGCAGGGCCTGAATGTGCAATGTGGGGCTGTCAGGACTAGGGAAAAAGTCAGTCATGGGATGCTGGGTTTCAGTTTGTGTTTTTTAGGGGGGTCAGTTAGGAGGATACACTAATAAATGGATTTTAAAAATCAAGTGTATCAGTCATACTCCCGTGACTATCACCCGTACTTGGCTTTTTCCAGTGACCAACACAAGTGGCTTTCATTAGTCAGGTTAAACATGTTCAATTTGTTTTAGATTCCCTTTAAGAAAGGAAGAAAGGGAGGGAAAGAGAGAGGGAGGGAGGCAAGGAGAAGGAGGGCGAAGGAAGAAAGAGAACAAAGAATATCTTTTTGTGTTTTTCTGGTTAAAATAGAAACAACCACAAGTTGACTAACATCCTTTTCAGTGAAATTTAAATCTCAACGCTATGTGAATGTTACGTGCATGTGCACTAAACACACACATCGAGAACTGAATTATTGAAAAAAAATAGAATGTCCTTGATGGGTCCAGTTCCATCAAATACAGAGTCGAGAATTCAAAACAGATACCTTAAGTCTTTCCAGCAAAGGACATTTTAGTTGAAAAGCAAACTTAATCTATTATTTAAGTTTATATTATTTAAGTTTATATTTTTCAATGTGTTTTTTTTTTTTTTTTTTTTTTTTTTTTTTTTTTTGCGGTATGCGGGCCTCTCACTGTTGTGGCCTCTCCCGTTGCGGAGCACAGGCTCCGGACGCGCAGGCCCAGCGGCCATGGCTCACGGGCCCAGCCGCTCCGCGGCATATGGGATCCTCCCAGACCGGGGCACGAACCCGCATCCCCTGCATCGGCAGGCGGACTCTCAACCACTGCGCCACCAGGGAGGCCCAATGTGTTTTTTAATATAACTGCTTTGCCCTGATTAGGGCACAAGCCAAAAGAAAAGTCTCATCACTCCAGGCCATCAGCTTCCAGTAGCCATTGTAATGCTGAATTCTTTACAAAGTCCTCTTTTTGTGGATTTCTACCCTTTTTCCTTGTCCTCATTCTCAATTTGCTTTTCTCCTCTTACCTTCTGCAAAAGGGGCTTCCTTTTATTTATTTATATATTTTAAAAATTGAGTTACTTTTAATGGATAAAAGCCAAATACTTTGTGGGACTTGGAGAAGAAAAGATGGTTCCCTTTACCAGCAAGTCTGAATCAGTGGGGTTTTTGGTTTTTGTTTTGTTTTGTTTTGGTCTTTCCTGTTCTATTTTAAAACAGCTGTGTTCTTTTTAGTACCATCCTCCCTTGAACTAGCTGCTTATCTAGCACTTCTAAGTAGAATTCTCTGTGGCTTTGGTTTAATGAAGACATAAAGTTCTTTCTAATGACAGCTCCCTTTCAGCCATAAGGTGCTAAGCCCGGTGTCTCATGGGTGGCAGAGGTTCCTGGACGTGTTTTCCTACACAGGAGGCAGAGAATGGCTGAGTGACCTCACACAAGTCTCGGAGCCTGTCTGGGCCTCTTTCATTTTCTGGAAGAGCACTATACCAGATGATGGCTAAGATCACTTAGGGCTCAGAAATTCTATCATTCTGTGACTTGAGTTATACCAATGATTATTATGATTAAAAATATTAGCTCCAATTTATTGAGAACTAGCTCCATTCTGGTCATTGTGCTAAACATCTGACAGCCCCCGTTCCGTGATCACCACACCAACCTAGTAATAAAGAAGCTACTATTAACATCCCCATTTTACGTGTGAGAAGACTGAGGCTTAGGGAAATTAATGAACACGTCCTCCTTTCTTGGGACTGTGTTCTTCACAGCTGCACTCTATTGTAAATTTCATTCTAGCTTACATGCAACTTAGAAAATGGGATTTGAATTAATGAGATTTTACTGAACTAGGAAACAGTTCTCGTTTAATGTCTTCCCATCCATCCTGCTGATTGGCCTGATAATTTTAGGCTCAGAGGCTTTCATCCTGCTCAACTTGGAAGGATGAGGGATGGAATAAAGGGCACGGTACCTCCATGCTTACTTTGACCTTTCCCATCAGGGCCTTCACTCAATTAAATTCCTCCATATTAGACAGGAAGGAGCACCAACCCCATTAGACTCTGTGGCTCACAGGATCGAACTCTTGCTCCAAATCCTAACATTCCTGGATTCAGTCTTGCCAGTGCATTTGTTAATGACCGAACAAACTGACATCCCATTTTTGTCTCCTGCTCAGGACTCCTAAGCATCCACACTTCTTCTGGGCATCTACTTACTGTGCTTTTCTTTCTTGCAAAATAAAGGGGAGGGTGCATTATTAGTGCAGACGATCCATTACTGACTTTGTCGGGGAAAAGAAATACCCTGCAGGTTGCCCTATTTAGACAGCAATATAGGTGTTGAGCATTCTCGTCTCAGTCGCTACTTGCTTTAATTCTGTCACTCTTAGCACCTCTCTCTCCCTCTCCCTCTCCCTCTCCCCTCTTCCTGTGTTCCCTCCCACTCATTTTTTAGGTGCTGGAATCCTCTGCTAACATTCTAGAGAGAGCGCCTTTTTATTTATTTATTTTTATTCCTGTGACCTCTAGAGAAATGTGTTGCATCGGAGGGGTTGCGGGAGCTTGTGCCAGGTGTGTGAAGGACAATCAGTAGCCTCCCTGAGGCTTAATACAAAGCAGTAAGTGCAGCCTTTAGGTTTCTTTGCCACACAGGGTTCCTTGGAGTTTTTTTTCAAAGAGCTCCTATGATGTGTTCTTTGGATTTTTTTTTTTCTTTTTAAACAAAGGGAGGAAGGAAGAAAAGACCCCTTACAGAGTCTTGGAGCATGAATTAATAAGCAGGACCTTTTGCTGTTACTTTCAATACCTGCCAAGCCCTTATACCCATGAGATTTTCCTTTATCCTTTTGTGAAACCTCCTCAGTACATGGGAGAAACCTTGGCAATGTCTCTTTGTCACTAGCTTCTCATGGTCTGTTCAGTTTTGCACTGCCTGGGTCACCCCAAAAGAACTTTGGGATCTATAGCATGGAGGTCAACAATTTTTAAAAAAGGACACTCATTCACTCATTGAGTTCCCCTTAGGTAGTCAGACACTGGACCCAGGTTCTCTAAATGGGTACCATTTCCTTGAACCCTAACAGTAACTCTAATAGGTGATAGTGGTCTTATTTCCATTACACATATGGGGGAAAGAAACTTAGAGAGACTACTTTGTCTCAGGTCACTCCAGGAGTAGTAGAAGAGACAGCAGACAAACATCTCTCTAATTTTACCCGACCATGTCTGCACCAATTTGAAGCTAACTGATCTCTTTATATGAGACTTCCTGTAGAAAATCCTTGGGTAAGGAGACAACATGGGCTGGACCTTACCTCCTCCGTGGAGGAGTGAACACTTTGGTGTAGCTCAGGGAAGTCAGAGTTTCATGCACTTTGAGCCATCTGTCAATATCTAGTGAAGATGTAAATGTGCACACCCTACCACCCAGCCCTTGTATATATATATCCGGGAGTATATATATGTACAACCATATATATGTGTGTGTAAAACTCGCCTAGGGTGCATAAGAAGACACATCTGAGAATGTCTATATTGCGTCACTGTTGCTGTGGTAAAAACTGGAAACAAATGTCCACTAATCAGGGAATGGGTTCATAAATTGTGATAACTTCATATCATACAATAATATAATACATTTACAGTAATAATAAATGGTATAATTTACAATAAATATCTACTAGTCATTTACAATAAATGAATATGCATAAATGTAGATAAAACTAAAACCTGTTGCATTGCAAAAGCAAATGGTAAAAAATGTGACCCATATGAAGTTTTTTAAAATACATAAAATATTATTTTGAATATGTAATTTAAAGTATGAAAGTTATGTATGTATGTAATAAACATAAGAAAATGAGTGGGAGAGATACACACCTATTTCAGGATATTGGTTTACTGCAGGGTGGGAGAGACTGGGATGGGGAGTAATAGAGGGGGGGAGAGGTTCCAGTGAATTTATGACACATTTTTTTCTTCAAGTAGAAATTCTGAAAAAAAGGTATGGGAAAAATGTATGATTATTAAATTCCAGGCAATAAGCACACGATTATCTCTGATTAGTCTCTGATTCCCTATACTTTCCTGTGTGTTAATTTAGTCCATGACTAATTATTTTTCAAGTAAGGGAGAAGTGAGAAAAAGCATCTGCAGGGCATTTCAGAGGTTGATTGTTTGTAACCTCCCCATGCTTTGTGGTGTCTGGGCTTTTTCCAGTACACCCCCCAGGACTGAGCAGATGGCGGACATGAGAGATGAGCTTCTAGGCATCCAGATGATCCGTCCAGTCATATCTTTTGCTCATTGCCAGCTAGGACGGCTCCCCACACGGACCTGGTGATATTTTTCTCATCTAGGTTTCAAAGGCAAAGGCTGTTATCATTCCTGCCTGCTAGGAAAGTCAGCCATGAGTTCATTTCTCTTGAGGCCTAGACTAAGTGTTGTCTCTTCTCTTCTGCCTACTCTAACTCTGTCTGGAGCGCATAGGCAAGCCCCGGCTCTCCGGAGAAGGGCCCGTTTCCCAACCAGAGTCAGTAAGGCATCTTTCTGTCCACTAACCCCAGAAGTTCTCCTTGACCCTTCCGTTGGCCAACCTGCCAGGCAGTGTGGCCACCTACTTCCTGTTCCACTTACTGGGCACCTTACTCCCACCAAATGCATCTTCTCATTTTTCTGAGATGTCTTAGGCTCAGTATTGCTCAGTTGTTCTCAGCAAAAGCTTGCTCTCTCCCTCCTCCCTCCTCCATCCGCCCCCCTTCCCCTCTGCATCCGCACCGCCCCCCTCCTGCTTCGCTGTCTTCTCTCCCCCCTTTTCTGCCTCCAGAGGCCTGACTGAAGGGCTCTAGTGGCAGCCTGCCCCACCTCTAGCTTTCCAGTTTTATGAGCACATAACATTCATAGCAATTAAACCCTGTCACGTTTCTATTCCTTCCAGTGGGAAAAGTTCTAAATGTCATAGAGGTTTTCAGGCCTGTGTACTGAAAAGCATGCATTCTGGACCCTATGTGGCCTTGAGTTAATTCTGTGACCTTGGGCAAATCAAATGAGTTGATTAAGCAGGACTGATACTCCTTGTCTCCCGCACCAGGCATTATGAGGATCTGAAATAATGTTTTTGAAACAACCAAGAGAAACAGGGAGGGAGATAAAAATGTCAGGTGCTGCTGCCGTAACTTCATTGTCAGGGTGACACAGGCCAATGACTGGGGGCTGAGGTGCTCACTGCCAAACACGGCTGAGGGTGATTCACAGCAGCGTCTCCTGTTCTTTCACATTGTGTCCTCTTCCTGAGGAAGTATGCTGTAGAGAATTCCTAAGAGGGGAATTTCTATTGCATACGTACATATGTTTGTATATATATGTGTGTGTGTATGTGTGCGTGTGTGTGTATACATATACATGCAGCCTTTCTCATTTCTTTGACATAAGTTAGGATGAATTTGGTTTATTCAAGGTATATAGAGTTCTTAGATCAGTGCAAGGAAAGCATGTCTTCCTAACAAGTCTGTAAATGATTCTTTTCTGCTCATTTCCAATTCACAAAGACTTATTCAAGTAATCTCTACAACAGGGTGAAAAACGACGCAATAAACGCATAATGCAATTGATTAAATGGAAGAAGCAGGGCCATTTGTGGAGCATGAAGTGCAGAGCTGGAGAGGGCAAGATGATGACTTATGGAGCTGAGGTATTTTTCTTGGCTATGGTTCAGGTGGGGCAGGCCAGTGTCTGCAGCCCTGAGAGACCTGCTCAGCGGCAGACGGTCTCCCAGGTAACCATGCTATGGAGACCTCACGGGCTTTTGGTTCAGCATACCATTTCTCTCGCTGGCTTTATTTGTTGCCATGTAGTTCTTCTGGGAAGTCCTGTGGACTGCAAATGAGTTGTTAGGGGTTCTATCCACAGGTCTGGAACTATTATATGGTGTGATGTGGTCTTTTCCTCTTTAGGTCTCAGATTCTCAATTTTGAGAGAAGTCTTTTAAAAAAAAATTATCATTAAACTTGAGGAAAACTGTGGCACTGTACTTCAGTCTCCGTGTTGTCTATTTTTCTGTGTACATAGGACCTTGGTTATTAATGCACTGCTGTTGATACTTCCATGGGTCCCCCTCCCCAAAGTTTAAGGGGGACTTGGGACTATTTCATGGGAAGGGAGCACTGGAAGAACCAGAATAGGGGGTGTGTACCAGACAAGATGGAGACTGATTTTAGAAAGAAGGTAAATACAGGCTGACAGTAACATCGAGTGGTTTGGGACATCAGCTTCTAAATTGTGGAAGTTAGGGATTCAGTAGAGTATGACACTTTTCAGAAGCTTTCTGTAGTTTACATTGTAGAACTCATTTAATAGTCCTTGTGAGACTTGGGTTAATATTGGATAACATATCTTTGGCTGTAAGAATATGCATCTTTAAAGGCAGTTCTGACCTTTATAGGGCCACTGAGGCCCTGGGATTTATGCAGGTTACACACGCTAAGGTTTCCCCAAGGGAAGCCTACTGTTATTGTGGGTCCTTCTAGATCTAAAGGGATTTAAATGTAAAGTATCTTTTCCTTCTTTACCTTTTATGCAATTAGGTAGCAAGAAATTTCAATTCAGCATCTAGAGGGAAATGGAATTAAGCAAAGGAATATTGAGGATGAGGCCGATCCCTGACTTAAAAATTGAAAAAGAGAATTATTGGGTCAATTTATTCAGACAAGTCAGAGCCAAAACAAAAGCAAGATTATTTGACAGAAGTTTTTCTGGTGGGTTTTGGGGAAATTTAGTATACAGAATTCGTGTTTTATGAACACATTCACTCCTAGGATTGTTTTGGCTTTTTACCTAGAAAGATAAACATGATATAATATTTAAAAGCTCAGGCTTTTGATATGACAGGCCTGGACTAGCTCCTTAACTTTGCCATTTTACTTATGAGCTCTTTGCCTAGAGGAAATTTCTTAAATTCTCTGAGCCTTAATCTTCTCACCTCTAAAATGTGAATCATAATTTAATGCCTACCTCAAAGGAAATTATGAGAATATATGTGATACGAAGAAAATCTGCTTAACAGAGAATATATAAGCATTCCATACATTTTCTACTTTTATTATTTTCGGTTTAAAGTGTGTGTGTGAGTGTGTGTGTGTGTGTGTGTGTGTGTAGACAGGGAAAGTTCAAAAATTTTTTGAAAAATCTGATTCCTTTCTCTACCCAACTAAGGACCTTTAGATGACTTTACTTATCTCAGTTATTCAATACTATGAAGGACAGATACGTACTGTTGTTATCCCAAGTTTTCAGATGGGAAAACTGAGGTACAAGAGGGGCTGAGTAACTTCCCCAAAGTTATACTACCACTGAGTGGCAAAGCGTAGATTCATTTGTGGTAGGGGGACTTCCAAGTCTATGGTCTTCACAAGAACCAAAACATCTCTTGGTAAAAACCCAGAAGACAAAGTCCCAGCTCCACTCTGGATTCCTTTGCAGTCTGGTGTTTTCTCAAGTAGGGGTTTCAACTATGACTTCAAATAGTCATGAGTGCCTCTTATGAGGCTTGGCAATTAATGAAGCATTATACAGTGGATTATCTCAGGTAGTCTTTACCTGAATTCTGATAATGTAGTTACTGCTATCCTTAATCTGTGGATGAAGATTTCTGAAACTCACATAAGTTCTCTGTCTCCTAGAAAATGCAAATACAACCTTATCACTTTGATCTCAGGACTCTGGTCTCCTAGGAAATGTTGTTTCTGCAGTGATATCTCACAATATGCATTCACTTATCCCACAACCCTTGAAAATGGCCTACTCTATGCTAGCGATTCTGCTTGGAAAATAAACTTGGATGGACGTTAATATGGTCACTAAATGCTCATTGGGGGGTGATAGCCATGTAAAGAAAGCATTTGTACCCAAGGTGGCATATGTTAGAAAGGGGTTCGGACCAAGGTCTGGTAAGATCTAGAGGTTAAAGGAGAGTATCAGAAAAGGAGAGATGTTTGAGAAGGGCTTTGAGGGATTGGTAGAAGTTGTGTCTGGTAAAAAGAATTTTCATGGAAGAAAAAAATTCGATGTCGTGTTAATACTTACAAAATAGCTTTTTGCTCAGGTGTTCTCATGGCCACTATTAGTTCTTTTTGTCAGTACAGACATCATTAACTGGAGGATACAGCACATGTGAGAGCTGTGACTTTATCAAGTTCTTTCATCAGTATCAGTGACTTTTTTTTTTTTTTTAACCACTGGGTTGATTCGCTCTATCAACATCAAAAACAAACCAGTCTTAGTCACTCCTGTGTCCTTGAGTAATTTAATTGCAGCCTACAGACTGGCATCAAAATAACAGTGGACTCAGACTGCATCTGGCCTGTGCTATCTCTAGAATCCAAGGCAGGTAACACACATCAACTTCTTTATATCTTTTTTCATTTATGTTTAAGGCGATTATGATAGTTACTTTCAAAATATATATAGAAGAGGAGTAAGCTTTAATATGATAATAGAGAGTTTAGTTTCATTTTTTTCTAACGTTAGCCATTTCTTGGAAATGAGAAGGAAACGGGGATGATTAGAAATGAGAGAGGATTGAACATCTCTTTCTTGATATGGTCATTCAGTGAATTCTATGTTCCTGACTAGAAAAATATTGTCACAGCCTCTTGGAGTAAAAAAGAGAGGTGTTTGATAGAGAAAATTGGCATTAATGTCTTAGAATGCTAACCACTTCTTTGCTCCAAATCCTAGCCTAGGTAAGATTATACTATGATTTCTGATTGCCCAGATCTTTTGCCTCAGTTTCTCTCCCCTGAAAGGAACAAGTCAAATATCACAGGAACACTAGGTTTGTCATACCCTCTGAGGTCTTGGGAAATGAGGTACCCTGTGAGATCAAGGTATTACTAGAAGGAAGAGTTCTCACAAACGAAGTACATTCTCACTTGCTTCATAAACCCTGTGAGGTGAAGAATGTCGAAAGACTCTTCCTAACCAAACATAACCCAAAGCAGGGCTTTTCCCCAGCCCCCCCTTTTTTCCTTGTCCCCCTCTTCCTCCTCTGCTTCAACCCTAGTTAAGACTATCATATATGTTGGTTGATAGTCTTAACATGCTCCTACGGTGGATTTTCCAGATGCATCCTCTTAATGTTATTTTGCTCAAGTTACATAAAACCTAACAGCATAAAGCGCTTCCAACCAGCATGCCCTGAGGATGGCTTTCTTGAGAAGGACAAAGCTATGGCAGGCAATTTGTGCTGTGAAAGTGGGCTTTGTAGTTTTTGTCTTCTCAGAACCTCTTTCTTTGATATATAGAACATCCCTCTCCCCACTTCTAAGACACCTTGCTCAGGATAGGGCTGCCTTCTATCCCCAGCTCCAAGGATGGATGGATGGGTAGATAGATAGATGGATGGATAGAAGTCCTGGCCAGTGGGCCTGTTCCAATCCTGGTCACAGTGATGAGTTTGGAGATGGGTATGTGGCCTGAGCCAGACCAATAAGGTAGGCTATTGGGACTTCGGTTTCAAATATTCAGAAAGAAAAGCCAACTTTCTACTACAGTTGCTAAGCTGTGAAGATGTGAGCCTGGCTCTGCTGGTGACCATCTTTGTCACCATTTGGTGGGAAGCCTACCTGAGAATAAAGCCTTCACAGTGGACAAAGTAGAGCTGAGACAGGGAGTATTGACAGTATTTGATACTCTTGCCCCAGGAAGGGCTGACATCTATTTTAACTCTTGAGCTTTTGCTTGTGGCTCAACAGGGCCACCCCAGCCTCTCCCTGTATCTAGACCCGCCAAGTTCAACTTCCACTGCCAACTGTCTTACTTATTATATGTTTTAATCAGATCAATCAAGAGAGGAAATCCTATTGTTCTTGCTCATCTTTCTGAGCCATAGATTGCCATCCAGACCTTGGGGTGGGTGCCATTGGGCTTGGTGTTGAACTCTGCACATGGAACTCAGCAATGTGTATTTTAACAAGCCCTCTAGGTGATTCTGATGCATGCTGTATTTTGAGAATACCTACTCTAGGATAAAATTCTATCACTTGACCTTTTATTAAAGTCTTCCTGTCTCAAGTTACTTTTCAATTTTATTTCACACTGTTCTACATAGTAGACTCTTTGTTCTGAGATTATCAGCTTTTTCATTGTCTTATTGGCATGTATTTTTAAATAATAGTTCAGTTTTAAGTAACAGAAACCTAATTACCATTGGCTAGAGCAAAAAGGGAATTTCTTGGCTCATACAAAGCGATCGAGATGTTTAGGGAGTAACTCTGGATAGTTTCAGACTTGGCTGGATCCAGGTATTCTGATCACCAGAGATAGCTCTCTGGTTCTGATTCTTTCCATGTTGGTTTTATGCTCAGGCCACTTCTCACTAGGATTACAATTCTTGGTATTTCCAGGTTTATGCCCTACAGAAGTCTAGCAATCTCCGAAGAAAAGGGTACTTTTCTTTGCTAATAGTTCAGAATTGACTTTCTTTTTGAACTGAGCCAAGTAGCCACAGGGAGGATGTCCAGTTTTTGATGAGCCAGGCCAAAGCCAGAGGCTATTCCTAAAGCCAAGAGCATAGTATCACCTGAGCGTGACTTGAGGAGTGGCTCCCCAAAGGAAAGTCGGGGCTCTATACCAGAATAAAAATAATGAGTGTGTAGGCAAAAGAATACATTCCCACTGTCATGGATGATCATTTTAGACTTGAAACATTTGCTTGTGTATTTCTTCCTGCCTGAACTGAAGGTTCCCATATTCTCTACTTTTTCAAAGTACACTTATCCTTTAAAAGCCCTATTACTATCTACCTCCTTCCATGAGCTTTCTCTGATGCCTGCTGTCTATACAGTGTGCCACATGTCCTTGTGAGCCCTGTGACCCTGCCTGTGTGTCTGCGAAGTCATCCCCTTCAATCTGTGAGCAATCCAATGGTAGGATGACTTCTACAAGTTATATCATTAACTCTTGAGTTCTCATCTACATTGAATGAAGGAATACATGTGTGAGATACATGTGAATACATGTGAAAGAGCAGAGAAACCAAATTAATAATAAGCAGGTGCAACAGAGCCTGGTACGATAGATGGATTTGGTGAGTAATATCTTTCCTGGCCTGAATTCCACTTCTGAAGTTTCTTCCGATGTTGAACCATGCTTTGTGAGCATTATTCACTACTACTTCTCTAACACAGATGCAGTAGTCATAGTTCTTAAGCCTATAGGTAATGGAGTCTTGAATCATTTGATAAAATAGCCAAGATAAACTTCATAACACCAGGATAAAATTAGAGGCATAAAATATTTGAGCTAGAAGGAATCTAAAGTTTATTAGAATTGGAGTCTAATTTCCTAACTTTACAGAAGAAGATACCCGGGTTCAGATATCAACATATTCCCTCAATTCCTTTACCCTTTTAGAATCTTCTCAGGCCAGTCAATCAATAATTGAACCCCACCTCCCCTGTACCACCCACACAATCAAATGTACTATGTACTATGTGTATTTATCTAGTTTATTGATTTTTCCACTAGAATGTAAACCATTTTTGTTCCAACTTCCCTCCCCTATTGTGGAAGAAGCCAATTTTGCATCTACTTACAAGGTCATTTAAATATTGATTATTAATGTGCCTGTTCTTTGTTTCCACCTTTGAACTTCCTGATTTAATATCTTCCTGGTTCTTCATTAGTAATGAGTTAAATAAAATCCTTAATACATGTCATTTGTATCTGCATGAAAGTCCTGATTTTACAGTTTTTAAAAAAAATTATCCTTGGGCTTCCCTGGTGGCGCAGTCGTTGAGAGTCCGCCTGCCGATGCAGGGGACACGGGTTCGTGCCCCGGTCCGGGAAGATCCCACATACTGCGGAGCGGCTGGGCCCGTGAGCCATGGACACTGAGCCTGTGCGTTGGGAGCCTGTGCTCCACAACGGGAGAGGCCACAACAGTGAGAGGCCCGCGTACCACAAAAAAAAAAAAAAAAAAAAAAAAAATTATCCTTTACAAGTTTACTGTTGTATCTTAAGAGTCAGAACAGTACTTGTCATATAGTAGGCACTAAGTAAGTATATAAGAAGAGTTTTAGTCAGCACCATTGGCTTGAAATGCACATCAGTCACAGGTGGTTTTAGGGCTGAATTGAGCCACACTGTCAAGTTCAGGTTTTCCTCTGGCAGTAGTCTTTAAAACCTATTTTCCTACTTCCTATTGTTACCTCTCATCAGTGTCAAGGAGGAAAACTACCTTCTTGATCAATGATTCAAACCCCTATTTAATTACATGTAAACTTTACACCAAGTTTTCAATAACTGTTTAAAAACTAATGTGTTTCTTTTTATGGCTGAGTAGTAGTCCATTGCATATACGTGCCACATCTTCTTTATCCATTCATCTGTCGATGGACATTTAGGTTGCTTCCGTGTCCTGGCTATTGTAAATAGTGCTGCAATGGACGCTGTGGTATATATGGAATCTAAAAAAAATTTAAAAAGAATGGTACTGATGAAACTAGTTGCAGGGCAGGAATAAAGACATAGACATAGAGAATGGACTTGAGGACATGGGGAGAGGGAAGCTGGGGCGAAGTGCGAGTAGCATCAACATATATATACTATATACACATACATATATATACACATATATATACACATATATACATAAATCCTAATGATATTGAGATCATAAACTGTCTTTTCCTGGTGTGGTTTCTTAAAACTCACCAGTAGTTGGATTCTTCAAATTGGAGGTTGTGAAGGCGCAGAGGAAAGCCTAGAGGCTTCATTCCAGAAACAGTGTGTGTTTCCACCTGATTGAACACCTTCTGTTTGGAAACTGTCTGCCTTGAAAAACAGTCCATGGCCTCTACTTTTAATCCTCTTCTGGTCTCAAGGCCAGTGTCTAGCTCTGTTAATAGAATCGGAAGACTAAAAACTTATATTTGCAAATAAAAAGTGTCAGCTAGTGGCCCACTTGAAAAAAATAAAAGAAGCCTCACTTTGGGGTGCTACTGTAGGCTAAATATAGGATCATTCTGGGTCAGAGACAGGCCCGGAAAGGGCCATCCTTAGGGTTCCGTGGATCTGGGTTTCCTCATCTGATGAGGATTGCAGTAGGTGGCCTTGAGGAGGGTAGACTGCTTGGAGATGGAGGGGATGCTAAAGTGAGAGGGAGGAGTACCACATGACCTTCCCTGGTGTCCCTTGCAGCCAAAGACAAACACAAAGGAGGAGGTGCTGGGCAAAGACAGGGCTTATTCTACAATACTCTTTCAGCTTCTCCTAGCTGATTTCAAAAATCACAGCTGCCAGATAGTACTGGGCAAAATCAACAGGGGCTTTGCTGCTTCCAAACATAGATACAGGTAATGGGAAACCACCAGGTATTGTAGAAACTGAGTTCCAGAGAGAGAGAAGTGACTTGACCAAGGTTGCCCCAGACCTTAATAGTGAGCTATGTAAACATAAAAATATATATATAATAACTAACACTCTTTTTCGGTGCTAAGCACTGTTTTAAGCATTTGCTGTACCTGTATTCTTTGATGGAATCCTCAGAAGAAGGATTAGTACCCAGCTCATTACTATTAATATTCTACTTATTGTAAGGAAATTTGGCCCAGAGAAGTTAAGTAAATTTCCTAAGGTCACACAGCTGATAAATTGCTGGAATTCAAACCCAGTGCCTGTGGACTAACTGTATCCTTGGCAGTGTGCTAAATTCCTTATGTGGATTATTATTTTAAAAATCCTATTATCCACATTCTACAAACTGCGACTTAGAGTTTCAATAACTTCACTAAATGGTAGAATCTGACTTGAATGCTGACATCCTGACTTCCGTGCTCATCCTCTTAACCACAGTGTTCTGGAATCCAAGTTCCCAGACTTTTAACCAGGGCTCCTAACAGCGCTCTAACATGCCGTAGAGCTGGGTGGTTGGATGGGGTGAATGGAAACAAGAAACTGTCCAAGAGGTACCATTACTAGAGTTCAAATAGGGCTCTAAAGGAAAGAGAATTTTTGTTTTTCTTTTCCTTTCCTCCCTTCTACATGCTTTAGTTACAAGGTTAAGGGCTCTATAAACATATACGGTTATGGTTTGTAATAACATTTTATAGAATAATTACTTTTGTACTATTATTTAGTACTAGGTGCAGTACTAAATGTTTTATGGTAGCTATTGCTCTATTTTACAGATATGAAAATATCTAATTTATCTACTGAACTCTACTCTTTAATTCTTTATCTGGTAAAATAATTTGTACCAGAATTTTAGGCTCCCAAACTTAGTTGTTAAGAAAGACTCTGGATTGGGTTGTTTGTTTTTTTGATATTGAGCTGCAGACTGCTAAGTTTTAATAGTGTTAATTGATTTATACTTTACATTATTTCCAGTGTGATCAAATACAAATTTAAATTTAGTAGGCAATGTTTCTGCAACCTTCCTCATTTAAAAAAAAAATAAGCCTCTGGTTTGAACATAGATTCTGTCACTTACTGGCAAGTATAGTCTTAAAAATGTATTTAATTTCTCTGACATTCAGTGTCTTATTATATATGGAGTCACTTACAATAGTAGCTACCTGATAGGGTAGTTGAAAAAACTAAATGAGATGCTGCATTGTAAGCATGTAAGTGATGCCTATTATACAGTGAGTCCTTCATAAGTGATAGCCCGTTATGCTTGGCCTTCAGAGGCAAGTGGAATCTTATTCTGACCTTCTCATTTTCTAGAAATCTGAGTAAGGAAGAGGCTCGTTCAAGGTTACATAGCAACTAGCAGTGCTGGAATCAAGGCTGTACATAGTTGATCTCATGCAGAGTAGAAATTGTGATATTAATATAATAATGTTCTCCTTTATAATTTTATGTATATCTGTATATAAGTGGGAGGGCTGACCTAGAGGTTTATTTGGCAATTGCTTTCAAATTGTAGCCAAGAGAAGTGATGGATTTTCTTGCCTCTAGCTAAGGCTGATTCTAGTCTTTAAAGATGAATGAAGATTAGTGATTAGGAAGGAATAACACCAAGAAGAAGCTATGATCTTAGAAATAGGGTCAAAAACATTTTAGATAAACTGTTTCACAAGCCATAATATCCATGAAGGGCTGTTGAGAATTTGGCAGTAATGTCCTTAACACTTTCAGAAGCCAGTGCTAATAATACTTACGTTTGAATGGGACTTAGTACTTTATCACAGCTTTTCTACTCATTATTCTAGTTAAGATATTGGGTTAGATCGTCAATTCCCATATATTTGGATTTAAGGAGTAAAATTTTAAAAATGAAAAGGAAATGCTTGACATGGAATTGCTAAATATTTTCCTCCCTCAACTAGAAGCTTAAATGACAAAAACAAAACATACCACCATCTATAATCACTATGATTTTTATAAAAGGAAGGATATTTTAACTCTCCAAGTGTAGGAAGTACATGAACTCAGAATGAAGGGTACTGATTAAAAGGGAATGTTATTTTTGTGAAAAATGTCATTATTTTCCTAGTTTTATTCCAGCTGATGAGAACTTAGGGATGGACCAGCACTGTCCCTGACCTAGTTTTAGAAATTACTAGACCAGAATGTGGGGAGTCTCAAAGCGCCTCCCCCTTCCCTAGGGTACATGGAACCATAACCTGGTGAAGGTTTTCCCAAGTCATATGCTCCTCCCTCCTTGGAGGTCCTACTGGGTGTGCTCCTTGGTTCCTTTGCTTTTATTCTATCCATATGCTATAGAGATTCTTGGCCATTATGAACTACTGTTGTTGCTGGAATGCGTCACAACTCCTGAGCAGTGTGTTGTAGGAAAACAAAACAAAACCCCCAAAATGAACCTGTTGATAATCTAATCCAGGGGTTATGAATGAAAGTCCATTTCGGCAGAGCCTATGATTTCGTATCTATAGAATTTACCTGGTGCATTGTTTTAAACTAGCTCTGCACAAGAACGGAGTGGCAGTATAGGAGGAAGAAACAGTGGGATTACTCAGTACAACCTTTCATCTAGTGTACATGTTCCTTCTACTCTGTCTTCAGGTACTAGACAGAATCATAAAATCTATCCCTTCAGATTTAGGCTAGATTGATTGACCAGTTACCGACTTGTGCCAGGAACTGTGCTAGACTTCATAAGCGCTCTCTCGTTTACATACTTGGAGCTGCTCTGGCCATCTTCTCCCTCTCCCAGATGAGGCAAGTGAGTCTCTGACAGGCTCAATGCTTGTGACACACATCCAGTATCCACATGCAGATGCTCTTAGCCTGCATTTTTCTTGTGGGGATGTTGATGTTTTGTAACCCAGGGAACACCTTAGCAAGTTACTCTTGTTTGTCCTGAGCTTCTGTTCATCCTATGAAAATAACATTTCTTTTTCTGTCTCTGCCAATATTCCATCATCAACACCGAGCACACCTGGGTAGCAAACAGAGTGTGATGCTGCAGTAGTTCCTGCTGTAGGCTCTGGAATGGCCTTGGGCAGTTTCTCTGTGTTCTCATTGCTGTCTGTAAAATGAACATCATGATAGCACCTACCTCATAGGGTTCTTGTAAGGCAAAACGGGTATAACCACTGTTGACAGATGAAAATGCACAATGTGAGAGCTGTGAGTTTCACTTTTATTTGGGGATTTACTGAGGACTGTTAACCTGGGGGACAGCCTTTCTGATAGCTCTGAGGAACTGTCCCAAAGAGGTAAGTGGGGGAGGTCAGTATATGTGACTTTCATGAAGCAGCTATGTGCAAGCAAGCACACATCTCAGTACAAGGTCACAAGGAACCGATGTCTCAGTTAATGATTTTAGTGCTTTTCTAAGCATGGGAAGATGAAAGAATCCAGGAACATAAAAAATTTCTCCTGAAAATAATAACTATATCAAAGCCCGTTCTGCCAGTTATCCCAGAGCATAGAGTGCCTCATCCTGATCTCTGCCCTGAACTCCTTTCAGGGTGTGTTGAAGGTCAGTGGCTAAAGTGACTAGTGACTTCATTCATGTAGAACCAGATGGCAAGTGAGATTTTTTAGTTGGCAACACTTAGCTCAATTGACATGTCTTGAGCATCTTCACTAGCTCTTAGTGTTATATAAAATAGAAATTAAAATATCAATTATAGATTTTTAAATCGATATTGCATATTGCATCCAATTTCTTCAAAAAGTTTGGTAGATTGTACTGTACTAGCCTGTCTATCCTAAAACATCTGGGAGCAGGTGCTGTTGCTTTTCTCCTTCCATTTTTCTTATCACATAGGGATTTCGTAGCTGAGATCTGAACAGGTCTGAAAGATTTCATGGTTTACCTAAGGCTTGGCTCTTGCAAAGTTGCTGGGGACAAAAGCAAAGAGAATTGAGCCTGGTGTGGTGAAGAAGGAAGGCCTCGATGCCCTATGCTTGGCCCCTGGCCAGTACCTTGAGGGTAGTAAGTACTCAGCTTTAACTGAATGAATGGTTCAAAAAATTGTTCATGCATGAGGATATTCTAGGTCAGTGGATTGTAATTGGACCTCAGTGTATACAACACCATGCTTTTGTTAGAACACGTTACGTTTGCTGGTTAAAACTCTTGAATGAGTGGCTAAAGGCAGCCAGAAGTGAAATACAGGGGTATTAGTCACTAAGCAAAAAGTAGTAGATGCCCATGCTTTGCATTGCTTTGTATACATCTTTATTGCTTTTTCTCTGTAAAACAATACAAGTTTGTGGAAATGAAATGTTATAGAAAATATTGTTAGAAGATTTTTTTCTACTCTTCTAGGTTCTTCTGGTTGGTCTAAGAATTGACATGAGACAGATTAACAGGAGAAAATCAAAGTTTAATAACAGGTATACATGGGGGAGACCCAGAAAAACTGAGTAACTCCCTAAAATGGCAAAACCCTCACCTTAAATACCATCTTCAGCTTAAGACAAAGGAGACTCTTGAGTAAGAGTTTGAGAGTTCAGAGGGAAGGAAGGCAATTTACATGGAGATGGAAAAGCAAATTTTTGGTGAATAAATGTTTGCTGCACCATGTAAAGACAATGAGACACAGAGTGGACTCTGATCTGTAGGCCAGGTTTCCCCCATCACACCTAGCCTATATTCATTGCAGATTATCTCTGGTGATAAAGAGCCTGTTGCAGGAATAGAGCTATCAAAATACTTCAGGCAGTTCAGGGGAAGGTCAGAGTCTCTTCCTGAGTCTTCTGAGCTTTAATTGCTTTCAGCTCAAAATAATCAGCATGTCAAAGAGACATTTTGGGGTGGCAAGTTTTGTTCCCCCATGATGTATGATGTATCTGTACTGGTCTAAGTCATTTTCACTGGTCGAATGTGCAATAATGTGTAAGGTCTTCAAAACTTTTATGTTTTTTTTTTGCTTTTCCACAGCCTCCAAAATAGATCTGGGCCCAGGGTGGTAGCTCAATATATGAATAGGGGGAAATTATCACTGAAAGAGCAACTGTTCCTCCAAGTGGGAGACTTTGTATCAATTGTTAAAATTGTACACTTAGGAGTAGAACAGAGACACTCCTCTGAGAGGGACTAATTCTGTGATTGTGGCTCAAAATTCTCTGAGCCTCTTTTGCCCCATTTGTAAAATGGGGATAATAATATTCACTTTTATGGAGCTGATGTGAAGATTATTTGAAGTCCCTAGCACAGTGCCAGACACATAGTTGTATCAAAGTACTTCAGAGCAGCTGGTGAAAGACATGCTTACCCATCATCCACGAGATTATTCTTTTTCTGTTCCTCTGAACCTGTAACCATGACTGGTGAGATTTATTTTATTTATTTATTTTTTTAACATCTTTATTGGAGTATAATTGCTTTACAGTGGTGTGTTAGTTTCTGCTTTATAACAAAGTGAATCAGTTATACATATACATATGTTCCCATATCTCTTCCCTCTTGCATCTCCCTCCCTCCCACCCTCCCCATCCCACCCCTCTAGGTGGTCACAAAGCATGGAGCTGATCTCCCTGTGCTATGTGGCTGCTTCCCACTAGCTATCTATTTTACGTTTGGTAGTGTATATATGTCCATGCCACTCTCTCACTTTGTCACAGCTTACCCTTCCCCCTCCCCATATCCTCAAGTCCATTCTCTAGTAGGTCTGTGTCTTTATTCCCGTCTTACCCCTAGGTTCTTCATGACATTTTTTTCCTCCTTAGATTCCATATATATGTGTTAGCCTATGGTATTTGTTTTTCTCTTTATGACTTACTTCACTCAGTATGACAGACTCTAGGTCCATCCACCTCACTACAAATAACACAGTTTCGTTTCTTTTTATGGCTGAGTAATATTCCATTGTATATATGTGCCACATCTTCTTTATCCATTCATCCGATGATGGACACTTAGGTTGCTTCCATGTCCTGGCTATTGTAAATAGAGCTGCAATGAACATTTTGGTACATGACTCTTTTTGAATTATGGTTTTCTCAGGGTATATGCCCAGTAGTGGGATTGCTGGGTCATATGGTAGTTCTATTTGTAGTTTTTTAGGGAACCTCCATACTGTTCTCCATAGTGACTGTATCAATTTACATTCCCACCAGCAGTGCAAGAGTGTTCCCTTTTCTCCACACCCTCTCCAGCATTTATTGTTTCTAGATTTTTTGATGATGGCCATTCTGACCAGTGTGAGATGATATCTCATTGTAGTTTTGATTTGCATTTCTCTAATGATTAATGATGTTGAGCATTCTTTCGTGTGTTTGTTGGCAATCTGTATATTCAACATAGTTTTGAAAGTTTTAGCCACATCAGTCAGAGAAGAAAAAGAAATAAAAAGAATCCAAATCAGAAAAGAAGAAATAAAGTTGTCACTGTTTGCAGATGACATGATACTATACATAGAGAATCCTAAAGATGCTACCAGAAAATTACTAGAGCTAATCAATGAATTTGGTTAAGTAGCAGGATACAAAATTAATGCACAGAAATCTCTGGCATTCCTATACACTAATGATGAAAAATCTGAAAGAGAAATTAAGAAAACACTCCCATTTACCATTGTAACAAAAAGAATAAAATATCTAGGAATAAGCCTACCTAAGGAGACAAAAGACCTGTATGCAGAAAATTATAAGACACTGATGAAAGAAATTAAAGATGATACAAATAGATGGAGAGATATACCATGCTCCTGGATTGGAAGAATCAATATTGTGAAAATGACTCTACTACCCAAAGCAATCTACAGATTCAGTGCAATCCCTGTCAAACTACCACTGGCATTTTTCACAGAACTAGAACAAAAAATTTCACAATTTGTATGGAAACACAAAAGACCCCAAATAGCCAAAGCAATCTTGAGAAAGAAAAATGGAGCTGGAGGAATCAGGCTCCCTGACTTCAGAGTATACTACAAAGCTACAGTAATCAAGATAGTATGGTCCTGGCACAAAAACAGAAATATAGATCAATGGAACAGGATAGAAAGCCCAGAGATAAACCCATGCACATATGGTCACCTTATCTTTGATAAAGGAGGCAAGAATATACAGTGGAGAAAAGATAGCCTCTTCAATAAGTGGTGCTGGGAAATCTGGACAGGTACATGTAAAAGTATGAGATTAGAACACTCCCTAACACCATACACAAAAATAAGCTCAAAATGGATTAAAGACCTAAATGTAAGGCCAGAAACTATCCAACTCTTAGAGGAAAACATAGGCAGAACACTCTATGACATCAATCACAGCAAGATCCTTTTTGACCCACCTCCTAGAGAAATGGAAATAAAAACAAAAATAAACAAATGGGACCTCAGGAAAGTTAAAAGCTTTTGCACAGCAAAGGAAACCATAAACAAGACCAAAAGGCAACCCTCAGAATGGGAGAAAATGTTTGCAAATGAAGCAGCTGACAAAGGATTAATCTCCAAAATTTACAAGCAGCTCATGCAGCTCAATAACAAAAAAACAACCCAATCCAAAAATGGGCAGAAAACCTAAATAGACATTTCTCCAAAGAAGATATACAGATTGCCAACTGGTGAGATTTAATGAGCTCTTAGCTCATCTTTTATAAAGTAGAGGTGCTAATATTTAATACCCATGGAATCTTGTGGGCATTCTCTAGATAAAATGAAAGAATTTTCAGCAGAGAAAAGTTAATTTGGAAATGATTTAGAGTTGTAGGCCAATTCGTAATTACTTGCAGGTAATACTCATTCTGTATCAGCTAAAAAATCTCACAATTCCTTTCTCAGCTTTTAATCTACATCTTGACTACCTTCCAGCTGTATGTTGGGTAGAAATTAATTTAATTTATATCAAAAGGTTAAGTAACTGGGAAAGATAGCAAATAGGTCCCTGGAACTCAAGTTTTTGGCAACAAATTTGGGTTTAGTTTGAACTTAGAAGACATTGTGGAAGAAAAGATTCATGGATTGTGTGACATTGACAATGACTCTATGGAATGAATGCATGAGTGAAAGGAATTTCTTAGACCTTGGGCTCATTGCCATTTGAAGTCTCTTCTAAATCTGAGAATCAAAGACTGCAAGTCTTAGTTTCTCTGCTCTTAGTTTAATGAAAAAAATAAAAAAATCAAGAGGTGAAATAAAGAACATGTAATTTTTTTCCCCCTTGCACCTGGCAAAGCCACAGGAAGGAGAAGAAGTAGATTCACTGCAGGGAAAATTGGCCTCACTTTTCTCTGCTAATGCACATTAATCCCCCATAGAGGAACTCTGATTTTTCAGAGAGTGGTGTACATTTGCACAGTTGGGCTCATATTTTGCTCTCAAGTGCAACAGTGCACACACCAATGCTAATAAAATAAAGCTGGAACTGACAGGCTGTTCCTTGGAACCTCATTCCTATGTTCTTGGCAGTTACCTCTAGGGCCCTCAACCTGTTACCAGAGAGACACAGAGGAACACTGTGTCCACAGCTTATGAAAGGATCTTTTGCATCTGTAGATAGGGCTCTTGAATTTATCTCTCATTTTAAGAGATTCCTAAAGCCAGCCCCTCCTGTGATTTTTAAGTTACTTTTTCTTGAGCAAGTTAGGATTGTGTTTTCGGTCACTTGCAACCAAAGTATTCTGATAAAAGTGCCATCTATGTGTGGGGTCATGGCTGAGGCTTTGGGAATTCTATGGAAATCAACCACTGTTGTGTGTCCCCATGGTGTACATGGTTTAGAGGAACAGACACATTAATTGGGGAAACACCAATTTAGTAGATATTTCTAAAACATCCACTCTAAAAAGTATAGCATGTAGTTCAATGAGAATTTATAACAGACTGGAAAAGAACACTAGTAAAGGCTCTCCTGAGAAAACAATACCTAAGCTTAAATCTGTAGAATAACTAGGAATGAAGTAGGTGAACAGAAAAGGCAAAGACATTTCAAAAAGAGGAAACAGAATAGGTGGGAGGAAACATGGCATAAATGCCCTATGGTGGGAGGAACGAGGCATGATCGGGGATGGGAAAGAGGTCTGTGTAGCAAGCTTTTAGAACAAGAAGCAGGGTGGTTGCTGGTGAAGATGGCTAGAGATGAGTAGGCAGATCGTGTAAGACCTTGAAGGCTATTTTAAGGAGTTTTGTCTTTTATTGTAAAAATAATAAAAAGCTGTGTAGTCCATGCTCTTATTTTGTAAATCCAAGGCTCATAGAGTCAATAGAGGGTTTGCCCAAGGTAGCATATCCCTCATACAGGAAAGTTCAGTCCAGAACACACACCTCTGACTCTCGGGTGACCTACAGAAAGAACCTCTGATAGTCCCTAGTGTTTGGAATATCCCAATAGGACAAAGACCTTAAATGGACTTGGGAAATCACAATGTTGCCTTGGATGTACATTCCCAACATAAAACAAATCATACCTGTTGAAATTTTTATATGAACTTAATATAATTACACATATGACGTATGCTAGGACCTCTAAAAACACATATCTACCAACAGTTTAAAAAGTGATACCCTTATAACTTCACACCCATTAGGATGGTTATGATTAAAAAAACTAAAGTGCTGATGAAGATGCAGAGAAATTAGAACTCTTGTGCATTGCTAGTGGGAATGGAAAATATTGCAGCTATTGTGAATAACAGTATGGCAGTTCCTCAAAAAATTAAACATAGAATTGCCATCTGATCCAGGTATTCCACGTTTAGGCGTACACCCCAAAGAATTGAAAGCAGGGATTTGAACACATGTTTGTACACTAATGTTCATAGTAACATTATTCACAATAGCCAAAAAGTGGGATCAACCCAAAGTTCATCAACAGGTGAATGGATAAACAGAATGTGGTCTATACATATAATGGAATATTACTCAGCCTTATAAAGGAACAAAATTCTGAAACTGAAACATAAAACAGAAGGAATATTGTAACAAATTCAATAAAGACTTTAAAAATGGTCCACGTCAAAAAAATCTTTTAAAAAAATAAAGGAACAAAATTCTGACAAGTGCTACAACATGGATGAACCTTGAAAACATTATGCTAAGTGCAATGAGCCACTTTTAAAAAGACAAGTATTGTGTGATTTCACTTATATGAGATACCTAGAATAGTCAAATTCATAGACAGAAAGTAGAATAATGGTTACCAGGGGCTGGGGGAAGGGGTGAAGTTATTGTTTAATGGATACAGAGTTTCACTATGGGATGATGAAAAAGTTCTGGCTATGGATAGTGGTGATGGTTGCACAACAATGTGAATGTATTTAAGGCCACTGAATAGTACACTTAAAAATGGTTAATACTGAACTTTATGTTATATTTTACTACAAAAAGCCTTTAAAAATATGCTAATTCTCTATATTCATACTATAAGTGCATTTATAAGTAAAACAAGAATTTGTTACTTGATAAAAGCATAAAGAAAAATTATATACATTTTCTCCTGTTTATGCACGTAAAGGATATCCTTTCTCAATACAGAAGGCAGTACTATTAAAAGGTTTTTTCTTAATAAAAAGAGATGGCTGGAAGGAATAGAAGCAGTCATGAACTTTTATTATTGTGTGTTTACTCCACCCAAACCGAAGTTCTGCCTGAGGAATGTTTTTATCGTCCTTTTATATTTTTGTTTGTTAAAGAGTCCATAAATAAATATAGCATGTGGTTTTAGATTTCTGTAACACTGAGATTATCTCTTCAGAAATAACTTGAAACTCAGTGTTTTCTTTGATCACATACCCTATCCCTAGGTCAGAAGTATGTTCTCAGTTTAGATTATTTAGATAGTTACGTACAGTTCCAGTCTTTTCCTAGAGTGTTTTATACTGGCGTTCCCCAATCTCAGTTCCCTATCCTTGAGGCTCAGACTCCTGGAGAGAAATAGACCGATGGGAACAGCAAAATGCACACTTGATATTTCTGGGCAGAGTATCTTTGCCAAGCTGGTTTGCCTTCTAAGACGGCAAGAAGTGTGAACAGTCCTTCAAATGCTAGAAGTTAATGATTGTGTTTCCCATGCAATATCTTCCTTAGGAAATATCTCTGTTCGTTGAAATGTTTCCGAGAGGCCATGTTTTCTAATCCTCTCCCCAGGGTGGTAACCCTGGTGGACCAGGCTCCCTTGAGACCTTGGGTCTTGGAAATAAGCATAATACTCCAACTTTTCTTGGATAAACATGGAGGACTATTGTCACCTCCTTAATTCTAGTCACTATATTTTTCTTAACATGACCTTCAGCCTTTATGAAAGCCACAGTCAATTCTGCTTATTTCTCTCTTAAAACCTAAGTTTGATCTTCTCATTTCCCTGCTGAAATCCCTTCTGTGTCCGTCCATTGTTCTTAGGAAAAAATTAAAAATTCTTAATGTAGTCTCTAGGGAAAGAGTTTGGGGTAATGGAAGATAGGGTCCAAAGTTTTTATTTGTAACCATCCTTTTTAGTTTTCCTACTCAACTTTATGTGCTTGGCTTCTTTCAGCCTTCATTACTCTTCCTAAAACCCAACACATTAAAAGGTTGAAAATGTACTTTTGAATCATAATAAAAGTACACCTAACAAAGCACTTTTAGAGTCTAATTTTTCCCTTTGGGGGGCATTCCACCTCTGTAACTTAATCCTCTGTCTGGAGATTTTTACATCTGGGAAAAAATACAATGTTTAAGCAAGTACCTTATATTCTTTCCCCCTTCCCTCCTTCCCTTAATAGTAGTTAAGCCCATTACTGTCTCTGGGGCTACCATCTCATAATAAGCATCTGTGGTAATGAAAAGATTATGTAACCTCCCAGTGGAAGCCATATCATTTAAAATTTTGAATTCCAGTATTCATTTGTTTTTAGGGAGCCTGTTGCTCAGACCTCTGCTAGATCCAGCAGTGAGATGGAGCTTCCAAAACTATACTTGCTGCCAAGTAATAACCTAAGAACCTGCACTGTTACATAACCACAATGCTGTCACAGGTTTAAATATAGTTTAACAAGGACTTTGATGTACATTATCCCTCTAATCCTTGGAATAATTCTTTCAAGGCTGTTTAGGAATCAACACTCTGATTTTACAGTTGAAAAACTTGAGTCTTAGAGAATTAAGTGGTTTGCTCTAGGACTCACTACTGGTAGGAATAAGGGTGGGGACATAGACTGAGCTCTTCTGACTCCTGGTTCATTGTGACTTTTGGATGCTTTGTTTTTACTGATTATAAAAGTAACATGTTCACTGCAGAAAATAAAGAGAAAATAAGAAAGTATAAAGATGAAAATTAGAAATGCTTTCATTCCCGCCATCCGGTGAGGCATTGTTAACATTTTAGTGTATTTCCTTCCAAGTTCTTCTGTATGGATGTGTGTGTACAGTTTTGTGGATGTGCATATGTGAATCCTCACAAAATTGGGGTCATGTTTCATTGAAACTGAATGAAAACAGGTGCGTGGCAATGATAATGGAGCTGCCTCAGTGTATGTGTAATGTAAACTGGGTCTCGTTTTCTCCTCCTATCTGTTAAGAAGGAAGGAGCAAATTAGGGCCAGAGAAAGGGTTCACCCCAATTCAACCTGTTTTTATTCTCTTCCAGTTTCAGAGAGAATATTCCTGGGTACCTAAAACCAGAGGGAGAGAAATATGTGATCTATCAGGGCCAAGTAGATAGAACACATATCAGCCAGGGAGACCTGATTTAGGACTATGAACTGTTATGGCAGGTGGTTTCACTAGCATTCCAGGCACTACAGGGTCTCCTGGCTGGCTGAGGAGCAGACCACGCAGTGTGACACAGAGCAATGGCAGGGCAAGGCAAGGAAGAAGTGTTGGGTAGAGACTTAAGCTTTGGGCTGGAAGATTGACAAACTAGGGTCTGAAGTTCTGCTCTGCAGCCTAACTAGCCACGCAAAAATAGGGGAGTCTCTGATCCCTAGTTGTCTTCTGTGTAAAATGGGGATCAATATACAATTGATGTAAACCCTTTTTATAGTACCTGGCATATAAAATGCATTCAGCACATAGAAAGTAAAAATACGTCAGTTTGTCAGACCCTTGGTTGCATGATGTGGTCTGGCTAGCTTTCATTGCACTTTGAGGGAGACCCTCCACTGATTTGTTGGTGAAATTCCTTGATTCTCACAGTGTCTCTTCTTATTATGTAGGCACTACTACCTTGGAGATAGTCTCTGCTCCCACCTCTGCCACATCCACCTGGCGGGATCTGCTAATTCAATGCAGAGCACGTTTGTAAAGGGCCTGCAGTGTGTTATCTGTTATGGTAGGCACCCTGGGTTTAAAAGGAGAAATAGGAATATGACTCTTCAGGATGAAAACAGAGAAATAAACAAAACAATGATACACCCACATGAAAAGTGGAAAGTGTGGTGCATGTGTCTGATGGAGGCTCACAAGATTGTATAAGACTCAGACCTGGCTATGAAAGGGGGCGAGAACATCCCTTTATGCCCATTCAGAAATAACTCAGGAAGTGGGGAAGCAGGCATGCCACACAGCAGAAGCTGATTAAAAGCCTAAAAAAAAAAAAATGTACCCTGAGGGCTCAGATAATTGTTGCTGCCTCCTGTGGGGAAATGTGGCAAGTAGGGTCATTTGGGGACTGGGGCATATCCTGCAGGACAGCAGAACAGGATCACCAGCCCTCTTCCACTCTGCCCGCTGGTCTGCCCTCCTTGCTTTGTTTTTTCCTTCTCCTTCCCACCCTAGAACTCTGATGGGAGCAAGATTCTGATGCTCCCATGGTGGGGACAGGACAGACTCTGTCCTCACGGAGCTTCCAGTCTACCATTAGATACAAAGAAGTGGGTTCAGTCTTGCTTTGATGAGACAATCTTTTCTTGATGACAATAAGTACATATAGTCTTGTAGATAATACCGAAGGGCTCCCTCACTCCAGTCTGGTGAGGGAGGGAGGGTTTCCTGGAGGACAGGATCTAAGCTGAGGACTAAGCAGTGAGTAGGGCTTAACCACCATGGACACTGAAAGGAAGTTATTCCAGTCTAAGGAACAGCATGTACACAGGCCTGGAACTGAGGGAGAATGACAAGCTATCAGTATGGTTAGACAGCGAGGTGCTTTTGCATGGTGGGCTTTGAGTGCACTTTTGTGGAGAGAGTGCACTAAGTTGTTAAGATGCTATCATCTGGGAGGACCTTCAAGATGGCAGAGGAGTAAGATGTGGAGATCACCTTCCTCCCCACAAATACATCAAAAATACATCTGCATGTGGAACAACTCCTACAGAACACTGACAAGACCTTAGACTTCCAAAAAGGCAAGAAACTCCCCACGTACAAGGGTAGGGCAAAATAAAAAAGGAAAAACAGAGACAAAAGAATAGAGATGGGACCTGTACCTCTGGGAGGAAGCTGTGAAGAAGGAAAAATTTCCACACACTAGGAAGACCTTTCACTGGCGGAGATGGGGTGTGGGCAGGGGGGCAAGATTCAGAGCCATGGAGGAGAGCGCAGCAACAGGGGTGCATATGGCAAAGCAGAGAGATTCCTGCACAGAGGATCGGTGCTGACCAGCACTAACCAGCCTGAGAGGCTTGTCTGTTCAGCCGTCAGGGCAGGTGGGGGCTGGGAGCTGAGGCTCGGGCTTCAGAGGTCAGATCACAGGGAGAGGACTGGGGTTGGCTACGTGAACACAGCCTGAAGGGGGCTAGTGTGCCACAGATAGCCAGGAGGGAGTCCAGTAAAATCTCTGGACCCGCCTAAGAGGCAAGAGAACATTGTCTCGGGGTGCACGAGGAAGGAGGATTCAGAGCACCGCTTAAACGAGCTCCAGAGATGGGTGTGAGCCACAGCTATCAGTGCGGACACCAGAGACTGGCATGAGATGCTAACACTGCTGCTTCAGTCACCAAGAATCCTGTGTGCAAGAACAGGTCACTATGCACACCTCCCCTCCCAGGTGGTTGTGCAGCCCACCACTACCAGGGTCCCGTGATCCAGGGACAGCTTCCCCAGGAGAACAAACAGCATGCCTCAGGCTATGGCAATGTCATGCCAGCCTCTGCCACCAAAGGCTTGTCCCCCATTCCGTACTTTTTCCTCCCTCTTGGCTGAGTGAGCCTGAACCCCCTATTCAGCAGCTCCTTTAACCCTCTCCTGTTTGGGTGAAGGACAGATGCCAGAGGGTGACCTACAGGCTGAGGCGGGGCCAGATCCAAAGCTGAACTCCGGGAACTGTGCAAACAAAGAAGAGAAAGGGAAATCTCTCCCAGCCACCTCAAGAGCAGTGGATTAAGTCTCCACAGTCAACTTGATGTGCGCTGCATCTGTGGAATACCTGAATAGACAACGAATCATTGCAAAATTGAGGTGGTGGACAGTCTTAGAGACCTTTGGGACAACATTAAATGTAGCAACATTCGAATTATAGGGGTCCCAGAAGAAGAAGAGAAAAAGAGAGTCTGAGAAAGTACTTGAAGATTATAGTTGAAAATTCCCTAATATGGGAAAGGAAATAGTCAATCAAGTCCAGGAAGTGGAGAGAGTCCCATACAGGATAAGTTCAAAGAGAAACACACCAAGACACATAGTAATCAAACTAACAAAAATTAAATACAAAATAAAAATATTAAAAGCAGCAAGGGAAAAGCAACAAATAACACAACGGAATCCCCATAAGGTTAACAGCTGATCTTTCAGCAGAAACTCTGCAAGCCAGAAGGGTGTGGCGGGACATATTTAAAGTGATGAAAGGGAAAAACGTACAACCAAGATTACTCTACTCAGCAAGGATCTCATTCAGATTTGATGTAGAAATTAAAACCTTTACAGACAGGTGAAAGCTAAGAGAATACAGCACCACCAAAGCAACTTTACAGCAAATGCTAAAGGAAATTCTCTAGGCAGGAAACACAAGAGAAGGAAAAGACCTACAATAACAAACCCCCCCAAATTAAGAAAATGGTAATAGGAACATATCCTATTACAATACATATCGATAATTACCTTAAATGTAAATGGATTAAATGCTCCAACCAAAAGACATAGACTGGCTGAATGGATACAAAAACAAGACCCATATATATGCTGTCTACAAGAGACCCACTTCAGACCTAGGGAAAAGTACAGACTGAAAGTGAGGGGATAGAAAAAGATATTCCATGCAAATCAAAAGAAAGCTGGAGTAGGAATTCTCATATCACACAGAATAAACTTTAAAGACTATTACAAGAGAAAAAGAAGAACACTACATAATGATTAAGGGATCCATCCAAGAAGAAGATACAACAATTGTAAATATTTATGGACCCAGCATAGGAGGACCTCAATACATAAGGCAAATGCTAACAGCCATAAAAGAGGAAATTGACAGTAACACAATAACAGTAGGGGACTTTAACACCCCACTTTCACCAATGGACAGATCATCCAAAATGAAAATAAATAAGGAAACACAGCTTTAAATGATACATTAAACAAAATGGACTTAATTGATATTTATAGGACTTTCCATCCAAAAAATCAAAATACATTTTCTTCTCAAGTGCTCATGAAATATTTTCCAGGATAGGTCACCTCTTGGGTCACAAATCAAGCCTTGGTAAATTTAAGGACATTGAAATTGTGTCAAGTATCTTTCCCGACCACAACACTATGAGACTAGATACGAATTACAGGAAAAAAAACTGTAAAAAATACAAACACATGGAGGCTAAACAATACAGTTCTAAATAACCAAGAGATCACTGATGAAATCAAAGAGGAAATCAAAAAATACCTAGAAACAAATGACAATGAAAACACGACAATGCAAAACCTATGTGATGTAGCAAAAGGAGTTCTAAAAGGGAAGTTCATAGCAATACAATCCTACCTCAAGAAACAACAAACATCTCAAATAACCTAACCTTACACCTAAAGCAATTAGAAAAAGAAGAACAAAAAACCCCCAGAGTTAGCAGAAGGAAAGAAATCATAAAGATCAGATCAGAAATAAATGAAAAAGAAATGAAGGAAATGATAACAAAGATCAGTAAAACTAAAAGCTGGTTCTTTGAGAAGATAAAATTGATAAACCATTAGCCAGACTCATCAAGAAAAAAGGGAAAAGACTCAAATGAATAGAATTAGAAATGAAAAAGGAGAAGTAACAAATGACACTGCAGAAATACAAAGGATCATGAGAGATTACTACAAGCAACTATATGCCAATAAAATGGACAACTTGGAAGACATGAACAAATTCTTACAAAAGCACAACCTTTCGAGACTGAACCAGGAAGAAATAGAAAATATGAACAGACAAATCACAAGCACTGAAATTGAAACTGTGATTAAAAATCTTCCAGTAAAGAAAAGCCCAGGACCAGATGGCTTCACAGGCGAATTCTATCAAACATTTAGAGAAGAGGTAACACCTATCCTTCTCAAACTCTTCCAAAATATAGCAGAGGGAGGAACACTCCCAAACTCATTCTACGAGGCCACCATCACCCTGATAGCAAAACCAGACAGAGATGTCGCAAAGAAGGAAAACTACAGGCCAATATCACTGATGAACATAGTTGCAAAAATCCTCAACAAAATACCAACAAAGAGAATCCAACAGCACATTAAAAAGATCATACACCATGATCAAGTGGGGGTTATCCAGGGAATGCAAGGATTCTTCAATATATGCAAATCAATCATTGTGATACACCATATTAACAAACTGAAGGAGAAACACCATATGATACTCTCAATAGATGCAGAAAAAGCTTTTGACAAAATTCAACACCCATTTATGATAAACTCTCCAGAAAGTGGGCATAGAGGGAACCTACCTCAACATAATAAAGGCCATATATGACAAACCCACAGCAAACATCATTCTCAATGGTGAAAAACTGAAAGCATTTCCTCTAAGATCAGGAAAAAGACAAGGATGTCCACTCTCACCACTATTATTCAACATAGTTTTGGAAGTCCTAGCCATGGCAATCAGAGAAGAAAAAGAAAGAAAAGGAATACAAATTGGAAAAGAAGAAGTAAAATTGTCACTGTTTGCAGATGACATGGTACTATACATAGAGTATCCTAAAGATGCCCCCAGAAATCTACTAGAGCTAATCAGTGAATTTGGTAAAGTTGCAGTATACAAAATTAATGCACAGAAATCTCTGGCATTCCTATACACTAATGATGACAAATCTGAAAGAGAAATTAAGGAAACACTCCCATTTATGATTGCAACAAAAAGAATAAAATACCTAGGAATAAACCTACCTAAGGAGACAAAAGACCTGTATGCAGAAAACTATAAGATACTGATGAAAGAAATTAAAGATGATACACACAGATGGAGAGGTATACCATGTCCTTTGATTGGAAGAATCAGCATTGTGAAAATGACTCTTCTACCCAAAGCAATCTACAGATTCAATGCAATCCCTATCAAACTACCAATGGCATTTTTCACAGAAGTTTAATGAAAATTTTCACAATTTGTATGAAAACACAAAAGACCCCAAATAGCCAACGCAATCTTGAGAAAGAAAAATGGAGCTGGAGGAATCAGGCTCCCAGACTTCAGAGTATACTACAAAGCTACAGTAATCAAGACAGTATGGTCCTGGCACAAAAACAGAAATATAGATCAATGGAACAGGATAGAAAGCCCAGAGATAAACCCATGCACATATGGTCATCTTATTTTTGATAAAAGAGGCAAGAATATACAATGGAGAAAAGACAGCCTGTTCAATAAGTGGTGCTGGCAAAACTGGACAGTTACATGTAAAAGAATGAAATTAGAACACTCCCTAACACCATACACAAAAATGAACTCAAAATGGATTACAGTCCTAAATGTAAGGCCAGACACTATAAAACTCTTAGAGGAAAACATAGAACACTCTATGACATCAATCACAGCAAGATCCTTTTTGACCCACCTCCTGGAGAAATGGAAATAAAAACAAAAATAAGCAAATGGGACCCAGTGAAACTTAAAAGCTTTTGCACAGCAAAGGAAAACATAAGATGAAAAGAGAACCCTCAGAATAGGGGAAAAATATTTGCAATTACTATATAAAGATGTTAAAAAAATAGTTTTGGGTGACGTAGAAAAGTATAGCTCTATTGCTTTGCCAGGTAAAGGGGGCCACAGTGGGCTCATACCCTCAGAACTGTGTGTCCCGACCTGGAGGGGGTAGTGAGAAATTTTCTAGTAATGGTTCAAAGAGGGCGTGATCAGCTCATGGACACTCTTCTGATTGGCTGGTGGTGAGGTAATTGGGAGTCAGCATCACCAACCTTCTGGTTCCAGTCAGTCTTGGGTCTGCGTGCTTGTGGGCAACAGTTAACTCCTCCTACCTGGCAGGGGTTTTAGTAGCTGCAAAACAGCCCAAAGATATTGTTATGTGTATCCCTTGAGGGGGAACCAGGACCCTGCTCCAAGGCTGAACTTCTGACTTTTCCTCCCTTGTCTCTGCATCTCTTTCCTTCCCTAATTAAAGCTGTTTGAACCTGCTCGTTGGAACTCAGGGAAGGTCATGGAGGCTAAATGAAGCCTATTTTCTCTAATCAATTAATGGGGGACACAGAAAGGCTTTTGTGCCCAGGAGCCCCACAAGTTTCTGCTAGGTATCAGTACCATAACTCACCCAATGGCTTAATTCAAATACTTGCAACTCCATCTCGATTTTTCTTCTCCATTCATCTTGCATTCAGTCAATCATCAGATTCTTTGAGCATAACCTACAAAAATATACCTAGGATCTGTTCACATCTCTTCTTCCCTGTGGATATTAACTGGCTCAGGCCTCTGTGACCTTTCAGGAGGAATATGGTGATGGTCCCCTAAACTGCCCTCTCTCATTGCACTCTGGTAACACCCCCAGTGCCCCAGTCTGTTCTCTACTCATCAGTCAGAGCATGCATCTGAAACATAAACCCATCATTGACATTCCCATACTTAAAATTCCAGTGGCTTTCCCGTGAATTTGGGCTGAAAGTCAAGATCTGTATTGTCTCCTTCCCTGTCCTCTAGACCTGATCTGCTTATAGAACAGAAGGTCCCTTTCTTTTTTTTTAATTTTAATTTTTTGAATTTTATTTTATTTTTTTATACAGCAGGTTCTTATTAATTATCTATTTTCTACATTTAATGTATATGTCGATCCCAATCTCCCAATTCATCCCACCACCACCACCCCTACTTTCCTCCCTTGGTGTCCATACATTTGTTCTCTACATCTGTGTCTATTTCTGTCCTGCAAACCAGTTCATCTGTACTATTTTTCTAGGTTCCACATATATGTGTTAATACATGATATTTGTTTTTCTCTTTTTGACTTACTTCACTCTGTATGACAGTCTCTAGATCCATTCACATCTCTACAAATGCCCAACTTCATTACTTTTTATGACTGAGTAATATTCTATTGTATATATGTATGACATCTTCTTTATCCAGTCATCTGTCGATGGGCAGTTAGGTTGCTTCCATGACCTGGCTATTGTAAATAGTGTTGCAATGAACACTGGGGTGCATGTGTCTTTTTGAATTATGGTTTTCTCTGGGTATATGCCCAGTAGTGGGATTCCTGGGTCATATGGTAGTTCTATTTTTAGTTTTTTAAGGAACCTGCATATTGTTCTCCATAGTGGCTGTATCAATTTACATTCCCACCAACAGTGCAAGAGGGTTCCCTTTTCTCCACACCCTCTCCATCATTTGTTGTTTGTAGATTTTCTGATGATGCCCATTCTAACTGGTGTGAGGTGATACGTCATTGTAGTTTTGATTTGCATTTCTCTAATAATTAGTGATGTTGAGCAGCTTTTCATATGCTTCTTGGCCATCTGTATGTCTTCTTTGGAGAAATATCTATTTAGGTCTTCTGCCCATTTTTAGATTGGGTTGTTTGTTTTTTTAGTATTCAGCTGCATGAGCTGTTTATATATTTTGGAGATTAATTCTTTGTCTGTTGATTCGTTTGCAAACATTTTCTCCCATTCTGAGGGTTGTCTTTTCGTCACAAGCCCCCTTTCTTACTGGTCTCCACGCTTATTGTCATCTTTTGATTCTTAGAAAATGACCACTTTTATATCCTGCCTCAGGGCCTTTGCATTTGCTGGGCCTTCTGTCTGAAATGCTCTTTTACAACCTTTCCATGGATAGCTTCTAATCATTGAGTCACATCTTAAATGTCATTCTTCAGAGAGGGCTTTTTTTTAACCTCACAATCTGAGGTACCTCATTTCTCCAGCTAGTCATTTTCTAGCATCTTAATTTACTATAGTTTTCTTCTGGTACAGTAGGTTATCACTTCTTTCTTTGGGTGCCACAGTGTAAAAAGTTTGGGAAGCTCTGTTTGACCAGCCCCTGTGGACCCCTCTTTCTTTCTTACCCTGTGTTGCCCTCATTGTTTGTGCTCTTCTACATCCATCATTTTGTTCCCAGAAAATCCTAGCCCTGGTTCAGTGCTTCTGTTACCAGGCCAAACTTGGGTCTGCTCATCCACTCATAGTAAAGCCCCTCTACTGACCTGGGGTTGTGGTGAAGGAAAGTACAGCATTTATTGCAGGCTGCCAAGCAAGGAGCCCAGGGCCACTGGTACTCGAAACACCTGAACTCCCTGATGGGTTTCAGCAAAGCATTTTGAAAGGCAAGGTGAGGGAGGGAACTCCCAGGGTATATGATCAGCTCATCACAATTCTCTGATTGGTTGACGGTGAGGTAACAGGACAGTGTCACAGGGATTAACTTTATTAGTCCTTAGGTGCTAGTAGGTCTGGGGCATACATGCTCATGGTCATCAAGTAATTAACATCTTGCATTTGGTAGTGGCTTTCACATCTGTAAAACAACTCAGGAAATGTGCATCAGACAATATTACCTACATATTTCAGAGAGAAGCTAAAGCAGAGGATATGGGGGAAGGCCTGTTCTGGGGAGGCCCCATAGGATCTTGCTTGGTTAAATATCTACTTCCCTTTGTTAGTATCCAGGAGGATAGGATTGCTGTGTATAAATGGCACAGTGTGGATACTGGCACTCTTGCTTGAGAAAGTCCTTCTTTACTTTTCTTCTTTATTCTCCCTCTGTCTCGCTCTCTCTCTGTCTCTCTGTCTCTGTCTCTCTTTGTTTCTCTCTCTGTCTCTGTCTGTCTCTCTCTCTCTATATATATATATATATGTATATAAAGGAACTTTGATTCACTCGTCTGCCCTTCCTAACAGGTTATATTTATTAAATCCTTACTAGCTAATGATTACTTTACATCACATGTTCCCTCATTGAATCCTCACATCCACCCTGAGACCTGGGTCCTATGCCTCTCCTCATTTTACAGTTGTGTTCAAAGCCACACAGCTAGCTGAGTTACAGAGTTGGGATTGAAAACTACATCTGTCTTATTCTATAGCCTCCTATTTATTATCAGATTTAATATACTTATGGGGCAAAATAATTCTACAATAAGCCCACACATCTATTATCTCTTTTAATGAATGTCTCTATCTGTACCACCTAAATAAATAATCACGTTAGTAGATGCAGCACAAAAGTAGTTTTCATAGGGAAGGGAAAAGGACCAGTCTCTTCCACATTCTCCTGGTTTTTTTCCTCCTTGGACTGCCTAGTGCTATATGGTTTTTAAATAGCAATTTCACCACCCACAGAGAGACCTTGATTTACAAGTTTTCTTCCTGTACATCAGTGCTGTTACTCTTTCCCTGGTTTTGGAGGTTTGGTTGAACTTGTGCTTAAAATAATGGATGGGTACAATTTATAAGAACAACACAACTGACTAAATTTGAAAAGGAAAATGTGTTTATATGCATATTTTCCTTTCAGTCTGCTTCTGTGTAGATTAAAAAATATTTGGCACCTGAAGCTGCAGTTGTAACAGAGAGAAATCTTTTAAAATACATAGAATCACAGAATGTTATAGCTGGAAGGGACCATGTCTGGGAGCTGGTGACAGAGAACACAGGTCCCGTTCTATCTGTGATCACGTAGCAAAGGAGTGGCTGTGTGGTGGGCTGTGAATCATAGTTTATTCAGCAAGAGGGGGATGGCTTACTTTCTAAGTCTAATTTTCCTTCATTTGTAAAATGTGGGCAGTAAGAGTGCTTATCCCAGAGAGCAGTTGTTACATGCCTCACACACAAATTGTTTATCACTATGTCTGACCCACGTGGGCTCAAAAAATGCCAGCTGTCTTACTTTTTCTGTTCCTTTCCTTCTTTCTTCTGTATTATCATTAAACCTTCAGTGACATTTTTAAAAAACCTTCTGAGTTTCGCATACTATTTTCTTTGATGCCAGAGATTTGTAATTTATTTGGAAGGTAACCGATCATTGTTTGTTTTGTACATTTCAATAGATGCCATTTTCCCCTTCAATTTCAAATAAAACCTAGTTCTGGTATCTTAACGATCTAGACCATTCTTCTCTCCCATCATTCCCACAAAAACTCTGGAGTGTTTATTAGAGGTCAGTCACTGAACTTGATGTTTACATACACATAATTATTTTATTCACCTCATGCAAAACAGCTAAAGTCAGCATTATCTTCACTTTTCGGTTGAATAACTTAACTGGGAGAGGTTATGTAACTTATCCAAAGTTATGGCTTGTAAGAGGCAGAGTCAAGATTTGAAATCTGGGCTATTTTAACTCCAAGCACAGCATCTTACCTACTGTACCATAAAGCAAATAGGGACCAAGCATACTTAACCTTGTCATATAAAACTGTCATAGAACTAGTTACTTGTTTATGACATAGATTCCAATCCTTTCATGGTTAGGGGTTAAGCTTCAGAGCCACTGGAGAAGACCCAAACCCACCATGGCTACTGTGCCATCACTTTCACCTTCATGTGTCTATTAGAACCCTAGAAAAGCCTGTAATTTCCTGAGTTTTAATTCCAAAACAAACCCATGGATCATTTCTTCCTACATCCTCCCTCTTGTGTGGAGATATTGCTGGACAGCAGCTGCCCCCTTGATGGCAACTTCAAATGTGAGATACACCTTCTGAGTTGTACAAGTCTCACGTTCTCATAATTAATTCTAATGAACAGGAATTCTCTTATTTATGAAGGAGAGGGTGGGTCATGCTTTTCTGTGTGAATGTATCTACTACTCCTAGACCATGAGGTAGATCATCCCTTTGGGCAGTTCTAGTTACTGTTCATTTTTTCAAAACACTATTGTATTCCTTAGTAATTCACTATATTTATACCAACGATGAATTTATTTCACAAGACTTACATTTTATTAGCTTTACGTCTTGCTTCTGTTGTATTATCTACCTATAACAAAGGCATAATCTTCGCCTATTCAAATTTTACCCATCATTTGGATTTCATTTCAAAAGATACCTCAGGCACAAAATTTTCCTGATCCTTTCATTTGACCCTATCCTACCAACCCCACTCCACCAGAGACAGACAAAACAACTAGACAAGACTACACCTGCCCCTGAACTTTCATAGTGTTTTAGCTTTTCCCTCCTATGACTATTAACAGTGTATACTTTGTACAATATATTTCTCTGTACCTGTCCCATCCCTCTAGTCTGTGCTTTAGTAATGTAGAAATTATTGTATAATTAGGATGCTGTGAGTTTTTAAGAAACAGAAAACCCAACTAAAATTGACTTACACAGTGAAATATTATCTCATTTAACAGAAGTTCTGAGTTAACATAGAGTTCCAGAATTGCTTAATTCAACTCCACAATTCTGGGCCTGGAGATTCTATTCCATGGATCTCTTCATTTGTCCCTCATAGATTCAAGATGGCTGCCATGGCTGCAAACAACACCTCCCCAGAGGTCAACATTCAAGAAGACGGAGGAAGCAGGTCCATTGCCTCTATATACTTTACATTATTATTCCCAGTTATTCATCTGGGAAGAAAAGATTTCCCAAGAGTTCTCCATTAGAATTTCTCTATGTTTCATTAGCCAGAACTGATTCACAAGCCTGCCCTTGCACCAATGACTAGCAAAGGGGAATGAATAGATTATCACCATTGGTTAAGATCAGTCTAAGTTTAGATCAGTTAAAATCTATCCCCTGGGACTGAGGGAGGGGCCTGTCTTTGCTGAGCACATTGCCATCTGTCTGCTGAATAAAACTGGAGTTCTATTAGCAATCAAGGAGGAAATGGCTCTGTTAAATAGCATCAAGAGTATTTAAATACATTGAATCTGTGTCCTGTAGATGAAATATTTGCCACAGCTTTGACTTAGCTCTCTCTGCATTTCTCACATTGGCTGGTAAGATCTCAACAAATGCTACTGGACATAATTCATTATTTTATTCAACAAATATTTATTTAAAAATCTATATGATGAGACTGTTCTAGGGGTTAGATATACAATGGTATGTAAAATCAGATGGGATCCCCACCATTAATATAAAAATAATAGCTAAGCTTACAGTGTACCAGGTACAGTGCTCAAACTTTACATGCATTATTTTAATTAATCCTTTAAAACACTATAGGATACGTTCTATTAAAAATCACGATTTTTCTTTTTTTTTTTTTTTTGCGGTACACGGGCCTCTCACTGTTGTGGCCTCTCCCGTTGCGGAGCACAGGCTCCGGATGCGCAGGCTCAGTGGGCATGGCTCACGGGCCCAGCCGCTCTGCGGCATGTGGGATCCTCCCGGACCGGGGCAGGAACCTGCGTCCCCTGCATCAGCAGGCAGACTCTCAACCACTGTGCCACCAGGGAAGCCCAAAAATCACGATTTTTCTGATGAGAAAACTGTGACCCAAAACAGTTAAGAATCTTGATAAAGGTGACAAAGGTAAGATTCAAGCCAAGTTTTGCATGAGTCCTTTTAAAATAATGTGTGTGTTTGTGTGTGTGTGTGTGTGTGTGTACATGTATGTGATAGATAGGTCTATCTTGCTTGCTGGCGTAGTGAGTTCTCTGATTTTATTTTGATTTAAAGGATATCTTTTATTATGTTCTCTTAAACTCCATAAAAGCAACTTTTATATTATGGGGGATCTGGGGGAAGAGCCTATTTACCTACATGGTGTTTCAGGTGATGATCCTCTCCTCTTATTTTGTGACTTTACTATCTGAAGAGTAAGCTCTGACTTTTGAGGAATCCACTTGTAGACTGGGAAAGGAATTTCAGTCATTATTTTAGCTCCTCTTAGTTTCAACCACCTTATATTTTCATCAGTATCAGGAAAGAAACCTCATGGTTCAGTACTAAGCAAGATCTAGACAACAGAAGGATTTTGTTGTCCCTGTAAAATATCTTAAAAATTAAGCTACCCATGTTAAAAAGTGTAATTATTTCACATAGAATGGGGATTTCCACCCAGTAATGAAAAACAGACTGGCAGCACTGGGGGTGCATGCTGGCAAGGGTGCATCCTCACAGGGCAACCATTGGCAGGACCTGAGTAGTTCCTGCCTGTCTTGGATGGGGCCAAGACATCCAGTTTGCCATGATAACAACACTTTTACAACCGACTGCTTTATTCATTTTAGGTGTCTGTTATGTTAGCATCTGCTATAGCAAGCAACTCCAAAATTTTAGTGGCAACATCAAAAACTGAGTGCAACAACAAACATTGCTTGTTCACATTGTGTGAGACCTGGGGCTCAGCCCAAGCTCTTCCCAGCAGGGCTGGCTTCGTGGATGTGCCGCCTATAGGATCACAAAGGGTCTTATGCTCAGAGGGGTCCCGCATTTGATTTAATGTTCTGTTGTCACGTTCTTAAAATTCTTAATTTTAGAACAAGGGGCCCTAGATTGTCATTTTTTACCAGGTCATGTAAACCGTGTAGCTAGTTCTACTGTCAGGTGCATTATGTCTTCTCATGTACGGCTCAGGTTGAAGGAGCAGCCACTTCCAGGGCATGACGTTCTCATGGCAGAAGACTGAAGGTCATGGGGCTGGACTCACACCACAGCATGCCTCTTTTTAAAAATACTTTATTGAAGTATAGTTGATCTACAAAGTGTTAATTTCTGCTGTACAGCAAAGTGATTCAGTTATATATATATATACACACACACATTTATAAAACTTACTCTTTTTCATATTCTTTTTCATACGGTTGATCACAGGATATTGAGTATAGTTCCCTGTGCTCTATGGTAAGACCTTGTTGTTTATCCATCCTATATATACTAGTTTGCATCTGCTAATCCCAAACTCCCAATCCTTCCCTCCTCCCCCTACCCCCCATCTCTGGGGCAACCACAAGTCTGTTCTCTATGTCTGTAAGTCTGTTTCTGTTTCATAGGTAGGTTCATTTGTGTAGTATTTTAGATTCCACATATAAGTGATATCCTATAGTATTTGTCTTTCTCCTTCTGACTTACTTTGCTTAGTATGATAATCTCTAGGTCTATCCATGTTGCTGCAAATGGCAATATTTCATTCTTTTTTATGGCTGAGTAATATTTCACTGTGATGTTTATTACATCTTCTTTATCCATTCATCTGTCAAAGGACATTTAGGTTGTTTCCATGTCTTGGCCATTTACTGTCATAGCAGTAAATAATACTGCTATGAACATAGGGGTGCATGTATTTTTTCGAACTATAGTTTTGTCTGGGTATATGCCCAGGAGTGGGATTGCTGGATCATATGGTAACTCTGTTTTTAGTTTTTTGAGGAAACTCCATACTGTTTTCCATAGTGGCTGCACCAATTTACATTCCCACCAGCAGTGCAAGAGGATTCCCTTTTCTCCATACCCTCTCCAACATGTATTATTTGTAGACCTTTTAATGATGACCATTCTGTCTAGTGTGAGGTGGTAAAGAAAGCCTCTTAAAAGCCTCTACCAGGAACTGGTACATGGCCACTTTCCATGAGTCAGGCATGGCACATGGCCCAGCCCAAAGTCATAGTTATGAGGAAGTATGCTTCACCCAAGAAAGCACCTACCATGCTAGTCTAATCCTGCCCTGGAGTTTGTCAAACTTGAGGCAGTGACAGATCCTGTTCCTACATACCTGATATCCTGTCTAGAGCTGATGATCAAGGCTTAGTTGGATAGAGTGGCCAATTGGTAATGTCGTGGGGTCTGTAAGATAATATAAAATGGCAGGTAATCAGTTTACCTAGAGTTAATAGTTTAGTCTTTGAAAGTTGTAAAACCAATCATGTTGGCTATAGTTTTTCTCACAAATTATTCCTTGTTTAAATTAAAGACCAATTTGAGTCTTTAATTTGAACTCAAATTCAGTATCAAATATCAAAATGTACTGTGAATCATTTTACTGTGTTTAAGTACTGATTTGTCTTCATCATGGGTATAGTTTTTTCCACTTGGTTTTTCAAGCAAAGATGATAAAATTAAATACATCAATAGCCTATTTAGCTTTAATATCAAGATTTTTTGTGGAGTATTATTGCTGCCTAATTAATTGAGTTTTCAATTCTCTGGTGACTTAGAGAAGCTTCAGTCATGACACATAACCCATCTGCAATGTCAGAACCTAATTTCAGGCTTCATCATTATGATTGAGATGAGGATTGTGGCTTTATGAATCTTTATAAAAAGAACAAATAGAGACTTTAAAATTCTGTCCCTGTTACATAGAAATTCTTTTTGACAATCCCCAGAAGTTCCTCTGTTACAAAGAAATCTAGTAGTTCACACATAAGGCACATTTCTGAATCTGAACTGAGGTTGCGGAGTTGTCAGTCACTAAGCTCAGACTTGGGGACTGTGGTTCAGGTCATGCACCTGAAGTGTGAGTCCTCTGATCACAGAGAAGAATGGGTACTGAGGGAGCTGGGGCCTGTGAGGAAGGCAGAGCAACAGTGGTAGGGTTGTTGGATCAAAACTTCGGTCAGGAATCTGTAGTGAACCATATGACAATTTATCAATACTGAGTTCCTAAAATGTTGCCAGAAAGCAATCTTCATCATGAAACATTAAGGAAGTAATTATGAAAACTCTGACCACCTTTGTTGGTCTCATACCATCAGTTTTTCAAAGGATCCGTCCATTCACCCTCTCATGTGCTCATTACAACATTCAGGTACCCAAGGCAGTCCCAGTATTACTATTATTTCTATTTTACATACAAGGAAATGAAAATCCAGGGGTCATACAGCCCATAAGGGGAAAAATAGAAGAGAGATTTCCTGAATTCCGACCATTGCTGCGGTTCTGCTGGAGTGTAAGTTATCTCTGGTGGAAATGACAATTCCCTCCATGACTCTTCTGTGTACAGCCAGCTCAGCTAAGTGTGCAGGTTTCAGATTTGGAGAGAACTGGGTTTGGCTCCCAACCCCCTTACTAGCTGGGAGACCTTGGGTAAGCTGCACAAACTATTTCAACTTCCTCAAATGCATGCGATAATAACCCTCCAAAGCGTGTGTTATTAATATTATCAGGATTACATGAAATATGGCATGAAACATACTGAGCATGGTCCCTAGGACGCACTAGTCATGGAGATCCTGGAATAGCCTTCCTACATAACTTTGAACAGAGTAAGAAATTTAAAAAAAGCTAGAGAGCAAAATATCACCTTATTGGGCAGGTTGGAGAATATGGCTTTAAGTGTCATTGCCAAATGGCCTTGCTAATAAGTGAGCTCAGAATTGATCTCCAGTCATGGTAGTGCTTATCCAAGACAGGCTGACTTCACAAAAGAGACTCTTTTACCGGGCATGACATGAAGGGGTAGAGGAGTCGTGCTCCTCCAAGAAGTCAAGGGAGGAGCTGAATGAGATGTCCTTAGGTCCTCTAGCCAAATTCGTCAGTCAGAGAAATCTCTCCACTACCCCAGGGACAAAATAAATAAAAGAGTGGAGACAGGCCATGGGTTATACTAACTGAGCTCCCATCACAAGAAATGAATATTAAGAGTGGAGGGGCTTCCCAGGTGGCACAGTGGTTGAGAATCTGCCTGCCAATGCAGGGGACACAGGTTCGACCCCGGGTCTGGGAAGATCCCACATGCCGCGGAGCACCTGGGCCCGTGAGCCACAACTACTGAGCCTGCGCATCTGGATCCTATGCTGGGCAACAAGAGAGGCCACAAGAGTGAGAGGCCTGTGTACCACGATGAAGAGTGGCCCCCGCTCGCCGCAACTAGAGAAAGCCCTCGCACAGAAACGAAGACCCAACACAGCCAAAAATAAATAAATTAAAAAAAAAAAAAGAGTGGAGAAACACTCACCACTCTCGTAATTTCTCAATACATCTTAGCTATTATTGTTATTGGAGTTCAAGTAGGAGATTTAAGGGTATACTCAAACATCCATGACTAAAAGGTCTCCGAAGTTCTGCAAAGCCCCCAATCCTCCATGATAAGTCTGCCATTTATCTATAACTGGGGTTAAAAGCAATCTTGCTGCTAGAAGGGGGTTACATGAACAAGCTAATCTGTGTCCATGACTTACCTTTATCAAATTGTAGATTCCTTTAGAGGCAGAAGCTATGCCTTATGTATCTTTATATTTCCCACAGTTCCTTGCAGAGTCTTCACCAATAATAATTACACTGATTGCTCATCTAGCTATGAATTTTACAGCTTGCAAAGCACTTTTGTGTTGATGATCTCATTTGGTCTTTTCACCAGTCCCAAGAGGGAGGGAGGGAAGAAAGGAGGAGGTTACTCACCTCATTTCACATCTGAGGATGTTGAGGCCTAGAACAGCCATGTGACTTGTCCACTAATGAAGCAGAGTGCCATCGTTTGATTCTGCAAATGGAATGTAGGTCACTGACTCTTAACACAGTGTGCCTTCCATTAATTTTTTTTTTTTATCTGAATGGGACTGATTTCCCTGGAACTAGTTGATCTAACATGTGGCGTTCTAGGAGTTTCAGCAGTGTTCATAAGACAAGGTAAACTTCTCAGACTGGGAGGGTTTGGAGGTTTGCTTTACTTAGGGTTTCTGCTGATACCTCTGCCGTTCATCCATTTATCAGGAGATACGGGTTATCATGGTGATGGGAGTAAGGGGGTTGAGCTGGAAGAGAAACACAAAAATGGCCAATGAGATAGCACCACATGTGGAGGTGAAAATGATTGTCATAAAGGGAGAAGGCATTATAGAGTCAATAGCATCTCTTATGGGTACGGATACCTGAATTATTGTCTCCCAGAGATCCAGAAGCCCATAGGAGAAAGGCAATTTTTTTTTTTTTTTTTTTTTTTTTTTGGCGGTACGCAGGCCTCTCGCTGTCGTGGCCTCTCCCGTTGCGGAGCACAGGCTCCGGACGTGCAGGCTCAGCGGCCATGGCTCACGGGCCCAGCCGCTCCGCGGCATATGGGATCTTCCCGGACCGGGGCACGAACCCGTGTCTCCTGCATCGGCAGGTGGACTCTCAACCACTGTGCCACCAGGGAAGCCCGAGAAAGGCAATTTTAGCAGTAAGAGTAAATTCAGTTACATTTTGCCATGGGTATCATTAATTAGAACCATATCACTGTGTCACTAGCCCCAGTCACACCCTATAGCACAATGGAAAAAGACAATATGGTAGGCAGAATAATGCCCCCTCCCCAATATCCACATTCTCATCCTTTGAGCACATGACTTTGTTACCTCCCATGGCAAAAGGGACTTTCAAGATGTGGTTAAGTTAAGGATCTTGAAATGGGGAGATTATCTTGAGTTATCTACATGGGCCCAATGTAATAACAATTGTATAAGTGAAAGGAGGCAGGAGAGTCCCAGAAGAATATGTTATAGTAAAACTAGAGGTTGGAGTGATACAGTTGCTGGCTGGGGGCCATGAGCCAAGGAATGTAGGCTACCTCTAGAGAGTGGAAAAAGCAAGAGATTGACCTCTCAAGTCATCAGAAGGAAACAAGAAATGCAGCACTGCCATCACCTTGATTTTAGCCTTGAGAGACACATTTTGAACTTCTGACCTCTAGAACTCTGAGATAATACATTTGTTTTATGCCGCTAAATGTTCAGTAATTTTTTACAGCAGCAAGAGGAAACAATATAGACCAAGTAAGGCTTAAATTTTGGTTCCTGCATTTAGTAAGTTCATACTTCAGGCAAGTTATGTCTAAGTAGCAATTACCTAATATTTACAAAGAGATGATAATAGTGTTTTCTTCACTGGATTGTTATGAAGATTAGATGAGACAGTGCATGGAAGATACTTGCGCCCTGTGTGTCACATACTAGGAGGCTGATTAATGGTTTTTATAATGCCACTAAATATTATCTTTTGTTTTTTGCTCTAATATTTCATCAGCTTCAAAATGATAGAAATTAACTTCTAAATCTAAGAATTGTAGCAGGTCTATGTATACCATAGTCCACCTCAGGAAAAAAACTTGCTTAGCGTGTTGTATTTCTTCTATACACAAGAAAATAATCAGATCTGAGTACTTCACCTTGGGAATGGGAAGTGGGTTATAGAGAGGGTTATATTACAGGTTCTATAAGAGCATGCTGAGAGAGGCGCAGAAATATGGTCAGTACTAACCATAGGCTTGTAGCAAGATGCTTAAATTTTTCCAACAGAGACTAGTTTTTGAGGAAACTCCTAAACTACAAATTTACACAAAGATGATATTTTTTTTAAATGTCAGAAGGCATTTACTTGGAACACTGCCCCCTTCACCCTTGCAACTGGTGGCCAATTCCTATTCATCCATCAAGCCTCAACTTATTACTCTTCTGTCTGGAAAGTGTTTCCTATCCCCCCACCCTCCTACCCCTGTCTGAGCTATGCCATTCTCAAGACACCATGGAAGGAGTCACAGTACCACTTTGTAACTGTGCATTTTGCTTTTCTGCCTTTCTCTTTGTCTTCCATGAAAGAAGGGGCCCTGACCTTCTTGTTCACTGTTATCCCCATCTCTGAGCACAGGCCTCACTAAATACTTATTTGAGGAAAGGAAGGAAGGCGGGCACTAGTTTGAGTCCTAACCCGGATATTATGAGCCTTGTAAATTGGACAATCTTCTAAGCCTCCATTTCCAAATCTGTAAACTACAGTTTTTTTCCTGTCAGTCTCATAGGGGTGTTTGAGGTTTAAGGAGGGTAAAGCAGATCCAAGCATGCATGGTAGATTATGTAAAAGTGACACATCTTTGCTTCAGATCCACACGAAGGCCAGATTTCACCCGTATGTACTAATGGGCATCTCCCACCTTGAGCACTGTGTTAGGCCTTGAGTGTAGTGCAAACAGAACAGACAGTCTTTGTCCTATGTGGAGTATAAAGGTCTAGTGACTATTTCAACAATAGCACAGCAACGATTGCCTCCTTTATCTGGATAAAAGGATCTTCTTTTCACTTTCCAAGAAGAAAACATCTCCAAAGAATATGTGCTAGCCTGTGTAAGGAATAAAGAAGTGAAAGAATGTTTTTACCTTACAGAAGTCCAAGACTAACAGGGAGTAAATACATATGCAAACAGCTCACAGGTAAGGCAGACTGTGGACCAATCTGTAACATAGATCCCACGAGGGGCATGAGGGGATGGGAAGACAGTGGTACCTCACTTGGAAGGAGGTGGAATCTGAGTTGAGTAGGGCTCTCTAAGTCATTTAATGATGTTTATAAATTGAGTATTCGTGTAGGCAGAGTGGATAATCTATGTAGTTGCTTGTATTGAGGCTGAAAAGGAGAGATTGATTACTAAGAAAACAAACAGTGCAACATAATGTAGAGTTTTTCAATTAGATAACAGAGGAAGGATAATGGGAAATAAAACTGTAAAATATAATTTTAACGTTCAGAGCCCATGTTTTAGAGCTTCCCCAAATACCTGCTGAGATAAGGCCTGATTCTGCCCATAGAGAGCCATCACTGGTTGTGAACAGAGTATCGCCATGGCACAAAAAGATAGGGAGTAGAGGGAACTCGTGATTTGTTGCTTCCTACCTGTTAGTGCCTGGAGTTATGGCCCTATCAACATCTTCCTGTATGGTTAGAGAGTAGAAAAATCTTACTGGATTCCCCTATTTATCCCCACATTGAGATTTACAGCCCTGGGTAAGCCTTTTTTTTTTTTTTTTTTTTTTCTGGTAGAATGTTATGTTTACTGAAGGAAATATCACAGTTGCAATATTTCAGCTAATTTCCTTCTCCCTCCCTCCCTATCTTTCCCTCTTTCCTTCCTTCCTTCATTCATTGATGTATAATTGACATACAATAAGCAGCATATATTTAAAGTGTACAGTTGAGTTTTGATATATGTATATACCTCCAAAACCATCATAAAATCAAGTTAGCTAATATATCTATCATCTCAAAGTTTCCTCCTAGCCCTTTGTAATCTCTCCCTCCATTCCCTCCTCATTCCTTGACACCAGGCAACTGCTGAACTACCTTCTACCACTATAGGTTAGTTTGCATTTCCTAGAATCATATAAATGGAATAGCACAATAGATATTTTTTTGCCTGATTACTTTCACTCAGTGTTATCTTGAGGATCATTTGTTTTGTTGCTTGTATTAGATTCTTCCTTTTTATTGCTCAGTGGTATTCCATGGTACGAATATGCTACCATTTGTTTATGTATTGACCTTTCGATATGGGTGTTTGGGATGTTTCTAGTTTTGACTATTAAAAGAAGCTTCTGTGAACATTGGTGTGTAAGTCTTTGTGTGGTCATAGGCTTTATTTTCTCTCATTCATTTCATTTCTTTGCCTTCACTCCTTTTCCCTGTAGATTGAGAGTTCTCTAAGGGGCAGCCCCAGGTAGTGGGTAAATACCAAAAGGACACACAGAATATTGGATTCTATGTTTCTATGAATTTTCTTTTATGAGCAATTGAGTAGTAGGAAGAGGCCATTAGGAGCTTTCTTGAAGGTCATGGGAATTCTAAATAATGAAGCATAATGTAATGATTCATGAGGCTGCAAATACGTGAACCTAAAAATGAAAATGAGGAAGAACTTCCTACATGTTTGAACTATTAAGAGTGGACTGGGATTTTATTAGAGCAAATGAGCTTCCAGTTAGGAATGGCATGCAAAAGGACCTGGGCAAACACTCATGGGGAATATTTATCTTTAGTTCATTTCAGTCCATAAGTATGTATTGAATGTGTACTCTGTGCCAGATGCTAGGGCCGTGATGACAGACAAATCACAACAAACCCACAGCCTAGCAAGGGAGACTGGAAAGAGAGCCTGCGATTGCAATACAGTATAATAAGCATTTGTAATAAGGGCGTGCAGAGAGTGCTAGGGGAGCATCTTATCAGAAACATCTGGACCATTAAGGGGTTAGAGCAGTTAGTGGAGGATTTCAGGAAGAGGTCTGATGCTCTCAATTAGGGAAAGCTGGACAAGAGAGGGATGGAGAACATTCTCATAGAGATAGATGGTGCAGACAAGGAGAGCAGCAGGTGCAAAAATGGGAGTCCCAAGAAAGATGACATGATGGGGGAAGGGTAGGTTCTGAGTGCTGGGAACATGACATGGGATGGGGAGCCTGCTCTTAAAATATGAAGAGCTGGTGTGCCATACCATAGAGTTTGGCAGTCGGGATCCACAGAAAGGGCTTTCGGTGATCCAGACTCAGATTCGTTTTAGAAGAAGGTCAGGAGGATGGCACACATACCTGAATGGGGAAAGATCCTGAGCAGGAAGGTAATATGGGAGCCTGAACTAAGGTGAAGGTAGTAGGATAGAGAAAAGTGACAGTTTTGAGAGGCTTCTAACATTATTGAGGTGTCCAATAACCCCACACCAAAACTTTCACCGAGAAATGCAATGAGTCTATCAAAGTTTGCTGTAGGAAATACCCAAATGATAAATGAAGAGTCCACCCTACACAAGTATAGGGGGGCAGTAACCACCAAGGCATTTTTAGATTGCAGTAGCCAGACCTGGGATTTCTAGTTGAAAAAGTGTTTTCTCTCCTGACCCCCAGACTCAAGGAGTGTTGGTGGTAGTCGCCTCTCTCAGGGAATTTTTTTTTTTTTTTTTTTTTTTTTTTTTTTGCGGTATGCGGGCCTCTCACTGTTGTGGCCTCTCCCGTTGCGGAGCACAGGCTCCGGATGCGCAGGCCCAGCGGCCATGGCTCACGGGCCCAGCCGCTCCGCGGCATATGGGATCCTCCCAGACCGGGGCACGAACCCGTATCCCCTGCATCGGCAGGCGGACTCTCAACCACTGCGCCACCAGGGAGGCCCTCTCAGGGAATTTTTGATGAATGCCAATCCCTGTTGTTTACTTTCCATTTTTCTCCCTTTAATGTATCGTACATAGATTTTTATGTGCCCCTATTTCATCTGCGTAACTCTTTTGTTGCCATGGAAATTAGCTTCAATTTTCTCCCATTCTGGCAATTGTGTTTTTATAGTCTCCTGCTTTCAAAAAGATAAGCTGCCTTATATTTATTTCTTGTGGATGCCAAAAGTTGACCTCCCCGAGACACAGCCAGCCTTTACTTCAAGACTACACTGCAATTATTTATTGTAGCTGATGCCATTTTGATTTCTGCCTGTGAGATTGGTTTCCAATAAAATTTCTTTTGGCTTTTACATACCTCTGCTATCCAGGGGCTAGAGCTCAGCAAGTCTGCAAGATTAAATTCTAGGTGGGCTCAGGGGCTCAGGGCACTGAGATCGAGCTGCAAACTCTCTATGAAAGATGAGGGAAGCCAGTTTGGATCAAAGGAGGAACCTGCAAGCAGTGAGTTCTGTTCCTAGCTCAGCTGCTAGTTGGCTTTCTCACCTTGGTCTCACTACTTCTATCTGTATCTTCATTTCGTCATCTCTAAAACCAGGAAGATGGAGATTAGAACTTGTCATGAAGTGAGGTAGTATATGAAAAAGATAAAAGTACAGCAACTTGGTTAAAGTAGGGAGGAATTCATTATCTTGATTTGAGGGATTTCTTACCATTTTTATCTTTCGGATTCAAGAGGATTTCCTGTAACTGTGAAAAGTCTGCAGTTAATGAGAGTTGTTTCTATTGCCTGATGTCTGGTTGTCATGTACACAGTTTGAAATCAATTGTAATTAGCTCACCTCTCCTAGCATTTTCCAGTTTGGTGTATCTTGAGCTACCCAAGTCTGTGTGTGTTCGCGGCACCCACCAATTCTACCTGTATCTTTAACTCATACAGTTGGGCATATAAAAGTATCAGGTTGGACAATTTTTCATTGTTTAGATTTTTTTAGATATCTTAATCAATGAAATATGGAACTTCTATGGAAATTTAAGATTCTGTAGGGCATGGATACAGAAAGAGTAATTCATTCAGTAAATACAGGTTGAATGTGAGAGGCACAAACCATGTTAAACGCTGATGATAAAGATGTGAATGCAGAGGATTCCATCCTCAAGGAAGCTGAAGTTGAGTAGAAGTGTCAAACATGTGGAAGACGAACGGGGTATAGTGTAACGAGTGCCCCTTTTATAGAAGGAGGCACACTGGACTTGTCACCCGGATACAGTGGTGGTGGCAGTAGTGGTAGTGGTGGCCACAATGGCCGTACGAAGCTTCTCCAAAGAAATGAGCATTGAACTTAGTCAGTGCGAGCTCAGTGAAAAGGGTGGAGTGGTACCCCATGGCACTGCAGGAAGGAAATGTGTAAGGGAGTAGAGGGAGAATAAGATGCAGAGGTAGGTGAGGGCCAAATCTTGAAAGGTCTTCTCTATGGCTTTGTATATGGACAGTAATGCTTAGTGTTTATTGTTGAGGCAGTGGGGAGATGTAGGGGTCACAGTTCTAAAATGGCTACTTAACAGAAACCAGCTCAAAGTGGCTCATGCTAAATAATTGTTTATTTTGTTAAAAAGGTAAAAGAGTATCTTACAGGACCTAAGAGGTGATACAACTGGCCATCAAAAAGAGACTGAAGGGCTTCCCTGGTGGGGCAGTGGTTGAGAGTCTGCCTGCCGATGCAGGGGACACGGGTTCGTGCCCCGGTCCCAGAAGACCCCACCTGCCGCGGAGCCGCTGGGCCCATGAGCCATGGCCGCTGAGCCTGCGTGTCCGGAGCCTGTGCTCTGCAACAGGAGAGGCCACAACAGTGAGAGGCCCGCGTACAGCAAAAAAATAAAAAAATAAAAAAAATAAATAGGAAGAAAATCCTCCTGACACACCCCCTTCTCATTTTTATTCAATGACCTATTCATTCAACAAATATTAAAACAGTATGTAATATATGCAAGGCAGCAGGCTGGGCACAGAATACAACTGGAAAAAGACAGATACAGTCCCTGCCTTGACAAAGCTTATGGTTGAAAATATTTTTTACAATACTTTTCTGTGCATCTTTCCAAAAAAATTGTATGTATTTATAGGAAAGGTGTGTATAGATATATTTTTAACCTACAGATTCATTTCATAAACATATGTAATATATATTTTATGTATATCTAATTGGTGGCTTATTTAAATTTAAAATACAAATGTGGGACATATTCTAATGTCAGCATGTGCAGAGCTTCTTCCCTCCTTTAAACACAGGACTCAATCAGACATTCTTACTGTCTTGGACCATCTCCACCCTAGGAGGTGCTATCGATCTGTAATGTGGCCCTATTCTCCATCCAGTCCCTGAACTGGGCTGCCTGTTTACCTCCTGCACCTACCAAGCCTCTGTAGTGCGGTCTGTTCAACTCTTATAAAGACCCCATGTATCTTTTTTGAATTAGTGTTGTTGTTCCTTTCAGATACATAGCCAGGAGAAGGCATTATGCCATGTGAAATAAGTCAGAGAAAGACAAATACTGTATGATATCACTTTTATGTGGAATCTAAAAAATACAACAAGCTAGTGAATATAAGAAAAAAGAGGCAGACTGACAGATACAGGGAACAAACTAGCAGTTACCAGTGGGGGTGAGCAGTACAGGGGTGGGGGAGTGGGATGTACAAACTATTAGGTGTAAGAGAGGCTCAAGGATGTACTGTACAACACAGGGAATAGAGCCAGTATTTTGTAGTAACTGTAAATGGAGTGTAACCTTTAAAAACTGTATAAAAAATAAAATAAACATTTATAAAAGTGAAAAAAAAAACCACAGAAAGCACTGACTGGCTCTCAGCACATTGATGCTCTATATTCCTACAGGTTACTTGGAAACTTGTTGCTCTTTTCTGTGCTGTGGGTAATTATGTTCCACAAAGTTGCCACGAGCACCGACTTAGTGATAGAACCATTACCCCTAAGTGAAATAAAGAGTTAAGTTCCTACAGGCCTCTGGTCACATTTTCATTAACTAGACAATACATAACTTTGATGTGTGTTTCTGTTCGGAGACATCATGTTTAATATACATTATTAATTGATTAACATTAAATTCACGGCCAACAGCAATGTAACTTCATGCCTGCAGAAGGCACATCACAGCCCTCTTGTGCTTAGGAACACTAGACAGCACTTCAGTGCTGTGCACTCAGGGGGCTATTTTTTGTGTGTGTGGTACACAGGCCTCTCACTGTTGTGGCCTCTCCCGTTGCGGAGCACAGGCTCCGGACGCGCAGGCTCAGCGGCCATGGCTCACGGGCCCAGCCGCTCCGCGGCATGTGGGATCTTCCCGGACCGGGGCATGAACCTGTGTCCCCTGAATCGGCAGGTGGACTCTCAACCACTGCGCCACCAGGGAAGCCTTCAGGGGGCTATTTTAAACAGTGATAGCAGCAACTAAAAGCACACAAATGTGGAAAACGTGAGACTCAATAGAGTACAAAAGAGATACTTGTTTACAGTGTGAGAACTAAAATGAGAAGGCAGAGTGTCCTTTTGTTTGATACCGGGACATGTTGGGAACATGTTTGTTTTGTGGTTTAGGTTTTCACTGCTCTGTGCATGTCTGCAAATGCCCGCAAGAGCACCGTGAGTGTAGAGAGCAGCATTTGGGAGCAGAGGTGGTTATGGAGCAAGACCAGGAGTGCTGAACAGCCCCACTGTCCTCCACCTCCAGTATCATTCTTTCTATTTTTCTGAGGCCACTCCTTTTCGGCCCCACTCAACTTGGAAGTCTCCTTCTGGAATTCCAAATAGAAAGCTGATCACAAGCCACCTCTGCTTTCAAGTTTTCCCACAACTTTTGTAATAGCATCTTCTTTGGAATTTCTGCACCAAGGAGAGATTTAGTTTGGTATTTAGTATTTAATATTTAGTTAGTTATGTATGAAAGAACTGATAGGTCATTTCCAGATTTAAGCTATTGAAAACAATTTTTTCATTACGCATTCCTTTTTATATTTAGCCTCTTTGTAAGAGGAGAGTCATAGGAAGTCACCAGCACTGTAACCACTGGACAGAAGAATATGTTCATTTAAAATTTTGATAAATACTGAATAACTGTCCTCTGTGTGTCATGCCAATTTATTTTGAGATAGAAATACATAAAGTAAAATGCAAAAAATGTACTAGTATTACCTATGGGTAGTGTGTATACACACACACTCAGTAGTAGAGTATACCAACTATCTCATACTTTTGCCGATTGTAAGCACTAAAAAATTTTAAGGTATTTTATCAATTAGGTGAAAAATGCTAGGCCATTTTTAAAATTTGCTTTTCTTTAAATACATTTCAGGCTGAGCATCTTTTCATGTTATTTGGCTTTCTTTGAACCACCTATGCCCGTTTTCTAATTTGCCTAATTGTTTCATTGATTTCTGAGAGCCTTTTAAAAAAATTTACATTACAGAAATTATTCCTTTATATCTTCATATTAAATTTAAGAAATGAGCTATGATATGAACACATGGGGGAAATGCTAACAACACAAGATAATGAATATAGATGCCAGTTGAGAGGTGGCAACAAGAAGAACCAGGGACATACCAGAGAATTTGTAGCCCAGGGACAGAATCTGAATATAGGATTTTTGTCACCTTCTGTGGCCTGAATTTGTGTGGCCTGCCCTCTTCATAGATTAGCAGCCTTATTGCCATTCTGTTCCAACACTGACTGTCTCATTCATGTGGCCCAAGAAGGTCCTGCCAGCTGGTGCATGTAGAAACAGTACAGAGGTCAGGAACCAGAGCATCACCAATCAAACTCCACACCACTGCTGCTGGTTTCCATGGATACAATTCAGACCACTGGCCATGTGTTCACATCCTCACCATAGCACCGCAGCTCAGGATAATGATTTTTATTATTGGTGCCACAGTTCATAACTCTCAATGAACTGAATAGAATTAGATTGTGCTGGAATCAGCTGAGATGGGAGAGGAGAAGCTATACTAGAGATGGAGGAGGGGCAGTGTCACCTAGAGTTTGGAAATGGCTAATATACAAGGAAATATAGGTCTACTTGAACAACAGCAGCGTGAAAGGAATAAGCATGAAATAAATCTGCAAAGTGGTAAGTTGTGGTCAGATTGATCTTTGCTTATCAGTCTACATAGTTAGAACTCCAAGGAGGAGCAACCAAGGCTTGGGCAGGGCTGTAGAAGTCCCTGATTTGAGAAGCAGCATAATGAGTTGGTTTAGATCCAGGCACTGGAGCAGTGGGTCCTGGAGATGCCTTGTATGGACTCTGTCATTTTGGGCAATTTATTTATTCTCTGAAAGTTGGTTTCATCAACTACAAAATGGAGAAAAAAACAATATGAACATCATAAGATTATTATGAGAATTATAAGAGATCCTGTGGTTTGGTTAAAAACACAAAATCTGAAGTTTGAAAAAAATAAAGTTGAATCCAGAATCAACCCCTTATTAAATTTCTTCTACCACGGAGGCAGAATTAATACTATCTGCCCCGATTCTCCTAATGCTTCTATTCGTATTGCCAAAGTTTGGCTTGGCAGTTTTCATGGTGAAGTTGATGGGCAAACTTCTACCAATTAGACAGAATGCTACTTCTTTTTTTTTTAATTTTTAAATTAAATTAAATTTATTTTTTTATACAGCAGGTCCGTATTAGTCCTCAATTTTATACACATCACTGTATACATGTCAATCCCAATCTCACAATTCATCACACCCCCACCCCCACCCCCACCCCCCGGCTGCTTTCTCCCCTTGATGTCCATACGTTTGTTCTCTACATCTGTGTCTCAATTTCTGCTCTGCAAACCGGTTCATCTGTACCATTTTTCCAGGTTCCACATATATGCATTAATATACAGTATTTGTTTTTCTCATTCTGACTTACTTCACTCTGTATGACAGTCTCTAGATCCATCCACATCTCTACAAATGACCCAATTTTGTTCCTTTTTTATGGCTGAGTAATATTCTATTGTATATATGTACCAGTTCTTCTTTATCCATTCGTCTGTCAATGGGCATTTAGGTTGCTTCCATGACCTGGCTATTGTAAATAGTGCTGCAGTGAACACTGGGGTGCATGTGTGTTTTTGAATTATGGTTTTCTCTGGGTATATGCCCAGTAGTGGGATTCCTGGGTCATATGGTAGTTCTATTTTTAGTTTTTTAAGGAACCTGCATATTGTTCTCCATAGTGGCTGTATCAATTTACATTCCCACCAACAGTGCAAGAGGGTTCCCTTTTCTCCACACCCTCTCCATCATTTGTTGTTTGTAGATTTTCTGATGATGCCCATTCTAACTGGTGTGAGGTGATACCTCATTGTAGTTTTGATTTGCATTTCTCTAACAGTGATGTTGAGCAGCTTTTCATGTGCTTCTTGGCCACCTGTATGTCTTCTTTGGAGAAATGTCTATTTAGGTCTTCTGCCCATTTTTGGATTGGGTTGTTTGTTTTTTAATATTGAGCTGCATGAGCTGTTTATATATTTTAGAGATTAATCCTTTGTCCGTTGATTCATTTGCAAATATTTTCTCCCATTCTGAGGGTTGTCTTTTCGTCTTGTTTATGGTTTCCTTTGCTGTGCAAAAGCTTTGAAGTTTCATTAGGTCCCATTTGTTTATTTTTGTTTTTATTTCCATTACTCTAAGAGGTGGATCAAAAAAGATCTTGCTGTGATTTATTTCAAGGAGTGTTCCTCCTATGTTTTCCTCTAAGAGTTTTATAGTGTCCAGTCTTACATTTAGGTCTCGAATCCATTTTGAGTTTATTTTTATGTATGGTGTTAGAGAGTGTTCTAATTTCATTCTTTTACATGTAGCTGTCCAGTTTTCCCAGCACCACTTATTGAAGAGACTGTCCTTTCTCCATTGTATATCCTTGCCTCCTTTGTCATAGATTAGTTGACCATAGGTGCGTGGGTTTATCTCTGGGCTTTCTATGTTGTTCCACTGATGTATGTTTCTGTTTTTGTGCCAGTAATATATTGTCTTGATTACTGTAGCTTTGTAGTATAGTCTGAAGTCAGGGAGTCTGATTCCTCCAGCTCCATTTTTTTCCCTCAAGACTGCTTTGGCTATTTGGGGTCTTTTGTGTCTCCATACAAATTTTAAGATTTTTTGTTCTAGTCCGTAAAAAATGCCATTGGTAATTTGATAGGGATTGCATTGAATCTGTAGATTGCTTTGGGTAGTAGAGTCATTTTCACAATATTGATTCTTCCAATCTAAGAACATGGTATATCTCTCCATCTGTTGGTATCATCTTTAATTTCTTTCACCAGTTTCTTATAGTTTTCTGCATACAGGTCCTTTGTCTCCCTAGGTAGGTTTGTTCCTAGGTATTTTATTCTTTTTGTTGCAGTGGTAAATGGGAGTGTTTCCTCAATTTCTCTTTCAGATTTTTCATCATTAGTGTATAGGAATGCAAGAGATTTCTGTGCATTAATTTTGTATCCTGCAACTTTACCAGATTCATTGATTAGCTCTAGTAATTTTCTGGTGGCATCTTTAGGATTCTCTATGTATAGTATCATATCATCTGCAAACAGTGTCAGTTTTACTTCTTGTTTTCTAGTTTGTATTCCTTTTATTTTTCTTCTCTGATTGCCGTGGCTAGGACTTCCAAAACTATGTGGAATAATAGTGGTGAGAGTGGACATCCTTGTCTTGTTTCTGATCTTAGAGGAAATGCTTTCAGGTTTTCACCATTGAGAATGATGTTTGCTGTGGGTTTGTCATATATGGCCTTTATTATGTTGAGGCAGTTTCCCTCCATGCCCACTTTCTGGAGAGTTTTTATCATAAATGGTTGTTGAATTTTGTCAAAAGCTATTTCTGCATGTATTGAGATGATCATACGGTTTTTATCCTTCAATTTGTTAATATGCTGTATCACATTGATTGATTTGCATATATTGAAGAATCCTTGCATCCCTGGGATAAATCCCACTTGATCATGGTGTATGATCCTTTTAATGTGTTGTTGGATTCTGTTTGCTAGTATTTTGTTGGGAATTTTTGCATCCATATTCATCAGTGATATTGGTCTGTAATTTTCTTTTTTCAGAATGCTGCTTCTTAATTTATCTGCTGGCATGATAGGTGACATGAAGAAAATGACTGTTCATAAGACTTGAATGCATTTGTACACATCTAATCAAACAATTGTATGCATTTTGAGTACTAATTTAAGACCTAAAAGTTTCATAGACTGTAAGTTTAACTTAAAATTTATAAGAACCCCTGAGAAAGCTAGGAAAAACCCTAAAGGAATGTTAGGTAAGGATCACACAGACGAAGATCAAAGTCATGATTATTACGGACAAAGGGTTTTGACGAGTGAGAAGCAAATAAAACATCCCGGGACTGATAGAATAAAAATACTAGGTGCAAATAGTCCAGCAGCCTTAATTAAAATGTAAAAGCATAGTACAGAAAATTGTGAGTTACTATGAAAGTGCTATAATCTGAGATGCTAGAAAAACAGTCACACAACCAATACAGTCAGTAATGTTTTATGAATGCATAAACTCTGCCTGAATAGGGGATGTTTTGCCAGGTGTAGCTACTTACTCCTAAGTCCAGGATCAGAAACTCCAAGATTTACTGGATCCAGATAGATAAGCAAATCAAGGCATAGAGACATCGTGGAGACTGGATTGAACCACAGTAGACACACCCTTTTACACTGGGCAGCCACTATACAGCTCCACAGATTTTCATGTAGTATTATTAATCCATTTGGTTAGGTCTTCTAGTTTTTAGGGGAGGTAAGGATATTTATGTGAAAATTATAATTTTAAAATTTTGATATTAAAGAAAAGCAAAAAAACAGCACTGTGAAGGTCAAAATAAATATTTTTCTAGACAATGAAACTGAGGCTCAGAGAGGAAAAGGGACTCGGCCAAGATGACCAGGTCAACCAGAGTTGGCAGAGCCAGGATTAGAATATGGTGTCCTAAAGCTCACGGTTGTCTCTCATGAAAGAGACAGTTTCTGCTTTGGTCTCTCCACCGCCCTATCAGAACGGTGGAGAGATGTTTAAGTATCATATTGGGCCATTTAAAAAGAAGTCTACAGGTTCAAGAGTAGTTGGTAGCAAGCTGGTAGCCTAGCATTATATACACACAACTTTAGGCCCAAGGAATAGTTGACTCAGTCTCTTCTTAAAAGCGTCTTTAAAGAAAGAGTGCCACTCTTATTGCATGAACTTTTCAAGAAACAGAATGTCCTAGAGGTTGCGTCTCAAAGCAAAGAGCCTCATTTTCTAGACTGTGGGAGGGCACAGAAAGGTTCAGGGGCAAACGTTTGATAACTCTCATAAAAAGGAGGAGGGAAATGGTCTTCTGAGGCACTGGCTGAGTTCTGAAATGCATCTCAGTGGAAGAAACCAGCAGCCAGCAAGGAAAACTTAAAGCCTTGATGATCCTGAGCCCCAGGCAGTGTGTGAGAGGTGAAACGGCTCTCACTACTTGTTATCAATGAGTTATTGATGTCAAAGAAGAGATTTCCAGAGGCTTGGCAAAACCTGTCAGGAAGGGGCCAACTCGAGGGAAAGTTTCTAATTATTCTGAGTGCTTTGTTCCTTCTTATTCCTTAATTCTGTCTCAACTACCAGCTCCTGAACTACTGCTATCTAATTGCCCTATTGTCCATTGGCGGAGAAATAACTTGGGAAAATAAAACGATTTGCACAAAGTGGATTTAGAGAGAGAAAGCCCAGGATAGGGAATCATAGTTAGGAAATCTGGGTTCTGGTCTTGTGTCTGTCCCTGCCATGATGTGTAACCTTGAACATTTCACTTCATGTCTCTGGGTCTGAATGACCTCAGAAAGGCAGGGAGTTTGGAATAGGTCATTCCAAGTTCTGACTCATTTTAAATAAAGAAAAACAGCATCTCTTTGCCTATATGATTGTGGAGTGCTTAATGTCAATTGCCAGGTGTTTACAAGACAGCTCTCCTTGAACCAAAGAACCAGTCATCCATGGTGCCATTTGGGACATCAGTACAGGAGATGGACTTAGCCAGACAAGGCTTTTCTACATGTCACCCATGTCTCTGAGAAAGGGCAGTTCTTTTCTTGTCTCTGGGTTTTATCTGTGTTCTCCCTACCATTGGCTCCAGCACTCAAAATCACTGACTTTCTGGGAACCTCAGAGACCGTGTTAGCTGTTGCCAAATGAAGGCCGAGTATCTTTTCAAATGTAGCCCTGCCTAGTTGTCCTTGTACCCTTCCATTTATGGAACATGCAGGACCTTTTGGAACAATGAGCCCTCTGTCATTGTTCACTTGAGGAAGGTATGAGAGACCAAGCTCGCCACTTCACAGACCTGGTGCCAAATCCCACCTTTACTAGGTGGTCAAATCTAAGGGAAGACTGAATGGTAACCAGGTTCTTCAAATTCTAATATGAATTCCAAATGTGTTCTTTTTCTGAAACAGAATTTAAAAAAAATTTTTTTTATTGGAGTATAGTTGATTTACAATGTTGTGTTAGTTTCTGCTGTACGGCAAAGTGAATCGGTTATACATATACGTATATTCACTTTTTCCGATTCTTTTCCCATATAGGTCATTATAGAGTATTGAGTGGAGTTCCCTGTGCTATACAGTAGGTCCTTATTAGTTATCTATTTTATATACAGTAATGTATATATGTCAGTCCCAATCTCGCAATTTTTTTTTTTTTTTTTTTGCGGTATGCCGGCCTCTCACTGTTGTGGCCTCTCCCGTTGCGGAGCACAGGCTCAGCGGCCATGGCTCACGGGCCCAGCCACTCCGTGGCATGTGGAATCTTCCCGGACCGGGGCACGAACCCGTGTGCCTTGCATTGGCAGGCAGATTCTTAACCACTACACCACCAGGGAAGCCCCCCAATCTCGCAATTTATCCCTCCCCTCCTTCTCCCGCTGGTAACCATAAGATTTAAAACAGAAATTTTTAGGAAAACTTTTTTGGGGGGGATTTTTTTTTCTTCCAAATAAGCTGCAAAAAGGGTTATGATGCTTTGCCTCAAATAGGTAGAGCTGATTTTTCCCTGGGGACATGTATTGCCACTTATCCAATTATTGTCATTGCTGCATGGGTCTCAATTTCTGTTTTCGATAGATAGAAAGTTGCGTTTGTGCCATGCCTTGTGCTCAGTAATTTAACTGCCCTTTCTTCCTTATTCTTTCCCTGATGCGAGCAACACACAATCTAAAACGATCTGTCTTGTTACAACTTTGTTCTCAAGACCTAGAGGATAGCTTCCCCGTCGACTGTTTGTTCAGGGCGCTTGTACTTGTTGCCCCGTCTTTCTGACATTCTTCATGCCATGCTTTGCTCTTCTACTTCTGTTCATTGTCAAGATCTAAGCTTAAATGTAACCCCTTTTGAAAGTCATTCCCTGACTTCCCAATCCAAAAGAGGCTCTCCCTTTATAGTCTGTAGACGATCTCTTACCGCATCTATTCTAAGTAGTGGTCCTATATTTATTGTTTCTCTTTCCTTGGACTTTAGCTCCTTTAGGGAAAGGACAGTGCTTTTACTGTTCATCAGTGTTCCTTGTAATTACTGCTGTACCTGCTACAGAGAAGATGCTGCATAAATACTGGTTAAAAGTGGTTAGAAAAATCCACAGGGTAGGTTAGATTTGCCCCATTGTCTTCATGGTGAATTTGAGACTCAACTAAATGACTTAGGGTCACATATAAAATTATAGGGCTCATTTAAAAATTCAGTTGATCTAGCTATAACCATATATTGATGGTCAGTTATGGCTAGGTGTCTAAATATTTCATTTTTCAGTCTTGCCACGGCCCTCCCAGGTAGATTTGATTATTCCTATTTAAGTGAAGCATTTGAGGCACACAAGGGCCCCGTGACTTGTCTAAACTCATAACGCTATTGAATAATGGAATCTGGAGTCCTGTTTGACGTCAGAGCCCATATTCTCTCTAGTATGCCATGCTGCCTAGCAGCCCTGGTGTGAGCTTGTGCACACATATATGTAGTACGAACACCTGTGTTGGATTTAAACTCCAAAGTCTAAATTTCCAGTCTGTAAACTGGCCAGCCTTCAGCTCAGCAGCAAGTGTCTTCTCTCTTCATAAATCTAATCAGGGGAGTGAAATCACACAGAAGAGTCTCTCAGCCAATATGTTTCCATCCCAAATGCTTTTGCTCAGCCATTTGGCTTTTTAAGAGTCACTTGCAAATATAAGGTGAGACTTCAGAACAATAATTAAAAGTCATAGATCACAGGTTAATTAATCCTCAGCTTCACTTAGCACCTGACCACTGAAGCATCCAACTCCCATGAATGACGTGCAAATCACAGGCCAAGTAAACAGACGTTAGACCAGCTTCCTTGGCTGGGTAGTAATCCTGACAACCCGTGAAATATGTGGTGCAGTTTAGCATATCAAAGTCATTTTTATATTCACAGTCTTTTTTTTTTTTCCCCCCAAAGAGTTGTGTGAGCTTGGCCAGGCAGCTATTAACATCTTCTGTTGGATTTGTTTTCATCTGGTGACATTTAATGACCCATTAATAAATGCCAGGATCTTTGCTAAGTACTTTATCTTTCCTTAGGTCATTCAGTCCTTGCTGAAGCTCTGTTAGCTAGGGAATATTATTGTTCCTGTTTTTTAGATAAATGATTTGAGGTTTTGAGGATTCAATGCCTTGCACAGAGTCACCTGGTTGACAGTGGTCAGAGCAGAGCCATTGCTACATCACTTGCATCAGTGTCATTTTCTTCTTTTATCATCAAGTGCTTTCTGTTAACAAGGACTCTTATGAATGCTTGGCACAAGTTGTTCTGGTCCCTTTGGACCACGTAATCCTATGAAATATGTAAGAGCATTGTTCCTATTTTACCAAGTGAAAGTACTGTAGCTCAGGAAGATCTTGTAACTTGTCCAAGGCCAGAAAGCTGGTGAGTGGCAAAGCTGGTGAGACTTGAACTCAGCAAGCACTGTCTCCACAGCCCAAACTCTTAACTACCTATTTCACTGCAGCCTTAGACTTACTCAGACTTCTGACCCTTAGTCTACTCTCCCTGGTGATATATCATCATTTTGTCTTCAATATATAGAGTATTAGAGAAATTTTCTCCTTGCTCAAGTTTCCCAGTATGCACAAAGGAGCAATCAACCCCTGAATGGTAGGACTTTTTACTTCCCATGTGATGGACTAGGTCAAAGAGACATACGTTTAGGAAGTTTCCAGAGGTCATAACATTGTGTCTGACAGTGGGGCTTCCAGTGATCTCTGTCTGGGAATGATCATTAACAAATACCCTTCCCCTGTATCCTCCCAGGACTGAACAGAGTTGTTGGCGAGAGTAGGTGGTCTGGCAGAAGTAATGCCATACGGTGATTAATTAGGCCCATGTGTCAGAGTGATCAGAGGCCTGAGGTTTGGCTGAGGCTTTGCTAAAGGCAAGGAAAGAAGTCACTCTTCATACTTCAGGTTTGGTGTGGGCTGGCAGGGGGACATGCCAGAATAGAGGTCACCCATGGTACCTCGGTAGAAAAGGGCATTGAACTGGGAATTAAAAGCTAAGACAGCAACCACGTGTCTTATATTTACATACTTTAAGTCTTGAATTTCCTTGTCTGTAAAGTGAGGAAGACCTTCTTAGCTATTTTATATGAAAACCCCTCTGAGACATCAGATTCATTCATTCATGTTCAACCAAGATTGAATGAGTACCAAGCAGATGCCTGCAGCTATACTCTAAGTTTTGGAGAAAGATCAAGGTGGATGTCACTGGACTTCTGTGCTGTTAGCAGGCTTTCCAGTAGCACTCATCTCCCCAAATCTGCTTGAGGGCCCAACCGTATTATTTATTTAAATGTGCTTTGTAACCTCTAAATCAGGACTTGGGAAGCTTCTTCTGTAAAGGGCCAGATGGTAAATATTTTATGTATTGTGGGCTAGATGATGGATGGGTCTCTGTCTCAACCATTTATTCAACTCTGCCACTGTCACACAAAAGCGGTCGTACACACATGCAAAATGAATGTGAGTTTCAGTTCCTCTGATGCCTCTTTTAAAGTGCTGTATGAGTGTGCAGTGCTAGGTTTTGTATTTGGTCGTCTATGCTAAGTACCACTCACTCTCAACATCCAGCTGAAACCCCTCTCTCCTCAGAACTTCCTGTTCTCTCCATCCCACTCTGGTGTATCACTTACTGAACTCCTCCCAGTACTATAGCCTGTACCATAAAACTGGGAACTGAGTTAGAATATTAACAGTAGTGTCAGCACTTACTGAGTCCATTGTGTTTAGAATGTTCTTTCTTCAGATCTTTGCATGGCAGGCTTCTTCAGGCTCTTCAAACTGCAGCTCAAATACCACCTTCCCCCACCAGGTCATCAGATCCTTAACGGAGCAACTCTTGTCATTTTCTTCATAAATCTTATTGATGGGAAAATAGTGAGAGTACCTGCTTACTTGCTTTATTGTTGGACCTGGCACCCAGTAAGATCTCAGGTGATGTTAAGTGTTACCAGCTTCTTGCAAATCATTTGCTCCTTCTAGAATGTAAGCTCTGTGAAAGCTGGAACTGTATCTGTCTTGTCTGCGGCATCTAACAATTCCTTGCCCTATGCACACATTAAATATTGGTGGAGGGAATGGACACACTGGGTGCTTTCTCTGTGCCAGCCATGACACTAGAGCATTTTACATGTATTTTCTCATTGAGTCTGCATAATACCAATCTGGAATAAGCCCTGCCATTAGCAGGTAGGGAAACTGAAGATCGTATTTGTATTTGGTCGTCTGTGCTAAGTACCACTCACTATCAACATCCAGCTGAAGCCCCTCTCTCCTCAGAATACTTAGAGGAAGTGTTACCCAAAGTCATACTGCTGAGCCAGATTCAAAGGCTGTTCTATGTGGATCCCAAGCCTAGATTCCATGCTCTTGTTATTTGTATGATTCTTTCTTGGTCAAAAACACCTGCTTTCTGATTTGCTTCCAGATCTGTTTTGTTTACCCTAATTGTGGATAAGATTCCTGAAGGGGGGACCATGCATCATTTCATTTATGGCTCACACACTCCCTAGCATTATGCGTGGCACAGAGTGGAAGATTAATATCATTATTTTGCACATGACTTGACTGGCACTGAAGGAATTCTTTCCTGTGTGCTTTAGTGCTGCCTGGGATTTCTATCTTTCTCCAAGCAGAGTGGCTTATAGTTCTATTATAACACCATTTCCCCATCCTCAGGGACTGAATGCACTTTGAATACCTTAAATGCAAAGACTTGACATCTCTAAATAGCAGAGTAATTATAGGTGGTATCTCAAGGGCTTAAACGAAGTGAGGTCTCCAACTTAATTAACCTGGGGCTATAACCAACTGGGGACAGGCTGGTAAAGAGAGGTAGAACAGATTTTATCCTGCATCACTGGGGTGAAGGCAGATGTATTTTTATGCCTAGGGTGCTTCTGACAGAGAGAAAATGGACGTTTTGTGCTTGTCCCTGAAGGTCACTGGATCTGTTCCCACTGTCTAAGGACCTCACAGAAGAAGGCTCTCAGCCAGCAGGGACGCCTTGGCACACATTCTCAGGGTGCTCTCTTGAATTTATGGTGAGGAAGAGGACAGTGTTAACCTAGGTACAAGGTGCTGAATGTTTTCCCTCCATCTGTCATTAAGCATCCATCCCAGACTTGGGAGGTGATACTACACCTTCTTTGTTAGGAACTTTCTTAACCTGGGATAAGGTTATTGTTAGGCGTGAGCTTAGGCCTACAGCAAATGGCAAAGTGCTGCTCCATCTTTTGCTCAGACCCCATTAAACTGGGAGAAAGATGACTCACGTGTTTTAAGTGTGTCATTAAAAACAACAAATGCTTATATATCATAGCAACTAACTCACTGCTTTAGCCTCCAGAACAACTTTTATTTGCTTTTATTTAATAGCTGTTTTTGTTACCTACTGTGTGTAAGCCATAGTATTTAGTCCTAGGTATTCAAACATTCTCCTCCTCCTTATCATCAACGTCATCATCATCGCCATTATTGTAACATAAGCAACTAACATTTTTTAGCACATTCTGTGGACCAGGTGCCGTTATTAATTCTGTTTTGCAGATTGGGAAACTGAAGCACAGACACATAATTCCTGCCCTTAAAAAGCTGCCTGTCAGGGACTTCTCTGGTGGCGCAGTGGTTAAGAATCCACCTGCCTATGCAGGGGACACGGGTTCTATCTCTGGTCCGGGAAGATCCCACATGCTGCGGGGCAACTAAGCCCGTGCGCCACAACTACTGAGCCTGTGCTCTAGAGCCCATGAGCCACAACTACTGAGCCCATGTGCCACAACTACTGAAGCCCGCTCACCTAGAGCCCGTGCCCTGCAACAAGAGAAGCCACCACAATGAGAAGCCCACACACCAAAACAAAGAGTAGCCCCCACTCGCCGCAGCTAGAGAAAGCCTGCACGCAGCAACGAAGACCCAACACTGCCAAAAATAAATAAATTTATAAAAAAGAAAAACAAGCTACCTGTCAGATAGGGCAGATAGGGCCTGGGCACACATGGTCAAAGTCAAAGCAGTGGCTGATGAGTCGTATTCAAGGTGAAACTAAATATCTATGTGTAGATGGAAGATTGACAGCAGATAGTTCACCTACTCTTCTCCCTCACACACAACAGACATTGGTAATTAATCATGACACTCTTTCCTACTGGTCCCAAATATGGCCTAAGAATTTCTTTCCACAGAGCTTTCCAGATAGCCATGCCAACTGATGAGTTTTTATCTAATGTGACTGCTTGTCATCTATGACCAATGAACTTAAGAAGTGAGAGAGCCTTTACTGGGGACATTAAAAAAATTCTCAGTGGTCATTTGAAATTCATTCATTCAACAAATAATAATTGTGAAATTATTCTAGGCTGTGTTAGGGTGGTGGTGATGCGTAAAACAAGGAGCTGCTCTTGAGAAAGGGGAGTAGATAACTTTTAAAACGTACAAGGATATTGTTACATCCAATAATATGTGCTATTAAGAAAAACAATGCAGGGTAAGGGAGCTGAGAGTGAGAGGGGTTGGAACCACTATTTTATTTTTTTAATTTAATTTTTATTTTATATTATAGTTGATTTACAATGTTGTGTTAGTTTCAGGTTTACTAGCAAAGTGTTTCACTTATGCATAAGTATATATCCATTCTTTTTCAGATTCTTTTCTCATATAGATTATTATGGAATATTGAGCAGAGTTCCCTGTGCAATACAGTAGGTCCTTGTTGGTTATCATAGAGTGGTTAGGGATGTCCTGTTTGGTGAGGTGACATTTGAGACCTGGTTGAAGTGAGGAGGGGGATGTGAATACCTAAGGTAGTATTTCAGACAGAGAACTCTCTGGCTGACTATAGAAGAACAAGAGCAGGCAGAGTGATCCTTTTAAAAGAAGTCATACTATGTTTTCCCCGTGCATGAACTCTCAGTGTCTGCCGTTACACTGGGAAACATCCAACATCCTAACTTATGTTATAGGCCTGGCAGATCTGGCCCCTGGCTACCTCTCTGAACTCCTCCACTACCCCCTTGACTCCTCTGCAACTATCCTGTCCCCCTGCATTTTCAAACACTTCTGCCTCACAGGCTTTGTACTTATGGGATGCTGTCAGGTGTCTCTCACATTTGAGTTATTTCAGGTAGAGGCAGAGCTGTAACTCGTCTTCTGACCCCAAGCCTTCTATGAGTTTTTTGTAAAGAGATACACATACAAAGTTCACTACCTGGTGTCCTGAGTTAAGAAACATCAGTGTCCCAAGTCTTGGTATGTGTGACTCTTCCTTCTTGGCTATGCCCACTATAGATATGGTGGCCAGTTCAAAATCAGTAGGATGAGTGAGTGGGTTTGTATTATACAAATTATAGGAATTAGCCTATATTGTAGGCTAATTCCATTCATGGAGGTCTGATGATGCTTAAAGGCAAAAATAAGAGCATAACCTGGGCATCATGAGCTCCTCAAGCACCTGTGAAAAGATAGATCCAGTAGCTTGTAGTTTACAGTTGTCTTCTAAAGTTGTAGTTCCATCCATAGAAGTTAACTTGTGGAAAACTATAATATTGATTCATCTATTTACCTCTGTGACCAAGAGCATTCTTTAGTGAGTTAGTAAACCAGGATTTGGAGTGACATCTGTGGTAGCCAGCTTCCAAGATGGTCCCCAGGGATTGTCACTTCCTGGGGTTTGTGCCCTTGCATAGTCCTATCACACATTGAATCAAGGCTGTGATCTAAAGAATACCATGGCCAGTGTGGGGCAGTGTGTGATTTCTGACTCCAGTGTTATAAGGCATGGAGCTTCTACTTTGAATTCTTGGGTCACTCACTCTGCAGGAAGTCAGCAGCCATGTTGTGAGGATGTTCAGGTAGTCCTGTGGAGGGGTCCACATGGAGAGGAACTGAGGTTTTCCAAACAGCCAGCACCAATCTGACAGCCATGGGAGTGATCCACTTTGGAAGCAGATCCTGCAGCCCAGTGAAGCCTTCAGGTGACTGCAGTCTTGGCTGACATCTGACTGTAGCCCATGAGATACCCAAGCCAGAATTGTCCAACCAAACCACTCCTGAATTCTTAACCCATAAAAACTATGAGTTAAGTAAGTGATTCTTGTTTTGTGCATCCAAATTTGGGAGGGATTTGTCAATATAGCAGTAGGTAACTAATATAACATTACTGATGCTTTAGGGTTATACCCTTCTATTCTTTGAATAAAGTCCAAAATTGTTGCTGTGATTCACAAGGCCCTGGTGATCTGGCTCCTTCCTTCTTCTTCAAATCCATCTCTTGAGAAACATTGGTGTGGGAAATAGGTATTGAGTGTCTATGGTATCCTAGCCTTAGGGTGATCAGAGTAGGCTTCCTCAACAGGGTGGCCAACTATCCTTGATGATCTGGGACTGAGAGGCTTCCTGGGATGTAAGATTTTCAGTGTTAACACTGGGCACGTCCTAGGAAATCCAGAGTAGGTTGGTCACATTGTTCCTGGAAGACATCAGAAAGGGTCAGGATCCTCAAGGATGAACAAAGAAATAAAGCAGGACTTTGTATGTCAGGAAAAGTCTAACATCCATATAAAAGGAAGCAGAGTAGCAAGGAGTATATGAGGGGAAAAGCTTCTCTTATGTTCAATACTGTATTCCCAGCAGTTAAAAGGAGTCAGTGATGAGAACTACTTCTCCAGTCCAAATTACCTTGAGGTTACTCCAATATTCCTTCCCTTCCTTTAACATGCCAGTTCTTCTTCTTCTTTTTTTTTTTTTTTTTTTTTTTTTTTTAGATCATGGCTTTTGCCCTTGCTGTTCCATTTGACTGGAATATCATCTACCCAGATTTTCATGGGGCTGTATTACCTCAAATATTTCTTCCTCAGGGAGGCCTTTTCTGTCTCCACTGTCAGAAAGCAACCTTGCATGCCCTGCTTCCATCCGTCTTCATTGCATTGTTCCATTTTATTATCCTCACAGTACATATAACCGTCAGAAATTATCTTACGAGTGTGTGTGTTGTTTTTCATTCTTGGTGAGAACATGGGCCTTTTATGTTTGTTCTTCACTAAATCTCTTTGCTGATAGCAGTGCTATCAAATAGAAGATGCACTGTTAATCTTTGTTGAATGAATGAATACGTTGAGGCAAACTGTGGCTAAATAGTGGGCCTCATCTTATTATTTTCAGATTTCAGATCCTTCGGGGTCTTCCTACTGCTATAAGGAGAAAAGGCCAGCTCCATAGCATAGTCTGAGGTATTTATTATCCAGATTCTGAGTATCTTTTTAAGCTTCAACTCCTGCCACTCTCCACCTTTGCCTCTGGGCTTTAGGCATATTGACATTGTTGGGTATATTTAGGCTTTCTCAGACAAGATTCCTGCTTTGTACCAGCTAACTCATACCCATCTTTTGGGTCTTAAAAAAAACAAAAACAAAAGCAACAACTTCTTAAAGAATTCTTTCCTGACATCACCCACCTCAATTCCAATAAGCAAGACTTTCTAGGTGCCTACAGAGCACCTGTTATCCCTGTCATAATACTTAGAAGACTGTCAGTTACTTATTCACTTGTTTTCCATACTACACTATAAGCTTTATGAGAGCAGGGAACCCTGGGTCTTAGTCATCAATACAGAGGGCTTGACAGAAAGTAACCTCTCAGCAAACCCGAGGCTTAAACTGCAAAAGCTGAAAGTTTAACAGATGAAAAATTATGTAAGAAAGATTTCTGAATTCCCACCATCATAGAGCTCTCCAGTGGCATTGGTATAGTGCCTAGGAGTTAGATCCTTGGCCCCAGCTAGCTAAGCAAGGCCCCCTCTAGCTTCAGAAATCCTTTCCAGTGGAATCGCATAGCCAGAATATTGGAATCCCACCCTCAAGTCTACTGTGATGTGTTACCTCTTTCTGCTCATTGCCTTGGGGAAATAGGCAATGTATACCTACTGCCAATGCAAAGCTGAGCAGATGGTAAATGTCTTGTGCTCTGCCAACAAGAGTTAGGAGGAATAACAAAAATTCATTTACTTGAGACAAACTCTAGCCAGGGATTTAACTGAGAGTTGGCAAAGATAAGCTGTTAGCTTATGAGTGATTTCTCAGTTACAAGAAAAGAAGGGTGTCTGTTTGGTGGCCCTTGTAATTATCACAGACTATAAAGAAATCCTTCATTAGAATTCCTGTAGCATCTCCCCATCCCCCAATACCAACCATCTCTCTCCATGATCCATTATTTGATTCTCTTTCCTGTCTCTTTAGCTGGCCGTCTCCACTATGGAAATTTCAAATGATCTTGCAAAGTCTTCTTTAACCAGGAGTCGTATAGACATAGAATCACAGAATAAACTTTGTCATTTTACTCTGTGATTTCCAAAGGGCAGCTGGTTCATGAAGTTGTGTCAAGTTGGCTTTTTGAGAACCACCCAGGGAACTCTGAGAAATACAGATACCCATATATATAGATATAGATTTCCAGGTGTCATTCTTGGAAATCCCAATTCAGTAGATCTGGAGCTCTACTGTCACCTGTGTTTGTTTATTTATTTATGCCATTAGAAGAGAGAATTTAATTGCATGACTCCAAAACTAAAATAAATCTAAATATAAAACGCATTTTACAGGTAAAATTCCTTCACTCTCTTCTTATTTTTTTTTCCTTTTACCCAATTTCTACAAATTAGTGGTGAAGATATCTACAGTTTTTAGTTTTAACTTAAATCTATTTCTTGATATGTAGGTTACTTTATATATTTTTTTAGAATAAACATTGTAATAATTATAGTGATATGATTGCTGTCAATTCATTAGAATTATGGCAGAGTCCTCAGACCTATAATCTAATAAAAACATAGTACTATCTCTCTGTATTGAGGGAACCCAGATCAGAAAAATTAACATGCAGAGTAGAACCAAATAGGAGACATTTTTCAATGGAGAAGCCACAAAGTCACCTGTGTTTTTAAGCCCTCTTGAGGTGACTCCAGCCCAACTGGACTCAGGAACCATTGCATTAGGGTCTATTCAATAATTGGACCATGTATCTAGCTCCAGAATATCCTGATGGTACATAAATAGCCCCTGTTCAAAAACCAAAACATTTCAAAGAATGTTCTTGCAAACTGACCTCTGCTCTTGCAAACTGACCTGAGCTAATGTAATGGGTCATTTGTATAATTATCTGGTGATTTTGGTTAATATCAGTGGCCTCCATAATTTAGAAGTAGGTACGTGCTTATAGGTATATTCCTTCATGACATTACAACTGAGTTATATGCTAGAAAAATGTAATTCACAGACTGATGTCTGCCACAAATATAAGCAAGTAGACAGACAAGTCCTGACCACATGAGAAGTTCGTTAGAGGTGGACAAGCCTACTTGAGTTGTGGAAACATATACTTGGAGTCAAGTGGCACAAATATTCCACATTAATATTTAAACTAACACACTTCTGAATCCTAATCCTAGGCACCATTCTAAAGGGTGTCTCTAGGCTTGCCACATTCTTAACATCTTTTCATTTTCATACAAGGGTGTTTCTAATATCTCTTATGCTAATTAACCAAACCTTTGATTTTGATTAGAGAGAAAGGCAGCTAAATCCTATGTGTGGAGCCAGGTGGCCTGCAGCCTCCCACCCGGCCTCCACGAAGCACCCACGCTACTGCAGCAGCCCAGCCAGTACATCCCCACAGAAGCTTGCCCACAAGTGGCACCACAGCTCCTCCAGCTCCAAGGTGCCCCGGGCCTTGCACAGAACTGGGGTCACATTGCAAAGGAGGGCTGCCGGTGCCATGGCCCTCTGACTGGGAACTGGAGGAATGCTACCGCTCCCGCAGGGTCTGTAGATGAGATTAACATTTAAATTCATGGACGTTGAGTGGATTATCCTCCATTACCTTCCATGATGTGGATGGACCTCATTAAAGGCCTTTAAGGCCTTAAAAACAAAACTGAGTTCCTCCGAGCAAGAAGGAATTCTGCAGCAAACTACCTTTGGATGCAAAGCAACTCTTCCCAGGGTCTGTCTCCAGCCTGCTAGCCTACCTCATCAGATTTTGGACTCACCAAGCCTTCACAATCAGACTTGCTGAATATTTGACATGACTGCAACTACTGGGGACCTTCAAGATGGCGGAGGAGTAAGATGTGGAGATCACGTTCCTCCCCACAAATACATCAAAAACACATCTACATGTGGAACAACTCTTATAGAACACCTACTGAACCCTGGCAGAAGACCTCAGGTTTCCCAAAAGGCATGAATGAGCCAGAGCCACCTAATCAGCCATTGCTTTAACCCCATCCTGTCTGGGTGGAAACAGAAGCCTGAGGGCAACCTACATGCAGAGGTGGGGCGAAAACCTAAGCTGAGCCCCAGGAGCTGTGCGAACAAAGAACAGAAAGGGAAATTACTCCATGAAGCCTCAGGAGCAGTGGATTAAATCACCACAATCAACTTGAGGTACCCTGCATCTGTGGAATACCTGAATAGACAACGAATCAACCCAAAATTGAGGGGGTGGACTTTGGAAGCAACTGTAGAGTTGGGGGTTTGCTGTCTGCAACTGACTTGTTTCTGATTTTTATATTTATATTAGTATAGTTTTTAGCACTTGTTATCATTGGTGGATTTGTTTATTGGTTTGGTTGCTCTCTTCTTTTTTTAATATTACTTTAAAATTTTTTATTTTAATAATTTTTTTTTTAATTTTTAATTTTAATTATTTTATCTTATTTTATTTTTATGTTAACATTTAAATTTTTTTGTATTTTTTCCCTCCCTTTTTTTCTGAGCTGTGTGGCTGACAGGGTCTTGGCACTCTGGCCTGGTGTCATGCCTGAGTGTGTGAGGTGGGAGAGCTGAGTTCAGGACATTGAACCACTAGAGACCTCCTGGCCCCACGTAATATCAGTTAGCGTGAGATCTCCCAGAGATCTCCATCTCAGCGCTAAGACTCAGCTCCACCCAATGGCCGGTAAGCTCCAATGCTGGATGCCCCATGTAAAACAACTAGCAAGATAGGAACACAATCCCACCCATTAGCAGAGAGGCTGGCTAAAATCATAATAAAGTCACAGACACCCCAAAACATACCACCAGATGCAACCCTGCCCACCAGAAAGACAAGATCCAGCCCCACACACCAGAACACAGCCACCAGGAAACCTACACAAGCCACTGAACCAACCTTACCTGCTGGGGGCAGACATCAAAAACAACAGGAACAACAACCCTGCAGCCTGCGAAAAAGAGAACCCAAACAAAGTAAGTTAAACAAAATGAGAAGACAGAGGACTATGCAACAGATGAAGGAGCAAGGTAAAAACCCACCAGCCCAAACAAATGAAGAGGAAATAAGCAGTCTACCTGAAAAAGAATTCAGAGTAATGATAGTAAAGATGATCCAAAGTCTTGGAAATAGAATGGAGAAAAGATAAGAAACATTTAACAAGGACCTAGAACAACTATAGAGAAAACAAACAATGATGAACAATGCAATAAATGAAATTAAAAATTCTCTAGAAGGAATCAATAGCAGAATAACTGAGGCAGAAGAACGGATAAGTGACCTGGAAAATAAAATAGTGGAAATAACTACTGCAAAGCAGAATAAAGAAAAAAGAATGAAAAGAATTGAGGACAGTCTCAGAGACCTCTGGGACAACATTAAATGCACCAACATCTGAATTATAGGAGTCCCAGAAAAAGAAGAGAAAAAGAAAAGGACTGAGAAAATATTTGAAGAGATTATAGTTGAAAACTTCCCTAATATGGGAAAGGAAATAGTCAATCAAGTCCAGGAAGCTCAAAGAGTCTGATACAGGACAAATCCAAGGAGAAACATGCCAAGACACATATTAATCAAATTATCAAAAATTAAATACAAAGAGAAAAAAATATTACAAGCAGCAAGGGAAAAGCAACAAATAACATACAAGGGAATCCCCATGAGGTTAACAGCTGATCTTTCAGCAGAAACTCTGCAAGCCAGAAGGGAGTGGCAGGACATATTTAAAGTGATGAAAGAAAAAAACCTACAACCAAGATTACTCTACCCAGCAAGGATCTCATTCAAATTCGATGGAGAAATTAAAACCTTTACAGACAAACAAAAGTTAAGAGAAATCACCACTGCCAAACCAGCTTTACAACAAATGCTAAAGGTACTCCTCTAGGCAGGAAACACAAGAGAAGGAAAAGACCTACAATACCAAACCCAAAATAATTAAGAAAATGGTAATAGGGACATACATATTGACAATTACCTTAAATGTAAATGGATTAAATGCTCCAACCAAAAGACATAGACTGGCTGAATGGATACAAAAACAAGACCCATATATATGCTGTCTACAAGAGACCCACTTCAGACCTAGGGACACATACAGACTGAAAGAGAGTGGAAAAAGATATTCCATGCAAATGGAAATCAAAAGAAAGCTGGAGTAGCATTTCTCATATCAGACAAAATAGACTTTAAAATAAAGACTGTTAAAGTGACAAAGAAGGACACTACATAATGGTCAAGGGATCAGTCCAAGAAGAAGATATAACAATTGTAAATATTTATGCACCCAGCATAGCAGGACCTCAATACATAAGTTAAATGCTAACAGCCATAAAAAGGGAAATCGACAGTAGCACAATAACAGTAGGGGACTTTAACATCTGACTTTCATCAATGGACAGGTCATCCAAAATGAAAATAAATAAGGAAACATAGGCTTTAAATGGCGCATTAAAGAAGATGAACTTAATAATTGATTTTTATAGGACATTCCATCCAAAAGCTACAGAATACACTTTCTTCTCAAGTGCTCATGGAATATTCTCCAGGACAGATCATATCTTGGGTCGCAAATCAAACCTTGGTAAATTTAAGAAAATTGAAATTGTAGCAAATATCTTTTCCAACCATAACACTATGAGAAAGAGGAAATCAAAAAATACCTAGAAACAAATGACAATGAAAACACGATGACCCAAAACCTATGGGATGCAGCAAAAGCAGTTCTAAGAGGGAAGTTTGTAGTAATACAATGCTACCTCAAGAAACAAGAAAAATCTCAAATAAACAACCTAACCTTACACCTAAAGCAATTAGAGAAAGAAGCATAAAAAACCTCCAAGGTTAGCAGAAGGAAAGAAATCATAAAGATCAGATCAGAAATAAATGAAGAAAATGATAGCAAAGATCAATAAAACTAAAAGCTGGTTCTTTGAGAAGATAAACAAAATTGATAAACCATTAGCCAGACTCATCAAGAAAAGAAGGGAGCAGACTCAAATCAATAGAATTAGAAATGAAAAAGGAGAAGTAACAACTGACACTGCAGAAATACAAAGGATCGTGAGAGATTACTACAGGCAACTATATGCCAATAAAATGGACAGCCTGGAAGAAATGGACACATTCTTAGAAAAGCACAAGCTTTCAAGACTGGACCAGGAAGAAGTAGAAGATATAAACAGACCAATCACAAGCACTGAAATAGAAACTGACAACCCTCAGAATGGGAGAAAATATTTGCAAATGAAGCAACTGACAAAGGATTAATCTCCAAAATATACAAACAGCTCATGCAACTCAATACCAAAAAAACCAACCCAATCCTAAAAAGGTCAGAAGATCTAAATAGACATTTGTCCATAGAAGATATACAGATTGTCAACAAACAGATGAAAGAATGCTCACCATCACTAATCATTAGACAAATGCAAATTAAAACCACAATGAGGTATCACCTCACACCTGTCAGAATGGCCATCTTAAAAAATCTACAAACAATAAATGCTAGAGAGGGTGTGGAGAAAAGGGAACACTCTTGCACTGTTGGTGTGAATGTAAATTGATACAGCCACTATGGAGAACAGTATGGAGATTCCTTAAAAAACTAAAAATAGAACTACCATATGACCCAGCAATCCCACTCCTGGGCATATACCCTGAGAAAACCATAATTCAAAAAGAGTCATGTACCACAGTGTTCATTGCAGCCCTATTTACAGTAACCAGGACATGGAAGTGACCTAAGTGTTCATCAACAGATGATTAGATAAAGAAGATGTGGCACATATATACAATGGAATATTGCTCAGCCATAATAAGAAACAAAGTTGAGTTATTTGTTGTGAGGTGGATGGACCTAGAGTCTGTCATACAGAGTGAAGTAAGTCAGAAAGAGAAAAACAGATACTGTATGCTAATACATATATATGGGACCAAAAAAAAAAAAGGTTCTGATGAACCTAGGCACAGAACAAGAATAACGATGCAGATGTAGAGAATGGACTTGAGGAAACAGGGATGGGGAAGGGTAAGCTGGGACGAAGTGGGAGAGTAACATTGACATGTATACACTATCAAATGTAAAATAGATACCTAGTGGAAAGCAGCTGCATCGCATGGGGACATCAGCTCGGTGCTTTGTGACCACCTAGAGGGGTGGTATAGGGAGGGTGGGAGGGAGACGCAAGAGGGAGGAGCTATGGAGATATATGCATACATATAGCTGATTCACTTTGTGATACAGCAGAAACTAACACAACATTGCAATGCAATTATACTCCAATAAAGATATTTAAAAAAATCCTATGTGCGTCTTTACCCCTAGAATGAGCGTTTTCCATTAAAATAGGGGTAAATGCTAACTAGCTATTCTCAGGTTATATATCAATACTAAAACTAAATCACACATGCGTATATAAATCCATGGTCTATGCCAAAATATTTTAAAGTGAATTATGTTCACAGCAAGAAATGGAGACTGGGGAGATATAATATGAAGTCTTTGGTCATAAAAATGTTGTAGAACATAATAGAATATGCCAAACATTTATACTTAAAACACCAAAAGTGAGAAAAATCAGAGCAATTGCTGCTACATAACATTGCCAAAATTTGCTATTCTAGAGTTATTCAATAGATAAATGTCACTTTTTGATACATTCTTTTAAAGTATTAGGTTCAAGTGTGCCTTTACCTCTCTTGCTCTAACTTTTCTCACCTGGAAATAAAAGAAATTGGACTTTTCTCACCTGGAAATAAAAGGGATTGAACATTTAAAGTTGTACATTTGGGTTTAATATTTTATAAATCATGGGCATTTTCTTATCTTTTTTTCATTTTCACATTCTTTATAAATGCATGTCCACACACACAAATTAACTCATTAACATAAAGGACAAATTTCCAAGTCAGTTGATAAAATTTGCCTAAAGTAACAGAGTAAGTAAATTGGGTGTATGGAATACAATCTGTTGAATAAGATGAATTTGATCAAATTCAGAACAATTATGGTACTTTTAAGTTATTTTCTTTTAGTTAAGATAATAGCAAAACCAATAAGTTAAATACTACTTAGTTTTAATATTTATAATTATTTTTAAAATTCTGTTTCGAACTCAAAAGGTTAGGTATATGTATGTTTTTGTGTTGGTTGTATTTTCAGTAGTGGAGCCCAAAGGTTTCTAGTTTCAAATTAAGTTGCTGCTCATCCTGGGATTCTGGCCTACACTAATTGTAGATAGTTTTATTCACACATATGAAGTTGACAAGAGTTTGGGTCCTAGGTGGGGGAGTAATATCAAATTGGTGGTAAAGAATATGGCTTTGAGGCTGTGTCAAAAACTTGTTCTACTTGACTCTCACTGTCACACTCAAATTTCTGACACTTGGTGGCTGTTTTGTTGTTGCTGTTGTTGTTGTTTTCTCATACCAAGCAATTCTCCATGACACCAGCTGTGTATCATACAATTCAACTTAATTCTGACACTAACTAGAGTTAGCACAGACCCCACAGCTTAAGGGCTCAGTCCCAGGAGACTGCCCCTCACTTCAAATGCCAGTCACAAGTAGTAGATCCCAGGTTACCCACAATTTCTGTCCAACTTGGCTATTGGAAGTTCCCATGATCCCCATCATAGTTGTCTTTTTGCTGTGTCCTCACATGGAAGAAGAGCAAGACTGCTCTCTGGGGGCACTTTTCCCATTTGTAGGGGCACTAGTCCCATGCATGAAGGCTCCATTCTTATGACCCCTGCCAAGATCGTACCTCCAAATACAACATACGAACTGGGGGGGACACAAACATGCAATATATAGCATTATGCCCCTGGCCCCCCAAATTCATGTTCTTTTCTCATGAAAAATATGTTCATTTCATCCCAGGAGCCCCTAGAGTCTTAACTCATTCTAGTATCCACTTTAAAGTCTAAGTCCAAACTCTCGTATAAATATCATCTAAATCAGATATGAGTGAGACTTTGAGGTATGATTTATTCTGAGGCAAATTTCTTTTCCACCTGTGAAACCAGTAAGTTATATGCTTCCAAACTATAACAATGGGACAAGCATACAATAGACATTCCCTTTCCCAAAGGGAAATAGGCAAAAGAAGAGAGGAGTGACAGGTCCCAAGTAGGTTGAAAACCTAATGGTGCGATTTCATGAGCCCTTAAACCTCGAGAATAATCTTTGACTTGACGCTCTGCTTTCCAAGCCCACTGGGGTAGAAACATGACCCCCATGATTTGGTAAGACTGCCCCACAGCTATGACTTTCTACCTAGGCCCTATCTCCACTATGGTTCTCTGCTAGGGCCCTATACCTTCCAGGCTGGGGTCCCTGACCCATGGGTCTTCTGAGTGGCCTCACCCCCCAGGGCTCCAGAAGGCACAGCCCACACTGCAGTCTTCTATGGAGGTCCCACCCCTGAGGCACTGGACAGGGGCATCCTGAAACTTCTCTGCCCCCAGTCCATTGCACTCTGATCCTGTGGTGAGAGTGTGGGGTTCTCTGAATAAGCTTTAGTGTCATTCTTCCATTGTCTTGAAGAACAGCATCTGACCTCTGTTGAGATGGCTGATACACACTAAACTTATCAAATGATTTTCTGGCCACACCATTAGTGTTCTCCGTTTTTGCAATATGGATATGCTGAGAATTTTTCAAACCTTTAAGTTCTGCTTCGTTTTAGAATAACAACCCCATCTTTAAATCATTTCTCTCTTTTCTCATTTTGTTATACACAGTCAGTAGGTGTTAAGTTGTACTTTCAACACATTGCTTAGAAACTTCCTCAGCTAAATATCCAGTTTCATTGCTTACAAGTTCTACCTTCCACAACGCACTAGAACACAAACACAATTCAGCCAATTGATTTGCCACTTTTTAACAAGAATTGCATGTCTTTCAGTTTCCAATAACGCGTTCCTCATTTCCTCCTTTAAGCCTGAGCTCTCACCAGAATGGCCTTTACTGTCCATATTTCCACAAATATTCTGTCCATGGTTACTTAGGTATTGTCTAAGAAGACTGAGGCTGTCTATGAGCTCTTCTCTTTTCCTTCTGAGCTCTTATCAGAATCGCCTTTAAGGGTTCATTCATAGGGATGTAGGCTTTTTCTAGCATGCACCTCAAAACTCTTATAGCCTCTACTTCTTACCTAGTTCCAAAGCCACTTTTACCTTTTCAGGTATTTGTTACAGCACCCAGCTCTTAGTATCAGTTTAAGTCGCAGGATTCTCTAGAGACAGAACCACTAGGATATATATAGGAAGAGATTTATTATAAGAAATTGACTCATACAATTAAGGAAGCTGAAAAAATCCCATGAACTGCCATCTGCCAGCTGGAGAGCCAGGAAGGCTGGTGGTGTAATTCAGTCCAAGTCGAAGGCCTGAGAACCAGAGATGCTGAAGATTAGGTTCCAGTTCGGTCTGAAGGTCTAAGAACCAGGATTGTGGTGGGCAGAAGAAGATCAAAGTCCTATCTCCAGCATTCAGACAGGAATGATTGAAACCTTCCTTTTGCTGACTTTTTGTTCTATTCTGGATTGAATGGTGACCACCCATTTTGGGGAGGGCAGACCACTTTACTGAAGTCCATTGATTGAAATGCTCAGGTCATCCCAGAAACACCCTCAGAGACACAGAAATAATGTGTAACCAAATATCTGAGCATCCATGGTCCAGTCAAATTGACATATAAAATTAACCATCACACGGATGACTTTCTCTCTCCTGTCAGGGCAATGACAGTCATTTATATATATATATATATATTTTATTTTCTTCAGCTTTATTGAGATGTAATTGACATATAACATTATATAAGTCTAAGGTGTACAATATTATGATTTAATACACATATATATTGCAAAATGGTTACCACAATAAGGTTAGTTAGTTACCATATTCTGTGTGTGTGTAGGGGGGCTGAGAACATTTAACGGCTACTCTCTTAGCAAATTTCAAGTATATAATATAGTATTGTTAACAATAGCCACTATGCTTTACGTTATATCCCCAGAACTTATTAATCTTATGTTAAAATTTTTTTAACATCTTTATTGGAGTATAATTGTTTTACAATGGTGTGTTAGTTTCTGCTTTATAACAAAGTGAATCAGTGATACATATAGATATGTTCCCATATCTCTTCCCTCTTGCGTCTCCCTCCCTCCCACCCTCCCCATCCCACCCCTCTAGGTGGTCACAAAGCACCGAGCTCATCTCCCTGTGCTATGCGGCTGCTTCCCACTAGCTATCTATTTTACGTTTGGTAGTGTATATATGTCCATGCCACTCTCTTGCTTTGTCACAGCTTACCCTTCCCCCACCCCATATCCTCAAGTCCATTCTCTAGTAGGTCTGTGTCTTTATTCCTATCTTACTCCTAGGTTCTTCTTGACACTTTTTTTTCTTAGATTCCATATATATATGTTAGCATACGGTATTTGTCTTTCTCTTTCTGACTTACTTCACTCTGTATGACAGACTCTAGGTCCATCCACCTCATTACAAATAAGTCCATTTCGTTTCTTTTTATGGCTGAGTAATATTCCATTGTATATACGTGCCACATCTTCTTTATCCATTCATCCGATGATGGACACTTAGGTTGCTTCCATGTTCTGGCTATTGTAAATAGAGTTGCAATGAACATTTTGGTACATGACTCTTTTTGAATTATGGTTTTCTCAGGGTATATGCCCAGTAGTGGGATTGCTGGGGCATATGGTAGTTCTATTTGTAGTTTTTTAAGGAACCTCCATACTGTTCTCCATAGTGGCTGTAACAATTCACATTCCCAGCAGCAGTGCAAGAGTGTTCCCTTTTTTCCACACCCTCTCCAGCATTTATTGTTTCTAGATTTTTTGATGATGTCCATTCTGACCAGTGTGAGATGATATCTCATTGTAGTTTTTTTTTTTTTTTTTTTTTTTTTTTTGTGGTACACGGGCCTCTCACTGTTGTGGCCTCTTCCGTTGTGGAGCACAGGCTCTGGACGCGCAGGCTCAGTGGCCATGGCTCACGGGCCTAGCCGATCCACGGCATGTGGGATCTTCCCTGACTGGGGCACAAACCCATGTCCCCTGCATCAGTAGGCGGACTCTCAACCACTGTGCCACCAGGGAAGCCCTCATTGTAGTTTTGATTTGCATTTCTCTAATGATTAATCATGTTGAGCATTCTTTCATGTGTTTGTTGGCAATCTGTATATCTTCTTTGGAGAAATGTCTCTTTAGGTCTTCTGCCCATTTTTGGATTGGGTTGTTTGTTTTTTTCTTATTGAGCTGCATGAGCTGCTTATAAATTTTGGAGATTAATCCTTTGTCAGTTGCTTCATTTGCAAATATTTTCTCCCATTCTGAGGGTTGTCTTTTGGTCTTGTTTATGGTTTTCGTTTGCTGTGCTAAAGCTTTTAAGTTTCATTAGGTCCCGTGTGTTTATTTTTGTTTTTATTTCCATTTCTCTAGGAGGTGGGTCAAAAAGGATCTTGCTGTGATATATGTCATAAACTGTTCTACCTATGTTTTCCTCTAAGAGTTTGATAGTTTCTGGCCTTACATTTAGGTCTTTAATCCATATTGAGCTTATTTTTGTGTATGGTGTTAGGGAGTGTTCTAATCTCATACTTTTACATGTAGCTGTCCAGTTTTCCCAGGACCACTTATTGAAGAGGCTGTCCTTTCTCCACTGTACATTCCTGCCTCCTTTATCAAAGATAAGGTGAGCATATGTGCGTGGGTTTATCTCTGGGCTTTCTATCCTGTTCCATTGATCTGTATTTCTGTTTTTGTGCCAGTACCATACTGTCTTGATTACTGTAGCTTTGTAGTATAGTGTGAAGTCAGGGAGCCTGATTCCTCCAGCTCCATTTTTCGTTCTCAAGATTGCTTTGGCTATTCGGGGTCTTCTGTGTTTCCATACAAATTGTGAAATTTTTTTTTCTAGTTCTGTGAAAAATGCCAGTGGTAGTTTGATAGGGATTGCATTGAATCTGTAGATTGCTTTGGGTAGTAGAGTCATTTTCACAATGTTGATTCTTCTAATCCAAGAACATGGTATATCTCTCCATCTATTTGTATCATCTTTCATTTCTATCATCAGTGTCTTATAATTTTCTGCATACAGGTCTTTTGTCCCCTTAGGTAGGTTTATTCCTAGATATTTTATTCTTTTTGTTTCAATGGTAAATGGGAGTGTTTTCTTAATTTCACTTTCAGATTTTTCATCATTAGTGTAAAGGAATGCCAGAGATTTCTGTGCATTAATTTTGTATCCTGCTACTTTACTAAATTCATGATTAGCTCTAGCAGTTTTCTGGTAGCATCTTTAGGATTCTCTATGTATAGTATCATGTCATCTACAAACAGTGACAGTTTTACTTCTTCTTTTCTGATTTGGATTCCTTCTATTTCCTTTTCTTCTCTGATTGCTGTGGCTAAAACTTCCAAAACTATGTTGAATAAGAGTGGTGAGGGCTTCCCTGGTGGTGCATTGGTTGAAGGTCCGCCTGCCGATGCAGGGGACGCGGGTTTGTGCCCCGGTCCGGGAGGATCCCACATGCTGCAGAGTGGCTGGGCCCGTGAGCCATGGCCGCTGAGCCTGCGCATCCGGAGCCTGTGCCCCGCAGCGGGAGAGGCCACAGCAGTGAGAGGCCCACATACTGCAAAAAAAAAAAAAAAAAAAAAAAAAAAAAGAGTGGTGAGAGTGGGCAACCTTGTCTTGTTCCTGATCTTAGTGGAAATGGTTTCAGTTTTTCAACACTGAGGATGATGTTGGCTGTGGGTTTGTCATATATGGCCTTTATTATGTTGAGCAAAGTTCCCTCTATGCGTTTCTGCAGAGTTTTTATCATAAATGGGCGTTGAATTTTGTCAAAAGCTTTCTCTGCATCTATTGAGATGATCATATGGTTTTTCTCCTTCAATTTGTTAATATGGTGTATCACGTTGATTGATTTGCATATATTGAAGAATCCTTGCATACCTGGAGTCATTTATATTTTTGACATGAGGTCCTCAGGATTGCAAAGGTTATTGGCTAAAGCCCTGTAACTAGCAAGTTAAATCACACAAGACAAGAGAGGGGGCAAATCTTTCTTAAATATTCTTGGAGAATAGAAACAAAATTTGAGGTAGAACATAATGGATAAAACAATCATATGAAGTCAAGAATTTTGTTGGGGTGGGGGACATATTTAGATTTAAACCCAATTTATTGGTGATGATATCAGTAAAATGTATGGCAGAAAACATGCTAAATTTTTTTACATATGAAAGCTCATTTAAACCTCACAATGATCTGTGATTTGTAACAACTGTTGATAATTTACAACTGAGGAACCTGAAACATAAAGAAATCAGTTATTTAAAAGTGTACAGCTAATAAATGACAGAGTCAGGATTTAAAATCTGATGAGCCTGAATTCATGGCCTGTGTTCTTACATTCTCTTGTCTCTTTTCTTTCTTTCCTGTACTCTTGAGTTTCTTGGGCCAGTCCCTTTTCCTTTTATAAACCACTTTTACTTAATTTATCATGAGGATATATGCTTTTTACAGCATTTTTGCATTTACCTTACTCAAAAAAAAAAAAAGAAATGGATGACTATAAATACTTATATGAGTAGAAGAGATTATCCCTGCCTTAATCCTATCCCCTTAAAGAATATCCTTTCAAGTGTGGGGCTTAATAAAATGTTGCTGTATTATGTATGCCAAGGTCAACTTATGAATTGGTCATCTGTCACGACCAGAATTTTTTCAGAAATCCTTTACACTGTGGCACAGAATGGGTATAAGCTAAACATTTTCCCAGTGAATGAACTCAGTTCAGTTATACTGTTATTTCATACCCATAAAGGCAGGTTTCATTATGTCTACTGAGTTAGGACTATTTTCCCTCAAAATGACAGAATCCCAACTTAAATTGTCTTACAAAAAGTAGACATTTATTGGCTTGTATCAGTGAAAAGTCTCATAGTGAATAGCTTCAGGTACAAGTGGATTTAGGGTGACTGTTGCTGGTAATCTGTTTCTGTCCTCTCTCCCTGTCTTTCCTCTGTGTTGGCTTCAGAGTCATGCAATATTTCTTAGTATGACTTTCCCATAGATCTAGAAGAGTCCCAGAATTACTGTGAATTGTACAGTTAGTCCACTCCTGAATCAGTGAAACAAGGAAATTTGATGCCCTCTTTGGACCAGTTGTGTGTCCTCTCCACTCCTGGAGCTAATGGGTAGAGTCAGTCCCTCTTGAACGACTTAGACTGATAGTGAGGGAAGAATGGTTTTCCTAAGGAGAATTAGAAAGTTACTGCCAATTGAAGGGAACTGGGTGCTGCACAGGCAAGGGTAAAACACTGACTTGCTCGACTGAGTAGTCCTCTCTGGGATAAGGAGCTCTAGTTTTTCAAGCATTCTTCAAATGGCGAGATTCAGGGTCCTCCTAATAACATGGTTATTCTCCTCTGAATAACTTCTAGAGGATATGTGTTTCCTCTACAGGGTTGTAGCCAAGATGTCGAGTGATGTGTAGACCAAGTAAGAAATGGCTGAAGGGAATTTTCTCAGGGTGTGTATATGTGTATGGGGTGATGCGAATAATTGTTTTGGAGACAAAATAGAGAGGTGAGTGCTTTCTGTTTTTAAAAGGAGTGAATGGGTAGGAGAAAGTAGGGACACACAGTTAGGGCTAATGTAAGGTATAACTTTTTGTTAATTGATGTTCACCAGTGTTTTAGACAGCTGGGACTGGAGACACCTATAATTATTTAAAATAACTGTGTATCATTTATTATGTGTCAGGAAGTGTTTTAAAATATAAATCTTAACTCATTTAGTCTTGAGAGTCACATAGTGTTATCACCCCCCACTTTCCATGAGAGGAAACTGAGGCTAGATAAGTTAAGTAACTTGCTGAAACCCACTCAAATACTAAGTGGTAGGGTTAGAACTAGAACCCAGACAATCTGTGTTTTTAATCACTACAGTATGTTTGGGGGTAAAAAGAACCAGTAGACAATTGGAAGATAACGTCAAGGAAACCTGTAAACTAGAACAGAAATATAACAAGTTGGAAAATTAGAGAACAAATAAAATTAAAGAATTATTTCAAGATGGCCACCACCCCACAGATGAAGGGAGAGAAAAAAAGATTCCTGCACCTGAGGAAGATGTTTCTACATTAAATGGTCTGATCAAACTATCATATCATTATCATGAAATTTCAAACCAGTAAGATAAAAAGAGCTCATAAGTATATAAAGAGGTGAAAAGAACAGGGAAATCAGGAACAGAAATCAGAATAACACTGGACAGTAGATAAAATTAGGGCAGCCTTTAAAAAAATTTGAGGAAAAATTAATATCAACTTAGATTTCTATAACAAGCTAAGTTACCAATCAAATGTGAAGGTATATATGCAAAGCTGCATAAGAAGTTTACTTGTAACATCCTTTCCCAGGAACTATGAAGGGTGTAATCTATAAAATGTGGAAGCAAACTGAAAGAAGACATGAGATCCAGGTAACAGGAGATCCAACACAGAAGAGAGATACAGAATTTCCCTGAAAGGCAGCAAAGGAAATGTATGAGAACAACAATTGTTCAGAAGTTCTAGAATGCCCCAATTTATATAGAAACAGAGGCACAGATTGCTCTAGATGGCAGGTCGTCCTGAAAATAATGAAATGGTTAATTACCCAGGGCACTCGACTACACTGAAAATGTATCAATATTACACAAAGTCAGAGAGTTTGAAAGAGTTAATAAGGATAGGCACATAGAGAGATAGAAAAGAAAAAAAAAACATTTTAACTCCAGAAGATACACACAAGCATATAAAAGAAAATGTAATCGTAGCTCATGATTTCCCTGGAAGAAACAATATGCTGTTGACCCTAGGACAATGCAGGGGTTAGGGATGCTGAACCTCCATGCAATAGAAAATCCCTGCACAACTTTATAGTGGGCCCTCTGTACCCGTGGTTCTGAAGCCATAGATCGTGTAGTACTGTAGTATGTATTCAGTGAAAACTATCCTTGTACACCTGACTTGTGCAGTTCAAACCCGTGTTGCTCAAGAGTCAACTGTATCCTTATTTACATTAATCCCTGTGATCGTATTTTGTAGATGTGATTTGTATTATAATCAGTAAAATTATCCTTGATGATCTGGTGAGCCTCCTCCAGTCATCTGAAAGGTTTTAAGGCAAAACAGAGGTTTTCCTGAGAGAGAAGAAATCCTGACTGTGGACTGCCGATTCAGCTCCTGCCCTAGAGTTTACAGGAAACTATCCTGTCCTACATATTGTGGACTTGCCAGCCCCCACAAGTAAACCAGTCCCTTGAAATAAATCTCCATATAGAAGCATGTGTGTCTGTATGTGTGTGTCCACATACTGTGTACATTGAAGATGTTATGGTGCTGGCTTGGAAGATGGAGGAGGGGGCCAGGAGCCAAGGAATGCATGCAGCCTCTTGAAGCTGGAAAACTTAAGGAAATGGATTCTCCCCTTGAGCTTCCAGAAGAACTGAAGCTCGATTTTAGCCCAGTGAGATCCATTTTTTTTGTTTGTTTGTTTTTTTGCGGTACGCGGGCCTCTCACCGTTGTGGCCTCTCCCACTGCGAAACACAGGCTCTGGACGCACAGGCCCAGCAGCCGTGGCTCACGGGCCCAGCCGCTCCGTGGCATGTGGGATCCTCCCGGACCGGGGCATGAACCCGTGTCCCCTGCATCAGCAGGCGGACTCTGAACCACTGCGCCACCAGGGAAGACCAGATCCGTTTTTGACTTCTGACTTCCAGAACTGTAAGATAAGAAATCAGTGTTTTAAGCCACTAAGTTTATGGCTGTCTGCTACAGCTGCAACAGTTACCTAATCTACTGTGCGTCATATCATATGAGACTTACCACCATCCCTGTTGTCATCTCTGCTTTGTATGTGAAAGACCTGAAACTTGGAGGCATAATGTGACTTTAGCCCAGACCAGAGAGTAACCATCCTAGCTAGGACTTGGCCCTGGTTCTTAAAACTTACAAGTTCAGTGTTCACTCTTTCTCTAGCACACATTCTCATGGTATATTTGAAAGCTGACTCTATCTCCTCAAAGACATTTCTACCTTTTATGGGTTAATAACAGAAAGAAAAAGAAGGAGTTAAGGAAAACAAAACTCCTTGGTCTTCTAGTTGATGTTTGCTTTGTTGGTGAGTAAACCGTCTGTCTGAATGCCCTGTTAGGTAGCACTGAGCAATTAGTTGTGTAGCTCATTACTGTGAGTCAGCATGATGGTCTCTCCAAGATGTGCCAGGCTGTAAACACCAGCAACTGATCGATGCTACTTTAATGAAGTACTGAGACTCCTTTTTACCCAAAGCCTTTTTTTCCCCCTAGAAATTTGTCATATGTTTATTTTATACACACAGGTATACAAAATAATTACAGATATATATTTATGTATTGATTTCTTACTAATTACTAAGGGGAAAACGTACCTCTATGTGTTTTCACTAAAGCAATCGTAATCTTTCACAATCTTACCTAATGGTCTGTGGCAACCTGTTTTACAGCATTCTGATCTGAAGCACCTAACGTCATTTATGAACTATTCTTGCCACAAATACTTACCCTGGATCTAATCAATCTAGATTCCAGACCTAACATCCATTTTTCAGATTACCTAGGACAGAGGGTAAAGTTAAGCAACACTTACACAAAGGCTTTTAATGGTCCTTTCTAACACTTAACAGACCACTGATCATACAAAAGCTATTTCAGATTCCTCAGGCACAGAGAGAGTCGTATTTACCTCTTCTCCCATTCTACCCCGTGCAGAGTTTCTTTTGAAGGCTGTAGTTGCTTTTATTTTTGAAATAGTGCTGTCTTTTCCACTCTTCCACAAAAATTACCTAAATTAGATGTTTTCTTTTTATAGTTTGTATAATTATGATTAATCATGAATAACACAGTTTCAGGAATTACAATTAGTAAGGCAAAGCATGACATGTAATTTTATTTTATTTTTATTTTATTTTTTTATTTTATTTTTTGTTGTTCTTGGTAGATTGGATGTAATGTATAGGGGAACTGGATGAGTGATGGATCTATTTTCTGCGACACGGGTGGTGGTGGAAGGGCAGTTGGAAGAGGAGTGGCAGGAGATCAGAAGTAGTGTTTGAGACATGTTAAATTTCAGATACCTATAACTCATTCACGTGGGACAAGCAGGGGACTATAATGACATGTAATTTTAAATTGTGGTTTTGAGTTGTAAGTTTTCAATTGATCCTACATGTGAATTCCTATCTTTTTAAAATCGAAAGTAATTCTCATGGAACATTCTTTTAAATGGAGTGTATATGAATATGGTGGGAGGGGTAAAGCTGCTATAGACCTTCCCTTTGCTTTTCCTGTTATAAATTCTTGCCTTTTATAAAACTTGTCATTATGGAACATTTCAAACATATAGAAAAGCATATCACATAATATTAAACTAAACTTCCGTGTACCCATCACCCAACTTTAACAATTATTAACTTAGAGCCAATCTTGTTTCATTTATGTCAGTTCCTTTATACTCTCCCCACTGGATTATTTTGAAGCAAAGTTAGTTTCAAAATATTTTGACAAGGGTTTGGAGGTGAGGGATGAACTATTTTCTGTTCATCGAGGGGAACCATTTGTATCAAAGCAACACTTTGATGAATTTTTTTCACAAGAATTTTGTCTGAGAATTAAATGCTTCTGGAGTTCTTCATTTCTGAAATATACTGTCTTATTAATTAGTTCAGCAAATTGAATTCTTGCTGTACAGGAAGAGTACTAGACTTCAGTGATACAATGGTGACTAAGAAAAAACTCTAGTGCTCAAAACATCATTATCTCATAGGGTGAGTAAGTAGATTAATGAGTAATGAGAATAATGATAGATTTACGTGGAATTCTAAAACAGGAACATCTAATCCAGCCTTGGAGGGTCCAGATGTCTGAACAGAGACTAGAAGTAAACAAGATTGAGAGGTAAGGAGTGTATGGGTGGGGCATAGTTAATGATCTACTGGGAGGGAGAATCTATGTACAGGTCTGTGAATAGGGAGATGTCTTGCTCCCATGGCTGCAGGGTAGAATATGAAGGGAAAATTTGTAAGAGGTGAGACTAGAGAGGTGAGCAAGGAGTTTGGTTTTTATCTGTAGCTTAGGGAGAGTCTTTAGAGGATTTTATTTAGGGAGCCGACAAGATATATCAAAAAGTGTTACCCCAGTCTAGTAGTAAGAGGAATTGCTCTGAGAGATTAACCATTAATTTAAAGACATCAGACAATTAGTCATCCCCATGCCAGGGCCTCTGGCCTTCTGACTTGTGATCCAAGGTCTTACATATTCCTCTGTTTTTTGTTTTGTGTTTTTTATTTAAAATTTTAATCAATAAAATCGGCCAGTAATTCCCTCAGTTGTAATCATCTTATCTTTGTCATTAACCTGTAGTATAATAAGACATAAAGCAAAGGAGTGGGACTTCCCTGGTGGTCCAGTGGTTAAGATTCCATGCTCCCAGTGCAAGGGGCCTGTGTTTGATCCCTGGTCAGGGAACTAGATCCCTCATGCCACAACTAAAGATTCCGCATGCTGCAACTAAGACCCGGTGCAGCCAAATAAATAAATGTTAAAATAAAAACAAAACTAAGGAGTAAGCCTCCTGAGTCCAGTTTCCCCAGTAGTAATCATTGTAGAACTATTTCAACCATTGATAATCTGCTGCTTATTCTGGGGCGCTCTTTTCTCCTGTGCCATTATGCCTGCTATCTTATATCCCGACATTAAAAACACTGTGTGACTAAACCCACAGATTTGTGCTAGTGAAGTCTTGCTGGGGAAGGAAGGTTAAGTGTGACCTGGGGGAATGAAGGACTTATAGGCGAAGGGTAGGTAATCCAACTCCTTGAATCTGGGGACTTCAGAGATCTTGTCTGCTGGAGTACTAGGTTTGAGCAAATAAGAGGAGGGGGCAGTATTGGCTGTTGTCATTGGTACAGCTGTAGAGCAGGAGTTAGTAAACTGCAGTCGATGGATCAAATTCGGATCACTGCCTACCTTTGTAAATAAAGTTTTATTGGAACACAGCCATGCTTACTTACTTACATATTGTCTGTGACTATTTCTATACTACAACGGCAGAGTTGAGTAGTTGCAACAGAGCGAATAGGACCGGCAAAGCTTAAAGTATCTCTTTATGAACTTTTACAGAAAAAGATGGCCAACCTATGCTACAGAGGGAGAGTCAGTGATGGTGGAGCTTGGACTAGATTGCTCTCTGAAATCTGAAGAGGACTCATGAGGCTAGGGTCTGTAGGGGGTTCACGGAGGTGGATCTGAAGCCTTCGTTTCTCTGAGGCTGAGGGGCCCTTGGGTCCTATAAGGCTTTGCTTTGGGTGAGACGTTTGAGGGGGCTGCTTTTCAGCTCATTACACCCCAGAGGGGCTTTCACTTGAAACTACCTAATATAAGCTCTGTGATGGTGCAAGGGCACTTCTTACCATCTGGTGACTGGTGAATTTCCACTTCTGTGCAGCATTTGCTATATGGCATTAGAGCAATGAACAGAGCTTTCACTTCCAGCTGTGAGGCATCTGGCTTGGATCCCTTCTCTCCTCTTTGCTACAGTGTTCTTGATGTTCCTGCTGTGTGTTCTGAACCGGATTGGCATCTATCTTCCCCTCTGCAGTGTCCTTTAGGCTTTGCCAGACGCATACCAGCCCAATCCGTCTCCCTGCTGACTCAGCGGGCTTGTCAGCAGGGTGCCTTCCTACCCCTGAGGAAACAGCAGCATTTCAGTTTTGACTACAGAGACTCACAGAGCTCAACACTCTGATTTTTTTAATTCACTTATTATTATGCCTCTTTTCAACATCAACCTTATATATAGATAGAGGCCTATGTGAAACACTACTTGAAATCACTGGAAGATCTTCCCTGGTCCAAAATACTTCATCTACTGACCCTGCCATGGTGCTTGAACTATTCCTACTTGGATTAAGTAGACTGAGCACTTACTAAAATGATAACGTTTCCCTATGCAGAGTAACTCACCCAGCCACTAGCTAGCCCTTAAGCTAAAGAGGAATGAGTTGAGTGGGGTAACTAAAGGAGAAATCTGCATCTCCAAGTAAATGGGACAAGTCAGATATGAAAGGGAGAGGAATCTAGGTGATGCTGGGGACAGACAGGCCCAATTGGCACATTCAGAAGGAAATACATAGATACTGCATACCAGGGAGAGAAGATGTAAAATTGGAGAAAAGGGCATGAAAGGGATTATAATATAGAAATGATGGAGTAGTAGAGTTGGAAGAAGCTGACTTGATGACAGATGAGATCACTGAGGAGCAGGGAGGGTCTGAGACTTCCCTGAGGTACTGCAGAAAGTCATTGGCAAAGTCTGAATGAGAATCTACGTCTGCTGACACCTGACTCTGTGTTCTTTCCCAGCTTTTCCCGAAGTGTGCCCTGGAAAGTACTACATCTGCAAATATTAATACAATTTTCTTGGAGAAGAAGGCATAGTGGTTAATTAAGTTCAGCGAACATGGTTAGAAAGAGGCTTATCAGGGCAAAGTACTCCTCTACCATCTTGGGACATGAACTCCAGCCATTAAGTCATTAGATATTTAACAAAAACCTATTATGAAAGGATATACCTATAATAAGTATTGTGCTAATGGCTGGAGGTATAATGAACAAGAGAGAGAAATGGTTCTTGTTTTCAGGATTTGCCAGCCTGCTCCACCCCTGCAAGGTAGATATTGATCAAATAATCACACAGGTGCCTAGTGCTGTATTTACCAGCTGAGTAGTGCTTTGCAGGGGGACAACTGAGTTCTTGAGGAGCCTATGTCAACCGGTCCTTGTGGTGCAGTGGTTCAGAGATGATTTCTGGGATGAAAGGCTTCTTCAGCTGGTAAATGAAGGGTTAGTATAAGCTAACCAGGTAAAGAGGAGTTCAAGTAGAGGGGACAGCATGGGCATGTAGCAGGGAAAGCATAGTGTGTTAGAGCAGAATGTTCTGGTTAGAGTGTCAAGGTTCACCAGGGGGACCGGGACCCCAAGTCCTCAGCCTCTGAACACAACAGGTGTGGTATATTTCTCCCACTGTGTCTTACAAATGTTATTATTCTCTATGCTGTGAAACAGTTGGGAAGGACAACATCAGGGGAACTAAATGTGGGATTTAGTGAGTTAGGACAGTGGTGAGAGATGAGCCTGGAAGATCATGGAGGAGCCCTAAGATTTGGATCTTAATCCTAAAAGCAATTGTTCCACCTCTGACTCCCTGCGTGACATTTCCTGAGTCCCATACTCTTTTTGGACCTGAGTATATTCTTCCAAAATTGGATCAGATACTCTTCTTTGCTTTATGTGTTTTTTTTTTTTTTTTTTTTTTAACTCCAACCAGGTATCTGGCTCTGAAGAAAGCTGTACCAGCCTGGTCCTGAAGGGCCGTTGAGTTACTGCTTTAGCCCAAAGATGATTTAGTGCATCAGTGCAGGGGCTGAGCAGTCCTGCCTGATCATGATGAGTTGTGATTTCACACAATTTGTTATTGCTGCTCCCTACCCACCCACTGCCATGGGTCAGGAGACTGAGATCCCCATATCTTTTCATTCTAAATAGGCCAACTCCCCTCTTCACAGAGTTAACGTTTGCTGTGGGAAGAAGGGAAGTGGCAAAACCCAGACCATCTGGTGGGTAGGGAGCTGGAACTCTGTTTCACACTGCCACTTTTCTCAGTTCCTTTTAAACCATCGTTGACAAGCACAAACTCTCACAAACAAACAAACAAACAAACAAAACCCTCTTTCTGGAGTTGGCATTTCTCCCCAGACTTCCAGGAATGTGTGATGGCTATTTTACTACCTCCCATCAGCCTTCTCTGACGGTGTGGTTTTCCTGTTTCACACATCATATGTAGGTAACTGAAGTTGTGGTACTTAGGGATGTGATGCTGGAGTTCTTAGCAAAACATGTGGGGTATCCAGGGACCTTCTGGCCTGCAGGTGTAAATGTAAATGGACTGAAATAATCTGCCTTCTAGGAACTCCTGAGAACTGAGAGAGCTGCTTAATGAACAAAGAGAGAGTTTACACTTGGTCTAGACAGAGAACCTCAAATGAAGGAGGTGCAGGACAGGGGAGAAATGAGAGAACTTGAGCTCCGTGGAAGAGAGAAAGGCTTCAAGCCCCAATTCTGTTATTTACCAGTTTTGTTCCTTGAGTGAGTTACATTCTCTGGGCCCCAATTCTTTCATCCTTTAAATGCAGATTTTAATAAAGTTGTGATATGAATTAAATGGGGCAATGTATGAAAGCATTTATCATAGTGTCAGGCATATAGTAAACATTTCAAAAGTACTCATAATAAAATTAAATGTGGGGCCTCCCTGGTGGCGCAGTGGTTGAGAGTCCGCCTGCCGATGCAGGGGATACGGGTTCGTGCCCCGGTCTGGGAGGATCCCATATGCCGCGGAGCGGCTGGGCCCGTGAGCCATGGCCGCTGGGCCTGCGCATCCGGAGCCTGTGCTCCGCAACGGGAGAGGCCACAACAGTGAGAGGCCCGCGTACCGCAAAAAAAAAAAAAAAAAGAAAAGAAAAAAAAAATTAAATGTGCAGTCACTATCCCATAGTCTTTAGTGTGTATTCTATTTGTTCCTTTTTTAAAAAATTGTTTTAAATATTTTTATACAATTTTCTAAGGTTACACTCCATCTGCAGTTATTACAAAATATTGTCTGTATTCCCAGTGTTGTACAATACATCCTTGTAGCCTATTTTATGCCCAGTAGTTTGTACCTCTCACTCCTGCACCCCGATATTGCCCCTCCCCTGCTCCCCACTGGTAACCGCTAGTTTGTTCTCTACATCTGTGAGTCTGCTTCTTTTTTGTTATATTCACTAATTTGTTGTATTTTTTAGATTCCACATATAAGCAATATCATACAGTATTTGATAAGTCGGTCTGACTTACTTCACTTAGCATAATGCCCTCAAAGTCCATCCAAGTTGCTACACATGGCAAAATTTTGTTCTTTTTTATGGCTGAGTAGTATTCCATTGTCTATATATTATCTCTCTCTCTCTCTCTCTCTCTCTATATATATATATATATATACACACGCACACACACACACACACACGCCCCCCACATCTTCTTTATCCATTCATCTGTTGATGGACATTTAAGTTGCTCCCATGCCTTGGCAATTATAAATAATGCTGCTATAAATACTAGGGTGCATTTATCTTTTAGAATTAGTCTTTTTGTTTTTTTCAGATATATACCCAGGAGTCGAATTTCTGAGTCATGTGGTAGTTCTATTTTTAGTTTTTTGAGAAACCTCCTCTATGTTTTCCACAGTGGCTGCTGTGAACCAGATTCTTTTTTCTGAGTGTTCTTCTGTAAAATGTCCAGCTGTGTCTCCTTTTTAGGCATGATGACATCAGAGTCTCTCTTACCAAGATCCCTGTTCACTGTCAGAGGAAACTGTTAATGTTAAGACACCTTCTGGGACTGAGGCCATCCATGTGTTCCTTATGAATTCACTCATCTGTGCACCACATGAACTTCCGTCAGATGCCAGTGGTTCATGATCAACTTAACAAAGAGCAGGAAAAGCGGATGACCAGTAGTCAGAACCAAATGGAGAGATGAGGCTGGTATCTCTTAAAGGGCATTGGAAGCCCTCAGGCAGCACTTACTTTCCACAGACTTCCTGGGGCTGTTCTGGCCACATTTTCAGTGATTTTTGTACTAATTATTCTTTAGCTCCAGAGGACCGTTATTTCTGCCCTCAGGATGTATGGCCATTGGCCCAGCCAAACTGCCTGTCTGTGTGCCTGTCTTGTCACCACTGCTTTAAACCCTGGGACCCAATAGGCAGCCTTGACCCTGAGTGCTTCTCAGGCACAATTCTGGTTGCTCTTGGTCTAGCTTCACCAGGTATTCCCTGATGGGCACACATCATGTGTGCTGATTCCTCCATGCCTCATTAGTCCAACATTAATTCTTGATTCTGTCTCTCCGTTTCATCTGTGTGACCCAGCAATAGGGACAGGACCTGCTGAAGAGGATCAGTGACTCTTCCTTTGGTGGTTGTAGAAAATGGAAAGTAAAGAGGTTATTTCAGCTTAGTTCAAGTGGACTCTGGGAGAAATTGCTACTTATCACCCAAGGGGCTTTAGTAATAGATTTTTATGGCAGGATGTTCTCTGTTATTTAATCTTGCTGCATGATTTTCATTAATTGTCCTCTCTACCCCACCCTCTCATTCATCCAACAACTCTTCCGTTGTTTCTTACCCTCTAAGAAATGGTTCTACATGCTGGGAATACAGTGAAGTGTAAATAGGTGGTCCTGCCTTCATGGCACTTACAATCTAGGAAGAGAGACAAATCAAATCATAAGAGTTTATAAAACTACATGTCTGATGGAGGGAATTGAAAGTGTTAGGAGAGCACCTAACACAGCATAGAGGGATAGCTAATCCAAGGAATGAAAGATGAGTAAATGTTGTCTAGGCAAGAAGGGATTAGTGGGCTTTTTTTTTTTTTTTTTTTTTTTTTTTTTGGTGAAGATAAAAGATGCAAGCAGGTACCAAATCATGCTTATAAGTTTGATCTTTAGAGTAACAGGGATCTGTTAAAGATTATTAATCAAGAGAATGATACGATATGAAAGCCATTTTAGAATTATCACTCTGGATGCAATGAATAAGAGGGCATGAGCCTTGAGGAGGGAACATCATTGGGGAAGCTCCTGCCATAAACTAGAAAGCTGGTAGGATTTGAAGTGGAAGCCACAGGACTTGGTGGTTGATTGGATGTGAGGGGGGGATGGGTAGCAGGAGGAAGAGTGAAGCATCAGAATTGACTTCCGTGTTTCTGGGTTGATCAAGTGGGTGAATGATAGTGCTTTTCTAATAAGACAGGGATCTTGGAGAAGCAAAAAGATTTGAGAGGGAAACAAAGATCTAAGCTTTAGATATGTTGAACTCGAAGTGCATGCAGGACTTCCTGTTGTATATAGATAAATGCAGTGGGAAATGGAGTATTAGGATAAGTGTTCAGGAAGGTGATCTAGAGCCATAGATTTGAGTCACTAGCAGTTAAAAGATACTTCAAGCTATGAGAATGAAGGAGATTATTTATATAAACAAAATATGGGAGGTGAGAGGGGGGTTAAGAACAGGACTGTAAGTGTTACTACCATGGAAGGTCATGAAAAGAAGAGTTAGAAGAGAAATCAGAGAAGAAAGAGAAAAATTAAGGAACTGTTAATAGAGAAACATAGAAAATAGTTTCCTTTTAGGATGGATGATCTAATGGGGATATTCTAACAATTCATGGGTCTAAATCTAGAGATACTGACTGATCTTTCAGCACCAGATCTTACATTTTGGATAGAAAAGGTAGCAAGCTCAACCCAAAGCCACTCTAATCTTTCAACTGTGGTCAAGGGCAAATGTGAGTACCCGGGCCTTGAAAATCAATTAACTGGATGGTTTTGGCTATAGTTATATGCTTTGATGCTGACAATATTAATTTTCAAAACAGCTTAGTGTCTTTATGGTCCAGCCTTCCTCATTTCCTTATTGGTAAGTTGATGCTTATAACAAGCAGCCTCCCACCCCAACTTTAAGTGACTGATCGGTTTGGGAATATGATTTCTTCATCATTTTAATTATATTATGTATAGGGTCATATCAATGAAGAGAAAGTTACAGACATTTGTTAAATATGTATCAGATACAGAAGAGAATTGATGAGGCTTTGGAGTGTTAGGAAAAACAAAACTTAAGACTCAGGAGAATAGTTTCATATTCTGGTGCTGCCATTGACTTGCTCTGTGGCAGGAGGGTGACTCTCCTGGTCTCAGTTTACCTATCTATAAATGTAGGAAGCTGGACTCAAAGTTCCCTTCTGTCGTTAATGTTTTGTGAGCTCTGAATGTGCTTACATTACTCAGTACAGATTGATGACAGGGCAGCATATTTAGATTTCTGTATAGTGCCTACCTCTACACAAGGCTTATAACTGTCATTCCTGGGCATTATGTTCATTAGCATGTTCACTCATTACCTTCTAAAATTCTGACTCCTGGAGGAAATACGTCTTTATTTGATTATTTGAAAAAGTAAATCCATCTTAGGCTACAAAAAAAGAGGATATTTCCCAAGTAAAAGGAAGTGATAAATCCCAGTTACCTTATGCTGACCTGGCCATACACTAAACATGTCTGCCTTCCTCTCCCCCTACTTTGTTTTCTTCAAATAAACAAACATATAGTACCTAATATGCACCAAGTACTATTTTAGGCATAAGGACATTATTATGATTAAGACATGGCTCTCCTCTTCAGAAGATTGCAGTTTGGTGATGACAGAAAAAAAATTAACCAATAATTATGATATAGCATAAATGTTCTGGCAGATATATAAATTATAGTGCTATGGAAAACATGAGCTATTCATTCATCCATCCATCCATCCGTCCATCCAACAAATATTTGAGTGCTTACTGGATCTTACTATACAAATACTGATATAATACCTACCCAAATAGATGATTCCTCCCTTAACAGAACTTAGTCTTGTAGAAGAAGAGAGAAAAAGAATCAGTAACAACTATAAAGACTTTCAAATAGTTATAAGTACTGTATGGAGAAATACAGAGCAGGGAATGGGGAACAGTGATGAGGATAGTAATTTTCTATAGGGTGGTCAGAAAAAATTTTTTTGATTAGAGAACATTTGATCAGCGAGCTAAGGTAAGTGAGGGAGTGACGTGAGGTCTAGGGGAACAATAGTCCAGGTAGAAGGAACAGTAAGTACACAGGCCCTATAGCAGGAGTACACTTGACCTATCTGAGGAATAGTAAGGAGGCCAGTCTATGTAGAAAAATAAATTGGAACAACTGGAAGAGTGACTTGTCCTTTGACTGGGCAGGAGAGGACTGCTGGAAGAGCAGCTGTGTCCAGGAGGGAAAATCTGGAGTTTGATTTTGGACGTGTTAAACTTGAGATGTCTCTTAGACATCTAAGAAAGATGACATGGGGACAGATAAATAATTGATTCTGGAGTTCACATGATAGGTCCAGGCTGCAGATATAGATGTGGATGTTACCAGCATATAAATGGGCTTACAATTTAAATATTTAATATGATTGATAGAGATCTCTCCCAGGAAATAACTATCAATAGACATCTAGGCAAAGCAAAATAACCAGCAGAGGAAAACTGAGACGGTTTGGTCAGAAACATCGGAGGGAAATCAAGAATGGGGATCTAAAAGTCAAGTGAAGAAAGAAAAAGGGTTTGAAGAAGGCAGAAATAATTAGCTGTGCCAATCCTTCTGACCGTTCAAAAATAGACACACATAAAATTGCTGAGGACCAATGGAGGACAGATTGGAGAGGTTCAAGGCTAAAGGCTGGAAGGGTGAGAGCAGGTGACCTGAGATAAGTAAGTAGCTTGATGGAGTGAAGAGGCTGAAGAGGTGGCCAGTGAGATGGGATTGACTGGATTGGATACTGCAGGAGAGGACTGATTTCTAAGATTCAGACCTAAGTCACTAGAAGAATCCAATTGTGATGCTGTTCATTAACATAGGGAAACAGTGGAGGAGGAGCAGGTTTACGGAGAGGAAGATGGTTAGTTTTTAGGATAAATTGATTTTGAACTTCATGGGCTATCCTAGTGAATATTGGGATATGAAGTTGAATTGCTGGAGATAGCTCTAAAGTGTTTCATCTCTGACTTTTGTCTTCATGTTTTTACTGGTATACAGGCAAATAAGTATGTGTTCAGAGAAAGGCAGCAGAAGAAGACATGATCTGGAAACCCTGTTAAAAGAGAAAAATTTGGAGAATCTGTGTGTCAGCCATCCTGGGTTCTAAGCTAGGAACGTTATGGACCAGGTGCATGGGTTCAGGCAACAATCTGGTCAATGAGTTCTCTCCTCTGTAAGATACATACAACAACAACTACCAGGTCACTTGACAATGCAGGGTACTAGTAAATGGAGAGAACATTCAAATTTGTTCCACATGTTGTATCCTTATAGCTACTTCTGCTATTACTGATGCCACTTCTACTATTATTACACCTACAAGGATTAATTTATTACCAATGAAATCTCCTAGTCTACTAATAAATGAGGACAACCAGTGTTTTAAAGATTAGATTTGTAAAAGGGACCCCTTCCACTTCCCTGCCATTAAAATATACCCCTTTTCTCTGTCCCACTCTCATTAATTTCTCATTTAAACTCACGGGAGACTTTTATTTCAGTGTATCCAAGAAACTAAGTACATGCCCATTAACTTGACTCAATCATTCGGGGAAGAAACAAGACAGTTTTAAGATTGCTTTAATAAGAACCTACTAGGCTGAATTTCCTTATTTGTCATATACAATACCTTTTCAACCTCTGCTTTTGACAAACACCTGATTTTAGTTTCCATAACTTTGCTAACAGCTTTACCTCCCTGATATGTGCTGTCTTGCTGTGCCTGTAAGAGAAGAGGCAGGTAACTGTGCTTTTCAGCACTTAGCGGCCTGTCCTTACATTACTGTCACTTGTCATCCTACTGTAGCCTGCCTAGCCTGAACGTCCTTAGCAGCTACTCAGAGGACTGAGCATGAATTCCCTGCAGGGGAAAACTGAAGGCTGGGCCAATTCCTCTTGCAGTGATTGTGTGGATCTCATTCATTGATTGATTTCACTCATTTGTTCAGTGGACAGCGGTAACTGGACACCAACAGTGAGGATGAGGATAATGATCACTAACATTTAGCAGCTGGACCAGGCACTGTGCTAAGAGGTTTAAATACATTTTATCAACTGAACTTCCTAAGAAAAATATGCGTTGGATTCATGCATCTTCCTTAGCATCATTTAAGAATACATCTTGGGCCCACTCATTAGAAATGCCTCCTTTAGTATATATGAAGCCTTCATATGTTTGACGGATAATTCTGGATTTCATACTCTATTCTATGGATATTTCTATTAATTCACCTGCCAATACAATCCTAACTAAAGAGTCTTGATGTGGGTCTTAATATCTTACAAGACAGATAATACACCCCCTTATTTATTTTCTTTTCCAGAGGTTTCCTGGCAATTCTTCCTTGTCAGACCAAGTCTTTCTGCCACACTTTTGTCTAGTGTATTCTACTGGCAGGTACTGGGTTCATTCATATATTACATCATTACAGAAAATTGTAGACCTCTTTATGCTGGTATTTGTGTTAGAGGGCTCTGCCTTCCCTGAGCTTGAGTAGAGCCTAGTAGTTTTAAAACTGTGGAACACACATGGAATACAATATTGTAAGCACTAATCTGTGTATCTATTTTTGGAAATTCTAAGAGTGATTCTGAAGAGCCGTCAGGTTTGAGAACCAAGGGGCTCTGAGAAAAAACAATAAACTGGGGCCTTCTATCTGGTCATTTCCCCTTACTTCCCATCATATCATAAATCCAGTAGTGTCAAAATTGGTAGGGATCTCAGAGATCCAAATTTGGACTGCTTATTTGACTTTTGGGGAAACAGGCCTATATATAATGTAATTTGCTTAAAATTGAGTCAATGTGTTTTTTGGTCAGGAACTGAGCATTTATTTCAGTTCCATTTTTCTTCTCCATTATGCCATGCTGAGACCTCATTGAACAAGCCTGTATCTCATGCCTGAAAGGTGTGAAATTAATTTAATTCATATGTAAACATTGTTAAAGCATTCATTAGGCTAGGGTTGCTTTCACTCAATATTTTGAATGCAGCTCCTAAATTTATTCATTATCTATTTGTTCATACATTTATTCACTGATTGATTTAACACATTTTCTGAGCATCGTGCATTCTGATTGATGTCATGAAAGAGCAAACATTTAATATGTATTCAGATGTTTTTAAATTAACTATATTTAAGAATCATGCACATCAGATATTAATAAACAATCTATAATTTGGATAGAGTACAAGACAAATAATTCAAGGAATGTTACAAGGCACTTAGATGCCACAGGAGTAGAATAAAGAGAAGTCATTGTGGGCTGAGAATAGTTAGAGAATGTGCTGAGGAGGAGGTGATTGTTTTGTTTGGCTAGGTATTGGGGGAAGGTGAAGGGCATTTGATACCAGAAAATATTACAGATACATGTAAACCTAGCAATTATGAGAAGCAGTGAGAGACTTTCTCTCCTCATCTGACCTTTAGCAGAGCTTTTCTTCCTCCTATTTATGTACATCTGCTTTACAACAACATTTGTTTTTTCAAATAATGGGAATTATTTGAATGAAAGCAATCAGTAAATATACTACAGAAATAGAAGAACCTCCTCAAAGAGCTCCCTGCGTGAGGCATGTAGTGTTTGATAAATGTCAAAACTGTTTTTTTTTTAAATTTTACCCATTTTGTATATAAATGCTTACACGATAGATTTTAGACTGACTTAACTTTTTTTTTTTGTGGTACGCGGGCCTCTCACTGTTGTGGCCTCTCCCGTTGCGGAGCACAAGCTCCAGACGTGCAGGCTCAGCGGCCATGGCTCACGGGCCCAGCCGCTCTGTGGCATGTGGGATCCTCCCAGACCGGGGCACGAACCCGTGTCCCCCGCATTGGCAGGCGGACTCTCAACCACTGTGCCACCAGGGAAGCCCTGACTTAACTTTTTATGAAGAATTTATCACACATCTTTTGAATTCCTCCTTGAGACTAGAGTTATCATAAGAAATGTGTTCTTGTACTCTGCACAATTGAATAGCTCTGTTTGTCATTAAACTAAATTTGCCTCCATGGCAATACATGTTAATTCCTTGTCTTTTTAGTTTCCTTGTCTCCTCTCTCACAGTGTCTTGTTATGTATTCCTGTGTTTCAGGTATCTATTTCACACAATCTAGTTTCTCTTCTGAAGGTAACTTTTGTGCCTGTTACCTATTGAAACAAAATGAGAAATGAATTGGGGAAGGCTTGCAGTGTAGGGAGAAGGAGCTGGACTAGTAGTCATGGCAACTGGGTTTTATTAATGGCTTTGCCAACAACCAGCCTGAGAACCTTGGGAAAGTTGCTTTCTTTCATTCCTGGGTTTCTCAGTTGAAAAAGGAGCATGATGATATGGATATGATGAGGCATGACTTTGAAACTCCTCAGGGATCACACTGGGTAGGAACCTAGGGGCTCAATGAAGGCTCTTGGCCATTCCTGTTCTCCCCCTCCATACTTTAACCTTCCTGTCCTAGCTTCTCTTCTGTATCTTGAATATTTTCATAGAAAAGATTCTATAACTTTTTAAATTGTACTGAATTAGAGTGGTAATGGCTGTGCTTTATTCATGTATTAGATATCTCTATGTTCCCCAGTCTATCCCAGGCTTTTATACATACCACCTCTAATGTTCACAAATTCTTAAAATATAGTGAAGCACTATTCTCCTCACTTCACATTTGAGGAAACGAGCCTCAGGGTGTTTAAGAAACTTTCCATAGAACAGACAGCCAGTAAAGGATAAGAATATGAGTCTAGCGCCATCTGCCAAGACTCAAGACCTGGTGAAAGTTCCACATTGTCTCCTAATTTGATCCCCTTCACTTCCACGTGACTACCACGGCCAGACATGGTATAATTGCATCTAAACCAACTGTAAGAAAAGCCTCTCAGTGAAGTGCTTTACTTTTTTTTTTAACATCTTTACTGGAGTATAATTGCTTTACAATTGTGTGTTACTTTCTGCTTTATAACAAAGTGAATCAGTTATACATATACTCCCATATCTCTTCCCTCTTGCATCTCCCTCCCTCCCACCCTCCCTATCCCACCCCTCTAGGTGGTCACAAAGCACCAAGCTGATCTCCCTGTGCTATGCGGCTGCTTCCCACTAGCTATCTATTTTACATTTGGTAGTGTATATATGTCCATGCCACTATCTCACTTTGTCACAGCTTCCCCTTCCCCATATCCTCAAGTCCATTCTCTAGTAGGTCTGTGTCTTTATTCCTGTCTTACCCCTAGGTTCTTCATGACACTTTTTTTCTTAGATTCCATATATATGTGTTAGCATACGGTATTTGTTTTTCTCTTTCTGACTTACTTCACTCTGTGTGACAGACTCTAGGTCCATCAACCTCACTACAAAAAACTCAATTTCGTTTCTTTTTATGGCTGAGTAATATTCCATTGTATATATGTGCCACATCTTCTTTATGCATTCATCTGTTGATGGACACTTAGGTTGCTTCCATGTCCTGGCTATTGTAAATAGAGCTGCAATGAATATTTTGGTACATGACTCTTTTTGAATTATGGTTTTCTCAGGGTATATGCCCAGTAGTGGGATTGCTGGGTCATATGGTAGTTCTATTTGTAGTTTTCTAAGGACCCTCCATACTGTTCTCCATAGTGGCTGTATCAATTTACATTCCCACCAACAGTGCAAGAGTGTTCCCTTTTCTCCACACCCTCTCCAGCATTTATTGTTTCTAGATTTTTTGATGATGGCCATTCTGAGCAGTGTGAGATGATACCTCATTGTAGTTTTGATTTGCATTTCTCTAATGATTAATGATGTTCGGCATTCTTTCATGTGTTTGTTGGCAATCTGTATATCTTCTTTGGAGAAATGTCTGTTTAGGTCTTCTGCCCATTTTTGGGATTGGGTTGTTTGTTTTTATGTTATTGAGCTGCATGAGCTGCCTGTAAATTTTAGAGATTAATCCTTTGTCAGTTGCTTCATTTGCAAATATATTCTCCCATTCTGAGGGTTGTCTTTTGGTCCTCTTTATGGTTTCCTTTGCTGTGCAAAAGCTTTGAAGTTTCCTGAGGTCCCATTTGTTTATTTTTGTGTATAGTGTTAAAGAACGTTCTAATCTCATACTTTCACATGTACCTGTCCAGTTTTCCCAGCACCATTTATTGAAGAGGCTGTCTTTCCTCCACTGTACATTCTTGCCTCCTTTATCAAAGACAAGGTGACCATATGTGCGTGGGTTTATCTCTGGGCTTTCTATCCTGTTCCATTGATCTGTATTTCTGTTTTTGTGCCAGTACCATACTGTCTTGATTACTGTAGCTATGTAGTATAGTCTGAAGTCAGGGAGCCTGATTCCTCCAGCTCCATTTTTCGTTCTCAAGATTGCTTTGGCTATTTGGGTTCTTTTGTGTTTCCATACAAATTGTGAAATTTTTTGTTCTAGTTCTGTGAAAAATGCCAGTGGTAGTTTCATAGGGATTGCATTGAATCTGTAGATTGCTCTGGGTAGTAGAGTCATTTTCACAATGTTGATTCTTCCAATCCAAGAACATGGTATATCTCTCCATTTGTATCATCTTTCATTTCTTTCATCAGTGTCTTATAATTTTCTGCATACAGGTCTTTTGTCTCCTTAGTTAGGTTTATTCCTAGATATTTTATTCTTTTTGTTTCAATGGTAAATGGGAGTGTTTTCTTGATTTCAATTTCAGGTTTTTCATTGTTAGTGTATAGGAATGCCAGAGATTTCTGTGCATTAATTTTGTATCCTGCTACTTTACCAGATTCATTCATTAGCTCTAGTAGTTTTCTGGTAGCAACTTTAGGATTCTCTATGTATAGTATCATGTCATCTGCAAACAGTGACAGCTTTACTTCTTCTTTTTCGATTTGGATTCCTTTTATATCTTTTTCTTCTCTGATTGCTGTGGCTAAAACCTCCAAAACTATGTTGAATAAGAGTGGTGAGAGTGGGCAACCTTGTCTTGTTCCTGATCTTAGTGGAAATGCTTTCAGTTTTTCACCATTGAGGATGATGTTGGCTGTGGTTTTGTCATATATGGCCTTTATTATGTTGAGGAAAGTTCCCTCTATGCCTACATTCTGCTGGGTTTTATCATAAATAGGTGTTGAATTTTGTCAGAAGCTTTCTCTGCATCGAATGAGATGATCATATGGTTTTTCTCCTTCAATTTGTTAATATGGTGTATCACGTTGATTGATTTGCATATGTTGAAGAATCCTTGCATTCCTGGGGTAAACCCCACTTGACCATGGTGTATGATCCTTTTAATGTGCTGTTGGATTCTGTTTGCTAGTATTTTGTTGAGGATTTTTTGCATCTATGTTCATCAGTGATATTGGCTTGTAGTTTTCTTTCTTTGTGACATCATTGTCTGGTTTTGGTATCAGGGTGACGGTGGCCTCGTAGAATGAGTTTGGGGGTGTCCCTCCCTCTGCTATATTTTGGAAGAGTTTGAGAAGGATAGGTGTTAGCTCTTCTATAAATGTTTGATAGAATTCGCCTGTGAGGCCATCTGGTCCTGGGCTTTTGTTTGTTGGAAGATTTTTAAACACAGTTTCAATTTCAGTGCTTGTGATTGGCCTGTTCATATTTTCTATTTCTTCCTGGTTCAGTCTCGAAAGGTTGCGCCTTTCTAAGTATGTGTCCATTTCTTCCAGGTTGTCCATTTTATTGTCATAGAGTTGCTTGTAGTAATCTCTCATGATCCTTTGTATTTCTGCAGTGTCAGTTGTTACTTCTCCTTTTTCATTTCTAATTCTATTGATTTGAGTCTTCTCCGTTTTTTTCTTGATGAGTCTGGCTAATGGTGTATCAATTTTGTTTATCTTCTCAAAGAAGCAGCTTTTAGTTTTATTGATCTTTGCTATCATTTCCTTCGTTTGTTTTTCAGTGATTTCTGATCTGATCTTTATGATTTCTTTCCTTCTGCTCACTTTGGGGGTTTTTTGTTCTTCTTTTTCTAATTGCTTTAGGTGCAAGGTTAGTTTGTTTATTTGAGATGTTACCTCTTTCTTGTGGTAGGATTGTATTGCTATAAACTTCTCTCTTAGAACTGCTTTTGCTGCATCCCATAGGTTTTGGGTCGTCGTGTCTCCATTGTCATTTGTTTCTAGGTATTTTTTGATTTCCTCTTTGATTTCTTCAGTGATCACTTCATTATTAAGTAGTGTATTGTTTAGCCTCCATGTGTTTGTATTTTTTACAGATCTTTTCCTGTAATTGATATCTAGTCTCATAGCGTTGTGGTCAGAAAAGATACTTGATACAATTTCAATTTTCTTAAGTTTACCAAGGCTTGATTTGTGACCCAAGATATGATCTATCTTGGAGAATGTTCCATGAGCATGTGAGACAAATGTGTATTCTGTTGTTTTTGGATGGAATGTCCTATAAATATCAATTAAGTCCATCTTGTTTGATGTATTGTTTAAAGCTTGTGTTTCCTTATTTATTTTCATTTTGGATGATTTGTCCATTGGGGAAAGTGGGATGGTAAAGTCCCCTACTATGATTGTTACTGTCGATTTCCCCTTTTATGGCTGTTAGTATTTGCCTTATGTATTGAGGTGCTCCTATGTTGGGTGCATAAATATTTACAATTGTTATATCATCTTTTTGGATTGATCCCTTGATCGTTATGTTGTGTTCTTCTTTGTCTCTTGTAATAGTCTTTATTTTGAAGTATATTTTGTCTGATATGAGATTGCTACTCCAGCTTTCTTTTGATTTCCATTTCAATGGAAATATTGAAATATTTGGAATATATTTGGAAAATATTTGGAAAAAATGGAATATATTTTTCCATCCCCTCACTTTCAGTCTGTATGTGTCCCTAGGTCTGAAGTGGGTCTCTTGTAGACAACATATATATGGGTCTTGTTTTTGTATCCATTCAGCCAGTCTGTGTCTTTTGGTGGGAGCATTTAATCCATTTACATTTAAGGTAATTATTGATATGTATGTTCCTATTCCCATTTTCTTAATTGTTTTGCATTTGTTATTGTAGTTCTTTTTCTTCTCTTGTGTTTCTGGCCTTGAGAAGTTCCTTTAGCATTTGTTGTAAAGCTGGTTTGGAGTTGCTGAACTCTCTCAGCTTCTGCTTGTCTGTAAAGGTTTTAATTTCTCCATCAAATCTGAATGAGATCCTTGCTGGGTAGAGTAATCTTGGTTGTAGATTTTACTCCTTCATCACTTTAAATATGTCCTTCCTCTCCCTTGGCTTGCAGAGTTTCTGCTGAAGGATCAGCTGTTAACCTTATGGGGATTCCCTTGTGTGTTATTTGTTGTTTTTGCCTTGCTGCTTTTAATGTTTTTTCTTTTAATTTAATTTTTGATAGTTTGATAAATATGTGTCTTGGCATGTTTCTCTTTGTATTTATCCTGTATGGGATTCTCTGTGCTTCCTGGACTTGATTAACTTTTTCTTTTCCCATATTAGGGAAGTTTTCAAATATAATCTCTTCAAATATTTTCTCAGTCCGTTTGTTTTTCTCTTCTTCTTCTGGGACCCCTGTAATTCAAATGTTGGTGTGTTTAATGTTGTCCCAGAGGTCTCTGAGACTGTCCTCAGTTCTTCTCATTCTTTTTTCTGTATTCTGCTTTGCAGTAGTTATTTCCACTATTGTATCTTCCAGGTCATTTATCCGTTCTTCTGCGTCAGTTATTCTGTTATTGATCCCTTCTAGAGTATTTTAAATTTCATTTATTGTTCATCATTGCTTGTTTCCTCTTTAGTTCTTCTGGGTCCTTCTTAAATGTTTCTTGCATTTTCTCTATTCTATTTCCAAGATTTTGGATCATCTTTACTATCATTATTCTGAATTTTTTTTCAGGTAGACCACCTATTTCCTCCTCATTTGATAGGTTTGCTGGGATTTTACCTTGCGCCTTCATCTGCTGTGTGTTTTTCTGTCTTCTCATTTTGCTTATCTTACTGTGTTTGGGGTCTCCTTTTCGCAGGCTGCAGGTTCATAGTTCCCATTGTTTTTGGTGTCTCTTCCCAGTGGCTAAGGTTGTTTCAGTGGGTTGTGTAGGCTTCCTGGTGGAGGGGACTAGTGCCTGTGTTCTGGCGGATGAGACTGGATCTTGTCTTTCTAGTGGGCAGGTCCACGTCTGGTGGTGTGTTTTGGGATGTCTGTGGCCTTATTATGATTTTAGGCAGCCTCTCTGCTAATGGATGGGGCTGTGTTCCTGTCTTACTAGTTGTGTGGTATCAGGTGTCTAGACCTGTAGCTTGATGGTCGTTGAGTGAAGCTGAGTGTTGGTGTTGAGATGGAGATATCTGGGAGATTTTCACCATTTGATATTAGGTGGAGCTCGGAGGTCTCTTATGGACCAGTGTTCTGAAGTTGGCTCTCCCACATCAGAGGCACAGCCCTGACTCCTGCCTGGAGCACCAGAATACTTTCCTCCACATGGCTCAGAATCAAAGGGAGAAAAAGTAGAAAGAACGAAAGAAAGAACGAACGAACGAACGAAAGAAAGAGGATAAAGTAAAATAATATAAAGTAAGATAAAATAAAATAAAATAATTAAAATAAAACATAATTATTAAGAAAAAAATTTTAAATAGAAAAAAAAAAACCCTACGGACAGAACCCTAGGAGAAGTGGTGAAAGCAAAGCTATACAGAGAAAATCTCACACAGAAGCATACACATACAGACTCACAAAAAGAGGAAAAGGGGAAAAAATAATATATCTTGCTGCAAAGTCCACCTCCTCAATTTGGGATGATTCGTTGTTTATTCAGATATTCCACAGGTGCAGGGTACATCAAGTTGATTATGGAGCTTTAATCCGCTGCTTCTGAGGCTGCTGGGAGAAATTTCCCTTTCTCTTCTGTGTTCCCACAGCTCCCGGAGTTCAGCTTTGGATTTGGCCCCGCCTCTGCATGTAGGTTGCCTGAGGGCGTCTGTTGTTTGCTCAGACAGGACAGGGTTAAAGGAGCAGCTGATTTGGTGGCTCTGGCTCACTCAGGATGGGGGGAGGTAGAGGTACGGATGTGGAGCGAGCCTGGGGTGGCAGAGGCCAGCGTGATGTTCCACCAGCCTGAGGCACACCGTGTGTTCTCCCGGCGAAGTTGTCCCTGGATCATGGGACTCTGGCAGTGGTGGGCTGCACAGTCTCCCAGGAGGGGAGGTGTAGATAGTGATCTGTGCTTGCACACAGGCTTCTTGGTGGCTGCAGCAGCGGCCTTAGCATCTCATGTCCGTCTCTGGGGTTCACGCTGATAACCACGGCTCACGCCCCTCTCTGGAGCTCCTTTAAGTAGCACTCTTAATCCCCTCTCCCCACGCACCAGGAAACAAAGAGGGAAGAAAAAGTCTTGCCTCTTTGGCAGGTCCAGACTTTTTCCCGGACTCCCTCCCGGCTAGCCGTAGCGCACTAACCCCCTTCAGGCTGTGTTTACGCGGCCAACACCAGTCCTCTCCCTGCCATCCGACTGAAGCCCGAGCCTTAGCTCCCAGCCCCGCCTGCCCTGGCAGGTGACCAGACAAGTCTCTCGGGCTGGTGAGCGCCGGTCAGCACCGATCCTCTGTGCGGGAATCTCTCCGCTTTGCCCTCCGCACGCATATTGTTGCGCTCTCTTCCGTGGCTCCGAAGCTTCCCCCCCGCCTCCTCTGCCACCCGCAGTCTCTGCCCGTGAAGGGGCTTCCTAGTGTGTTGAAACCTTTCCTCTTTCACGGCTCCCTCCCAATGGTGCAGGTCCCGTCCCTATTCTTTTATCTCTTTTTTTTCTTTTTTCTTTTGCCCTTCCCAGGTATGTGGGGAGTTTCTTGCCTTTCTGAATGGAGGTCTGAGGTCTTCTGCCAGTGTTCACTGTGTGTTCTATAGGAGCTGTTCCACATGTAGATGTATTTCTGATGTATCTGTGGGGAGGAAGGTAATCTCCGTGTCTTACTCTTTCACCATCTTCTGAAGTGCTTTTCTATTATGAAATTGTGTTACAATGTGAATTAGTGACATTTGTCCTTGCTTCTCTTGACCTTTCTCTTTTTCTCTGGCTCATGACCATGTTCTTTTTTTTTTCTTCCCTTTATGCCCACTTTCTTTTTTTTTATGAGAGTTTTTATCATAAAAGGGTGTTGAATTTTGTCAAAAGCTTTTTCCGCCTCTATTGAGATGATCATATGGTTTTTCTCCTTCAATTTGTTAATATGTTGTATCACATTGATTGATTTGCATATATTGAAGAATTCTTGCATCCCTGGGATAAATCCCACTCGATCATGGTGTATGATCCTTTTAATGTGTTGCTGGATTCTCTTAGCTAGTATTTTGTTGAGGATTTTTGCATCTATATTCATCATTGATATTGGTGTATAATTTTCTTTTTTTGTAGTATCTTTGTCTGGTTTTGGTATCAGGGTGATGGTGGCCTCATGGAATGAGTTTGGGAGTGTTCCTTCCTCTGCAGTTTTTTTGGAAGATCTTGAGAAGAATTGGTGTTAGCTCTTCTCTAAATGTTTGGTAGAATTCACCTGTGAAGCCGTATGGTCCTGGACTTTTGTTTGCTGAAAGATTTTTAATCACAGTTTCAATTTCATTACTTGTGATTTGTCTGTTCATATTATCTATTTCTTCCTGGTTCAGTCTTGGCAGGTTATACCTTTCTAAGAATTTGTCCATTTCTCCCAGGTTGTCCATTTTATTGGCATAAGTTGCTTGTAGTAATCTCTTAAGATGCTTTGTATTTCTGTGGTGTCTATTGTAACTTCTCCTTTTTCATTTCTAATTTTATTGATTTGAGTTCTCTCCCTCTTTTTCTTGATGAGTCTGGTTAATGTTTATCAATTTTGTTTATATTCTCAGAAAAACAGCTTTTAGTTTTATTGATCTTTGCTATTGTTTTCTTTGTTTCTACTTCATTTATTTCTGCTCTTATATTTATGATTTCTTTCCTTCTGCTAACTTTGTGTTTTGTTTGTTCTTCTTTCTCCAGTTCCTTTAGGTGTAAGGTTAGGTTGTTTATATGAAATTTTTCTTGTTTCTTGAGGTAAGCTTGTATAGCTATAAACTTCCCTCTTAGAACTGCTTTTGCTGCAACCCATAGGTTTTGGATCATCATGTTTTCATTGTCATTTGTGTCTAGGTATTTTTTGATTTTCTCTTTGATTTCTTCAGTGATCTCTTGATTATCTAGTATCGTATTGTTTAGCCTCCATGTGTTTGTGTTTTTTACATTTTTTCCCCTGTAATTCATTTCTAATCTCATAGTGTTGTGGTCAGAAAAGATGCTTGATATGAATTCAGTTTTCTTTAATTTATTGAGGCTTGATTTTTGACCCAAGATATGCTCTATCCTGGAGAATGTTCCATGCACACTTGAGAAGAAAGTGTAATCTGCTGTTTCCTGGAGAATGTTCCATGTGCACTTGAGAAGAAAGTGTAATCTGATGTTTTTGGATGGAATTTAATATTAATTAAATCTATCTGGTCTATTGTGTCATTTAAAGCTTCTGTTTCCTTATTTATTTTCATTTTGGATGATCTGTCTATTGGTGTAAGTGAGGTGTTAAAGTCCCCCACTATTATTGTGTTACTGTTGATTTCCTTTTTTATAGCTGTTAGCAGTGGCCATATGTAATGAGGTGCTCCTATGTTGGGTGCATATATATTTACAATTGTTATATCTTCTTTTTGGATTGATCACCTGATCATTATGTAGTGTCTTTCCTTGTCTCTTGTAACATTCTTTATTTTGAAGTCTATTTTATCTGATATGAGTATTGCCACTCCAGCTTTCTTTTGATTTCCATTTGAATGGAATATCTTTTTCCATCCCCTCATTTTCAGTCTGAATGTGTCCCTAGGTTTGAAGTGGGTCTCTTGTAGACAGCATACAGATGGATCTTGTTTTTGTATCCATTCAGCGAGCCTGTGTCTTTTGGTTGGAGCATTTAATCCACTCACGTTTAGGGTAATTATCGATATGTGTGTTCCTGTGACCATTTTCTTAGTTGTTTTGGGTTTGTTTTTGTAGGTCCTTTTCTTCTCTTGTGTTTCCCACTTAGAGAAGTTCCGTTAGCATTTGTTGTAGAGCTGGTTTGGTGGTGCTGAATTCTCTTAGCTTTTGCTTGTCTGTAAAGCTTTTGATTTCTCCATCAAATCTGAATAAGATCCTTGCCAGGTAGAGTAATCTTGGTTGTAGGTTCTTCCCTTTCATCACTTTAAGTATATCATGCCACTCCCTTCTGGCTTGTAGAATTTCTGCTAAGAAATCAGCTGTTGACCTTATGGGAGTTCCCTTGTATATTATTTGTCATTTTTCCCTTGCTGCTCTTAATAATTTTTCTTTGTCTTTAATTTTTGCCAGTTTGATTACTATGTGTCTCAGCTTATTTCTCCTTGGGTTTATCCTGTATGGTACTCTCTGAGCTTCCTGGACTTGGGTGGCTATTTCCTTTCCCATGTTAGGGAAGTTTTCAACTATAATCCCTTCAAATATTTTCTCGGATCCTTTCTCTCTCTCTTCTCCTTCTGGGACCCCTACAATGTGAATGTTGTTGTGTTTAATGTTGTCCCAGAGGTCTCTTAGGCTGTCTTCATTTCTTTTCATTCTTTTTTTTTTTTATTCTGTTCCACAGCAGTATTTTGTGTTCCAGGTCACTTATCCGTTCTTCTGCCTCAGTTATTCTGCTATTGATTCCTTCTAGTGTATTTTTCATTTCAGTTTTTGTATTGTTCATCTCTGTTTGTTTGTTCTTTAATTCTTCTAGGTCTTTGTTAAACATTTCTTGCATCTTCTTGATCTTTGCCTGCACTCTTTTTCCAAGGTCCTGGATCATCTTCACTATCATTATTCTGAATTCTTTTTCTGGAGGGTTGCTTATCTGCATTTCATTTAGTTGTTTTTCTGGGGTTTTATCTTGTTCCTTCATCTGGTACATAGCCCTCTGCCTTTTCATCTTGTCTGTCTTTCTGTGAATGTGGTTTTTGTTCCACAGGCTGCAGGATTGTAGTTCTTCTTGCTTGTGCTCTCATGAACATGTTCTTAATACAGCTTCACTCATAGAGCATTTAAGATGGCAACACATTTACCATTTAAAGCACTTAACGATGCACCAGTTGACTGTATGGAAGAACATGGACAAAAGAGAAATATAGGTTTGAAGGAGGAGAAATCCCAAATTATGTTCCTAAAACAATACAAATACTAAATTTGGGGAAAAATAACTAATTTTTCAATTTGGAAAATAAATCTTTTATGCATTTGGTAAATTTGATATCTTTTCTGTTCTGTAACTTCCCTTTGCCAGGGTCACAGGAGAAAACTGTCTCCTTTGGCAGAAAGAAAGAAATTAAATAATAAACTGGAGCCAGAGAATGGCGAACACACAAGGCTGCAGGCACATGCGCCCCCCTCCCCATGCCTTTGTCTCTGAATAGCAGTAATTACCAGTTCCCTGACCTCTTATTCTTTCTACCCTGGCCTGTCAAACTTCTCACCTACCTTTAAAAAATCAACAAAGGCTAATGTTCTTGCTTTTTCAATGAAAAGCTCCAATTTAAGAGAGCAACCAAGGTATGCCCAAAGATTTTGTCCCCAGTCACCTGGCTTTCAACCTAAAGCTACATTTTATTTTTTGTCCTTGTCAGCAGATAGTGTGAGGGCATGGCTTGACCTTCAGTACTTTAATAAAGCATCTCACTACTCTTTCCTGATTTTATGAACTCTGATTTCCATAGCCAAGTCTGAGTGTGGTCTCAGTTCTGAGGTTTCTTGACTTCTCAGAGGAAAAGTATAACACTGGGTGAGCCATATCCTCTTTCTTCTGCTTTGTGTTTCAGGGAAGCATGACCTGGAATTTCTGAGCATCTTTTACAGTTCTCTGAGGCTCCTGTCCTCTATAAAGCATTATTTTCTTTAAAAGGACATGAAAGCTGAAAGCAAAGTAAAGTATGATCAAACACTATATACTTTATCCTACTCAAGTAGGCAGAGTTAACCAAGCAAGTACTATGGTACAATAATCTCAGGATTTAAGGGCATATAAATTTATTTCAAATCCATCATTAATCTTCACTTCTAGTTGCATGTTCTTGAGGAAGTTTCTTATTCTTTTCTTAAAAAACAGCTTAACTGAGATATAATTCATATGGCATAAATTTACTTTTTAAAAGTGTGTTTTTCATTGGCCTTTAAAAAATTCAGAGATGTGCGTCCATCACCACCATCTATTTCCAGACTGTTTACATCACCTCAAAAAAACCATCACTACTCATTAGTGGCCACTTCTCATTCTGTCTTCTTTACCTTCACCCCTGATAACTGCTAATCTATGATTTGTCTATTCTGGACATTTTATATAAATGGAATCGTAAAATATATGTCGTTTTGTGTTTGCATTCTTTCCCATAGCATGATATTTGAAAGGTTCCTCTATTTTGTAGCATATTAGCACATCATTTCTTCATATACCAGAATAATATTTGATTGTCTCAATACCATATTTTGTTTATCTCTTTGTCAGGTGATGGAAATTTGGGTTTCCACCTTTTGGCTGTTACATATAATGCTGGTATGAATGTACATGTACAAGTTTTTGTGTGGGTGTGTTTTCAGTCCTCTTGAGTATGTACATAGAAATGGAATTGCTGAGTCATATGGTAACTCTGTGTTTAATTTTTGAGGCATGCAATATTGTTTTACAAAGTGGCTACAAACCATTTTATATTCTCACCAGCAATGTATTAGCATTCCAATTTCTCCAAATTCTCACCAATATTTATTTTCCAGTTGTCTTATTATTACAGTCTTCCTAGTAGATATGAAGTGGTATTTCATTGTGCTTTTGGTTTGCATTTCCCTACAGACTAATGACATTGAGCATATTTTGTGTGCTTTCTGGACATTGAATATCTTCCTTGGAGTTTATTCAAATCCTTTGTCCATTTTTAAATTGGGTTGTTGGTCTTTTTGTTATTAGGTTGTAAGAGTTCTTTATATATTCTAGATAAAAGTCCCTCATCAGATAATGATTGCATATATTTTCTCTCATTCTGTGTACTGTCTTCTTACTTTACTGATGATATCCTTTCAAGCGTTTTTTTAAAATTTTGGCAAAGCCCAATTTCTATTTCTTTTTATTACTTGTATTATTGGTGTTAAATCTAAGAAACCATTGCTTGATCCAATGCCATGAATATCTACCCTATATTTTCTTCTAAGAATTTTATGGTTTCAGCACTTACATCTAGGTCTATGGTTTATTCTGAGTTAATTTTTGGGTACAGAATGAGAATTTTTTAGTATGGGGTCATTTTTTTTATGCCTGTGGCTGTCCAGTTGTGCCAGCATTATTGGTTGAAAAGACCATTCTTTTACCATTGAACTGTCTTGTCAAAAATCAATTTACCATAAAATAAGGTTTTACTTCTGAGCTTTCAATTCTATTCCATTGATTTGTATGTAATTTCTATGCCAGTACCACACTGTCTTGATTACTACTGTTTTGTAGTAAATTTTGACAGGTGGTTTTGGCTAATCAGGGTCTCTTTCATTTCCATATGCATTTTAGAGTCAGCTTTCAATTTCTGCAAAAAAAAAAAAATGAGTCTTCAGACCCATGAACATGAGATATCTTTCCATTTATTTAGGTCTTCTAAAATTTCATTTAATGGCATTCCATACTTTTAGTGTAAAAGTCTTACAATGTCCTTGTTAAATTTATTGTTGAATATTGTAGTTTTTGGATGTCATTATAAATGAAATTGATTTCTTTGTTTCATTTTCATATTGTTCATTGTTGTTGTATAGAGATATAATTGATTTTTGTATAGCCCTCTGTATCCTGAAACCTTACTGAACATGTATATTAGCAGAAACACTTTTTGTTGTTTCCTTAGAATTTTCTATATATAAAATCATGTCACTTACAAAGAGAGATATAGTTTTACTTTTTTATCTTTAATTTAGATTCTGTTTTTTCTTTTTCTTTCCCAAACTCCCTAGGTGCAACCTCCATTACAGTGTGAATAGAAGTGGCAAGAATGGGTGTTCTTATCTTGTTCCTGATCAGAGGGGGAGAGTTTTTAATCTTTCAGCACTAAATTTTTTGCCTTGGGATTTTTGTAGATGCCTGTATTTCTTCAGGATACTATTACTACAAACTTGGAGACTTAAGACAATGGAAATATATTTTCTCACAGATATGTAGACTTAAAGCTCAAAACCTGTTAGAGCTTCACTCCCTCAGGGGGCTCTAATGGAAAATCTGTCCCTTGCCTTTTTCAGCTTCTGGTGATTGCTCTGCCATTCCTAGACTTGTGGCCACATCACTCCAATCTCTGTCTCCATCTTCACATCACCTTCTCTGCCGTGTGTCTGTATCTTATAAGAGTGCATGTGATTGTATTAGGGCCTACCTGGATAATCCACGATAAGCTCCTCCTCTTAAGATCCTTAACTTAATTACACCTATTGTAAGGTCATACTCTTTCTACATACAAGGTAATATGTACAGGTTCTAGTGATTAGGAAGCAGGCATATCTTTTTGGGTGTCACCATTCAACATATTATAATGCCCATTATCAGGTTGAAGAAGTTCCTTTCTGTTCCTGGGCTCTTGAGGTTTTTGTTTTGTTTTGTTTTGTTTTATCATGAAAGGAAGTTTAGTTTTGTAAAATTCTGTCTCTACATCAATTGAGATGTGGTTTTGTCCACTCTTTCTAGTAATGTGTTGTAGTAAACTTACCTTTGGTATGTTAAAAACAACCTTGCATTCCTAAGATAAATTCCACTTAATTATACTGTATAATCATTTCTCTGCTGCTAGATTCATTTTGATAGTATTAGGTTGAGGATTTGTATATCTATATTCATAAGGTCTGTTGGTCTACAGTTTTCTTTTTTTGTCGTATGATTTTCTGGTTTTGGTATCAGGGTAATTCTGTCTCAACGAATGACCTGCAGAGTGTTCAGTCCTCTTCTCAATTTTGCAAGAATTTGTGTAAGATTTGTATTAATCCTTCTTTAAACATTTAGGAGAATTCACCCATCCATGAAGCCATCTGTTCCTAGATTTTTTCTTGCGGACAGTTTTTAATTTAATCTCTTTACTGTTAGTCTATTCATATTGAATACTTTCTATTTCCTGATTGTTTCAATAGTTTGTGTCTCTCTAAGAAATGGTCCTTTTCATTTAAGTTAGTTAATTTGCTGGTTTGCAGAATTTATAGTATTCCATTATAATCTTTTTTTTAATTTCTGAAAAGCTGGTAATGATATCTCCTATTCTTGATTTTAGTAAACAGATTCTCCTTTCCTGCTTCCCCCACCCCCACCCCACCTTGGTCATTCTAACTAAAGGCTAATCAGTTTTGTTGATTTTTTTCAAAGAAACAACTTCTCGTTTTATTATCTTCTCTGTTGTTTCATTATTTCTATTTTAAGTTTTTATTTCTTTCTCAGTTTTTATTATTTTCTTCCTTCTGCTTGTTTTGGGTTTAGTTTCCTTTTTTTTTTTTTTTTTTTTTTTTTTTGCGGTAAGCGGGCCTCTCACTGTTGTGGCCTCTCCCGTTGTGGAGCACAGGCTCCGGACGCGCAGGCTCAGCGGCCATGGCTCACGAGCCCAGCCGCTCCACGGCATGTGGGATCTTCCCGGACCGGGGCATGAACCTGTGTCCCCTGCATCGGCAGGCGGACTCTCAACCACTGCACCACCAGGGAAGCCCTAGTTTCCTTTTTGAAAAAAATCATCTTAAGGTGAAAGGTTAAGTTGCTAATTTGAGATTTTTCATCTTTTTAAATATGTGTTAACAGCTATACCTTTTCCTCTAAGCACTGCTTTAGCTAAATTGCACAAGTCTTGGTTATGATTTCATTTTCATTTAACTCAGTGTATTCTAACTTCCTTTGTGATTTCTTCTTTGATACACTGGTTATTTAGAAGTTTATTCTTGAATTCTCATGTATTTTTGAAGTTACCAAGTGTTCTTCTATTGTTAATTTGTAATTTCAATTCATTGCAGTCAGAGAACATATGTTGTATAATTTCAATATTTTTATATGTATTGAGATTTATAATATATTAATGGCATAATATATTATAAACCTGGAGAATATTCCTTGTGTTCTTGAGAAGAATATATATTTTGCTATTGTTAGGCCTGTTGTATAGAAGTGTTGGAGAGCAGGTCTGTTAGCAATAAATTCTCTCAGATTTTGTCTTTCCTGGGTATTTCATAATTTCTCCTTAATTTTAAAAGGATAGTTTGGTCATATGTAGAATTCTTGGTTGGTGGTGTCTTTATTTAAACACTTTAAATATGTCATCTTACTGACTTCTGCTTTTGATGATAGGTCAGCTGTTAATTTTATTGAAGATCCCGTGTAGGTGATGAGTCCTGATTCTCTTGCTGATTTCAATATTCTCTTTGTTTTTTACTTTCAGCAATTTAACTATGATGCCTCTAGATATGAAACCCTTTGAATTTATTCTTTTTGGAGTTTATTAAGCTTCTTAAACATGTACATTAATATTTTAAAATCAAATTTGGGTAATTTTTGACCATTATTTCTTCAATTACTCTTTCTGCCACTTTCTCTCTCTTCTTTCCTTCTGCTTCTCCCATTGTGGCAGGCTTTGTTTATTTTTCTTGATTCTTTTTTCTTTCTTTTCCTCAGATTAGATAATTTCAATTTATCTTCTAGTTCACTGATTTTTACTTCTTCCACTTCAGATAGGCTGTTGGGCACTTTCAATGAAATTTCTATTTGTTGTTTTTTTATTTTAGGCTCCAGAATTTTTTATACCAAATTATTTCCTTATTGATGTATTCTTGTTGGTGAGACATTGTTCTCATACTTTCCTTTAATTTATTTTAATTCTTTTTCTTTACTTCTTTAAACATGTCTAAAATAGCTGATTTAAAGTCTTTGTTGGTTAAGTCCAATGTCTGGGTTCCTTTAGGAACAATTTCTATTGACTGATTTTGATATCCTGTGAATATACTTTCCTGTTTCTCTGTTTGTCTCTTAATTTTGTGTTGAAAACTAGATTTTTTTTAACATTCCACAAACTTTTATGTATAAAAATGTCCACTAATATTGAAAATTATGTAGAAAAAAAGTAAGGTGGACAAAACTTATAGGGCACATACCAGCATAAAATTAAAATAAATTGTATATCAAACTCTATGATTTTCATTATGCCAAAAAATATATGAAAAACCAGACATTTTAAATAATATGGTGTGGTAATTCTGGAAATTAAATTCTCTCCCTTCCCAGGATTTATTATTATTGATGCTTGTTTGTTCAGTGACTCCTGGACGAATTCCTTAATGTCTGTATACTTTGTCATGTGTGTTCACTGAAGTCTCTGCTCAGTTAGCTTAGTAGACAGAGATTTCCTTAAATGCCTCAAACCAGTGAATTATTCAGTCTTTGCTGAGGGGCTGTGTCTGTTGGTTGGAGTATGCATCCAACACCCCAACTCTGCCTTAACATTTACATCCTACTAGTGAAGTGCCTCAAAGTCAGCAATATGTCTTTCTTGGGTCTTTCCTTGGCATACCAACAGCCCTATGCTTGTACATGATCTTCTAGATTCCAAAGAGTACATCAGAGCTTTACAAAATCTCCTGTAAACATCTTATTGCTCAGTTTCACCCTTAAGCTTTTTAGTTGATATCTTGTTAAACAGGCTGGCAAGGCCACCTCAGGCAGTTATAGTGTTAAACAATTGCAACTGATTATTTTAAATAAATACCCTACAGGCAGGGCTCTTAACACAAACAAAGCTCTGAGTGAGGTTGAATAAAGATAACCCTTGAAAATAGAACTTTTCATTGTAGTAGTTGTCAGGTCAAATAGTGACAATTTTTTGGAGTTGAACTTTTTAGGAATCTCCACGTCCATTCTGGCCCTTCTGGTGGCTTCTATCCTGCTGGTATTCATAATCACTGTACTCTTAAACTGATTTTTCAGGCTACGATGGTACCGGGAAGACAGGAATAGGGTGAGGGCAATTTAAATTGCCACAAAGCTTGCTGTTCTTAACAAGATACTTGAATAAACACTCCTCAGATTATTGCAAGCCTTTAGTTAATTTCCAGAGTTCTAAAAATGCTGATTTTTGACAGTTTTTGCTCGTGTTCTCCCTACTTTTATGGAGGAGCAGAGTTTTCAGAGGTCCTTATTCTGCCATTCTAGAAGTCACCTCCTTAGGAAAGTCTTCTGAGTTTATTGAGTCTTAATTTTCTTCTTCTGTAAAATGGAAATAGTAACACTTGCATCATAAAAAATCATTGTAAGTAATTAATGAGATAATATGGATAAAGTGCTCATATAAATCCTAAGACAGCATAAGGATATTACCAATGCTACTACCTTTCTTCTTTCCTCAGTTGAGAGATCTATGGGATAATGATATAATTGGATAGTTTTGTCTAGAAATTTCTCTCCAGTTGTATTAGTCAGAAACTTATCCACCAGTGGTAAATGATACAAGCTTGATTCAAACTGATTAAAGTCAAGGCAAAGGGAAGGGAAGGATTTGACATATCTGAAAAATTAATTGGTATACTGACTTCAGGTACTGTTGGATCCAGATGTTCCGTATTGTCAGAGACATTATCTCTAAGAAACTTTACTTCTCTTATGGCTTTATTGTTAGGTAGACTCTTATCTTATGATGATAATATGCTCACCAGCAAAAATAGTCCATCATCCTATCAGATTGGGATCTCCAGTAGGAAGGAAGCACTTCTTTCTCATTATTTCCTGCATAAGTTTTGGGATTATTCTATTTGGGTATATTTAGGACATGTGCCTATTCCTACACACATCAATGTTTCAGGGATATTATGTGTACCAGTTGGCCCAGTCTACATTATATCCAATTCTTGGGGTTAGGAGTGAAGTCAGTCAAATATGTAGTCTGAGGTTGGAGGAGGGAAACTTTTTCAAAGGGTAGTTTGATGCTGGGATGGAAGATACAGTAGGTGCCTCTAAGGAAAACAGTTCATCTCTCATAATACCATGATGTTTTTCTTCTCTATTCCCATTTTCTCCTCTCAAAACAAGTCAAAGGGTTGTTAGAAGTATGTAATACTGTTGGGAAGACAGGTCCACTGTGTATGCATGGAACATTGTACAGGGATGACATATGATACAGGACATAGAGGAAGCACAAGCGTACAGTATTGCTATTGATGCTCTAGTATATCAGAGATGAAAAGAGGTGAATGAATACTGGAGCCATCAAGAATTTTTGCTCATGAAGGACACAGGGCTTGAGCCAACCTCTTGAAGAATGGCCATTTATAAATGTACAGAGGAGGAGAAAACCTAGTCCATTTAGTGCTATGAATGATAGTGGTGATGATTAGTTTCATTTACTGTGTGCTGACTCTGTGCCGGGCCTTGCCAGTGTTAAGTGCTTTACCTGCATTCTCTCGTATTTTGACAGTGTGTCCACTATTATTATCCCTGCTTAATAGATGCCAAAAATGAGACTTGGATATATTTTTTAAAGTACACAATGTTGCTGAACTATTAAATGAGAAACCCATTTTTAAACCATGGAATGTGAATCCAGCCTTATCTCTGAACCACTCTCTACTCTGGCTCATAAAACATACATTCACACATTTACTTGAATACACATGTTACACTGGTTCTCAAGCCTAGCTTGTTTCAAACACTGTTGCTTGGAGATTGAATGGAACCTAATCAGTTGATGCTTCAGTTTCTCTACCATCACTATGATTTTGCCCCACAGTTATGGAGCCCACAAAATGGTAACTTGTAAAAATCTAAAAGCATCTTCAAAACCCATCTAGTCCAAATATTTTCAGATTTTGTTGTCTATAAAAATCCCTTTGGGTAGTATGTAAGAATGTAAATTCTTCATTCTCATTATAATTATTGAATTGTTGTGAGATCATAGCACATTCAGCTTTTGTCAAGCTGAGCAATCGACTCTGATACTTCTAAGCTTTGAGGACTTATGACCTGTCCAACCCGGTTCTCAGGCCTGCCTGCACCTGGGAAACTTTCTGTTGCTTCAACCTTATCTTTAGGATTCAAATTTAATTGATCCAGTGTAGGACTTGATCACTGTTGGTTTGTTTGTTTAAGCTACCTAGGTAATTTTAATGTATATCTAAGATTGAGAACAATTAGTCCATTTCTTTTACCGACACAAAAGCTGAGAACAGGCAAGAGGAAGAAGGGGGCCCTAAGTCATATGGCCCGTTGGTGGCAGAGCCAGAACATGAACCTGAGTTTTCCTGTCTTCTTGCTGAGGTTTCTTCATTAAAGCTATCTGACATCATGTCATTTCCCTGATATGACCTTCCTCTCTGCCTTGTCCCCACATCCATGCAGACATGTGTGACATGATTGATGCCCCCAGGCCTCAGCAGAGCTCATTTCTAGAAGAGGGGGGAGAGAAAGGCCCCTTAAAATATATTCCAGGTCAGCTGAGGCTGTCAAAGTAGACTCTTGCTGGCTGAGCCTCAACAGTCAGCTTTAACCTTATCCCCTCAAGTCTTTGCCAAGTTCTTCTCTTCTCCCTAGGAAGTAGTTTGATAGGCATAGTCTCTTTAGATCCTGCTCTTTGTTCTAGCAACTGTGCTAGCTTAGCAAATTATCTCTGGATAATGGATAATTTTAAAAGTTTTTATTTGATTTTATAGTGTTTTCCATACATATTTTACTTTTATGAATGTAGGCTCTCCTAAACCAGTTTGTGGCTCTGTCCAACTGCTGAAGTGTCTTGTATTCTGAACCTTAGTAGTCCATACTGTGTGCTTCTCAGTTATGGAAGGAAAGAAGGTAGCCTCCTTTACTGTCATTTAATGTACTCCTGTCTCAATTCAGTGCAATCCCTATCAAACTACCAATGGCATTTTTCACAGAACTAGAACAAAAAATTTCACAATTTGTATGGAAACACAAAAGAACCCGAATAGCCCAAGCAATCTTGAGAAGAAAAACAGAGCTGAAGGAGTCAGGCTCCCTGACATCAGACTATACTACAAAGCTACAGTAATCAAGACAGTATGGAACTGGCACAAAAACAGAAATATAGATCAATGGAACAGGATAGAAAGCCCAGAGATAAACCCACGCACATATGGTCACCTTGTTTTTGATACAGGAAGCAAGAATATACAATGGAGAAAAGACAGCCTCTTCAATAAGTGGTGCTGGGAAAACTGGACAGCTACATGTAAAAGAATGAAATTAGAACACTCCCTAACACCATACACAAAAATAAGCTCAAAATGGATTAAAGAGCTAAATGTAAGGCCAGACACTATCAAACTCTTAGAGGAAAACATAGGCAGAACACTGACTCTATGACATAAATCACAGCAAGATCCCTTTTGACCCATCTCCTAGAGAAAGGGAAATAAAACCAAAATAAACAAATAGAACCTAATGAAACTTCAAAGCTTTTGCACAGCAAAGGAAACCATAAACAAGATGAAAAGACAGCCCTCAGAATGGGGGAAAATATTTGCAAAGGAAGCAACTGACAAATGATTAATTTCCAAAATATATAAACAGCTCATGCAGCTCAATATTAAAAAACAAACAACCCAATCCAAAAATGGGCAGAAGACCTAAATAGACATTTCTCCAAAGAAGATATACAGATTGCCAACAAACACATGAAAGGATGCTCAAAATCATTAATCATTAGAGAAATGCAAATCAGAACTACAATGAGGTATCACCTCACACTGGTCAGAATGGCCATTGTCAGAAGATCTACAAACAATAAATGCAAGAGAGGGTGTGCAGAGAAGGGAACCCTCTTGCACTGTTGGTGAGAATGTAAATTGATACAGCCATTATGGAGAACAGTATGGAGGTTCCTTAAAAAACTAAAAATAGAACTACCAAATGACCCAGCAATCCCACTACTGGGCATATACCCTGAGAAAACCATAATTGAAAAAGAGTCTGCTGTGACATGTTCACATGTCACAATGTTCATTGCAGCTCTATATACAATAGGCAGGACATGGAAGCAACCTAAGTGTCCATCGACAGATGATTGGATAAAGAAGATGTGGCACATATATACAATGGAATATTACTCAGCCATAAGAAGAAACAAAATTGAGTTATTTGTAGTGAGGTGGATGGACCTAGAGTCTGTCATACAGAGCGAAGTAAGCCAGAAAGAGAAAAACAAATACCGTATGCTAACACATATATATGGAACCTAAAAAAAAAAAAAGGTTCTGAAGAACCTAGGGGCAGGACAGGAGTAAAGATGCAGACGTAGAGAGTGGATTTGAGGGCACAGGGCTGGAGAAGGGTAAGCTGGTACGAAGTCAGAGAGTGGCATGGACATATATACACTACCAAATGTAAAATAGATAGCTAGTGGGAAGCAGCTGCATCGCATGGGGACATCAGCTCAGTGCTTTGTGACCACCTAGAGGGATGGGATAGGGAGGGTGGGAGGGAGACGTAAGAGGGAGGAGATATGGGGATATATGTATATGTATAGCTGATTCACTTTTTTATAAAGCAGAAACTAACACACCATTGAAAAGCAATTATACTCCAATAAAGATGTTTAAATAAAATAATATAAAATAAAGTACTCCTGTCTCTTAAGGGAAAAACTAACAGTGGTCTTGGATAAAAGGAGGAAAACCCTGTGCTGTTTATTGGGCAGTCAGTAGAACTTATTTTTGCTTGCTTGAGGAGTGGGAAAGTGCAGAGATCACACTCAAGAAAGATCTTATTATCTCCTTTCAGCTCCTAGACTTGTTATATATATTTCCTTCTGAAACCATTTTTCTCTGCCTTGAGAAGGGAGTAGCTATAAAGTAACACGGGAATGGCAAGTTGGTAGTGAGCGACAACAGAAGAAACACATGATGTCCATAGTCACGTCAATCATTTAATTATTAATTTTTTCAAGCAAAATATTTCAGAATGACTGTCATAGATATGGATCACAGAGACACACAAATCAAGAGGCAATGTCAGGTGAAAGGAAGGTATGGTATAAAGTTAACACAGTGGGGTAAAATTACAGCAGAGGACTACTACTCAGGAGACCTAGATTCATTTACTGTGTGGACTTCCAGTCCCGGAGAGGTAAACGCATTCACTAGTTCCTTGATCTTTAGAGTGAGGAATGACTTTAGACTAACTCTAAAGTTCCTCCCTGCTTTGATAACCAGTGATTTGGGGTATAATGTATACTCTCAAAACACTTCTGAGGGATCTCATGTACTCAGTTACATCCAGTGAGTGACTGAGTGACTACCTTGGGTGGGTCATAATGGGAAGGTGACTGAACTTTGGCACTCTGTACACATTTTCTCATTAAATACTCACATCCTGGAAACATAGGGGTATTATCTAATTTCCTAGGTGGAATAAAACAAGGCTCAGAAAAATTTAGCCAGGTACCAATAACCCTGAAAATATCAAAAATAAGTATGGTCCAGTGGAAGAGAATGAAGTCAAGTAGTGAAAGTTTCGTACAGAAGGTATCAGAATGAAACAAAATAAATGAAAAAGGATTCTGGACATACCAGCAATCCTTAATGATGTTTTCAGAGCAAATGGTATATAGACTCAAAGCATGTGCTGACAAAGGATAGTGGGAATGCCATAATGAGGAGGAGAAGGAGAAAAAGTGGAACAACTGACTTACTGAATGTCTGCTTCTTGCCAGGCATTATGTATAATTCCTCCAATGGACTAACTCCTTTAGTCTCTAATTCACATAATTCCTATGAGATTGATTCTATTATGGATCCTATTTCAGGTGAAAAAAAAAACAGGTTTAAAGTGGCAGTAAGTGAATTGTCCAGCTTGTACAACAGATCGATAATAGAGCCGAGTCAATCCCAAGGAGTCTGACCCTGAAATGTGTATACTTTGCCACTGTACTGTATAAAAGCCAGAATGCTTATATTAGGAAGAATCAAGGAAGGCTTCATGAAGGAGGTGGTATTTGTGATGTTGCTAAAGATGAATAGGATTTCATCTGGAGAAAATGGGCCAGGACTGCCCACTAAAGGAGAAGAGGCATAAGATAAAATACAGAAAGGTAGGAGTCCCAGGAGAAGATCCAGTGGTCTTTATAGGGGCAACAGTGTGTGTGAGGAAGGAATAGGGATCAAAGGCTAAAAGATAATTTGGACCTTGATATTAGGTAGTCTTGAATGACAGGTTAAAGCATTTGAACATTTTCTTACAGGAACTGGGAAATGATTGAAAGTCCATGATGAAAGCCATGGCATGTCCATATCTGTATTTAGAAAAGACTCTGACTCCAAGATGATAAATTCTGACCAACCTCTACCTGTGTTCCCAGCCCCAGTGGGGCTTCCGGATAGTGTCAGTAACCTATTTGTGAGAAATCTAAACACTGGCCATATTCTCCTGTTGGACTGGAAACTTGTGGTTTTGACCTCCATCTGCTGTCAGGAGAGTTTGCATAAAAGCTTGCTGCTCCAACCTATGGTCATTAATTCATCCATAGATTGGTTCACCTATTGATTCACTGACTTATACATTTCTATGATGATTCCTTCACCAACGTTTATCAGGCAACTAGTCTATGTCGGGTACTGTGCTATGTACTGGAATTCAAAAATTGAATGAAATACAGCCCCTGCTCTCAGTTGTCTCATTGTACCATAGCAGAGATTGACATTCCAGCCAATAATTGCAATATAGTGTGATAAGTACAGTCAGATATGTAAAGAGAACAGTAGGTGGGACCAGTAAACTTTGAGTCATATCAAAGGATATGATATGACTGAGAAGTTTCTTTAAATTGGAAAGTAATTGTTGTACAGCAGAAACTAACAGAACATTGTAAAGCAATTATACTCCAATAAAGATGTGAAAAAAAAAAGGAAAGTAAGCAAGAAAGGAGTAAGCTCAGAGCACATGAACTAGGACCTGAATGATTTGATGGGTAGAGGCAGAGAGATAAAGAGAGGAAGTCATCCCAAGCCAGAAAATTAACATTTTTAGACATCGAGCATTAACATGTTTTAGACTGCCTTATATTTTATTCCTTTACATAACAGAATTTTAACGAGTTCTCATATAAGGCCAGATAAGGTATTAGACACTAGGATCAAACAGATGTGGTTCTACCCTCATGAAGCTTAAACTGTAGTGTGGAGACTGGCTTTCATTAAGTCATCACATAACAGTATAATACTGCACGGTGGTATAATGAGAGGACAGGAACTTCGAGTGAGATTTCCGAGACTGTGTAGAATGGGGTCGAATGAGATAGGAAAGTAGGGGCCAGATCACAGAGGGTTTTGTACCCCAGGAATAGAAATGTGGGCTTTATCCTAAAGGGATGAGAAATCATAGATGAAACGTTAAGCCAAGAAGAAGCATGCTTAGTTGTGTATATTTGAGATACTTCATAACAGTTTAAACAACTGGTTTGAGGGCAAGACGGAAGGCAGAAAGAATAATAAGCAGGCTCTTTCCAAATTTCTAGTGAGAGATGAGAGCAGCCTAATGCTATGACTGTGGGGAAGGAGAGAAGATGAAAGAAGAATTAGCAATGTTAAAGAAGTAAAAGCAAAAGGATTTGCTGGCCGGTTGGATTTATGGGATTATTTCTCATGGCGTAACTGGGAATCTACTTGCATTAAAAGCCCCACCCTAGAGAGACAGAATCAGGCTCCCAGAAGCAGAGCCCAGTGCATTTTAGCCACTCCCCTCCCACCCCCACCAGCTGACTCTGAAAAAACATAGCGTTTGGTACCCACTGATGTCAGGGATGTGGAGAACACATGGAAGATGACCTATGGTTTCTGACTTAGGGTTTGATGGAAGGGAATGTGTTTGGTTCCCAAACTCTAATGTGCTCAAGGATCCACTGGGGCATTTGTTATAATGCAGATCCCCAGGCTGTACTATCAGAGATCCTGTTTTCCCTCTGTCCTGAATGTGGGTCTGGGGAATCTCATTCAAAAATGGTTATCACAGGTTATACCAAAGCAAGAGGAATCATTTGAAGAGAACTCATGGCTAGACCACTGGCCTAGCTCACCTCACCATTTTGCCCCCTCTCCCTGCTTCCAGTCATTTCAAACTCCTCACTGACGCAAATGCTAAGAAATGAAACCAAAGTGGAAGCATCTTCCCTCAAGGTTTTGCTGTTTTTTTCTTTTCCTCTCTTTCACTGGACTCTAAGCCCTTTGAGTGCAGGTCTTTCTCTGTCCCACCCTAAATATAACATAGTGCTCTAGCCCATAATAGGCTCTTAACACATTTGTTACCCCAAATTCCAACATGGAGAAATCCCAACAGGGAAAGCAAAGCCCCATAGGAAAGAAATTTTAAACAGTACCCATGAGTGAGTAGCATTAGAGCTTTAGAGAATACCATTAGTGAATGTAATCTTTCCTCTAAAAATGTCTCTGTTCAGGTCCCCTCACCCTCAACCCCGTGTAAAATAAAATTAATGCTGGCTAAAACTGACATCAAGTACCACTGTGGTAGTAGCTTAGGTTGATAGCATCTTTTTAGTGTCTGTAAAACTGTCATTTTAATTGTTGATATAAAATACCGGCTTGGCATGAGGTATTACACTAATTTAAATTTACACAACATTATGGCAAGTCTCGCAAAGTAGACATTAACAGCTTTCATTGGAGGTGGCACCTACCTTTTCCTTTTATCTCCCCTCCCCCCAAGAAAATATTATATAATCACACATATACCTTACTTGATACTTAGATCAGAAAATATTTATTGGTGTGATACATCACTTCCTTTTCCTTTTCATGCTGTTTCTGGAAGCTGCAGAATCTGCTGTTCAATTAACTGAAGGTCAGAGAGCCTTCAGACTTTTCTCACTGTTCCCTCACTGTCAGTTCAATGTGAGTGAGAAGAGCAAAAGCCCCCACGATGGGTGAGGACCACTGGAAGCAGTCTCATGTGAGCTGTGTGTAGACGCATCTCTGTACAGGCATTGAATCCCTGCGATGCACCAAGACTTTGGGAGTGTAGGAATAACACTTTATCATTAAGGTTTGAAGAGAACCAAAGATGAGTCGATAAAATAGTCAAGATGTGAAAGCTGTCACATTTACTCACAAAAGCAGCAACTAAGGTGAGCTTAGAGACTTGGAGCCCCCACCAAGAAAATCCAAGTTCCTGGATTCAATTTCCATCTCTGTGACCTTGGTGAAACCCGTCTGACCTGCTCCAGATCTGGGTATTCTAAATTAATCCCCCAAAAGTTCATTTATTCACTTATTTTTTCATTCATCTGCCTGTTTATCTGTCAGGTGGGACTTAGTGTTCTGTAAGGGGGATGATCGGCCTTTGGTAGTACTTGCAGTTCATTCTGTTTAACCAAGAAGGTAGGCATCAACAATTTTTTTTTTTTGTAAAGAGTCATATAGTAAATATTTTAGTCTGTGCAGCCATATGCTCCCTGTTGTAGTTATTCAAATACTTTCCTATGCATAGCAGCTGTAGACAGGATACAAACAAATGAGCATGACTTTTGTTTATAAAACTTTATTTACAGAAGCAGGTGGCAGGCCATATTTGGCCTACATACTCTAGTTTGCTGATTGCTGAACTAGGGCCATCCTGGATTTGATGCAAACATCCAATATTTCAGAAAATTCCTGATTAAAGTTGGCATGAGGGCCTTAATAACCTACAGCGTGTGAAGGGAAGACAATAGAAATAGTACTAAATAAGGGTAGGGCTGAATTTTAGCCCTAGAGCTGCCTTTTGCTAACTATGGCCAAGGATAAGCATTTACCCTCTCTCTGCTCCTATATCTTAACCTAAATTTCTTTCCTTGGACTTAAAGACTAACGAGGACCTCTTCAATGAATGGTCAAGATAAGAGATATTTAAACCCTAGTTGTGGGGTGAACAAGCAGAGAAAAATAGTTCAGTGAAAGCCAACGAGTAATGTGTGATCGCTGAGATACGAATCAGAACTACTAAAGGCTTCACTTACAGCCGATGTGCACGAGATAAAATTGATGTATCTTTTTCTCAGGAAAAGAGCCTGTCTCTGTTGAAAGTACAAGGCATAAGAAATGCTTTGCAGTAAGCAAGGGAGCTAGAGAAAATGTAAGTTTACAAACTGACCCTGGAACTAAGGTCTTTTTTGTAGGTTCAGTGGAAAAGTGAAATAAGCAAAAGCTCTTTCGTAATCATAGCACTCATTCATTCGAAAAGGGCCTTGATAATTATCAAAGCAATCCTTCCTGCATTACTAAGAAGCTGCTCACTGGATATGACTTGAGTGACTTTCTGGCAACTTTCCAATTAATCTGTCCATCACCAAGATCATGCTTTCTAGATCTGATTGTTTTCTGCTTCATGAATGACATGTGGCTGAAAAAAGACCAGATGAGAAAAGCAGACACAGATGGCCTAATTTTTATATGGATCAATCCACAGAAATTTGTCAAGCATCATCCTCTGTTCTCTAAGGAACACAACATTGTCGGGCGAAGCATTACTGAGTGTCAGAACACAGGCAGAGGGTAATTCATAGTTATCAGATGAAAGATCTGGATGCTAATTTCTGACCAAACCTAGAGGAAGAAGAGTTGACTTTTGCAGGTGGTCAGAAAAACTCAGAGGACACAGTAAAAACATTATGCATGAAACTTAAGGGTTGTCTTCAGGATATGAAGGCAGCATACGAGGTCTGGAAGTACACAGAGAATAGACCAGTAAATGAAGATATCAAATGAATAAGTCTGGGAAAGTAGGTTAGGTTATATTGGGAAGGACTCCAAGTTACACCATAGGAGGCTTGTAGGTTCTGTATCTGCAGTGACAAAGTAGGGAATATAAGTGAAGCAAACTGAGAGGGAGAGAGCAGAGGGAGGGAAAGAAGGAGAGGAGAGAGCAAGAGGAAGCAGGCAAGAAGGAAAACAAGTCACCAAGGACACTGCTGCTACTGATAAGAGGCAGCTGGTTTTCAGTTCAAGGACATTTTGTGTACCATGGATGGGAGCTCAGTGTTGCTCATCATGTAATTTTGCAGGATGAGGGACAGATCTAGGCCTTAATATGAAATATCCTACATTCTAAGGCTGGCCAGCTAAACCTTTTTTAACCACTGTGTGAAGCAAAATAACAGCAATGACAAAACTCCAAACATTTAAGGGCATAATCTTCTGACAGCATGTTGCTAGCCTCTGGGCTGTCTAGAACGTACCAGGGAGAACTTGACAGGAATCTGGAAAGGACAGCACTCAGGGGGGACTGAGAGGAGGGGACTGAGAGGGAGAGGCTTGAGAGCTTGTGTGAGGCTATCGGGTAGTCCAGGTGGGGAAGGATGAGGTGGACTTGACCGTGGCTCTGGGAAATGAGAGGGAAAGGGAGAGGTAGATGGGGCACAGTGCGAGCTGCCGAGGGAGATAGAGTAAGATTGGATCTCTCTCAGAGAACTAAGAGAAACCCTGTGTTCTGTTTTTCCTCATCAAATGGCCCTGCCTGTGTTTTTCCCTGTGTAGGACACATCCTCAGTTGACCTTTCTCTGTGCTGAAAATATGTTTTAATTGCTTTGCTATTATTTATTTCCCAGTTCAACACTTCCATTCCCCCCCTCCCCAGGTAAACTTGAATGCACGTCCAAGTGAAGGTTGTAATCTTTAAATTTTCCAAATAGGGACTCATCTTACAGTCCTATTATGATGTGTTTTTTTTCTCCGACATTTCAAGTTAAAGAAGATCAAGGGCTTGCAACTAAATTACTTTAGAGATAAATGAGTCATCGGAAAATGCAGTACTTTTGAAGAAGAATATTCTTTTATTTTCTCTTCTTGTGCCAATGCTCTTCTCTTTTTTTTTAATTTTTGAATTTTATTTTATTTATTTTCTTATACGGCAGGTTCTTACTAGTCATCAATTTTATACACATCAGTGTATACATGTCAAACCCAATCGCCCAATTCATCACACCATCTCCCCACCGCTGCTTTCCTCCCTTGGTGTCCATTTGTTTGTTCTCTACATGTGTGTCTCAATTTCTGCCCTGCAAACCAGTTCATCTGTACCATTTTTCTAGGTTCCACATAATATGCGTTAATATATGATATTTGTTTTTCTCTTTCTGACTTACTTCACTCTGTATGACAGTCTTTAGATCCACCCACGTCTCAACAAATGACCCAATTTTGTTCCTATTTATGGCTGAGTAATATTCTATTGTATATATGTACCACATCTTCTTTATCCATTCATCTGTCGATGGGCATCTAGGTTGCTTCCATGACCTGGCTATTGTAAATAGTGCTGAAATGAACATTGGGGTGTATGTGTCTTTTTGAATTATGGTTTTCTCTGGGTATATGCCCAGTAGTGGGATTTCTGGATCATATGGTAGTTCAATTTTAATTTTTTAAGGAACCTCCATACTGTTCTCCATAGTGATTGTATCAATTTAAGTTCCCACCGACAATGCAAGAGGGTTGCCTTTTCTCCATACCCTCTGCAGCATTTATTGTTTGTCAATTTTCTGATGATGCCCATTCTAACTGGTGTGAGGTGATATACCTCACTGTAGTTTTGATTTGCATTTCTCTAATAATTAGTGATGTTGAGCAGCTTTTCATGAGCTTCTTGGCCATCTGTATGTCTTCTTTGGAGAAATGTCTATTTAGATCTTCTGCCCATTTTTGGATTGGGTTGTTTGTCTTTTTAATATTGAGGTGCATGTGCTGTTTATATAGTTTGAAGATTAATCCTTTCTCCATTGATTCATTTGAAAATATTTTCTCCCATTCTGAGGGTTGTCTCTTCGTCTTGTTTATGATTTCCTTTGCTGTGCAAAAGCTTTGAAGTTTCATTAGGTCCCATTGTTTATTTTTGTTTTTATTTCCATTACTCTAAGAGGTGGATCAAAAAAGATCTTGCTGTTATTTATGTCAAACTGTGTTCTTCCTATGTTTTCCTCTAAGAATTTATAGTGTCCGGTCTTACATTTACATCTCTAATGAATTTTGAGTTTATTTTTGTGTATGGTGTCAGGCAGTGTTCTAATTTCATTCTTTTACATGTAGCTGTCCAGTTTTCCCAGTACCACTTATTAAAGAGACTCTCTTTTCTCCATTGTATTTCCTTGCCTCCTTTGTCATAGATTAGTTGACCATAGGTGCATGGGTTTATCTCTGGGCTTTCTATCTTGTTCCTTTGATCTATGTTTCTGTTTTTGTGCCAATACCATATTTTCTGGATTACTGTAGCTTTGTAGTATAGTGTGAAGTCATGGAGTCTGATTCCTCCAGCTCCGTTTTTTTCCCTCAAGACTGCTTTGGCTATTCGGGGTCTTTTGTGTCTCCATACAAATTTTAACATTTTTTGTTGTAGTTCTGTAAAAATGCCATTGGTGATTTGATAGGGATTGCATTGAATCTGTAGATTGCTTTGGGTAGTAGAGTCATTTTCACAATATTGATCCTTCCAATCCAAGAACATGGTATATCTCTCCCTCTGTTGGTATTGTCTTTAATTTCTTTCATCAGTGTCTTATAGTTTTCTGCATACAGGTCTTTTGTCTCCTTAGGTAGGTTTATTCCTAGGTATTTTATTCTTTTTGTTGCAGTGGTAAATGGGAGTGTTTCCTTAATTTCTCTTTCAGATTTTTCATCATTAGTGTATAGGAATGCAAGAGATTTCTGTGCATTAATTTTGTATCCTGCAACTTTACCAAATTCATTGATTAGCTCTGGTAGTTTTCTGGTGGCATCTTTAGGATTCTCTATGTATAGTATCATGTCATCTGCAAACAGTGACAATTTTACTTCTTCTTTTCCAATTTTTATTCCTTTTCTTTCTTTTTCTTCTCTGATTGCCATGGCTAGGACTTCCAAAACTATGTTGAATAATAGTGGTGAGAGTGGACATCCTTGTCTTTTTCCTGATCTTAGAGGAAATGCTTTCAGTTTTTCACCATTGAGAATGATGTTTGCTGTGGGTTTGTCATATATGGCCTCTATTATATTGAGGCAGGTTCCCTCTATGCCCACTTTCTGGAGAGTTTTTATCATAAATCGGTGTTGAATTTTGTCAAAAGCTTTTTCTGCATCTATTGAAATGATCATATGGTTTTTCTTCTTCAATTTAATATGGTGTATCACATTGATTGGTTTGCATATATTGAAGAATCCTTGCATCACTGGTATAAATCCCACTTGATCGTGGTATATGATCCTTTTAATGTGTTGTTGGATTCTGTTTGCTAGTATTTTGTTGAGGATTTTTGCATCTATATTCAACAGTGATATTGGTCTATAATTTTATTTTTTTGTACAATCTTTATCTGGTTTTGGTATCAGGGTGATGGTGGCCTCATAGAATGAGTTTGGGAGTGTTCCTTCCTCTGCAATTTTTTGGAAGAATTTGAGAAGGATGGGTGTTAGCTCTTCTCTAAATGTTTGATAGAATTCACCTGTGAAGCCATATGGTCCTGGGCTTTTTTTTGTTGGAAGATTTTTAATCACAGTTTCAATTTCATTTCTTGTGATTGGTCTGTTCATATTTTCTATTTCTTCCTGGTTCAGTCTTGGGAGGTTACACCTTTCTAAAAATGTGTCCATTTCTTCCAGGTTTTCCATTTTATTGGCATAGAGTTGCTTGTAGTAGTCTCTTAGGATGCTTTGTATTTCTGCGGTGTCTGTTGTAATTTTTCCTTTTTCATTTCTGATTTTATTGATTTGAGTCCTCTCCCCCTTTTTCTTGGTGAGTCTGGCTAATGGTTTATCAATTTTGTTTATATTCTCAAAGAACCAGCTTTGTGTTTTATTTATCTTTGCTATTGTTTTCTTTGTTTCTACTTCATTTATTTCTGCTCTTATCTTTATGATTTCTTTCCTTCTGCTAACTTTGGGTTTTGTTTGTTCTTCTTTCTCTAGTTCCTTTAGGTGTAAGGTTAGATTGTTTATTTGAGATTTTTCTTGTTTCTTGAGGTAAGCTTGTGTAGCTATAAATTTCCCTCTTAGAACTGCTTTTGCTGCATCCCAAAGTTTTGGATTGTCGTGTTTTCATTGTCATTTGTCTTTAGGTATTTTTTGATTTCCTCTTTGATTTCTTCAGTGATCTCTTGGTTATCAAGTAACGTATTGTTTAGCCTCCATGTGTTTGTGTTTTTTATGTTTTTTGCCTGTAACTGATTTCTAATCTCATAGCGTTGTGGTCAGAAAAGATGCTTGATGTGATTTCAATTTTCTTAAATTTACTGAGGCTTGATTTGTGACCCAAGATGTGATCTATCCTGTAGAATGTTCCATGCATACTTGAGAAGAAAGTGTAGTCTGCTGTTTTTGGATGGAATGTCCTATAAATATCAGTTAAATGTATCTGGTCTAGTGTGTCATTTAAAGCTTGTGCTTCCTTATTAATTTTCTGTTTGGATGATCTGTCCATTGGTGTAAGTGAGGTGTTAAATTCTCCCACTATTATTGTGTTACTTTCAATTTCCTCTTTTATAAATGTTAGCAGTTGCCTTAGGTATTGAGGTGCTCCTATGTTGGGTGCATATAAATTTATACTTGTTGTATCATCTTCTTTGATTGATCCCTTGATCATTATGTAGTTTCCTTCCTTGTCCCTTGTAACATTCTTTATTTTAAAGTCTACTTTATCTGATATGAGTATTGCTACTTCAGCTTTCTTTTGATTTCTATTTGCATGGAATATCATATTTCCATCCCCTCACTTTCAGTCTGTATGTGTCCCTAGGTCTGAAGTGGGTCTCTTGTAGACAGCATATAGATGGGTCTTGTTTTTGTATCCATTCAGCCAGGCTGTGTCTTTTGGTTGGAGCATTTAATCCATTCACATTTAAGGTAGTTATTGATATGTATGTTCCTATGATCATTTTCTTAATTGTTTTGAGTTTGTTTTTGTAGGTCCTTTTCTTCTCTTGTGTTTCCCACTTAGAAAAGTTCCTTTAACATTTGTTGTAGAACTAGTTTGGTGGTGCTGAATTCTCTTAGCTTTTGCTTGTCTGTAAAGCTTTTAATTTCTCCATCAAATCTGAATAAGATCCTTGCCAGGTAGAGTAATCTTGGTTGTAGGTTCTTCCCTTTCATCACTTTAAGTATATCATGCCACTCCCTTCTGGCTTGTAGAGTTTCTGCTGAGAAATCAGCTGTTAACCTTATGGGAGCTCCCTTGTATATTATTTGTTGTTTTTCCCTTGCTGCTTTCAGTAATTTTTTTTGTCTTTAATTTTTGCCAATTTGACTACCATGTGTCTTGGCATGTTTCTCCTTGGGTTTATCCTGTATGGTACTCTCTGAGCTTCCTGGACTTGGGTGGCTATTTCCTTTCCCATGTTAGGGAAGTTTTCGACTATTATCTCTTCAAATATTTTCTCGGATCCTTTCTCTCTCTCTTCTCCTTCTGGGACCTGTATAATGTGAATGTTGTTGCGTTTAACATTGTCCCAGAGGTCTCTTAGGCTGTCTTCATTTCTTTTCATTGTTTTTTCTTTATTCTGTTCTGCAGTAGTGAACTCCACCATTCTGTCTTCCAGGTCACTTATCCGTTCTTCTGCCTCAGTTATTCTGCTATTGATTCCTTCTAGTGTATTTTTCATTTTAGCTTTTTTTATTGTTCAACTCTGTTTGTCTGTTCTTTAATTCTTCTAGGTCTTTGTTAAACATTTCTTGCATCTTCTCCATCTTTGCCTCCATTCTTTTTCTGAGGTCCTGTATCATCTTCACTATCATTCTGAATTCTTTTTCTGGAAGGTTGCCTATCTCCTCTTCATTTAGTTGTTTTTCTGGGGTTTTATCTTGTTCCTTCATCTGGTACATAGCCCTCTGCCTTTTCATCTTGTCTGTCTTTCTGTGAATATGGTTTTTGTTCCACAGGCTGCAGGATTGTAGCTCTTCTTGCTTCTGCTGTCTGCTCTCTGGTGGGTGAGGCTATCTAAGAGGCTTGTGCAAGTTTCCTGATGGGAGGGACTGGTGGTGGGTAGAGCTGGGTGTTGCTGTGGTGAGCAGAGCTCAGTAAAACTTTAATCTGCTTTTCTGCTGTTGGGTGGGGCTGGGTTCCCTCCCTGTTGGTTGTTTGGTCTGAGGTGACCCAACACTGGGGCATACCTGGGTCTTTGGTGGGGCTAATGGCAGACTGTGGGAGGGCTCACACCAATGATTTCTTTCCAGAACTTCTGCTGCCAGTGTCCTTGTCCTCACGGTGAGCCACAGCCATCCCCTGCTTCTGCAGGAGACCCTCCGACACTAGCAGGTAGGTCTGGTTCAGTCTCCTATGCGGTGACTGCTCCTTCCCCTGGGTCCTGATGCACACACTACTTTGTGTGTACCCTCCAAAAGTGGAGTCTCTCTTTCCCCCAGTCCTGTTGAAGTCCTGCAATCAAATCCCACTCGTCTTCAAAGTCTGATTCTCTAGGAACTCCTCCTCCCGTTGCTGGACCCCCAGGTTGGGAAACCTGACGTGGGGCTCAGAACCTTCACTCCAGTGGGTGGACTTCTGTGGTATAAGTGTTCTCCAGTCTGTGAGTCACCCACCCAGCAGTTATGGTATATGATTTTACTGTGCTTGCGCTCCTCCTACCATCTCATTGTGGCTTCTCCTTTGTGTTTGGATGTGGGGTATCTTTTTTGGTGAGTTTATGTCTTCCTGTCAATGATTGTCCAGCAGCTAGTTTGTGATTCTGGTGTTTTCAGAAGAGGGAGTGAGAGCACGTCCTTCTACTCCTCCATCTTGGTTCAGGGCCCCCGTGCTCTTCTCGTTGAAGAAACTTTGCCTAACCACTGCAGCACACAATAATCCTTTATTTATATATTTTTGTTATTCTAAAAGTTTCCAGGGTATAGTTCATTATCAAAATGTAGAGATTTATTTTGTGTTCTGATTTAAAGATTGTATGCTTATTAAAATAGTGTTATTCCAAAAAAATACAAAACAGAAATTTAAATATCCCCACTCCAATACATTTGTTTTAAATGGTGTCTTCTATACATTGTTCCAAAACCTGAAGTTTCTTATTTAATAATAAATATGTATATATATTTCAATAAGTATAAAATTGCATTGGCATCTTAATAGCTATATAATATTCTATCTGTGTATATATCTACACAAAAAATCTACAATATGTTATTGCCTTCTTAGTGGCTATTTACGTTTGTTTACAAATTTTCAAAAGTCTTATGTCAGTGAAGTAGACATCCTTTATGCTCATTTATATGTCCTCATTCAGTAGTTTCCTTAAGATACAGAATTTAGGGCTTCCCTGGTGGTGCAGTGGTTGGGAGTCCGCCTGCCGATGCAGGGGACACGGGTTCGTGCCCCGGTCCGGGAAGATCCCACGTGCCGCGGAGCGGCTTGGCCCGTGAGCCATGGCCGCTGAGCCTGCGCGTCCGGAGCCTGTGCTCCGCAACGGGAGAGGCCACAACAGTGAGAGGCCTGCACACTGCAAAAAAAAAAAAAAAAAAAAAAAGATACAGAATTTAAATGGTTGTGTTGAAAGATACAAGTTTTAAGGATATTTGACAAATTTTCCTCATGAGTGCTGTCACATTTACTTGCAGTAGCAACTGGAAGTGTGGCCCCTTCCCCCTTCCCTCAGCCATGAACATTAGCAACCTTTACAATATTTAACAATCTAAGAGGTAGAATTTTGTCCCTTCAGTTTCTATAAAATGTATTGGTTGTTTCTCTCATTTGGGGATTTAGATATTTACTGATTTTATTGATGTTTAAATATCTTGAAAACAATTGTCTTATCTTCCCTGTAGGAATGTAATGGCTTAAGATGCTATTTCCATTTATAAGTGCCATCTCTATCATGGCTCTATCATCTTTAATTCTTTGTAGAACAGTGACCTTGCAGCCTTGCAACCCCCCCAAAAAATGAGGAATCCTGACATTAAAAAAATAAATGATTAATATGCTTTTTCATCTCCAAAGCAGCAAACATTTATTGATAGCCTACTCTGTGTTAATTTTTCATTCCTGCTGGAGAAAAAGCCTCTGTATACCCTACTAATGAAATATATGTTAAACATACAAATTCAGCCAAGGTCTAGAGCTACACTGTCCAATAAGTCAGCCAATAGTTATGTGGATCTAGTGAGAATTTGAATAATGGCTAGTCTGAATTGACATATGCTGTAAGTATGAAATACACATTGATTTTGTAGGCTTAGGAAAAAAATGCTACAAGTTATTCTATATTGATTGCATTTTGAACTGATAATATTGTAGATATGTTGGACTAAATATAATAGGCTAATTCATTTCACCCATCTCTAACTTTTTTTAATGTAGCTACTAGAAAATTTTAAATAATGTGGCTCACATGTGTGATTCACATTTTTTATCTCTTTTTAAATTTTATTTTTAAATTTAAAAAATTTTTATTTTATTTTGGAGTATAGTTGATTAACAATGTTTTGTTAGTTTCAGGTGTACATCAGAGTGATTCAATTATACATGTACATGTATCTATTCTTTTTCAAATTCTTTTCCCATTTAGGTTATTACAGAATATTTAGCAGAGTTCCCTGTGCTGTACAGTAGGTCCTTGTTATTTATCTGTTTTAAATATAGCAATGTATACATGTCAATCCCAAACTCCCAGCCTATCCCTCCCCCACCACCCTTCCCCTCTGGTAGCCATAAGTTCTTTCTTTAAGTCTGTGAGTTCCACAGACTTGGAACTGTCTGGAAACAGTTCCATTTTGTAAATAAGTTCATTTGTATCATTTTTTAAAGATTGTGCATATAAGTGATATCATATGATATTTGTCTTTGTCTGACTTTACTTACTATGATAATATCAATATTTCTATTGAATGGTGCTGCTTTAGACTTTTTTACAATATAAACATTAAGACCATAAGAGGCCTGCCTGGAGTGTCCTATTGGATGGTCTTCAGGTCAGAATTTCATCATTCTTTTTCAACAAGATAGAAAGCAAAGCCCCCAAATACCATCATCATACTGGCTGATGTTTGCCTTGTCTTTCATCTGAGGGAGCATTGATGAAAGGAATGGCTTCAATCAGAATAGTTTATAGCCCCTTTGGAAAGAAGCTTATATTGAAAAGGAAGAGATAAATTGAAATAGTTCTGACTTTGAACAACTGCTCATGTCACCACAGAGCCACGGCCACTGTGTGATCTGTCGGCTGCCTGAAGAAAGAGGGTGAATCACTGGTCTCCTCAAAACTTTGGGTATTGCAAAATCCTAAACGCAGTACAGAATTGATGAAAGCTTGGCCTGAGCTGTGAGGAGGGAGCTTCATCTGGCCCCCTGGTCCTTCTCTCTGTGGGAGCAGAGAAAAGAGAATGGCTCCTCACACGGGGTCCTGATGATTTTCTCCAGTAATGATGTTTCTTTAGTGGGAACATTGCCTCCCTCCCATTAAAATGAACACTTGCAGCACTTTGCAGTTGGCTTTCTTATTTTGTACATGAGATACATGGTTTAGAGTAATGAAATAAATGGCCCTAGACCCTAGAATGAAAGTGTGTGTTGAAGTAGAAATCAAATTCAGGTCTTCACATTTATGGTGCAAAGCTCCTTTATATCAGTTTCAACTGCCTATCATCCTATCATAGTCCTTTTGTTTGTTTGTTTGTTTTTTGGCTGCATTGGATCTTTGTTGCTGTGCTGGCTTCTCTAGTTGCTGCAAGTAGGGGCTTCGTTGCGGTGCACAGGCTTCTCATTGCAGTGGCTTCTCTTGTTGCAGAGCACGGGCTCTAGGGCACGTGGGCTTCAGTAGTTGTGGTACGGGGGCTCAGTAGTTGTGGCACACGGGCTTAGTTACCCTGCAGCCTGTGGGATCTTCCTGGGCCAGGGATCGAACCCATGTTCCCTGCATTAGCAGGCGGATTCTTAATCACTGCACCATGGGCGAAGTCCCCATAGCGCTTTTAAGAATGTATAACTTCGCTTTTTCCCCACAAAGTTTTCAACTCTAATTTCTCCTCAAATGAGTTTCATCCATTGGCTCTGGACATAGCCTGTGTTCTATACTAGATATTTTGAACTCAAGTTCTCTTTATATTATCTAACTTCTTACCTCTATCCCTAACATTTGGCTTTATATTCTTATATTTATTGTTTTTTTTCTGTGTTAATATATCCTTTGGGAGTGGCAGGAATATAGTTTGAGCTTATCAAGATCAGAGTGGGTCTAAAACCCATTCCCACTTTTGCCTATTAGAAGAAGTTAGATACGTATACATCACACATCCAGATCTTACTAAATATGAAGAGTATGTGGCTGTCTACAGGTGTTATTGGAGGTTATGAAGAAAGACATTTGTCCCACATATCTTCTATAGAAATACTGCCTTTGGAAAAAAATAAATAGCCTACTAAAATGAAAGGACCAATGGGAGAGCTATGATATTGGTCATAAGTTATTTTGTGTAGCTTCTTCTGTTCTTACATTTAGTGAATTCCACCTACAGGCCTACCAAATATGGACTGACTTTTCACTATGTTTTTTTTTCTTTTTTTAAATTAAGGGTACTTTAATTAATTTATTTATTTGTTTATTTTTGGCTGTGTCGGGTCTTCATTTCTGTGCAAGGGCTTTCTCTAGTTGTGGCAGGCGGGGGCCACTCTTCATCGCCGTGCACAGCCCTCTCACCGTCGTGGCCTCTCTTCTTGCAGAGCACAGGCTCAGTAGTTGTGGCTCATGGGCCTAGTTGCTCCACGGCATGTGGGATCTTCCTAGACCAGGGCTCGAACCCGTGTCCCCTGCATTAGCAGGCAGATTCTCAACCACTGCACCACCAGGGAAGCCCCCACTATGTATTTTTTGCTACTCTAGGAGAGACATATTCATAAGACAAGCCCCCACTGTCCAGCATCTTACAGTAGAGTTATGATTCTCATATTAAGAGAATCAGAATGTTGAGAGAAGATTGTGAATGTTGAGCTCTGGGAACCTGAGTTGGGTGGGATGTTACCCTCTGGTGAAGGCTTTGGCCATCCAGGGGTTGGTATGTGGCCTGAGAGCCTGGTTAGAGATGATGAATAAATGCCTGAGATGGGAGGAAAGCAGAGATGATTCATAGATAGGGGATGATAAACTTTATTTCCTTCCTAACTTTGTTAATGGTAGTCCATAAAAGAAGAGTTATACATTTAAACTATACAGCTCTGAGGGATTCATCACACCCTGTGTCTTTGGACTTTAAAGAGGAAACTGCTCACAATGGTCTAGAAGTCTGGGGAAAGTTTGTCTTGGGTTAGATAAGAGAAACTTTGAGAAAGAGAAATGATTTTGTTCTCTCTTCAATTTGCATTTTCTTTGAAACTGAGAAACATAAGGTTTAGCAAGCCCTGGATTAGGGAAACAAAGTCCCTTCATCTCTCAGTAAATAGCCATTTCCTGTAACAAGTCTGATTCCTTCCCCAGATGCTTGGAATTTGCAAGCCTTGTGATTCTATTTCTAGAATTGTTCATAATGGGCCTCTCTTTCCTCATTTCCTCCTTTCTTTCTCCTCCTTTCTGAATATACTGTTGCTACTCTCTAGCTCTATTCTCAATCTCAAAGGAAGCCAATACCATGGCAGAGAAAAATACTGCTGAATGTTAAGACTCAGCTAAATATTGCTCTTCTAGAAACTTTGGAACCGATTATTTGGAAAATGTTTAATATGCACTTGTTTAGGAGCAATGAAGAATATTATAGAAGATTAAGTAAGTGTTCCTACCTTACAGTTGCACATATTTCTCAGAATGAAGCAACTATATAAACAGTTGCTTGAGGTTGGAAGCCATACCATCTTAGATGAGATTCTTAGTTGAGTAGTGTGACTGAATCAGTTGCTTTCCCTTTCTTGGCCTGTTTCTCCATTTGTAAATGCAAAGATTTAGTCCACTTCAGTATTGATGATCTCTTATCTAATGAGATAATAATACGAGATAATATATATCTCTTGATCCCTTAGAATGAAGCAGCAGCTATGCTAATGACAGAAGTGAATTCTCTGGTTTAATTCTTACAAGCTACTCTACGAGGTCAGGTAATAATGCTATCTTCATTTTATAGAAAAGGAAACTGAAGCTTAAGTACTGGCCCAAAGTCATAGGGCCTGGTACTTGAACTAAGGTTGTTGAACTCTGGAGCTGAACTCTAGGCAGCTAATTTCTTCCTATATCATCTATTGCTTGATTGCATGCTAAAGATGTACCAAGATTCACCACCAGAGAGTGATATCAAAGTTAGAAGAAGTTTGCTATAGTTTCCTATTTGAGGTTCTGAAATATGAACTTGGGATTTGAGGGGATATTGTATAGACAAGGAGGAAGAATGCCAACCTTTCAGATTGAGCCAAAGGAGACATGTGTCAGGAGTGAACAGGATGAGTCTGGGGAGTATAAAACGTTAGTTTGGCTTGCTCAGAGAGTCTTTGGATAGATGAGATTGAATAGGTGATAACACTGGCTGATAGTTGGCATCAAATACCACACTCAGTAAACAAATTCATTCATTCAACAGATATTGATAGAAATGAAGCATAGATATTTCCACAGGTACATAACCTAATACAGAATGAGTGTTCCTTTTGGGTTTGAACCATGGCTCTGTTATTTGCTAGTTCTTTGCCTTGAGTGAGTGGTTTAACATCTCTGGACTTTAGTTTTTCATCTGTGGAATGGGAATAATGATACATATTACATAGTTTTATGAGAACTCAAAGTTATGTCTGAGTGATACCTTCAAAATAATATACTCAATAGAGCAAATGATATGCTCAATCTACAGTAATGCTATTACTGCTTGAATTAAAAAAAAATAATACATGTAAAGTGTCTGATACAATGCCTAACACCCTGTAAGCACTGCATAAATGCGAACTCTTTCTGCTACTACTTCTATCATGAGACAGATATTGGGCCTTAAAATGCTGGTAATCTAGTAGAAAGAAAAACCAAATACAATTCATGAAAATGCAACATAATTATTATGTAAATATTACAAGGTACACTGTCAATATCAATAAAGAGATATCAAAGTTGGCCAAGAAAATGTGGATGAACGGGGAAAGCTTTATAGAGAAAGCCACATTTAGAAAAAAAAAATCTTAAAAATAAAGAGGAATTAGGGTAGATGAAGAAGTAGCTGAAGGGTATTTTGACAGAAAGCCCAAGCAGGAAGACGTTAGAGGTGCTTAGGAGTGCTATCTGAAGACAAATCAGAAGTGAATCGCTGAGACGCGATGTGAGAAGGTGGAGGGGCAAGAGGTGGAGATGAAGAAGTAGACAGCAACCAGATCAGGCTGGACCTTGTAGGCCATGTGAAGTCATTTAAGATTCCACCCAGAACACAACAGGAGAACAGCATCTGACTGAAAAGATGGTGAAAAGGAGACTTCAAATGTCAGATTGCCCAAAGGGAGGGACCTGCTTTTTTGCATTTTTAAAAACGATCACTGAAGGCATGGGTCCTCTCCCGACTGTGGTAGGGAACTAATGGTAACAATCTTCAAATTCTGTTCTCTCCCAAATGGAGGATGACAGTCTTCAACCTGGATCAAAGGAGGCAGAGTTACATGGGAATAGTGTGTCAGATCGGTGGTGAAAAATGACAGTTTGACACAAAAAGTATCGATTCCAACTGTAGGCAAGATAACTTTCAAAAGGTCAGACCTGGGAGTCACAAAATATACTGCTCACCTTGTCAAAAAAGAGGTTGCTGCACATTAAAACTGTATGAGGAAATGAAGCACACATGACTTTGGAGCTACATCGCCTGGGTGGAGCTGCCCCTCTCTAGCTGCCTGCTTGCCGGCCTACCTTTCTTCCTTCCATAAATATTTATTGAGCACTTGCTGTGTAACCTTAGGCAGATTACTTCACCCCTCTGAGGCTTTTTCCTCACTTGCAAATTGGGGATTAGTACTGCCTCCTTCCAACCTGAGAATCAAATGAGACAATGTATTTGAAAGCACTCAGTACAGTGCCAGTCACATGGTAGATGCTTAATAAGCATGTTTCTCCTTTGCACTCATTGCTCCATAGATATTCACTCAGTAACTTCTGTTTTCCAGGCATTAGTGGGCACATGAGACAGGAACAGAACAGGCAGACTCTCTTGAAGCTTTCAGTGGAGACACAGAAAATAAACGAGTAAAAAAACAAAGTGGGGAAACAAAATAAATGAGTAAAACAACTGAAATAATACCTGGTAGTGATAAATGCCATAAAGATAAAAACAGTGATGTAAAAAGCAGGGTATGCTAGAGGGAGTGCTACTTTTGTAGCGTGGTAAGTTGTATCCTCTTGGAGAAAGTGATATTTTGCAGCTGTAATGTGAGTAAGTTTTGAAGCCTAAGGTGCCAAGATCTGGGAAGGTGCTTACCAGGCAAAGGGAACTCCAAGTTGAAGCGTGATGAGATATAAACAGCCTTAGGACATTAGAGAAGCAGAATGAAGCCAAGTTCCTGGAACCAGATACATGAGCAAGAAAGTAACGTTTGCAAGTTTGGAATGGGGTCAGCAGCCTACTGCAAACAAGCATCCTCATAGCAGAGCACGCTGTCACTGTCAGAGAAGGTACACAGAAGACCACCGTCCTCCAAAGCAACCCTCTTTCTGTTTGTGATTCCTTTTGTCCACTACCCTGCCACGCAAGCATTTAAGAGCAGCTTGGACATCTGGACTAGATAGATAATTTTGCTGTTTCCTTCAACCCAGCAGTTTTCAAGAGCACAAGCTCAGATCTTCAATCTTTCTTTAATCTCTCAGTGTGTGGCATATGTCACTTTTGGAGATAGACATTTTACAATAGAATCATAGAGCTTACAAGCTTATGGTAGAGATAAGTGCGCACAGTAGAAGTACTATAGCAGAGTTACAGAAGCTCTGTGAGAGTGCAGAAAACAGACAAAAATCTACACGTGTGGTCTGGGAAGGCTTCATGGCAGAAGTTTCAAGTCAAATGTTGCTGGTGTCCAAAGGTGGGAGGTGTGGTGTTCTTCCCTCTGTGTTTTGTTTTCTTCTAAATATATCCAGATTTTTAGCAATCTAAATATATCCAGATTTCTTCTAAATCATTTCTTTTCTTTCTCCTTTTCTTTAGAACTGCCTTTAATATTAGAGGGATGATATTTTTTAATTTGCCCCAATTCAGGATCAGGTGTGCCCACGTCTGACATGTGACCATTCTGGTTTATATGTTCTTTGATAACCTCCCATCAGGTAACATGATTTTATTTGCAGTAAAAAGACATGTCAATTCCAAAACACTTTCAATAATGAAACGTTGTCTAAGATTGCAGCTTTATGAGAACCCAGAAATTTCTAGCCTCTTTTCTAGTTACCTCTCCAAAATTACATGGTCACCCTCATTACAAACAAAGACGTGTAAGGAAGGTTTTTTCTTGCAAAGCACAAGCAACATTTTCCTCTTTTTGTCCTTCATATGTTTACTGTATACTAAATAGATGTCAGGCTTGGCAGTAGGAGTTAGGCTTGGAACATATAGTTTGGTTGGGGGGAGAGGGTTGGAGCAAAAGGTATAGAATTGCGACAAACAGTGTGGTCATTTCTGGGTTGCGTAAGAAACTTCTGAGAATGGGACATACAAGGCTATTTTCTGGATAGAGAGACCATTTCCCAGGAAGGAGATCTGTAAATAGATCCTGGGTCCCAAATGCCCAAAGAAAGGCATTCTTTTAGTCAATTGTAGACTGAGTGGTTACAACTATTTGTGCTGGAGAAAGAGGCCAGAGGTAATTATATAAGCAGAGATACATGGATTTTTTTCAGGCAGTCAGTGCCATAATTCTAAGTCTTGGCCTTCTGTATTACTGATACAGGTCATACCTATAGTTCATCCTCCTCCAAACCATTTGCTAATGAAAGGGAAAAGAAAAATAGAATCCTGGGATCTGGCCAACTTTTGTAATGGCCTGTGGATAGGTACCTTCGTCCCATTTGCTAGTCAGTCTCCAGCACACTCAAGATGGAGAGGCATGGAGGAATTATTCTTCTGAGCTACAGCAGCAACACTATTTTGTTGAATGTAACTTCTTGTTTTCTTTCTTGATAACAGTAAAAGTTCATTGAACAAAATTTGGGCAATTGAGCTTAAATAATAAGAGATAAATGAGCTATAACTTTGGAGCTCAGGAAAAATGTACTTCATTATTTGTATCTTTCCCCTATTGCACGCCTGTTTTTGCTCAGGACACCTTGCTCCCCATAAATGTTTTAATAATGTGAGGTAACTAAATGCCCTGTCATGAGAATGAGCCATACTGCTTTTTAATGGCAGGGATACGTCCAATGTTCACTGTGGTTGTTTCTCTTTCTGTTCCCATTGGGTTGCTATGATAGAAGCAGTGTATTGGAGAGGTTCTGACTTGATTCTGGAGCCAGAAAATCTGGGTTTGAGCCCTGTTTCACAATAGCTGTGTAACCTTGGTTAAGTTACCTAATATCTAAGTGCCTTGGTTACTTCATCTACAAAGTGGAGATAATAGGAGTACTGTATAGTAGCTAGGTACTTTGTTGAATGAGTTAATATGTAGAGACTAGAAGAATCCCTGGCACGTACAGAGTGTTGAATAATGTAAGCTATTGCCACAGGGGGACACAAGCTCTAGTGCCCATATAGGGGCCAGGAAGATCACGTAAATGAGTCAGGCATAAAAAATGCAGCTCTTTTGGTCTTTCATTTTCCAACACTGTATTAAAAATAAGGGGATAGAAGACACTTCTCAAATATGTAGGATAAAAAGTCCCTTGCAAGCATGATAAATGCAGATTACTCTTATTTATTATTGGAAAACAGCAGGGAGTAATCAGGACCATACGAAGAGGACTTGGAAGATTGTAAGATCCACACAACTTCTGCCAAGAGAAGCTGAAAAACTAGATTAGTGTGTGAAATTCCCCAGTCTTTAAATGTTAGCACCCAATGAGAACTTAAAAAATAAAAAAAAAAGTGTGTGATCTAAGCAACCTATGCCTTCAAGCTGTATTTGACCCAAAAGTTGTCAATTTAAGAACCCTGAACTTCCACTAAGTAGTGTATTCTGAATTCTAGCCCAAGAGACCCGTCTCTGAGTCCCGGGCTCCTTCTATGATACGTGGCTGTAACGTCACACATTTACTGACCACTTTAACTCTCAGATGGAAAGGACCAAAAGATATGACTCTCACTGGTACTCTGCCCGTTGCCAACACTGGTGTATATGAATCATCCAGGGGCTTCAGTAAGGAATGATCAGTCAGAGAAAGTAGCACTGTTCCTAGCTCCTATCCCTGTGCCTTACCCACACTATCTAACTGTTTTTCCTTAGTTAGGAATCCCAGCCCCTCCTTAAGTTGCTGTCTACTTACTGACTGAGTGGAGGCTCTCCAAGTCTTCCATCTGACTTTGGAAGTGTCATCTTGCCACTCATTCTGTTTAATTACTCCCTCCTGTGGAAACACTGTGCTGTCCCTGCTGCTCCTTCAAGTGGAGAATAACAAGTCTTTGGGCTTTTCCTGGCTCGCTCTTGCTGGGGAAGGAGATGATAAATGCTTGGTGCTTTGGGGGCTGCTTTCTGAACCACCCCGAGGCAACAATTGCTTACTCAGACGTATGGAAAGGAGGCAACCACTCAGGGAATAGCTTTTTAATAAAGCAGTTTATGTCAGGGAAGGCAAAGGAGGGAGGCAGGCTTGACCTCTTGGGAATGTCCTGTCACCACAGCAAAGAGCAAAGTGAAAGAGGACGTAACCGCAGGGGGACCAGAGCACAGCACAGCATTTAGAACCAGCCAAAGGGCTGCCTCGAAGCAGTGAGGTTGATTCTCTGATAACTGTTTACAGTAGCTGGTCAAATAGAACGAAATAGGGAAATTCTGGCAATGCCGTTGTTCTCCACATCTCAGGCTCTCCTTTTTAACAAGCTTCTGATTGGATTTGTAGACAGAAATCTTATGTAGTCATTTCCTCAACCTCTTCTTTCTGCTGAGGCTCCATTCTTTTTTCTTCTGTCTTATCTTGTCCTGCTACCCTATATGTACACTCTAGTCTTCTCCTTTGCCATACAGTTGCTCTGTCTTTGCACGTTGCCTTTTCTGTCTGGAATACCGATCTCTCTTCTCAACCTGCACAAGTCCTGGGCTCACTTCAAAATTTGTCTCTACAAATAAGACTTTCTAAATTTTCCCAAGGCAATAGAAATTACAAGACTCTAGGAAGAAAGGGAAAGTCTTTGCTTTTCTTCCCATGTATTCTTCCATCTTGCACCCTATCCCCAGGAAAATACATAAATATGATTGGCCAAGTTCTAGGATATTTATTGGAAAACTTTTGCTGACAGTAGAATCACTTAATTCCAAGCTATGTGTCAAGATGTGCCTCTCTCTTTACACTGTAGTCTATTCTTTTTTTTTTTTTTTTTTTTTTTGGCAGTGTTGGGTCTTCGTTTCCGTGCAAGGGCTTTCTCTAGTTGCCGCGAGTGGGGGCCACTCTTCATCGTGGTGCGCGGGCCTTTCTTGTTGCGGAGCACAAGCTCCAGACGCGCAGGCTCAGTAGTTGTGGCTCACGGGCCTAGTTGCTCCGTGGCATGTGGGATCTTCCCAGACCAGGGCTCGAACCCGTGTCCCCTGCATTAGCAGGCAGATTCTCAACCACTGTGCCACCAGGGAAGCCCTGTGGTCTATTCTTACAGCAAGAGGAGTGATTGGAATTAGTGTCTGCTCTCCTGGAAATGACCCAGCCAGTTTCCAGGAAATTCTTCTCTTTTGTCTTCAGCAGTTCCTTTCGTGCACTGAGATTGTGGATCTGAGGTGGTAAGGAATGCAGGGTACAGTTTGGGAGTAATGGGAGGTTCTTAAAGCTTCATCTTAATGTGTGTTCCAGCCACATTCATCAGAGCTTCCTGGCATCATGGTTAGGTTTACAAGTTCACTAAACAGAAAAGGGGTATTTGCTTTATGTTTACTGATGTCCCTGTGTGTCTCTCTCCCTTGGGGACTCTGTAGGTGTCATAGCTATGTTCCATAATATCCTCTTTTTTTTTCAATTAAAGAAAATTTTTTTCATCGAAGTGTAGTTGATTTACAATGTTGTGGCAATCTCTGCTGTGCAGCAAAGTGACTCAGTTATACACATAGAGACATTCTTTTTTTATATTCTTTTCCATTATGGTTGATCACAGGATATTGAGTATAGTTCCCTGTGCCATACAGTAGGACCTTGTTGTTTATCCATGTAATAGTAAATATAATAGTTTGCATCTACCAATCCCAAACTCCCAGTCCACTCCTCTCCTTCCCCCACTCCCCCTTGGCAACCACAGGTCTGTTCTCTATGTCTATGAGTTTGTTTCTGTTTTGTAGATAGGTTCATTTGTGCCATATTTTAGATTCTATATATAAGTGATATATGGCATTTGTCTTTCTCTTTCTGACTTACTCCACTTAGTATGACAATCTCTAGTTGTATCCATGTTGCTGCAAATGGCATTATTTTGTTCTTTTTTATGGCTGAGTAGTGTTCCACTGTATATATGCACCACATCTTCTTTATCCATTCATCTGTCAATGGACATTTAGGTTGTTTCCATGTTTTGGCTACTGTAAATAGTGCTGCTATGAACATAGGGGTGCACGTATCTTTCTGAAGTATAGTTTTGTCCAGGTATATTCCCAGTAGTCAGATTGCTGGATCATATGGTCATTCTATTCTTCATTTGCTGAGGAACTTCTGTACTGTTTTCCATGTGACTGTACCAACTTACATTCCCACCAACAGTGTAGGAGGGTTCCCTTTTCTCCACACCCTCTCCAGCATTTGTTATTTGTAGACTTTTTAATGATGACCATTCTGACTGGTGTGGGGTGGTACCTTATTGCAGTTTTGATTTGAATTTCTCTGATAATTAGTGATGTTGAGCATCTTTTCATGTGCCTAATGGCTATCTGTATGTCTTCTTTGGAGAAATGTCTATTAAGGTCTTCTGCCCATTTTTCGATTGGGTTGTTTGGTTTTTTTGTTGTTGAGTTGTATGAGCTGTTTGTATATTTCGGAGATTAAGCCCTTGTCTGTCACATCATTTGCAAATAGTTTCTCCCACTCCATAGGTTGTCTTTTTGTTTTTTTGTTTTTTGGGGTGTGTGTGTGTGTGTGTGTGTGTTTATGGTTTCCTTTGCTGTGCAAAAGCCTGTAGGTTTGATTAGGTCCCATTTTTAAATTTTTGTTTTTATTTCTATTGCCTTGGGATACTGACCTGAGAAAACATTGGCACAATTGTAATATCCTCTTAATACCATCAAAAGTCTCACATTGTTTCAAACAACACTTACCTTTAAAGAGGCAGAAAATTGTCCTGATGAAGAGAGCACTGTTTGAAGCTAGACTCCCTGGATTCAAATCCAGACTCTGCCACTCTGCAGCTGTGTGATTTTAAGATAATTATCTAACTTCTCTGTGCTTTGGTTCCCTCGCCTGTGTTATGAGGGTGGTTATAGTGCTAGCCTCTTAGGTCTGTCTGGGAAATCAATAAAAATACTATCTCCAAAATGCTAAGAGCCATGCCTGGAGTATAGTAAAAATTCACCAAATGTTAGTCATCTTCATTGTCACCATCATTTGCACCCCTAAGCCTATCACTCTTAATTCCATCACAGTCCTCAAAAGTTTGCCTGGTCATATAAGAGTTTGCATCTATACATTTGTCTTTCGACATTCTCAGCTCTGCCTGAAGCTCATTTACTTAGTCACAAAGGGCTTTGAAGTTTATTATGACAAGAGTTTATTATAGAAGAGCAGCAAAAGAACTGCCTGTTGATTAAAATGTGCCATGTACCATGTTGTCACAAATTTTAGAACTGGAATGAATCTTAGAGATTATTGGGCTCAAATTCTTCTTTTTAAAGATGAGGAACCTAAGGCTCAGAATGGAGAAGAAACCCCCAAACCTCTCAATCTGCACAAGGGTCAACAGCGCAGCCCAGTTGTTTGGGGCACATCACTGGGAGCCTTTGACTCTGCAGTGCAACCGTGGGGAGCATATGAACCCTTATGTCTCTCCAAATGGCTGTGTTTCCAATTTAATAGGCACATCGCTCTCATGTGTTAATGAGACCAAGTTCCTGTTTCAAAGGACACCTCATAAGGTTTTATAAATAAATTTAGAGGCCAGTGCTCTGTGGCTCCCTATTGGGTAATTAGTTTCACCTGTTTATGATGAACACGACCAGCAGGATTAACATAATGATGTGTACAGTGTAACAAGTGAAACAAGAGATAATGATCTTCTTTTCTGCACTTCTCCTAGTCTGTGTCCTTACCTGCATTCATTCCCAATTTGCTTGTAAGCTGTGTGGCTTCTTGCAGCATTTAGTTACCGAACATTTTTTTAAAGACTTTAAATTGATAACCAATTGATATCTGAAAGGATGACCTAAAATTGTTTTCCCACTATCCATTAAACACCAGCAATTTTTGTATAAGTTTCATGGGCTCCTTCCAAGTGCCCAATAACCAATGACAGTGTCTTTGTAATTTTTAGAACATTATTTGCTAATCAGGGCTTATCTCACAATCAGTAATTAAAACACCAATGAAGGTCCTTTCAGAAATCCATTGACATCAAGCTAATATGGAACATCTCACCAAGAGTAATATATTAATAAAGTAGTTAAGCACAGGAGATATTAAATATCGGTGAAAACTCTCAAAAAATAAGCCAAATTTAAGTCAGTGGGGAAATATTCCTCCTTATATTCAACAGACTATCCAGCCATCAAAAGACAGATTGTTCACTTATTATTTACAAACATCATGCTAGTCTTACTGTATGAGATATAATCCTGGGTCCCAAGGTGTTTATTGTACAGTGGAAAAGATAAGACATGTCCTGAAAGAATGCTCCTACAAGGTATAAAGTGAAAAGAACCTCAGAAAGTTCATAAAGGGCATTTATACTCAGAGACAGGAGATACATATAGGATAATGGTTAGGAACACAGGCTTTGGGGGCAAAGAAATAAGGAATCAAATCCTGCCTGACTGTATACCAGTTTGGGGATAACAAAGTTGTTTAACTCATCAGAGACTCAGTTTCTTCACTTTAAAATAACACTGACACGATGGATGAAATTAGCCAAGTGTCTGGTGTTTTATACACTGGGAGGCTTAGAGAGGTGGTATTTATATTGGTACTTGAGGAATGAAAATATTTGGATAGGTGAAATTGAGTGAGGTATAAAAGGAGTCTAAGTAGAAGAAACAAAGGCATACACCAGTTCAGGCAACCATGGCACTGAAAGGAGAAGAATAGTAAAAATACAAAGTTGGTCAAGGGAATATTTAAAGATAAAACCTAGTAAGTTAGGGCCAGGTAATAGAGTGTTGTATCAAGACATTCTATGAAATAAAGCAATTTCCATATCGCTGCCTGGATGGAACCAAAATCATGCTTTTGTCATGGTTAAGAATGTGGGCTCAGTAGATAGTCTGCCTGGGTTTTTATCCTGGCTTTACTGTTCACTAGCTGGGTAATCTCAAGAAGTTAGCTTAACTTCTGTGCCTAAAGGGCCTCATTCATAAAACAGAGCTAATACTAGTAAAAATGCTTTCTGTGGTCACTCTTATTATTGCCTTTTTCTCAAATAATGAGCCTTTTGAATAGGATGAAAAAAATCTTCTCTGAACAATCGTTGAATTATTTGTAGCTCCATTGTCCTTCCATTATCTACTTCTAGGAATAATGAGCTAGATTCTCCAAACCACATTGCCCACATTGCCTAAAAAACTACTAATAACACTAGACAAAATATATATTAAAATTCTCCTTAAATCCACTATAAAGCTAAAAGATAATGGAGAATTACCATGTCAAGGTCCAGGAAATTACAGGATCTCAGAATAGTAAGAAAAGCCTGTAAGCTCATTTTACATTGATGGCATTTGCCCATCCAGAAGAAATAGCAGAGTTGAAGAAAAAGAGCTTGTGTTTGATATCTTTGGGAGTGATAAAGTAGAAACTCAAAACTAGCCTAAGGTGGGTAGTCTAATATGCACTACTTGCACATGACTCTAGGTGAAGGCAAACCAGAGTAAACCATTCTCCTCAACCTACCCTTCTGGGGCTAGAGTGATCATTGCCTTGGATGAATGATTCAGGTTTGATGTAAACAGGAAGATGGCACATCTCTGGCAGGTAGGACATTATATTCTGGTTCTTTAGTGAAATTTCAGTCCAACTTTACATTATAAATATGACTGCAAAACCCCTCAAACCTTGTATTCAGTCTAAAATCTTTACCCATTTTCAGTCTCCAGGTTCCAGACTAAAACAGGCAAAAATTCTCTCTGGAGGAATGTTTCCTCATTCTAGGTCCTAAGAAATCCCTGAAAATAAATTTTCAAAGCCAATAACCAAGCCGCAGTCCCAGATAAGCAAACACCGCAAACAATAAACCGCCCAAGGGTAGAAACCAGCAGAAACAGTAGCTGTAGCGACTGAGTCCCCATAACTTCAGGTAGTAAAATTGTCAACTACAGATTATAAAATGGCTAAACTTAGTATATTTAATCTAAAAAAATACAAACGAGAGTATATAAAGAGAAGAAATTATAACTAGTACTACTGCAGACTTTTTAATTAAATAAAAGCTAAAAATAGAACCTACACCTGAAATTCCAAATTGATTAGATGAGATTAACAAAACGTTAGATGCAGCTAAAGAGAGAATTAATAGATGGGTAAGAATAAATTATCCAGAATGCAGCAGAGAGAGACAAAATGATAGAAAACATCAAAGATTCTTAAGAGATAGGGGGCACAGAAGAAAATGATAGAAAACATCAAAGATTGTTAAGAGATAGGGAACACAGAAGGAGGTGTCTAATGGAAGTTTACTTGGAGTTCAAGGGAGGGAGGGAATGGAGTAAGGGCAGTATTTGAAAAGCTAATGGCTTAAAATATTTCTGTATGCCATGAAAAATATCAAACCACAGATTCAAGAATACCAGTGAATCTAAAGCCAAATCTAAAAAAGGAGTAAGAAAAGAAATGTACTTCTGGATACGTCATAGTGAAATTGCAATGATAAAAAAGTCAAAAGTAGCCAGAAAAAAATGACAGCTTGACCTGTACCATCCTTCTGCCTTCCACTAAACAATGGTTATTTACTCTTCTGCTTCCCCTTCTCACTGCTACTCTGATGGCTTCTCCCTCTCTTCTCACTATGAACATTTCAGTCATCTGCAAGGAAAAGCCCTCTGCTCACGTATTCTATGTACTGATTAACCTGAATTACACACTGTGACCTGATCATATCTTTCATATTTCCTGCCTTGATTATTTTACCTGTTCTTCCCTCTTTCAGAAATTCCCTCACCATTATAAAGCAACAATATACAACTCAATATCAAAAAACAACCCAATTAAAAAATGGGCAGAAGACGTGAATACACATTTTCCCAAAGAAGCCATGCAAATAGTTAATAAGCACGTGAAAAGATGCTCAACTTCACTAATCATCAGAGAAATGCAAATCAAAACCACAATGAGATATCATCTAACACATGTCAGAATGACTGTAATGAAAGAGCCCACAAATAACAAATGCTGGCAAGGATGTGGTGAAAAGGGAACCCTTGTACACTGTCAGTGGGAATGTAAATTGGTGCAGCCACTGTGGAAAACAATATGGAGGTTCCTCAAAAAACTAAAAATAGAACTACCTCATGATCCAGTAATCCTACTGTTGGGTATATATTTGAAAAAGATGAACACACTAATTGGGAAAGATACATGCATCCCAAAGTTCATAGCAGTATTATTTGCAATAGCCACGATATGGAAATGACCCAAGTACTCATCAACAGATGAATGGACAAAGAAGATGTGGTATATATACATAGCGGAATATTACTCGGCCATAAAAAAGAATGAAATTCTGCTATTTGCAAAAATGTGGATGAACTTAGGTGGTATTAGGCTTCATGAAACAAGTCAGAGAAAGAAAAATACTCTATTTTATCACTTATATGTGGAATCTAAAATAGATAAACAAATGTAGGTAACAAAACAGAAACAGATTGCCAGATACACAGAACAAACTAGTGGTTACCAGAAGGGAGAGGAAAGGGGGGAAGGAGCAAAATGGGATAGGGGATTAAAAGATACAAACTACTATGTATAAAATAGATAAGCAACAAAGATATATTGTATAGCACAGGGAAATACAGCCATTATTTTGTAATAACTTTAAATGGAGTATAACCTATAAAAATAGTGAATGACTATGTTGTACACCTGAAACTAATATAATATTGTAAATCAACTATACTTCAATTAAAAAACATATCCTATGAATAAGGAAGAACCCATGAGCTTTGAATATATATATATATATTTTATTTTGGCTGCGCCAGGTCTTAGTTGTGGCACGCAGGATCTTTAGTTGCGGCATGTGGGCTTCTAAGTTGCGGCATGCAGGTTTCTTAGTTGCAGCATGCATGCAGGATCTAGTTTCCCAACCAAGGATCAAACCTGGGCCCCCTGCATTGGGAGCGCAGAGTCTTACCCACTGGAGCACAAGGGAAGTCCCTGAAAAATTTTAAAAGGGGCTCTTAATACATCTAGCTCCTATAAAGTGAAAATGAAATTTCTAGTAGAGCACTTTAGTATCCTAGAAAAACCACAGGCTTTTAGTTCATATTCCTGATCTGCCATCCACTAGCTGAGCAAACACGGACAAGCTCTTTAACCTCTCCGCATCTTTGTTTTCTCATCTCTAAAGATGACAATACTATCTACAAAATAGAGTGCTTAGGAATATTAAACAGGTTAATGAATGTAAAATGTCTTACACAGTGTTTGCATCAGTCAGCATTCAATATCTATTTTCTGAATAAGTGAAACAGATTCTAGTTGTAACCCTTAATTCTAAGGCTGATTAGGAAGCATGCAGGGTTAGCAAACAAACAAACAAACCAAAAGTGAGCCCTTCTCACTTGCATTAGGTAGTTTAAATATTTAAGAGCAGTTCCCAAGTAGTATTGATGGCTCAGGGCTTACGCAAATTGAGGAGAGTAAAGTTGGTCATCTAAGGAGATTCACCCACACTTATGTTTCTAGTACTCTTTGACAGGTCCCCAGTATATCTTGTGCAAGTTATCACTACCTATATCCAGGAGATGGAGAGGTAGGGGCTCAGCTCCAACCATATGTCATGGGAAAAGGGCATGCTTTCTTATCATATGCCCAGGGACATCTTATCTGCAGCTCTGTCCTTGAATTTACTTACCTAGGAGTGTTCAAGCCAACTTGGAATTGAACAAAAGAGTAAGAGCTGGGTTTAGAGATTCACTAATTTATAATGCTAAATTAAGTGGGAGAAAGGGTGACGAGATGGTAACAAATGACAGTCCAAGTTCATCAAAAATGTTAACAAATGGAAAACTCAAACTAATGGAATTATTGGCCCATGCACAGTCAGGTCTGAAAAGGCCCCAAGAAACAAGGGATTCAGCCCCTCGGTGTAAAATCGTGGGGAGAAAATGGGCCATTTCCTGAGCTAAAGGAGCAAACCAGGCTTGCTGGAGACTGGGTTCTCTTCCAACATGCAGGGCCAAGCACACACTGGGGAATGTGGGGCAAAGGCTGCTTTGGGGCAGACATTGTTTGATGTTTTTGCTTTTGCTCAGAGAGCCACATAAATTTGCTTTGGTGATATTTCAGGTGAGTTAGAGACACACTTTGTAGTTCCAAGTTTGAAACTAAGAATTAACTCTCTTCCTGTAACTGAGTGGGTTCTCACATGGAATACAAGATTCTCTAGATAAGAATTTTTAAAGAATAAATTGTAATGATAATTCCTGCCAATTACAGACCCAGTGGAAGGAAAAGGAGGGCCTTGAACTCAGGGGCGAATAAGGGTCATGTTATTACCACTCCAGGAGAGTAGTGTGTGCAATGAGCAGATGATGGGGAGAAGTAGGCATCGTTCCACAAAACTCAGTTCCTCCAGGATGCTGGGCCACCTCGTCCACTCATAGCAGAGATGGCAGTTTTGTCCACAAGTTCTATTTGGTGCTTTAGCACAGACTGAAGTGTATGTATCTTCCTCCATCTGGATGTTAGAGGGACAAAAAACTTTCTTTTATGAGGCTTAAATGTACACCCATGACTCCTGTTAAGAGAGGCCAGGCACTATAGACCTCATATGTACAAGTACCCTGCATCTCTCCCCAGGCATTAAAAACCAAGCACATTCTTAGATTCACATGACATTTGTACCTGAATTCAAACTGTCTTATGCATAATTCAAGGACTAGAGGACCATTCTGTTGGCTCAAGACAGGAAGCCTCTTTACAAAGCAGCATTTATTTGGAGGGTCTGGGTACCATACATGAGAGACATCCTCTCATTTTTCCACCACTCTAGCCAAAAGGGGGAATTTGAAAATGGCACTTGCTGAATGGTTACATTGTGCTAAGTGCTATGAAAAATATTTTACATAAATTATGTATGAAAGTCAAAACATTTATTTGAGGAAGAACTATTATTCTAACCTCCCAAAGAAATTAAGGAAATTGTCCAAGTATATAGATAGTTAATAGGTATTGGAAATGAGGTTTAATAGAGGTCTATCTTTTAGATGTTCCTATTTTTTCCACTGTACCTATTTTCAATGAGAAGTTATTCAGGGTGATGATGTTGTTGATCATGTACAAGAAAAGATAACATTTGTCTAGAGAGAAACAATCTTCCTTTGAGCAGAAAATGAAACTGGTGGTAGGTGATGATTTTTTTTTTTTAATCTTTACTGGAGTATAATTGCTTTACAACGGTGTGTTAGCTTCTGCTTTATAACAAAGTGAATCAGCTATACATATACATATATCCCCAAACCTCCTCCCTCTTGCATCTCCCTCCCACCCTCCCTATCCCACCCCTCTAGGTGGTCACAGAGCACTGAGCTGATCTCCCTGTGTTATGCGGCTGCTTCTCACTAGCTATCGATTTTACATATGGTAGTATATATTAGTCCATGCCACTCTCTCACTTTGTCCCAGCTTACCTATCCCCCCACCCTGTGTCCTCAAGTCCATTCTCTATATCTGCATCTTTATTACTATCCTGCCCCTAGGTTCTTCATAACCAATTTTTTTTTAGATTCCATATATATGTGTTAGCATATGGTGTTTGTTTTTCTCTTTCTGACTTATGATACTCTGTATGACAGACTCTAGGTCCATCCACCTCATTACTAATTACTCAATTTCATTTCTTTTTATGGCTGAGTAAAATTCCATTGTATATATATGCCACATCTTCTTTATCCATTCATCTGTCGATGGACACTTAGGTTGCTTCCATGTCCTGGCTATTGTACATAGAGCTGCAATGAACATTGTGGTACATGACCCTTTCTGAATTATGGTTTTCTCAGGGTATATGCCCGGTAGTGGGATTGCTGGGTCATATGGTAGATTTTTAAGGAACTTCCGTACTGTTCTCTCTTGGATTTATCATATATGGGACTCTCTGTGCTTCCTGGATTTGATTTATTATTTCCTTTCCCATATTAGGGAAATTTTCAACTATAATCTCTTCAAGTGTTTTCTCAGGCCTTTTCTTTTTCTCTTCTTCTTCTTTGAACTCTATAATTCGAATGTTGATGTTTTTAATGTTGTCCCAGTGGTATCTGGGACTGTCCTCAATTCTTTTCATTCTTTTTTCTTTATTCTGCTCTTCAGTAGTTATTTCCACTGTTCTATCTTCCAGGTCACTTATACATTCTTTTGCCTCAGTTATTCTGTATTGATTCCTTCTAGAGAATTTTTGATTTCATTTATTGTGTTGTTCATCATTGTTTGTTTGCTCTTTAGTTCTTTTAGGTCCTATTTAAACGTTTCTTTTATTTTCTCTATTATTTTTCCAAGATTTTGGATCATCTTTCCTATCATTACTCTGAAATCTTTTTTAGGTAGGCTGCCTATTTCCTCTTCATCTGTTTGGTCTGGTGGGTTTTTACCTTGCTCCTTCATCTGCTGTTTTTCTCTGTCTTCTCATTTTGTTTAACTTACTGTGTTTGGGGTTTCCTTTTCACAGGCTGAAGGTTCGTAGTTTCTGTTGTTTTTGGTGTCTGCCCCCAGTGGCTAAGTTTAGTTCAGTGGGTTGTGTAGGGTTCCTGGTGGAGGGGACTGATGCTTCTGTTCTGGTGGATGAGGCTGGATCTTGTCTTTCTGGTGGGCAGTACTGCATCCAGTGGCGTGTTTTGGGGTGTCTGACCTTATTATGATTTTAGCCAGCCTCTTTGCTAATGGGTAGGGTTGTGTTCCTGTCTTGCTAGCTGTTTATCATAGGGTGTCCAGCACTGTAGCTTGCTGGTCATTGAGTGGAGCTTGGTCTTAGCGTTGAGATGGAGATCTCTGAGAGAGCTTTCACCATTTGATATTATGTGGAGCCGGGAGGTCTCTGGTGGACCAGTGTCCTGAACTCATCTCTCCCACCTCAGAGGCACAGGCCTGACACCCAGCCGAAGCACCAAGACCCTGTCACCCACATGGCTCAGAAGAAAAGGGAGAAAAGAAAGCAAGAAAGCAAGAAAGGAAAAGAAATTTATTAAAATAAAAAATAATTATTAAAAATAAAAAAATTTGGGCTTCCCTGGTGGTGCAGTGGTTGGGGGTCCACCTGCCGATGCAGGGGACACGGGTTCGTGCCCCGGTCTGGGAAGATCCCACGTGCCGTGGAGCGGTGGGGCCCGTGAGCCATGGCCGCTGAGCCTACGTGTCCGGGGCCTGTGCTCCGTGATGGGAGAGGCCACGGCAGTGAGAGGTCCGCGTACTGCAAAAAAAAAAAAAAAAAAAAAGATAAAATAAAAAAATTTTTAAAAATTTTTTTAAAGAAAACAAAAAGGAAGAAAGAAAGAAGAGAGAAACCAAACCAAAAAATAAATCCACCAATGATAACAAGTGCTAAAAAGTATACTAAAAAAACCCCAGAAAAATAAAAAACCAACAAACAAAAAAAAACCGGATAGACAGAACCCTAGGACAAATGGTTAAACCAAAGCTATACAGACAAAATCACACAAAGAAGCATACACGTGCACACTCACAGAAAGAGAAAAAGTAAAAAAAAAAAAACATATATCTTTGCTCCCAAAGTCCAGCGCCTCCATTTTTGGGATGATTCATTGTCTCTTCAGGTATTCCACAGATGCAGGGTACATCAAGTTGATTGTGAAGATTTAATCTGCTGTTCCTGAGGCTGCTGGGAGAAATTTCCCTTTCTCTTCTTTGTTTGCATAGCTACTGGGGTTCAGCTTTGGATTTGGCCCTGCCTCTGCATGTAGTTCGCCTGAGGGCGTCTGTTCCCCACCAAGACAGGAGGTGGTTAAAGGAGCAGCTGATTAGGGGGCTCTGGCTCACTGAGGCCGATGGGAGGGAGGTGCGGAGAATGTGGGGCAAGCCTGCAGCAGCAGAGGCCAGCATGACGTTGCACCAGCCTGAGGCGTGCCGTGTGTTCTCCCGGGGAAGTTGTCCCTGGCTCACGGGACCCTGGTAGTGGCGGGCTGCCCAGGCTCCCGGGAGGGGAGGTTTAGATAGTGACCCGTGCTTGCACACAGGCTTCTTGGTGGCTGCAGCAGCAGCCTTAGAGTCTCGTGCCTGTCTCTGGTGTCCGCGTTGATAGCCACAGCTCATGCCCATCTCTGGAACTCATTTAGGCGGCGCTCTGAATCCCCTCTCCTCGTGCACCCCTAAACAATGGCCTCTTGCCTCTTAGGCAGTTCCAGACTTTTTCCCGGACTCCCTCCCAGCTAGCTGTGGCGCAGTAGCCCCCTTCAGGCTGTTTTCATGCAGCCAACCCCAGTCCTCTCCCTGGGATCTGACTTCAGAAGTCTGAGCCTCAGTTCCCAGCCCCCACCCGCCCCTGGTGAGTGCTGGTCGGCACCGATCCTCTGTGAGGGAATCTCTCTGCTTTGCCCTCTGCACCCCTGTTGCTGCGCTCTCCTCCGTGGCTCTGAAGCTTCCTCCCCTGCCCACCCCCTGTCTCTGCCAGTGAAGGGTCTTCCTAGTGTGTGGAAACTTTTCCTCCTTTACAGCTCCCTCTCAGAGGTGCAGGTCCCATCCTTATTTTTTTGTCTCTGTTTTTTCTTTTTACTTTTGCCCTACCCAGGTATGTGGGGGAGTTTCTTGCCTTGTGGGAAGTCTGAGGTCTTCTGCCAGCGTTCAGTAGGTGTTCTGTAGGAGTTGTTCTACATGTAGATGTGTTTCTAATGTATTTGTGGGGAGGAAGGCGATCTCCACACCTCACTCCTCTGCCATCTTGAAGGTCTCCTGGTGATGACTGTTTATAATTTTAAATTACTGTTCATTTCTAACATATATTAGGTATTAACATGTTCTTCCTCCATTCAGGAAGTATTTCATCATAGCACACTGAACTGATTTGTGCACTTATGGCTTCAAACTGACTAGATTGTTAAGTTCATATGAATTTTCTTTTATTCTTCATTCGTATATTGAGACATCCCAGCAGACAGAATTCAAAGACTATAGCTATTTTTCCATGTATATTTTTTGCGTAATTTCTGGCTAATGAGCTTTATGAGAGCAAAGAAAATTGAAAGCAACTCTGTCTTTTTTTGGACACCTAATGCACTTAAAAATGTGTTTTTCTAGAGAAATTGTTTGGCTCTGGGTGCTTTCGACTATTTGTAACAACCAGGGACTGATATGGGAAGAATTATTAGCTGTGTAGTACATCACATTCCCTTGTCCCACACCTGTGTTAAATTAGATCAAAGGAAGCACAGAATAAAAATCTATCCCAAATATCAAGGAACTTTTCAAAATATGCATGTTTTCCACCCCTCTCCCATCCACCTCCACCAACCTAACTGTAACATACTTTCCAGCAATGAGGCTCTAGAATCTACATTTTTATAAAAGTACTTAGGATGGCTCCAGTACTTAGCAAGTAGGGTTTGGGAAGCATTAAGTTGCCCCTAGTTTATCTGATGCATGAAGACCCTCTTCAGTATCTCTAGTTTCAGAATCATTGTGGAATAAGTATGGCTTGGATTTGAATGCTAGTTCTCCCACTTGCTAACTGGTTGACCTTAGATAAATTATCTAACATCTTTGAATTTCATGTGATTTGACAACAATTTAAAAAGGTTAGTTATATAAAGGTAAAATACCTACGAAGAAAAACAGGTGAACAGAATAAGGATGCAGTTAATTCCTGCTGGTTGAGATAGTGGTGGGGGTAATAGAAGTACCATTAGCCCTCTGATAGTCTATTCCATTTGTACTGATTTGTTAGATAATTCTTACTTATATCGAGGGAATGTTTTATCTTCAGTTTCTGGCAATCAGTGTAGGCATACCCTTCTTGATGACAAACAACTTGTATTTCTTCTTATTTCACGTGAGAGCCCTGTTCAAACATTTGCTAAGATCTCTTCTGCCCTCACACAATTATTTTCTCTAGTTCTGTTCTTCAACAGATGCCCATAAGAAGTGACCCTGGTCCTGAGTGGGTAGTATCAGAACTATAGACTAACCCTTATTGATCTTCTCCACTAAGGAATCCCTCTGGCTCATAGAGAACCAGGATTTACATCCTATTGTAAAACCAGAGCTGAAGACATTATTTCCACTACATCAATGTTTGAATATGCATATGAATCACCTGGGGATCTGGTTAGGCTGAAGACTCTGATTCAGGAGGTCTGGAATGAGGCCCGGTATTCTGCATTTCTAACCCTCCCCAGGTGATGCTATTGCTGCTGGTCCCTGGGCTTCACTTTGAGGAAAGAGGCACTACGTCACTAAATGTCCTTTATACCTAGATTTATGTGGTAAATTCTTGCTTTAGTTTAATCCCTATGAAAGACAAAATGGTCTCTGCATATGCATTTATATAATGTCTACTGTCAGAAAATGAATCTCCATAACACATTGCAGTTTCCCTTTGGCCTTGGCTGACCAAAAATACCACCCGACTGTTAGGTCCTCAGTGCTATTTCCTTCGACCATCTGTCATGCCAGATTCTTTTAGATGGACATTCTTTCTGTTAATGCCCTGTCTTGAAAGTTTTTGTGTTAGGTCATGTTTAAATCTACTTAGCAATAAGACTTTCAGTCTTTCAGGATTAGCAGTGGCAACCTTTGTGTGTATGTGATGAGGGACGTGGGTGGGAACCAATTTTGACATCCACGATTTGCTGTTCCCCTGGCTACTTGTGTTCTATTACTGTGAAAAAACCAGCTAAACAGACAGGAGCTGATGTCACAGTTGACAAAAACAAACCCCCCTTCATGTATTTCACTTCTCTTTTATTCATCTGAATGCTTATTCTGTAGCCATTACCAGAATTCTATTAACTAAATTGTTATACATAGTTTGAATGGTCGGAAATGTAAGTTACTCACTATTGCTTGTCTTTGAAAGGTTTCTTCACTTTTCTTTCTCATTTACCTCTTTTATAATCATTTTGTTCAGTTATGAAGGAAACATAATTTCCATTGAGATTCACTGAGAATAAGAATAATACAGAATTTTAAAATAAACTTGGGGAAAATTAAAATATTTAAAACTGTGAACTTTTCTACTAAAAAAAATAGCAATTATTTTCACTTCTACAAATCATCTTTTATGTCTCTAATTAAAGGTCTATTTCATATGTATCCTACACATTTTTAGTTGAGTTTAGTTCAGTGAATATTCTAATTTTGATTGCTATATGAATAGGATTTTTAAAAATCATATTTCTGACTGGTTTTTGCAGGATTCTAGGCATTTTTTTTTCTTTTTTTTTTTGTAACAAGTTATCTTACCAAACTCTAGTAAGATTTAATAATTATTCCATTTTCCCTTAGGCTCATTATATAAATCATCTTATTCACAATACCTCAGTAGTTAATGAAATTTTGTCCTTGACTTTTCTAATAATTTTCATATTCCTATTCCATTTATCTTACATGATTTCACCCAATCTTAATGTGTAAAATTTCTAGAACCTAGTGGTGATAGCATTATTTTCTTTTTTTCAGATTTTAGTTGGAATGCCATAATAGTTTCACCTTGAGTACGATGTTGACAGTTGATTTTAAATACACTTTTTTTTCCATGTTAGGATAGTGGTACTCTTTTTATAAATTACCAAGTGTTTTTTTTTATCCCTAATGTCTGTTGAATTTTGTCAGTTGAATTTTGGCCTCATTTGAGAGAATACTACTTCTACTTTGATCTCTTGATTGATAAATTACACAAATAGTTTCCCTAATATTGTACATCATTGCACGCCTAAATAATCCCTGTATGTTTATGATACATTATTCTTTTTAAATGGCGTTAAGTTAGATTTATTTTGAACAAGTATTTCTCCATTTTATGAGAGGATTTTTAAAAATACATACATATATATATAGGTGTGTGTGTGTGTGTGTATATATATATATATATATATTCGTATATCTTGGTTAGGTTTTATTTTCAGAATGATGTTAGCCTGCTGCCTGATGAGAGTAGGTGGAAGAAGACCCCTTACTTGCTGAAGCCTTTGAGCAGGGTGTAGGGGATAGCACATCTTGTGTCCACAGTTTCATCCCCTCCCCACATCTCACATGTTATTAACTGTCTGGACGCCTTATTTTTAGAGCCATCTAAAAAGCCCATATCTCTGAAACAACATTCATTAAATGGAGGGGACAGCTGTTCTTTATCCCTGGTTTGTTTTTCACTGGAACCATGGTAGCTTTCCTGTTGTTCAGAAATCTTTCTTCTCTCATCTTTCCAAAGTGAATCTTAGGCTTAGCTACTTAATATTAGACTCTGTGTGTTTCTGCACTTGAATCTTCTAAATTCAGATTTAAAAATAAACCAAACCAACAAACACTGTACAAGCAAAAATTGTAGCTTTACTTGAGGGTTGGGATATCCATCCACGTGTGCAGAAGAGCTTGGTGGGCAGTGGTTGAGCCAGAGAGCTTGAACATAGTCAGAAGTTCCTTCTTTACGTTCATTGCAGTAGCCCCAAATTAGCTGGGATAACCTGTCTCTCACCAAGGAGTGGTCTTTGGGGGGAGATTCTACTACTGTGCCCATATTCTTTGGGTAGAATGTAGAATAAACAGCAATATGCCATATGGATACTTCCCAGATACATTACTAGAATGAAAATGTGCCATTTGTTAATTATTCTTTTCCTCTAGTCCCTTTATAAATTAGAGAATATAGATAAGTGGGTGTTCACTGGAGATTCATTTATTTCCTAAGCCAATACATCCTTTACCTGTGGTTATTTATGGGTCAGTTTGTCCATCTCTCATTTTGGTGTGCTCTGTATTTTTTCTTTCAAAATATTTCCCATTTTTTGTAGCACGTGCAATCCTTTCCTCATTTCCATTTCTGGTTTGGATTTCTCCCCTCGTCATATTCTTTTGGTCATTTGAGTGGGGAGGCAGAATGAAGAGAAGGAAGTGCATGAAGCTAAAAGAATGTCTCCACTTCCCAAACTTTACCCATAGGTGCACATTGCCCTTTGACCTCACCTTGAAGAAATTTGTCCAAGGGAATCAAACAGAAAAGTTTTCCCACATAGGTTACATATGAATCTAAGGGTGGGCCTTTCATGTTGTAGAGACTTGGGGAAAGGTTGGTTGTAGGAGATTTGGAAGCAAAGAACCAGCTAAGACCTTTGCGTGAGAGAGTTGTCAGCATCAGTGACTCCATGGCATATGAAGATGGGGGTGATTGTCAACAATGAGGACATGTGGGCCCCCAAGTTACATATGTGAGAGACATTCTTCTCATGGGCAGCTGGAGCACAAACTTTTCACTGCCTTTAGGTATTCTGTGTAGATTTGCCCGTTGATTCTATGTAAATTTAAAAATCAGTTTATTCTTGGTGATACCCACCTAGTCATGAAGCCTGAGGAACTAGGGTTATATTTTACATAGACAGGGCTAGGATAGCGGCTGTCATTTTGTACATGAGGAAACTGAAGTTCACAAAGGTAGGCAATCTTGCCAAGCCAATCAGCTAATGTGAAACAGGACCAGAAACCCAGGTCCTTAGACAACTAATGCACTTCCCCATTCTGCCATTTTAAAAAAGTTGTTTCAGGATTTTGGTGCCACATCTTTATAGGGAGATTTCTCAGAGGCCATTTCTATTTCTGACCCAGATTGCAAAAGCCGAACCTGAAGCAATTCACACTTTACCAACTGAAGTATTTTCCCTTAGATTCTTCAGAACAGTTAGTCAAAGGAAAATCTGATAATGCACCTAGAATATTGGATACTACTGTACTATTCTATAGGCTGTTCATTCTCTGACCCAAGCTTGAGCTCAGTGCATACCCTGACACCAGGGGACTAATTGGCCGTGTAATTATTATTCTTGCTAGTAACTGCACAAGCTGTTCTTATTCATATAAGCACCTCATCCTTTTCCAAATTCTTTTTGCTTCAGTTTGCCTCAATAATATTCTGCAGTAGTGGATAATTGCATATTGTGTAGAGAAGGATTTCCTTTGATCTTCTCTAAATTTTGGCTCTGCTAATTTCATTTAGTGTCCCCTTCCGGGTAGGCAACACGACCAGGTAGCAAGGAACACCCAATTAGATGTCCTATGGCATTTCATTTAGATTCCTCTGTCATATCAAGTAACACTTACCTCTCTCCATTTTCCCTGCTGAAGAGACTGACTCTTTTGGTCCTTGCCTGGAATATTTCCCTGTTACACTTCCCCAGCCAGTCTAATTATTTCTGCTGTAATCTGATAGACCTGGCAGCATTGCTCAGGTTCAAAGGAAGAATATATGGAGATAAGATCATTGACTTCAAGTGTCTGGAGGGATATCAGAAGGACAAAGGATGAGACTTATCCAGAAGGGTTTAAGAATTTGAACTAGCAATTATATAAGTTGTTGAAAGATGAACTTTAGCTGAATAAGAAGGGGGCATAATATATTAAATAGAGCTATCCATCTAGGAAATGTATAAACAAGCTTTTATTTAAACAGAACAGAACAAGCTTTCCTATGGAAGTCTTTGAAGCTGGTAAACCGTGAGCTAAGCATCCCTTGATTCTAGGGCAGTTTACCTCTTTCCATCCTCCTAACTTCTTTTGTGTATATGGATATGAGCACCTATTTGGGAGCCCTTGTATAACCATTAACTAACATCATAATTATTCATCTCAGTAGAGGTCAAGAGCCCAGAGAGATGGATTTGAGATACGTTTAGGTAGTAAAATCAAAAGTACGTTGATGAATTGTTTGGGGGATGAGAAAGAAAAAAGTGCCAGGCACAGCAAGTTCTTGCTCTTAAAGATCTCACATTTGTGGAGCAAAACTCATACATATGAAGTATAAGATATTTTACATACATATTTTAAATCTTTATTTATTTTATTTATATTTATTTTTGGCTGTGTTGGGTCTTTGTTGCTGCACACGGGCTTTCTCAAGTTGTGGCAAGCAGGGGTTACTTTTTGTTGTGGCGGGAGGGCTTCTCATTGTGGTGGTTTCTCTTGCTGTGGAGCACAGGCTCTAGGAGCGCGGGCTTCAGTAGTTGTGGCACTCGGCCTCAGTAGTTGTGGCTCACGGGCTCTAGATCGCAGGCTCAGTAGTTGTGGCACACTGACTTAGTTGCTCCGCAGCATGTGGGATCTTCCTGGACCAGGACTTGAACCCATGTCCCCTGCATTGGCAGGCGGATTCTTAACCACTGCGCCACCAGGGAAGTCCACATATTTTTATTTGTATGTTTTTCCCCACAAATACTTTTGTGGGGAGAAATACACATACAAGAAACATATGTATAAAGTATCGCTTTGCAGTGTGTTAAATGTTACAAATACTTTAATAAATGAGGAAGTAGGAAAGGTCAAGAAAGACTCCATAGGGAGGCAGTAATGGAGCTGTGTTGTAACCTGGAGTAGGCATTAGAAGCAGGGCAGGGCCTCCCTGGTGGCGCAGTGGTTGAGAGTCCGCCTGCCGATGCAGGGGATACGGGTTCGTGCCCCGGTCTGGGAGGATCCCATATGCCGCGGAGCGGCTGGGCCCGTGAGCCATGGCCGCTGGGCCTGCGCATCCGGAGCCTGTGCTCCGCAACGGGAGAGGCCACAACAGTGAGAGGCCCGCATACCGCAAAAAAAAAAAAAAAGAAGCAGGGCAAAGGCACGCTGAGCCAAGGATCATGATGGTAACGATGGCAACAATGATGACATTTATTGACTGTTATATCCAAAGAACTGTGCTATGTAGGTTTATGCATGATCTGATAGAACTTTATTTTAATATGAGGGAACTGAGGTTCAGAAAGATTAAATAATGTCTCCACAGCTGCATATCCAGTAATTGATGGAGGTGAGGGCTCCAACCCAGAGCCAGTGTCCTTAATAATTTTGGAAAACTACTTGAGATAAGTACATTAGAAGGGATTCTTAGAAGTGTGTCAGTCTTTGGGGGTCATTGTGAATACATTGAGGGCTAAGTTTGCATTGATAAATTTTGGGGGGAAAGGAGACTAGGTTAGGGAAGCAGAGATATAAAAGAAGGCACAAATGAAGCTGATGATGCTAGGAAAACTGGGACCAAAGGAAACCTCATAATGGACATTGAGGTGAGGGTTCACACAACACTCAATTACGTGCTCTAAAAAAAGGAATGGCCAAGAAGGAAGAGGCTGTGGGCAGAGAAAGTTCCCACAGGAAACTTGTTGGTTGACATTGAGTTAGCTTCAGGGTAGAGATAGGATTCATCATATAGAAATAAGTGAGTATAGATTCATGAACATGACTTCAGAGACCTCTTAGTCCCAGCCACTCCATCCTGCTTCCCTCATTAAACAGAACATGATTAGGCTGCAAAGAGCAGGCTAAAACAAAGGACACTTTGTAGTAAGGTTGCAGGGAATTCAGCAAATCCAGCGATGGGTAGTGAACCCCCTCAGAGCCTCAATTGAACTAGAAATAAAAACTATACAGGGGCTTCCCTGGTGGCGCAGTGGTTAAGAATGTGCCTGCCAATGCAGGGGACATGGGTTCAAGCCCTGATACGGGAAGGTCCCACACGCCATGGAGCAACTAAGCCCGTGCACCAAAACTACTGAGCCCGTGTGCCACAACTACTGAAGCCCACGTGCCTAGAGCCCGTGCTCTGCAACAAGAGAAACCACTGCAGTGAGAAGCCTGCACACCACAACGAAGGGTAGCCCCCACTCGCCGCAACCAGAGAAAGCCCGTGCGCAGCAACGAAGACCCAACGCAGCCAAAAATAAATAAATTAATTAACTAAACAACAACCCCCCCCCCAAACTATACAGTTGGAACCTAGGCAAATAACTCAGTCTCTTAAATGGCCTCTGCTTTGTGCTCCCTTGAACACTTATCTCTCCCTACTCATTTTGAACATGAAGCAACATTGCTGCCCAAATCCTGTCTCTGTAACCTCTCACCAAAAAGCCTTCCACGGATTGGCTTTGGTTTCTGTGAATCATATTTTAGATTCACAAGAGAGAAACAATATGGTTGCTCATTCGTTCTGTGGGACACTCGAGTGTCCTTTTCAGGAGCTGAGAGTATGGAACACAGGGATAGATATGTTTGGAACAGGTAGCATCCTAGAGAAGAAATTATTTTAGCAAAGTTACACAACTGGTGAGGAGCAAAAGTCAGGCTTCCAGATTTGCTCAGGATCCACTGCATCCTTCTGAGATGTTCCCAAGGAATTCTCTCTAACTGTGCTGCAATGGCTAGAGTTAAACCAGCTACAGTAGGAAAGAAAGCAATTGGTAATAATTTGAGATGACATTATTCCACTTTTGTTTGACTGTGAATTTAAAATATCTTTACAAAAGTAGCAGGGAAACATTCCCTGCCATTCACACCCTTTCCTGCAGTGGCTTGGCAAGCCTAGCTAATCTGTAAGATCCCTTCCAGGGTGGGTGGCAGGGAGGGAAGTTTGGTGATTCTAGCATAGGCAATATTGAAAGTTTTGACCTCAGTTTACTAATGGGGCAGTTGATACCTAGAAAGGGAAGAAATTAGTCCTTAGTACAGAGTAGATCACTGGCTAAACTGGGACTAGAACACAGGGATCTTAATTCCCAGTCTGTGACTAGCACCCAACTTTCTGCAAATGGATCTTATCTCATATGTCAAGTCCAGTTGGCCATTGTAGCTGTCTGGATTATTTTTGGAGAAGGATTCTGAGATCATACCAATTCTTAAAAGAAAAGAGCTCTGTGATTAATTTGTAATGCCTGTATTGTGTATGGGAGAAGGGGATGGTGGCCTGAGTATTTACCACCATACATTTGCCCTGTCCTCTTTTTCTCCCTGCCTCATTATGGCTGGACGACTACTCACATAAGCAGTAAACTACATTTCAAATGCAGTATTTTTTTTTCTTTACATGATGGTGTCTTTCTTTCACTTGCATTCTGATTTCTAACCCCATTCTTTCCGAACAGAAGATTGATTAGAGTTAAATTTATTTTAGCTAAAGTGATAATGTGGAACACTTGTTTGGTGGCCCAATAAACATCCATCTTCTACCAGTTTATTTGCCTTGAAAGGAAATCAGAATATTAAAGGTACACTGAGACTACTAATGGTAATAATCACTTACGTTTATAGTACTTTATTTTATAGACCACTTTTTTTTTTCATTTTTATGCTTAAAGGAATGATATAGATTAGCTAGCCAAGTAGAAAAATATTTTTGCATGTTCTATACTAAGTCCCTCTATAAAATTCACTTAAATTCAAACAGGTAACATGAAACAGAATCATATCATATGAAATTATTGCCACTTATTTTGTTTCTTACAGCTCTTCTAGCCTGTTCTAACTATAGGCCATTGCATCCTTAGATAGAATTCGTAAAAGCATTGCACTGTAATACAAGGGGCATTGAACCACAGAAATGGCAATCTGGGTTTTTTTGTCACATTGTGTGACTATATTAAAATATTTCCACCTTGGATACCTCTTATTGTACACATATCTGTCCTTATGTTTTCACAGGGGGCTGCAATTGGAAAGTATTTGATTCCTGAACATCAGGCCATATTCAGAATCACTTCCTCCCTCTGAGGAAGTCTGAATGCAGAGATAGAAAATATTTTTGGTCTCATAAAATAGCTCTAATCTCTTGGCTATGGCTATTATTGTTCTGGGCTTAGAAAGATTCTGAGGCTACATCTGAACTTAGCAGAAGGAAGGTCAGGGAACTCTAAAGCAACATGTGACATAGTATAAGCTGAGCTGTTTGCTTAATGAGTTTTTAAATGATAGCCCCTTCAACCGCCCCCCACCCCATATTCTTAGTTCTTCTTCCCAGAATGTGCTTCTTCTATGTTCAGGTGGGTCTGAACCATAGCAACTAATAAGTCTACAAGCTAAGACCATCACCCTCCCTACTCCTACTCATCATGGGAATGACCTTTCCCAGGAATTATTTTTTTATTCTCTAGATCCTCACCTAATCATACTCCAAGATCTAGTCCCAGTGAATAATCTCACAGAAATTCCAAAGGTGGAAAAACTGTGCTCACATCCCTCATACCTGGCTGTCCATGCTTCCTCTTCTTTAGAACCTGATTCCTATGCTGAGTGATGTATGAAGGGAGGGGTTGGGAGCTTGAGGCAATAACATGGCACTGGATTGCAAATTGGAAGACCCATGTTCTTATCCTATTTTCATTTGATATTCTGTGTGCCCTGGGAAAAGGCACCTCCATTTCCTAATGAAGAAGAGCGGAGAGGAGTTATTATCCTCATCTTACACAGCAGAAGGTCAGAGTGGTGACTGGTCAAGGCTTCCCAGCTTTCAGGGATAGCCCACAGACCCAGCAGTCTTTCTACTACATTTTTGCTGCTGCCATAGTTCCATCCTCTGAGTTCTGGAGTCAGTACTGTAGAGACATTGCAGGATCTTGGAAAGAAACAAGGAAAATGGTTTAGTTAGAAAACGGAGGGCTTTTGAAGCCATTTATTTGCAGCCCCTCCCTCCCTTCCTCCCCCCTAGTTAACCCATCTGTCTGTTAAGCCCTTCCACCCACATGATCCACTTTAGGGACAAAGGCATGGTTTCCTTGGGAATACCAATATTCAGGAAAATAACTGCCTTGTCAAATCCCTTCCTCCACCAAGCATGCTGAGAACTCTAAGGATCACATCATTTAAGCTCATTTTAATGCCCAGAGAAGAGAGAGCCCCTAATTCCTGGCTATTTACATTTTTTAATTGTTGTTGAAACCCTTAGTTCTCATCTATAGACTAAGAATTTAGTGGAAAGGACCTAAGAGTTAGCTAGTCATATCACCTCAATGCACGTGGGAGGAACCTGAGACCTGTAGATGGGAAGGATTTTCCTAAGGTTAGATAATATATTAGTGATGGAGCTTGGACTAAAACCCAGGTCTCTGGATGAGTGTCCCCACAAGGTGGGTGGTCAACCTCATTCAACAAATATTTTTCAAAATTTGGAGGGCCTTTGTTCCAGATACCGATTTTTACATTAGAAAACATCCTTACATTAGAAGACATCCTAAAATGTTAGTGGCATAAAACAATCATTTTTTTATGCTTATTGATTACACACATCAGAAATCAGAACAGGCACCACCAGGACAGCTTTTCTCTGCTCTATGATTTTATAATTTCCAGGGCTTCACCTGGGATGGCTTGAATGAGAATAGATTCTTTAGTCACATACCTGGATCCTGGATTGGGATGGCTAAAGAAAGGGATCAGCTACCAACGCACCTATGTGTGGCCCCTCCAGCATGGTAGTCCATGAGTTATGAACTTTTATATAGCAGCTCAGGATCCATGTGTGAGCATTCCCAGCAAACAAGGCAGAAGCTGCATGGGACTTTCATGACTTAGTCTTGAAAGTCACAAAGCATCACTTCCACTGTATCATATTTATTAAACCTTTCCCAGATTGGAGAGCAAGTAGCATAGATCCCACCTCTCAGTGGAACGAGTATCAAAGAATTTACAGCCAGTTTCTAAACCTGCCATAACCAGTTACCTTCTAAGTCAGTGTCTTAGGTAGACAGATGTAACCACTAAGATTCCTCTCTCATGGAGCTGATCTCCTTGAGAAACAGATGGAAACAAGCAAACAAAAACATATAAACAAACAACAAAATATAACTAGGTTTTCACAAGTGCAATAAAGGAAATACATGGGATGATGTGATCGGTGTTTAACACAGTGGGGTAGAATCATGGGCTGAAACATGAAGGGGTCAAGAAATGTTTCTTGATGGAGATAATATTTAAGCTGAAACTTGGAGGATGAGAAGGATTTAGCTATGTAAAGCCATAGAAAAAGCATTTGAGGTAGAGAAGAAAGTGTAAAGGCACTAGGGCAGGAAAAAATATAAGCAAACCAGTGAAGAGGCCAGATGGCTGAGATGGAACAAGTGTTGGGAAAAGAGAAGAGGTTGCAGAGGTGGGTGGCAGGTCATGCAAGAATCTGTGTCCTGATTTTTAAAAATATACAGCTTTTATTCCAAGTGTGATGGGAAGCCATGAAAAGGTTTTGAAATTATCTTAGTGGCATAAATGAGAATAATTGGAGTGTGTTATTATTGGTAGTGGGAGAACATTTATGTGCATATGGTAATGTCCCAGGAACAAATTGCAGGATACTTGTGCTGGAATGGAGTTCAAGGAAAGTAGATAGAATGTAGAATATGTTGGAGGCAAATAAACACAAGTTTCTAACAGACCTGAAGTGAAAAATAATTTTTAAAAAGCCAAAGATAACTTCTAGATTTGGGGCTTGAGCATTTGGATTGATGTTGCTGCCATTTACTAAGACAGTTTCCTTTTCCATGTTAGCTCTGATCAGTTGTTTATGCCTCCCCAAGCAATGGATCCACGTGCATGCTTTTGGATGCAAGTAACAAAATCTTTGATTCAAAGCTGCTGAAAATATAGTATGTTTATTATGTCTATAACTGAAAATTCAGAGGTGGGTTAGGCTTAATAATGTTACCATGGATCCAATTTTTTCCATGTCTCCATTCTGCCTTCCTCAGTATTCATTTTATTGTAATGCTGATTACTTTGTGGTGACAATGTGACTTCTACTGATATTTGTGACTTATGTGGTTTGTTGTTTACTTTCTGTAGAAAAGAGACAGACACACACACACACACAGACTGAGATTGAAGCCAGTCAAACAAGCATAGACCGAGATGTTCCATTTAGACCAAATGAGGTCACTTCTGAACCCTATAAGTCATCCAGAAAAGACCATGGGCTGCTGGATTGGACCAGTCAAAATCTGTACCTGGACTAGATGATAAGGTCATCTTTCCTTGAGTCATATTTGAAAAGTTTAGCAACCCGAACATATGTAGAGTTCTATAAAGAATAAATAAAGGAGAAAGGAATGTTGAGTGCCTAATAAAAACTGTTGAAAACTCTGACTAGGCCACACCTGGACCTAGAGGAAACAATTGACTTTGTCCAAAGGAATTATTTAGTTGTAAAAATTTTAGAAATTGTGGCTGGCCAGACATGCTTCTGATGAGAGATATTTTGCTGATAAACAACTCTTAGGCCTCATCTCTCCTTATAAGTTATAGCCCACCCCATTCTCTTTCCAAGAAGCCTGGTGCAGTGGCAAGTTACAGTTGTAATACATTTTTGTGGGTCAAACAAATAGACACTCTCACAAAGAGGGGCTCTGGTAGAGAGAGGTAGACATCAACTTATACTTACCTTCTAAGCTTCTGCAACTCTGTGGTGCTACTTTTTTTTTTTTTTTTTGAGTGAGCTATAATAAATATTTCTACTATTTCACATGGGTGAATTGCCTTATAGAAGAATCTGATGATTAAAAAATATTTTATGATTTATAATAGGCAAGGTTAGAATAAAAAGTTAAGGTTCTTGAGTATTATTAGGGTGACCATATGATTTATCATCTAAATTGGGACAATTTTGAGGGTATTGACAATTGCTTTGGGACATCAGCATAAGCCAGGGCCACCTTAGGCAAATGGAGACTCAGGGTTGTTCTAGGCATTAACTGAATAATGTATGTGTGGTTGAGGATATTTTATGGATGCAACAGATAAGTGACTTAAACTTAGCATAACATAGGAATACTAGTCAATTATTGCTTCCTTAGTCTACCTTTGTTAGGTTTGTTTTTTTCTTTTTTCTGTATCCTAACACCTTTATTATTTACAGTTTTTACCCCAGTGATTTTCACAACCACATTGTTTAAAAGATGAAACTGTCACATTTTGAATTGTAGTCCCAACAAAATATTTCCTACTATAGACTTTATTAAATTATTATTTTTAAAATGAAAAAATATAGGGAATAAAAATATTAAATATATTCTTTACAATATCAATCTTGTTTTCCCTTGCATATTATTTTCCATTGTACTTAAAGTACATCTTCAAAATATATACTATGAACTGATATAAAAATACCTCTGAAGGCACACATTATGTAGTTTGATTTTGATAATTTTATTTCCCTGGTGCTACTTGGATAACCCCCTCCTCTGCTTTCCCTTAGGCTCTAACTCTGAGGTTATTCCTATGGGAACTGGATTATTGCTTTGTATGTTGAAGTCGTTTCCTTATAATCAAGGAACTCCAGTCATGGTTAAGAATCACAGCTTAGGAGTCACACCTGAACTTGACCCATATATCAGCTACTGTGAACTAGAGCCATGTTTACTTGTCTGCACCTCAGTTTTCTCATCAAAGCCTCAATATCCTCATGTTTCATTTCACCTTAGGGCTTAGGGCTGTATGCAGTAAAATAAAATATTTATAAGGCATTTTGCACTGTAGTTGGAACAAAGCAAGTCATCAGAAAACAGTAGTTAGAAGATAGGGATGGCAGTAAAGAATCAAGGTGAGAGACTCAAGGACATAGTAAAACTTCAAAGGGAAAGTTTGGTGACACTTCAGACTGTCAGCTAGGTCTTTCAGACTTCTGAGAGTATAGATCTGGTCATTTCTTAAAGGAGATGAAGCATTTTTAATAATACTATTTTACTTAATTATGTAATTAAAACACTATTGATTATAAGACGCCCTGTTGATTTCAATACAAGTTTTCAAGAGAAAATAGTTGTACATATCATGTTAAATGCATGAATCAATTTTAAGGCTCATCCTAATTTCAGAAAGAGTAAAATTTTATAAAAACTAGTATTATAGAATTAAGAAAATAGGTGATTTACTGAGTGTGAGCTATGTGTTAAGCACTTACCATTATTATATCACATAAGAATATTTGGCAACCACTGTAATTCTCCTAATGTGTCCAGTGTCTTTGACACTCTTGGTTATCAAGAGAAACTTGTCATCTCTTTTTTTGGTGTTGCATGTTGATGGAATTTGATAAGAATTTATTATATGATTACTTTGTTCCAAACAATGTTCTGATAACTCTACTTTCATTATCCCATTTAATGTGGCACCAATGCAGTGAGAAATAATTACTAATACCCTTGTGTAGAAAAGGCAGAATTGGCCAGTGTCCTTGGACCAGAGGGTGGCAGAGGTCAGGTTGGAACCCAGGTTTATATGACTAAAAAGCCTCTACTCCTGTTTTACTGAATCACCACCCTGCATAGTTGGCCTGCCTTAAAATCTATCAAATTCATCACCCCTTTCATCCTGGGTGGTAGGAAGAAGTAGCAGAGCTCAAATAACCCAATTGCCCAGTCCCAGGGCTCCCTACCCAATTCCTTTACTAGTAGCCTCTGACAGCCATAATTAACATGCAGCCTGAGGAGTGAGGGAAAACAACAGAGGTGATTTCTTCACTGTTGGCTTGCTCTGGTTAAAGTAATTGCCCACATTTAAGCTTTCAGGAGAAGAGCATCCCTGGAGAAAGAGTGAGAGGGAAGGATAAGGGGGAGTGTGATAGGAGGGGGGCGGTATGGTAAGGAAAAAGAAAGAGTTTATAGTACATGCTGCTAATTTGGAGCTCTGACAATATATTGATTTTTTTTCTTCTAACTAGGCTTGTGAAGTTTGTGTTAAGCATCAGTAAAAATCAAATGATTTCTAGGTTTAGTGGAGAGTGATAAAAGAGGAGTAGGAGAGTTCAGACGTGGCATCAAGGGAGGGATTTGAGGAACTATATTGTTTGGTAAAAGTGGTCAGTCTTAGGGTGTCAAATGAGACTAGAAAAGAAAGATAAGAATGGACTCAGGTAATTAATGTGTCCTGGAGATATGCAGGGGAAAAGTACAGTAATTGATTAGTCATGTCTGCTGTTGGCAAGCTATCGAGGAGTGGAACTTGTATTTGTATTAGTTATTTACCAGATTGAACCTTTAAATGTAATAACAACTAATGTTAGTTCTTTACTTAATCTAATTGAACATAGCATAACATAACCAAGACTGGTTTTATTAAGACAAAGGCTCACGATTAATAGATTCTCTGCTGAATTAAGAGTAAAGTGTGCTCTAGAGAAATATGAAATATATGTTTGAAAATGGAAATAGTTGTTCTGGCCACTGGAAAAATCAGTTGGTGGTCTGAATTTCTTAGGAGGAAGTCAACTTTTCCAAATTGCTTGAGAGTGAGAATGATGGGAGAAACAGTTTTTGTTTTTGTTTTTTTTCCCTTTCAACTGTAGGTCCCTAAAGATGCAAAACATGTCTGTGTTGCAATCCTGACTTCCCCAAAGTATCCAAGCCACTCCACCAGCTTTGGTTACATTGATGGCAATTTGCTGAATGTCCTAATTAAATTAGTAGTTGATGAATGTATTAAGTATGTTAATTGAACTCTGCTTGCATGAAATTCTGACTGTTCATTAGTTAGAACTTTGAGAAAAGAGGAATAGATTTTTCATCCTAGCAGCACTCTGTGCTGTTCACTGAGTGCCTGTGTCATGCACCTCAAATGGAGCAAGGAGAAGGCTCCCATGGGCATCCTCTTTTCTCTCCTGCCAGCCTCGCACTTGCTCAACAAGTCTGTCCATCTTCCTACCCTCAATCTGCTCTGTTAGACATTAATGAAACTAGTTATCTTACTGAAGGCTTTGTTCAAAGATAAAAGGATTTTATAGTACACAGAATTTCACTTCCCAAATATACATCACACTTTCATGATTTATTAAGGAAATGTTTCTTAAATGCCTACCATATACCAGAATGTCTCTTCTTCCCCATTATTCTCTTTTTAGTTTCTGTGTCTCTGGGTCTCTCACTTTCCTCTCACACTTCCCCATGGGCAGCCATCAGCCCTGTCCTCCTCCCAGATCCTCCTCCTGTATCCTTGTCTTCTTTTGCAGAGTAATTCAAGTCCACCACAGCCCAGCCATACCCATCATTAATACATGCTTCAATATGAGGGTGTTTGCAGAAAGATGATGTGTGCTCACTCAACAAATGCTGCTCAGTTGTTAGGACTTAGTCTCCCTAGAAACGGGAAGAGGAAAAATAACTATCTGTGTCAGAAGATAGCAATTTTTAAGGGTTCTATTATCATCTATACAGTGAAGTGCATGTAATATATGCTCTGATAAATATGTACTGAAAGAAAAAGCATAGAAATAAGTTAATTCAGCAATCTTCTTTTCCCATTCTTAAAAGATCTACTAAAATATATACAGTGTTGGATGCTGATTCTTAAAGGAAGGCATTTATTCAACCATCAATTCATCATTTTTTGACAGTTTGCCTTTTTTGTGAGAGACTGGGGGTTTGAAGTACAATAACAAAAAGCCCTCACTGTTCAGTGGAGGAGATGGACAGTAGGATAGTGTGGCCAGAACTATGACAGAGGAATGCACAGAACGTGCTATAGGAGGGGCACTCAAGGCAAGGGAGGTGGGCTGGGGACCACCGGGGAAAGTTCCACAGAGGACAGAAAACCTGCCATGAATTTGAAAGAAGGAGTAGGAATTACCCAAGTGAAATGGGGTCCACACATTCCGGGTAGTTGAGTGTAAACCACAAAGAACATAGTGACTTCAGGGCACAGTGGAGGCTCAGTACACTGTGAATGGAGGTGTGAACAGGGGGCTCTGGAAAAGCAGAGGGTGCAGAGGTGGGCACCCTCTGTTTTCTTCCATTTGTCTGATTTTTGTCACTTTTATTTTGATAAAATTTCAAACTCACAGAAAGGTTGTCAGAATATTACAAAGTACTCTTATTTCCATTTTGCTCTGCTGATCTTTCCACCTCTCCCTCTCCCCTCCCAGTCTCCCTGTGATTTTGGTTTTGGACCACTTGAAAATAAGTTGCTGACATATTGCCCTTTTAGCACTTCACACACTTAAGTGTGTATTCCTAAGAACAAGAATATTCACTTACATATAACCACAGTACAATTCTTCAAATCAGGAAATTTAGCATAGATGTAATGCTAATACACTTGCTACTCATATTTTGCCATTGACCCAATAATGCAATAAACTGTATGTATTTAAAGTGTTTAACATGATGAAGTTTGATATATGTGTACACTTGTGAAAATATCACCGCAAACAAGATAATGAATATATTCATCTTCCCAGAAGTTTTCTTCAGCACTTTTGCAACCTGGCCCTTCCTCACCCACCACCCATTCTCACTTTGTCCCAAGAAAACCATTGATCTACCTTCTGTCACCATAGGTCTATTTTCTTTTTTTTTTTTTTTTGCGGTATGCGGGCCTCTCACTGTTGTGGCCTCTCCCGTTGCGGAGCACAGGCTCCGGACGCGCAGGCCCAGCGGCCATGGCTCACGGGCCCAGCCGCTCCGCGGCATATGGGATCCTCCCAGACCGGGGCATGAACCCGTATCCCCTGCATCGGCAGGCGGACTCCCAACCACTGCGCCACCAGGGAGGCCCTCATAGGTCTATTTTCATTTTCAAGAGAATTGTATAATAGAATCATCAAGTATATACTCTTATGGGTATGTAGGGGGATCTGGCTTTTCTCACTATGTGTAACTATTCGAAATTCATTCATGTTGTATGTGTCAATCATTTGTTTCTTTTTATTGCTAAGTAGTATTCTTTTGTATGGATATACTACAATGTTTTTTACCCATTCTTTGTAGATGGACATATGAGTTGTTTCCAGGTTTTGGCTATAACAAAAAAGCTGTTATGAACATTTGTGTACAAGTCTTTGGGTAAATATGTGTTTTTGTTTCTCTTGGGTAAATACGTAGTAGTGGAGTGCTTGTGTTGTATGGTAGAATATGTTTAAGAAAATCCCAAACTTTTCCAAAGAGATTGTACCATTTTACAATCTAATGTATGAGACTTCCCATTCCTATCTTTGCCAACATTTGATATAGTCAGTTTTTTAAATTGTAGCCATTCTAATGGGTGTGCAGGACTGTCCCGCTTTTTTAATTTTCATTCCCTTAAAGACAAAGATGATAAGCATCTTTTCATATGGTTATTTGCCATCTTTATATCTTCTTTGGTGAAGTGTTTGTTCAAATTTTGACCAATATTTTATTTCTAGGTGAAGATATTTATAAAAACAAAAATATTAAAGAAAACAAAGCAAAGGTTTTTTGTTGTTTTATTTTATTTTATTTTAAGAGATGAGTCTTGCAAAATATTTGCTCCCTGGCTGTGGATTGCCTCTTCTTTTTCTTCACAGTCTTATGAGGAGCACAGTTTGAAATTTTGATGAAATTTAATTTATTGATTTCTTTTATAGTTCTGTTTGTGTCTTGTTTAAAAGTCTCTTCCACACCGTGTGTCACAAAGATTTTCTCCTATTCTTTTTTATTCTAGAAGGGTTATTGTATTAGCACTTATTTTTAGATCTATGATCAATTTTGAGTTAGGTTTTGTATATGGTGTGAGATTTGGATTGAGGTTTCTATGTTTATGTTTTGTTTTGCACATGGCACCATTTATTGATAGCTTATCCTTTCTCTATTGAGTTGCCTTGGCACCTTTGTTGAAAAATCAATTAAAAATATATGTGTGGGTCTATTTCCGGACTCAGTGGTTGTTTTATGAAGACTTTCTCCAAAACATGGATTTAACACTTCTAACTGCAGAAGGTACATTTGCAGAGCACTCTGTGACACTGATTTTTTTTTTTTTTTTTTTCTTTTTGCGGTATGCGGGCCTCTCACTGTTGTGGCCTCTCCCGTTGCGGAGCACAGGCTCCGGATGCACAGGCCCAGCGGCCATGGCTCACGGGCCCAGCCGCTCCGCGGCATATGGGATCCTCCCAGACCGGGGCACGAACCCGTATCCCCTGCATCGGCAGGCGGACTCTCAACCACTGCGCCACCAGGGAGGCCCAGACACTGATTTTTCATTGAGATAACATTCTCAAACTTGAACGTGCAGCTGAATATCCTGGGGGCCTTGTGAAAACACAGACCGCTGAGGTCCACCTCCAAAGTTTCTGCTTCAAGTAGGTCTGGATCAGGGTCAAAGAATTTGCATATTTAACAAATGTCTAATCAAAAATCAAATTTATACTCTTCTTCATTTAATATTTTTCATTCTCATTTCTAAGTTTTCTGTGAATACACAGCAAATGAAACAATAACTGATAATATATGGCCTCAGTTTAGCAGAAAAAGGACTTTTCAAGTTGTTAATGATGCCTGTTTTTCACTGTTATCATCAGATGCTTCTAATATAAAATTAGTTCATTCCAACCATGATTCAGTGCTAAGCAATTCATGGAATCAATGTAAAATTTTTAAAACTTCACCTGTCAGTTGTGAAATATGACTTATTTTGATTGTTAATGTAAATTTAATTTAAAACTTCATCATTGAAAATAATTTTTGTGGTGGTAAAAGGAATGCACGTTTTGCTAGGATATAGTATTATATTCTTAGTAAATTAAGTGTTCTTACTAAATTAAATCTATGAAGCTGAAATGTCCTTGGTGCTATTTGTGAGACATCCACATACATAATTGCCTCTAAACAACATACAGTTTTTTTACCAATCAAAATAGACACAGCAATTGTCAAAATTTACAAACATTTTTATGCATGCAGAGTTAGAATAATTAAACCACAGCATTTGTTTAACAACAGTGAGGTTGAATGTATTTTTGTAAAAAACCTTCTGTGTGGCCATACTCACTTTTTCTCTTTGCTACCCAAATTCAGTTGGGTTTCAGAAAATTTTGAGTATTTATTAAAGTCACCTTATGGGTCTTATAGTATTACTATAATTAAAAAATGTTTATAGAGTCATTTGAAGTTGTCAAATTTTTCAAATTTATTAAACACAAAATGCAGTGTTGAAGAAGTTGAAAGCTAATTTTAGGAAGAAAGTAATAATGATAACAAAGCCATAATATTGGGGAAAACATATGTTCCTCAGGAAAAAAATGTGACATGTTTTTAAAGACAAATATGGCCAGGAAACTGATTAAAGTACTTGATTAAAGCTTCTTCTGATCATTTTATTTTTAATATTTAAGTAATCAATGTAAAGTTTTAAAATTTTGTGTACAAAGATATGTTGCTTTTATATTTTATTTTTGAGACTTGTTTAGGAATAGGACCATAAATATTGTAAAACCAATTTAAGGGTCCATAATCATTTCAATAGTACATGAGTTGTAATTTTAGCATAACCTTTCACTATCAAAATTGTTCTGGTTTGAAGCATGATCTCTATAGTAATCCAACTTGCAGGGAAAGTAGTTTTGATTGAATGATCAGTATGTACAAAGGCTAAGAGGCAAAAAGGAATGTAGAATATTTGTAAATTGAAAAGAAGGCTGGTGAGGATTTTGCTTGCTACAGGCTTTCAGATAAACCACATTATCTTGACTCTCTTTTCCCTAATGAATTGAAATGTGCACTGCCTTATAGCCAAGGATGTTCTTTCTAGCAGGTGAGAATCTGCAAAGACCTGCCACTTACATAAGCTCCAGCTACTCATTTAGAACAAATACATGCTGCCGTTTAATAATTGAATTGGCATTCTTCTGGATGTGCTTCAGCTTTGAACTGGGTTTAAGTGGGCCTATTGTATTGTTCTCTCTTTTTCTGTATTTCAGTTAACATATGTTACTTTTGTTGGAGACTAAGGAGAACAAAAAAGGTAAAAATTCTCCCTTAAGGTGGTTCCTTTGAGGGCAGATCATGAGCATTGATCTTGCCTGATGTCATCTTTAAAAATTGCCTCTGCCTAAGAGGAAATTCTCAACATAGGTTCCTCACCTACTGAGAGGGTATTCCAAGGGACCTAAGTGATCAGACATGGAAGCTCTTTCTTTTGTTTTTATGGTTGGAAGTCATGCAATATCATGAAAATATACTTATGTATATAAACACATGAATATATTTGATATATATATCTTAATATATATAATTTTTTATATATATAGATGATAGATAGATCAATCTTCCTTGTAGCCTACCAAGGTCCCATTAAGGATCATTAAAGTTTAGTCCTCTTCTTCCTCCTCAGCTACTTAGACTGTCACTTCTAGAATTGACTGAGCTCTAAATTCGTATTTTTTAAACAATGAACTCCACACATTCATTGAAATATCTCTCACATTCCCTCCACACACCAGATTTTTGGAATTTCTTGCATTTTCCAGTAAGATCATTGGCAAGTTGATTGTAGTTTTCAATGGCTGAACTTCTGTTAGTTTAGACTTCTCTGGATTATTTTGTGCTTCAGTGATAATCTTATACCATTCTAATTTGATTTTAATTATTTCTTATCACCAAATTTCATTCCTCCACACACATCCCACAGGCTAGTTAGTGGATGAAGTAGGTGAACCAAGGAGTTTTCCTCATTTAGGGAAAGTGTGGTACAATTAAAATAAAAATCAGTGCTTGTCCTGAAGATACATTTTTCTAGTAACTTAAGCATGACTGGGTTTAGACAGCTGACAGGAAAAGTTTTCTAGAGTAGTCTTGGTTAGCCATGGAGGATCAAAAGGAAGTGGTATTAGCTCACTTATTCATTTGAATCACAGGAAACACTTTAATTGAGCTGTTCTAGGAACTGAGGAAAATGTAAAGCATTTATTGTCCAGGTGCTCAATCCAGCTGGAGAACTAAGCCCTAACATAGAAAGCAGTTAAGTAACTATATTAGGCAGCATATGCTTAAGCATCCAAAAAATATGCCAGTAATATATATTACAAGGGCTCATAGAACGGTTAATGTCCGTGCAGGAGACTTCAAAGAAAGTTTGGAGATGAGCACAGAATTAGCATAGATTTTGAAGATGGGTAGTCCTTGAAAAAATAAAAGCAGAGAGAGATAGGGCACTTAAGGTCACAATTTAAGACTCTCAACGTTTCATCCAAACGTTTATTTACCCCTTAAGGTCAGCATGGTCTACTCTGTTCTAGAGACAAAGAGAGTTCCCCATGAGGTAGAGAGGACAAAGTTAACGTAACACTACATTTATTGTTAGTTAACGCATAAAAATACATATCATAGGGACTTCCTCAGAGTTTGTAAATGTCTTGAGAGCAGGCATCATCTATTTCTCACCCGCTGCCACACCCTCTGCCTCCACGACATGTACAATGCATTCAGCACAGTGCCTTGTCAATGATACTCAAAAATGGTTGGTAAATACATATCTGCGTGAATACTTGAGCACCTTGACTCTGATAAAATTTCCTTTGGTTCATAGAATTTCTTTTAAATTAGATTACATTTAGATTAGGAATTTAGGCAGAATGGAGATGAAATTCCTTGCTAAATCTCAGCCATTGGCCAAGCTCACAAATTGCCTATCAAGTCCACTTCAAATTTTTTTGGAACACTTGGTTATGATTATCTCTTCCAAATCCAGGGCACTTTCTATCTAACCAATTTATTTGATAATTAATCAAATGCTGTTGTGTGAAATTGGCATCAAAACAGAAAGAATGCAAAGGTCTGAAGACCTGAGATCCATTGCTATCTCTTTCTGACTTTGGGAAAATCTCTTGTCTTCTCTGGAACCCATATGTAAATTTTAACATCTTGCCGATTTTACCACTGTTTAAAATTATTTTTCAAGGATTTAGGAACATATACTTCCTGCTTTGAAAGGGTTTCCCTTGCAATTTCTTTATGTGTTGCCCTAGAGGTTTATGAGACACTCAGCAGCTGTTCCCATTCCATGAAAAGTGAAGTGAGTAGGTTTGGCAGCTGTTTCCATGTTGCTTTGGGATATGTGGGCTTCCACTATTCTGTATAAATGGAATGTATTAATCATTCTCCATTCAAGTGTTTACATTTTATAAGCAGTTTCAGAAGTTTAAAAAAAAGAAGAAAGTTCAACTTGTGCATAGACACCTAAAGATAATTTAATCTTAATTGAACAATTATTCACAGTAATAAATAGAGTGATTTTGAGATTCCCGTATTAAAACATTTTATGGGTTAGAAAAAGTTAAAGTTTAGGTTTGAAGTCTCAATGTGTAAGAAACTCTGGGCAGGGGGTAGGTAGAGAATGGGTGAAGAAGAGTAGATGGGTGAAGAAGAAGGGATGGTATTATATCCCAATATCTACATTCCTACATGAAGAAGAAGACATATTCCATCTGACTCCAAATGAAAGCATAGGAAAAACGGGTATAGACTAGGAAACAAATTTTAGCTAAACGTAAGAACTTTCTAAAGTCAGCCCAAGGATGGAACTCACATATAGCAGTAAGGTCCCCATCACTTGGAATAATTGGGGGTATGGCAACATTGAGAGCCACTTGATTTGGACATCTTTCAGTTTCAAGTGAAAAATAACAACATATCAAAACTCTTCAGTCTGTTTAATGGAAAGAGAGAATATATTGTTTCAGGTGACTGAATAGTATAGTCCCAGCAGAATCCAGGGGCTCAAGCAGTATCATTAGGACCCAGTGTCTATCTATGTCTTGACTCTATTATCTTCTATGATAGATCCATTTGTCTTCATCTGTCAGCTCCATCATCCCAGGCAAGTCTTGGTCCCTCATACTGGCAAGATGGCTTCTAGAAGAGTCAGATTTACATGCTATGGGATCAGTTCTGAGTTTAACGAAAATAAGAACCCCTCTCTGTCAAGTGTTCATGTTAAAGTCTCAGCACTGGCTCAGAGTTTAAAGTGTGAGTCCCCTGACCTTCATCATGGTCTGGATAAGATTTCCTACTCCTGACCAGAAGTGTCTTCACTGCTCTCTCAGCAGACAGTATCCAATGTGTGAAGTGTATTACATGAAACAAAATCGAGTCTCTGGTGGCATAAGAAGAAATGAAATGTCAGTAGCAGAAGTGACAAGTTTCCATCATAGTACTGGAATCCTAGAGAAGTGATAAGATCAGATCAATAGTTTTCAGTAAATTTTTAGCATTGAATCAATATTACCAATGAATTATTTCACAAAATACATATAACATAAAGAATTCTTCTGGTTGAAGCATGATGAGTGCCCAAACATCTGACAAATTAAACATTGCCTTTATCCCTATTTATATCCCCCTTTGAAATCTGCTGAACAAGATGAATAGCAAGGCCCCACAGAATCTGGAGTCTGTGATTATTATATTAATTTGGTCCTTGTGTCTGATGAAATCTTAGCCGTACTTAGTCAATATTTGTTGGGTTGAATTTTAATGAGATGAATTGAATTTAGGTGGGGGACACACCTGTGTGACCTTTGAGTGGCATTTGCATTTTCCAAAGCACTTTCGTTTGTTTGTTTTTAATGACATCCCTGTGACCTAGGCAGTGTGTTATTTTCATTTTTCAAATCTTTATTTTGATATACTTATATGGACAATAAGGAAGAATAACATAATGAACCACTTTGTACTCACCAGTTCATATTTTTCAAGTTTTAAAATTGTATCTGCTCCAGTTCTCTCTCCCTTTTTTATGAAGAAAACATTACAGTTAAAATCCCCTATATTCTACCTATATTCATTTCCCTCCCACTCTGCCCAGAAATAAACATTATCATGAATTTGGGTGTTTACAATTTCTATGAATATTTTATTATTTTTCTGCTACCTATTTTTTTCCCACAAAATATATATACATATATTTTGCATTTAATATAAATAACATTAACCATATGTATCAATAAGTCATATTTTTCTTTACCTGAATGATTTTGAAACTTGTAATGGTACATATAGATACAGCTTGTTTTTACTGTTGCAAGGAATTGAAATGATCAGTTTAATCCAAATGATATAATTAGTAACTCAGTAGTATGTTTAGGTGTTTTTTCCTGTGGTTGTTTTTATTTATTTCTCAATGAACATTGACCATTAATTGGTAGATTTAGCAAATATGAGAAGCCATCACATTGTGAAAAGCTAGATTTAATCTATGGAACACACTCACATGGTCATAGCACCACAGCAGTTGTTCCTGCCCTAGGGTCTCTGTTTAAGCTCCAAGAACTCCATGAACATCCTGAAGCAGATTGTGGAAACTTGGTGTTTGTATTAGAATTTTTCAGAGAAAGATCTGCTTTTATCTTTGGAATCTCAGAACTATAAACTGCAGAATTTAAGAACGCTGCCTTAGATGTTTTATAAAATACTTACACGTCATCTCCAGCTTGCAGAATTAAAACAAACTTTTAGCAAATGGTATAGGGATACTTTGTAGTCCCTTTCTCAGCAGCCTACAGAACTGACATTCATTATTTTTTTATTCCCTCTGTCTCAAAAAGCAGGGGGTGAAATTTAGCAAATGAATAATCATGACAAAACTGGATCAATCTTTTCCTTTTACATACTTTCATATCACAAGACTTTTGAAACCAGAAGCCTAACCTTTTGTTCTTTTGTGATCAACATGTTCTGATGACATGTCATTGCTTCTATACCAACTGAGCTCAACACAGTGAGAATCAACTCAATACACACATTGAAAACTTAGAGGAAACTGTACTTCTCAACACTCAGAAAGTAAGGTGGAGAATGAGCCCTCTACCTTTTCCAACCCCATTCTGCCTAAACTGCTGACCAGGGAAGCTTGGATTTTGAGAATGTCATAGAACGTAGATAGACTCAGTGTATGTGTGTCGGGCAGGAGACCCTCTAAACCACAGGTCCACAATGAACAGGTTGTACAGTTGGGTTTCTGTTCAGCTACCATATAAATTTCTTGGTTTCAACTAAGCTTGGAGAACTGCTCTAAATCTTATCACCCTATATTTGCTACCCTACATTTAACACCCTATATTTTTCTTAACCTCCCTGTCCCTTTCTTCTCAGCTACTACAGGAGTCTAATACCAGAAAACAATAACAGTGGAGGTAACATTAACAAACAGTGTTTACTGAGTTCTGGCTCTGAGTCAGGTACTGTGCTAAGCACTTGATTGATTTGCTGATTCATTTAGATATTCAAGTAATATTTGTGTAAACGTATCATATTAGCTGTCACGGAGAATCAGTGCTGAACACAGGCACTTTTCCTTGATGTCATGGAGCTTAGAGTCTAATGGGGAGAGTAGATGTGAAACAAATATCAACTAACGAATGTGAACTTGCAATTGTAATCAGAGCTACAAAGGAGAAGTGTATAATTTACAGGAACAGGTAATAAAGGATTTGACCTGGCTAGGAAGGAAAAGGGATGGATTTCCTCAAGAAATGATGGTGGCATTGACATAGGAAGGATCAGTAGGAATTAACTAGGCCAAGAGGAGATGGAATAGAAATCTAGACAGAAGAAACATCATGTGTAAATGTTCTAGATGATGGGAAGTTAGAGCCTGGGTTCTAGGCATTATTATCTTCATTTTACTCTTGAATTGAAGCTAGGTAAGTTTAAGTTGGAAGTAGCAGGACCAAATCAAATTCCTGTCTAGCCTCAAAAGGTGTACACTTAAAACCACATCACTCCTTTGCCTCACGAATAAAGCATCAGACCGAGATGATTCACAGGGGAGTTCTAACAAAGATAGAAAGATCACAGAATCTTGGTGCCTATTTTAGATAATGAAAAAAAGAAAACAATTCTCAAATTGTTTTTTATGAGACAGCTCATAGCCAATCTTGTTCCATATGTATACCCCATATTGAGTGGTTTTTAATCAAACCCTGTCATGTCATTTCATTCATAAATATACAAGCATATATCTCTAAAAATATTCTTTTAAAAATATAGAATTACTACAATATTATCACATTTAAGTAGATACAAACAATAATTATTAAAGTAGTTGACAGTTTCACAGTTGTCTCAGAAGCTCTATGTCCTTGTGTCTCTCTCTCTTCTGTTTTTCACAAATGGTTCCAAAAATAAAACTTAGGTCTATACATTTTAATTGGTTGATATGTCTTTTAAGTTCCTTAATCTTTAAGTTCTCCTTCCATCTCTTACTTTTTTCTTCTAATGTATTTGTTAAAGAAACAATTTTATTTTTTATAGAATTTCCTATATTCTTGATTCTTCTGATTTCATATTTTTCTCTCAACAAATTTTCTGTAATTTGAGAATTATATCGATGGTTTTTCTTTTGGCAAGAATTTTCATAAGTGGAATGTGTAGATCCATCAGATGGCACATAATAGCTATTTTATTTGTTTGTTGATTTTATCAGTGGTTGAACTGAAAGTGGTTGGCTGGAAACTTCCATTCATGGAGTATCCCAAGTTACTGTTCATTTAAGAAAGGCAGGATAAATACATGATTCATTTCCTTTACTTCCCAGCTTTCAAACTGATAAACTCTGTTTTCTATCATAAGGTAAGGTTGACCAATACATTTTCCCACATGCTGTTATTTGTCTTTATTATGAATTATACATTTATTAGATATGTTTATAAAATTATTAGATATGTTTTAAGCCATTGCAGTTATTATTCTTATGAATAAAGCCCCATAACACTCCTAGTTGAGCCTATTCAACCTGGCTCCTGAGTCTCTTTGACGTGACACTAGTAGTAATGGATAACTCCTTTGATGCCTGATATGACAAAATTCTAGGGTCCTCTTATGCATTTCTTATCTCAAAACTCAAATCAGCCTTTCTCAAAAATCCCTGGTCCCTTTAAATTAGGAAATTACATTTGGAGACCATAAGGTGGATACCCAGGGTTTTCACTGCTACCAGCTTAATGTATCATTTATAGTTCTTCTCAGTGGACAGAGCTAGGAAATAAGCAGTGAAAATAAAATGAAAGAAGAAAGAAAACATACTTCTTGAATATATACTATTATTTCCAATTGAAATTTATGATTACAGGACTTTAACTTCTTTGATTTTATATTTATATCACATTTCTCTTACGTTGAAATTCTTGTTTTCTAATGACAAATCTAGATTTTTTGCTCTATCCTATAATTTATTTATATTATATCGGAAGTACATTGTCAATAGTATTTTCACTAATAATATGATAACCAAAAGCTGCTAAAAGTTCTTTGCAGTTACCTCTGTCTTTAGGATATATCCCCCCAAAAGGAAGTATCAGTACTTCTAAATTACTGTCCTTCAAAAGTCACTTGAAATAATTCTTCTCTCTGTGGTTATGTGCATTTGATATGTGCTTGAATTCATTCATCTCCTTTTTGCCCTTCATTCTGGAAATTTTTAAAAGTTATCTTGTTTTCTAATTATGTAAAACACGAACAGGGCACATAAAGAAGTAGGACACAAATAAGGAAGAAGTACTGTCCTTTCTTGGTAGTTAAAATATGGCCAAGAGCAATGAATGCAGTGCGGCAGTGAATATATGGGGTGAGAAGTCCTGGATCAGAGCCACCTTTGTGCTCCAGACCAGCAGTCTTGCTGTTCTGGGTTTATTAGTTGTGACTTCTGACCTACAGGGTGAGGTACAGTACTGCTTGTATTGGTCAAGATTCTTTTGATCATTGGAAACAGAAACTTGGTTTCCATGTTACGGAGAAGTTAAAAAAAGAATAAAAATCTAAAAAAGAGGCTCAAAACAAAACCTGAACAAAACAGACACATTTATTAAATTTTTGAATTTACTTTACTTTTGAATTAGGTTCTTCTCATGCCATAGCAAAGTGAGAAAGGAGGATTTTCTGACTCACACAGACCGTTGTTCAAATTCTGGCTTTATCCCTTAAAAGTTGTTTATCTTTAGAAAATTTATATAACCTCTTTGCCTCAGTTTCCTTATCCATAAAATGAGGATCCTACTTTACAGGAATCTTGTAAAGGTTAAATGAGATAATGCATGTAAAGTACCTAGTGCTGTGATTCCAGTTACTGTTGGTTTTTGCCATAGATACTGTTGCTTCTGTTTCTCTGGTTAAAATTGGTGCAAACCATTTTTTTTTTTGTTCTCCTTCCTTTGTCATATTTTTCCTTGAGAACTGCAGAGACTTTGTGCCCTATAATTTTTCGTTCAGTTCTACTTGTCAACCAAGACTTAGCTAAAGATAGCTCTCTAAACTTAGACTTCTTAAAAGAGAAAAAGGGGAAAGAAGTTTGAGCCTTTCTTTAATCTGAACTAGCTTGGTTCTATATTTTGAGTTCTCAGCACAGAGCTGGGAATCAGGACCCATGTGGTTCCTCTTTCCTTCCCCAGGAAGGAGCTGTGTGGATTTCAAGGTAAGTAATGTAGCAATATGGGAAACATGGTGGACTCTGAGCTCCTGATCCTAGCATTAGTCACTCTATGAACTGGGTGATCTTAGGAAATTTATTTCTCTTCTCTGTGCCCAAGTCTGTCTGTGAAATTAGGTCACTCAAGGAGATCTGAATTTGTTTCCAGTTTTTGAAGTGTGTGGTTCTATGTTTATTTAAACTCCTTCCTTGGTATATTTTATGTAAGCAGTTCTGTGACTTCTGTGATGCACATTTCTCTTGCCCAGTGGATTGGTATCCTTCCTTTTCTAAATGATGGACCCTATGGAGTCTGTAGGTTTTCCTTTTTCCTCTTGGCTGCCAAGAAGCCTGGAGTTAATTTTCATAGAAAATAGTAGTAACTCTTGTTAGTCTGAGTTTTTTCATACAATAATAATACCCTTCTCCATTTCCTAATTATATAGATTTCATTCTTTTGACATTCCTCTCACTTCAAGTAATATCTGTCTTATTTTATGCCACCCTAATCCTGTTGTTGTTGCTATTATGAGACTCTTTACAGATTATAAATGTTAATTCTGTGTCTAAATTGCTTCATAACCATTTGGGGGAGAAATAATCCCTCTCCTATCTATTCTGTCATGAGAAAAAAGGGAGTGATAGATATAAAAATTATGGGAATAATATAGTTTTTAGATTCAGCTTTCAGTTATTAGTATTAAAGGAGTTAAACATAACTCCAAAGGGATAATAATTAATTGTCAACTAAGTATGTGGTTCTGAGTTAAAAGCATCATTTAAAATCCAGTATTTTTGTCTTGTCCAAAGATTCTGGTACTGAAACTGCTGTCACCTGAGCAATGATCAAAATGTTCTGCTCCTCAGAGTAATATGAAATAGATGAGAGGACTCCATTTTTATAGCTTTTTGGGCAGTAGGGACAAGTAATTTGCCAGGTGGTATGATGAGATTCTAATTGACTTTTCAAAGGTTCTCATGAGTTCTAGGTTGGACAAAGAGCCCAATCCTCGGTGAAGGAAAAAGTACATGAAGATTAACTAACAGTGTTATTTCCTCAGCCTAATTCTATTGACCAATTCTGTTAGTAATTTGGGTAGCACATGCTGACTACATTTGCACATGACACTAAACAAATTAAAGCAAAGTGGCTAAGAGGATGGTCTTGGAGTTATATAGACCTGGGTTGAATCCCCACCCCTCCTCTCACTGTTTTTGTGAACTTCTACTGGCAAAATTGAGAATAAAGCCTAAAAGCTACAGGAAGATAGGCTTCAACTCATGACATGGAGGAATTTTCTAGGAAAAAAAAGCTTAAATGGGCTTTGGCTGTATTACTGGTGTCTAGAACCAGTAGGAAATTGTAAAGATCAGGAGCTCTTGTGTATTTAAATCCTGAGCATGTAAACTCTGAATTTGAATTGGAATATTAATTGCTTTTGTGATAATGGCAGTGGATGATGGTCATGAATGATATTGATGACATTGTTGACCCTGCCCCCCTCAGGGCTTGTCAGATCACTTCTGTATTCCACTTCTAGGGAGTTTAAGAATGTTGCTGAATACTAATGAATAGGGAGACAAGAGACCAAGCAGAGGTGGCGTTTGGAAGCCACATCCTATGAAGCCAGAATGAAGAAAATGGGGATATTTAATCAGATATTTAGTCTGGGGAACATCTTTAATGTCATGTGCAGTATATCTTTTATGAAAGTCCAGACAGTAGAATCAGAACTAGTGGTTTGAAGCTCCAGAGAAACTGACGTCGGCCCAATACAAAAAATCAGAGAAAGAATTTGAATATTAGATTGGCCTAGGTTTGAGTTCCAGCATGGCCAGTCCTGTGTTACCATGTTCACATTACTTCACTGTCCTGAGCCTCAGTAATCTCATCTGTGAAGTGGGGATGATGTTAGACTTTATCTCATCGGGCATTTGCACAGATTAAAATGACATTTTACATGCAGATAAATAACACAATGTGCGACACATAGTACATACTTAATAATTGCTAGTTGTGGTTGGTGTTCTTGTTAACATTATTAGTAGTTAGGTCTAGAATATAATGAAAGTTTGCCTGCTTCAAGAGGAGACAACAAAGTAGTTATTATTGATTTTAAAAAGGATGAAGCAAAGGGTTTGGAGAGGATTTGACATGGGTTGGGCATGTTCATGACCCTTTGATTCTAGAAGTGCCTTTCTGGCATCATACTATAGGTAACGAGGTACATTTTCACTGATGTCCAGTTTTTTCCTGGCCTCTTCTATCCTTGGTACCCTATCCCTATGATCTTAGGGATCTGCTGGACCAGATTTAGCAGTTTTCCCACCATATAATTATCTGTAACTGCTTGAGCAGTTACATGCCTAAATTTTTCGTAAGCCACTTCATTCTGTAATACCAATGGCTAATCATAGAGCCTTTGATTATAATCTCTTCAGCATCAGTCTCTGTTTCTTGTTTACAACTGATTGGCCAGAGTTTATAATAGTAACAGACATTGAATACACAATGGTGAATGGATGCATGTATGGATGAATGCCTGAATGAATGGGGAAAGATGCAAACTGATGGAATTTCATGTATATGAGCAATCATTATGTTTAATATTCTATTTAGTGCCTAAATATGTATATTTGATACTTTATCCAGGTGGCTATTTGGCCTCTACTTGAGAACCTTCTACAGTAGGGAATTCATCACCTCTTCAGGCGTGCCGTTTTTCCTTTGGACAAGTCTATTAGCATAGGCTTGCAAAGTTTCACCATATGTTGAACTAAATTGTGTCACTCAGCTAATAAATGAATGTACTGCCTCTCCTCGTAGTATTCGAGTTTTAACAGTAGACTACTAGAAGCACATTCTTTAAATAAAATAATTTATATTTTGAGGGCACAGTTTTAGGCACCAGGGCTGTCAAAAAGAAAATATGCTAATTTGCTTCTTCACAAACAAAAGATCCTATTGTTATATAGTTGTGGGGGATATAAGATGACAGGTGTTTGCAGTATTTCCATGTTACAATAAGAAATATATTTTGCACATCAGTAGGTATGTGGGAGATGAGGTATAAACTATGATAAAACTAAATACATAGTAGTCATGCTTCATGAATATAAAAACAGTTGTACAAAATTACATTTCTTTTAGTTTTAAGAAATGCTATAGAAGTGAATTGTATTTTTTTTAACTCAACAGCTCTTTTAAGTTAAACTTACAGAACCATGAGAGTCAGTATATTTGAATCAAACATTAAAAACGGTTTTATTCTAAGCAGCAATTAAGACTTAAATGTCATTATTTGATTTCTCCCTAGAAAGCATTTGTTTGCCATCCTGTGACTGAGCTGCTAAATTGGACACATCTGGAGACAATGCTATATCAAATCTAATTTTCAAAGGACACATCTGCTCTTTGAGGGGAAAAAAATAAGAAAAGACAGCCAAAGAGAAACCAAAGAATCATAATAAGTATGTGGGGGTGGGTGATAAACAGGTTACCATGGAGATCTGTTGGATTAATTGTCATACCACTTACCAGTGTGTCTTTGTAGTATTATGATGCCCCTTGACAGGGGCAGAGACTTCTAGAAAGAGAAATACATCTCAGGACAAAGCTCTAGGTAGACTGGTGGACATATAGTCAGACTATAATGATCCTGTTCCTCTGACAGCTGCCATAGCCACTCGGAGGGGTAAGCTCTAGAAGCCATGTTTATATGATGTGACCCTATCTCCCTCTCATGGCCATAACTGAATGGACCAGGGTAGACACCTGACTTGCAGTCGATCAGCTGTATTTTCTTTGTCAGGTATTTGGCATTTGGATTGAGATATGTCTCAGTCTGGCCTGTTTGCTTGAATAGAGGAAATGTAAACCTTGGAGCTTTGGGAAAGCTATGTTTGTACAAGTGCTATGGGAGAGAAGAATAGGAGAAAGATGAAAGTAAATTACAGCCGTAGTCCTGAATGGCTTTCTGGTCTCTGGTTCTAGACCTTTCACTATCCTTGGCTTCTAAGAAATCACCCAGTATCTCTAAGGTACTTCCCTTAATTGGTTGAAATGTTTGAAGTCAGTTTCTATAAATTGGAAGCACAAGAATACCAGCTTAAAAGGTGTAAAAATTGATGCCATTATCTTGGTTTCTCAGTAGTCAGTGATAAAGTTTTTTAGAAAATTCAAACCAGGGAGCCCATCTTCAGTACTTCCTCTGTACTAGATGATGAGGAGAACATAGAGAAAATATGTTACAATATTACCCTCTTCTTATTCTCTTTTTTTAAAAAAAACCTATTGAAGTATATTTGATTTACAATGTTGTGTTTCTGCTGTACAGCACAGTGACTCAGTTATACATATATAGATTATATGTCATATTATTTTCCATTATGGTTTATCACAGGATATTGAACATAGTTCCCTGTGCTATACAGTAGGACATTGTTGTTTATCCATCTTATATATGCTGGTTTGCATCTGCTAATCCCAAACTTCCAATTCTTCCCTCCCCCCACGCCCCTCCCCCGTGGCAACCACAAGTCTGTTCTCTATGTCTGTGAGTGTTTCTGTCTCATAGATATGTTCACTTGTGTCGTATTTTAGATTCCACTTATAAGCGAAATTATATGGTATTTGTCTTTCTCTCTCTGACTTACTTCACTTAGTATGATAATCTCTAGGTCCATCCATGTTGCAACAAATGGCATTATTTCATTTCTCTTGTTCTCTTGTCACTACTTGCTACATCAATATCATATCCACACTAGGCTTTTCTAGGGAAAGTGAAACTCAGTGGAAGTAGATGTTCATATCTCATTAAGATAAAAACAATTCTGAAAGGACATTGTACTTCCAGTGATCTCATTTCAGCCTTGACTAAAAGGTAATGTTCCTCTTAATAAATGAGCACTCCATCTCCTAAGATGGGAGCAGCAATTGCTCTTTTAATTAGATGGTGGCTTCTCCTTAGCCTAAGAGGAGTGAGTTGTATTAATTTTATGTTATTAGTAAAATTAACAATTCATTAATTAATTTTCCATTTCTCTCTGGAATGAGAGGAGGTAAGTATGAGATTTCGTGAGTCAGGGAAGCCTAAGAGGGTTTAATTTATCATGAAGTTTCCTGGCAGGACCACAGGGTTACAGAAACTAAAATGAATCAGTGGATTAGTGTGAAAGTGTAGATTTCATGGAGACTACTCACCATTACTTCATAATGGGCTTTTCTTTCATTTACCACTGAGGTTATATTTCTGTTACTGAAATTTTGTATAGAAGGTACTCACTTAAATATCCCTAAACTCATTTTCTCTCTCTCTCTCTCTCTCTCCCCCCCACATCCCCACACTCTTTTTCTTTCACACGTGTAAATGGTTATCTCCATTACTTTCAAATTAAAATTCCATACATTATTTAAACATTAAATTAAAGTAAATTAATAAATAAGAACTTGAACTTTCTATTAATTTTGGAAATTAAGATCCAGGCCATAATATTTGATTTTTCTGTAATTAGAGGGATAGTATCTGAAGATGCCTTGGCATTAGAAAATGTCCTTATCTTTCAGCTGGCAGTAGAGGACAATATCATTAAGCTGGAACTCAGACTTGGAGTTTCCAGTCTGGCATATAGGGAACTTAGAAGTCTCTACACTGTCTTAACAAAACAAGTGAAGAGCTGAATGAATGTTCAAAATCAAGAACTCTTCTTCAGTCCATCAGAGAAGTGAGGTCACAAGGCAAACTGCTATCCCCTAAATTGAAGAAAGAGACAAGTGGAAAAAGAGAATCACAACTTAGCAAAGCAGAAACCCACAAGCAGAAACCTCCATGAGATCCAGTGCTGGGGTATGAAAACTTAAACTGTATTTGGTAAATTGCTGAAGACTCATTATGAACAAGTTGGAGAGTTAAAAATTCCAGAGGGATCCATCATAGGGAAAGGAGTGGGGGCATCCTTTTGAAACTATTATTTTTAGGAGCTCTACCAGGTTCTCACAGTAAATATCTGAAAAAAATTTCTTCATGTTTTCAACAGAGAGAGGGGAACAGTGACCATCTTTGAATACACCAGAACATTCTGTTCTTTTTAATAAGTCCTGCCGTCAGGAAAAACTATTTTCCCAGAGCCTAACGTACTTAAGGAAGAGAAAATTCCACCTTCAGTTCCCTCTGGCCTTGTCAGACTAGGAATTTAGAGCAACTATGAATAATATGCTAAGGACTCTGATGGACAAAATAGACAATAAACTAAAACAAATGGATAATGTAAGCAGAGAGATAAAAACTCTAAGAGGGCTTCCCTGGTGGCGCAGTGGTTGAGAGTCCGCCTGCCGATGCAGGGGACACGGGTTCGTGCCCCGGTCTGGGAAGATCCCACGTGCCGCGGAGCGGCTGGGCCCGTGAGCCATGGCCGCTGAGCCTGCGCGTCCGGAGCCTGTGCTCCGCAACGGGAGAGGCCACAACAGTGAGAGGCCCACATACCGCAAAAAAAAAAAAAAAAAAAAAAAAAAACTCTAAGAAAGATTCAAAATGAAATGCCAGGGATAAACACTAACAGAAAGGAAGAATGCTTTGGTTGGCTCATTAACAGACAGGACACAGCTGAGGAAATCTCTGAGCTTGAAGCTATAACAGTAGAAACTTCCAAAACTTAGAAGTTGAAAAAGACCAAACAAAAACAAAAACAAAAACAAAAAAAAACCCACAACCAGACAGAATAACAAGAACTGTGGGACAACTGTAAACAGTATAACATACACGTAATGGGTATACCAAAAGGAGAAGGAAGAAAGGAACAGAGGCAATATTTGAAGCATAATGACTGAGAATTTCCCCAAATTAACGTTGATACCAAACTGTAGATTCAGGAAGCTTAGAGAATACCAAGCAAGATAAATAAACACACAAACACACACACACACACAATTCTACCTAAGCATATCATATTGAAACTTCAGAAAACCAAAAATGAAAAAAAAATCTTAAAAGAAGCAAAATGTAAATATAATACCTATAGAGGAGCAAGGATAAGAATTACACCCAACTTTTTCTCAGAAACCATGCAAGCAAGAAAAGAGTGGAGTAAAATATTTAGTGTTAAGAGAAAAAAAACCCCAGTAATCTAGAACCCTGTACCCTACAAAATTACCTTCAAAAGTGAAGAAGAAATAGATTTTCTCAGACAAATAAAAACTAAGGAAATTTGTCATCAGTAGAGCTGCCTTGTAAGAAGTGTTTAAAAAGTTCTTCAGAGACAAGGAAAATGATACAGGTCAGAAACACAAATCTACATAAAGAAAGGGCATCGAAGAATGAATAAGTAGAAATAAAATGCAAGATATTTATTTCTTATCCTTAATTGCTATAACCAATAATTGTTCAAAATAATAATAGTGACAGTGTATTCTTATGCTTATGTATCACTGAAATGAATGACACTAATGATACAGTGGACAAGAAGGAGGAATTAGGAATGCTTTGTTATAACTTGCACTACTCAGGAAGTGGTATAATGTTATTTGAAAAAGGATTGGGATTAGTTGGAAATATATATTGGAAACTCTAGGCCAACTGCTTAAAAATGTTAAAACAATAGAAGGGAAAAGAAATATAACTAATATTCTAAGAAAGGAGATAAAATGGAGTCATATAAAGTGCTCAAAACCATGAAGAACAGGAAAAGTGTGGAAGGTAAAAAAAAAAAATTGGAACAAAGAATAGGCTAATAAATTTTTTTAAAGTAATAAATATGGTAGATATTAATCTAACCATCACTTTAAACATCAAGTATACCAATTAAAAAATTGAGATTACAAGAGTGGATCAAAGAACAAGACACAGCTATATGTTGTCTACAGGAACCCACCTTGAATACATAGACCATGTATTCATGTATAGAATAATACTACATGGATGGAGAAAAAAATATCATGGTAACACTAATCAAAAGAAAGTCAAACTGTACAAATTTCAGAGCAATATAAATTATCAGGCATAGAGAGAGGCTTTACAAAATGATGAAGGGGTCAGTACTCCAAGAAGACATAACAATCTCTACTGTATGAAAACAGAACATAAAAATATGCAAGGCAAAAACTGATAGAACTGCAAGGAGAAATAGATGAATCCACCATTATAGTTGGAGACTTTAACACCTCTTTATCAGAAATGGACCAATATAACAGGCAGAAAATCAGTAAGAACATATTTGAACTCAACAGCACCATCAATTAACTGGATATAATTGATATCTATAGACTACTTTACCCAACCACAGCAGAATATGCATTCTTTTCAAGCTCACATGGATTCACCAAGAGAGACAACAATGTGGACCATAAAACACAGTCTAGTGAAACTGAAAATAATAGAAATCATACAATGTCTGCTCTTGGGTAAAAATGATATGAAACTACAAATCAATGACAGAAGAAAACTGGAAAGTCCCCAAATACTTAGTGATTAAAAGCACACTGTTAATAACACATAGGTCAAAAAAGAAATCTCAAGAGAGATTAATAAATATCTTAAACTGAATGAAAATACAATTTATCAAAATTTGTGGGAAGCTGTGAAAGCAGTGCTTAGAGAGAAATTTATTGCATTAAATACATACACTTGAAATGGAGAAAGATCTAAAATCAGTCTTCTAAGTTTCCACCTTAGGAAACTAGAAAAAGAAGAAAAAAATACAAAATAAGCAGGAGAAAAGAAATAATAAAAATTAAAGACACAATTGAAAACAGAAGATCAATAGAGAAAAATCAACAAAACTAAAAGCTGGTTTTATGAAAAGGTAAATAAAATTTATTAATCTTTAGCCAGGCTAATAAAGAAAAAAGAGAGAAGACATAATTACTAATAACAGAAATGAGTGGATATCACTGCAGATCCCATAGACGGTAAATGAATAATAAAGGAGAATTATGAACGAGTTTGTGCTCGCATATTTGATAACCTAGATTAAATAGACCAATTCCTTGGAAGACACAATATGCCAAAACTCACACAAGAAGAAATATAAAAACTGAATAGGAGAAATTGAATCAATAATTAATAACCTTCCAAAAGAGAAGGCATCAGACCCAAATGGGTACACTGGTGAATTCTATCAAGTATTTAAGGAAGAAATTGTACCAATTCTCTACAATCTCTTCAGAATATATTGGGTTGGCCAAAAAATGCCTTCGGTTTTTAAGTAAAAACAAAACACATTTTTCATTTTCACCAAGAACTTTATTGAACAGCGTATTCACCCTTTTGTTCCACTACCTTCTGCTATTTTTCTGGCAATTTTATAATTCCATCTTCCCCAAACGTTTTATCTTTCTGAGCAAAGAACTGTTACAGGTGCCTTTTACAGTCTTCCAGGGAATTGAAATGTTTTCTATTAAGAGGATTTTGTAAAGACCTAAATAAATGGAAATCCAAAGGTGCAATGTCAAATCCAATGAATACGGCAGATGAATCAGAACTTCCCAGCCAAGCTGTAAGAGTTTTTTCCTGGTCATCAAAGAAACATGCAGTCTTGTGTTATCGTGATGGAAGATTATGTGTTTTCTGTTGACTAATTCTGGACCCTTTTTGTCGAGTGCTGCTTTCAGTTGGTCTAACTGGGAGCAGCACTTTTTGGAATTAATTGTTTGGTTTTCCAGAAGCTCATAATAGAGAACTCCCTTCCAATCCCATCACCTTCTTCAGATGAAGACTGGACTTTGGTGTAGTTAGTGGTGGTTCATTTCACTTGTCCCACAATCTCTTCCATTCCACATGGTTGTACAGTATCCATTTTTCATTGCCCATCACAATTTGTTTTAAAAATGGACATTTTCATTACATTTCAGTAGGGAATTGTATGTGGAAATACAGTCAAGAAGGTTGTCTTCACTTAACTTATGGGGAACCCAAACATCAAAGCAATTAACGTAACCAACCTGGTGCAAATGATTTTCAGCGATTGATTTGGATATTTTGAGTATGTCAGCTATCTCCCACATGGTATAATGTTTATTGTTCTCAATTAACGTCTCGATTGGATTGTTTTCGACTTCAACTTGTCTACCCAACCATGGAGCATTGTCCAGTGAGAACTCTCCAACAAGAGACTTCGCAAACCACTTTTGACATGTTTGATCAGTCACAGCACCTTCTCCATACACTGCGCAAATCTCGTTTTGCATTTCACTTGCATTTTTACCTTTCTTGAAATGATAAAGCATAATATGCCGAAATATTGCTTTTTTTCTTCCATCTTCAGTACTAAAATGGCTACACAAAAATTCACCAATTTTGATGTCTTTTTTTAAATGCACGCTGATATGACAGTTTTCACATACAATGTAACAAAATTGTTTTGAATGAAGTTAAAGACAACTAAGTGCTACTAGAGCCATCTTACAGAAAAAAAAAAACAACTAAAATTTGGCCAACCCAATAAAAGCATAGGGAATACTACTTAACGCATCTTATAAAGCTAGAATTACCCTAATACCAAACCAAAGATATTTTCAAGAACACTATGGACCAATATCTCTCATGAGCATAGACATAAAAATCCTCAACAGAATATTACCAAATTAAATCCAACAATGTATAAAATCAATTATGTATTATGACCAAGTGGGAGTTATCCCAGGTATACAAGCCTGGTTCTATATTTGAAAATTAATTAGTAAATCCAGTTTATGTTAACACTAATGGCTAATGAAGAAAAATCACATGATCATATCAATAGATGAATAAAAATCATTTGAAAAATTCTAACAGTCATTCATGGTTTAAAAAAAAAACAACTCTAGGAATAAGAGGGATTTCCCTCAACTTGATAAAGAATATCTGCAAAAAGCATACAGCTGACATCATACTTAATGGTGATAAATTTAATGGTGAGAAACCTTGTAACACTGCTTTCAATGTTGTACCAGAAGTCCTAGCTAATTCAAGAAGACAAGAAAAGGAAATTAAAAGTATATGGATTGGAAAGGAAGAAATAAAATTGTCTTTGTTTGCAGATGATATGGTTAGTCTCCATGTAGAATATCTGAAGAATTGGCAAGAAAAGCAAATGAACTCCTGGAGCTAGTAAGTGATTATCGCTAAGTTGTAGGATACAAGATTAATATACAAAAGTCAATTCCTTTCCCATATGCCAGCAATGGACAAATGAAATTTGAAATTAACAACACGTACCATATAAATTATCATCTAAAAAATGAAATACTGATAAGTCTAATAAAATATGTAAAACATGTCTAGGTAGAAAACTGCAAAACTCTGATAACATATATCAAAGAAGAACCTAATAAATGGAGAGACATTCCATGTTCATGGATAGGAAGACTCAGTATCATCAAGATGTCTGTTCTTCCCAGATTATTCTATAGATTCAACACAATCCCAAACAGAATCCTAGCAAGTTGTTTTGTGGATATCTTCAAACTAATTCTGAAGATTACATGGAGAATCAAAAGACCCAGAATGGACAAATCAATACTGAAGGAGAAGAGCCAAGTTGGAGAACTGACACTACCCAACTTTAAGATTTACTTAAAAAGTACAGTACTCAAGACAAAATGGTACAGGCAAAATAACAGACAGATACAGCAGTGGAACAGAATAGAGAGCTCATACATAGACCCACATAAATATAGTCAAATGATCTTTGACAAAGGAATAAAGCAGTAAAATAGAGCAAAGATAGACCTTTCCATAAATGGTGCTGGAACAACTGGATATCCACATGCAAAACAAACAAACAAACTCTAGAAACAGACCTTACACTCTTCACGCACACAAAAATAATCAAAATAAATCACAAAGCTAAATATAAAACTATAAAACTCATTGAAGATCATGTAAAAGAAAGCCTAGGGTTTCCCTGGTGGCACAGTGGTTGAGAATCTGCCTGCCAATGCAGGGGACATGGGTTTGAGCCCTGGTCTGGGAAGATCCCACATGCCGCGGAGCAACTGGGCCCGTGAGCCACAACTACTGAGCCTGCGCGTCTGGAGCCTGTGCTCCACAACAAGAGAGGCTGCGATAGTGAGAGGCCCGCGCACCGCGATGAAGAGTGGCCTCTGCTCACTGCAACTGGAGAAAGCCCTTGCACAGAAACGAAGACCCAACACAGCCACAAATAAATAAATAAATAAATAAATAAATAAATTTAAAAATAAATAAATAAATAAACATTTAAAAAAATAAACACTCCATGTCTAGGCATTAAAACAGTGGCTATCCTATATGCAAAACAAAATTTAAAAAAATTGAAAGCCTAGATGACCCTGGGTAAGGTGATGGCTTTTTAGATACAACCTCAAGATACAGTCCATGAAAGAAATAATTGATAAGGTAGGTCTCATTAAAATGAAAAACTTATGCTCTGTGGAAGACAATGTTAAGAGAATGAAAAGACAAGCCACAGACTGAGAGAAAATATTGACAAAAGGGGGCTTCCCTGGTGGCGCAGTGGTTGAGAGTCTGCCTGCCGATGCAGGGGACACGGGTTCGTGCCCCGGTCCAGGAAGATCCCACATGCCGCGGAACGGCTGGGCCCGTGAGCCATGGCCGCTGAGCCTGCGCGTTGGGAGCCTGTGCTCCACAACAGGAGAGGCCACAACAGTGAGAGGCCCGCCTACCGCAAAAAATATATATATATATTGACAAAAGACATATATAATAAAATACTGTTATCTACAACATAAAAAGAACTCTTAAACTCAACAATAAGAAAACAACCTAATTTAAAAATGGGCAAAGATCTGAACAGACACCTCATTAAAAAGATATATAGTTGGCAAATAAGCATATAAAAAATGTTCAACATCATATACCATTAGGGAATTGCAAATTAAAACATGAAATACCATTACATACCTATTTGAATAGCCAAACTCCAAAACAGACAACACCAATGCTGGTGAGAATGTGTGGCAACAAGAATACTCATTCATTGCTGCTGTGAGTGTGAGATTGTACACATACTTTGGAAGGCAGTTTTGCAGTTTCTTACAAAACTAAGCATACTCTTACCATATTATATATCATTTGCACCCCTTTGATATTTAGCCAAGTGGTTTGAAAACTCATATCCACACAAAACCTGCACACCGATGTTTATAGTAGCTTTATTCATAATTGGCCAAAATTTTGAAGCAACCAAGATGCCTTTAAGCAGATGAGTGGATAAATAAACTGTGGTATATCAGGCAACAGAATATTATTCAGTGTTAAAAAGAAGTGAGCTATAAAGCAATGAAAAGACATGGAGGAACCTTAAATGCATACCGCTGAGTGGAAGAAGCCAATTTGAAAAGTCTACATACTACATAATAATTCCAATTATATGACATACTGAAAAAGCAAAACCATGGAGACAGTAAAAAGATCAGTGGTTACCAGGGGTTAAGGAGGAGGGAGGGATAAATAGGCAGAGCACGGAGGATTTTTAGGGCAGTGAAATTATTTTATATGGTACTACAATGGTGGATACATGTCATGCATTTGTCAAAACCCATGGAGTGTACAATACCAAAAATGAACCCTCATCTAAACAGTGGACTTTGGGTGATAATGATGTGTTACTGTAGGTTCATTGAATATACAAATGTACCACTGTGGTGGATGTTAGTATTGGGGAAGGTTTTACATGTGTGGGTGGTATATGGGAACTCACTGTACTTTCCACTGAACTTAAAACTGTTCTAAAAAATAGTTTATTAATAAGAAAAACAATTTGGACACCAACAGGCAGGAAAAAATCAGAGTAGAAATTGGCTTTTGTCTAGTTGGTAAAATTTTAAAGGAATGCTTTTATTAAGCATTAAAAGCATTAATAAATGCTTTTATTGTTAGTCATGAACAAAATAAAATCACTTATATTTCTCAGATCAATATTATGTTATTTTAACTTCATGTGAGCAAGGGCAAAATCTTCCTCCATACCTCACACTGAATTCTTCTCAACTATTTCTGGAATTCATTAAGTCTCAAGGGAAGCTCTAAGTCATAGTAGTTAAGGGCACGGTTTTAGAGTTCTGCCATGTGACAAATAATGAAAACTCTGAGAACTCCTGTGTTCTCCTCAGTACAATGAGGGAAATCATAGGACTTACCTCCTAGGGGTGCTGTAAACATTCAAGGAGGCAATGCATGCCAAATTCTTATACAGGGCCTGGTACCTGTGAGTGTTCAACCCATCATAATTCCTATTCTAATCCTAAGTGTTCTTAGCCTATTACATTAACCATTTCCTCCTGTCCTTCTTGGAATACCTAGTCCAAAGTCATGCTGTCATGACTTGTTCCTACAAGCAAGTTTTTAACTGATGGTCCCGCAAATTCATGAAGTAGTTGCTCAACAGCAAACACTGTTCCCCATCTCTCTTGAGCAAGCTTCATTCTCACTGCTCCACCAAAAATATTATTAAGTTCACCAGTTACCACCTCCATGTTGCTAAAACCATTGTTAATTCTTAGTCCTCACCTTAGTTGACCTATTAGTGGTATTGAACACAGCTGATCATATCCTTCTCTTTGGATGCCTTTTTAAATTTAGCTTTCAGGGCATTTGGGCTTTCTTGAATTTCCTCCAGTCTCATTAGTTTCCCCTACCTACTTCACAGTTACCTTTGCTTGCTTCTTTCTCTTATCTCTGATGATGGTGCCCGAGGTTCTTAGCCCTCTATTTCAATAACATATGCCCTAGACTTCAGTTCTTTTTAAATTTTATTTATTTATTTTAAAATGTATTTATTTTTTTGACTGCATTGGGTCTTCGTTGCTGTGCACGGGCCCTCTCTAGTTGCGGCGAGCAGAGTCCACTCCTCGTTGCAGTGCACGGGCTTCTCATTGTGGTGGCTTCTCTTGTTGCAGAGTACAGGCTCTAGGCACACGGGCTTCAGCAGCTGCAGCACACAGGCTCAGTAGTTGTGGCTCGTGGGCTCTAGAGCATAGGCTCAGTAGTTGTGGCGCATGGGCCTAGCTGCTCCGCAGCATGTGAGATCTTCCCGGACCAGGGCTCGAACCTGTGTCCCCTGCATTGGCAGACAGACTCCCAGCCATTGCACCACCAGGGAAGCCCTAGACTTCAGTTCTTGATCTCCTTCTCTATTCAATATCATGATGCTGTAGGGCCCAGTTCTCAGTCCTGTTGTCTATTCACACTCAACTTTGTCAGAGATCACATCCAATCCTGTGGCTTTCAATACCTTCTACACGTTGATGATCCCCAAACTTTTCCTCCACTACAAGTGTGTTTCTTAAACTCCAGGTTCTTATATCCATCTGACCCTTGACAGTCTGACAAGAACAAATAAGTATCTCAAAACCAACATGTCCAAAGCAAAATTCCTGATCTCCAAAATTTGTCATAGCTTTCCCACCACTTCAATTGACAGCAATCCATCCTACCAAGTATTCAGGCCAAAAACCTTAACAGTAATCCTTTCTCCCCCGTCTCTTTTTCTTGCAATCTATGTCACCCATCAGGAAATCTCCTGTCATAAAAATGTATCCAAAGTCACACCAGTTCTCATTATCTGTACTGTTAATGCCCCGGTGTCAGCCACTTGGATCTCTGCAATAGCCTCCTGACTAATCCTGCCTGCAATTACAGTTAATATATGGCTAAGCTGCTAGTATTCTGCTAAAACGTGGTGCAGGGAGTTCCTTTCTCTTCCTGTCCCCTAATTTGTTGCCCATATACAATCTGATGCCAACATCTCTTATTATGATCCCAAAAGAGAACTTCCTGTGCTCCCACATTTCAGAGCAATTTTGCATGTGAGATACTTTTTCCTTTTCCTTTTTTTTTTTTTTTTTTTTTTGCGGTACGCGGGCCTCTCACTGTTGTGGCCTCTCCCGTTGCGGAGCACAGGCTCTGGACGCGCAGGCTCAGTGGCCATGGCTCACGGGCCTAGCCGCTCCGCGGCATGTGGGCTCTTCCCGGACCGGGGCACAAACCCGTGTCCCCTGCATCGGCAGGCGGACTCTCAACCACTGCGCCACCAGGGAAGCCCTCCTTTTCCTTTTGAAGCCTCACCATTCTATGCTCAGTCATGAACCTATGATGCACAATGTCTGAGTTGCGTCTTGTCACTCATTACTTGTCCACACTCTCCACCCTCCTTTGCTACCCAAGCCATTCTCTTTTTTTCCCTCTCTGATTTTCTGATGATCCACACTCCCCCATTGTGTGTAAAGCAATACCTTTTATTATTATTTTTAGGGTTTTGCTATAAAAACTGAGAAGCTAGAAGTATTTTCATTTACATATGTCATAGTCAAGTCCATGGCATTCTGTGTAATGGACATGTATATAGCTGCCAAAGTCCAGTGAAGAGATGGAGCACAGAAAGTAAGGAGGGATAAATGAGGCATTGTACAGTTTATCAAAATTAAGTGTTAGCACCACATTTTTTAAATTGAGTTAATATATTGTCTTTTAGGAAGCTTTGCCTAAAGAGGACATAGTTAAAACTCATGAAATCCAAAGGATACAAGTCGGTTAGGTAGCAGAATACTTTGCAAGGTGGAGTGGGAAAACACTCTTTTGCAAGCTAACCTGATTCTTGTGCTTATGAGGAAGGTACAAGAAAGCAGGAACAGAATCTACCTTCTTTGTTCAGAAGCCCAGGAACATATGTACCGTTCACATTTGATCCCTTCAGCAATGTGAAGATGTGTCTTGTCTTGGAATGCATTGTTTCTAAGTTTCCAGGGATTTTTAAAAATGCTCAGAAACAGACGATTTTCTTTCTGATTAGCATTTCTAGAGAATTGGTCACTTTCAAATTCAGCAAACGTTTATTATGGGCAAACTGTGTACAAAGCACAGTACAAAACATTTTTACAAGTATTTTTATAACAAGCCGGTGAAGCAGGTGTTTAGTCAGCTAATCTTCCTCCTCTCCTTTGTTTCTTTCCATCATCTATAGTTCACCTTTTAGGTACCAAGTCACTGACATAAAGAATCACAGGGCTTCCCTGGTGGCGCAGTGGTTGAGAGTCCGCCTGCCGATGCAGGGGACGAGGGTTCGTGCCCCGATCTGGGAAGATCCCGCATGCCGTGGAGCGGCTGGGCCCGTGAGCCATGGCCGCTGAGCCTGCGCGTCCGGAGCATGTGCTCCGCAACAGGAGAGCCACAGCAGTGAGAGGCCCGCGTACCGCAAAAAAAAAAAAAAAAAAAAAAGAATCACAAGGCATTGTCCCTGCCCCCAGGAGATTCTCTGTGTTAGGAGGGAAAGGCCCTGTGGTGGTGGTGGGGCTCTTCCCATTGCAGACTTGAAACACAAACCCTCGTATTGGGAGGACTCTGTGACAAATTAGGAAGCCCATTTGACCTGTTCCTCCAGAATGGCTTATGTGTCCATGGATTTTCCCTACTTGTACTTATTTCAGTTCTTTCCTCCAACAGTCTCCATGATGCTTCCTTTAAAAACCCCATGTCCCCAGGGGCTCACTCCTTCGCTTCTTTCCCTGCTCCTTGTCCTAAAGAAGTTGGCCAGGGCCAGTGGGAATGAGTCTTCTCAAAAAAAACAAAACAAAACAAAACAAAAAAAACCCTCCATGTTTCCCAAACCCTGCTGTGTGTCCACAGTTTTCTGAACTTTCAAGTGTTAAAGGCCAAGTATCCAGGCAGTTTGTACACTCCTGACATCATGGCTTTCTTTCTTGGGGATTTTCATGGAAGTTGTCAGGGAAAATGCAGGGTTCCCTGATTAATTCAAGGCTAGTGATCTCTCTTTCCTCTGCACTTTCCTTGCTACTTATCATCACTATTTCTTCTCAACTGGTTCAGATGCTTCACGCCTAGGAACTATCACTTTATTTTTCTTCCAGTTTTGTTGAGATAGAACTGACATACAGTGCTGTGTATATTTAAGGTGTATAGCATAATTTGACTTGCACATGTTGTGAAATGATTACCACAGTAAGTTTAGTTAACATTCATTACCTCATGTAGACGCAAAGAAAAAAAAAAAAGAAAAGAAAAAGGTTGTTTTCCTTGTGATGAGAACTCTTAGGATCTACCCTGACAACTTTCAAATATACCATTTATCAGTGGTAACTGTAGTCACCACGTTGTACATTATATCTGCAGTACTTATTTATCTTATAACTAGAAGTTTGTACCTTTGACCACCTTCCTCCAATTTCCCCCTCTCCATCCTCCACTTCTGGTAACCATAAATATGATCTCTTTTTCTATGAGGTTTTAAAATATTTTTTGTTTTTATTTTTATTTTTTATTTTTTTAAGATTCTACATATAAGTCATACCATACAGTATTTGTATTTCTCTGACTTATTTCACTTAGCATAATGCCCTCAAGGTCCATCCATGTTGTCACAAGGCAGTATTTTCTTCTTTTTTTTTTTTATAGTAGAACAATATTCCATTGTGTGTGTGTGCATATGTAAATATTGTGATATTTATATATATATATTTTATTATTCATTCACCTGTAGATGAACATGACTTCTGTGCTTCTGCACATTCTATACTTATTCCTTGGCATAGATTATGAGGCTATGATTGCTGAATGGTCACTGGTGATTGACACACCCTAGGATTTGGCCCCTCATTATTCACCTTCTACATGAATTCACAGCATCTAGATGTTTACCTTATGGGCAAACTTTAAATTGGACTTTCTTGAGCAAAGTGCAACTCTTCTACCTCAGACCTCACCCCAGCAAACACAGCTATAATATGCACCATATAAAATCATAAATCCTGCAGGCAAGCAAGAACCTTTTGGAATTCACCACCCTAACAGTCTGATAGTTACCTTGATAGATTGACTTGAATGTCCCGGAAGCCATATAGATACTCCTTCTTTTGGTCTTTAGACTTGTTCAGAGTTCCTTCATTACACTTGTGCACGACAATTACTGTGTGAGGTTGGTTACATAAGCCAATATGTATTCTATTTAAAGAATTTTTAAGAGTCTCTTTTTTTCTATGTGTTTTTCTCTTTATTCCTGATTGAGCTCTAAACTTTCTGTGAAATGTAGTTCCACTGTATGTCCTATACATTCCCACCCCACTACCTTGTCTCAGGTTACTGTAGGTGGGGTACACACTTTCCTTCCACCCAAATCAAATGCTCCTCAGTCTTCAAGGCCAAGCTCAAAACCTCCTTTTCCATAAAACATTGCTAGTTTCCCCAGCCTACAGCATCACTCCTCTTCTGTTGATCCCCCAGCATCTGTGTTGGCATCTGATTATAGGTCTCATTCTACCTTGCTTCAACTGATACCAGTTGTAGACATGCCTAGCATTTCCACTGGACCAGAAAGTTCCTTGAGGGCACTGGGAAATTGTGATTCTTTTTGTTTTCCTTGGGATGCCCAGCACTGAGCTATGCCTGAATGCAGGTTTATTGGAAATGGGAAAATATCCTAGCTCTTCTAAGCTCAGGGTATTCCATGTAAATAATCTGCAGATTTTTTTTTTAAGAAATTACTTCCTTCAATGATTTAGACTTGAGGTTCTTTTTCTAAATAGCCATCTTGTAACTATTGTCTGTAAAATGGACACCAGTCAATTACAAATGTTGCAATGATAAACATAGTTAGAAAAACACTGCATAGACATCAAAAGATCTGCATTCATGCCTAGGTTCTTTGTCCAGAGATTCTGATTCCAGTATGTTTGATGTGGGGGCTGGGATTCACGTGCACCAGAGCACTATCATTTAAATAGCACCCCAGGTTATTGTAGTGTGCATGCAGATTTGGAAACAATTGTCCTAAATGAAGAGGGAGTGAATATATACTCCAGTCAAGTGTAGGGGAATAGTCTAAAGCAATAGTCCCATGCAAAATCTCAATTTTTTGAAGTGTCACAGTATGTCTTAGAGCAATCTGTAATTGTTTATTTTATTTTTTTTTTATTTTATTTTTTTTAAGTTTATTTATTTATTTTTTTAATTAGTTTCTGCTTTATAACAAAGTGAATCAGTCATACATATACATCTGTTCCCACATCCCTTCCCTCATGCATCTCCCTCCCTCCCACCCTCCCCATCCCACCCCTCCAGGCGGTCACAAAGCACCGAGCTGATCTCCCTGTGCTCTGCGGCTGCTTCCCACTATCTATCTACCTTACGTTTGGTAGTGTATACACGTCCATGCCTCTCTTTCGCCTTGTCACAGCCCACCCTTCCCCCTCCCCATATCCTCAAGTCCATTCTCAAGTAGGTCTGCGTCTTCATTCCCGTTTTGCCCCTAGGTTCTTCATGACATTTTTTTTTTAAATTCCGTATATATGTGTTAGCATACGGTATTTGTCTTTCTCTTTCTGACTAACTTCACTCTGTATGACAGACTCTAGGTCTATCCACCTCATTACAAATAGCTCAGTTTCGTTTCTTTTTATGGCTGAGTAATATTCCATTGTATATATGTGCCACATCTTCTTTATCCATTCATCCGATGATGGACACTTAGGTTGTTTCCAGCTCCGGGCTATTGTGAATAGAGCTGCAATGAACATTTTGGTACATGTCTCTTTTTGAATTATGGTTTTCTCAGGGTATATGCCCAGTAGTGGGATTGCTGGGTCATATGGTAGTTCTATTTGTAGTTTTTTAAGGAACCTCCATACCGTTCTCCATAGTGGCTGTACCAATTCACATTCCCACCAGCAGTGCAAGAGTGTTCCCTTTTCTCCACACCCTCTCCAGCATTTATTGTTTCTAGATTTCTTTTTTTTTTTTTTAATTAGTTTCTGCTTTATAACAAAGTGAATCAGTCATACATATACATCTGTTCCCACATCCCTTCCCTCATGCATCTCCCTCCCTCCCACCCTCCCCATCCCACCCCTCCAGGCGGTCACAAAGCACCGAGCTGATCTCCCTGTGCTCTGCGGCTGCTTCCCACTATCTATCTACCTTACGTTTGGTAGTGTATATATGTCCATGCCTCTCTTTCGCTTTGTCACAGCTTACCCTTCCCCCTCCCCATATCCTCAAGTCCATTCTCAAGTAGGTCTGTGTCTTTATTCTCGTTTTGCCCCTAGGTTCTTCATGACATTTTTTTTTAAATTCCGTATATATGTGTTAGCATACGGTATTTGTCTTTCTCTTTCTGACTAACTTCACTCTGTATGACAGACTCTAGGTCTATCCACCTCATTACAAATAGCTCAGTTTCGTTTCTTTTTATGGCTGAGTAGTATTCCATTGTATATATGTGCCACATCTTCTTTATCCATTCATCCGATGATGGACACTTAGGTTGTTTCCAGCTCCGGGCTATTGTGAATAGAGCTGCAATGAACATTTTGGTACATGTCTCTTTTTGAATTATGGTTTTCTCAGGGTATATGCCCAGTAGTGGGATTGCTGGGTCATATGGTAGTTCTATTTGTAGTTTTTTAAGGAACCTCCATACCGTTCTCCATAGTGGCTGTACCAATTCACATTCCCACCAGCAGTGCAAGAGTGTTCCCTTTTCTCCACACCCTCTCCAGCATTTATTGTTTCTAGATTCCTTGATGATGGCCATTCTGACTGGTGTGAGATGATATCTCATTGTAGTTTTGATTTGCATTTCTCTAATGATTAATGATGTTGAGCATTCTTTCATGTGTTTGTTGGCAGTCTGTATATCTTCTTTGGAGAAATGCCTATTTAAGTCTTCTGCCCATTTTTGGATTGGGTTGTCTGTTTTTTTGCTATTGAGCTGCATGAGCTGTTTATAAATTTTGGAGATTAATCCTTTGTCAGTTGCTTCATTTGCAAATATTTTCTCCCATTCTGAGGGTTGTCTTTTGGTCTTCTTTATGGTTTCCTTTGCTGTGCAAAAGCTTTGAAGTTTCATTAGGTCCCATTTGTTTATCTTTGTTTTTATTTCCATTTCTCTAGGAGGTGGGTCCAAAAGGATCTTGCTGTGATTTATGTCATAGAGTGTTCTACCTATGTTTTCCTCTAAGAGTTTGATAGTTTCTGGCCTTACATTTAAGTCTTTAATCCATTTTGAGCTTATTTTTGTGTATGGTGCTAGGGAATGATCTAATCTCAAACTTTTACATGTCCCTGTCCAGTTTTCCCAGCACCACTTATTGAAGAGGCTGTCCTTTCTCCACTGTACATTCCTGCCTCCTTTATCAAAGATAAGTTGGCCATATGTGCGTGGGTTTATCTCTGGGCTTTCTATCCTGATCCACTGATCTATCTTTCTGTTTTTATGCCAGTACCAGACTGTCTTAATTACTGTAGCTTTGTAGTATAGTCTGAAGTCAGGGAGCCTGATTCCTCCAGCTCCGTTTTTCGTTCTCAAGATTGCTTTAGCTATTCGGGGCCTTTTGTTTTTCCAAACAAATTTTGAAATTTTTTGTTCTAGTTCTGTGAAAAATGCCATTGGTAGTTTGATAGGGATTGCATTGAATCTGTAGATTGCTTTCGGTAGTAGAGTCATTTTCACAATATTGATTCTTCCAATCCAGGAGCATGGTATATCTCTCCATCTATTTGTATCATCTTTAATTTCTTTCATCAGTGTCTTATAGTTTTCTGCATACAGGTCTTTTGTCTCCTTAGGTAGGTTTATTCCTAGATATTTTATTCTTTTTGTTGCGATGGTAAATGGGAGTGTTTTCTTGATTTCATTTTCAGATTTTTCATCATTAGTGTATAGGAATGCCAGAGATTTCTGTACATTAATTTTATATCCTGCTACTTTACCAAATTCATTGATTAGCTCTAGTAGTTTTTCGGTAGCATCTTTAGGATTCTCTATGTATAGTATCATGTCATCTGCAAACAGTGACAGCTTTACTTCTTCTTTTCCAATTTGGATTCCTTTTATTTCCTTTTCTTCTCTGATTGCTGTGGCTAAAACTTCCAAAACTATGTTGAATAAGAGTGGTGAGAGTGGGCAGCCTTGTCTTGTTCCTGATCTTAGTGGAAATGGTTTCAGTTTTTCACCATTGAGGACAATGTTGGCTGTGGGTTTGTCATATATGGCCTTTATTATGTTGAGGAAAGATCCCTCTATACCTACTTTCTGCAGGGTTTTTATCATAAATGGGTGTTGAATTTTGTCGAAAGCTTTCTCTGCATCTATTGAGATGATCATATGGTTTTTCTCCTTCAACTTGTTAATATGGTGTATTACATTGATTGATTTGCGTATATTGAAGAATCCTTGCATTCCTGGGATAAACCCCACTTGATCATGGTGTATGATCCTTTTAATGTGCTCTTGGATTCTGTTTGCTAGTATTTTGTTGAGGATTTTTGCATCTATGTTCATCAGTGATATTGGCCTGTAGTTTTCTTTCTTTGTGACATCCTTGCCTGGTTTTGGTATCAAGGTGATGTCGGCCTCGTAGAATGAGTTTGGGAGTGTTCCTCCCTCTGCTATATTTTGGAAGAGTTTGAGAAGGATAGGTGTTAGCTCTTCTCTAAATGTTTGATAGAATTCACCTGTGAAGCCATCTGGTCCTGGGCTTTTGTTTGATGGAAGATTTTTAATCACAGTTTCAATTTCAGTGCTTGTGATTGGTCTATTCATATTTTCTATTTCTTCCTGAGTCAGTCTTGGCAGGTTGTGCATTTCTAAGAATGTGTCCATTTCTTCCAGGTTGTCCATTTTATTGGAATAGAGTTGCTTATAGTAATCTCTCATAATCTTTTGTATTTCTGCAGTGTCAGTTGTTACTTCTCCTTTTTCATTTCTAATTCTATTGATTTGAGTCTTCTCCCTTTTTTTCTTGATGAGTCTGGCTAATGGTTTGTCAATTTTGTTTATCTTCTCAAAGAACCAGCTTTTAGTTTGGTTGATCTTTGCTATCGTTTCCTTCATTTCTTTTTCATTTATTTCTGATCTGATCTTTATGATTTCTTTCCTTCTGCTAGCTTTGGGGTATTTTTGTTCTTCTTTCTCTAATTGCTTTAGGTGCAGGGTCAGGTTGTTTACTCGAAATGCTTCCTGTTTCTTAAGGTGGGATTGTATTGCTATAAACTTCCCCCTTAGAACTGCTTTTGCTGCGTCCCATAGGTTTTGGGTCGTCGTGTCTCCATTGTCATTTGTTTCTAGGTATTTTTTAATTTCCTCTTTGATTTCTTCAGTGATCACTTCGTTATTGAGTAGTGTATTGTTTAGCCTCCATGTGTTTGTATTTTTTACACATCTTTTCCTGTAATTGATGTCTAGTCTCATAGCATTGTGGTCGGAGAAGATACTTGATACAATTTCAATTTTCTTAAAATTACCGAGGCTTGATTTGTGACCCAAGATATGATCTATCCTGGAGAATGTTCCATGAGCACTTGAGAAAAATGTGTATTCTGTTGTTTTTGGATGGAATGTCCTATAAATATCAACTAAGTCCATCTCGTTTAATGTATCATTTAAAGCTTGTGTTTCCTTATTTATTTTCATTTTGGATGATCTGTCCATTGGTGAAAGTGGGGTGTTAAAGTCCCCTACTATGAGTGTGTTACTGTCGATTTCCCCTTTTATGGCTGTTAGTATTTGCCTTATGTATTGAGGTGCTCCTATGTTGGGTGCATAAATATTTACAATTGTTATATCTTCTTCTTGGATCGATCCCTTTATCGTTATGTAGTGTCCTTCCTTGTCTCTTCTAATAGTCTTTATTTTAAAGTCTATTTTGTCTGATATAAGAATTGCTACTCCAGCTTTCTTTTGATTTCCATTTGCATGGAATATCTTTTTCCATCCCTTTACTTTCAATCTGTATGTGTCTCTAGGTCTGAAGTGGGTCTCTTGTAGACAGCATATATATGGGTCTTGTTTTTGTATCCATTCAGCCACTCTGTGTCTTTTGGTGGGAGCATTTAGTCCATTTACATTTAAGGTAATTATTGATATGTATGTTCCTATTCCCATTTCCTTAATTGCTTTGGGTTCGTTATTGTAGGTATATTCCTTCTGTTGTGTTTCTTGCCTAGAGAAGTTCCTTTAGCATTTGTTGTAAAGCTGGTTTGGTGGTGCTGAACTCTCTCAGCTTTTGCTTGTCTGTAAAGGTTTTAATTTCTCCATCAAATCTGAATGAGATCCTTGCTGGGTAGAGTAATCTAGGTTGCAGGTTTCTCTCCTTCATCACTTTAATTATGTCCTGCCACTCCCTTCTGGCTTGTAGGGTTTCTGCTGAGAGATCAGCTGTTAACCTTATGGGGATTCCCTTGTGTGTTATTTGTTGTTTTTGCCTTGCTGCTTTTAATATGATTTCTTTGTGTTTAATTTTTGACAGTTTGATTAATATGTGTCTTGGTGTATTTCTCCTTGGATTTATTCTGTATGGGACTCTCTGTGCCTCCTGGACTTGATTAACTATTTCCTTTCCCAAATTAGGGAAGTTTTCAACTATAATCTCTTCAAATATTTTCTCAGTCCCTTTCTTTTTCTCTTCTTCTTCTGGAACCCCTATAATTCGAATGTTGGTGCGTTTAATGTTGTCCCAGAGATCTCTGAGACTCTCCTCTGTTCTTTTCATTCTTTTTTCTTTATTTTGCTCTGCATCAGTTATTTCCACTATTTTATCTTCCACCTCACTTATCCGTTCTTCTGCCTCAGTTATTCTGCTATTGATCCCATCTAGAGTATTTTTCATTTCATTTATTGTGTTTTTAATCGATGCTTGATTCATCTTTAGTTCTTCTAGGTCCTTGTTAACTGTTTCTTGCATGTTGTCTATTCTATTTCCAAGATTATGGATCATGGAAATAGAATCTTGGATCAGCTTTACTATCATTATTCTGAATTCTTTTTCAGGTAGACTGCCTATTACCTCTTCATTTGTTAGGTCTGGTAGGTGTTTATCTTGCTCCTTCACCTGCTGTGTGTTTTTCTGCCTTCTCATTTTGCTTATGTTACTGTGTTTGGGGTCTCCTTTTTGCCGGCTGCAGATTCGTAGTTCCCGTTGTTTTTGGTGTCTGACCCCAGTGGCTAAGGTTGTTTCAGTAGGTTGTGTAGGCTTCCTGGTGGGGGGGACTAATTCCTGTGCTCTGGTGGTTGAGGCTCGATCTTGTCTTTCTGGTGGACAGGTCCACGTCTGGTGGTGTGTTTTGGGGTGCCTATGGCCTTATTATGTTTTTAGGTAGCCTCTCTGCTAATGGGTGGGGTTGTGTTCCTGCCTTGCTAGTTGCTTGGCATAGGGTGACCTGCACTGTAGCTTGCTGGTCGTTGACTGAAGCTGGGTGCTGGTGTTGGGATGGAGATCTCTGGGAGATTTTTGCTGCTTGATATTATGTGGAGCTGGGAGGTCTGTTGTGGACCCGTGTCCTGAAGTTGGCTCTCCCACTTCAGAGGCACAGCACTGGCTCCTGGCTGCAGCACCAAGAGCCTTTCATCCACCCGGCTCAGAGTAACAGGGAGAAAAAGTAGAAAGAAAGAATTAGTAGAAGAAAGAAAGAGAGAGGGAAAGAAAGGAAGAAGGGAAGAAAGGAAGGAAGAAAGGAAGGAAGAAAGAAAGGAGGGAGGGAGGGAGGGAGGAAGGATGGAAAGAAAGAAGGAAAGAAAGGAGGGAGGGAGGGAGAAAGGAAAGGAAGAAAGACAGGAGGGAGGGAGGAAGGAAAGAAAAAGAAAGTGGAAAGAAGAAGGGTGGGAGGGAGGAAAGAAAAAGAAAGAAGGAAAGGAGGAGCGGAGGGAGGGAGGGAGGAAGGGAGAGTAGGAAAAAAAGAAAGAGCAGGTAAAGTAAAATAGAATAAAGTATGAAATATAGTAGCGTTATTAAAATTAGAAAGTAATTATTGAAAAAAAAAAAAAAAAAACGGACCGATAGAACCCTGAGACATATGGTGGAAGCAAAGCTATACAGAGAGAATCTTACACAGAAGATTACACATACACATTCACAAAAAGAGAGCAGGGGGAAAAATCAAAAATCTTGCTCTCCAAGTCCACCTCCTCAATTTGGGATAATTCGTTGTAAAAAGAGGAAAAGGGCGAGAAGTCTGAAATCTTGCTCTCTAAGTCCACCTCCTTAATTTGGAATAATTCGTTGTAAAAAGAGGAAAAGGGGGGAAAGTCTTAAATCTTGTCCTCAAAGTCCACTTCCTCAATTTGGGATGATTCGCTGTCCATTCATGCACTCCACAGACGCAGGGCACATCAAATGGACCGTGGAGCTTTAATCCGCTGCCTCCGAGGCTGCACAGAGAGATTTCCCTGCCTCTGCTCTCACAGCTCCCGGGTCTCAGCCTTGGACCTGGCCCCGCCTCTGCGCGTAGGTCGCCGGAGGGCGTCCGTTCTTCGCTCAGACAGGACGGGTTTAAAGGAGCCGCTGATTCGGGGGCTCTGGCTCACTCAGGCAGAGGGGAGGGAGGGGCGCGCAGTGTGGGGCGGGCCTGCGGCGGCAGAGGCCGGCGTGACGTTGCAGCAGCCCGTGGCGCTCCGTGCGCTTTCCCGGGAAAGCCGTCCCCGGGTCTCGGGGACCCCAGCAGTGGCGGGGTGCACAGGCCCCCCGGAAGGCGGGGCGGACAGTGACCCGCGCTCGCACACAGGCCCCGCGGCGGCGGCGGCGGCGGCGGCGGCGGCGGGCCGCGGCGGGCGGGCGGCGGCGGCGGCGGCGGCCCACGCCCGTCTCCGAGGTCCGTGCCTTACCCGCGGCTCGTGCCTGTCACCGGTGCTTCCCCAAGCAGCCCTCTTAATGCCCTCTCCTCGCGCACCAGGAAACAAAAGGGAAAAAAGTCTCTTGCCTCTTCAGCAGCTCCAGACCCTTTCCCCGGACTCCCTCCGGGCTAGCCGTGGTGCACTAACTCCTTCAGGCTCTCTTCCTGCCGCCAGCCCCAGTCCTCTCCCTGCGCTCCGACTGAAAGCCGATACCCGAGCCTCAGCTCCCAGCCCCGCCCGCCACGGCGGCCGAGCAGACAAGCCTCTCGGGCTGGTGTGTGCCTGAGGGCACCGGTCCTCTGTGCCAGAATCTCTCCGCTTTGCCCTCCGCACCCCTGTTGCTGTGCTCTCCTCCGCTACTCCGAAGCTTTCCCCCTCCGCCACCTGCAGTCTCCGCCCGCGAAGGGGCTTGTAGTGTGTAGAAACCTTCCCCCCTTCACGGCTCCCTCCCACTGGTGCAGGTCCCGTCCCTATCCTATTGTCTCTGTTTATTCTTTTTTTCTTTTGCCCTACCCAGGTATGTGGGGAGCTTCTTGCCTTTTGGGGGGTCTGAGGTCTTCTGTCAGCGTTCAGTAGGTGTTCTGTAGGAGTTGTTCCACGTGTAGATGAATTTCTGATGTATCTGTGGGGAGGAAGGTGATCTCCGCGTCTTACTCTTCCGCCATCTTCCTCCGGGGTCCTGAAGCATGTCCTTGCCTCCTATCACACTGGAATCCCATCAAGCCTTCAGGCTTCCTACCAGCTTACAGGATGGAATCCATGACAGGACCCCAAGGGAAATTCATTGAAAGAGGTGCCATAGTGTTTTCTTGGAAGCATGGGTTTCCTGCTGGCGTCTCCCCGCTTTTCCCCTCCATTAATGGCAGGGTCCCAATGTGTACTTGCGACCCATGCTTTTCTCAAACCAGTGCTTCTCCCGTTTAGCGCGCGCCCTGTTTATTTTATTAAAAAACAAATATCTATGCTTGTTTTACTCTAAAACTTATGTTTTAATTACTCACAATTGAATACAATTGCTTTTCTAGAATGATGTGCACTGTTTCCTTATGGATTTGTATATCCTTTGGTGCACCACTGAAATACATACACTCCAGGTTCAGAAACACAAGGCTTAATAATCTTCTGAGATCATTTCAAGTTCATACAACTGTTTAGAAATATTTGGGGCTGGATACATATTGCCCAACTTTAAATTCACTGTTTCTACTCTCTGCACCTTGCATACAAAATAACACTTACATTGTCCTAGCCTTCACGGTGAAATGAGGCATTGAGAAATTACTTTAACTAGTGTCTAATTAACTCTGAGCTGCTGGCAGATAAAATAATGTTGATTTTTTTATTACATTAGGTATAATTATTTAAAAAGCTAACTCTATAGAAGCATTGGCAGCTATGATGGAATCCAGAAGTGTGTTCATAGTTTATCCTCCAATTCATTCTGACCCTCTCTGGAAGAATGTCCTGCCTTTCTAGACTTATTCTCAAAGTTTTGTAAGATAGAAGCAAGTGTATAGGCTCATAAAGATAAAAGCAAAAAGGTGAAAGAGGAGAGAAAAGATTTAATAAGATATGTTAGGTTCGCTGACATACAAGAAAAGAGAAAAAAACACATTCTAAAAGCATTGCATGCAACATTGCATTCAAGAGGCTTGGAAAGGAGAATAAGTCATATGACGAATGTCTCTTGAAAAACATACAAAATATTGTAATACATTTTTTTGACTTTAGTTTTTTTTCTTTAAATGGTGATTTTTCTTCTTTTTAAAATTTATTTATTTATTATTTTTGGCTGCATTGGGACTTCATTGCTGTGCGTGGGCTTTCTCTAGTTGCATCGAGTTGGGGCTACTCTTCGTTGTGGTGCGCGGGCTTCTCATTGTGGTAGCTTCCCTTGTTGTGGAGCACAGGCTCTAGTCGCATGGGCTTCAGTAGTTGTGGCATGCAGGTTCAGTAGTTGTGGCTCATGGGCTCTAGAGCGCAGGCTCAGTAGTTGTGGTGCACGGGGTTATTTGCTCTGTGGCATGTGGGATCTTCCTGGACCAGGGCTCAAACCCGTGTCCCCTGCATTGGCAGGTGGATTCTTAACCACTGCACCACCAGGAAAGTCCCAATATTGTAGTATTTGAAGATTAATTTTGACTCTTTGGATTGTATTTCCATGTAAGTTATGTTGGGGCATAGATGAATTCTTTAAGGATTTCACAGCCTTTCAAACTTCAGTGTATTAAACTGAAAATAATATAATTCAAGGCTAGTGAGACAGAGTCTGAGGGTGCAAGGGAATTCACATAGTTAACTCTAGGGAGTACACAACTATGAAGATAAGTTCTAGTTCTCTGTGTAAAATGTTTGTCCTTTTCCCTTTGTGTTGGGCCCTGTATTCAATGAGATGAGCTGCTTGTTTGAAATCAGCACACTATGTCAGTTAAGCAAGCAGAGACCACTAGGAGTTCTTGAAAGTAGGCTATCACACCAACTCTCCCAAGGTGGCAACTGCCTACTGTCATTGCGGGTTTACTGGCAGCCATATCTGATAGACTTGTCAAAATAAAATAAAAACAGAGAAATATGACATTTGGGCCACCTGTGGTTGCCAGTCATGGACTCTGCCATGAATTTTCTTGAAGAATAGTTTCCTCTAATAATTTCATATTCTTATCTGTCCCAGACATGTTTTAATTTTATAATCTGTTGACAAATTTCCGTGAATGCCAAAATGCAATAAAAGCAGGGAATATGGATGTAATAAGAAATTAAGATTTTTTTTTAAATCAGTATTATGGAGTAGGGTAAGAAGTCCATTCCCAGAGAGAAATCACTGAGTTTCGTATCAAATAATGGGTTGTTGACACATGTGAAGGAGACCACAACACAGTTTCTGTCCTATTATTATAATATGCTGATGGTTTTTCTGGCATAACAGTCACCCCAAATCTGTAGTCTCATAATATGATACTCAAAATATTCAAGTTTCAATTAAAAATCAGTCATTATACCAAGAACTGGGATGATCTAAAACTGAATGATGAAAGATAACAATGAATGTCACCACCAAGGTGAAAGAAATGTTAGAATTATCTGACAAAGACTTGAAAGAAGCCATCTGGAAAAATGAAAAAACAATTATGAACATCCTTGGAATAAATAAAAAGAAAATCTCAGCAAAAAATAGAAAATATAAAGTAGATCCAAATGAAAATTTTTAACCTTAAAAATATAGTAAGCAAAACCAAACCTAATGGATGAATCAATAGCAAATACAGGAGACAGAGGAAAGAATCAGTAAACTTGATACTAGAACAGTAGAAATGATACAGTCTGAAACACAGAGAAAGTAGACTAGAAAAAAAAAATGAAGAGAGCCTCAGGGACATGTGGGAATAAAAGATCTGACATTCTTATCACTGAAGTCTTGGAAGGAGAGGATAAAAAGGGCATGGCTAATAAAGTAATTAAAATTTCGCAAAAGATTAAACATACAGATTCAAGGATCTTAGCAAACCCAAATAGTATAAACTTAAAGAAATACACATCAAGACACACTATGTGCAAACTTGTGAAAACTAGAGACAAAGGAAAAATCATGAGAAAAAAGCAAACAAGAGGAAGGGCAGCTTAACTGTCAAGGAGATACACTCTAAATGATAGCAGATTTCTCCCCAGAAACTATGGAGGCCAGGAGGAATTAGCACCCATTTTCAAGTACTGAAAGAAATGTCAACCCCAAATTCTATATCCAGCAAAAATATCCTTTCTCCAAGAAAAAAGGGAAAGTCCATTTATTCTCAGATGAAATAAAAAAATTTATTGCCAGCAAACTTACTCTAAAAGAATGGCAAAAGAAAGTTGTCTAAACAGAAAGGGCACAATCAAAGAAGGACTCTTGTAACATTAGAAAGGAAGAACAAGGTGAGCCAAAAATATGGATAAATACATAAGTGTCTTTCTCAAGCTTTCTTCATTGTTTGGCAATAGAAGCAAAATTTATAATACTCTTTCATTTGGTTCTAAATGTATCTGAGAAAATATTTAAGACAATTATATTTTTTTTAAATGCTATGAGCTGAACTGTACCTCCCCCATTCATACGTTGAAGACTTCCCCCAATGTGATGTTATTTGGAGATAGGGCTTTTGGGAGATAGTTAGGTTTAAATGAGGCCATGGGGGTGGAGCCTTCATGATGAAATTAGTACCCTTATAAGAAGAGACACCAGAGTGTGTGCTTTCTCTCTCTTCCTGTCTCCCTGTCCCCCTCTCCTACTCCCTCCCTGCACCATGAGAGAACACAGTGTGAAGGTGGCCTTTTGCAAGTCAGGAATAGAGTCTTTACCAGAACCAGATCATGTTGATACTGTGATCTTGGACTTACAGCCTTAAGAACTGTGAGAAATAAATTTCTGTTTTCTAAGTCTTAAGTTTATGGTAACTTGTTATGGCAGCCTGAGCTAAGTGACAAATGGATGAAGGGAAAAGGACATAAAAGAAGGCAAGCTTTATATCCTTCACTCAAACTAGTAAGAGATGACGTAAGTAGACTATTAAGTTATGCATATCCAGAGAAACCACTATAAAAGCTATACAAAAACATATACTACAAAGCACTGGAGATAAAAATCAAACTGGAATTCTAAACATATTCAAGTCATCTACAGACAGGCAGAAAAAAAGAGAAACAAAAAAACAGGAAGAACAAACATAAATTTTAAAATACAATGGCACACTTAAGCCCTATTACATCAATAATTGCATTAAATGAAAATTGTCTAAACTTACCAATTAAAAGACAGAGATGGATGCAGTGGATTAGAAAACATCTCATCAATATGCTGTCTATAAGAAAGTCACTTCACGTATGATATAGGCAGACTGATAGTAAAAGATCTAGCATTCAAATAGTAATCAGAAAGAAGTGCCTATATCAATACCTGATAAAGTAGATTTCACCACAGAATTACCAAGGATAGAATGAGATATTATATATTATAAAAGTGTCAATTCACCAAGAAGACATAGCAATCTAAATAACAAAACTACAAAATACACAAAGCTAAACCAGATAGAACTGAAAGGAGAAATAGACAAATCTACACTTACAGAAGATATAGTTACCAAGGGGTAAGGGAGAGGGATAAATTGGGAGACTGGAATTGATATATACACACTACTATATATAATAAGGACCTACTGTATAGCACAGGGAGTTCTGCTCAATACTGTGTAATGGCCTATATGGGAAAAGAATCTAAAACAGAGTGGATGTATGTATAACTGATTCACTTTGCTGTATGCCTGAAACTAACACAACATTGTAAATCAACTATACTCCAATAAAAATTTTTTAAAATCCACACAGCTGACAACTTTAACGTACCTCTGTCAACAATTGATAATAACTAGACAGAAAATCAGGAAGGATACAGAAGAATCCACCAACACCATCAGTCAACAGAATCTACTCAATATCTATAGAATGCTCCACCCAACAAAAGTAAAATATACATTCTTTTCAAGTACCTATAGAACATATACCAAGACAGACCATATACTGAGCCATGAAATAAACCCCAACAAATGTAAATGAATTGAAATAACCACAATAGAATCAAATTAGCAATCATTAACAGGTAACTGCAACATCTTCAAACACTTGGAAACCAAAGAGAGTATGTCTAAATAACTCAAAAAGAAGTTTCAAGAGAAAAATAAACATTGATATGAATGAAAATACAATATATGAAAATTTGTGAGACATAGTAGCTAAAGCAAGGCTGTGAGGAGCAGCTAAAGCACTAAATACATATATTAGAAACAAAGAAAACTCTCATATCAATAATCTAAGGTCCCACCTCAGAAACCCAGAAGAAGAATAGCAAAGTAAAGTCAAAGCAAGCAGAAAAGTGGAAATAACAAATAGAAGAGCAAAAATGAATGAAATTGAAAACGCAGTACCTACTTCATAATTATCATTCAAAAATAGTAGTTGTTATCATCATTATTCAATGGTTTTCAAATTCTTTTTTTTTTTTTTTCTTTCTGCGGTACACGGGCCTCTCACTGCTGCGGCCCCTCCCGCTGCGGAGCACAGGCTCCGGATGCGCAGGCTCCGGACGCGCAGGCTCAGCGGCCACGGCCCACGGGCCCAGCCGTTCCGCGGCACGTGGGATCCTCCCGGACCGGGGCATGAACCCGTGTCCCCTGCATCGGCAGGCGGGCTCCCAACCACTGCGCCACCAGGGAAGCCCCTTCAAACTCTTTTGATCTTACCTTTCTTAGAATATTTTTAATGAAGTACTCAAAGATAAAATATTTATTTTTTATAGATTATAAACAGATACTAGTCTACACATGTGGTCTGTAGGTGCTAAGCATAACCAAAATTAAATAAATAGGAAGAGATATATTTAATTAAAAATATAATAATCTCATTGTTTGCCAGTGTGTTGTCTTGGGTACCTTAATCTGGGGACCCGCTGGTTGAACATCATCATCAACTAAGGGCTCTCCATTCTTTAAACTTAGCTGAAACTTAGCTGATAGCTGAAGTATCATCCTGTCCAGGAGGCCTCTGCTAATCCTATCAGTCCCCATGAAAACTTTCCTCTCTGAATTCATATGGTAATTTTGACTGTGCCTCTTATTTTATACATATAATATACCATCTTAATTATCATAACCATTTGCCTAATAAATTCTCTGATATAAATGTGATTCTCAAAAGCACATATAAAAACCTGAGGAGTTGAGCACTTGACAAAATTATGGGAAGGAAAATGTCAAACATTCTCACAAAGATACACAAAATATTAAAAATCTAGAGGTTGATGGAATTGGAACTGTGTAATCATTTTTTTGTAGATGTTGAAGTAAGGATCATAACCTGGAAATCCAAATACCAAGCTGTCTGTACATGTGGTATGTTTGGCACAGTGTTTTGTATTACGTTTTTGTTACTGCCTTTACACTGGGCATGCACTCTTCCTGTCAGCTATAGTTCCATTATTCCCAACTTTCAATACCTTAGTGCTTCAAATATTTTTACTTTACAGTGCCCTGATGTTGACTTTGACAACCCTCTGAGGGTGTTCACACTTTATAGACCAACACAACTAAAGTACAAAGAGCAGTGATCTAAGAATCAGAAGACTTGCATTGCTGGCTCATGTGTCACTTGTTAGCTGTGTCACCTTGAGCAAGTCATGTTACTTTTCTAAAACACAGTTCCTTCAGCAACAGAATGGTTATGGTAATTCCTGTCCAGTGTGTCTCATGGGGCAAATGAGAAGATTGGTTAAATCTGTGAAACTGTTGAACAAATATTACAGTTATTATCAGATGACCTCTTAGTTCCCTTCCTACTGTGAAATATTTTGTTCCTATTATTTCAGGAAAGTTGCTGGTAATTACAACTTCTTTTCCTAACAAAGCCATCAACCCCATAGCTATGAATATAGCGTTATGAGGATAAAAATGTTAGAAATCCTTGGCTGGTTTTCTGAGAGAATTATAATTACAATACATGAAAGAAATGCATTGTGTGTTATATGTTGACATCTCAGGAAATTGTGTGATAGAGTTTGATAAGAGCCTGCCTGTAAGATTAATTGTAAATTGGCTTCAATATGAACACTGTCATCAGGATTGAAAATTGTCAAAGAATGTAAAGACAAAACTGACAAAGTGTGACAATGGGTGGCATCACAGGCTTCAAGGAGGTCAAGGGGGAGTTTCTGGGATGAGAGTTCAACCGAATCTCATTACCATCTTCATTAACTACTCCAGAAAGGGGCTGCATGTCTCCTTAGAGTAGTTTGCAAAAGGTGCTTAGTTGGCAGAGGCTGAAAACAAAGAGATGCAAAATCATACCAAGAAATCAGACAGGTTACAATGGAATTTTAGGCACACATCAAAATCAGATTCTTCTGGGGATGTGGGCATTTGAGATCATGATCTCTGAAAATGCTTTTCCCCAACTCTGTCTACTGAATTAAAACAGTGTCTGTTTGTTTTTTTAACATCTTTATTGGAGTATAATTGCTTTACAATGATGTGTTAGTTTCTGCTTTATAACAAAGTGAATCAGCTATACATATACATATATCCCCATATCCCCTCCCTCTTGCGTCTCCCTCCCACCCTCCCTATCCCACCCCTCTAGGTGGTCACAAAGCACTGGGCTGTTCTCCTTGTGCCATGAGGCTGCTTCCCACTAGCTAGCTATTCTACATTTGGTAGTATATATAAGTCCATGTCACTCTCTCACTTTGTCCCAGCTTACCCTTCCCCCTCCCTGTGTCCTCAAGTCCATTATCTACCTCTGCATCTTTATTCCTGTCCTGCTCCTAGGTTCTTCAGAACCATTTTTTTTTTTTTTAGATTCCATATATATGTGTCAGCATACAGTGAGGTATCACCTCACACCAGTCAGAGTGGCCATCATCAAATAATCTACAAACAATAAATGCTGGAGAGGGTGTGGAGAAAAGGGAACCCTCTTGCACTGTTGGTGGGAATGTAAATTGATACAGCCACTATGGAGAACAGTATGGAGGTTCCTTAAAAAACTAAAAATAGAACTACCATACGATGCAGCAATCACACTCCTGGGCATATACCCTGAGAAAACCATAATTCAAAAAGGGTCATGTACCACAATGTTCATTGCAGCTCTTACAGTAGCCTGGACATGGAAGCAACCTAAGTGTCCATCAACAGATGAATGGATAAAGAAGATGTGGCACATATATACAATGGAATATTACTCAGCCATAAAAAGAAACGAAATTGAGTTATTTGTAGTGAGGTGGATGGACCTAGAGACTGTCATACAGAGTGAAATAAGTCAGAAAGAAAAAACTGTGTTTTATAGTAAATTCTTCCAGTCTCCTTCTGAGGTCTTCCTTGATCCCTTCAAAGAGAACTACCCCTCTGTCTTATGAAATTCTGTAGCTTTTCCTATCTTATATTACTTATTTGGGCTTATAGAAATGAAACCAAATTTTACTCCTGCCTAAGTCATAAATAAATACCCTGAGGCAGAGGATCACCCTATTAATTCTTCATGAATCTCATAGTATCCAGTAGGGCAATACATTCACATCACTTTAGAATATGGATCTGCTTTTCTGTCTTATCTCCACTGTCCTGTTTCCAACTTTCTCTATCTTTCTCTGAATATGTGGCATTGTCTCCTTATTGCTCCCCCCACCTTCAGTCTCCTCTACTCTTTCACTCTGCCCCTCCATACTTCTTTTATAAGTGGCCATGAGAATCTTCCGGACATGCTTGCTTAGTCATGCAGTTCCTCTTCTCTGAAGCTTTGTGTGGGTCCCCCTTGCTACTGGATTATGTATAAACACCTTAGCCTGGTTCCTGAGATGCTGATTAATTTGTTTCCATCCTGTTTCCCTTCCTTGTTTCCTACTATTTATCCTCACCAAGTGGCTCCTGCAAACTTTCTGCTCACCAAAACCACCCCCCATCGGCCTACCTCTTTCCTTTTGATTATACGCTTGCCTCATGTCCAATCCTATTTGCATCCCCCAATTTTCCTACTGAAACATTTACCCTACTTTTCTGTCTTCCTATTTACCTTTGGTTTGTCTTGAGATAACTGCGCAAACTTGGGCTTGATCTTCCCTCTCTCACCCCACCTTCCCACATCAAATCCAAAACCACCTGTCAGGACTAAGTACCTCTGATTTTACCCCCTGATCATCTCTTGAATAAGTCATTTTCTCAACCTCTAGGTCATTTTCTCAACCTCTATTGCTAACAGCACAGCAAACTGTCTACTGGACTATACCAAGCATTCCTAGCTGGTCTCCCCACTAGCTTCTTTCTTACTCTGCAATGCAGTCTAATCAAGTCACTCCTATGCTCAAAATCCTAAAAGTGTTTTGGTTACTCTAAAATCAAAATACATGCCATAGCCTACCAAAGCCCCAGAAGTTTGGCCACTATCTCCACAGTTTGATTCCATGCCAGCCTATCAAAGAACAGGCTGTTTCTCAGTATCCTAGCCACTCTGTCCTTCTTCCAGATCTTCAAATATACAGTGTTTCCTTACCCCTCAGAACATTTGACCGTGCTGTGTTCTCTGTATGGAATATTGCTCCTTTCTCCATCTTCTTAACCTGAGATCCATCCCCAGAGTCTTAATTCAAACATAACTTTTCCAGAAGAACCTTTCTTGATGACCCAGAGACGCCCTGCTATAGATTATCATGACACCCTGTGCTTCTTCACTGTAAGACATTCACTATGTAATGTGATCCTTATGTGAATGATTATTTGAATAATGTCCTTCTATCGTACTGAGGCTGTATCTCTCTATAAGGGCAGTGCATTTTGGGGTTTTGTATGCAATTGTATTCTCATCTCTTGGCATATTGGATTCATATTTTAATATAGTCATATACTTGCTGACTGAGAAAACAGCTTCAAGTCTCTCTTCTCCTATCTGTACATTATTATACTGTCATGCAGTTTAAGTGCAAAATGTTAGTAAAGTCCTCATCAAAGTATCCGCCACATAATAAAGGTTCTTTAATGATATTTTAATTATAGTTGTGTTTGACAACACTACCATCCAGTTTCTTGGGTGTCGACTATATCTCCTCTTTTAAAGTATGATTTTGTGTTCCTTGTGATGCTTTGGTCTGAGAAAGCCACCAACTACATATATATACATATATATATACATACATATATATATATATATGTATGTATATATATATGTATATATATGTATATATATATTTATATAAACAAATTTATAAGTAAGTCTCTTACAGATTCTGTCATCCTTATCACCATGCCTTTGTCACTTTCTCCATCTTATCTGCAACAGTAAATTTCCAAGTGTATAGAAGATACAGTTTTATAAATACATCTGGAGCTAAAGGAAAGCAGGACTACCTGGTAGGAATGAAGAGGTACTCAAATACCCACAGGTCAATGAGACTATCTTGTGATTAGGCATGCCTAATCAGAGCCCTACATTCCCCTGAAAGTACTCATGGGTTCAAGGATGGTCATGAGATGCAATCCAGGTCAAAGAGAAACAACAAACCCTTTCCCTGAGATTTATGGGAATGTACTCTTGTTTTCCCCATATGGTGTGAAACCAACGGATCATAGGGTCTATTTATAGGGTCTGGAGTTTATGTAGAAGAAGATCAAAAATATCAAAGAAAGAGACCTGGCTCTTGGTGATACTGTCTTGAAACTAGCTATTCTTGAAGCCAGATTTCCCTTAGGATTGTTCAGTTACATAAGACTAGAGATGTCCTTTTACAATATAAACCAGTTAGGATTGGGTTTTCTATCAGTTACAATCAAAATAATCCAGAGGGCTCCCCTGGTGGCGCAGTGGTTGAGAGTCCGCCTGCGGATGCAGGGGACGTGGGTTCCTGCCCCCTGTCCGGGAGGATCCCACGTGCTGCGGAGTGGCTGGGCCCGTGAGTCATGGCCGCTGGGCCTGCACGTCCGGAGCCTGTGCTCCGCACCGGGATAGGCCACAACAGTGAGAGGGCCGCATACACACACACACACACACAAATAAAAACAAAATAATCCAGAGCGATTCATGGCTTCAAAGAAAAAATGAAATTTAAGCCAAATCTTAAAGATGGCCATGTGTGTAAAAAAGGAAGAAAACCTAGGCAAAGGGAGTAACAGGTCCAACTCATGAAGACCTGGAATAACATCGTGTGCTTGGGGAACTGAAAATAGAGGTTGATTCTTGTCCACAGCATAAAGGAAAAGAGATTGCTTAGTCTGTGAGCATGCCTGGTTCCTGAGAGCCACTTCCTCCACAGTTTCTGCCATGGACTCTGCTCATAGTCATCTAAACAAATATTAAATCAGTACGCAAGCTAATTAACAGGAATGTGAAAAAATCCATAGCAATCCCCAGAGGAAAGAAACATTTTAGGGGGAAGGAGGGGGAAAAAACTAATTTCTTCCCATATTGCATTTAAAGATTGGAGAGAAAGACTGACTTTAAAAGCTATCTACTGGCTACTGTACAAATGTTAGTGTCATAAAGCATGCAAATTAAAATTCTGCTGAAGACAGATAAAATTGCATTAGACATTCAGTGTTTATTCTGAGACTAATAATAATTCTAGCTCAAAGGATGGTAATTAATTGGTGCCACTGATGCTGTCAGACCACTTTTTCCTCAGATGTCCAGGAACCCTGCTTGAATGATGGTGTCCCAGAATGGCAGGGGCATTTAAGCTGCCTGGGAACCACCATCATCACTTAACAACTATTCCTTTATTCTTGCAATCATTGCATTATGAGGTAGAAAAGACAAGAAGTCTAATCATGTTAAAGAAAAGGAAACTGAGGCTTACTGCTGTCAAATCATTCACCCATGATCACTCTCCAAGGAAGTATCAAGTTGAAATTACACCCCAGATCTTCTGTTTCTAGTGATTTTTCCTTCTACCTAAAATGATGTAGACATTTATTTTTGATGTGTTTCTGAAGTTGATTAGATTAGTTAGATCAATTCTTTGCAGTATCTTTTGATAAGGAAAGGAATACTGAAGGCCTAAGGGATACGGGGAAGATAGGTGATGGAAAAGAGAGAGGAGCAACAAAAAGGATCAGAGAAATACAGTAAAAGACTCAAACGGTACAGCCCAGTGCTAGCCTGAGGTGCCGGATAACGTACTAGCATCTTACAATTAGTAAGACAGGATCTGTGTTGTAGATTGCTTCAAATGTACTAACAGTCTATTGTTGTAGAACTCATTTACTTTTCTCTAAAAGTATACCACTCTCTCTCCTCCATACTACGAAATTTTTAATTAAACTTTTTATTCTGAGATAATCATAGCTTGATAAGCAGTTTCAAGAAATAATACAGAAAGATTCTACTTACTATTTACTCAGTTGACCCTAATGGTAATATCCTGTGGAACTATAGTACAGTATCACAACCTGGACGGTGACACTGATACAGTCAAGATACAGAACATTTCTACCACCTCAAAAATTGTGCTGCTCTTTTGTAACCCTCCTTGCAATTGATTCCGATCCTCAGCTCACCCTTCAATCATGGACCCGCTAATTTATAGTCCATTTCTGTTATGTCATTAGGAGAATGTTAAATAAATGAAATTACACAGTATATAATGTATTGGGACTGGCTTTTTTCACTCAGGATAAATCTCTAAAGATTCAACTAGATTGTCATATGGACCAATAGTTCCTTTTACTTTTTTTTTTTTTTGCTGAGTAGCATTCCAAGGTATGAATATACCGGTTTTGGTTTTTTTTTAAATAATTCGCATGTTGAAGGGTATCTAGGTTGTTTTCAGTTTGGGGCAATTATAAATAAAGCTGCTATAAACATTTGTGTACAGGTCTTGTATGAACATAAATTTTCATTTCTCTGGGACAAAGCCCAGGATTGTAGTATTTGGGTCTCATGGTAGTCATACTTTCTATCTTTTAAGACACTGCCAAACTGTTTTCCTGAGTGGCTATATCATTTTACACTTCCACCAGGAATGTGATCAAGTGATCAAATTTTTCTGTATCCTTACAAATCTTTGATGGTTTTAATTTTTTTTTTTAAGTTTAGCTATTCTGCTAGGTGTGTAGTGATATTTCATTGTGGTTTTAACCTGCACTTCCCAAATGGCTGATGATACTGAACCATTTTTTCATGTGCTTGTGATCAGTATATCCTCTTTTGTGAAATATTTATTCATATCTTTTGCCCATTTTCTAATTTGAATGTTTGACTTTTAGTGTTACATTTTGAGAGTCATATTTTATAGATACTAGTCATCTGTCAGATATGTTTTGTAAATATATTCTCCTATAACTTATCTATTCATCTCTCAACAGTCTATGAAAATAGGGTAAAATTTTTAATGTTGATGAAATCCAGTTTCTCAATTTTTTCTTTTATGGATTATGCTTTTGATGTCAAGACTAAAGATTCTTTGCCTAGAACAAGATTCTAAAGATTTATCTTATTTTTCCTAAAATGTTTATAGATTTTCATTTCGTATTTAAGTCTATGATTTGTTTTGAGTTAATTTTTACAAGGTGTGAGATTTAGGGTTTTTTTTGTTGTTTTGTTTTGCCTATTGATGTCCGATGGTTCCAGCACCATTTATTAAAAGGGTCTCTTACCTCCATTAAATTGCTTTTGTACCTTTATCTGAAATGAGTTGGGCATATTTGTGTGCATCTATTTTTGAGTTCTCTATCCTGTTCCATTGATCTCTATGTCTACACCTCTGCCAGTACTTCAGTCTTGCTGACTAAGGCTATATATTAAAGCTTGAAATCAAGTAGACTGATTTTTCCCACATTATTCTTCTTTTCAAAATGGTAGTACCTATTCAGGATCCTATGTATTTCCATATACATATTTTAGAAAAATTTGCCTATATTTACAAAAGTCTTGCCGTAAATTTGATGGTAATTGTATTAAACCTATATGTCAATTTGAGGAGAATTGATTTCTTTACCATATTGAGTTTTCTAATCCATGAACACAGTATGTCTATTCAGGTATAATCTGATTTCTTTCATAAGCAGTTTTTAGTTTTCAGCATGCAAGTCTTGTAAATATTTTGTTAGATATACATTTAAGTATTTGTTTTGCATCATTATAAATCATTCTATTTTTAATTTTTATGTCCACATGCTTATGGTATTATATAGAGATGGAACTGATGATTTTAGTATGTTTATCTTCTATCTTTTGAACTTGCTGAACCCACTTATGTGGTTTTTTTTTAATTTTTAGGGGGATGATTCTCTGGAATTTTCTTTTTAGGCAGTCATGTCATTTGTAAATATGTATAGTTTTATTTCTTCCTTTCTGATCTGTATGCCCTTGGTTTCCTTTTCTTACCTGGTATAGTGGTTAGAACTTCCAGCACTATGTTGAATTAAAGTAGGGAGAACAAATTACCCTTGCTTATTTCTGATCTTAGGGGAAAGCATCCAGTCTTTTATCACTGAGAACTCTGTTAGCTGTAGGGTTTTATTTTTTTTAATATATATATAGATGTACTTTATCTGGTTGAAGAAATTCCCCTTTATTCCTATGATTGAGAGCTATTTTTTAATCTTGAATTGATAGTGAATTTTGTCAAATGCTCTTTCTGTATTTGTTAATATGATCATGTATTTTTTTAATCTAATCTATTAATATGGTGGGATATACTGAAAGATTTTTATCATTATATAAGTTTCAGATGTACAGCATTATAATTCAACATCTGTATATATTACAAAGTGATCACCAACTCAAGTCTAGTTGCCATTCATCACCATATAGTTGACCCCCTTCACGCATTTTACCTACCTCCCTTCTCCTCTGGTAACCACTAATGTGTTCTCTGTATCTGTGAGTTTATTTTTGTCTTTATTTATTTATTTAAATTAGATGCCACATATGAGTGAAATTTGTTTTTTTTTCTATTTCACTTATTTTTCTTAGAATAATACCTTTAGTCTCCATACATGGTGTTGAAAATGGCAAGACTTCAATTATTTTTTAGGGCTGAATAGTATTTTATTGTATACACACACACACACACACACACACACTATATATGTATTCTTTATCCATTCATCCATCACTGGATACTTAGGTTGTTACAAATATCTTAGCTATTGTAAATGATGCTGCAGTGAATATAAGGGTGCACATGTCTTTACAAATCAGTGTTGTTTTGGATAAATTCCTATAAGTAGAATACCTGGGTTATATGATAGTTCTATTCTTAATTTTTTGAGGAATCTCCATACTATTTTCTATGGTGGCTGCACCAATTTAGAGTCTTACCAACTGTGTACCAGGGTTTGCTTTAATCCACATCCTCTCCAACATTGGTTATTTCTTACCTTTTTTTTTTTTTTTTTTTTTGCGGTACGCAGGCCTCTCACTGTTGTGGCCTCTCCCTGTTGCGGAGCACAGGCTCTGGACGCGCAGGCCCAGTGGCCATGGCTCACGGGCCCAGCCGCTCCACGGCATGTGGGATCCTCCCGGACCGGGGCACGAACCCATGTCCCCTGCGTCGGCAGGCGGACTCTCAACCACTGCGCCACCAGGGGAGCCCATTTCTTACCTTTTTGATTAAAGCCATTCTAACAGATGTGGTTTCCTTGTAGTTTTGATTTGCATCTCCCTAATAATTAGTGATATTGAACATCTTTTCATGTTCCTTTCAGCCATCTGTATGTCTTCTTTGGGGAAATGTCTCTTCAACTCCTCTGCCCATTTTTTAATTGGGTCATTTGGTTTTTTTATTGTTAAGTTTTATGGATTTTTAATATATTTTGGGTATTAACTCTTTATTGGATACATGATTTACAAATATCTTCTTCCATTCAATAGGTTGCCTTTTCATTTTGATGATGGTTTCCTTCACTGTGCAGAGGCTTTTTACTGATGTAGTTCCATTTGTTTATTTTTGCTTTTGCTTCCTTTGCCTTTGGAGTCAGATCTACAAAAACATTGCTAAGGCCAATGTCAATGAGATTACCACTTTTGTTTACTTCTAGTAGTTTTATGGTTTCAGTCTTACATTCAATTATTTAGTACATTTTGAGTTAATTTGTATGTATGGTATAATGTAGTGTTCTAGTTTAATTCTTTTCCATGTGCCTGAGTAGTTTTCCCAACACTGTTTGTTGAAGAGACTATACTGCCTCCATTTTATGATCCTTGCTGCTTTGTCATAAATTGATTGTCCACATATATGTGGGTTTATTTCTGAGCTCTGAATTCTGTTTCATTGTTCTGTGTGTCTATTTTTGTGCCATTACCATACTATTTTGATTACTATAGCTTTGTGGCATAGTTTGAAACCAGGGAGCACAGTACCTCCATACTTTTTCTTCTTTTTCAAGATTATTTTGGCTATTTAGGATCCTTTGTCAATCTATTTAAATTTTAGAATTATTTGTTCTAGTTCTGTGTTCTGTCTTTGAAATTTCAAGAGGGATTGCACTAAATCTGTAGATTTCTCTGTGTATTATGAACATATTTAAAAATATTTTTCCAATTTATGAAAAAGAAATATCTTAAAATTTATTTGTGTCTTAGTTTTGTTCATTGTGTCTTACAGTTTTCAGTGTACATGTCTTTGGCCTCCTTGATTGAATTTATTTCCAGGTATTTTATTCTTTTTGATAAAATTGTAAATGAGATAGTTTTCTTAATTTCTCTTCTGATAGTTCATTATCAGTGTATAGAAATACCACAGATATCCACATATTGATTTTGTATTCTCTGACTTTACTGAATTAATTTATTAGTTCTAACAATTTTTTGGTGGAATCTTTATGGGTTTTTACATATAGTATCATATTATCAGCAAATAGTGACAGTTTTCCTTCTTCCTAATTTGGATGTCTTTTATTTCTTTTTATTGCCTAATTGGTGTGGCTAGGACTTTCAATACTATGTTGAATAAAAATGGCTAGAGTGGGCATCCTTGTCTTGTTCTGACCTTAGAGGAAAAGCATTTAGTTTTTTGCCAGTGAATATTATGTTAGTAGTGGGTTTGTCATTATTGTCTTTATTGAGATACCTTCCCTCTGTACTCAGTTTATCGAGAGTTTTTATTATAAATGGAAGTTGAAATTTTTCAAATCTTTTTCTGCAACTAGTAAAATGATTATATGATTTTTGTCCTTCATTTTGTTAATGTGATGTATCACATTGATTGATTGGTGGATGTTGAATCATCCTTACATCCCTGGAATAATTCCTGCTTGATCAAGGTGTATAGTTATTTTAATGCACTGTTGGGTTCAGTTTGCTAATATTCTATTGAGTATTTTTTCACCTATGTTCATGAAAGATATTAGCCTGTAAGGGTGTGTGCGTAGTGTAGTGTCCTTGTCTGGTTTTTTAGGAGGGTAATGCTGAGTCGTAAAATGTGTTTGAAAGTTTTCCCACCTCTTCATTTTTTGGAAGAGTTTAAGAAGGATAGATATTAAATCTTCCTTTAATGTTTTGTAGAATTCACTCGTGAAGCCATCTGGTACTGGGCTTTTGTTTGTTGGGAGATTTTTGATCACTGTTTCAGTCTTCTTAATAGTAATCAATCTATTCAAGTTTTCTATTTTTTCATGATTGAGTCTTGGAAGATTATGTGTTTCTAAGAACTTATTTATTTCTTCTAGGCTGTCCAAATTTGTTGGCATATAATTGTTCAGAGTAGTCTGTTATGATCTGTTGTATTTCTGTGGTATCAGTTGTAACTTATCCTCTTTTATTTCTGATTTTATTTATTTGGATCCTCTCTCTTTTTTTCTTGCTTAATCTAGCTAAAGGCTTGTCAATTTTGTTGATCTTTTCAAAGAACCAGTTGTTTGTTTCGTTGCTCTTTTCTATTTTTTTAGTCTCTATTGCATTATTTCTGTTCTGATCTTTATGATTTCCTTCTATTAATTTTGGGCTTTGTACTTCTAGTTCCTTTAGAGACAAAGTTAGATTGGTTATTTAAGGTTTTTCTTGTTTCCTGAGGTAGGCCTGTACTGCTCTGAACTTCTTTCTTAAAATCACTTTTGCTGAATCCTATTTATATTAGTGTATTATATTTCTCTTTTCATTTGTCTCTAGATTTTTTTTGATTTCTTTTTTTTTTTTTTTTTTTTTTTTTTTTTGCGGTACACGGGCCTCTCACTGCTGTGGCCTCTCCCATTGCAGAGCACAGGCTCCGGATGCGCAGGCTCAGCGGCCATGGCTCACGGGCCCAGCCGCTCCGTGGCATGTGGGATCCTCCCAGACCAGGGCACGAACCCATGTCCCCTGCATCGACAGGCAGACTCTCAACCACTGCGCAACCAGGGAAGCCCTTGTTTTGATTTCTTCAATGACCCATTGGTTGTTCAGTAATACGTTGTTTAATCGCCAAGTTTTTGTGGTTTTTCCTTTTTTTTTTTCCTTGTGATTGATCTTCTGTTGCCTACCATTGTGGTTGGAGAAGATGCCTGATAGGATTTTAATCTTCTTAAATTTATTGAGACTTGTTTTGTGACCTGAGATGTGATCTATCCTACATCATGTTTCATGTGCATTTAAGAAGAATATGTATTCTGCTACTTTCAGATGGAATGTTCTATATATATATCTATTAAGTCCATCTAGTATAATGTATCATTTAAGTCTAATGTTTCCTTATTGATTTTCTGCCTGGACGAGCTATCCTGATATAAGCAGGGTGTTAAAGTCCCCTGCTATTATTGTGTTATGTCAGTATCTCCCTTTATGCCCATTAATATTTGCTTTATATATCTTGGTGATCCTCTGGGTGCATAAACATTTATAAATTTGGTAATTTTTGCTGGATTAACCTCCATATTATTACGTAATTCCATTCTTTGTTTTTTATTACATTGTTTGTTTTAAAGTCTATTTTGTCTGATGTGAGTATAGTTACTCCAGATTTCTCTTCACTTCCATTTGCGGGCATATATTTTTCCATCCCTTTGCTTTCAGTCTATGTGGTTTTGAAATTTCTTCTGAAGTTAGTCTCTTATAGGCAGCATACAGATGGGTCTTGTTTGTTTTTTTGAGCTACTCTGTGTCTCTTAATTGGAGATTATAGTCCATTTACATTTAAAGTAATTATTGATAGGTATGTACTTATTGTCACTTTGTTAATTGTTTTCTTGTTTTTGTAGTTCCTCTGTGTTCCTTTTTTTTTTCTCTTTCTCTCTTCCCATGTATTTTGGTGGTTTTCTGTAGTGTAATATTTAGATTCCATTCTCATTTTCTTTTGTGTTTTTACTATAAGTTTTTCCATTGTGGTTACCCTGATTTTCACATACATATGACATCCTATTTTGAGTTGGTAGCAACTTAAGTATGAACACATTCCAAAGCTTTACATTTTATCCACCTCTCCCGACATTTTATACTTTGCATGGTACATTTAACATCTTATTTCATGTATTCTTTGACTAATTTTTAATTTTTGTTATTTTTAATACTTTTGTCTTTTAACCTTCATGTTTGTTTTATAAGTGATTGATATACTACCTTTATTATTTATTTACCTTTTCCAGTGAGATTTTTACATTTGTATGTTTTCTTATTATTAATTAGTGACATTTCTTTTCAGCTTAAAGAAGTCTCATTAATGTATCCTGTAGAGCCAGTTTAGTGGTGATGAACCCCTTTACCTTTTGCTTATATAGGAAACTCTTGATTTCTCCTTCAATTCTGAATGATAACCTTGCTGTGTAGAGACATCTTGATTGGAAGTCGTTTTTTTTCTTTTCTTTTTTTTTTTCCCTTTCAACACTTTGAATATGTCATACTACTCCCTTCTGGCCTGTAAAGTTTCTGGGGAAAATCTGCTCATAATTTTACAGTGTTTCCCTTGTATGTGACATTATTTTTCTTTTGCTGCTTTTAAGATTCTCTCTTTATCCTTAATTATTACCAATTTAATTATAATGTGTTTATCTCTTTGAGTTCATCTTATTTGGAATTCTCTGTGCTTCTTGGACTTCAGTGTTTGTTTCCTTCCCCATATTAGGGAACTTTTCAGCTACTATTTTTTCAAATAATTTTTCCAGCTATTTCTCTCTCTCTTCTTCTTGGATCACTATAATGTGAATGTTTGTATGCTTAAAGTTGCCCCAAATATCCCAAATTAAGGTATTTTCCCTTTTTATTTTTTCATTTTGCTGCTCTATTTGGGTAAATTCTGTTGTTTTGTCTTATAGCTCACTGATTCATTCTTCTACCTCATTCAGTGTTCTGTTGAACCTCTCATATTTTTCAGTGCTCTTATACCTTCTGTTTGGTTCTTTCTTATATTTTCTGTATTGTGGTTGAAGTTCTCATATGTTCAGCCATTCTTCTTCAAATTTCAGCAATCATCTTTATGACCATTATTTTGAACTCTTTGTTGGTAGGTTACTTATCTCTGTTTTGTTTAGTTCTTTTTCTGGGGTTCTGTCTTGTTCTTTCATTTAGAGCAAATTCCTTTATCTCCTCATTTTGCCTCATTTTATGTGTTTATTTATAGGTATTAGGTATATCAGCTTTCCCTTCCAATCTTGAAGAAGTGGCCTTATTTAGGAGATGTCCTATGGGGCTCAGAAGCACAATCACACCTGACCACCAGATTTAGGCACTCACTGATTGTCCCCTGTGTGGGCTGTGTTAGCCATCCTGTTTTGGTGGGGCCACAGCTGTCACAGTGATTATGGATGGTGTTAATGCTCAACCAGCTGTGAGTCTGGGCAGAGTTACAGCAATGGATAAGGCTCTCAGTGTGTGTGCCAACTGGCACAAACAGTTTAGATGAAGAATTCCAAAATGGCACCCACCAGCATTGGTATTAGCAAGTTAAACTGAGATCACTAAGTGACTCCTGCCAGTGACTCAGTCCTCAGGGAGTATCCCAACTGATTCCTGCCTTATTATTCCAACTTATTCCTGCAGATGCTTTAAGATTAGTATGTGAGTTCCCTTCACTTATGATCCATGCACTTTTCAGTCTGGTGTTTTTGCACAGGTTTTCAGGTCAAGTGAGTCTGTACACAAGCCCTTTAAGAGTGAAATTTCCATTCACTGCAGTTATATAGTTTTTCTGGCCATATTCCCCATTGATTTTCAAAGCCAGGTGTTTTGCGGGACTTGAATCTACTGTGTAGGATCTAGGGGTTAGGGTGATTGAAGCAGAGCACAAATCACTCATTTCTCAGGGAAAATATTTGTACTTTTGTGATTCCTCTCAGTTGTGGATTGCTGCAGCTATGGTGTGGATTTTTCCTAGGCCAGCCCATATCACTGCCTCTTCTGCCTGTGCTGATGCCGTCCTTTTACCTGTTTTTGTGGAGGCTCTGTTCATGCAGTTTTTGGGTCCCTTTCTGAGGGAATTATTCCATATTTAGTTGTAGATTTGTTATGTTTATGGGAGGAAGTGAGTTCGGGATCTTCCTACACCACCACCAAGAGATTTTTGAATATTGAACCAGCCTCGCATCTCTGGAACAAAGTCTACTTGGTCATGGTATATTTTTTTTATTATGTATTGTTGAATTCTTTTGCTAATATTTTTTAAGGATTTTTGTGATCATATTCATAAAAGATAGTGGTCTATAGTTTTCTTTCTTTGTACTGTCTTTTTGTGACAGGGTGATACTAGTTTCATAAAGGAATGGAAACTTTTTCCTCCTCTTCTGTATTCTAGAAGAGATTGTGTAGAATTAGTATTACTTCTTCATAAAGGAAATCAAAACTGTTTCCTCCTCTTCTGTATTCTAGAAGAGGTTTTATAGAATTGGTGTTACTTCTTTGTAATAATTTGATAGAATTTTTCAGTGAAACCATCTGGGCCTGGAGATTACTTTATTGGGAGTTTTAAAATTATAAACCTCATTTCCTTAATAGTTATAAGGCTATTCATAATATTTCATATTAAGTATATTATGGTAGCTTGCAGGAATTGGCCCATTTCATCTGTTTTCAAATTTATGTGTGTAGAAATTTTCATAATATTCCTTTATTATCTCTTTTATGTCTGCAGGGTTTGTAATAATAGTGCATGTCATTACTCATAATAATAATTTATGTCTTCTCCCTTCTTGTGCTTGTCAGTCTTGCTAGAAGTTTGTCAATTTTATTGATCTTTTCAAAGAGCCACCTGTTCATCTCATTGAGTTTTCTCTATTTTTGTTTCCATTTTTATCTATTTCTGTCCTTATGTTTATTAATGTGAGAGTTTTTTTTCTTTTCTAATGTATATGTTTAGTACTGTAAGTTTTCCTCACAGCAGTGTGTTAGCTGTGCCACATGAATTTTGATATGTTGTATGTTTGTTTGTTTATTTGTTTGTTTGTTTATCTGTTTATTTATATATTTTAAGTAGTTTTAACATTCACAGCAAAGTTAAGGAGAAGATAGAGATTTCCCACATACTCCCTGCCACCATAAAGGCATAGATAGCCTTTGTCATTATCAACATCCCCACCACAGTAGTAAATTTATTCAAATTGATGAACCTTCATTAACATACCATAATCACCCAAAATCCATGGTTTGTATTACAGTTCACTCTAGGTGTTGCACATACCATGGGTTTTGACAAATGTATAATGACATATATCCACCATTATAGTATCATATATAACATTTTTGCTGCCCTAAAAATCCTCTGTGCTTTACCTATTCATCCTTTCCTCCTCCTTAACCCCTGGCAGTCACTGATCCTTTTATTGTCTCCATGGTTTGCCTTTTTCCAGTATGTCATATAGTTGAAATTATTTTATAGTATGTAGCCTTTTCAGATTGGTTTCCTTCACTCAGTAATATGCTTTTTTTTTTTAAAGAAGCTATTGGGGGTAGGAGTTTATTAATTAATTAATTTATTTTTGCTGTGTTGGGTCTTCATTTCTGTGCAAGGGCTTTCTCTAGTTGTGGCAAGCGGGGGCCACTCGCCATCGTGGTGCGCGGGCCTCTCACCATCGCAGCCTCTCTTGTTGAGGAGCACAGGCTCCAGACGTACAGGCTCAGTAGTTATGGCTCACTGGCCCAGCTGCTCCGTGGCATGTGGGATCCTCCCAGACCAGGGCTCAAACCCATGTCCCCTGCACTAGCAGGCAGCTTCTCAACCACTCTGCCACCAGGGAAGCCCCAGTAATATGAATTTAAGATTCTTCCATGTCTTTTCAAGTTGTAATCATTTATTTCCTTTTGGTGCTAAACAGTATTCCATTGTCTGCATGTACTACAGTTTATTTATTCACGTACTGAAGGGTATCTTGGCTGCTTTCAAGTTCTGGCAGTTACGACTATAAAGCTGCTGTAAACATATGTGTATAGGTTTTTGTGTGGACACACGTTTTCAACACCTTTGGATAAACACCAAGGAGTGTGATTACTGGATTGTAAGGTAAGAGTATGTTTAGTTGTGTAAGAAACCACAACACTGTCGTCCAAAGTGGCTATACCATTTGCATTCCTTCCATCAATGAATGAGAGTTCCTCTTGTTCCACATCCTCACCAGCATTTGATGTATTCAGTGTTTTGGATTTTGACCATTCTAATAATTGTTGTAATTTGCATTTTCCTGATGACATACATATGGTGTGGATTATCTCTTCATATACTTATTTGTCATCTGTGTATCATCTTTGATATGTCATATTTTTATTTTCACTCATTTCAATACATTTTTAATTTCTTTTGAGACTTCCCCTTTGACCTGTGGATTATTTGGAATTATGTTGTTTAGTTTCCACGTTTGGAGATGCCTCTGTTATCTTTTTGTTATTGATTTATGGTTTGATTCCATTATAGTCAGAGAAAACAGTGTAATTTCAATTCTTCCTGAGACTCGGATGGCAAGAATATTAAATCTTTTTTTTTTTTTTTTTGCGATACGTGGGCCTCTCATTGCTGTGGCCTCTCCCGTTGCGGAGCACAGGCTCTGGACGCGCAGGCTCAGCAGCCATGGCTCATGGGCCTAGCTGCTCTGCAGCATGTGGGATCTTCCCGGACCAGGGCACGAACCCGTGTCCCCAGCATCGGCAGGTGGACTCTCAACCACTGTGCCACCAGGGAAGCCCTAAATCTTTTTTTTTAATAGACATACAAGTCCCTGAGGCTTTTTTTATTTTTTGCCTATTTTCTCTCTGTTCACATTGTTCTCTGTTCATAATGGGTAATTTCTATTTTTTTTTTCCAACTCACTGGTTCTTCCTACTTTTCCCTACATTTTCTTTTGAGCCTATTCATTGACTTTTTTCTTTTGGTCACTGTATTTGAAGTTGTACACTTTCTGTTTGGTTCTTCTTTACACCTATTTCTTTGTTGAGACTTTACTCTTTATTTGTTTCAAACAAATTCTTAATTACTTGGTGATGCATTTTTATGATGGTTGCTATAAAACCTTTGTCAGAAAAGCCTAGCCTCTCTTTCATCTCCATGTTGGCATCTCTTAACTGTTTCTTTCAGTTTGAGGTCTTCCTGGTTCTTCGTATGTTGAGTGATTTTTAATTGAAACCTAGACATTTGGGATATTGTGTTGTGTCATTGTGGATCTTATTTATGTCTTATGTTTTAACTGGCATTTTCTGACATCATTTGGCAGTGGAAGTGTGGGAGGGTTCTACCCATTACATTTCCCCCTTGGCCTCCATTTACACTTTAGTGTGAGGAGTTCCTCATTACTGGGCATTGTTGGGACTTACTGTTTCCCATTAGGCTTACACTGAGATCTCCCTGGAAGTATCAGTAAGATTCTTCCTTACTTCTCCTCTGTGGCCCCCACCAACACTAAGGTGGAGTAGTGGTGTGTGAAGACCTGATTCTGCATTAGGCCTCCTGTTATAACCTCCAGAGGGAAGGAGAGGTGATCCCCTTTTGTTTTCCTGCGGTAAACTTTGTTGTGTCTTTTGTTGTTGTTGTGCCCATCAGCACTTCCCCGTTACTAGCTTCTACAGCACGCAGTCTGGGATATATGAGGCAAAAAGAAAACCAAGGTAACTCATTGTTCAGGGCACAGTTCCCTATCTAGGCTGCCACCTCCTCTTAACCTTTCCGAGTTTCTTATGTTTGTTTTATAAACAGTATAAGAAGTTTCCTTTGTAGTTAGCAGGAGAAATAGGGGAAAGTGTATCTATTCTGTCCTCCCACCATCAGAAGTCTGCTGTCCTTTTAATGACAAGTATGTTCTTAGAAGCATGCCTAATGTGAAATGGATTACAAATATAGATATTTTAATATGTATGTAAAACATGAGGAGGATTCAGAGAAATAAACAAAGGATCAGGGAAGAAAAAGGTGATCAAGTTTCCAGTGACTGGCAAGTAATCAAATGTAGCTGTGATGTAATGGGTGCATGGTAAGGCCAAAGGAGAGTGGCTAGAGACAAGGACCTTGAAGAATTTGGATTCCTTTTCCATGGGAAGTCATGGAAGCCTATTTCTCAGAGCAGAGCAAAGCTCAAGGGCACTTTCAAAGTAACGCCCCACCCCCTCCCTGCCAGTAACATCCTCATGTGAGCTCATGAACTAGAGACAGGTAGAGATTTCCTGGAGGTGGAGGTGGGGGCAGAAATATCATACTTAATGGATTACATAGGTCATTGAATCACTTAGCATGGCAATTGGAATATAGTTGTTCATGGTCAAAAAGGAGACTGGTTTGTGTATTGAACACAAAATGCCAACTGTGATTTACACAAAAGCTAGTCACACCATCCTGCTGATTACCACATATACCTGTAATCTCTACAGTTTATTTCATAATGATAAGTTATGCAATTAGGCTTCTGTCAGTATAGATATAACACTACAGAAAAACTGATTACGGTTTTGTATTCCCTTGGTGCCTTTGTTGAATCAATTATGCCGTATTTTCAATATGACAAACTGCTGGAGAGATTGCACGTGATTTTTTTTCTTCCTCATTTTTGTATTGTAATTCAACAATAATTATAACTCCAGGCAAGACTTACTGTTACTGAGAGTAAGAAACTTTTTTTTTCAAGTTTGCTTTTACTCTCCTGTCCTTTAGGACTGTGTGTTCTCAGTTACCTCCTGCTGGCTTGGAGCAAATGTGTGGACATTTTGTTTTGGAGAAAGGCCGTGGGTGGAGTCAAAGAACTTCGGACTGAGGTATGTCTTCTAAATCTTAAATGCATTTTTATAACTATTTAATTTTTTCCAGTGAATCATTTTTAAGTGAAATCTCATTTGAACCTCAGTGCAGAAAAGAAGTAGGTAAGGAAGTGCTCTGGCTCAAGGAGGAGAGGTGTGCCTGCCTCTGATACCTTCTTCTTCTATTAAGATAACCCCAGAGATACGTCTTGAGAAATTTAGGCATGGTTTGAAACATTAGAGTTTTATGTGACTTGGTTTCATTCTTTGATTTTAACAATGGGAAAGTCCATTCATTCATTTATTCCACAAATATTTACTGAGTACCCACAGCATCAAGCACAGTGCTTAGAATTGAGAATATAATAGTGAACAAAATATAGAATGAGGCTCACAAAGACTATTGATCCTTAGTCTGCAACCCTCTCTAGGACACTATGTTCCCTTTAGTACCCATACAAGTATCAGGCTGCCCTTTTCTTCTCACATTCAGGTGGGCAGTAACCTCATGTTCTCTGCCTTCTATTAAGTCCCCCAAATAAAATATATGCTTCACACTCCTTCTAAGTATACTTAATTGTCCCATAATAGTACTGAAAACAGGAAGGAGCTTCTAGCAGAGCACAAGTAGAGTCATGTTTATAAAAGCCAAGATTGTCTTCCTTATATAATTGTAGTGGTATGCCTTTCCTTTCTGAGACCAATGTTGATGAAGTTTCTGCTACCTCTAGACAGTTCTTTTTCTAGATGTTTTCTTCCTTTGAAGAAAGGCAAAATTCTCTAACCCACAAACTGTAGTTCTTGTCTCATTTATCTAGTTTGGGGAGGCAATAAAACTAGGCTTGCCAGATTTAGCGAACAATATAGAATATCCAGTTAATTTTTTTAAATTGACATATAATTGACATATAACATTATATTAGTTTTAGGTGGACAACATAATGATTCAATATTTGTATACATTGCAAAATGATCACCACAATAATTCTAGTTAATATTTGTCATCGTACATAGTTATAAATGTTTTTTCTCGTGGGAAGAATCTGTAAGATCTACTCTCTTAGCAGCTTTCAGTTGTGCAATACAGTATTATTAGTCACCATGCTTTACATTACATCCCCATGACTTATGTATTTTATGACTGGTTAAACTTTAAATTTGAGTTACAGATAAACAACAAATACTTTTTAATGTAAGCATATGCCAAATATTGCATGGCACATGCTTATACTAAAAAAAATTTTTTAAATACTATTTTACTATAAATGTGATCCCAAATATTGCATGGGTTATACTTATACTAAAATGTTGTTTGTTGTTAATCTGAAATTTAGACTTAACTGAATGCCATGTATGTATTTTCTCTCTCTCCATATATATATGTGCCTGTGTATCTGGATATATCGTGTGTGTGTGTGTGTGTGTGTGTGTGTGTGTGTGTTCTGTCCCACAGAACCATCCTGCTATAAGTACAGAGGGGAAAAATGGATACACTGCTCATAGCATTTCAGGATTGTTGATGGGGCGGGCGAAGAACAGAGCTATGGAAATGCAAGCTATTATTATGAACTTAGGTTTCCTGGCCCACTGGTGGGGGGAAATCTGTGTTTAATTTAAGAGTTATTTGCATTGCTTATAGGACAGCACAGATATATTTTCAGTCTGTCAAATCCCTTTTCAAGTGCTATAGGTTCTGTACAGCTTACATGAATTTTGCCAGCCATGCTGAGAAAGCCAAGACATATGTTTCTGATTCATTTACATTGAACCAATCAAATTAATCTTTTTTTTCCTTCCCAACTCATAGATGCTTGCAAGGATTTCAGTAAACATTTTATTTTAATGTTCTAGAGTTAGCTGTTATTAACTGAGATACTGGTGATAATTCCTCCACCTCCTTCTTTTCTATAGTTTAATTACTGATCAAGCAGAAGGTGGAATTATAAAGCAGCAGCCCTCTGTGCTGGATTGTCTGCATCTGGAAAATTGAATAAATGTTAACAACATCAGTCTTTTGGAAAAGAAGAATTTCAAAGAACACCAGCAATCAAGTTCGTATCTGAAACTGCTAGGAGTAAGATATCCAACACATTCAGCTCCCTAATAACTAACACTGATTTATAGCAAAGATAACTGAAGCTTTTGCTGTTTAGTTTTGTGCCAATAGAAAAAACAGAGATTCAATTCATCTGAGGTATAAGTGTGGTAAGGAGCACTCCATCTGTCCATTTGTTGATTTTAAATGACCACAAACACCAAAAGAGAAAATGAATTTAATTTCATTGTGGTAGATTCAAACCAAGGTTATAAAAGCCCCAGAATAATGACTAGTAAATTCTGTGAAAAGATTTTGTTACTGCTTGACGATGACCTGCGAGACAGGCACCAGAATTACTTTTGTTTTTTCGAAAATATCAAAACAACAATGACTGAATAGAAAAATTTCATGCAATTCACATGGATGAATATTCCCAGAATATGATATACAGTTGACCAAAAAATCCAACCTTGAAGATAGACCATCTCATTTACCCACTTAATCTCAACAGTTTTTATATCTTATAACCTACATTCACAAATGGCTGACAGAGGCTAGGACTTTGTGGCTGAGTTCAAGGTTGCTGTCCATTCATGAGTAAATGATTATTCTGTGGTTGTATTTAGGGTCTCAAAGGATGACTGAGGCTATAGGATTAATGCCATACCTAATTTACTTTAGTGATACGGTATCAGGGATCTTAAGGGAGTGAAGGTAAAAGTAGGTAGGCTGTGCTTTATGATAGCTGATCTTTCGTTTACTGAGTCCTCAAAGGCTGTTATCTGTCCATTTCTCCAAGTAATTACTCTATCCTGTATTTTAATTACTTAGGCACATCGCTTTTACCCACTGGACTGTGAGCTGAATCAGGGCAATATCTCTCCACAGTATCTGATTCAACTTTGTTTCCTTTTAATCCTCAGTGCAATGCTTTTACTAATTAAATTCTCAGTAAATATTATCCTTAATCCATGTTTAAGGATTGGGGATCTTTCTATGGGCATGGATAAAAAGCAGGGTTGGCTGGCTTTGCGTGGTTGGTTTATAGTCAGGCCTATCAGGCCCATCTATAGCTGGAGTTAATAAATCTATTAAGGTTTTTAATATGAAAATCTCTTCAGGCTACAGAGATTTTCATACACACCACCCCAATCTTTACCCAACTATATGTCATCCAAAAGACAGAGTGCTGGGTTTGGAATCAGAAAGCCTGAGCATTTGCCTCATCTCCACTATGTGCTATAAGTACTATCTGTGAAAAGTTAGGGAAATTCCTAAACTTCTGGAATTTACCTCTTTTGTGGATAATGGCACTCACTTACCCTGTTTCCTCTGAGAGGTTTTGCAAAGCTACAACCGAGAGGATCTTGTACTTCTCAGAATCTGTCCTGTAGAGAAACTCTTAAGAATGTGCAAAGATAAAATGATGAGGAGGTTTACTGCAACACCATTAGTAATGGGAAAGAGTCAGAAGCAGCTCAAATGCCCATAAATTGAAGTATCACTAAATATGTGCTAGCCCATCCATGTTAAAGACTGTGCAATTATTAACGATGCAGATCTAGATATTGATAAGAATCTCCATGATGCATTTTTTAATTTAAAAAAAATTTAAAAATCTGTTGTAGCCTGTAGTCTTATTTTAATAAAAGAAAATAGAGATAAAATGTTCATGAGTAGATAACTGTTTAGATTGAGAACTGTAGGACACACACCAGGTGTGGTTGGCTTTGGAGTGGAGGAGTAATGAAATGGATAAAAAGAATAGATGATATTGATGGAGCTTTATACATACCAGGCACTATTCTAAATTGTACATTCGTAAGGCAATCTCTATCACACCTCTGTTACAAAGATACTACTATTATTTCCATTGTACAGATGAGAAAACTGAGGTACAGAGAATTGAAATAACATGTCTGGAGTTAGAACAGAAAATTATCTAAGAGGTGGAAACAGGATCTGAATTCATATAGTCTGAATTTATAGAGTCTCACCTCAGACACTACATCATATGGTGTGAGCTGGGCCTGTACTTCAGAAATATTTTCTTTCAATATTATATGTTTCTGTGTGGCTTGAATATTATCATCAAACACATATTACTTAATAATGCTAATATAATGCATTTGCAAAATGAGATCATATATGTGAAAGCATTTTGTTTTATAGCCTGTCACTTGCTGTACTTATATAAATTCAAAGCTCTAAGAGATGCTCATTATATTAAAAAAATAAAAAGTGGGTTCACACATCAATATCTCTTTACACAGTCTTTGCTAGGGTAAGGGAAGTTGAAAATAAGACAGTTACATCCCCAGTTTTACTGGCATTTTCTTCATAATGTGACTCGTGATTGCTTTGCAGATGGAGTCAGATTATCAAATTGTGCCTCCTTCTAAACCCACTCATGTCAATTGCACATCAGACAATAACTAGCAAGTGGTGTCAGCGCCCCATCGTCAGAGCTACTGTCGGCACAAAGCATCTGGGCCAAGAATAAGAATGACAAGTGTATACATTTCCAGCTTTGCAATCAACATGGAAATTAGTCAGCTTATAGATGCTGAGTGGTCTTATAGAGAGAGCCCCAGCTGCAGACAAAATGCCAACCCGAGGATGATAAACAGAGCAGAGGGATTCAGCAGCTTTTCTTTTCAGCTGCTTGAAGCATGAAAGCCTTGGCAGTAGGGTGGGGCAGGCAGGAGTTTCTGAATTATTTCAGAAATGGAGGGGATCTTCAAGGCATAGTGTTCTCCTTTGAGGTTCTTGGGGCTCAGGAAGGGACTAATGGGGGGTCACACAGCGAAAGAGAAGAGGGAGGAGGTGAGGTGTGAGCCCAGCACATGGGTGCAGCCCTTGGCTTTTTTTGCGTCATTGAATTCATACATCTATTCATTCATTCCTGTGTGGATCTATGTATTTGGGCACTTACTTATTAAACAAGTATCTATTGGATGCCAGTAGTCCGTTCTCCTTATTGCAGCCAGAATCATCTTTTAAAATTCTCATTTCTCTTCTTCCCAAAGGCACTCCAATAGCCTCACATTGCTCTTAGAATATAATCCCAATGCTTTACCAAGACCTATGAGACCAAGTAGGATTTGGTCCTTGCTTGCCTCTGTCAACTCATCTTGTACTCTTCTCATCCCCCATCATCTCCATCACCACTGTAGGGGAGGAAAAATAATTCCCCCTCTCCCCTTTTAGGTTCTTGGCCGAGACCCCACTTGTTATAAAGGACATTAACAAGAGAAAAACAAGTTTGATAACCTGTATACCTCCTGTATACATGGGAGATACCTAGAAAAACTGAAGTGGCCCAAGCCATCACCTTAAATACCATCTTCAGCTAAAGACAGTAGATGTTGGGGGAAGGGGAGGCAGTTGTGGGAGGCTTTCAGGAAAAGCACAGTGAACAAGAGTGTGGTGCGATGCAGATTTAAGTCTCTGTCTTCTCTGTTGATAAGAGGTAAGAGTTTCTAGAGTTTAGTCTTTTCCTTCTTCCTGGTACATAGAGGGAGATATCCTTACAAATGGAGATTTTCCTTATAAATGTAAATTTCTCTTACAAAAGGGTAACTTCTGCTTGATTTGTCAGAGCTTCTCCTATGTCTGCTGTTTGTTAAAAATAATCAGCCTAGGGCTTCCCTGGTGGCGCAGTGGTTGAGAGTCCGCCTGCCGATGCAGGGGACATGGGTTCGTGCCCCGGTCCAGGAAGATCCCACATGCCGCGAAGCGGCTGGGCCCATGAGCCATGGCTGCTGAGCCTGCGCGTCTGGAGCCTGTGCTCCGCAATGGGAGAGGCCACAACAGTGAGAGGCCCGCGTACCGCAACAACAACAACAACAACAACAACAACAACAAAATCAGCCTAAAGTCCTCTTATGCCAAAAAGGTATATTTTGGGGTGACAAATTCTGCTTCCTTTCACCAACATCCAGTCACATGTCAGGTGTTCTGTCCTGAGGTAGCACTAAGCCCTACCAAGCCTCAGGTCTTTGTATTTGCAGTTTCCTCTGCCCAGAATGCTCTTGCTGGCTCGTACATGGCTGGCTCCTTCTCATGTTTCAGCCTTAGAATAAAAAGTTAACTTCTCAGAGAAGTCTCCCTTTAGCGAGCTATCTAAATTACCCCTACTATGGTTCATCTTCTGGCACCTGCATTTTCCTCTTGGTGCTTCACTGTCATCCGTGTGTATCTTATTCTGTTGGTTGCTTGTTTGTTGCTTGTCTTGTACATGGTCATAGTCCCAGTTGTGTCTGACCCATAGCAGCCCTTAGAACATGTTTGTGGAGGGAGTGGATGGTCCACTAGAGCTGAGATGTTCTGTCCTAGGCATCAGGGCTGCAAAGGTGAATATAAGAGATCACTGGCCTGTTGATAATCAAATGAAGACTGACAGAGAAAAAAGTACACAAACATTAGAACATTACCATTTGTTGATCCATATTTCAACCTTACTAGACCTAGAGCCCCCTTTTTAAAAAAATATTTGTAATGTTCTCCTTTCATATCCTCATATGAAGTTTATAGATAATATAACCAACTTTGATGGATAATTTTATAAAATCAAAGTAATGCTCTAAATAAAATATGAAAGGGAAATGAGAGAAAACCAGTTTATAATAAATCAATATTATTCAGTGCCTGGATACAATTATACTAGAACACATATCTACTTGTAATGAATGTGTTTGGATTTGAGGGAAGCAAGACAATATCTAAATGAGGATAATCAACACTTTTCTTACAGCTACTGTTTTGAAATTGGGACTTACACACACACAGACACACACATTTAGAATCATAATGACTGTCATAGCTACAAATGCAAACTGATCCAAGTGTGTCGTAGCAACAACCCAAATACTAGGAAGAGCAATGCTGTTGGTTTACCAAAGTGATGAATGATTCCTGGTGAAGTTCTGAACAAAATAAAATATAATCTTCCCTTGACTTGACTGACTTTATAGTTACATTCCTAGAAAATGCATTTCTAAAAACCATGCTAAAAATATGATTTTTTTATAGGTAAAATGGAGTTAGGTTCTAGGCTCAAGTGAATTAGAAACTGGTTTTTTACTTCCTAAGAATCTGTCAGGATATTCAAGAGTTTCAGGGGAAAAGGACAATTTTTCTTAGTGTGGAGGATCATTGGCTTAAAGCATAATATTGTTGTGAAGAGTTCAGGCTTCAGAACCAGATGAGCATGGGTTTTAACCCTAGCTACACAGCCTATAAACTATAAATTCTTGGGCCATCATCTGATCTTTCAGAGCCTCGATCTCTTCTCATTTAATGAGATTATGGAAATAATAATCCCCATTTCACCAGTTGTGAGGATAAAAGTAAATAATGAATAGAAAGCACTATGTAACTAGCACATAGTACATGCTCAGCAGATATTAGTTATGTTTATGAAACTTTCTCCACTAAGAAAAGACATAAGGTTACTTGCAGAAGATGTTAATGCGAAATGTTTATGATGATAAGTATTGTAATAGGGAGATTTTAGGAAACATTTCAACTTTGGGTTTTCAACTTTTGATCTTCCTCTGGATCTATCTGGATTAGGGAGGTCATTCAGAGGATTTTGATGTGGGGGAAAAGAAAAAACCCAGTCAAGTACCCATTAGAGTTGGTAGTTAAAACATTGTCGAAGCATTGGCTGTACTTATATGAAAACAGCTCAATTTGCCTACAGCAGAAAGTAGCTGTCTGGGAAGAAATGTAATATTCAAACAGCTTGTAATCAAAACAGCTACCCCACACCTGGGAAGAGCATCTTAATAATTGTTTGGAGTAAGACAAGGGTAGAAATCAAATGCTTTTCTTTGCAGCAGCAGTAATAACAGTAATGTTAAAACAGTTTTTGTTTTGTTTTTCTATTTTTCTCCCATGTGATGACTCCTTTGTTTGATTGTCCCTGAGCACAGGAAGTGGCAAGGTTTGAGAGTATAGCTTGTGTCCTCATCAAGGTAAAGAAATCAGGCATTTCAGAGAATAGCCTATACTTTTGAGTAAGATACTCTTCAGTGAATTATCCAGGCAGCCCTGGGATGAACCATCTGAATTATAGTTTCATGGGACCGGAGAAGAACTTAATGGCGATCTGGTCTCCCCACCGCCGCCTTTTGAAGTTTGAATACCTTCTAATGATTCCTTTCCAAGCTTTCAAGTGAATTCTTCATCACCTTTAGTGACATGGGACACATCTCCAAAGGAAGTGTGCTCTGACCTTGATTAGCATTTACTGTCAGAAATGTCGTCTTTACTTTACATGGAGCTGAGAGCCCATCATCTTTTCACATATATGAAAGCAGCAACTGGGGTCTACCTGAGTCTTCTGTTCTCTTGGCAAATGTTTCCATGTCCAAGGGACCTATAAGAAACAATTATTCTAAGAACTCGGATATAGGAAAACTTGAGGCTTTAGTCCTAGAATAAATTACTCAACATTAACAAGAAAAAAGAAAAAATTGAAATCCGTAGATGTTCAGAACTCAGATGTGAGCCAGGCATGACTAAGACTTCTCTCCCACCTAGGTCTACATTTTTCTCTGACTTTTCAATTTAAGTTTCCACTGGGCTCTGGGATGTGGGCTGTGGCATTCATGGAGGCATCCACATTAGATAGATGCATTCATCTATTCGTTTACCAAAGAAGTAGTTATTCCTGAGCACAGTCTGTCTCTCAGGCTTCTTCATTGTTCAGTAGGATTGAGGTGACTGACTATTGATGTCTGTCATGGGTAAAGTAGTGGAGAAGGCCTCCATCCTCAGTTTGGTGCAATGTGTTTGTGGGTTCTATTCCAGGCCTATCAGGAGTGCATAAATACATACCAAATGAGTACTAGAGATAGGAAATGCTGCTGGAAGAGAGAAGAAAGACGTCATTGTGTGATGGAAACACTTACTGAAAGAAACGTGCCTTGAATTTGGATGGATAGAAAGGAGGATAACATTCCAGGCAAGACGAGGAGCAGATGTAAAATAGAGAGAATGGAATAGCCATATTGTATTTGGGGACACAGATGAAGTCAATAGACACTTGTCCCAGAAAAATGGACAAGGAGAGGTTTAATAAATATAAGTGATGCCAAAGTAAAGTCAGGAAGTCCAGAAAGACTTCTGTGTAGTTCCAGTAACTGTGAGAACTAGCAACAGGACATAACAGGTGCTTCTCATTTTGGCAATGACTTTCAGCAAGAAAGACAAGCTTAGATCAAATTATTGGTCTAAACAATAAGCCAGTATATTCAAGTTCAAGTTCACATTTGTAAGTATAGAAAATAGTTTATTCTGCACAACGGAAATGAATATAATTTCATAATTGTTCTCACAGTATCAATCTAAGAATACCCCTTAAAATAATTGTGCAGATAAATGAAAGCATATGGGAATTTTTTTTCCATATGGGAATTTTTGAAAAATCTGCTGTATAGCATTGAGGTTTCATTGCAAGACAGAGTGCAAGTTTAGAGTATCCCAAGACCATGTATTCTCATTTGGGGCATTATTGACTCCAAGGGGGCAGAAGTTGATCCTTGGAAGGAGGAGCAAAAGATTTTACTCCTTATGCATAAATTGCAGATATATAGTATATAAATACATATACCATATATCTGTGACATTAAAATTTCGTGGGGCAGCAATTAGTTTTAAAAAGTTTTAAAAACCTCCAAAATTAGTTTAAAAGACTCCTTAAAGGAGTAATGATGAAGAAAAGGTTGACAAATAGTTCTCTAATGGAAGGTTGGTTGGTCAATCAGAAGAAGATCCAGGATTGCAAGTTTAGAAACCTTATTTTTGTTAGTAAAAGAGTGTAGACCCAGCTTTCAGGAGTATTTTCATCATTAATCAAGATCATAGAAACTCGTAAAGACTCTGGAATGCCTACAGGGTTCCTCATTGTAAATGGATAAAGTGTTACATAAGCTAGAATATCTATGTAGAACTTGTGTAGCATCACCACCTTTCTATACAGAAAGCTACATAAGAAACCAAAAACAATCAAAATTTCTCTTGGATAGCAGGAAACAGAAAAAGGAATTTACTTATTTCATTTCAAATGCATGATGGCATAGTTTAACAGACCTTTTCACAGATAATTCCCTCATTAGGAATAAACCTGCCCTGGGAACTGGGAGCTCCCAAGAGTGAGTCAGACCTAATTTCCCTGGATGGTTGCTGCTACTCTTTGCTACTGGGGCACCATTTTCTTATGTTTTTGTAGCTGACCTCTTCTGGTTAACACGTTACTTCTCTAAATTGATTGGCTGATAAAAAGGAACGAAATTGGGTCATTTGTAGAGACGCGGATGGACTTAGAGACTGTCATACTGAGTGAAGTAAGTCAGAAAGAGAAAAACAAATATCGTATATTAATGCATATATGTGGAATCTCGAAAAATGGTACAGATGAACCGGCTTGCAGGGCAGAAATAGAGACACAGATGTAGAGAACAAACGTATGGACACCAAAAGGGGGAAAGCAGGGTGGGACAGGGGGATGGTGTGATGAATTGGGAGGTTGGGATTGACATATATACACTAATATGTATAAAATAGATAACTAATAAGAACCTGCTATATTAAAAATAAAATAAAATTCAAAATAAATAAATGAATAAATCGATTGGCTATTGTATCACATCTGGTTGCCAGTAAGGACTCTTTAAGGTGACTTTCCATATCTCTAATCTAATCAGTTTTCATTGTTGAACTCTGAGCAGGCGTTAGTATTGATATTTATATCTTGGTTGGAACAGCTCCTCACACTGTTCCTATACAAATCTCTCTGTGGTGATATAACTTCAGAATTGCCTGAAGAATATGGTGAGGGGTCCTTTGTGTTCTCAAGGTGTGATTTAGGCATTATAGACACCCACACCCACTGAGTCAGTATTTCTGAAGGTAGGCCTGAGGAATCTGTATTTATTTTTTAACTTCTTTATTGGAGTATAATTGCTTTACAATGGTGTGTTAGTTTCTGCTTTATAACAAAATGAATCAGCTATACATATACATATATCCCCATATCTCGTCACTCTTTCATCTCCCTCCCACCCTCACTATCCCAACCCTCTAGGTGGTCACAAAGTACCAAGCTGATCTCCCTGTGTTATGCGGCTGCTTCGCACTAGCTATCTATTTTATATTTGGTAGTATATATTAGTCCATGCCACTCTCTCACTTCATCCCAGCTTACCTGTTCATCCACCCCTTGTCCTCAAGTCCATTCTTTACATCTGTGTCTTTATTCCTGTCCTACCCCTAGGTTCTTCAGAACCTTTTTTTTTTAATAGATTCCATATGTATATGTTAGCATACAGTATTTGTTTTTCTCTTTCTGACTTACTTCACTCTGTATGCCAGACTCTATCCACCTCACTACAAATAACTCAATTTCGTTTCTTTTTATGGCTGAGTAATATTCCATTGTGTATATGTGCCACATCTTCTTTATCTATTCATCTGTTGATGGACACTTAGGTTTTTTCCATATCCTGGCTATTGTAAGTAGGTCTGCAATGAGCATTGTGGTACATGACTGTTTTTCAATTATGGTTTTCTCAGGGTATGTGCCCAGGAGTGGGATTGCTGGGTCACATGGTAGTTCTATTTTTAGTTTTTTAAGAAACCTCCATACTGTTCTCCATAGTGGCTGTATCAATTTACATTCCCAGCAACAGTGCAAGAGGGTTCCCTTCTCTCCACACCCTATCCAGCATTTATTCTTTGTAGATTTTAGATGATGGCCATTCTGACTGGTATGAGACAATATCTCATTGTATAGTTTTGATGTGCATTTCTCTAATGATTAATGATGTTGAGCATTCTTTTATGTGTTTGTTGGCAATCTGTAGATCTTCTCTGGAGAGATGTTTATCTAGATCTTCTGCCCATTTTTGGATTGGGTGGTTTGTTTTTTTGATATTGGGCTGCATGAGCTGCTTATAAATTTTGGAGATTAATCCTTTGTCAATTGTTCGGTTTGCAAATATTTTCTCCCACTCTGAGGGTTGTCTTTTCGTCTTCTTTATGGTTTCCTTTGCTGTGCAAAAGCTTTTAAGTTTCATTAGGTCCCATTTGTTTATTTTTGTTTTTATTTCCATTTCTCTAGGAGGTGGGTCAAAAAGGATCTTGCTGTGATTTGTGTCCTAGAGTGTTCTGCCTATGTTTTCCTCTAAGAGTTTTATAGTGTCTGCCCTTACATTTAGGTCTTTAATCCATTTAGAGTTTATTTTTGTGTATGGTGTTAGGGAGTGTTCTAATTTCATTCTTTTACATGTAGCTATCGAGTTTTCCCAGAACCAATTATAGAAGAGGCTGTCTTTTCTCCATTGTATATCATTGCCTCCTTTGTCATAGTTTAGTTGACCATAGGTGCATGGGTTTATCTCTGGGCTTTCTATCCTGTTCCATTGATCTATATTTCTGTTTTTGTGCCAGTACCATACTGTCTTGATTACTGTAGCTTTATAGTATAATCTGAAGTCAGGGAGCCTAATTCCTCCAGCTTCGTTTTTCTTTTTCAAGATTGCTTCAGCTATTCCAGGTCCTTTGTGTTTCCATACAAATTGTGGAATTTTTTGCTCTAGCTCTGTGAAAAATGCCATTGGTAGTTTGATAGGAATTGCATTGAATCTGTAGATTGCTTTGGGTAGTAGAGTCATTTTCACAATGTTGATTCTTCCAATCCAAGAACATGGTATATCTCTCCATCTATTTGTATCATCTTTAATTTCTTTCATCAGTGTCTTATAATTTTCTGCATACAGGTCTTTTGTCTCCTTAGGTAGGTTTCTTCCTAGGTATTTTATTCCTCTAGTTGCAGTGGTAAATGGGAGTGTTTTCTTAATTTCACTTTCAGATTTTTCATCATTAGTGTATAGGAATGCAGGAGATTTCTGTGCAGTAATTTTGTATCCTGCTACTTTACCAAATTCATTGATTAGCTCTAGTAGTTTTCTGGTAGCATCTTTAGGTTTCTCTATGTATAGAATCATGTCATCTGCAAACAGTGAAAGCTTTACTTCTTTCCGATTTGGATTCCTTTTATTTCTTTTCCTTCTCTTATTGCTGTGGCTAAAGCTTCCAAAACTATGTTGAAACATGGTGGTGAGAGTGGGCAACCTTGTCTTGTTCCAGATCTTAGACGAAATGGTTTTAGTTTTTCACCATTGAGAAGGATGTTGGCTGTGAGTTTGTCATATATGGCCTTTATTATGTTGAGATAATTTCAGTGTATGCCTACTTTCTGGAGGGTTTTTATCCTAAATGGGTGTTGAATTTTGTCAAAACCTCTTTCCTGCATCTATTGAGATGATGATATTGGTTTTATCCTTCAGTTTGTTAATATGGTGTATCCCATTGATTGATTTGCATATTTTGAAGAATCCTTGCATTCCTGGGATAAACCCCACTTGATCATGGTGCATGATCCTATTAATGTGTTTGTGGATTCTGTTTGCTTGTATTTTGTTGAGGAATTTTGCATCTATGTTCATCAGTGATATTGGCCTGTCATTTTTTTTGTGTGTGTGTGTAACATATTTGTATGGTTTTGGTATCAGGGTGATGGTGGCCTCCTAGAATGAGTTTTGGAGTATTCCTCCCTCTGCTATATTTTGGAAGAATTTGAGAGGGATAGGTGTTAGCTCTTCTCTAAATGTTTGATAGAATTCACCTGTGAAGCCATCTGGTCCTGGGCTTTTGTTTGTTGGAAAATTTTTAGTCATAGTCTCAGTTTCAGTGCTTGTGATTGTTCTGTTTATATTTTGTATTTTTTCCTGATTCAGTCTCAGAAGGTTGTGCATTTCTAAGAATTTGTCTATTTCTTCCAGGTTGTCTATTTTATTGGCATATAGTTGCTTGTAGTAATCTCTCAAGATCCTTTGCATTTCTGCAGTGTCAGTTGTTACTTCTCCTTTTTCATTTCTAATTCTATTGATTTGAGTCTTCTCCCTTTTTTCCTGAAGAGTCTGGCTAATGGTATATCAATTTTGTTTATCTTCTCAAAGAACCAGCTTTAGTTTTATTGATCTTTACTATTGTTTCCTTCATTTCTTTTCCATTTATTTCTGATCTGATCTTTATGATTTCTTTCCTTCTGCTAATTTTGGGGGTTTTTTGTTCTCTTTCTCTAATTGCTTTAGGTGTAAGGTTAGGTTGTTTATTTGAGATGTTCCTTGTTTCTTGAGGTAGGATTGTATTATTATATACTTCCCTCTTAGAACTGCTTTTGCTGCATCCCATAGGTTTTGGGTCATTGTTTTCATTGTCATTTGTTTCTAGGTATTTTTTGATTTCCTCTTTGATTTTTTTCAGTTATGTCTTGGTTTTTAAGTACTGTATTGTTTAGCATCTGTGTGTTTTATTTTTTACAGATTTTTTCCTGTAATTGATATCTAGTCTCATAGTGTTGTGGATACTTGATACAATTTCAATTTTCTTAAATTTACCAAAGCTTGATTTGTGACCCAACATATGATCTGTCCTGGAGAATGTTCCATGAGCACTTGAGAAGAAAGTGTATTCTGTTGTTTTTGGATGGAATGTCCTATAAACATCAATTAAGTCCATTTTGTTTAATGTATCATTTAAAGCTTTTGTTTCCTTATTTATTTTCATTTTGGATGATCTGTCCATTGTTGAAAGTCAGGTGTTAAAGTCCTCTAGTATGATTGTACTACTGTCAATTTGCCCTTTTATGGCTGTTAGCATTTGTCTTATGTATTCAGGTGCTCATATGTTGGGTGCATAAATATTTACAATTGTTATATCTTCTTCTTGGGTTGATCCCTTGATCATTATGTAGTGTCCTTCTTTGTCTCTTGTAATACTCTTTATTTTAAAGTCTATTTTGACTGATATGAGAATTGTTACTCCAGCTTTCTTTTGTTTTCCATTTGCATGGAATGTCTTTTTCCATCTCCTCACTTTCAGTCTGTATGTGTCCCTAGGTCTGAAGTGGGTCTCTTGTAGACAGCATGTATAAAGGTCTTGTTTCTGTATCTGTTCGGCCACTGTATGTCTCTTGGTTGGAGCATTTAATCCATTTACATTTAAGGTAATTATCAATATGTATGTTCCTATTACCCTTTTCTTAATTGTTTTGTGTTTGTTATTATAGGTCTTTTCCTTCTCTTGTGTTTCCTGCCTAGAGAAGTTCCTTTAGCATTTGTTGTAAAGCTGGTTTGGTGGTGCTGAATTCTCTTAACTTTTGCTTGTCTGTAAAGGTTTTAATTTCTCCATTGAATCTGAATGAGATCCTTGCTGTGTAGAGTAATCTTGGTTGTACCTTTTTCCCTTTCATCACTTTAATTTGTCCTGCCATTCCATTCTGGCTTGCAGAGTTTCTGCTGAAAGATCAGCTGTTGGGCTTCCCTGGTGGCGCAATGGTTTAGAGTCCACCTGTCGATGCAGGGGACATGGGATCGTGCCCCAGTCCGGGAAGATCCCGCATGCTGCAGAGCAGCTGGGCCCGTGAGCCATGGCCGTTGAGCCTGCACGTCCGGAGGCTGTGCTCTGCAACGGGAGAGGCCGCAGCAGTGAGAGGCCTGCGTACTGAAAAAAAAAAAAAAAAAAAAAAAGATCAGCTGTTAACCTTATGGGGATTCCCTTGTATGTTATTTGTTGTTTTTTCCTTGTTGCTTTTAATATGTTCTCTTTGTATTTCATTTTTGCTAGTTTGATTAATATGTGTCTTGGCGTGTTTCTCCTTGGATTTATCCTGTACGAGACTCTCTGTGCTTCCTGGACTTGATTGACTATTTCCTTTCCCATATTAGGGAAGTTTTCAACTATAATCTCTTCAAATATTTTCTGAGTCCCTTTCATTTTCTCTTCTTCTGGGACACCTATAATTCGAATGTTGGTGCATTTAATGTTGTTCCAGAGGTCTCTGAGACTGTCCTCAATTCTTTTCATTCTTTTTTCTTTATTCTGCTCTGCAGTAGTTATTTCTACTATTTTATCTTCCAAGTCTCTTATCCATTCTTCTGCCTTAGTTATTCTGCATTGATTCCTTCTAGAGAATTTTTAATTTCATTTATTGTGTTCATCATTGTTTATTTGCTCTTTAGTTCTTCTAGGTCCTTGTTAAACGTTTCTTGTATTTTCTCCATTCTATTTCCAAGATTTTGTTTTTTGTTTTTTGGGTTTTTTTTTTTTGTTGTACGCGGGCCTCTCACTGTTGTGGCCTCTCCCGTTGTGGAGCACAGGCTCCGGATGCACAGGCTCAGCGGCCATGGCTCATGGGCCCAACCAGTCCGTGGGACCTTCCCAGACCGGGGCCCGAACCCGTGTCCCCTGCATCGGCAGGCAGACTGTCAACCACTGCGCCACCAGGGAAGCCCTATTTCCAAGATTTTGGATCATCTTTACTATCATTACTCTTAATTCTTTTTCAGGTAGACTTCTTATTTCCTCTTCATTTGTTTGGGCTAGTGGGTTTTTACCTTGCTCCTTCATCTGCTGTGTGTTTCTCTGTCTTCTCATTTGGCTTAACTTACTGTGTTTGGGGCCTTCTTTAAGCAGGCTGCCAGTTCGTAGTTCCTTTTGTTTTTGGTGTCTGCCCCCAGTGGCTAAGGTTCAGTCGGTTTTGTAGGCTTCCTGATGGAGGGGACTAGTGCCTGTGTTCTGGTGGATGAGGCTGGATCTTGTCTTTCTCTTGGGCAGTACTGTATCCAGTGGCATGTTTTGGGGTGTCTGTGACCTTTTTATGATTTTAGCCAGCCTCTCTGTTAATGGGTGGAGTTGTGTTCCTGTCTTGCTAGTTGTTTGGCATAGGGTTTCTAGCACTGTAGCTTGCTGGTCGTTGAGCGGAGCTGGGTTTTAGCATTGAGATGGAGATCTCTGGGAGAGCTTTTGCCGTTTTATATTATGTGGACCCGGGAGGTTTCTGGTGGACCCGTGTCCTGGACTCAGCTTTCCCACCTCAGAGGCACAGGCCTGTCACCCGGCTGGAGCTCCAAGACCCTGTCAGCCACACAGCTCAGAAGAAAAGGAAGAAAAAAAGAAAGAAAGAATGAATAAAATTAAAATAAAATAAAGCTATTAAAATAGAAAATAAAAAATAATTATTAAAAATAAAGAAAATCAAAAAGTAATAAAGAAAGAAGAAGAAAAAAAGAAGGAAAGAAGAGAGCAACCAAACCAAAAAACCAAACCCGTTAATGATAACAAGTGCTAAAACTATATAAAAAACAAAAATCAGAGCGGACAGATAGAACCCTAGGACTAATGGTAAAAGCAAAGCTATAAGGCAACATCACACAAAGAATCACACAGATACACACTCACAAAAAGCGAAAGAGGAAAAATATATATATACTGTTGCTCCCAAAGTCCACCACCTGAATTTTGGGTTGATTCGTTGTGTATTCAGGTATTCCATAGATCCAGGGTACATCAAGTTGCTTGTGGAGATTTAATCTGCTGCTCCTGAGGCTGCTGGGAGAGATTTCCCTTTTTCTTCTTTGTTCGCACAGCTCCTGGTGTTCAGCTTCAGATTTGGCCCGGCCTCTGTGTGTGTAGGTCACCTGAGGGCATGTGTTCCCCGCCCAGACAGGACAGAGTTAAAGGAGCAGCTGATTTGGGGGCTCTGCTCACTCAGGCCGGGGGGATGGAGAGGGATGGAATGTGGGGCGAGCCTGCGGCAGCAGAGGCCAGCATGACGTTGCACCAGCCTGAGGCGCGCCGTGTGTTCTCCCAGGGAAGTTGTCCCTGGATCACGGGACCCTGGCAGTGGCAGGCTGCACAGGCTCCTGGGAGGGGAGGTGTGGACAGTGGTCTGTGCTCACACACAGGCTTCTTGGTGGCTGCAGCGGCAGGCTTAGCATTTCTTGCCCATCTCTGTGTTCTGCGCTGATAGCCGCGGCTCACGCTGGTCTCTGAAGCTCATTTAGGCTGCGTTCTGAATTCCCTCTCCTCGTGCACCCCGAAACAATGGTCTCTTGCCTCTTAGGCAGTTCCAGACCTTTTCCTGGACACACTCCTGGCTAGCTGTGGTGCACTAGCCCCTTCAGGCTGTGTTCACACAGCCAACCCCAGTCCTCTCCCTGGTATCTGACCTCCAGAGCCCGACCCTCAGCTCCCAGCCCCCACCTGTCCCGGAGGGTGAGCAGAGAAGCCTCTCGGGCTGGTGAGTGCTGGTCAGCACCGATCCTCTGTAAGGGAATCTCTCTGCTTTGCCCTCTGCACCCCTATTGCTGTGCTCTCCTCCATGGCTCTGAAGCTTCCCTGCCACCAGCCCTGTCTCCGCCAGTGAAGGGTCTTCCTAGTGTGTGGAAACTTTTCCTCCTTCACAGCTCCCTCCCAGAGGTGCAGGTCCCGTCCCTATTCTTTTGCCTCTGTTTTTTCTTTTTTCTTTTGCCCTACCCAGGTACTTGGGGAGTTTCTTGCCTTGTGGGAAGTCTGAGGTTTTCTGCCAGCATTCAGTAGGTGTTCTGTAGGAGTTGTTCCACATGTAGTTGTATTTCTGATGTATTTGCAGGGAAGAAGGTGACCTCCATGTCTTACTCTTCCGCCATCTTGAAGGTCTCCCCACGGAATCTGCATTTTTAATAAGCACTCTGTATAATTCCAACATCTGCTGAAGCGTGAGCAAAACTGTTTTTGGTACTCGGAGGCAAGATTTCCCTTTTGCAGGAAGGGTGATCAGACCTTCTTTCCTAAGACATTGTCAAACTAGTGACTCTAGTATGAGCTGACTTTCTGTATTTAATATAAATGCTTGGTTATGTCAATCTTAACCCTCAAGAAACACTGGTGAAGTTACAGAACAAAAGGTTTACTGTCACAAAATTTATAATCACCTTTCATCCCAAAGCATATAAGTGTCCCTAAGTGAATTTATTCTTCACCTAGATGGAGCAATCCTCTTTCAACTCCATAATGCCTTAGAAATATTACATTGGAGTCATGGAAAGACTTCTGGGGCAGGGTCTGAAATTTGGAGTTAAAAGCCTGGCCCCCTAATTATCTTTTCTTTGTAAGTAACCAGCTTAGCATCTTTGGGCTGTAGTCTTCTAATTGGTTAAAGCAGGATCAAAAATTTCATGGTTATTTAACAAGTTATTTGGATTACTTTAGGAGGGAATAGTTGTTAAGGCAGCATGAAAAAATTTAAAAGAATTCATAAGAATGTAAGATATTATTATTATTGAAAACTTATTCCCAAGTGTAGCCATGCTTGTGATGGGTATAATTATTTTTTCTCATATTATGCTAAGTTAATGGTGACGGGATTGAGGAATGTTGAGTTGAAGACAATTTCAAGAAGGAGAGATTAGATGTTATAAATAATCACTGGAAGTGAATGTAGGTGTCTGAATGTGAAATGGCACCCCCAGAATTTCCCAGGAACCAAGAGTGACATTTAAGCAATTGAAAATATCAGCGGAACGAATAGACTCACAGAACACGAATTTATGTCAAAAGAAAATAGAAGTATAGTGTTGCTTGTGAAAAAGAAAAGAGACTTTACAAGAACATTAATAACATGTCTATCACACAGCCTTCTCTACACAAGAGAGAAAATCCTTTCCCTATAAATCTACCTTAGATACAATGTCCTGCTTACTCTTTCTAAAGCACAGCTCTGCTTATGCCAAAAACTTCTTTAAAGTCTTTGGTGTCTCCTGTTTCCTCTCCAAGCTCAACCCTTTGGTGTAGGATTGAAGACTTTCCAAAATCTAATCTTATCCCACATTTCCAAACTCATTCTCTCACTGTGTCTCTTCACTCATTATAGTTTCAACCAATAGTAGGCTTTGTATTTCCCAGATTAATCTATATTTTTCATATCTCTACCTTCTATTTACAGCTCCACATTCTAACTCTTTTTCGTGCACACGTGTCTAATATTTTCCAATCCATCAAGGTGAAGTTAATATATTACTGCTCTCATTTGTAAATTAAAATCCCACATTAAACCGGGTTAACTTATATCACTATAAAATTGAAAAGACCATACATTGCATTCACTTAAGTATACCTGGATCTAGCTGATAAAATGATATCATCAGGAAATCTGTATGTTTCTATCTCTTGGCTCTGATTCCTTTTGTATTGAATAGATTTTTCATCAAGATCTCCTTTTGAGGTGCAAAAATGGCTTCCAGTAGCTTCAAGAATATGTTCTACTAGCATACCAACCCTACGAAAGTGAGAAAATCTATTTGTTACTATGTTCAACAAAAGTTCTGGGTAGGCTTCTCACGGCTGCCATTGGATCATGTGCCCATCTCTAAGGTAACTGCCGTGGCTGGGGAATGTGGTACTCTTATTGACAAGGTCATATGCTGACCCTGGTCTTGGGGGTGAGGTTAGTTCCACCTATACTATAGAAATGGAGAGTGATGGAGGATGAGTTCTGAAAGGAAAATATTAATTCTACTAACAGAAGAAAGGGGAATGGATGCTGAGATGGCAGAGACATGAGATTCTACTTCAACCATTTCTTTTAGCTGGAAGTAACATCTTATCCTATTAAAATCCCCATAACAGTTGTTAGCTTTCTATCTTGCATTACAGTTATCTATGTACCTGTCTCATTTCCTCATTAGCCTTTAAGATCCTGGAGACTAAATGGAAGCTCCTAATCGTCATTTTCTTTCCCACACTGCCTTGCAGGATGCTTTGTTCTGCTTTGTTTATTTTCTACTCACTCTGGAATTACAAACAGGGCACTTAACCCCCTTGGACCTATTTCTTGAAAAAGAGGTATTATAATAGATCATTTCTAAGCTCCTTTCTAGTGTCAAAATTCTCTGAGTCTACTATATAATCAAATAGTTGTTGAGTGAATGACTATAACACAGGGGAAAAGCAAATATTGTCATACCTTGGATTTGTTTGGATATGCTTCAGGAATGTCAGTTGCCAACTGAATTAAACACCCAAATCCAGGAACCCAGAATGTTCAATATAAAGATTATCTGATAGAGTATTTTCCTTCTCTCTGGTTTTCTACACATGTAATGCATAGATTTAGGAATTGTTTTCCCGTTTGCTACTTTAATGTAGGAAGATGTGAAGGCTCAGTGTTCCATGGAAGGGAAGTGAATCAGAGCTTGTTTTGTTAGCTCATGTGAGATGAAGAGCCTGAACAATATTAGGTTACTAAACCCAGAGAACCTGAGTAAAAATAAATATGGGAGAGGTAAATAACTGGAAGTGAATAGATTATATGATAATAAATGTAACCTTGAGTGAAGCCTTGCTAAATGTGAGGCACTATACTGATTATATGTTTTATCTTACGTAATTTTACAATGATCCTATGAACTAGGTCTGTTATCCCCATTTACAAAAGGGAAAAGAAGAATTAAGACTTATTAAAGTGGCTTGCAAGAGCTGACTCAGCAGCAGAGATCTTAATCCCAAGTGGTTCTGTTCTGAATCCAGAACCCAAACATTCAAATCGCCATATTCTGTTGTGTTCATGGTCATTCTGCATCAGTGTGTTTTATTGCTTCCTACAGGTTCTCAAACTTAAGGTTTCTCCCCCACCTTTTTGCTGAGTTCAGAAAAAGATAACCTTTTTCCACTTAAGTATTTTATAGAGATTAAGGCGCAGATTGATCCTGATCATTCACGTGACTTGTTGAGGGCTCCATAATAACCACACTGGCCAGGGAGCTTGTCTCCACATGACAAGCTCCGGGAGATTTTATAGAATCCTAGAATCTCATGGTTGCAAGAAATGTTACCACTTATTTAGTACAAACCCCCATCTCAATCTGATGCTTTGCTCTGATTTAGAACACATAGTTATGGAAGTTAAAAGTAGTACATGGCACAACTTGACCCAGACATCCCATAGGCAAGGGGATTGTCTGCCCAGAGAGAACAGGGTATGTTACTGTTGGATCTCTGTGCTGCTGAGCGAATAAAATCCAGTTTGGAAATCCGAGGTATCTGGTTTTACAGTGGCTCTTTCACAGAGTAGAGGACCAGGGTATGGCCCTATTCTAGTATCTGCTACCAGCTATCTCTTGCTCAGGTTATTCCACTGATTACTGTTAAACCAAACAAGGGACTAGGTACATGCACATGTGTGAGATGTACAATGAAGTAAGACTATCAATCAGGCCACAATAGCCAAAGCATGGGGAAAACGCATATTGCATGTAGGAATAAAGGAACATACACTCACGACCAGATATTCAGTATATTTTCAGATATTCAGTGTAATTTTGCTAAGCCATGAACTGACCATAGCCGGTAATTTAAAATGATTTCTTCAGTCTTGCTCTGGCTTTCTTAAAGAGGAAAATCTGTAGGTTTTTCTGTGATAACAGCAAAATGAATGGAATATGGCATGCATAATTAGGGTCTAACTTGAAAACAGAGCTCACCTCTGTTCCCTGTTCTCATAGTTGTCGCTCTGACCAGATTTCTCAAACATACAGTAGTGACCCAACATTTTCCACATCCGCTCCTAAGCGTGTGCAAGATGAAGGGAAAGCCCACTGATAACCACTTTTTCTTATGGCCTCAGTAGCCAAATGTGTAGCCAAGCGGCCTCTGTGCATGTCTGGATATGTCAAACGTGTTGCATCTGATCTCTTAGCTTTCCAGTCGGCTTATTCCCTGTGGCCTCCCAATAGCTGTGCTTCTTCAAAGCAGAGAACACAGAAGGAAGCCCTTGACCTTTTTCTAATTATAATTCCACAGAAAGTGGTAGATAAAATAAACATAATGGAACAAAGCATGTCGTCATGTAGATTCCCCTTATGTGTGCCCCAAATTCATTGATGGTGGGTCTTATTAAAGATGACAGGAGAAAAATCTGAAGAGTCAGTTTCTGTTTGAACCAGGCTCAGCAGGCCTGGTCAAGTCAGCTGTCACTTCATTAGTCAGGAATTGGACAGTCTTTACGAGGTGGTTCTTAATTCATTAGTGCTAAGTGGCACGATTGATTTACAAGTATTCATGATTTGACACTTTTATCACAGGGTCACTGGAGAGGGCCATTGCACAGAGGATATCTAAGTTCTCCAGATCCCAGTGGCCAGTTTATTTAATGAGCATTTAACTCCAGCTTGATTACCTTATTTTCTTGATTCTAGGGTACTATCATTTTAATAATAGCTTTTCAAGGAAAACTCTTTTGCTTGAAATGAGGTTGATATCTTCAATATATAGGTAATGTAGGTAATATACCTATTTATTAATTATATTACATGTTATATATTATATATTATTTTTCTAGTTACTATACTACATATGATGTAGGTAGTAGATAAGTGGAAAGCTGTTATCCTAGTTTAAATAAAATAATATAATATACAGGAAGTAGGTTTAGATCATTTTATGTGTGTGTGTGTACACACATATCCATAGATATGGTACTTATGTTTCCTTTCTACTCTGCTAAGATGTTGTAAGTACATGGAGCTAGCAGAAAGCCACCCACTAAAGATACTTCTGAATTCTCTGAGTAGCCCAGATCCAGCCCTGGTGGCCTAGGTTTAACTTCAGACTTTCAGTGAGATATAATGGTATTTATGATTTTAATGAAGAGAAATTATGTCCAAATAAGGACACCATACTGTCTGAAAAATAAATGAGCCGTCGCAAGCAAGATTAATCCGTATTTCTGTAAAAGTGGAGAGCAGAGGAGAAAAGTTTGATAACATCTCTCAAGAGTATCCAGGAAAGAAGATGCTGTATCCCATGAGGAGTTTCTAGTATGTGTGCTAAGATATTTATTGATTTACTCATCAGTCCTTCGGCAAATACTGACAGAGCAGTATATATTGTGCCGTGCACTGTGCTGAGCTCTCAAGACATGACAATAAACAAAAAAGACATTTTTATACCTTTACCGAGCAGACAAAAGGGAAGGTAATCAATACTAAATGTACAACTAAGTCATGGATTACAGACTGTGACAAGTGCAAAGAAGGAAATAAACGGGCATATACTAAGTACATCAATGCTGGGACTAAATTCCAGGGAGCCTGTCATGAATAGAGCCTGGGCAAAAACATTCTAGAAAAAGGGGGAAAACAGATCAAGACCCTAAATAAAAATCTAACAATAGGCAAATGTAGCCAGAGGACAAAGCAGGAGGGAGAGTGTAATGAAAGGAACTTGAAGAGGTACATAGGTCGGGTCAAGTAGTGCCTTGCAGACTACTGTATGAAGTTTATTTATTAATTGAAGTTCAAAGATCTCTTCCTATGCAATGCCTGTATCACTTCTGTTGTTTTGTTTGTTTTTTCATGTGGCTGAATCCTCTGGTACATGTTAAGAAGTAGAGATAGAGACTACCCTTATCTTTTTATTAATTTTCCAGATTGCTTCTAAAATGTAGTCACTATATATATTTGCTCTAGTCTTCTCATTGATATCCTTTGTCAGGTTAAGAAAATCACCTTTTATTTTTAAATGATAATAATTTTCTTCACAAAAAATGTTGGACTCTATTGAATGCTTATTCTGCCTCTATTGAAATGATCACATTTTGCTCTCTATATCTGTTAAAGTGGTATATTTTTATAGACTTTCTCATTTTAAATAATCTTACAATCATGAGAAACCCTACTTATTCTATATACCTCTATCTATATATTTGTGTATTTATTTATTTTAATATGCTGATAAATTGTCTTCATTTATTTTCTTGAGTCTTTTTATCTGTGTTCCTAGAAGATATTGATTTGTGATTCTTTTCTATACTGTCCTTTTCTTATTTGGAATTAAGATTATACGTGCCTCATACAATGAGTTGAGTAGCTTACCTACTTTTTCTACTTTCTGAAATATTTTTTAAATTTGACAGAATAACTGTATGGATTTTGAATCTCCTGTGAAGGGACACTTTTACATGTATTCAGTTTTTCAATGCTTATTGGTTCATATTGGTTTTGGTCATTTATAGTTTTCTAGAAAATAATCCTGTTTTGTTTTCAAAATTATTGACATAAAGTTATTCATTAATAATGTTTAAAGATTCTCCTATAGCTAGGGAATAGTATGCTGGTAAATTGTATCCCCCAAAATAACATTGATTTGTAGTGTTTGTCAATTTCCATGGTATAAATACTTTGGCATGGTAGATTTCAAGCTATCAACATGGCATCAGTGAACATGGAATTGACCCATAATCAGCTCTCTAGTATCTTCTAGCTCCTGCATACTAGTGAGTTATACTTTTCCTTTTTTCCTTTCTGATTTTATTTATTTGTGCCTTTTCTCTGCCTCCTCCCCACCAATTTGTAAATCGGTCATTTTAGAGGTTTTTATATTCTGTCAGACTATCTTCAAAGAATGAATTTCCGGGCTTCCCTGGTGGTGCAGTGGTTGAGAGTCCGCCTGCCGATGCAGGGGACACGGGTTCGTGCCCCGGTCTGGGAGGATCCCCCATGCCACGTGAGTGGCTGGGCCCGTGAGCCATGGCTGCTGAGCCTGCGCGTCCGGAGCCTGTGCTCTGCAACGGGAGAGGCCACAACAGTGAGAGGCCCGCGTACGGAAAAAAAAAAAAAAGAATGAATTTCCAGTTTTGTCAATTCTCTCTTTTGTTTTTCTCTCCTATAAATTTCAACTGTCTTTATTGTAATCTTTATTCTATGTTCTTCGGGTTGTCTTTACTTTAAAAAAAAAACTTCTAGAGATTCAAAGGCATTTATTTTCCATTTGTTTAGTAACAAATTTAAAGGTATAGATTTGTAAGTACCTTTTAGCTGCATGACACAAATTTTCATTTGGTATTCTCATTATCTCAATGCTGCAGATTCAGTAATGTATACAGTGTTTTACTTCAGGTGTCTAAAATGTATTCCTTTGCTTTTTGAGACAGAGGGCTTCCTTTTCATGAATGATTCCTAACTAATGCATGAAGGTCAAAGAAGATTACATGATGGCAGTTCTTTGAAATCTGAAACCAACTTTGTGTCTTTGCCCCACAGTTTATGCATGCCTGAATGAGTGTATAGTCTTTAAAGTCATTTCTTACCTTATAAAATATTTAATTCCTGTCTTTGTAATACAGATATGTATTTACTATTTATTTTGATGAAAAGAAATTTAAAACATCCTTGAGGCACTCCTCCCCAAAGCAACCACCATTAGTACTATCTCAACAGACACAATCCTTGAAGAGTTAAATGTAATTATCAAAAAGCTGTACAACAGTGTCTTCAAATAAATTACTCCATAATGTCTATCTTCCATAGTACTCCATTTAGCATTCTTTAACTTTTAAATACTTCTCACTTAGAACTTTCCTAGCCAAGCGTACATGTGGTACTCATGGTTTATGTCATTGAACTTTAATCCAAAAAAGTTTAAACTGATAAAATCTCCTAAAGACAATGAAAGCAATGCAAATGGTGCATTATATTATCACTACCGCTAACTAAAAAACCAGGAATGCAAATGCAAAGATAATTGGTAGCTCCCATTTTTTGCTGCTCAGAAGATACTCAAAATTTAAATTCATCTTAGTAGGAATAGGGCATTACAATGAATTCCTTTTAAAAGTTGAATTCTTCTGATCTTAAGAGAATAATTTAGAGTATTGCTTTATCAGATATAGAGATAAATGTGTAGTTTCACAAGCATATGTGCCTATTTTTACTGGTTTAAGATTCTTACAGTCTTGCTAATTTTTTCTTGTCTACTTCATCTATCACTTTCTCATAGAGGTGTTTTAAAATATCCCAATATGATTGTGGATTTGTCAATTCCTTTTTATGCTGTCAGTTTTTACTTCACATACTTTAATGCCAGGATGATGTGAACATCCAAAGTTAACAGGTTTTATATCTTCTCAGTGAATTATCCTTTTTATTACTATGTAGTGTTCTTTATTCCTGTTAATGAGATTTGCCTTGTAATATGTTATTTCCATTTTTAATATTGCTACCTAGCTCATTTTTATTTCAACTTCATTTCAGGAGTGTTTTAGATGTGTTTCTTCTATATAGGTCATAGCTACATATTGCTATTTTTATGTAACATAATAATATTTGTCTTTTAGACAGTGAGTTCAGTTTCATTATATTCATTATAATTATTGATGTGTTTGGACTTATTTCTATCATATGGTTACCATTTTTTTTCTGTGTTTCTTTCTTGTTCTCTCCTCTGACTTTTGTTGCATTGACAGAAAAGTTAATAGTTAATTATATAAAAATTCTATAACTATTCAAGATTTCTATCCTTTTCCAAACCAAGAAAGGACCTTTGGCATATTTTAACTAACCCTTTCAACTTGTTATTTTTATTTTACTAAACAAACAAAAATAGTTATATTAATTAGGTTATTAATACAACTTGACAAAAAAGAAAATAAATCTAAAATTTCAGGGGCATAACAAAACAAACATTTTAAAAAATTTTCTTTTCATGAAAAATCATGTCAGGGCTCTCCCTTCCAGGCAGTGACTTGGAGACCCTCTTAGCTTCCATCTTGCAAGACATCACCAGTGTAGTTCAGAATTATTGCCTGTTCCATGATGTCAGGGCTATGTCAGATCCAAGCAAAGCTAGTGCACAGCTTGTCCCAGCTCCTGGAAGTGAGTCTACATCTTTATTCCCTGCTTCCCTGGGCCCATAGCTTTCCCAGTTAAAAACTGACGGCCTTTATTGAAATATTGGTGGAGGATTACCCTCCAGGATTAGAGGTGATTTATCTCAGGCTCTGGCTAGAAGCCATGAGCTTTTCTCTAGACCACTAACATTATTAAGGAGGTGACCTCCCTGTTCCCACTGCCTGCTTCACTGCCTGTCCCAGAGAACCTTTGCCATCAGCCTTGGTCTTGTGTATTCCGAATCTGGTCCACAAAGCCAAAGGAGTATTGTAATCAGCAACTCACCATCGCATAGATTTCCACTTGCTTCTCTTTTATACCTACCTTTTCTTGTTTCATTTCTTCCATTCTATGGTTTGTGATTCATTTTAATATATAAGTAAATGTGACCTATATACATTTTGAATATCATAAATATACACCAGTATACACTTTAACGTCTATTACAGATCATCCCATAAGATTAATTTTCTGTGTTCCTTCTTGCAAAGAGACATTTTAGCCCCTGTTAACTTTCACTCAAGAGCTGAACTACAGTCACTGTCTGTGATGGGCCCAGAGCAGCTCATGGCTTTGCTTCTTCTCTTGTTATATATTTGTCCATTTATATTTCACATATCATTGCCATGTATCTGGAGTGGAGTGAGAAAATCAAAGCATGAAATTACTGTATTACCTAGATCAGAAGTATCAGTCTAATATATTTCTATTATTCTAAGCAAATGGATTAAAATAAACTGTTGTCACAGATCCATAAATGCACAGTACAGTGTGCAACACATACTAACGCGGTCTGCTTCAGTTCAGGTGGGAGGACTGTTAACGAAACCCTTTGGCTTCAGTGGAGAATAGAGAAAAGCTCAGATTGAGAGCTCTTAAAGACGGTTCCCATTACTCGAAGAGCCTTACATGGATGGTAGTTGTGTGCCTCACTCTCAGATATATTTGATTCCTCCCCTATCACTGCAGATGAGGTAAAAATGGTCTATATGCTGCTCACCAGAAATTTAATGTTGAAATGATTCATTCTTGCTTCACATGAACTAAGCAACACATGAAACATCACTAAAAACCACAAAGGCTTAAGTTGTCTATCAGTCATTTTGTCACCAAACATTTGTTGAGTCACCACTCTGTTCTAGGTACTGGAAGTATAGAAGTACACAAAACACAATTTTAAAATGCCTGCCTGTATAGATATAGAAACAAATAAGTAATATATGTAATATGTTGGACAGATGATAAAGATTATATTATAAAACAAAGCAGGGAAGGCATGTTTAAAATTGCCATCTTAAAGAGTGGTAACTGAGAAGGTGATGCCTCTACAAAACATAAAAATGGTGTGTGACGGGCTTCCCTGGTGGCACAGTGGTTGAGAGTCTGCCTGCCCATGCAGGGGACATGGGCTCGTGCCTTGGTCCGGGAAGATCCCACATGCTGCGGAGCGGCTGGGCCTGTGAGCCATGGCCGCTGAGCCTGCTCATCTGGAGCCTGTGTGCTCCGCAACGGGAGAGGCCACAACAGTGAGAGGCCCGTATACCGCAAAAAAAAAAAAAAAAAAAAAAAAAAAATGGTGTGTGAGCAAGTCACATGGACCATGTGAGCGACAGCATTGAGGTAGGGGTGACTGAAGCAGTTAAGCAGGGGTGAGAGTACTCAGAGAAGGGATCAGACAGCACTTGGAAGTAGGATTGCAGGATCATATGGGAGTTCTATTTTTAACTTTTTGAGGAAACTCCATACTGTTTTCCTTAGTGGCCATACCAATTGACATTCCCGCTAACAGTGCACCAGTGTTCCCTTTTCTCCATATCCTCACAAACACTTGGTATCTCTTGTCTTTTTGGTAATAACCATATTCCAACAGGTATGTGGTGGTATCTCACTGTGGTTTTGATTTGCATTTCCCTGATGATTAGCAATGTTGAACACCTTTTAATGTACTTGTTAGTACATTTGTATGTTGACTTTGGAAAAATGTCTCTTCAAGTCCTTTGCCCATTTTTTAATCACATCTTTTTTAATGCTTTTGAGTTGTATGAGTTCCTTATATATTTTGGATATTGATACCTTATCAGATATATGATATGCAAATATTTTCTCCCATTCTGCATTGATTATTTCTTTTGCTGTGCAGAGTTTTAGTTTGATGTAATTCCATTTATTTATTTTTGCTTTTATTGCTAACGCTTTTGGTGTCATATCCAAAAAGTTGTTGTTAACACCCATGTCAAAAAGCTTTTCCCCTACGTTTTCTTCTAAGAGCTTTACAGTTTCAAGTCTTATGTATATGTCTTTCATTTATTTGAAGTTAATTTATGTGAGTGGTGTAAGATAGGGGTCCAATTTTATTTTTCTGCTTAAGGTTATCCAGTTTTCCCAACACCATTTATTAAAGAGACTAGGCTTTCCCCATTGAATATTCTTGGCTCCACTTTCAAATATTAGTTGACTGTATATGTGTAAGTTTATTTCTGGGATCTTGATTCTGTTCCATTTGTACATGTGTCTATTTTTATGCTAGCACCATACCGTTTTGATTACTATAGCTTTGTAGTATGTTTGAAATCAGGAAGTCTTCTTCTTCTTCCTCAGAATTGCTTTGGCTATTTGGCGTCTTTTATGGTTCCTTACAAATTGTAAGATTGGTTTTTTCCTATATCTGTGAAAAATGCCATTGGAATTATGATAGGGATTGCATTGAATCTATAGGTGACTTTGGGTAGTATGGACATTTTAACAATGTTAGCTCTTCTGATCCATGAACATGAGATATTTTTCTATTTATTTGTGTCTTCTTTAATTTCATATTGGTGTATAGATCTTGCACTTCCTTGGTTTAATTTATTCTTGTGTATTTTATTATTTTTGATGCTACTATAAATAGAATTTTCTTTATTTTTTCAGATATTTTATTATTAGCATATAGAAATACAAATGATTTTTGTATATTGATTTTGTGCTGTGCAACTTTAGTTTATTTGTTCTAACAATTTTTTGCTAGAGTCTTTAAGATTTTCTAGATAAAAGATCATGCTATCAACATACAGAGACAATTTTATTTCTTCCTTTCCAGTGTGGAGACCTTTTATTTCTTTTTCTTGCCTAATTACTCTGGCTAGGATTTCCAGAACTATGTTGAATAGAAGTGATGGGAGTCAACACCCTTGTTTTGTTCCTGATCCTAAAGGAAAAGCTTTTAAACTCTCATTCTTGAGTGTAATGTTAACTGTGGATTTGTCATATATGACCTTGATTTCATTGAGGTATGTTACTTTTAAATCCAATTTGTTGAATTTTAAAAAAAATAGTGGAGTATAGTTGATTTACAATATTGTGTTAGCTTCAGGTGTACATCAAAGTGAATCAGTTATACATACACATATATCCATTCTTTCTTAGATTCTTCTCCCATATAGGTTATTACAGAATATTGAGTGGAGTTCCCTGTGCTGTACATTATTAGGTCCTTATTAGTTATCTATTTTATTTATAGTAGTGCGTGTATTTTTTTTTATCATGAATGGAACTTGAATTTTGTCAAATGCTTTTCCTTCATCTATTGAGATAATGATAAAATTTTTGTTTTTAATTCTATTTATGTCTTCTATCACACTGAATATGTTGCACCATTCTTACATCCCAGGGATAAATCCCTCTTGATCATGGTGTATGATCCTTTAATGTGCTATTGAATTCAGTTTGTTAGTATTTTCTTGAGAATTTTTGTATCTATATTTATCAGGTACACTGCTCTGTAGTTATATTTTCTTATAGTATTTTTGTCTGGCCTTGATATCAGGGTAATTCTGGCATTATAAAATGAGTTTGGGAGCATTATCTCCTCTTCAATTTTTTAGAACAGTTTAAAAGAATTGGCATTAAATATTTGGTAGAATTCACCTGTGAAATCAAATTGTCCTAGGCTTTTCTTTGTTGGGAGGTTTTTGGTTATTGTTTTAATTTCCTTACTTCTTTTTGGTCTGTTCAGATTTTCTTTTTCTTTATGACTCAAACCTCTTAGGCTGTATATTTTTAGGAATTTATTCATTTCTCTAAGGTTGTCCAATTTGTTGCCATATAATTTTTCATAGCTGTCCCTTATGATCCTTTGTATTTGTGTGATGTCAGTTGTAATATCTTCTTTTTCATTTACAATTTTCATGTATTTTTTTCTTTAATATTTCAAAAAGTATATCTTAGTTTTATTGATCTATTGTATCAAAACAAAACAATATTGTTTTCCTATTCTCTACTTCATTTATTTCTGCCGTGCTCTTTGTTATCTCCTTCCTTCTGCTAACTTCGGACTCACTTTTTTCTACTTTTATAGTTCTTTGATGTGTAAAGTTAAGCTGAGATTTTGTTTTTTAACATAGGCATTTATTAGTGTAAATTCCCCTCTTAGCACTACTTTTGCTATATTCCATATGTTTTTGGTATGTTGTATTTCCATTTTTGTTTGTGTCAAAAATATTTTTATTTCCCTTTTGGGTTTATCATGGACCCTCTGAATGTTTAGAAGCATGTAGTTTAATTTCCACTATTTGTTAATTTTCCAGTTTTCCTCCTGTTACTGATTTCTAGTTTTAAACCACTGTGGTCAGAAATATTTGGTAAAATATTAATTTCAATATTAAAAAAATTGTAGACTGTCTTATGACCTAACATATAATCTATTCTAAAGCATGTTCCATGTGCACTTGAGAAGACTGCATTCTACTGCTGTTGGAAGGAATGTTCTGTATATTTCTGTTAGATCCATTGTCTAAAGTGTAGTTCAAGACCAAGGTTTTCCTTTTCATTTTCTGTCTGGATGATATATCTATTGTTGAAAATAGGGTATTGAAGTCTTCTACTCTTATTGAAAGTTGTCTACTACTCCCTTCAAATCTGTTAATATTTGCTTACTATATTTAGATATTCCAATGTTGTGTGTGTATATATTTACAATTGTTATATCCTCTTGAGTTGATCCCTTTATCATTATATAACAACTTTTGTCTCTTATTATAGTTTTTGACTTAAAGTCTATTTTGTCTGATATAAGTATAGCTACTCCTGCTTTCTTTTGCTTTCCTTTGTGTGGAATATCTTTTTCTCTCTTCATTTTGAGTCTATATGTGTTCTTGAAACTGCAGTGACTCTCTTGTTGTCTGCATATAGCTGGGGCTTGTCTCTCTCTTTTTAAATTCAATCATCCACTCTGTGACTTTCAATTAGAGAATTTGATCCATTTATATTTAAAGTAATTACTTATAGATAGGGACTTACTATTGCCATCTTGTTCATCATTTTTTGGCTATTTTGTAGTGCCTTTTTTTGCTTTCTTCCTTTCCTCCTGCCTGCCTTTGTGAATAGATGATTTTCTGTAATACTCTAACTTCCCCTTCTCTTTATTTTGTGTGTGTCAACTATTGGTTTTTGTTTTGTACTTACTTTGAGGCTTACTTGAAATATCTTATCAATATAACAGTCTATTTTAAGCTCATAACATTCCACTCTCCTTTGTATAACCTGAAAACTGGGAGGTGGATCCAGAGATATATATGTTTTCAGGATATACAAAGGACAGTGGAACATTATCAGCTTGATTAGACTTAGGTTTGACCCCTTATGAATGACTATTTGTGGTTTTAAGTTCTTTTACTGGGAGATACCTAATATCTAGTTTTTGTTCTTTCTTATGTTAGCATCTATTGATGCTTAATACCAGCATACATTAATTAATTCACTTGCAGTTGTAAAATATAATCTTAATTATGTTATGTTTTGTGATATACTTGGAGTATAATTTTATAACAGAATGTTTCCCCTCATCCACTAGTTACTAATAAAAGAATTCATATAGGAAAGACAAGATACATGCATGTTACTTTTCTTTTACATATCTAGATTTTAAAATATTACAAAATGTTGTCTGTCACTCTCATAGAGTGAACATTACTATTACAGATGGTCCCTGACTTTTGCTGGTTTGACTTAGGATTTTTTGAGTTTACGATGGTGCAAAAGAGATATACTTTCAGTAGAAACTGCACTTCGAATTCTGAATTTTGACCTTTTCCTGGGCTAACAGTATGAGGTACTATCCTCTCTCATGATGCTGGGCAATAGCAGTGAGCCACAGCTCCCAGTCAGCCATGCAATCACAACTGAAATGTTGGAACCATTCTGTACTCAACCATTCTGTTTTTCACTTTTAGTACAGTAGTCAATAAACTGCATGAGATATTCAACAACTTTATTATAAAATAGGATTCTTGTTAGATGATTTTACCCAACAGTAGGCTAACATAAGTGTTCTGAGCACATTTAAGGGAGGTGAGGCTAAGACATGATGTTCTGTGGTGTATTAAGTGCATTTTCGATTTGTATTTCAATTTGTGTTGAGTTTATCAGGACATAACCCCATTATAAGTTAAGGAAGATCTGTATAAAATTGTGAATACAACACATTTGAAAACCTATAAGAAATGTCTAATTTCCTAGAAACATAACTTGCCCAAACAGGTCCTTGTGAAGATAGAAAGGTTTAGCAGATAATTTTCCATGGTGGGGGGTGGGGGAAGTAACAATGAGATCTTTATTGAAAATAAAGCAACATAAAACATTGAGCACAGAGGATTTTACAGAATTTTAATAACCATTTAGAATACTAAAGCCTAAACTATTTCTGACCATAATAAAGAAATACAAATGGGGCTTCCCTGGTGGCGCAGTGGTTGAGAGTCCGCCTGCCGATGCAGGGGACATGGGTTCGTGCCCCGGTCTGGGAGGATCCCACATGCCGCGGAGAGGCTGGGCCCGTGAGCCATGGCCGCTGAGCCTGCACCTCCAGAGCCTGTGCTTCGCAACGGGAGAGGCCACAACAGTGAGAAGCCCGCGTACCGCAAAAAAAAAAAAAAAAAAAAAAAGAAATACAAATGAACAAAGTTTATCAGTGATCGTAAAGCCTGATTTTTTTCAAGTTCACAAGATACTACAAACCTTGTGCTTAAAATAACAATGCAAAAAAACTAAATAAAAATATTATTAAGCAAAATTTAATTAGAAATCATATATCATGACCTGGTAAGGTTTATTTTAGGAATGCAGTAATAGTGTGATGTTAGAAAACCCTGCCCATTTAATCCATCACTGTAATAGAAATAAGGATAAAAAATTATATGATCATCTCCATAAATGCTAAAAACATCTTTTTACAAAATTTAACATCAATTCCGGATAAATTACTTATTAAAAAGATGTTAATCGGTGTCCTTAATGTGATGAAAATGTTTACATTACATTCTCAAAGTCAGCATGTATTCACAGTTTATATCTCAATAAAAATAAAAGACAGCATTTGAATTTAAATTTTGTCAAAAATAAAAAAACACCAAGGAATACATTTAGCAAGACACATGCAAGACTACTGTAGTGTAAACTGTAAAACCCTGTTGAGTGAAATAAAGGAAGCTCTAAATAAATGGAGAGTTATACAATATTCATGAATTTTAAATTTCAGTGTTATTAAAATATCAGTTCTCCCCAAAATGACCTGTAGCCAGGTTTCTTAACCTTAGCACTCTAGACATTTTGGACTAAATAATTTTTTATTGTCAGGGGAGTGGGTTGGTGTCCTGTGCATTGTGCAATATTTAGCAATATCCCTGGACTCTGCTTACCAGATGCTTCCCCCAGTTAGGACAACAAAAACTGTCCTTAGACATTGTTAAATGTCCCCTGGGGAGTGAAATCACCCCAGCTGAAAATCACTTACCTCTAGGTCAATGCAATTTCAAACATAATACCAGCAGAATGTTTGTAGAAATTGACAACATTAAACAATTTATATGGATAAACAAAGCACCTAGACTACCAAAGCACTTACCCGCCAACCCCACAATAAGATTAGTTAACATCCATCACCATACATGGTTAATTTTTTTTTTCTTGTGATGAGAACTTTTAAGAGCTACTCTTTTAGCAACTTTCAAACATGCAATACAGTATTATTAACTACAGTCACCATTTTGTATATTACATCCCTATAACTTATTTATTTTATAATCGGAAGTTTGTACCTTTTGACCCTCTTTACCCATTTTGCCCACCCCTTAACCCCAGTCTCTACCTCTGACAACCACCAATCAGTTCTCTATATCCGTGACCTCTTTTTTTTGATTCCACATATAAATGTGATAATACAGTATTTGTCTCTCACTGTCTGACTTATTTTACTTAGCATAATGCCCTCGAGGTCCACCCATGTTGTCACAAATGGCAAGATTTCTTTCTTTTTTTAATGGGTGAATAATATTTCAGCAAGTATGTGTGTAACTAATATATATATATATATATATATATATATATATATATATAAATCACATTTTCTTTATCCCTTCTTCCACTGATGGCCACTTAGGTTGTTTCCATTATCTTGGCTATTGTAAATAATGCTGCAATGAACATTAGTGATTTTGTTCCTTAAGATACATAACTAGAAGAAGAACTGCTGAATCATATGGTAGCTATGTTTTTAATTTTTTGAGGCATCTCCATACTGTTTTCCATAGTGGTGGCAACAACTTACATTCCTACCAACAGTGCACAAGGGCTCCCTTTTCTCTACATCCTCTCTGACGTTTGTCATTTCTTGTTTTTGTTTTTTTTTTTTTTTTTTTTTGCGGTATGCGGGCCTCTCACTGTTGTGGCCTCTCCCGTTGCGGAGCACAGGCTCTGGACGCACAGGCTTAGCGGCCATGGCTCACGGGCCCAGCCGCTCCGCAGCATATGGGATCCTCCCAGACCGGGGCACGAACCCGTATCCCCTGCATCGGCAGGCGGACTCTCAACCACTGCGCCACCAGGGAGGCCCATTGTTTTTTTTGATAATAGTCATTCTAATCAGTGTGGGGTAATATCTTGCAGTGGTTATGACTTGTATTTCCCTGATGATTAGTGATACTGAGCACCTTTTCATGTACCTGTTGACCACCAATATCTATTCACATCCTCTGCCCATTTTTTTGCTATTTAATTGTAATCCAAAGCTCTCTTGAAAAAGGACTACCTTACTACAAAACTTTCTATAAAACTATAGTAATCAAGATGATGTGGTAGTGGAATGTTTTTGTTTGTTTGTTTGTTTGTTTTTTGTGGTACGTGGGCCTCTCCCTGTTGTCGCCTCTCCTGTTGCGGAGCACAGGCTCCGGACGCACAGGCTCAGTGGCCATGGCTTATGGGCCCAGCCGCTCTGCAGCATGTGGGATCTTCCCTGACCAGGGCACAAACCTGTGTCCCCTGCATCGGCAGGCGGACTCTCAACCACTGCGCCACCAGGGAAGCCCTGGAATAAGTATTAACAAATGGATTAGTAGAACAAGATCAAATCAACTCAGTCTAATGTGGCCATTTGAGTTTTGACAAAGATGCCAGAGAATTCCAATGAGGAAAGAAGTGTCTTTTCAACAAACTTTCCTGATACAACTAGATATCCATAAAGCAAAAAGATGAACAAGATGAACCTTGACCCTATCTTACACCAAATGAACACAAAATCACCTAAATGTAAGAGTCAAATAGCATGTTGATTTTAGGGGAAAAAAAGAAAAATATTTTCAAACAGGAAAATATTTTCTTACTTAAAAATACTAAAGTTTCTTGGATGGAACATAGAGGAAAATATCATAAAAGTAAAAATTGATACAATGGACATCTTTAAAATATTTTTCATCAAAAGATGTTATTAAAAAATGAGTAGGTACAACACAGGTTCTGATAAAATATTCACAAAACATATATCTAACAAAAGACTAGTATCCAGGACACATAAAGAACTCCTACAGATTAAGAGAATCTAATTTTTAAAAAAGGCAAAAAATATGAAGAAGGAGATATAGCAAGTGGGAGTATAAAATAGTACAAGCACTTTGAGAAATGTCTGGTTCTTTCCTATACAACTAACGATTTACTTAGATTAAGACCCCACAATTCCACTCTCAGATATTTACCCATTAAATAAAAGAAAACTAATGTCAACAAAAAGATTTATGTATAAATTTTCATAGTACCTTCATTCATAATAACCAAAAAGGGCAAACAACCGAGGTGCCCATCAATAGAAGAATGGATAAACAAACTGTGATATATTCATGTAATGTAATACCATTCAGCAATGAAAAGGAGCACAACTACATGAAACAACATGAGTGAATATTATGTAAAATATTTACAGTTTAATTCTATATAAATGATGTTCCAGAATAGTGAATGCTAGGGAGGATTGGTGAAGATTTAGTAGAAATAGATATAAGGAAAAATTCTGGGTGATAATAATATTCTACATCTTAACAGTTGTTTGGGTTACACACATATATGCATGTGTAGAAATTCAATAAATGTACACTTAAAATGTGTGCATTTAGTTGTATGTTAATTTATATAAACAAAAAAATGAACATTAATGAAATGCATGCTTAAGTATTGAGACAGGTGTCTCTGTCTTCAGTTTAACTTGAAATGCATCAAAAATATGTTGCTTTGATAGAGGAGGATAAGGGTAAATGTGGTAAAAAGAAGTGTAGAAAATGTTAATAGTAGAATCTAGGTGGCAGCTATACTGAGGTTCCTAATAAAATTCAACTTTTCTGCTTATCTGAACCTTTACTTGATAGCATGTTGAGGGAAAAATTAATGGAGTAACATATATAAAATATTCAAGGAAAGAAAACATGACCCTCAGGTTTTCTTTTCAACCAGTCTGAGCTTCAGTATAAAGACCGAGAGAAATCATGAATATGCCAGAATATGCGGAATATTTTTCCTATAAGCACTTTATGAGAGTCTGTTGGAGAACAGGCTCAGATATCTAGAATGACTAGAGAAGTGAGAACATAAGGGTTAATGTAGAATTACAGCTATGAATTTTAAGAGAAATGATAGTTATATCATCACAATCTTACAACCTATAATAAATTAACTGACCTAAGTTAACCATTCTCAAAATGTAGTGTACCTAATAATCATGTGGGAAATCTGTTAAAACAAAAAATTCTTGGCCACACCTCCAGAGACCCTGATTTATGTGTCTGCAGGAGAACCTATTAACTTGCATTTCTAATGAGCTCTCAGGTGGTACTGATGTCACTGGTCTACAGAATACACATTAAGTAGCACTGATATAGACCATGGCTGTTAACATCAGAAAAGGAAAGACAGTCAAATATGGGCCTCCTAACTGAAATGCACTATGCCACCTGTGGAATTGTTGTGCAAAAGTAAATGGAGCTAGAATTGAAATAAGTCTCTATATCTTATTTCCATTTTATTGAAAATATAAGAGCTATAGAAACGTATTAAACAGTGCCATGGAAATAATTTCAGCCAAGTCCAGACTATGGGAAACTCTACAGGACCAAGGACCTAGTTACTTTCACAAAAAATTGCAAGGAAATAAAAGAGATGAAGAGAGAAAAACACAGTTTAAAAGAGAGTCAAAATTCGTATCAACCTATTACAATATCTGGACCTTATTTAGACCCTAATATGGAAACAAATGGTAAGGAAAAGTGATAATACAAGTGAGGGAATTTGAACACTGGCTTTGTGTGATGCTATTAAGAAAGAGCTGTTATTTTTTAGGTATACCACAGATTCATTATGATCTTAAAGATAACAGGTCCCATCTTTTCTAGATATATTAAAAATATTTACATATGAAATTATATACTGTCTGAAAACTTCTTTAACTTTGCTGAGGCGGCAAGTGTGGGGTAGATTAAACAGAGTTAAGTATGAGTTACTGAAGTTGGGTAATGGATGCATGGAAACTCATTATACTACTCTCCCTACTCAGGTAAACATTTGATCTTCCCACAATAAATGTTTTAAATATTTTTTTAAAATTATAATAACAAAAGAACAATTCATTACTTTGCAAATCATTGGGGAGTGTTGTTAAGAGATTCAGTCATTAAATGACAAATATAGGGTGAACCATTGCATAATGGGCAGATTGAAAACAACTGTCCAAGTCTATTTCATGTTGTAAAAAATTCCTCACAGAATTCTTAGAACAAAGTTAATTTACCAGTCAGCAGGAAATACCCAAGAAGCATACGCTGAAAGAAATTTGAAAAATAAAGTTACACCTAGATCGACAAGAAAATCATTAAAATTTCATTAAAACAAAACAAAACACTGCTGCTCCCCTCCATTCTTCCATTTAGGTCTGGAAAATGGTATAGCAAATTCCCTGTCTCCAGTTCAACATTGCAGTTATTTTTTAATGTATTACCTATTACTATTTGCTTCCTGGCTAGGTTAAGGGAATTAGTATGCACTGCAAATTTTGATTTTTTTAGGGTAAAGATAGCTAAGTAAAATGAAATAATTCTGTTTACCTGACTTAATATTAGAAGTTTAAATAACGTGGGTTTTTTTTTTCATATTTAGGTAAGGCTGCTTTTCACTTGATGATAGATACTTATACATTCTTTTTTATTTTTCACTTGCAAGAGGATTTATTTTATTTTATTTTTTACCATCTTTATTGGAATAAAATTGCTTTACATTGTTCTGTTAGTTTCTGATGTATAACAAAGTGCATCAGCTATACGTATACATATATCCCCACATCTGCTCCCTCTTCCATCAACCACCTATCCCACCCCTCTAGGTGGTCACAAAGCACTGAGCTGATCTCCCTGTGCTATGTGGCTACTCCCCACTAGCTATCTATTTTACATTTGGTAGTGTATATATGTCCATGACACTCTCTCACTTTGTCACAGCTTACCCTTCCCCCTCCCCATATCCTCAAGTCCATTCTCTAGTAGGTCTGTGTCTTTATTCCTGTCCTACCCCTAGGTTCTTCAGAAGCAATTTTTTTTCTTTTTCTTTAGCTTCTATATATATATGTTCAAGTATACGGTGTTTGTTTTTCTCTTTCTGACTTACTTCACTCTGTATGACAGACTCTAGGTCCATCCACTTCAAAACAAATAACTCAATTTCGTTTATTTTTATGGCTGAGTAACATTCCATTGTATATATATGCCACAACTTCTTTATCCATTAATCTGTCAATGGACAGTTAGGTTGCTTCCACATCCTGGCTATTGTAAATAGAGCTGCAATGAACATTGTGGTACATGACACTTTTTGAATTATGGTTTTCTCAGGGTATATGCCCAACTGATTGCTGAGTCATATGGTAGTTCTATTTTAGTTTAGTTTTTTTTTTAACCTCTTTATTGGAGTATAATTGCTTTACAATGGTGTGTTAGTTTCTGCTTTATAACAAAGTGAATCAGCCATACATATACATACATCCCCATATCTCCACCCTCTTGCATCTCCCTCCCACCCTCCCTATCCCACCCCTCTAGGTGGTCACAAAGCACTGAGCTGATCTCCCTGTGCTATGCAGCTGCTGCCCACTAGCTATCTATTTTACATTTGGTAGTGTATATATGTCCATGCCACTCTCTCACTTCGTCGCAGCTTACCCTACTCACTCCCCATGTCCTCAAGTCCACTCTCTAAGTCTGCGTCTTTATTCCTGTCCTGCCCCTATGTTCTTCAGAACCTTTTTAAGATTCCATACATATTTGTTAGCATACAGTATTTGTTTTTCTCTTTCTGACTTACTACACTCTTTATGACAGACTCTAGGTCCATCCACCTCACCACAAATAACTCAATTTCATTTCTTTTTATGGCTGAGAAATATTCCATTGTATATATGTGCCACATCTTCTTTATAGATTCATTTGTCAGTGGACACTTAGGTTGCCTACATGTCCGGGTAATTGTAAATAGAGCTGCAATGAACATTGTAGTACATGATTCTTTTTGAATTATGTTTTTCTCAGGGTATATGCCCAGTAGTGGGATTGCTGGGCCGTAGGGTAGTTCTATTTTTAGTTTTCTAAGGAACCTCCATACTGTTCTCCATAGTGACTTTATCAATTTACATTCGCACCAACAGTGCAAGTGGGTTCCCTTTTCTCCACACCCTCTCCAGCATTTATTGTTTGTAGATTTTTTGATGATGGCCATTCTGACCGGGGCCAGGTGATACCTCATTGTAGTTTTAATTTGTATTTCTCTGATGATTAATGATGTTGAGCATTCTTTCATGTGTTTGTTTGCAATCTCTATATCTTCTTTGGAGAAATGTCTATTTAGGTCTTCCACCCATTTTTGGATTGGGTTGTTTGTTTTTTTCATATTGAGCTGCATGAGCTGCTTGTAAATATTGGAGATTAATCCTTTGTCAGTTGCTTCATTTGAAAATATTTTCTCCCATTCTGAGGGTTGTCTTTTCATCTTGTTTATGGTTTCCTTGGCTGTGCAAAAGATTTTAAGTTTCATTTGGTCCCATTTATTTATTTTTGTTTCCATTTCTTTAGAGGGTGGGTCAAAAAAAGGATCTTGCTGTGATTTATGTCATAGAGTTTTCTGCCTATGTTTTCCTCGAAGAGATTTGTAGTGTCCAGCCTTACTTTTAGGTCTTTAATCCATTTTGAGTTTATTTTTGTGTATGGTGTTAGGGAGTGTTCTAATTTCATTCTTTTACATGTAGCTGTCCAGTTTTCCCAGCACCACTTATTGAAGACGCTGTCTTTTCTCCATTGTATATCCTTGTCTCCTTTATCAAAAAAAGGTGAACCTTTTGTGTCTGGGCTTTCTATCCTGTTCCATTGATCTATATTTCTGTTTATGTGCCGTTACCAAAGTGTCTTGATTACTGTAGCTTTTAGTGTAGTCTGAAATCCAGGAGCCTGATTTCTCCAGCTCCGATTTTCTTTCTCAAGATTGCTTTGGCTATTCGGGGAATTTTGTGTTTCCATACAAATTGTGGAATTTTTTGCTCTAGTTCTGAGAAAAATGCCATTGGTAGTTTGATAGGATTTGCATTGAATCTGTAGATTGCTTTGGGTAGTAGAGTCATTTTCACAATGTTGATTCTTCCAATCCAAGAACATGGTATACCTCTCCATCTGTTTGTATCATCTTTCATTTCTTTCATCAGTGTCTTATAGTTTTCTGCATACAGGTCTTTTGTCTCCTTAGGTAGGTTTATTCTAGGTATTTTATTCTTTTGGTTGCAGTGGTAAATGGGAGTGTTTCCTTAATTTCTCTTTCAGATTTTTCATTATTAGTGTATAGGAAAACAAGAGATTTCTGTGCCTTAATTTTGTATCCTTCTACTTTACCAAATTCATTGATTAGCTCCAGTAGTTTTCTGGTTGCATCTTTAGGATTCTCTATGTATAGTATCATGTCATCTGCCAACAGTGACAATTTTACTTCTTCTTTTCCGATTTGGATTCTTTTATTTCTTTTTCTTCTCTGATTGCTGTGGCTAAAACTTCCAAAACTATGTTGAATAATAGCGGTGAGAGTGGGCAACCTTGTCTTGTTCCTGATCTTTGTGAAAATGCTTTCAGTTTTTCAACATTGAGAGTGATATTGGCTGTGAGTTTGTCATATATGGCCCTTATTATGTTGAGGTAAGTTCGCTCTAAGCCTACTTCTGGACAGTTTCTATTATAAATGGGTGTTGAATTTTGTCTGCTTCTCAATAGATGGAGACTTTTTCTGCATCTATTGAGATTATCTTTTTCTTTTTTTTTTTTTTTTTTGCGGTACGCGGGCCTCTCACTGTTGTGGCCTGTCCCACTGCGGAGTACAGGCTCTGGACATGCAGGCTCAGCAGCCATGGCTCATGGGCCCAGCCACTCTGCAGCATGTGGGATCTTCCCAGACTGGGGCACGAACCCGCGTCCCCTGCATCGGCAGGCGGACTCTCAACCACTGCGCCACCAGGGAAGCCCTATCATATGGTTTTTAACCTTCAGTTTAATATGGTGTATCACATTGATTGATTTGCATATTTTGAAGAATTCTTGCATTCCTGGGATAAACCCCACTTGATCATGGTGTATAATCCAACAGATCTGTGAGTCTGTTTCTGTTTTGTAAATAAGTTCATTTGTATCATTTTTTTTATTAGATTCCACATATAAGTGATATCATATGATATTTGTCTTTCTTTATCTGACTTCACTTGGTATGATAATTTCTAGGTCCATTCATGTTGCTACAAATGGCATTATTTCATTCTTTTTACAGCTGAGTAATATTCCATTGTATATTTGTACCACATTGTCTTTATCCATTCGTCTGTCAATGGACATTTAGGTTGCTTCCATGTCATGGCTATCATAAACAGTGTTGCAATGAACATTGGGGTGTGTGCATCATTTTAAATTATATGCCCAGGAGTGGGATTGCTGGATCATATGGTCGTTCTATATTTAGTTTTATAAGAAACCTCCATACTGTTCTCCATAGTGGCTGTACCAATTTACATTCCCACCAACAGCATAGGAGGATTCCGTTTTCTCCATACCTTCTCCAACATTTATTGTTTGTAGGTTTTTTGATGATGGCCTTTCTGACTGGTGTGAGGTGATACCTTGCTGTAGTTTTGATTTGCATTTCTCTAATATTAGTGATGTTAAGAATCTTTCCATGTGATTTTGGCAATCTCTACGTCTTCTTTGGAGAAATGTCTGTTTAGATCTGCTAATTTTTGATTGGGTTGTTTGTTTTTTTTAGTACTGAGCTGCATGAGCTATTTGTATATTTTGGAGATTAATCCCTTGTTGGTCACTTTATTTGCAAATATTTTCTCCCATTCTGTGGAGTGTCTTTTCATTTTGTTTATGGTTTCTTTTGCTGTGCAGAAGCTTATAAGTTTCATTAGGTCCCATTTGTTTGTTTTTGTTTTTATTTTCATTACTCTAGGAGATGGATCAAAAAGACATTGCTCCAATTTATGTCAGAGAGTCTTCTGCCTATGTTTTTCTCTAAGAGTTTTATAGTGTGTGGCCTTACATTTTCGTGTTTAATCCATTTTGAGTTTGTTTTTGTGTATGATGTTAAGAAGTGTTCTCATTTCATTCTTTTACATGTAGCTGTCCTGTTTTCCCAGCACTGTTTATCTGTCTTTTCTCCATTGTATCTTCTTGCCGGTTAAATGATACCTAACTGTTTTAATGTATTTGGAAATTGGAAAAAAGCCTGAATTTATGATAAATGCTAATAAGTTAATAATGCATAGTAGCATATCTCAAGTAATTAAAATAATTTTAAATGTGTAACAAGTGACAAAATGAAAAGGAAAAATGGAAAAATCAGTGAGTAAAGCAATAATAGATTAGTTTTTGAATAGCAAGGAAAAACAAAGTAACATGAGGATAGTAACTTGAGATAGCTGACTTAAATATTTGGACTTAAATATATCATTCTACTCACTGTTTAAGTGTTCATACTGAATCTTACTGGGCTACATATTCCACTTAAAAGATTAAGTTTGTCAGACTGGACTTAAATTATGTTATATTGCTTACAAGGACACAATTTAAATAATAGGAACACAGACAAAATTGAAATTAAAGGTAAATAAGAAAGTGTAGTATGTAAACCCTAAATGATGAGTAATAGTATGATTATACTAACATCAAAAAGTGTAAAATTTAAAAGAATTACTAGAGATTATATGAAACATATCATTATGATAAAATACTTAATCCACACACATACACTCACAAAATAAACATAACTCCAAACTATAAAACAAGTGAAAGAACCTGGCATATATTTAAAATGGGTAACCAACAAGGACTTACTGTATATAGCACAGGGAACTCTGCTCAATATTCTGTACCAACCTAATTGGGAAAAGAATTTGAAAAAGAATATATACATTTATATGTATAACTGAATCACTTTGTTGTACACCTGAAACAAACACAACATGGCTACTCAACTATAATCCAATATAAAATGAAAGGGTAAAAAAAAAAAAGAACCTGGCATAAGGAAAAGAACTAGTCAAATCAATAATCATTACAAGAGATTTTTAGTATCTCTCAGTAACTGATAGAACAGAGAGGGCAAAAATGATGCAAAGATTTTTAAAACACAACTGACGAAATGGATCACACACAGACATATATATGTAAACAACATCTGCAAAATGTGTAAGTCTACATGGAATATTTATCAATATTGACCAATTGCTAAGCCATTTAATCAATTGTGAACAAATTTCAAGTTTTAAATCACACATAATAGGTTTTTTTAACTAGGCAGAATTAGACAAAAATTAGTAAAAAAAAAAATAACTAATTTTAAGTTAACTAAGTTAACTTTAAAAATCCTTAAATGTTTAGAAATTAATCAGAACATCTGAATAACTGAAACTTCCAAGAAGATAGTACTTGTCAAATCTTGTGGGAAGCAGTTGAAAGAGTTCTTAACAGGAAAATTATAGTCTTAAATCCATAAATTAGAAAAGGACAGATCAACATATAAAAAAGCTCATACACAATGATCCAATGGGATTTACACCTGGAATGTAAGATTGGTTCAACATATGAAAATCAATCAGTGTAATATGCCACATTAATAAAGGAAAGAAATAATTTTACTTGATCATCTCAATAGATGCAGAAAAACATTCGACAAAAGTCAACACCCTTTCATGATAAAAACACTCAACAATTTAGGAATAAAATGAAATTTCCTCAACTTGATGATGGACATCTATGAAAAACTACAGCTATCATCAGACTTGAGTGTGAATGTCTGAAATGTTTCCTTCTAAAATCAGGAACAGGACACAAATATTTATTCTCATTACTTCTATTTAACATTGTACTGGAGGTTCTAACCAGGTCAGCTAGCAAGAAAAAAAAAGTGATTCAGATTGGAAAAGAAGTAAAAATCACTATTTGCAAAAAACATGATTCTATATAGAGAGAACCCCAAAGACTCAACCAAAAAAAACTATTAGTGCTAATAAATGACTCAAAAGATGCAGATACAGATCAATAGACAAAAATTAGTAATATTTTTAAGAACTAACAGTGAACAATCTGAAAAGGAAATTGAGGAAACAATTCTATTTAGAATAAAATGCATGAAAATATCTTTTTAAACTAAGTGCAATAATCGTACACTAAAGCCCATAATACATTGTTGAAAAAAATTGAGGCAGATCTAATAAATGAAAATTGCTTCATGATCATGGATTGGTCTGACTTGACATTGTTTAGATAGCAATTTTCCCCAAATTGATCTTCAGATTCAATGTGGTCCCAGTCACATTCCCCACTGCCTTTTTTAGAGAAATAAATAAGCTCATCATAAAACTCATAAGAAAATACAAGGGGCCCTGAATAGCCAAAATAATATTGAGAACAAAGAACAAATTTGGAGGATTTACACTTTCTCATTTCAAAACTTACAGTAAAGTTACAGAAATCCAGACAGACAGTATGGTACTAGCATAAGGACAGACATATAGACCAATGCATTAGAATTGAGAATCCAGAAATAACCCCATACATCCATGGTCAACTGACTTTTGACAAGGGTGCTCAGACCATTCAATGGGGAAAGAATAGTTTTTTCAACAAATGGTGCTGGGACAACTGCAAAAGAATGCAAGAAAAATGAATTTGGGCCCCTATCTCACACCATTACAAAAATTAGATCAAAGTGGATCAAAAATCTAAGAGCTAGAACTAAAAACTCCTTAGAAATAAATATAGATATAAATCTATGTTACTGCAGACTAGGCAACAGTTTCTTAGTTACAATAGCAAAAAGCACAAGGAATAAAAGATAAAATAGATATGTGGAATTTCATCAAAATTAAAAACTTTGGAGCATCAAAGGATACTACCAAGAAAGCAAAAGTACAATCCACAGAATGGGAGAAAATACTTGGAAATCATGAATCTGAGACTTGTATTTTAAATATATAGAGAACTCTTGCAAGTCAATAATAAAAAGACAACTAGTCTTGTTAAAAAAAATGGTCAAAGTATTTGAAAAGCCACTTCTTTATCCATTCATCTGTGACGGACCCTTAGAAGATATGGCACATACATACAATGGAATATTACTCAGCCATAAAAAGAAACGAAATTGAGTTATTTGTAGTGAGGTGGATGGAGCTAGAGTTTGTCATACAGAGTGAAGTCAGTCAGAAAGAGAAAAACAAATACCGTATGCTAACACATATATATGGAATCTAAGAAAAAGAAGAAATAAAAGGTTATGAAGAACCTGGGGTAAGACAGGAATAAAGACACAGAATTACTAGAGAATGGACTTGAGGATATGGGGAGGGGGAAGGGTAAGCTGTGACAAAGTGAGAGAGTGGCATGGACGTATATACACTACCAAATGTAAAATAGATAGCTAGTGGGAAGCAGCCGCGTAGCACAGGGAGATCAGCTCGGTGCTCTGTGACCACCTAGAGGGGTGGGATAGGGAGGGTGGGAGGGAGGGAGACGTAAGAGGGAAGAGATATGGGAACATATGTATATGTATAACTGATTCACTTTGTTATAAAGCAGAAACTAACACACCATTGTAAAGCAATTATACTCCAATAAAGATGTTGAAAAAAACAAAAAGCCACTTCTCTAGAAAAGATACATAAAATGGCCAATCAGCACGCAAAAAATTAAAAAGTAGAAGTATCAAACTGGAAGAAATAAAACTATTTATTCAGACAACATAATATACTGTACATACAAAACCCAAATGAATCTATAGATAAAATATAAGAACTAATAACAATATAGCAACCTTTCAAGATACAAGGTAAATTAAAATTTCATTTTTTTAAAAGGATGCAATTTGCGATTGCTTAAAAAAAAAATCAAATACCTAGGAATAAATTAACAAAAGTTGTTAATGGCCTTTACACAGAGAATACAAAACAGTACTTAGGGAAATTAAACACCTTCCTTCCCAAATTTGGGCGATATCATGCACATGCAATGGAAAAACTGATGTAACAAAAATGTCAGTTTTCCCTTAATGAATTTATAATTTCACTGCAATCTGAAACTATCGATTTGTCAAAATCAGTAAACTGATTTGAAAATTTATATGTAAAGTCAAAGAGCTGAGACAATCTTTAAGGAAAATGAAGTTGGAGGACCTAACCACTAAATAAACTTATTATAAAGCACAGCAATTGACCCAGTGTATTAACAAAAATGTACAAAGAGACTATCAGAACAGAAGAATAGTAAAAAGTGGTGAACTTGTAACAAAGAGAGCAGTTCACTGCAGTGGCAAAAAAACTGGATAGTGTAATAGACAGGATAATGCCTCCCCAAGTATGTTCATGTCCTAATCTCCAGAATTTTTGAGTATGTTATGTTACATGGCAAAGAGGAATTAAGGTTGCAGATGAAATCAATTTGCTAATCAGCTGATCTTAAAACAGGGAGATTATCCTGAATTTTGTGAATGGGCCCAAAGTAATTGGAACAGTTCTTAAAAGTAGAAGGAGGAAGAGGAGGTCAGAGTCAGAGCAAGATGCAACTATAGAAGAATTTGATCTATTATTGCTGGCTTTGAAGATGGAGGAAGCAGGGGTATGAGCCAAGGAATGTAAATGACCTCTGAAGATGAAAAAGGCAAGGAAATGGATTTTCCCCTAGAGTATCCAGAGGGAAATACAGCCCTGCAACACCTTGATTTTAGCTGGGTGAGACTCATGTCAGACTTCTGACCTAGATAATTATAAGATAATAAATTTGTGTTGCTCTAAGCCATCAAGTTTGTGGTAATGTATTAAAGCAGCGATATAAAAGTAACACAAGTTCCAGTATGGGGAAGTATGAACCCTAGCCCCTGACATCACACCATACACAAAAAATCAATTCCAGGTATTTGTCTACCTAAATGAGAAAAGGTAGATAAATGAAGAAATAAAGAAATATAGAAGGAAATAAGAAAGCTTTAAAGGAAATATAGCAAAACATCTTTATGACCTTGGTATAGACAAAATTTCTTAAACGGGAAAAAACTATACAAGGCATAGATAATAACATAATAAAAGTAAATGGTTCTACTTTTTAATGTAATAAAGTATTACATAAAATTAAAATGTAATAGGCATTCTACTTTCTTAATGATAATATATACCAGGAGCAAAGTGAAATGTAAGCCATGCAGTAGAAAAAAATAATCGCATGGACTCATACCCAGATTATACAAAAAATATGCTATAAATCAACAAGTAAAAAACAGACATACCAATTAAAAAAAACAATCGAAGAGACTTGAGCAGACACTTCATCAAAGAGGCTGCCTTTGTCCAGCAATAGAATGAACATCTGGCAGCTACATACAAAATCATGGATGACTGTCACACACAAAGTGGAAAAGCGAGACACAAAAGAGTACATACTGTGTGCTTGCATTTATAAATATTCAAAAGCAAGTCTAATTACCCTATGGTTTTAGAAGTCAGGACAGTGCTTACCCATGGCATGGGCAAACAAGGGAGGCTTCTCTGAGTAATTTTCTGTTTCTTTGATCTGCATGCTAGTTACACACTAGGTGTGTTCAAATTATGAAAATGTATCAGATGAACACTCATGATTCATGCATTTACAAAAATATGTTTACTATCCTTTGATAAGTTGAGCATAAACAAAAGCAAACAAACAAATACCAGTATCTAGTATTAAAAAAAACCAAAAAACTTACTTGGCTCTTATTAATCTCTTAATAACTGGTAGCTATTAAGTTATTCTTTTAATCCTTTTTTTCTCCTTTTCGCTAATATGTTAGGAAACAACCTCCCTTTCTCATTTTGTCACTCCACCTTTCATCCAGACAACATGAAAAAGACTAGTGTTGATGATTATTTCTTGATTATTAGCAAGAAAGTTCTGAAATCAAATAATGCATAATTATGACTGTGTGCTATAAAGTTCTAAAATGCATTTAAGTGTTCAGAAATCTTCAGAATCTCTGCAAAAGGTATCTAATTCCTGCACTTCCTCTAATTAAATTCACTTTTCTTCAAGTACCAGTAATCAGTATTTTTCAAAAACTTATTCTGATTACATTTCATTTTTATTAACTTTCACTTCTAGTACCTACTGGTATAACAATGTTTTCTACAATTTTGCCAGATAGATAATATATTGTACTATACATATATACACGTGCACATATACATTTATACTTACGTGTATGTATATACTACGTGTGTATATATATATATATGGTATTTCTAATACAGTTCAGATTAAACAGGTTTTTATCAGAATGTACCTTCTAAAATAGTGTTCACTGGAAAACACATGCTCTGTTTTAAAGTATAGACTATAAAAAATGAGCTTCATGAATGTAACTGTATATCCAAAAAAACCCACCAAGTTTAAGATACGCAAGTAAAAATGTGGTTTAAAAATTCTTCTCAATTATTTGCTACTTGTACTATTTTACTATTTATACATCTGTTTTTCTTTAAAAATGACTCCATGAAGAACCAGGGCAGGAATTATGTTTTACATTTTAGACCTGAGGAAAGTGAAGCTCAGAAAAGTTACGTGATTGTCTCAGGTTCACAAAGTGAAATAAGCTTCAGATTCAAGGGAAAAAACAAAACCCCAAATGCCCAGGTCTTCTTTTTCTAATTAACCCCCCCCCTTTTTTTTTTGTCCCCTGGACTCCAGTCTCCCTCCCCCACTCAACCAGCTCCTCTCTACTGCTTTGTGTATGCCATGTACTGAGAATAAGGAAGGCCCATGTGGGTGCTAAGACTATATAGAGAAGTTGCTAAGAAGACAGGTGAATCTTAAGAATATGATCTTTGAAGTACAGTTAGGGTTTGGATTAGTGTTGAGTAGACAGAAGTGCTATATTAATGGGGGAAGATACCACCAAACAGGGCATATGGAGCTGGTGATGAGCAAACTGAACTACTGAGAATGCACTGCCAGTGTTAAGATGGGGAGAGATGAGGTTAGAAACGATTACAAGTAATTCAACTCAAAGAATCAGTATTAGTTAATGAAACTCTCCAGCAGTCTACTGGACTTTAAGGGCATGTTTTTGTTTCCTGTTTAGCTCAGTTAGGAATAGAGAAGGTAAGAGTTCCTAGTTGGGAATTTGCCTCATGTAGCAAGACCTCAAGCACATTTCAAATGACAGATGTTTATCTTGACCCATTCAAATCTCTTTAGTGCAATTTGCCTTAGTAAATATATTTTCATATATTTTTTAAAAATTTCATTCAAGGGCTTCCCTGGTGGTGCAGTGGTTGAGAGTCCGCCTGCCGATGCAGGGGACACGGGTTTGTGCCCCGGTCCGGGAAGATCCCACATGCCGCGGACTGTCTGGGCCCGTGAGCCATGGCCGCTGAGCCTGGGCGTCCGGAGCCTGTGCTCTGCAACGGGAGAGGCCACAACAGTGGGAGGCCCGCATACCGCAAAAAAAAAAAAAAAAAAATTTCATTCGAAAGAGTTTCACAATTTTAAAAGTGCTCCATGTAGAGAGGGGGAAACATACAAAAAAATGTTCTTTATTGGGCAGCAATGGGGGAGGAAAACTATAGGAAAAAGAACTCTTATTTTGTTATAGTTCTTTTAAGTCATTCTGGTGTTCCCTTCCTTCTGTCTCTGAATTTGATCCTACACCCAGTCCTGTCATTTTCCATCCTGAATATATTGTGACTTGTTTTGTTCCAGTTATCACCTGGACTTTACCTATATATTTCTATTGGTCCAACGTTTGCCCTCTTACCTCTCTCCCATCTGTCAAGATAGCATTACTTACCTTTCAGATTGGCAAAGATCCAACAAGTCTGACAACATGCTCTTCAGAAAAAGAAAAAAGGAAAGTTACTCTTATATACTGTTAGTGGGAATGTAAACTGCTACAATCCCTATGGAGAGCTTATTGGCAATAGGAACATTTCTTATACATGTACATTTTTACCCAGCAATGCACCTCTAGCATTCTGTCTTCAAGTTATTCAAGTCAAGAATATGAAAAGATATATGCATCAGCCTATGAATTGTAGTACTTTGCAACTGCAAGACTGGAAACCAGTAGGGGGCTGGTTGAATAAACAGTGATGCATTTGTCTTTTGGAATACTGTAAGAAGGATAAGACATGTCTCTGTATACTACCATAGCATGATCTTCACCACTTATCCAAGGGAAGAGGGAGACATGAGTGTAACTGCATATTTGCTGATAATTTTCCATTTAAAAAAATATATAAACAGAAATCATTAACTATAGGGGAAGAGAGGGAATACAGTGGAGGAAGTTGTTTGTAGATTTGACTTTGTATACATATAATTACATAAAAATAAAAGTAAAAAGCAATATGGAAAATCTAAAGCAAGATGAAACAAGTGAACCTGTGTATCACAGTGGATGCATTAATACTGGAGAGGAACTATTCCAAATTACATTAAAAGCAAAGTGATTTGACCACATATTTCCAGTGGGATATACCCTATGGACAAAATGGGCTGTAAAGAGACTTAAATAGTTTTAAGCACTTATCTTTTTGGTGGTCATGTTGGTATTTTTATTCAGAGACTTAGGTGTGTGTTGTCTAATAGAACAGAGTGTGTTAGTGCCATGGAAACCAGGATTGTCATGAGAGAAAGGAGATACAGATGAAAGATTGTTTAAGTAAAAATCCTGAGTTCTTAAATTTGAATTTAAAGCATGAGCTCAAGATATATTACATCTTTAAAACAAAGCTCTGTCTTTGAAAAGTCCTAAAAACAGTGACAAACCCTGGGGCAGTGAGTACCATTATTACTTGTACTGTGGTCTCCAAACATTACTTCCTGTAGAGGAGCTGGGATTTCTTCGTGAAAAGTTCAATTCCAAGTCTAGTGCAGTAAATGTACATACTGAACCTGGAGTACCTTCTCATACCTGAAAGAAAGGAAATTACCACAGATTACTACTTGGAGACCCTCTCCCTGGTCAAAAATGGAAAAACTTGAGTATTAATCAGTTGATAACTTCAATAGATTGAAATACAAATATGTTTATATCTGAGTTTTTAATGATATTTAAAAAGCACTCATTTATCATTATTTTGACAGTATCATTATTTATAAATTAAAGGGAAATATCAGTCATGTCTCCTCTCTCCTTTCATAAGCTGTACCCCAGGGACAAAATAGTTAATGGAGAAATATTTTAGCTAATAAGTGAGTATAGAATGATTGAATTTGGCTATTATTTTGTAACTCCTGATGAACTAGTGGATCTAGGCCATGATCATCAATGGCTGCTAACACCACAAAGATAGAGACAATCTCCTGAAGTACACGATGTCACTAATGAGGACTTCTTAACAAAGAGTCAATCCATAATCTAACTAATAATCTATCTACTGATTTACAGAAAATACACGAGACAGAGGAACATATTAAATAACACAATGGATTTTCAATCAGCGAAGTTCAGGTCACAAGAAGTTCTCAGAAAAAAATATATAGTTTCACCAACAAATCAAGTTTAAGGAATGTAAAAAAGATATAGGTGGAAACCACAGAGATAAGAAGACTTAAGAGGCCTATTAACCTCTTATAATGCATGGACCTTATTTAGATTCTAGTACAAATTTTATCCGCACACATGCATATACATATATATATTTAATGTATATACTTATATATATATTTTATGTATATTTATATATTTTGGAGAAATTTTAAAACTGAACAGATTTGATGATATAAAGATGCTGCTTTTTTTTGTGTGTGTGTGGTACACGGACCTCTCACTGTTGTGGCCTCTCCCGTTGCGGAGCACAGGCTCCGGACGCGCAGGCTCAGTGGCCGTGGCCCACGGGCCCAGCCACTCCGTGGCATGTGGGATCTTCCCAGACTGGGGCACGAACCCGTGTCCCCTGCATCGGCAGGCGGACTCTCAACCACTGCGCCACCAGGGAAGCCCTATGCTGCTTATTTTTTAAGTATGAAAACTTTTTTGTTGTTAAGTATGCTAAAGGAGTCATTATTTGAGAAATAAAAACTGAAATAGTTAGAGGAAAGAATATGGTATCTTAGATTTGCTTCAAAATAAGGTGGATAGGGAGCAGGTGTAGGTGAGGACTGGATAAAACAAGATTGGACTCAAGTTGATAATGGTTGAAGCTAGGTGATAGATACATGGAAGTTCACTACAGTATTTTCTCTACTTTTTTTATGTCTTAATTTCCCATAAGAATTAAAAAGATAGAAAAGGAAGCCCTGAGTGGATTGGCCTTACAATAGTGTATCCCACTTTTCCTTGGGTCCTTGTACTCATGCTTGAGCCACCCTATCCATGTTTATCTTCTACATCCTTTCTCAGCACCTCTCCTGCCCAAGACTTGTCTGTGCTGTTTCCTGTGTGTGCAGCACTCTTCCTTACCCCTTTGTGCCTTCCTAACTCCTACTCCATCCTTAAAGACTTTGGCACAGTTTTTCACTTCTTCAAGGATACCTGTGACTTCTCTGATTTGGTCAGATCTCCATGATGTATGCTGTTGTGGTACCAGCTACCTCTCCTTTCTAGCAATCATCACACTTATAATTTTACACTCACAGGTCCCTAAAGATAGAATCCACACCCATTTTATTTAACACAGTACACCAGTACCTGTCTCAGTTTACAGTACTCTTGTTAAAGAAAACTTTTGCATGGGACACTTTTTTAAAATGTCAAGACATTTTATTCAGTACTACTGCAGTAGGAGACAGTGTCTTCAGGTGAACTGAGCTCAACTCCAATCTTTGTAGAGGTGACTCAGCATTTTAAAGGAACAAGTGAAGTCACATGGAAGGAGAGTGAGCAAGGTTTTAGCAGAGAAAGGAAATTAGAAAATTGCAAAACGCAGGTGTGGGACTGTTCACTTTGAAAAGACTCTGTCTGCTAACCAGTGCTTATTGAAGTTAGGCTCCTACTCTCCTACAGAGACTGGGAGACAGGATTCCTACCTGTACTGATGATAACATTTCAAGGGGATGGCTCTCAGGTTCTTGAGAAAGACATTCCTGGGTTAAAGAAGATGTGACACATCTCAAAGACAGAGAAAAGAACTTATGATTTACAATTTCTAAAGTAAATGCTCTAATAAAAGGGTTTCTGTAGTCAGGGTTTTGGCTGGAACAAACAGCAAATTGTTTTTGAGCTTTCACAGGCAGGCATGGAAGGACGCTGAGGTAATCATCCTAGGAACACAGCCTTGAGCTGATAGAAATGATGGTAGTGTTTGTTGACTTTTAGTGTGGGGGTGTGTGAAATCATTTGTGCTTAGGGTTGCAGTTCTTATAGCTGTAGGCTGAAGCCTAGTTGAGAAGAGGGCCCAGAGGAGCTCGCCTGGACTTTGGTCAATGAGAGAGTCTTTGTCACTCTATAAATATTTGCTGAATGTTTTACCATATAGGTGAGAAAAAAGTGTACAGGAAATAAGAAGCCAGAGTTGTTCACAGTGGGGATAAAAAGAGCTCAAGTTTCAGTAAGTGTGAAAGAGAAAAAGTGCTTACTCTAGGTGGAAAAAGCTGGAGCAAGGTTTTCTAATTTTATCCATTGATATAAAAATAAAGAATAATTAATAAACACTTCCTAGTGTTATGAGATTTGTCCATTTCCAGTCCTAAGGATAGACATGATTCTAAGTAGAGAAGATAAAGTGAGATATAGTTCTCTGTGTCCATCTCTGCTTTAGGCTTTAAAACTAAGAGAACATTTTTATTGTAATATTACTATGAGCTTCTACAAAGTTAGCAATAACTGAATCCACATATGGCTATAATTTGCTATAGGGTGAAGCGACCACCTCTAAATAGACAGCACTGGGTGGATTCCAAGGTGCTTTATGATTCTGACAGGTAGAAGAAACTGATAGGTGTGGTCAACAAGCTCTGAACCATTTACCTCAGTGGTTATTTTTGTCTCTTTCTGGAAGGCTCTGCAGTTTGCCTGTATTAACTGGAGCATAAGGAATGTGGCCTTCTCAAAAATTCATAATTCAGAGCACAGAACATTGCTAATTACAGAAATAATGAATACACACAGTTTCCTATCTCCTTAATTATTTTATGTTTTCTTCTTTTGCAAAACACAAGCCAGTTGCCTGCCGAGATGCAATTCCTCATTCACAGAGGAAACCAAATTGTCAGCTACAGCTAGTTGGGATCAGTAAATCTTCCTGGGTTAACACTTGGAAAGGAAGCATGCCGTAAAAATTAAGGTAGATGTATTTGATTTGGGAGAGGGGATCATTTTTATTCTTTTGCTTTAAGTGGAGCCACATGGACCTGAAAGATCAACTTCACTGTGGAATGGTCCTGTGGAGCAAGCTGTAGAAACTTGGAAATTCTTAAAGAAACATATAAATATTTCTCATTTCTTTCTAAGATAGGTCACTCACAGAGGAGTTCTACCAGAGGCAAGATGTGGAATTTATGGTATTCAATAGAAAAAAAGTTACCTAATAATAATATGGATGAAAACCTTAGTAGTTTAGAAGATGTCCTGAGAAGCATTTGATGGGTGAAAAAAACTGAGATTTTATGCAAGTCTTCTAGACCATTTCTCTGCCCACCTTTTTTTTTTTTTTTTTTTTTTTTTTTTTAATAAACAGCTCAAAAGTTTCCCCAAATGGCTTATCATCTTAGGAGTATAGTTTATTACAGTGGTTCTGTAGCTTTAGTGCAAGCAAAGTTTACCCCAGGGAACTTCTTGTAGGTTGCTGGACCTCTTTGCTAGTGAATCTGTCTGATTCAGGAAGTCTGGATTGGGTTGCAGAATCCATAGTTTTAACTAAGCACTCAGGTAGTTATGACACACATCTTCCATGGGCCACAATTTGAAAACACTGATGACATAAAACCTGCCAGCATATATGGCTAGAAACTCTTGAGTTGTGTTTATAATTACTATGACAATAAAACTAAATAATGTCAAGCACAGAGTTGATAATCAATATATACTTGATTAATACCTCTTAATATGAGTTTTAATGCAAGTATAAAGTTGTTGTTTTAATTAGATTACAGTCCTATGAGCACCATCAGACTCTGGTTTTAGCCCCCTATTTCAAGAAAACAGGGTTAGTACTGCTGTCCTACACACTGCTGTAGGGTTCAATATTGAGCCTAGGGTTCAATATTGGGTGTAGGATAGGACAATATAATGTTGCACAGAAGAGCAGGGGCTTCAGACACAGGTTTTCACAGTCCCTATCCTAGGGACTCTCTGTATACCTTTGAGAAATTCATTTAACTTCTTAGGCTTAGTTTGCTCTTTCTTGAATGATAATGTCAATATCTACTTTCTAGGATTATGTGATATATAGATGAGAAAATACAAAGTTGTTAGTGCAGTTCCTGGAATATTTGTAAGTGTTTAAATGAAGAATGAAAGAATAATTTTTTTATCCACATAACAATTTGATTTTATTGTCAAGAGGAAAGCAGTGACACCCTGGGGAATAGGGTTCTTCTATAAGCCTAGAAGCTGAAAATTGAAGGTTTCAAGTGCACTGAGGCATATTGCCTCTAATATTATGAGAAATAGTGATTGTCTCACCACATGGCTTTGGTTAAAATCCCATAAATAAAGAGATTTGAAACATAATTTTTAACAGTTTGGACAGGGTTAAGAAATAGCAGAGGCTACAAGAAATGAGAGAAGCCATACAAATTACTGGGCCTATACATGGTACATATTACTAAAAATTTAGCATTGCTGAGAGTGAGGCAGGTTATTTTTGCCTTGGTTCTATACCTGCTCTCTACTTTCTGGTGAAGAGCCCCAAACAAAAGCCAGATTCTATGCTCATGATCTCCAGGGAACTTTATTAAATTCTCTCTTTACCAGTGAAGAACTACTCCTCTAAATTCTAACAATCATATGGTTATCAGCACTTAATCATATGAGATAATACATGTATAAACATTATCCCAGTGCCTAGTGCATAATAGGCACTCAGAAAATGTTGGTTATTATCATTAATACTTTTCATTGCAATTTCACTTCCTAGATTTTAACAGTGTCTCCCTAAAAACACTGAAAACTAGGGAATAATGCTAGAACTAAGAAATATCAGTCTACTATTCATTAATGAATGAAGGTTGGTTATCTAAATGGTGCTCCATTTCATTTTACCTTATATCAGCACTCCCTTGTCTTCTGGCTTACGTAGCTTCTCATGAGAAGTATGTTCTGATTTTTTGTTTCTTTGTATGGAATGTCTTTTTTTTTCTGTCTTTAAGATTTTCTCTTTATATGTGGTTTATAGCAACTTGAATATGATGTCTAGGTTTATGTTTGTGCTTTTATTTGTTGTTGTTTCAGTATTTATTCTGTTTAGGGTTCTCTGAACCCTTAAATCTGTGGTTTGATGCCTTTCATTGTTTTTGAAAATTCTTGAGCATTATATTTATACACATTTGTTCTACCGCATTCTCACTCTCTTCTTCTAGGATTCCAATTACATATAAGTTAGACAATTTCATATTTTTTACTGATATTGAATGTTCTGTACTACCCCCCACTCTTATTTCTTATTGTGTTTTAGTCTGAGTAATATCTCTTGATTTATCGTGAAGGTCACTGATTCTTTTCTTAACCAAGTTGAGTCAACTGATGAGCATGGAGGCATTCTTTATCTCTGTTACCGTGTTAATTATTCCTAGGATTTCCAGTTATTCTTTTTTCTTTTACTAAGGTATAATTGACATATCGCATTATATTAGTATCAGGTATACAGCATAAAGATTCTATATTTGTATATATTGTGAAATGATCACCAAAATATGTGTAGTTATCATCCATCATCATTACAAATCCATCACAGCTGATGTTTTCTTGTGTGTGCACATGATGACAACTTATAAGATCTACTCTCTTAGCAACTTTCATACATGCAATACAGTATTTTTAATTATAGTCACCATGCTGTACATTACATTCCCATTATTTAGTTATTTTATATCTGGAACTTTGTACCCTTTGACCACCTTCAGCCATTTTGCATACCCCCTCTGGCAACCACCAATCTGTTCTCTGTATATGAGGTTTCTCTCTCTCTCCCTAAGACTTCACATATGAGATCATACAGAATATGTCTTTCTTTGTCTGATTTACTTCCCTTAGCACAATGCCCTCAAGACCCATCCATATTGTTGCAAATTTTCTTTATTTTTATGGCTGAATAATATTCCATTGTATATATAGACCACATTTTTAGAAATATTTATTTATTTATTTATTTATGTATGTATTTATGTATTTATGTATTTGGCTGTGCCGGATCTTAGTTGAGGCATGCGGGATCTTCAATGTGGCGTGTGGGATCTTCATTGCGGCATGCAGGATCTTTAGTTGGGGCATGTGGGACTTCTAGTCATGGTATGCGAACTCTTAGTTGTGGCATTTGGGATCTAGTTCCCTGACAAGGGACTGAACCCAGGCCCCCTGCATTGGAAGCACGGAGTCTTAGACACTGGACCACCAGGGACGTCCCAAGACCACATTTTCCTAATCCACTTATCCGTCAATGGACACTTAGATTCTTTCCATATTTTGTCCATTGTAAATAAGGCTGCAGGAAACAAAGGGGTACGTATATAATTTTGAGGTAGTGTTTTTGTTTTCTTCAGATAAATACCCAGAAGTGGAATTGCTAGATCATATGTTAGTTCTTATTTAATTTATTATGTTCCTCCATACTGTTTTCCATGGTGGCTGCATGAATTTATATTCCTACCAAAAGTGCACAAGGTTTCCCTTTTTTTGCCGTACGCGGGCCTCTCACTGTTGTGGCCTCTCCCGTTGTGGAGCACAGGCTCCGGACGTGCAGGCTCAGCGGCCATGGCTCACGGGCCCAGCCGCTCCATGGCATGTGGGATCTTCCCGGACCGGGGCACGAACCCGTGTTCCCCGTATCGGCAGGCGGACTCTCAACCACTGCGCCACCAGGGAAGCCCAGGTTTCCCTTTTATCTGCAGTCTCACCAACTCTTGTTATCACCTGTCTTTTTGATAACAATTCTAACAGGTGTAAGGTGACATCTTATTGTGGTTTTGATTTACATTTGCCTGATGATTAGTGATGTTGAGCATCTATTCAAGTGTCTTTTGGCCACCTGTATGTCTTCTTTGGAAACATGAAGATTTAGATCCTCTTCCCATTTTTTAATTGGATTGTTTGAGATTTATTGAGTTGTATGAGTTCTTTATCTATTTTGGATATTATCCTCTTATCTGATATATGATTTGCAAATATCTTCTCCCTTTCAGTGGGCTGCCTTTTTATTTTGTTGATGGCTTCCTTCCTGTACAGAAGCTTTTTAGTTTGGTATAATCCCATTTGTTTATTTTTGCTTTTGTTGCCATTGCCTTTGGAGTCAGATCCAAAAAAAATCTAAGACCAATATCAAGGAGGTTTTCACCTATGTTTTTGCATTAGAGTTTTATAGTTGCTGGTCTTACATTCAAGTTTTTAATACAGTTTCATTTTTCTGCATATGGCTGTCAAGTTTTTTCAACACCATTTATTGAAGAGACTGTTATTCTCTATCCCTGGAGTGTATCTCAGTAGGCCCCTAAACATGTGACAAACCAGAAGCCTGACCCTCAGGCTGAAACTCCAGGGCAGGCAAATAGGTGTCTTTCACAAAAAGACTGGGGATGTGTTTCAGTCTGTCCTCTGTGCAGTGCCCTGAGGATGATAACTGGTGAAGAATTGTCTCTCCTATTGTTACCATCCCTTGGGACCCAGTAATGAAAGCCCATTGGCCACCAGAGCCAGTAAATTTTGAGGTGTCCCCTAGGTGGCAACCACAAAAACCAGGGCACTAGATGTAAAAACTGGGGCACTAAACATGTGTAAAAGATCCCCTCCAGAAGATACTGGCTCTCTGGAGTACAGCAGAGGGAGAGTGCAAAGAACATCCACACTCTGGAAAAGATTATAGTGAGTTCTTAGATGTGTGTTTAATTAGAAGCCTGCCCCTCAGGCCTCAGCTATGGAGATAAGTTAATAGGTCTCTTTCACAAAAAGACTGTACGACTGGGACTATTGCCTCTTGCTTTTCCCTGGGAGTAGTGGCTGTTTAAGAACTCTTTCTCCATTGGTTACTGTCCTGTGGGATTCATAAGCATAAGCCCCACTGGCCACCAGAGCCAGGCAATATAGAGGTGTCCTCTGGGTGGCAGGCAGACACAAAAATCAAGGTGATACAAGAGGGTACAAGCTCCTTTCTAGGAGACACTGGGGAGCTGTAGTGAAGTAGAGGGAGAGCACAAAGATGGCACCCACCAGCCTTCATCCCCAGAGAGTACCCCAGCCAGTACCCAGATGTGTGTTAAATTAGATGTCTGCCTCTCAGGCCAGCACTTTAAGATAAGCAAATAAGCTTCTTTTGCATGAAGTCAGGGCACCTCTCAATTGGCTTCCTCTTTTCTGGCCCCTGAGGCAAGTGAGTCTGCATACAAGCCCTTTAAGAGCCATTTCTCAGTTTACTACAGCCCTTTAGGTCTTGTAGGTGCAAGCCTCATTGGTTTTCAAAACCAGGTGTTTGTGGGGGTTGGGGGCAACCTTGTCTCTTACCTTGACTCTTAGGCAAAGGTCTTTAAAGTAGGGGAGCCCAATATAGGGTTCAAAATTTTTGTTCCTCAGGGAGAGGAGCAAAAACTGGGTTTTGAGTTCCTTCCCGATTGTGGTTTGCATCACTGGGGGTAGTATTTATGGCAAGATTTTGTCTCACCCTCTCCCTCTCTGGTTTTTTTCTTGTATATCCAAGATGTAGGAGTCACCAGCTAGTTTTTAGGTTTTTTCCTCAAAGGAAATTTTTCCACATGTAGATTTGGTATATCTGTAGGAGGAAGTGAGTTCAGGATCTTCCTACAGTGTCATCTTGTGCCAGAACCCCCATTTTTTTTTCTTATGGTTTCCATCTCTGCTGAAATTCTTAATGTGTTCATATTTGTTGTTCAGCTTTTCCACTACAGCCTTTAACCTATTAATCATAGTTATATTTCCTGATAGTTCCAACATTTGGTTCTTTTTTAAACCTGGTTTTATTGTGTGTTTTGTCTCTTGACAGTGGGCTTTTTTCTTTCTTTTTCTTGTGTCTTGGACATCATCTGTAGAACCAAATAAACTGAGACGAATAGTATTTATGCCCCAAACACATATGCTTCTTGTTTTGCTGGACTTTTAATGTTCAGTCACTTTTGTTAAGAGTTGAACTGGGTTTGGCTTTTGTTGTTGCTATGGTTACTCCCAAATATATCTATTTCATATTCCTCTAGCTTTGTCTTGTATTTCAGGTGGTGGTTGGGTTGTCATAAGATTTTTCTAAGTATTCTTGCTTTACCTCGATTTTAGGTTTTCTCAGTGAATTTATACCTCGGAGAGAATCTCTCTTTCTAGGTTTTTTGCCCCTCTCCCAGAATTATACAGTTATAACTTGTTAGCTGACTTTTTTATGGTCTGGTGGCAGAATTCAGAGGTGGGGTTCTATTGTCCTTAGCCATGCACTAAGTCCCTGGGTGTTGAGGGGGTGCCTTTGTCTGTGAACTTGCCCCTATCCCTGCAGGAACCTGGGCCCTGGATAATTTTTCTGCCCTGCCTTAGGTAAAGAATTATTTTTATTCTCTTGCTTCAGCCACAATGGGTCTTTTGGTATTTTGCCATCCTTCTCCCAGTGGTTTACGACTTTTTCCCCCATAGGACAGAGGGGTCCAGCCAGGGTTTTATCAGAGAGGAGATGGCCACTCCCCTCCTTGAAGCCTGCAGCCTGTGGGAGGCTTTCTTCAGTCTCTTCCCCAGACTCTAATCTTGCTCTAAGTACCCTGTGAAAGTCCATAAAGAACAATATGTGAGTGTCTGCAAACTCCCTTTGTGTCTGCATTCTAGGGGCTTCTAAACTCTGATAGTCCACCTAGCCTTAGCAATTAGCTAGAAATTTTGGCTAAAATGTTGTCACCCACTTGAATGGTGGCTCTGTCTTCTTCCTATGCTCTTCCCCAGGAAAGCCAGTGCCTACAGCTCCTTGCAGGTGCCTGTCTTTCCCTATATTTCAGACTAGCTGGTTGCCCTGTGCCCTCAGTTCTCTGAAGGGCTCAGGAAAATTTATGCTTTCAGAAATTATGTCACTTTTTCTTAATGTTCAAGTGAAAGCAACACTTTCTAGCTTTTGACATCTTGAGTGGAAGCCAGAAATTCACTTTAACTTCTTAAGCATATGTTTAGGGTTTTTCCTCAGTAATGTAATCTTAATGTGAAACATCATCAATCCATTAATTACAATTAATAATATCTGATTAAAATTTCTCTGTAGCAATTGGGTCCTGTTTTCACAGATGAAACTACTAGAAGCTTTTCTTATTTTACATGTGTCTGATTTGGAGGCCTCTAAAAGCAACTGATCTCATTTTAATCTTCACTGAATGCTGTATTAAAAAAACTTGCTAAAATTGTATCTGTTGCTTATCACATGTTCAGCATTTTGACAATAACAGAGTTCTAAATCTCCTGGAGAAATTGTCTCTTCAGCTGCTGTTCTCCTTTCCTCTGATCATAATGTTCCTCCAACATTTTAAGATATTCTAGATTAATTCCCATCTGAAAAATTCTCACTGATCTCTAGTTTCTTCAAGACCTTAAAAACCTGAGAATTTTGAGATTTAATTAGTGGAACCAAAGCTGCTTCATGTAAACTAGAAATTCATAGGGATTAATTAAATTGATCAGCCCTTCCATGATAAACTCAAACATCTATCTCAAGAATTACCAGTTGTACAAGATGTGTTCTGCCTGGCATGCTTAGGAAGATATTGGGAAGGGAAATTTCTAAAGATGTGTATTGTTTACTGTAAACATCCTTGGCATTTTATAGTAGCATTTGCCAACTACACCTAAAATAAAATTGATTTAGACCCAGAAAAAAAAAAGTCATTTTGACCAAAATCTTTATCCAAGATCTTAAGCCACCTGTATTGTAATAAACCATTTCCATCTGAATAAGTCTAAACAAGTACATTTTTAAGAATTAGCATGTATTAATTAGCTACTGGCACCAGACACTCTGCTAAGAACATCAAATGCGTGTTTCTGTTTAATTTTCATAACATCATAATGAGATAGATAATATTTATCTCCATTTTACAGATGAACAAATTGAGGCTTTGAGAAGATAAGAAACATTCCTAGGTTCCCAGAGCTAGTGAGCGGAGGAGGAGCCAAGTCTATTTGTCTCCACATGCCACTCAACTATACATTATGCTGTGCCTATAGCAGCTTTTCAGCATTTTAATATCTGGAGCAGCATGGTATTGAAAGGAAGAGAACTGTACTGAGATTCCTCCTACTTGAGTTCCAAACCTGATTATAAAACTAGCTGTGGCTTCCTGATCAAATCATTCCCGTCTCCTAGCCTCAATGACTTAGTCCTGTTGTAAGAGATTGGATTAGGTGATCTTTCAGACTCTTCTAATTCAGGAACTTGCCCAGAACATAGGGAACAAACTGCATAAACTAAGTCATACTAAGCTATGAATGACCATCTCTTGTCCCTTCAGGGCATTTGCATTTTCAAAGAGGAAATAAAAGACTTTGTCATCCCTTATTTCACCTGTAGCGCCTGTCCTGTCTTTTGTAATCTTTGCCAGCCTTTCTTTTTCATTTGTTCATTTTGTTTATTGTTCAACTAAAGCTTCTACAAGCCATGTGCTAAAATCCAGGAGAGATGTGAGATCATTTTAAAATGTAAGAATCCAAAACGCCAAAGTTGAAAACAAACCTAGTGAAAGAGTAGGGGAAAAGACCTTACTGTGAGTCCATATTAAGAGATGTATTTGAGTAAACTTATCTATCCCAGTCAGTCAGGGTTACCCATTTCCTAGCACCTGTTTTCATCCCAGTGTCCAAATGACACTAGAAATGGTCAATTTTGTATTTCTCCATAGGACACAGTCAGTATAGTAGAACTTATTTAGTATCTTTCAGCAACCTTACAAGCAGACTGAAAAACTTGGATGGGGCAGTTGAAGAGTTGTGAATACCTCTGTTCTCTCTTAGACAAAGAAAAAAGATGCTGTCATCGTGGTGCATACCTGAGTTACTGATTTTTTTTTTTAACATCTTTATTGGAGTGTAATTGCTTTACAATGGTGTGTTAGTTTCTGCTTTATAACAAAGTGAATCAGTTATACATATACATATGTTCCCATATCTCTTCCCTCTTCCATCTCCCTCCCTCCCACCCTCCCTATCCCACCCCTCCAGGTGGTCACAAAGCACTGAGCTCATCTCCCTGTGCTATGCGGCTGCTTCCCACTAGCTATCTGTTTTATGTTTGGTAGTGTATATATGTCCATGCCACTCTCTTGCTTTGTCACAGCTTACCTTCCCCCTCCCCATATCCTCAAGTCCATTCTCTAGTAGGTCTGTGTCTTTATTCCTGTCTTACCCCTAGGTTCTTCATGACATTTTTTCCCTTAAATTCCATATATATATGTTAGCATATGGTATTTGTTTTTCTCTTTCTGACTTACTCCACTCTGTATGACAGACTCTAGGTCCATCCACCTTATTACAAATAGCTCAATTTCGTTTTTTTTATGGCTGAGTAATATTCCATCGTATACAGTTTTCTAGGGTAAATTTACCTGCTCCAGTTGTCTCTTGACTAAACCTCAGTTTTAGCAGAATCATTTCTACAGTAAGTCAAAGAGAAATAATACAGAGTTTTAAGCTCTTCAGCTTGAGCATGAGACATAGCTGGATTTGAAACTGCACTATCCTTTACTAGTTGTGTCCTTGAGATGTTTATTTAATTTACTTAAAGTTCAACTCCCTCCTCTGTAAAATAATGGGAGCAGGATGGTGTTAAAAAAATTCAACTGAATAAATGTTAAAGATGTTATTGGCTTTATTCAACAATTCATGAATTGGGCAGCGTCCGATCTAGCAGATAATAGAAAGGAGCTCTGAGGAGCAGTACAGAATGGAAGACTCTTATAGGCACAAGGGAGCAGAAGCAAGCAAGTTATACTAAGCAAAAAAAGCAGATTTGTTGTTCCAAGCTTACTCTCCTTTTGGTGTTTGCAGGGGTCTATCAGGCAGACTATCTAACTAATGCTGAGGGGGTGATTGCTGACTGACTGGTTTAAGACTGCATTTCTGAAGGAGTGGAAACTGTAATTAAGTTAAATCTCAGTTTGGTGATGTGGGGTTTAGCATAAATGACTCCATTTGGGGCCTGTTGCCGTGTTCCTACCAACAGATAATAAATGACAATGCCACTTCATAGACTGTGAGGGTCAAGTAGGATATTGCATTTAAAGCATTCTCTGTTGAACAACAATAATTATTTGGTATTTTAAAGTTGGTTTTGGTACTTTCTAAAGACATTCCACCTTTTCTTTTCCTCCCTCTACAATAATTTAAAAATTATGTCTAGAGCTGGAGGGGCTAACTAATTTAAATGCTTCCAATCCAAGATTAAAAGGGACAGGTGACATTTCTTTGACATCACAAATTGAATGGCAACCCTAGACTAGATTTTACTTTACCTCTTCCTACATCAATGCTCACCCTTCCTTTTTCACCCCCTAGTAATGGAAAAGTTTATATCCAAAAATATGTATTTTTAATGGTTAGGTAGCAGTAAAATTTATTAGTCCCGGAAATAGATAAAGCTAAGTTCAAATACCCCACCCAGGGCCCTAACTATGTGACCACATGGAAGTTATGTTATCACTCTATACTTCAGTTTCTTCATCTGTAAAATAATGAAGACCGATACAGAGAGATCTCTAGCCAAGATATTCACAAGCTCTGAAGTGAGGCAGACAGTTAACAGTTATTTGGATGCAAGATCTGATGGAGGATGGCCTGGCTGCAGTGAGATCAAGTGTGTGACAGGTGGAAGAACATCATTCTGAGAGCAAAGGCAGTAGCTTCTGACTGTTGTGGTTGCAAGGCTGTCTTCACTCCTTACTGCCTGTGTAACCTTGGGCAAGGTGCTCAAGCTTTCTATCTCTGTCTCCTCATCTTTGAAATGGGAATTACAAGGATATCTACCACATAGAATTGATGTGAGGATTAAACAAGTCAAAGCACATAAAACTGAGGCTGCCACTTAACTATAAATAACAGCTGTTATTAATTGGGTTTTGTTAAATCCTATGCCATTTTATTCATTAAAAAAAAAAGCTTATCTCCTTTTCCAAAGCACATGCAAAACTTTGGACTTGGACCTTTTATCAAAGCCTCAAAATTCTATGGTCTACTCCCTACCAGACATTTCCATTTGCATGTCTTGCATTATAGTTTAGATGCCCCAAATTGATCTCGTCTTAAATTTAAGCCCTGTGATCCTCCTATAGCTTTCTCTGCCTCAGTCAGTGGTAACTCCATCCACCCACGTGCCCAAGCTAGAAACATGGGGACCCTCCTAGATGTTTCCTTCCTTCTCATCCTCACTCTCCTCATCTGAACAGCCACTGGATTCTGCCACTTTTCACCTCTTTAGTATCACATTCATCTGTCCATATTCAAAGGAGTGAGTCCTATGACTACAGGAATTACAGTTGTTTCATGTATACTCAGCAACTGTTTCTCTTAGAGCTGGAGATAATAATGAGCCAGCCGGCAGAACTTACAGTTTAATGGATGCGGCAGGTATTTAATAAATAATTGGAGGTATTTCTCACTTAATTTTAAGTCATTATAAGTGCTATGGAGAAAAAGTACAGGATGCAATGCGAGTATATCAAGAGGGCATGACTTAAATGTGGGAAACCTGAGGCCCTGACTGGGCCCAAGGGATTTACTGGCAGAGTCTGGAACCAACCGAATGTCTTCTGACCCCTTGAATTGGAGACTTTTACGCCAGTCACCTTGGTCTTGTCCAAACAAAAGCATGTCCTTGTCCACAGAGGAATCTGTGGCAGGATGTCTCCTCAAAGAACATGTTCTCAACAAGGCAGCAACACCTCAACTCAGTTCGTATCCTCAAAACTGGAGCAGGAGTTAATCAGGGTCATGGTGGCATTTAGTGTCTGCAGGGTCACTAAGTCCTGTCGATTTGACCCCCTTAATATCTCTGGAATCCATCGATTTCTCTCCATTCTCATTGCCACTGATCTAACCCAAGGTAGCATTACTTCTTACCAAATTATTGCCAGTCACCTCCTTATTGACCAACATCCTCTCTAGAGACCCCAATCCCTTCATTCTGTTTTAAATTTTTAAAATAAATATTTAACTATGCTCCTCCTGAGGGTAGATTTCTTCAGTGGCTTAAGATCACATCTAAAATCCTTAACAATAGTGACATGCCCCTGCCTCTGAAGTCCTGCCTTTCTCCATTGCTCTCCTTATTCTCCAGCCACAGAGGATTGTTTGCCTTCTTCCACACACTTGGGACCTCTGTATGCCCTTACTTCTACCTGGGAAGCTCTTGCCCAAGCCCCCTTACTTTAAGCCTCATCTTGCCCACACAGCATTTCTTCACAAAGGCTTTCTTTGAATTCTCTGCCCACTATCACAACACACACACACACACACACACACACACACACACACCAATGATTCTCAACTTCAGTGTGCAAAAGAATGACCTAAGGAGTTTGTTAAAAATGTAGCTTTGGGACTTCCCTGGTGGCACAGTGGTTAAGAATCCACCTGCCAATGCAGGGGACACGGGTTTGAGCCCTGGTCCGGGAAGATCCCACATGCTGTGGAGCAACTAAGCCCGTGCGCCACAACTACTGAGCTTGTACTCGAGAGCCTTCAAGCCACAACTACTGAGACTGCGTGCCACAACTACTGAAGCCCGTGTGCCTAGAGCCCGTGCTCTGCAACAAGAGAAGCCACTGCAACGAGAAGCCTATGCACTGCAATGAAGAGTAGCCCCTGCTCGCCACTAGAGAAATCCTGTGTGCAGCAATGAAGACCCAATACAGCCATAAATCAATCAATCAATCAATCTTCCCTAGGCCCATGTCCAGAGTATCTGGGGGTTGATCCAGGCATTTTGCATTTTTACTAACAAACAGCCCTAGTGGTTTCTGACCTGGCGGCTCTCAGACCACGCTTAGAGAAATCCTGAGTGATGTTAACATCTCTTACTAAATGATGTCAGAATACCTTTGTTGCCTTCTCCATGAAATTCCCACATTACTTATTTTGGGCCTGTAGTCCCTGCTAATGTGCATGCTATACTGCCAGGGCAGGGACCTCATCTGGGTTGTTCAGCCATATTCCAGAGCAGAGTGGATGCTTGATAAATGCTTGTTAAATTGATGATAATTCCTTACTTTTGTAGAACGCAGTAATTTATGAAGAACAATACATGTAAACCAGGAAACAGGCTTTGAGAATTAGACAGTGTATCCCAGTGCACAAGGCACCATGCTTGACATCTTGGGAGGGTCCTGACTTATGAAGGGTGGCTGATCTGCTTGTTAAAACTCGCTCATTTCAGCTGTCTCAGGTCTCTTCCATCTTCCTCCGCATGCTCTGGTGACACTTAAGCCTTAATTGAATAGTGAGGTTCCTGCTGCCTTCCAGTGACTCTGCTGATGAGCTGTCAAAATAGAAAACACCAGGGACAAAATGCTGCCACCAGCAAAAAGCCTGCTGGTGATCCAGATGCTTCACTGGAGCTCTATGTTCTAAGGGGTCAGTTTTGGGGGGCAAAGGGTAGTTGATGAGGAAATTGAATCTTCATTCCCAAGACCTCCTTTCCATTTCCGCAGAAGCATTTAGCTAGGAAAGGACCGACCGATGCATAAAATCTCAAACCTGCCTCAGCTTACTAAGAGGCAGCAATGTTCCCAGATCACGCTGCCACCATGATGTGGTAGAAAGTGTAAAAGGCTCAAAATACCTGAGTTTAAATCCTGAATGAACCAAGGTATATGGCAGTGGTTAGTTAATGGAGAGTTAGGACTATCAACAAATGAAAGTTCTGGGACCCACCCCTACAGATTGTGATCCAGGAAATCCTGGGTTGGCCCTCCCAATTCCATTTACAAAAGCACCTCTCCTAATAATTCGAATGCAAGTGGTCCTCAGACCACACCTTGAAAACCGGTGTTTTGACTTAGATGAGTTAGGTATTCTTTCTGAGCTTCAGTTTCCTTGACTACAAAATGGAGACGAAAACCCCAGCCTGACCTACTTCCCAGGGTTCTTTTAGGGGATTGTGAATTTTGTGTAAGCTATAAAGTGCTATAAACATATAGACATTTTGTTACTAGATTTGTTGATGACAGCGTTATTAATTATTTCTAGGAAATATATGAGTTATAATAGATGCTTTCTAAGTATAATTATGTAACCCAAAGGAATACCTAGCAATTGGAATGTAAAGATTTACTGAACTAATGACAGACAGGACATATCTGTCTTGATTTATGTTCTGTCCCCAGAGCCTGACATGGAATAAATGCTGAAAAGAACTGTTGAAATAAGTAAAGGAAGTGCTGGCTCTTTTATAGCTAGTATATGACTTACTAACCACCCAACTGCCTCCTGAGGTTTGCTCACTTTGGCTTCCTTCACCAGGACCAGCCCAGGATGTGCAAAGCATCAGGGACCCCCAGGAACACTGACTTTATTGACTCAAGACCCCTCCTTCCTGAGCACCAAGCTCCTGCTTGGCACTGTCCTAGGCCTGCGGTATCATTTGTGTTCTGGATTTGTCTTCTGGATAGATATCCCAAGAGAGAACCACATTTGGGGGACAGAGGAGAATTTTCTTGAAAAGCACCTCCTTGCAAATGCCTTGCTCCTTCAAAGAAAGGGGTGATGGGATCCCTAGCTATGTGGCAGAGATAACCTCCCCAAATCCTCTGAGATTATCAATCTCCTTTCTCCCCACACCATCCTTTTATGCTTACTTACCTGTATTCTGGCATGTCTATTAGTCCATAGCACAGGCAGAATTTCCCAGTCCCCCTTGTGTTCAATAAAAGGCAGTATGCTAGGTAGAAAACACAGAGAAAGAACAGGTGGGCGGTTCCAGTCTGCAGGGGCAGTCCTGGGAGACCTGCCAACTGCAGCAAGGGTGGCTAAATCGCCATGGCAACAAGCAAGCTGATCACTTAGGTACTGTCACCCACTCCATAGCCACAGCCTTTCATGGACAAAGGGAGCACATGTCCCTCCTGAGGGCTTTGATATCAATGCAGGGGCTGCCTTCTCTACAAGGTGCCCACATTTCTGGTCTATTTTAGAGTTTTGTTCAGGCTTTCAGGCTTCTTTGAAATCTCAAGGAAGCAATTAAACTGCAGATAATGCTTTTGTAAGAAAGAATAATCTTTTCCTTTTAAACTGTACAGCACTGTTTGTATTTGTTTATTTGATAACTATTTACTGAATATAAAATTAGAGATATATTCTATCCTCAAGTCCATGTAGTCTAGAAGGAAAATAAGACAGCAAAAATTACTGTGATTTGGAAAAAGAGTATGCCCTGGAAGAGGTTCTGTAGATGCTTTGCATTCACAGATTTAATATTCATGATTTTGACAATTTGAAAGTCATTGCAGTTGCCCATGGCGTGATAGAATTTGAGATGACTGAATTCCTTGTGGGGTAAGACTGGTATTTGGAAATAAACCACATCACTGGTAAATGAACTAAGCTGCTTTCCCAATACCTCTACCTCAGTGTGGCTTTGTTGCTTTCTCTTCACTGGCATCTCCACAGCAACTATCATTAAGCATCCAAAGTGATGAAAATATCTTAGTTCCAAATGTCTGACTTTTATGTGGACAGTGATATGGTGGTATTCTTGAAGACATTATGGTCTCTTTCAAATATTAAGGATTTATTTCAGTGAGAAAGGATGTTATAAATTTAAGAAAGGAAGAAGTTCATTTGGTAGAGAAGATGGATGTTTTGAGAGGTTCTTTAAGAAGTAAGTGGCATTGAAATTGGCTTTGAGTGGAAAGAGTTTTCCTATCATAAGAAAGGGTATAAACATGTGCATAGATTAACTCAACAATGAACTACCACTAACACATCTATTAAAATGGCTTAGGAAATGGCCATAGCAAATGCTGACAAGGATGTGGAACCATAGGAACTCTCATTTATTGATGGCATGAATACAAAATGGTACAGCTACTTGGAAAGACAGTTTGTCAGTTTCTCCCAAAGCTAAATATAGTCAGAGTCCTAGGTTTTAGATGTTTAAAGCAGCTTTGTTAATAATTGGCAATAAATGGAAGCAACCAAGATGTCCTTCAGTAAGTGAATAAACCATGATACATTCATAAAATGGAATGTTATTTAGTGACAAAAAAGAGATGAGCTATTAAGCTGCAAAAAGACAAGAACCTTAAATACATATTGCTAAGTAAAGAAACCATACGAAAAGGCTACATACTACATGATTCAAATTATATGACATTCTGGAAAAGGTAAAACTATAGAGATAATGAAAAATCATTATCTCTGGCAGTGGTTGCCAGGATGTCAGCTGGATGGGACAGAGTTGAATTGATGAAACACAGGGTTTTCTTTTAGAGTAGTGAAAATATTCTGTATGATACCACAATTGTAGATACATGACATACTGAATTTGTCAAAGCCATAAAACTTTATAGCATAAAAGTTTATGAAGTGTAATGTAGGTAAATTAAAATAAATCATTTAGGAGGTGGAGTGATCCCAGAAGGTTGTAGACTTTGACAAGAAATCTGACTGTATGATGGATATATGAAACAACCTTACTGAAGAGGGTGGTGCAAAAAGGTGCTGACCTAAGTAACCTAGGAAATGAGTCTGTAAGTCTAAAGACAAAAGGAACTACAAATGATGACTGTACTCTAGTTGATAAAGTTGTATCTCATAGGGACAGAGGTTAAGAATTATGATATCATTATACATGTAAACTGGAATCAAATGATTAAGTAGATGGCAGATGGTGGGAGCCAGGTGTTTCACTATAGGAGTAGGAGTTTATAGATAAGCAAGGAGAGAAAGCTAGAATGATCCATCTAGTGATGGACTAGAGTTGGAGACATCAATCTGAACTAATAATTAACTTCATAAAGACACATATGGTTTCATATAGAAATAGTTTTAGACCTATGTATATTCACAGGTTAGTAAACAAACGTAGTTCCTTGCTCTGTCACCTGAGAAGATCTAGAAGCAATGACACCCCAGTAACAGTGAGCACAGCTACCACCCAGATCTTGGTTTCAAATACCATTCTCCAGGAGCTTCCCTGGTGGCGCAGTGATTGAAAGTCCGCCTGCCGATGCAGGGGACGTGGGTTCGTGCCCCGGTCCGGGAAGATCCCACATGCTGTGGAGCGGCTGGGCCCGTGAGCCATGGCCCCTGGGCCTGCGCTTCCGGAGCCTGTGCTCCGCAGTGGGAGGGGCCGCAGTGGTGAGAGGCCCGCGTACTGCAAAAAAAAAAAAAAAAAAAAAAAAAAAAATACCATTCTCCAATAAGATGGACCAGGGCAGGAGATATGCAAGATGAGCCTGGAGCACTTTGCAGTGCCCAAAAGAAAATGCTCGAAGACTACAAAACTATATTGATGTGGGTATGTCAAAGGGACACAGAAGCCAACTAAAAGAGATTCCAATGGACAAAGCAGAATTAATTTGACCAAAAAAATAAGGTATTAGATTTTAACCCACAGTGTAAAGTAAATATCAATGTATCTATGATGATATACATAAATGAATGACTAAGCCAGGGAGAAGAGACAAATCTCCCCCCCACCCCACCCCGTGCACAAGAATTCCAATAATTTATGTAGATACTCCACCTTCAAGGAGGGGAAGCATAACTCCTCACTCAAGTGTCAGCTGTGCATAAGGACTTCCTTCTAAAGAACACAGTATGTAAAGGGTGAAAATGTGTAATCTTACAACAGAGAAACCTGACATACACCTCATGTTGATAGTACATTTTTGATATGATTTGATGCAAATGGCACTTGACCCCTGATCTTCTTCACAAAAACCTCGTAACTCCAATCTAACTATGAGAAAAAATACCAGTCGAATTACAATAGAGGGACATTCTACAAAGCCTGACCAATACTCCTCAAAACTGTCAAGGGCATCACAAGCAAGAAAAGTCTGAGAAACTGTCACAGCCAAGAGGAGCCTAAGGAAACATGACACCTAAATGTGTTTCCTGGATGAGTTCCCCGAAAGAAAAGGGACATTATGTAAAAACTTTATTCAGAAATCTGAATAACGTATGGACTTTAACTGATAATAACGTATCAATATTGGTTTATTAGTTATAACAAATGTACCAACTAAAGTAAGATGTTAATAATAGGGAAATTGTGTGGGGGGTGTATAAGAACTCCCAGTACTATCTTCTCATTTTTTCTGTAAATCTGAAACTGTTCTAAAAAATAAGTCTATATTTCTTTAAAAGTTAGGGGGCAGAATTGTCAGGGGACCAGTAAACTGTTGAGTTGGGCCGGAACAGGGACTGTACAGTACAGCAATGGGAAATCCGGCAGGGGTCATATCATGGAAGACATTAGGTGACAGTAGAGGTTGACTATATCAAAACCCATTCACGGGGCTTCCCTGGTGGCGCAGTGGTCGAGAGTCCGCCTGCCGATGCAGGCGACACGGGTTCGTGCCCCGGTCTGGGAGGATCCCACGTGCCACGGAGCGGCTGGGCCCGTGAGCCATGGCTGCTGGGCCTGTGCGTCCGGGGCCTGTGCTCCGCAGCGGGAGGGGCCGCAGCAGTGGGAGGCCCGCGTACCGCAAAAAAACAAAAAACAAACAAACAAAAAAACCCCATTCACAACCCACTTCTTAGTTGCCCACTTTCACCTTAAAAGCTGGGTTCTACAAGAAAAAACAAAAGTTTCCTGCATTAAGAAATGAATAAATGGCACATTTATAATTAAAAGTCTAGTAGGAAAAGATACCTGGGAAAGCTCTTATTTTCAAAAAAAATAGGGTACATGTTACTATTACCACCACTTCCACCTTCCCTGCCTTGAATATATATTAATACATGCATGCAGCTCTAAACCATTTTGGTAAGAAGAGTGAGGATAAAGATAGAAAGAGATTATACCTTTGATACATCTTTTAGCACCTATTGGGTCAAGACTGCTTACCTCCAGGCTTCTGGTTGTAAAACTTAATTGACTGTCTTTATTACTTGAATGACTGCTGATTATGTATGTTGTTAGTTGAATCTGAAAGTATCCCTAATAGAATGACTTTGGAGGCCAGAATAAAGAGACGGGACTTCATTTACTAGACAGTGGCGCACTCATCTTAGCATTCTATTCATTCATTCATGCATTTGTCTTCTGTAATCATTAAGGCATTTAGGTTTTCCAGTTCAGCCAATGTATTAACATCTATTGTGCGTCAGGCACAGTTCTAGGTTTTATGGACATATTAGAGAACTAAGCAAATTTCCTATTCTCATCAAGCTAATGTAGTTTGGGGAGACAGATAAATCAACGATTGGAGTGGTTTTAAATGCTAAGAAGAGAAATAAAGCAGGGGAGGAAGACAGGGATGAGTGTGTAGGTCGGTCAGGGATGTCCTCACTGATAAGTTCACATTTAACAAGAAACCTAAATGAAATGAAGGAGAACACCATGTGCGTGCCTAGGGAAAAAACAGTTCAGACACAGGAAATGGCAAGGGCAAAAGCCTTCAAGTGCTTGAAGAGCAGCAAAGGGACAGTGGAGTCAGGTCAGAATGAAAGGAGAGGGCAGGAGGCAGGATATAATGGCAGACAGACAAAAAATGGGGCCAGGTCATAGATGGCCTTACCGGCCACGGTGGACTTCGGCTTTTCATGAGGTGAGGACGAAGCCACTGGGGAATTTTTAGGAAAGAATTGATGGGATATAAATGAGGTTTTAACAAAGAGAGACAAAGGGACATTGGTTAGGGCTACTGATACTGCAATAATCCAGGCCAAAGGTCGTGGTCATTTTAGCAGGAGTGATAAGGCGGAGGTAATGAGGAGTCAGAGTCTCAAAGAATTGCTTCTGTGTGTATTTCCTCTTGTGAAATCAATTGCAAGGTCAGAGTGAACAGGGAACATATTTGAAACTTCTTTCTCATCTTCTCTAGTCCTGACACATTGTGTATGGTCATTCAGTAGAGGCTGAATAAAGAAATACACTTCAAAAGAGCACAGTTTCTTGAAGGGTAAAAACAGGGGAGGAGGAGGAAGAGGAGGTTGGCTTGAAGGATGGTCAGGATACCAGATGTAGGCACTGCCAAGCCTTTTCTTCCTTTGAGCCCTTCTAGCCAGCCCCTGAGAAGTAGCCCCTGCACTCTGAGCCCAGCTCAGACACAGCTGACTCTCAGCATGTTCCATAAATCTGTTCCTACAAGAGATGGGCACCATCTCTAAGGCTAAGTGGAAGCAGCTCGGGAAAATGTTGTTTGAGACGTGTCAGCAGACACAACATCCCAGCACTTAGGGATTCACAATTGCTTGAAAATGCAGCTGAGAAAACCTATGGTCAATTTCCTGTAAGTGAGATTCGTGAGGGTTATTTGGGGCAATCAACATATTATTCTGTAAGACTTCCTTCTCCGGGACAACTCCAATTTTGTTTGATGAGAGTTTTTCTGAAGGCCCTTAGAATATGATCTCTTATTATGCAGATAATCAGCAGAACCTGCTCATCCCTTAACGCAAGCAACTGAGACCAAGAGCCAGAACAATGGAAATAAAATCATGGCTTTACTACGTAGCCCATTAACTGGGTAGAAGCTGCATTCTGAGGTCATAAATAGTTATTAGCCAGTTAATGACAACTATAGTCAAATCATTACATTTACATCTGATGAATAGGGATGATGCCTTTTTTGGCTTTTCAGCACTCAGACCATTTACTGTAGGGTTTTAATATTCTAGGCAGTAGAATTTCTAAAATTAAAAAAACCAGTCCTTCCACCTATCTTGAAGAAACGCAATAAATGAATACAAGTAAAGAATTATGTAAATGTTCCTAGACTATTCCACCTTATATTAATTTCTATCATCTTCATGTTCCTAAAGTGCTTATATCTCATTGGAGGTTAAATTGAGGCTGGAACCAAGCCTCCTGCCCATGCCATTTTGTGACTCTGCTTGGGTCATTTAACACTTCCAAGCTTCAGTCTTCTCACTTGTGACACGGAGATTGGACTAGCTTACCTCCAAGCTCTTTCTTACAGAAAATCCATGCCTATGGCACCAAGACTTTGTTCCAAAGTAACAGTAACACATTAAGATTTAGTTTTGGTATGTTCTCTCTTGTGCTATATAAAACAACAAAAACAACAATATTTTCTGTCTTATCCTGTTTCCATAAATGGTCCTTGAATTTGAGAAATTTAAAATATTGGTTAAAACTAGCAAAAACCCTTCTCCAGCAGTAGAGGCAAATTAACCCACAATATATCACTTTTGGTTGATTTGACACCCAAGGAAACGTACTTTGAGCTTGTCTTCCACTTTGCTTAACTAAGGGTTTCTGCTTTAATTGGAGCTATTTGGACTAGGATAGAATATTTGCTCTGGCAGCCTCCCTGATAAGCATAGAAAACAAAATGTGATCCACCCATATCACTGAAAGTTATATGAATTCAGAAGTCTTCAGTTTAGAAAGAAATTATTTCTGAAAACATTAGCTTTAGGAACTGAAGTTTAAACATTTTATTAACAGTCAATTTGCAAATTCTCTTCCCTCATCAACAGTTGTTGTTAGTCCAAATTTGAACTTATGTGCAGAGGCGGAGTGCTTGGGTATATGAGAGATGTGTCATTATGGGATGAAGTTTTACATGTACATTACAGCTAACAGGCATTCATTAAGTTTCATTTATCACTTACTGTGTGTCCAGGCCCCATGAAGCTACAGATGGCATAAGATACAACAGGAAGAGAATGACAATGTGATCATTGCCTTCAAGGATTCTAAGGTTTATGTAAGATTATAAGACTAAACAAATAGAGAATAATGGGAGCGTGTGTAACCGATATTTGTTGAGGTCTGACCCTAAATGCTATTGATGTTTTCTGAACAGATAGAAGAATTAGGGAAGGCTTCCTTGACATTAGGGGACCTTGAAGGAGGCAGGACACTTGGAATGGTGATGAGGAAGGGAAAGGAAGGGCATCCAAAGGCAGGGAAGCCTCATCCTCAGACGTATACTTTAAAGAAATGTCCCATTACAAAAAAAGTTATAAATAATGACAGTCATTTCCTCAATTTCCTTCTTGCTTTACTTTCCAGAATGAAAAGAAACATAATTGGGCCGATGGTGCCAGTTTGCACGGCCTACTCAGTTCGCTAGCACAATTGTAAGATGTTCCTTTCCTCCCACTCCGTTCCCCCACAGAATACCAACCGAGACAGCTCCAGGAGCCCTGAACATTTATTTTTCCCTTTATCTTCCCAAATTGCTTCTCTTTCTCTTCCTACTTTGGCTTCTCCCAGTTTACACTCCAGCATGTTAGAACAAAAGGACTTCTCAAGCAGTAGACACAATAGGATTCCACTGTGCATCACCCAAATCAAAGGGACACTCGAACACAATAATCCTTGTGCTCTTTCCTCCTAAGATTATAACTGCCTTTCAAAGTTGGTGGCATTGTCACCTAGGTGGGGACTGGGGCGGGGGGCGGTGTGGAGGAAGGGATAAGATAATAAGAAGAGCATTCTTCTTTAATGTAGAAAGAATCCTGTCTTCTTACTGACATTTATTTATGGTTAACTGAAGTGGAATTATAACCATATTTCCATGGTTACCCCTTACCATCTCTCCAGCCTTTTAAAGAGCTATCCCTTTAGGGGCTGCTGAGACTGTGGTATGTGAGACCCTCCCACGGTTATGGAACATTTAGGGATAGAAACGAAAAACCACATGTGTGAATCAAGCGAATTTTCCTGAGGGTAAGGCAGTTTTAGCCGAATAGGTAGGGACAGGTTAGCATCGTGTTTTAAAATTGCAGTAACCTGAAGACAGGGAACAGGTTACAATCTCTCTGAGCTGCACTGTGCTAAACAGGGACAAGTCGGTACCCATCTCACAGGGTGTCTGTAATGATAATGCAGGAACGGCACTGTGCAGACCACCTGGCAGATAGTACTTCACTAAGTGTTAGCTGCTGCCTTCAGTGATGGTGGTGAGTATTAGCATCACGTAGGGAGATGCAAACAACACAGGGTTTGGAGTCACAAAATCCCTGCTTCGAGTCTCCGCCTTGTCAGTTACTGCATGGAGTCAGGTGAGTGACTATCTACGTGAACACAATTTTGAAAAACTGAAAAATGGATATGAGAAGAATATTTCCTTTTAGTCTTACCTCACTGATTTGTTTAGAACCGCAAATGAAATCATGCACATGAATGTGCCTTGTAAACTGTGAAGTACTCTAAAATTGTGCTTGCTTTGCTCTCAGCCACACATCTAAGCTTGGGCCCACGCAGCCTTGGCTGCTTCTCGTGAGCATTTCCTATGGCTCCTTTCTGGAAGGTTGCCACTCCCCAGGGCCCCAGGAACTTCTCCATGAAATGACTGATAAAAGGTGCCCGACTGCATGCAGGATTGTATTTGGAAGGCATGGAAATCGAATCAGATTTTCTGACTCGTGAGACTGAGCAGCTCCAAATACAATTTTTCGGAGCATCTCTCTGGAGCAGTTGATGGGCCAGTGGTGAGATGGTGTCAGCCTGGTGTCAAGAGCAGGTGGGGGTGGTCAGGTGGGGCAGAGGAGAGAGCAATCAATGAAAAAACTCAGGGAGCAAAGGCCTCTTGGCTGCCCGCTGACTGCTTTTACAGTTTCCTGGGCTCTGTGACACTAACCTCTGAAGAGGGGCTCATTTTGGGAGAATGATCAGCCACCCACCCAATTAGTAAGATAGAGGGAGTGGAACTTAAATCCTCTCTACACAGTAAGGGTATTCAAAATGTAATATAGGGCTTCCCTGGTGGCCCAGTGGTTGAGAGTCCGCCTGCCGATGCAGGGGACACGGGTTCATGCCCCGGTCCGGGAAGATCCCACATGCCGCGGAGCGGCTGGGCCCGTGGGCCATGGCTGCTGAGCCTGCACGTCCGGAGCCTGTGCTCCGCAACGGGAGAGGCCATAACAGTGAGAGGCCCGCGTACCGCAAAAAAAAAAAAAGTAATATACATGTCAGCAGGTAATCTAATTCACTCCAAACCCTGGCGCTTCTTGCCTTCGTGAGTGGAGAGCCCATTATTTTCTCCGAGAAGAAGGAAGGGGGTCGACATATGTTAAATTGCTTCGTCAGCTGACCGATTTGCAGGATCAACTGCTCCAGAGTGATAGCAGGTTTCCCTCCATATTAGTTTATGTGTCAAAGTAAATTTCCTAAGCTTGGCCTGAACTCCCTGGATATTTTAAAGCCAGTAGCTGCTGTCAGACTCAGATTTATAGCACAAGAGAGACTACCTTCTAAGACTAAAGTTTTCTGTTTCTACACTTTGTGGTCTTTAAGAATAAAAGTTTCCTTTGGAGGCAGTGTTGTATCCTGGGTTGGAATGATGAGACCACTCATTTTACAGTGAACCCACTTGGATCACTGAAAGTGGCTGTGCCATTCTGAGTTTTGGTACATCCCTCTTTTTATTTTTTTAAATTAATTTTTATTGGAGCATAGTTGCTTTACAGTGTTGTGTTAGTTTCTACTGTATGACAAAATGATTCAGCCATACATATACCTATATCCCCTCTTTTTTGGATTTCCTTCCCACAGTGCATTGAGTAGAGTTCCCTGTGTTATACAGTAGGTTCTCATTAGTTATCTATTTTATACATAGTATCAATAGTGTATATGTGTCCCTCCCTCTATTTAAATCATGGCACTTAGAGGTCAAGAGTTCTACTGAGGTAGTCAGGAACCACTGTACATTGGTCAGAGAAGAAAGAGAAAGGTCAAATAGTGTGGGAAGCCTCTGACTCCAGCTAGCCCCCAGCCCCCGTGGTAGTCACCATAGCTCAACTTTTATTTGTTCACTGTATTGGGGCTCTGAACAAGGTTTTCTGTAAAAGTAAGGAAAATTTTTCGATATTGATGCTAACAATGATCTTTGATAGTTCTTCTTTCTCAGTAGCATCTACTAGTGCTTTCTGTATTTTGTCTGGTCTAGCTCAATCATAGCAGCATCGTGGCAGAGTGAAAAGAACACAGCCTAAGGAGTCAGAAGACCAGGCACTGATCCTATTCCTGCCCCTGCTTATCATGTGACCTTGAAGAAATCCCCTCCCCTTTCCGCATCTGCCTCTAACCCTGTGGTCTCTAGGTGTCACTCTTCTGGGGCTATTCTCAGGTGTAGGGCTATGGCATTGATAACAATGCCTGTAGTTGATGTGTAAATCCTAGTATGTTCTGTAAAACTATTCATATCTGAAAAGTTATAAATCCCTGATATTCCCTCACCACTCAAGATATGAGCTGTTGGAAAATATGAATGGACTTTAAACTTTTAAAATTTCTTAATAGCAGAGGCTATTTTTAGTGGAATATTGAAAGCCTTTATCTCTTGCACAAGAATGTGAAGCTACTGTGTTTGGAAGGAGGTCGAGAAGATGCAAAGCTGTTCCTTCTTCCCTTCTGATTTCCACAGATTCACAAGGCACCCTTAAGAAGAACCCAGGGCAACCAGAAAGATGTTTCAGAAATGACTCATGGCTGGTTTCCTGGGTTACTTCTAGTTATGAATCTATGAGGCAGTACACTAGGATCAGCCAAGCACAATGCCATAAGCATATCTGGACTAATTAGGATCTCGTGGAAGGTATGACACCATGGAGGTATGTCACTTGGATCAGTCTAAAAGAAAGAACTTGACGTTCAGCTACAAAAAATGCAGATAGCTGATGACCTCCAGTCATCAGTTCCTTCAGGACCTGCCTAATTTTTCCAGCTGAGGCCACATGCCTCACTGGCAACCCCAGCCAATGGCTGAATATGATGAGGCTACTAGGGTCTGTCTGTGTCTGCTCAATGTGGGTCACCCCTTTGTTCTACATTTCCCCATTGGGCTGGTCAAGATTTGTCAGATCTGCCTAATCCTATGTCTTCTTCCTTTTATCTTTACAGGTAGTAATCCCACTACCTCAGTAAAGCTCTTGCATTACTAACTCTTTGCATCATGTTTACAAAGCGCTTAGGTGATGAGCAAAACTATTCTGAAAGAATAGCCTATATTGATTTATTAGAATAGAAACAAGACTCCCTCTCTATCGGAAACAAATGAGAGAATAAGGGTGAGAGTGAGAAAATGGGATCGCGGGGAGAGGGAGAGAAAGGTCAAGCATTAATCATAGTATCTGGTATCTGGCAAATAGTTGGTAAGTATTTCTCTTTTTGTCTGTGCCTTATTAGCTGTAACATGCAGAGTCAGAACTAAGGCTGGCCAGCCAAGTGCCTGGCTTCTCTGGTTCAAGTTATTATCTTCATCCTGTTTTCAGTAAATTCATCAGCATCACAGCCTCTACCCAAGATCTGGCCCTGCCATTTGGCTTTAGTACTAAAGGGCTTTCTCTTCCCAGACTCTCTGTCCTCAGCACCTGCATCCCTTATTCCTTTACTGTAGAATCTTTTGTTGTGAACCGATTTGTGCTCTTTCTTCCTCTCCTTTCACTTGTACATGCATCCATCCACAAATTTCCTTATTAACTATAATGTACAAAGTGCCATACTAACCAACATGTGGATAGAGCTCTCTCATTTAGACATTAATCTTGTCCTCAAGGAGCTTATAGACATAATAGATAACCCACAAATTACATTCTGCTCTCTACTGTAGTTATAAATACTTGTAAGAGAAGTTCAGATGATGTGCCATTAGCACCCAGAGGAGAAAATAAAAAAGACATAATTCCAAGTGGCAATATCAGGGATGACTTCCGGGAGAAAGTTGCATTTGTCATAAGGCTAAGGTATTCACCATTCTTATTGGAAAACTTATAAATGAGCCAATATAATATGAATTGCTATATGAGTCCATCATGTTTTCTTACTCCCTCTCCCAGGATGGCAGCTGAGGAGAGAAGCACAGATGATAGATATGAGAAAAGGCTCATGAGAACCTTAATCAATGAAGCCAAAGCAGAGGCAGAAGCTGGGAAAGTGTCACCACCACACACAGTTTTATTCTCACAGTTTCATCCTTTTTAGTTGTACAGGGTTATTGTCACAGACCATCGGCACAGCCTTTAGACTATTGAGTTATTTCTGTAAATTGGACATATGTTATTTTTTTCCCATATGGTACTTTAAAAGGGACAGAATGAGGGTAGGAGCTGGAAAAGTTGAATGAGTAAATCTGGACGGTGAGACATCCTGGAAGAGAGATGAACATGAAATTTCCAAAGTAAAAAATAGAACTTTCCAAGTTGCACCCTTACTATAAGGGTAAAAGCTTAGTGGGTGAGTTGCAAGGCACATGGCACGTGGTTATATGGTTTTCCCATATAACCCAAGCATATATAAAAGAAGACGCTGTCTCTATTGTCCGTTCTGAAAGCCCCAAGTAGTAGGAGTTGGGATGGAATGGAGGAAAGAGTGACTCCTAGCTCCTTTTCTCATTCTCAATAAAGGAGTAAGAGAGGAAGGAGACTGAAATGGCGCCCATATTACTTCCTCTAGAGATGAGCACCGTGAATCCAAAGGATCTTCCAGAGGCCACTTAAGAGACAGAATGAGTTGGTGAAAGGGTGTGGAACTATTATACTTCCTAAAGGTGGGGTGGTAGGGAGAGATGTGCAGAGTAGGTCAGAAGAGATAGCTAAATTCAGACAGAAAAGTATACACAAGTATCATTTGCCTAAAGTAGAAGAATGGACTAATTGACATCAGTTTTTTTCTTTCAGGGTAATAGCTATTTTAAAGATATAGTTGCTAGCTTGAGAGTTGAACATAAAGGTATATCACAATGGAGATAATCATTTGCAGACAGAAAAACAAATACAGTTGACCGTTGAACAACATGGATTCAAACTGTGTCAATCAACTTATAAGTGGATAGTTTCCTATAGCGAATACCACAGTACTCCCTGGTCAGGGGTTGATTGAATGTGTGGATGAGGAACCGTGGATATGGAGGGCTGACTATAAATTATACTTAGATTAACTTCTGAACTGTTCAAGAGTCCATTGCAGTAAGTTATGAAATCAGGTAGTGTTAGCCCTTCAATTGGTTCTCCTTTTTCACAATTTTTTTGGCTGTTCTAGGTCCTCTGCCTTTCTGTATACCTATTAGGGTCAACTTGTTAATTTATACAAAAGAAAAAAAAAGCCTCTTGGGATTTTAACAGAAATTGCTGTGGGCCTTTAAATCAATTTGGGTAGAATAGCCATCTTGGCAATATTTAGTTTTCCAACACATGAATTTTGTATGTTTCTCCATTTACTGAGATCTTCTGTAACTATGGTTGGCAAATTTTTGTAGTTTTTTTCTTTGTTAAAAAAATTATTTTATATTGGAATACAGTTGATTAACAAAGTATAACAAAGTGATTCAGTTATATATATACATGTATCTATTCGTTTTCAAATTATTTTCCCATTTAGGTTATTACAGAGTATGGAGCAGAGTTCCCTGTGCTATACAGTAGGTCCTTGTTAGTCAACTATTTTGAATATAGCAGTGTCTACATGTCAATCCCAAACTCCCAATCTACCCCTCCCCCCACTCTCCACCCCCAATAACCATAAGTTTGTTCTCTAAGTCTGTGAATCTGTTTCTGTTTTGTAAAAAAGTTCAATTGTATCATTCTTTTAGATTCTGCATATAAGAGGTATCATATGATATTTGTCTTTCTCTATTTGACTTACTTCACTCAGTATGATAATCTCTAGGTCCATCCATGTTGCTGCAAATGGCATTATTTCATTCTTTTTAATGGCTGAGTAACATTCCATTGTATATATTACCACATCTTCTCTATCCATTCCTCTGTCCATGGACATTTAGGTTGCTTTGATGACTTGGCTACTGTAAACAGTGCTGCAATGAACATCGGGGTGCTTGTATCCTTTTGAACCATGTTATTTTTCCATACTGTTCTCCATAGTGGCTGGACCAATTTACATTCCCAGCAACAGAATAGGAGGGTTCCCTTTTCCACACACCCTCTCCATCATTTATTGTTTGTAGACTTTTTGATGATGACCATTCTGACTGGTGTGAAGTGATATCTCATTACAGTATTGATTTCCATGTCTCTAATAATTAGCGATGTTGAGCATCTTTTCATGTGTCTCTTGGCCATCTGTATGTCTTCTTTGGAGAAATGTCTATATAAGTCTACGCCATTTTTTAAATTAATTTTTATTGGAGCATAGTTGATTTAAAATGTTGCATTAGGTTCTGCCGTACAGCAAAGAGAAGCAGTTAAACATGTACATATATCCACTCATTTTTAGATTCTATTCCAATATAGGTCATTACAGAGTACCAAGTAGAGTTCCCTGGGCTATACAGTAGGTTCTTATTAGTTATCTGTTTTATGTATAGTAGTGTGTATATGTCAATCCCAATCTCTCAGTTTGCCCCCCACTTTCCCCTTTGGTAAACCATAGTTTGTTTTCTACATCTGTGACTCTATTTCCGTTTTGTAAGTAGGTTCATTTGTACCATTATTTTAGATTTCACATATAAGCGATATCATATGATATTTGTCTTTCTGTGTCTGACTTACTTCACTCAGTATGACAATCTCTAGGTCCATCCATGTCACTGCAAATGGCATGATTTCATTCTTTTTTATGGCTGAGTAATATTCCACTGTATATACATACCACATCTTCTTTATCCATTCTTCCATCAATGGACATTTAGGCTGCTTCCATGTCCTGGCTATGTTAAATAAATAGTGCTGCAGTGAACATTCGGGTGCATGTATCTTTTTGAATTATGGTTTTCTCTGGATATATGCCCAGGACTGGGATTGCTGGATCATATGGTAGCTCTATTTTTAGTTTTTAAAGGAGCCTCCAGGGCTTCTCTGCTGGCGCAATGGTTGGGGGTCAGCCTGCTGATGCAGGGGACAGGGGTTCGTGCCCCGGTCCGGGAGGATCCCGCATGCTGCAGAGCGGCTGGGCCCGTGCGCCATGGCCGCTGGGCCTGGGTGTCCGGAGCCTGTGCTCCGCAACAGGAGACGCCGTGGCGGTGAGAGGCCCGCATACCACAAAAAAATAAAAAATAAAAAATAAAAAATAAAAAAAAAATAAAGGAGCCTCCATACTGTTCTCCAAAGTGGCTATACCAATTTACATTCCAAGCAACAGTGTAGGAGGGTTCCCTTTTCTCCACACTCTCTCTAGCATTTATCATTTGTAGATTTTTTGATGACGGCCATTCTGATCAGTGTGAGGTGATATCTCATTGTAGTTTTGATTTGCATTTCTCTAATAATTAGCGATGCTGAGCATCTTTTCATGTTGAGCTTTTTGGCCATCTGTATGTCTTCTTTGGAGACATGTCTATTTAGACCTGCCCATTTATTGATTTTTTTTTTTGATACTGAGTTTCATGAGCTGCTTCTGTATTTTGGAGATATATCTCTTGTCAGTCACTTCATTTGCAAATGTTTTCTCCCATTTTGTGGGTTGTCTTTTCATTTTGTTTATGGTTTCCTTTGCTGTGCAAAAGCTTTTAATTTTAATTAGGTCCCATTTGTTTATTTTTGTTTTCATCTCCATTACTCTAGGAGGTGGATCCAAAAAGAGATTGCTGTGATTTATGTCAAAGAGTGTTCTGCCTATATTTTCCTCTAAGAGTTTTATAGTGCCTGGCCTTACATTTAGGTCTCTAATCCATTTTCAGTTTATTTTTGTGTATGGTGTTAGAGAATGTTCTAGTTTCATTCTTTTACATGTAGCTGTCCAGTTTTCCCAGCACCATTTATTGAAGAGACTGTCTTTTCTCCATTGTATATTCTTGCCTCCTTTGTTGTAGATTAATTGACCGTAGGTGCATGTGTTTATTTCTGGGCCTTCTATCTTGTTCCATTGATCTACATTTCTGTTTTTGTGCCAGTACTATACTGTATTAATGACTATAGCTTTGTAGTATAGTCTGAGGTCAGGGAGTCTGATTCCTCCAGCTCCATTTTTCTCAGCTCGGTGCTCTGTGACAACCTAGATGGGTGGGATGGGGGGGTGGGAGGGAGGTCCAAAAGGGAGGGGATATATGCGTACTTATAGCGGATTCACTTCATTGTACAGCAGAAACCAACACAACATTGTAAAGCAATTATACTCCAATAAAAAATTAATAATAATAACAATAAAAGATTGCTTTGCTTATTCAGGGTCTTTTGTGTCTCCATACAAATTGTAAAATTTTTTGTTCGAGATCTATGAAAAACGCCATTGGTATTTTGATAGGGATTGCTTTGAATCTGTAGATTGCCTTGGGTAGTATAGTCATTTTGACAATATTGATTCTTCTAATCCAAGAACGCAGTATATCTTTCCATTTGTTTGTGTCATCTTCAGTTTCTTTCATCAGCATCTTATAGTTTTCAGAGTACAGGTCTTTTGCCTCCTTAGGTAGGTTTATTCCTAGGTATTTTTTTCTTTTTGATGTGATGGTAATTGGGATTCTTTTCTTAATTTCTCTTTCCGATCTTGCATTGTTAGTGTATAGGAATGCAAGAGATTTCTGTGCATTAATTTTGTATCCTGCAACTTTACCAAATTCATTGATGAGCTCTAGTTTTCTGGTAGCGTTTTTAGAATTCTCTATGCATAGTATCATGTCATCTGCAAACAGTTACAGTTTTACTTCTTCTTTTCCAATTTGCATTCCTTTTCTTTCCTTTTCTTCTCTGATTTCCGTGGCTAGGGCTCCCAAAGCTACATTGAATAATAGGGGTGAGAGTGGACATCCTTGTCTTATTCCTGATCTTAGAGGAAATGCTTTTAGCTTTTCATCATTGAGTATGATGTTAGCTGTTTGTCATATATGGTCTTTATTATGTTGAGGTGTGTTCCCTCTGTGCCCACTTTCTGGAGAGTTTTTAGCATATACAGGTCTTGAATTTTGTCAAAGCTTTTCCTGCATCCATTGAGGTGATCACATGATTTTTATTCTTCAATTTGTTGATGTGGTGTATCACACTGATTGATTTGCAGATACTGAAAAATCCTTGCATCCCTGGGATAAAGCCCACTTGATCATGGGTGTATGATCCTTTCAATGTATTGTTGGATTCAGTCTGCTAGTACTTTGTTGAGGATTTTTGCATCTATGTTCATCAGTGATATTGGCCTGTAATTTTCTTTTTTTGTGGTATCTTTGGTTTTGATATCAGGGTGATGGTGGCCTCATAGAATGAGTTTGGGAGTGTTCTTTCCTCTGTAATTTTTTGGAATACTTTCAGAAGGATAGGTGTTAACTCTTCTCTAAATGTCTGATAGAATTCACCTGTGGGGCTTCCGTGGTGGCGCAGTGGTTGGGAGTCCGCCTGCCGATGCAGGGGACATGGGTTCGTGCCCCGGTCCGGGAAGATCCCACATGCCGCGGAGCGGCTGGGCCCGTGAGCCATGGCCGCTGTGCCTGAGCGTCCAGAGCCTGTGCTCCGCAACGGGAGAGGCCACAGCAGTGAGAGGCCTGCGTATCACAAAAAAAAAAAAGAAAAAAAAAAAGAATTCACCTGTGAAGCCATCTGGCTGGGAGTTTTTTTTTTTTTTTTTTTTTTTTTTTTGCGGTATGCGGGCCTCTCACTGTTGTGGCCTCTCCCGTTGCTGAGCACAGGCTCCGGACGCGCAGGCTCAGCGGCCATGGCCCACGGGCCCAGCCTCTCCGCGGCATGTGGGATCTTCCCGGACCGGGGCACAAACCCGTGTCCCCTGCATCAGCAGGCGGACTCTCAACCACTGCGCCACCAGGGAAGCCCTGGCTGGGAGTTTTTAATCACAATCAGTACTTGTGATTGGTCCTTCATATTTTCTTTTATTTCCTGGTTCAGTCTTGGGAGAGTGTACCTTTCTAAGAATATGTCCGTATCTTCTAGATTGTCCATTTTATTGGCATAGAGTTGCTTGTAGTAGTCTCTTATGACCCTTTGTGTTTCTGTAGTGTCCATTTTAACTTCACCTTTTTCATTTCTAATTTTATTGATTTGAGCCCTCTCTCTGTTTCTCTTAATGAGTCTGGCAAAATGTTTATCTTCTCAAAGAACCACCTTTTAGTTTCATTGATATTTTCTATTTTTTTTCCCTTTGGCTCTATTTCATTTATTTCTGCTCTAACTTTGGGTTTTGTTTGTTCTTCTTTCTCTAGTTCCTTTAGGTATAAGGTTAAGTTGTTTATTTGAGATTTTTCTTGTTCCCTGAACTAACATTGTATTGCTATATCCTTCCCTCTTAGAACTACTTTTCCATGTCCCATAGGTTTTGGATCATCATGCTTTCATTGTCATTTTTCTCTAGGTATTTTTTGGTTTCCACTTTGATTTCTTCAGTGATCCATTGGTTGTTTAGTAGCATATTGTTTAGTCTCCAAGTGTTTGTGTTTTTCCCAGTTTTTTTTTCTTCTCATAGTTGATTTCTAATCTCATAGGGTTGTGGTTGGAAAAGATGCTTGATATGATTTCAATTTTCTTAAATTTACTGTGGCTTGCCCAGTATGTGATCAGTCCTGGAGAATGTTCCATGTGCACTTGAAAAGAATGTGTATTCTGTTAATTTTGGATGGAATGCTGTATAAATATCCATTCAGTCCATCTATTCTAATGTGTCATTCAGGGCCTGTTTCCTTATTGATTTGCTGTGTGGATGATCTGTCCATTGACGTAAGTGAGGTGTTAAAGTCCCCCACTATTATTGTGTTACTGTCAATTTCCTCTTTTATAGCTGTTAGCAGTTGCCTTATGTATTGAGGCGCTCCTATGTTGGGTGCATATATATTTATAATTGTTATATCTTCTTTTTGGATTGATCCCTTGATCATTATGTAGTGTCCTTCCTTGTCTCTTGTAACATTCTTTTTTTTTAAAGTCTATTTTGTCCGAGATGAGTATTGCTACTCCAGCTTTCTTTTTTTTTTTTTTTTTTTTTTTTTGCGGTACGTGGGCCTCTCACCGCTGTGGCCTGTCCTGTTGCGGAGCACAGGCTCCGGATGCACAGGCTCAGCGGCCATGGCTCACAGGCCCAGCCGCTCCGCAGCATGTGGGATCCTCCCAGACCGGGGCACGAACCAATGTCCCCCGCACCGGCAGGTGGACTCCCAACCACTGCGCCACCAGGGAAGCCCCTCCAGCTTTCTTTTGATTTCCATTTGCATAGAATATATTTTTCCATCCCCTCACTTTCCATCCCCCTATGTATCCCTAGGTCTGAGGTGGGTCTCTAGTAGACAGCATATATATAGGTCCTGTTTTTGTATCCATTCAGCCAGTCTCTGTCTTTTGGTTGGAACATTTAGTCCTTTTATGTTTAAGGTAATTATTAATATGTATGTTCTTATTGCCATTTTGTTACTTGTTTTGGATATGTTTTTGTAAGTGTTCTTTCTTTCCTTCCTCTTTTGTTCTCTTCTCTTGTAGTTTGATGACTAACTTTAGTGTGTGCTTGGATTCTATTTTCTTTTTGTGTGTGTGTACCTTTTGTGTAGATTCTCAGTTTGCAGTTACCATGAGGTTTTGATATAGCAGACTATATATTAGCAAGTATGTTTTAAGTTGCTGGTTTTTTAATTTCAAGTGCATTTTCAATATCCTGCATTTGTGCTCTCCTCTTCTCATAATTGCTGGTTTTGATATCATATTTGCATGCAGATGACTTCCTACCTTTACTCTATGTTTCTCTTTACCTTGAGATTTTTCCATTTGTAATTTCCTTATTTCTTGTTGTGGCCTTTTCTTTTCTGCCTAGAGAAGTTCCTTTAGCAGTTGTTGCAAAGCTGATCTTGTGGTGTTGAATTCTGTTAGCTTTTGCTTGTCTGTAAAGCTTTTGATTTCTCTGACAAATCTGAATGAAAGCCTTGCTGGGTAGACTATTCTTGGTTGTAGGTTCTTCCCTTTCATCACTTTAAATATACCATGCCACTCCCTTAGGCCTTGCAGAGTTTCTGATAATCTTATGGGATTCCCTTGTATGTTATTTGTTTCTTTTCATTTGTTGCTTTTAATATCTTTTATTTCTCTTTAATTTTTGTCAGTTTGATTAGTATTTGTCTTGGCTTGTTCCTCCTTGGGTTTATCCTGCCTGGGACTCTCTGCACTTCTTGGACTTGGGCGCCTGTTTCCTTGCCCATGGTAAGGAAGTTTTCAGCTATTAGCTCTTCAAATATTTTCTTAGGTCCTTTCTCACTCTTCTCCTTCTCGGACCTGTATAATACAAATGTCTGTGCATTTAATGTGTCCCAGAGGTCTCTTAGACTGTCCTCATTTCTTTTCATTCATTTTTCTTTATTCTGTTCCATGGTAGTGATTTCTACCATTCTGTCTTACAGCTCACTTATCCATTCTTCTGTCTGTTATTCTGCTACTGATTCCTTCGAGTGTATTTTTCATTTCAGTTATTGTATTGTTTATCTCTGTTTGTTCTTTAGTTCTTCTATGTCTTTCTTGTATCTTCTTGATCTGTGCCTCCATTCTTTTTCTGAGATCTTGGATCATTTTTACTATTATGTTGAATTCTCTTTGAGGCAGGTTGCCTATCTCCACTTCACTTAGTTGTTCTTCTGGGTTTTAGCTTGTTCCTTCATCTGGGACATATTCCTCTGCTGTCTCATTTTGTCTAACTTTCTGTGATTTTGGTTTCTGTTCCACAGGCTGCAGGGTTGCAGTTCTTCTTGCTTCTGCTGTCTGCCCCCTGGTGAATGAGGCTAAGAGGCTTGTGCAGGCTTCCTGGTGGGAAGGACTGGTACCTTCCCACTGGTCGGTGGAGCTGGGTCTTTTCCCTCTGTTGGACAGGCCCATGTCAGGGGGTGTGTTTATTGGGCATCTGTGTGTTCAGGAAGACTTTAAGCACCCTGTCTGCTGATGGATGGGGCTGTGTTCCTGCCCTGTTGGTTGTTTGGCCTGAGGCATCCCAGCCCTGGAGTCTACAGGTTGTTGGGTGGGGCCAGGTCTTTGTGAGAAAATGGCAGCCCCCAAGAGGGCTCATGCCAATGAATACTCCCCAGAACTACCACTGCCAGTGTACTCGTCCATGCATTGAGCCACAGCTGTCCCCCTCCCCGCCTCCACAGGAGACCCTCAAATACTAGCAGGTAGGTCTGACCCAGTCTCTTATGAGGTCACTGCTTTTTCACCTGGGTCCTGGTGTGCACAAGGCCCTGTATGCACCCTCCAAGAGTGGAGATTCTGTTTCCCCCAGTCCTGTGGAATTCCTGCAATCAAACTCTGCTGGCCTTCAAAGCCAGATTCTCTGGGGGCTCCTCCTCCCATTGCCAGACCCTCAGACTGGGGAGCCTGCCGTGGGGCTCAAAACTTTCACTCCTATAGGAGAACTTCTGTGGTATAATTATTTTCCAGTTTATGGGTCGCCCACCCAGCATGTATGAGATTTGATTTTATCGCAGTTGAGCTACTCCTACTGTCTCGTGGCTTCTTCTTTGTCTTTGGATGTAGGTATCTTTTTTGGTAGGTTCCAACATTTTTTTGTCAATGGTTATTCAGCAGTCAGTTGTGATTGTGTTTCTGTAAGAAGAAACACATCCTTCTACTCCAACATCTTGTCTCTTTCCCTGTGGTTTTCAGTATAGTGAATTTTTTATTGCTGTTAAATTTATTCCTATATACTTTATTCTCTTGGATTCTACTGTGAATAGAATTGTGTTCTTCCTTTCATATTTTATTAGCATATACAAATATAGTTGATTTTTATACATTGATTTTGCATCTTGTGACCGTGTTGAACTAGTTTTTTAGTTCTAGCAGTGTTTTTTTAGATTCCTTCAGATATTTGAGGGTCATATTCCTCTCTGAAAAAATACAGTTTCACTTCTTTCTTTTCGAAGTGTGTCGAGCATCTTTTCCTCTATCTATTGGACTTGTGAATATTTTCCTTTGTGAATTTTCTGTTGAAGTCATTTTGCCCATTTTCTAAATAGGTTGTATTTTAAATTTTTTTCTGATTCATTTGTTGGAATTTTGGATCGAAGTCCTTCAGGGGATATTTGTGCTATAATTATCTCCTTCCATCCTGTGGCTTGCATTTTCATTTTCTTAATGTGTCTTTTAATGAATAGATATTTTTTCATTTTGAAAATTAAAATAACACTTTATAATAAAATATTCCAGAAAGTTAAAGAAAGGAACAAAAGTGCTAACCTTATATCAACTCTTCCATAATATATAAAATGAGCAAAAATTTTCCAAGTTGTTTTATCCAGTCTGCATACTAGAACTTGACAAGGGTATTGCAAGAAATGAAAATTATAGGCCAGTCTTACTGATGAACATGGACCTAATGTTCTTAAAGTATTTAAAAATTAATTCCAGTGTTAAATAAAATAGGTAATATAACCAAAACGAGTTTATTCCAAGAATGCAAGTTTGGTTATCATTTAAAAGTCAAAGTCAATGTATTTTGTCACATTAGCAGGATAAAGGAGAAAAAGTATGAAATTATCCTAAGAGATGCAAAAAAAATCATTAAAAACATTAACATGCATTCAGATAAAAAATTCTTGCCAAATTCTGAAATTCAGTGAACTTCCTTAATTTGGCCTAAAATATCTACACAATAATAATAACTTTTAAAAACCTACAGCAAACATATATGTAGTGGCCCCATATTGAAAAGTTTTCTCTACCCCCCCAAGTCTGAAAACTACACAAAAATGTCTGATAATATGACTTCTTTGCAGCATGTGCTGAAATTTCTAGCCAGTGTAATTAAGAAAAAGAATTAACAAGTACAAGAACTGGAAAAGAAGTAGCAAAACTGACAGAATTTTAAGATAACATTCTTATGTATGTGGATTATTTATTTATGAGAATCTTTTTATGTATATATAAATTGATAAGTAAGTTTTAAAATCTTCAGATAAGATATCAGAATGAATAAATGAGCCGAACAAAGTTGGTGGGTGTAAAAATCAGTTGCATTTACTAGCAACAATTATGAAATGAAGTTTTGAAACCATTTACATTAGAACTCTAAAAATATTAGTTATCTAGGAATAAATATAATAAAAGATGCATAAAACCCCTACACAGAAAATTATGAAACATTACTGACAGAAAGTAAAGAATACCTAAATATGAAAAGGTAATGTTTACAAATTAAATAACTTAACATTTTATAGATATCATTTCTCTGTAAATATAATCCCAATAAAAATTATAGCATGAATTTTTTTCTGATGGAAATTGGCAATCTGATTCTAAAGAAGAAAACAGTCAGAGAGACTTCACTGCCAGATATGAAGACTAATTATCTAGCAATAGAAATTAAAACAGAACAACATTGATATGGGCTAGATGAATAGACCAGTGGAACAAACTATAGAATCTTGAAACAAATAGATACATATACAATCACTGGATTGATGAAAAAGTTGCCACTCCTGTCTAGTGGGGAAAAGATAGTCTTGTCAATAAATGGTGCCAGTACAATGATCTTAAAAGAATAAAGCTTCTTCCCTGACTTAAATCATAAACAAAAATCAAGTTTTGATAGACCACAGACCTAAATATGAAAAACAAAGCAACCAAGTTTTGAGAAAATAATATGTAGGAGACTATCTTCATGACCTTGAGGTAGGCAGGTAGCAAAGAATTCTTAAACAGGAACCAAACAGTACTAATCATAATTAAAAAACAGTAAATTGGAATTCAGTAATATTTGGCTATAGGTTTTTGAAAATTATATTTCTATTTATAAGAAAGAAAATTGCTCTTTAAAACAGACATTGAAAATAAGATGGCAGTAGTGTATTTTCTATCACAACACACACACACCCCATACATATTCCTGTACCCTCTCTCCTTCCTGATTGATGGCCCAGAAAAAAATATTTTCTACAACAACGATACTGGTCGTTGATGATAAGTGGTTTGGTGATACTTTATAAGCAAAAGAATGTTCACATTTAGAAATATAATTGGATTACAACTTCCCTATCTTGAATTTCCTGGTCTAGCTCAGACTTATCCAGGTGATTAATCTGACATGATGGCAGGATCCTGACTTAATCTGCAGGACTCCAGACAGGAACAAGGCTAAATGGGAAAGCAAAGTAAGTAGTAGTAGAGGCTTATAAGGGCTTGGAATCTAAATTTTAAAGCAGCTCTCAAACCACTCAGTGTCATTTATGGCTGTGGTTTAGAAGAGGTAATGTAACTGGGAATAGAGGCAGCAGGAAGAAACCTACTGGCAGAAAATCACATTTTCTCATAGTGTGAAGAAACAAAAAACGGTGGGGGGGAATCACACAATGACACAGCCAAGAATTAGAGAAAGGCATTTATGGCAGAGGAAATGGCATATCCTATGGCATGAAGAATGATGGAATGCTTAAGGTGAGAGATGTCCTGCATTGTGAGGGGGAAAACAGTGTGGGTGAAGATTTGAAAGTAGTAAGTAGTGAGTGGTAATAGAAGCGATTAGAAGAGTAAATTGAGTTGCTTGGTTAGAAAGGGTTTTCATTTTCATTTATTGTTTTTGATGATGGCTATTCTGACCAGTGTGAGGTAATACCTCATTTTAGCTTGATGTGCATTTCTCTAATAATTAGTGATGTTGAACATCTTTTCATGTGCTTTTTGGCCATCTGTATGTCTTCTTTGGAGAAATGTCTATTTATATCTGCTGCCCAGTTTTTAGATTGGCGTGTTTGTTTTGGGTTGTTTTTTTTGATATTGAGCTTCATGAGCTGTTTCTATATTTTGGAGATTAATCCCTTGCTGGGTGCTTCATTTGTGAATTTTTTTTCCTATGCTGTAGGTTGTCTATTCATTTTGTTCATGGTTTCCTTTGCTGTGCAAAAGCTTTTAAGTTTCATTAGATCCCAATTGTTTATTTTTGTTTTATTGCTCTATGAGGTGGATTGAAAAAGATCTTGCTGCAATTTATGTCAGAGTGTTCTGCCTATGTTTTCCTCTAAGAGTTTTATAATATCTAATGTTACATTTAGGTATTTAATTCATTTTGATTTTATTTTTGTGTCTGGTGTTAGGGAGTGTTCTAATTTCATTCTTTTTCATGTAACTGTCCAGTTTTCCCAGCATCACTTCTTGAAGAGACTGTCTTTTCTCCATTGTATATTCCTGCCTCCAAGATTAGGTGACCATAGGTGTGGGGGCTTTACCTCTGGGCTTTCTATCATGTTCCATTGATCTATATTTCTGTTTTTATGCCAGTACCATACATTTTTTGATTACTGTACCTTTGTAGTATAGTCTGAAGTCAGGAAGTCTGATCCTCCTACTCCATTTTTCTTTCTCAGGATTGCTTTGGCTATTCGGGGTCTTTTGTGTTTCCATACAAATTGTAAAATTTTTTGTTCTAATTCTGTGAAAAATGCCATTGGTAATTTGATAGGGATTGCATGGAATCTGTAGATTGCTTTGGGTAGTATAGTGATTTTCACAATATTGATTCTTCCAATCCAAGAACATGGTATATCTCTCTTCTGTTTGTGTCACCTTTGACTTCTTTCATCTGTATCATATAGTGTTCTGTGTACAGGTTTTTGCCTCTTTAAGTAGGTGTATTCTTAGGTGTTTTATTCTTTTTTGATGTGATGGTAGATGGGATTGTTTCCTTAATTTCTCCTTCTGAACTTTCATTGTTAGTATATAGAAATGTGAGAGATTTCTGTGTATGACGTTTGCATCCTGCCACTTTACTGAATTCATTGATGAGACCTAGTAGTTTTCTGCTAGCTTCTTTAGGATTTTCTATGTATAATATCATGTCATCTGCAAACATAGTTTTACTACTTATTTTCCAATTTGGATCCCTTTTATTTCTTTTTCTTCTCTGATTGCTGTGGCTAGGACGTCCAAAACTATGTTGAGTAATAGTGGTGAGAGTGGACATCCTTGTCTTGTTCCTGATCTTAGAGAAAATGTTTTTGGTGTTTCACCATTGAGAATGATGTTTGCTGTGGGTTTGTCATATATGGCCTTTATTATGTTGAGGTAGTTTCCCTCTAAGCCCACTTCCTGGACAGTTTTTAGCATATGTGGCTGCTGAATTTTTCAAAAGCTTTTTCTGCACCTATTGAGATGATCATATGATTTTTATTCTTCAATTTTTCGATGTGATGTATCATACTGATTTGCAGATATTGAAAAATCCCTGCATCCCCGGGATAAAGCCCACTTGCTCATGTTGTATGATCCTTTTAATGTGCTGTTGGGTTCTGTCTGCTAGTATTTTGTTCAAGATTTTTGCATCTTTGTTCATCACTGACATTGGTCTGTGATTTTCTTTTTTTGTGGTATCTTTGGTTTTCGTATCAGGGTGATGGTGGCCTCATAGCATGAGTTTGGGAGTGTTCCTTCCTCTGCAATTTTTTGGAATAGTTTCAGGATAGGTGTTAACTCTTTTCTAAGTGTTTGATAGAATTCGCCTGTGAAGCCACCTGGTCCTGGACTTTTGTTTGTTGGAAGATTTTTAATCACACTTTCAATTTTAGTACTTGTGATTGGTCTGTTCATATTTTCTATTTCTTCCTGGTTCAGCCTTGGGAGATTCTACCTTTCTAAGAATTTGTCCATTTCTTCCAGGTTGTCCCTTTTATTGGCATATAGTTGCTTGTAGTAGTCTCTTATGAACCTTTGTATTTCTGTGGTGTCCATTGTGAATTCTCCTTTTTCATTTCTAATATTACTGATTTGAGACTGCTTCCTCTTTTTCTTGATGAGTCTGGCTAAAGGTTTATCAATTTTGTTTATCTTCTCAAAGAATGAGCTTTTAGTTTCATTGATCTTTTGTATTGCTTTCTTCATCTCTATTTCTGCTCTGATCTTTATGATTTCTTTCCTTCTACTAACTTTGGGTTTGGTTTGTTCTTCTTTCTCTAGTTCCTTTAGGTATAAGGTTAGGTTGTGTATTTGGGATTTTTCTTGTTTTTTGAGGTAAAATGGTATTGCTATAAACTGCCCTCTGAGAACTGTTGTTGCTGCATCCCACAGGTTTTGGATCATCATGTTTTCATTGTCATTTGTCTCTAGGTATTTTTTTTAATTTATTCTTTGGTTTCTTCAGTGATCCATTGGTTATTTAGTAACAGATTGTTTAGCCTCCATGTGTTTGTGGGGTTGTTTTACAGTTTTTATTTCCTGTAATTGATTTCTAATCTCATAGCCTTTTGGTCAAAAAAGATGCTTGATATGATTTTAGTTATCTTAAATTTACCAAGGCTTGATTTGTTACCCAAGATATGACCTATCCTGAAGAATGTTCCATGTGCACTTGAGAAGGAAGTGTATTCTGCTGCTTTCAGATGGGACGTCCTATAAATATTAATTAAGTCTACCTGGTCTAGTGGGTCATTTAAGGCTTGTGTTTCCTTATTAATTTTCTGTCTGGATGATCTGTCCATTGGTGTAACTGGGGTGTTAAATTCCCCCATTATTTTTCTGTTACTGTTGATTTCTCCTTTTGTGGCTGTTAGCATTTGCCTTATATATTGAGGTGCTCCTATGTTGGATGCATGTATATTTACAATTGTTACATCTTCTTGGATTGATCTCTTGATCATTACATAGTGTCCTTCCCTGTCTCTTGTAACAGTATTTATTTTAAAGTCTGTTATGAGTACTGCTACTCCAGCTTTCTTTTGATTTCCTTTTGCATGGAATAGCTTTTTCCATCCCCTCACTTTCAGTCTGTATGTGTCCCTAGTTCTCAAGTGGGTCTCTTGTAGGCAGCATATACATGGGTCTTGTTTTTGTATCCATTCAGCGAGCCTGTGTCTTTTGGTTGGAGCATTTAATCCATTTACATTTAAGGTAATTATCAATATGTATGTTCCTATTACCATTTTCTTAATTGCTTTTGGTTTGTTTTTGTAGGTCATTTTTCTTCCCTTCCTCTTTTGTTCTCTTTTGGTTTGATGACCATCTTTAGTATTGTGTTTGGGTTGCTTTTTTGTGGTGTATCTATTGTAGTTTTTAGTTTGCTTTTCCCATTTTCCCTGTCTAGAGAAGTTCCTTCAGTTTCAATACTATTGATCAGTCTGTTGAGATTTTTCTATTTCTGATTCTGCCTTAGAAGATTATATGTTTCTAGGAACATATCTGTCTGTGTATCCATTTCTTCTAGTTTGTCCAACTTGTTGGCCTGTAACTGCTCATAGTATTTTCTTATGAGTGTTTTTTTTGTTATATTGGATATAACTTTTTCTCTATAATTTCTATTTTTGTTTATTTGTGCCCTTCTCTCTTTTTTCTTAATGAGCCTAGCTAAAGGTCTGTCAATTTTGTTAATCTTTTCCAAAGACCAGCTGTTACTTCCATTGACCTTTTCTACCATTGTTGTTTTTTTTTTGGGGGGGTATATGTTATTTATTTCCTCTCTGATCTTTATTATTTCCTTCCTTCTGCTGACTTTGGGCTTTGTTTGGTCTCCTTATTCTAATTTCTTTAGATGGAAAGTTAGCTTATTTGAGATTTTTCTTGTTTCTTGAGGTAGCTCTATATCACTATAAACTTCCTTCTTAGATCTACTTTTGCTGAGTTCCATAGATTTGGGCAAGTTTTGTTTCTATTTTCATTTGTCAGGGTATCTGATTTGTTCTTTGATTTCTTCACTGAACTCATTGGTAGCATGTTGTTTAGTCTCCACATGTTTGTAGTTATTTTTTCCCCATTTTTCTTCCTGTAATTGATTTCTACTTTCATACCATTGTGATTGACAAAGATGTTTAATATAATTTCAGTCTTCTTAAATTTACTGAGACTTGTTTTCTGGCTAGCATGTGCTCTATCATGGAGAAAAATCCATGTGCACTTGAAAAGAATGTATATTCTGCTGCTTTTGGATGTATTGTATAGATGTCTATTAAGTCTATTTGGTTTCATATGTTTTTGAAGGCTACCATTTCCTTATTGATTTTCTGTCTGGATGTTCTATCCATTGATGTAAAAGTCCCATACTATTAATGTGTTACAGGCAATTTCTCCCTTTATATAAGTTAATACTTGCTTATATATTTAGGTGTTCCTATATTAGGTGTATATCTGTTCACAAAAATAATATTCTCTTCTTGGATTGACTCCTTTATCATTATATAATGCCCTTCTTTGTCTTTTGTTATAGGCTTTGTTTTAAAGTCTATTTTGTCTGATATGAATATTGCTACCCCAGGTTTCTTCTTGTTTCCATTTGCTTGGAATATCTTTTTACCTCCCTTCACCTTCAGTCTCTGTGTGTCTTTAACTATGAAGTGAGTCTCTTGTAGACAACGTATAGTTAGGTGTTGTTTTTTATCCATTCAGCCACCCTATGTCTTCTGATTGGAGTATTTATTCCATTGACATTTAAAATGATTATGCATAGGCATGTACTTTGGCCATTTTGTTACTTTTCTCATTGTGTTTTTTCTGTGGTTCTTCTCTGTTCTTTTCTTCTTCTTTTAGTCTCTTCCCTAAGGATTGATGATTTTCTTTAGAGTTATGTTTGGATTCCTTTCTCTTTGTTTTTTGTGCATCTATTGTAGGCTTTTGAATTGTGATTACCAAATGGTTTGTATATATCAACCTATAACTGTATCTGCTTGTTTTAAACTGATAGTCATTTAAGTTCAAACACACTCTAAAAGCACTATATTTTTTACCTCCCCCACCATGTTTTAGTGTCATATTTTACATCTTTAGTGCTATCCCTTAATGTTTATTGTAGTTATATTTGATTTTACAATTTTTGTCTCTTAACCTTTATAATGGGTTATTTAAATGGTTGATTGATTTCCTTTACTATATATTTACCTTTTACCAGTAAGATTTTTCCCTTCATATATTTTCTCACAGCTTGTTGTAGCCTTTTTCTTTGTTGCTTAAAGAAGACCCTTTACCATTTCCTATAAGGCTAGTTTAGTGGTGATGAACTCTTTTACTTGTCTGGGAAACTCTTTCTCTCTCTTTCAATTATGATTAAAAACCATGCTGGATAGAATATCTTGGTTGCTTATTTTTTTCCTTTCAACACTTTAAATATATCATGCCACTCCCATCTGGCCTACACATTTTTTGCTGAAAAATTAGCTGATAGTCTTAGGTGGGTTCCCTTGTATGTGACTCTTTGCTTTCTCTTGCCACCTTTAAAATTCTTTCTTTAACTTTTGCCCTTTTAAATTATGCTATGTTTTAATGTGGATCTCTTTAGGTTAACCTTGTTTGGGACTCTCTGTGCTTCCTGGACCTGGATATGTTTCCTTCTTCAGACTAGATTTCATCAAATACATTTTCTGCCCCTTTCTCTTCTCCTGTGAACTGTATAATACAAATGCTAGTATGTTTGGAGTTGTTCCAGAGGTCCCTTAAACTCTCCTTTTTCCCCCCTCTCTTCTGAGTGATTTTCACTATTTAGTTTTCCAGGTTGCTTATGCATTCTTCTGTATGACCTAATCTGCTGTTAATTCCTTCTAGTGTATTTTTCATTGTAATTACTTTGTTCTTCTGCTCTGATTGGTTATTTTTTCTAGTTCTTTAAGTTCTCACTGTGTTCCTCTATTCATTTCCTGAGTTCAATGTGCATTTTTATAAATACTGAACTCTATATTAGGTAAATTACTTTGTCTCTAATTCATTAGGGTTTTTTTCTCTCACTTTATCTTGTTTTTCATTTGAAACATATTTCTCTGTCTTCTCATCTTGTTGGACTTCCTCTGTTTGTCTCTATGATATGAGGTAAAACAGCTACCTATCCTGATCTTGAAGGTGTGTCCTTGTATGGGAGTGTCCCTATGTAATCTCTGTGAACCTAGTGGTTTGGTGGGAGAGCTGCACCTGAAGTGAACGTGGGCTGTATTTCTTTTCCTGGGGTGTGCTGATGACTTCCACCTTGGTCGGGGGCAGATAGGACTGGGGTCAGAGGGGCTAGCACAGAAGCCTGGTGTAAACTGGGGATCCTTAATGGTGGCCACTGCCCTGTTGGGGACTGGGGTCAGGGCCTGAGGGGCTGGAACAGCAGCCCTGAGAGAGTTGGGCTTCTCCATAGTGTGATGGGGGTCTCAGCCTTGATTGAGGGTGGGGCTGGAGCTACAGTTATGAGCCAGCTTTTTCTTCCCTGTGTGGTAATGTCAGTCTCTGTCTTGATTGGGAGTGGGATTTGGGCCCAACATGCTGAAACCACAGTTCTGAGCAAGTTATGCTTCTTCCTGGTGCATGTGTTGACAGTCTCCACCTTGGCCAGGAGAAGTGCCAGAGCAGGAGCAAGCCTGGTGCAGACTGTGAACATGCTGGGGAGGTCCTTTCAGACCAACCAGAGCAATCAGGCAGTTTTCAATCCGCTGCCTTCATTTGTACCAGGACTGGGAGCAAACAAGTGTGTGTGTGTGTGCACTCTTTTAAGAGCAGAGTCTCGGGGCTTACCAAAGGGGATGTAGGAAACCAAGGAGGCTCATTCCCAGGGCTGGGATGCCCAACATGGGGCTTGAACCTCTCACCTTTTAGGGAGGAAACTGGAGCCTGTGATAACCCCCTCCTCTTCTAGGTCTCCCACCAGGGATACTTTTCCTAGATCACTTCTGCTCTCCTCCTACCATATTCTATATGGTTCTTCCTTTATAACCTTGGTTGTAGAAGAGCCATTCTGCTAGCCATCAGGTTGTTCTTAGAGAAAGTTGCTCTATAAGTAGTCGTAGTTTTGATGTGTTCATGGCAGGGAGTGGTGGGGGTTGGTAAGCTCAGGATCCTCCTACTCCACCATCTTGATCCTGCCTCAATTTCGAAAAAAAAAATCATCTTAGCTCTTATTTAGATAGGGAAAACTTAGCTCTTATTGAGATAGATAGGGAAAAGAAATTTGGAAAGTGCTTGGCTCTCCTCGATTTGTTGTCTTGAGATCTGCATGTGTGCATACACACACATGTACCTTGCACATGTGCAACCCAAACACATTAGAGCTGTTGAAGCAGCCTGCAATGTTTTTGCTACTTGGCATATGACTGGGTAGTTAAATATAATTTGAGATGTATGAGGGGGGTTAGCAGTGGCACTTTGGAACCAGAACCAGGGCTCCTTCTCCTATCCAACTTTACCAGGAATCTGCTAATATTTGGGGCCTGATCTTGTTCCTGTGTTTTTTCTCCACTGGTCCTGAACTTGATGTGGTGTGGGACCATCAATTATGGAACTCAAACCAAACAGTGGCATATTGTATTTCATGCTCCTTCAATGGAGGAGATGTCCAATTAACAATCTCCCAGCACAGGTGCAAGCTTCTGGCCCGTAAAAAGTAAGAAATATAAAAGTCCAGAGTTCAAAAGAAATGAATGAACACAGAACATAATGGAGGGTCTAAAATTCCTGATTAAATTGTTTGGAATATCTTCTCTGGGCTACTGGAAGACAAGAAAGCTCTAAGCCAATGTGTATTTTGAAATGCATGTGCATTTATTGATTTATTATTATGTTAAACTGATAGCTACTGAAACTTGTAGGTAGTATAGCAATGGCTGATTATTTTCTTTACCTTGGGCCTTTCTTAGGGCTCAAGGAAACATCTTATTGTGGCATTTAGGGAAGTGAAAGAGAGGGAGGGCACTGGTGCAGGAATCTGAAAATAAACTGCTATGATACTGTAGATGTGTTATTAAACTGTCATAAGCAATATTTCCATCGGGCCCATGGATAAAATACTGGCTTTAAACAGTGCCTCATGACTAGGTCCAGGACCCTAAATTATGTCTGGGTTTAGCCACTGGTTACAGAGGTAAGATGGATGCCTGGGAATTAACCATGCCATCTGAAGCCCTCCAGAAAGTTGACAGAGATGAAACATGTGATGGAGTGCTACACTTCAGACTGATATATTAAAAATGGATTAGCTGGAGAGGCGGTGATTTCTGGTAGAACTTGGCCTATGTTGATTCCTTTGTTACCCTTGAAAACGAGGGAGATTCCCCAAGTTGTCCCACAGAGATGATAGTGTTGGACTGAGCTAGCAGTCAGAAACGTCATTTCTAGGCCCATCTCTGTAAATGGTAAATCAATAGCTTGTGACATATTTTAAATCACATGATTTCTGTGAACCCTTAGAGTCAGAGCTCTATGCTTGGGTTATATGAATGTGTTTCTTGTCAAATGATTAGTGCGAAGAAAACATCTTTTTTATATTTGGGGCTTTCTTTTCTGTGAGGCTCTCAGCCTTTTATTTACTCCCAAAAATATTATAAAAAATTTCAAACATTATTCCAGTATTGTTAATTTGCTTAAATATGGTAACAATATTGTGCTGACTTAGAAGATCTTTCGTTTTTACTTATGCTAGCAGCTTAGGAGTAAAGATGACTGCAACTTTCAATGTAAGAAAGTTTCATTTATTTTTAATGTAAAATGTATCTGATAGTGCTTTAGGGCTTACAAAGTAAATCTATTGATTATCTTGTTGAATATTGACTTCCTAAAGCCCTTAGGATTAAATGTAAAATTCTTAAAATACCTACAAGGCCCTATGGAATCTGGACCCAGCCTAATTCTTCAATGTTCTCTTGTGCCAATCTCTCCTTTGACTAGAAAACTTCTGCCATTTGGGATCCACAATATATCATACCCTTTACCTCCTCAGAGTCTTTGCAAATGCTTTTCCTTTTTAGCCTACATCACTCTTTTTCACCCATCCTCACAGCCCTTCTGTAACTAGTAGAGTATGACTCAGCTTTTGCTTGGTTATGCCACAGTAACAAACATCCCCCCACATCACAGTGCCTTACAACAATAATGGTTATCTTCTCAATCTTGTTTTGACTCTCACATCTGCCTGCTAAGAACCCTAGGAAAGGTATTCCCTTTCCTGGGATTTCTTCCTCATCTATAAAACAGGCTAATGCTATCCTCCATCCTTCCCTTGTCATAGACCTTTCCACTGTACTAGGTTATATAATCCAAAGCCCTTCAGTACAGCCTGTGTGACCTGACCACAGCCTAGAACTCTTATCTTATTATGAATCCCTTTCCTTCTTCCTCAGTTTGCCCCCTTGACAGGTGTCGCCTTCTGGTTCTTTGGAAACATTCAGTGTCAAGTGATGTTCCCTGTTCTTAGAAGACTTTTATCCTTATTCCGAATCTTCTACTCTCCAGGTCTCAGCTAAAACATCCAAGCTCAGGGAAGCCTTTGGAGTATTGTAACTTAAAAGGAAGAGCTTCGCTGATGGTAAGAACTCATTATTTTCTTTCATAGGAAAAGGGAGTGAGTGTAGTGGTTACAATGCAGGCTCTAGAGTCAGATGCTTTGGCTTGAATCTCAGCTCTGATACTTACCTCCTAGGTGTCTTTGGGGAAGTTAACTTACTTTTCACGTCTTTAAAATGGGTAGAAGAACATAAGGCTGTTATGAATATGGTGTTAATTAATTTAAAGGGCTAGCATAGTTTCTGGCACATAGTAAGTACTTAATTATATTTACTTATTATCATAGATTTGTGTGTGTATTTCTTCAGCACTTGGTTTTTCAAGTTGAAAGGGATCTTAAAGATCTTAAATTATCACTTCTGCAACTCAAAAATTTTTTTCTCTGATATTGTTACCTAGACCTTTTTTGAACAGTTCCTTGGAAGAATTCACTGTATTATACAGCAACCTTCAATGTATGTAGATTTATGTTCTTGTAAATTCCACCACTTAACTCTTCCTTCTAGAACAGGGCACCATAATCCAATTCCCTTTTCTGCATGATAACAACTGCAGCTTTCCTGGCAGCCCAGGGGGCACCATTTCCAGTGCCAACAAGCCAGGTCCCCACATCATCACGCTTCCAATCAGCTTTTGAATCTGGAGTGATCATGGATGGCTTCTTCTCCATGCCCCATGAGTTTATCAAAGTTTGTTTTATGGAGCTCAGTGTTTGTTCAATGTATGATTTAGAGTTAATGTAAGTGAGAGGGTGAGGATGAGGAGGTGCTCTGCAAAAGTAAAGGTTTAGGTTTTTAGACGGAGCTGATAACATGTTTGGAATGCAAACACATTCACAAAGTCTGTGCTCTTACCGGATAAGACTCTTCCGGATTCCTCCTTCTCATTTGTACACTCTCATCCCTCCAGAACATTTAGAGAAGTCAGTTGGTCGATTATTACTCACTTGGGGCCAGGCTCTGCATATAGGGGGCATGGACACTCTGTGCTCATGGAGATTAGAGTCATGGAAATTTCCAGTCTAGATAGCAGGGAACTAACTAATATCTGAACTCATAATGGAGTTTTGGGCTTTTAGAGGTATTGGATTTAACAGAATTAATGGTTTGTTTCAATACTTTTTAGCATTCAGGCAGTAATTATTGAGTACCTACTATATGTCCAGCCCTGTAGTCGCTAAAGTGAAATAAGAAACAAGAAGGCAAGGAAATAATAGAGCAACCTCAAGTCAACAGAAAAGGTGAAGAAAAGAGTAAAGATGTGAAATCTCAAGGACTATGCTTCAGGTGTTCCTGATGCTACTAGAGTGGGGTAAAAGTCACGGGCTCTGTGGAGGGGAATTAACTATCAAAAGTGTAGAATACAGAACCCTAAAAATGAAAGGAATTTTTGTCAAGTCCCTTGTCCATCCCCAGCATTCAGGAAGTTGAAAATCTGCTCATTGTAGAAGTGAGGAATGCATCCTCTCTTAGTAAAACTCTTTGGGGACAGACTTTAGACCTTCTGTGACTGACTTAATTACATACATTTTTCCTCCTTTCTAACAGCAGTATCCCTTGCCTCACTGAGGAGAAAATAGACTTATTTTGTCTGATAATCTGATCAGCACCCTGCTCCCCAAATGATTTTCCCATTTCAATTGCAAAACTTTCTGGACCAGTGTAGAGGCAGCAACTTATTTGGTTTGCAGCTAAGCTAGAAAGGCTGCTTCAGTGGAAAGTGGCTCTGACTTAGCTCACTAAGCTACTTGGCTCTTTTATTAACATTGGTCCAAAAAAGGTTGCCGGCAGAGAGAAAGAGAGGAAAAGGGATTTTACCACCAGAGAAAAAACAGTGATGATGGAAAAGCTCAAAGCAGTTGATGTCCTGGAGAGATTTATGAAACACGGAACAAGCAGAATGAGGATGTTTGTGCCATATAAAATATGCAATTTTAATCCACTAAGCAGTTTATCTTTTCACACAGCTTAGTTTGCTGGGATAATTACCTTCCTGAGTAGTCCATGTCACGTACAAGGCAAAGTGTGTGCAAAACACACAAATTTGTGTATGCCGTTGGAAAATATGGCAGAGGGAGGAGTATTAACTCAAATTTTAGATAAAGCATATACTGTAGACAGTTAATCCAGGAAACCTGCTGAAAGTTGTGCTTTTGTTGTTAGCAAAGCTGTTAAGCTTGATTTTACCTTAAAACAAGGAAAGCTAATTGATCCCCGTGCTGAGTGTTTTTCAAGCCCCCCCAGAGGTTCAGAGCAGTAAATAACTTACTCAAAGGTATTCAGTGACGGTATGTGGAGGCTAAGAGTGGACCCCAGGAAATCTGTCCCCAGCGTCTGGATCTCCTTCCCTGAAATTAGCCCTCTGTACTTCCATCAAAGACCAGCACCTTGGACTTTCCTGGTGGCACGGTGGTTAAGAATCCCCCTGCCAGTGCAGGGGACATGGGTTTCAGCCCTGGGCTGGGAAGATCCCACATGCCACAGAGCAACTAAGCCCATGCGCCACAACTACTGAGCCTGCTCGCCTAGGGCCCATGCTCCACAACAAGAGAAGCCACTGCAACGAGAAGCCCACAAACCGCAATGAAGAGTAGCCCCTGCTCACTGCAACTAGAGAAAGCCTGCATGCAGCAACGAAGACCCAATGCAGCCGTAAAAAAAAAAAAATGACCAGCACCTCCACTGGTACACTAGACCCTATCCCATCTTGCCCAATAAGGACATAGCTCCAGCACTTCTCCCCCACTCCCTCCTGAGACGTTTATGTCCTTTTCTCCATTGGATCTTTCCCATCAGCATACACAACTGTTGCAGTTTCTTTCATCTTAAGGAACTACTGTTGACCTCATTTATCCTTCTAGTTATCACCCCATATCTCTGCTTTCCTTGATAACAAAACCACTTAAAAGGTTGATTTATACTTATTGTCTCCACTTCTTCTAATTTTCTCCTGAACCCATTCTTCTTAGTCTTTTATCCCAATTGGGACACTTGCTTTAATGATCTGTCCATTGCAGCATGTTACACTGATTACTCTTTCTTGAAACATTTTCTATGTTTGTTTTCCAAAAATACATACTCTCCTTGTTTCCTTCCATCTTTGCTGTCAAGGGCTTCATGTAGCCCTTGCTGGTTTCTTTTCATCTCCAGAAAATTTTCATGGTGAAGCAGAAGTAATACAGAGCTTATTCTAGGACTTCTCTTTTCTGTCTACACTCACTCCCTTGTGCTGATGACTTTAGAATTTTATCTGTCATGAAACCCTCCCAATACCAATATTCTTATTTAATGTCTTCATTTGAGTGTGTCTAATAGCCATCTCAAACTCAACTGATCTTTTTTTTTTTTTTTTTTTTGGCGGTACGCGGGCCTCTCACTGATGTGGCCTCTCCCGTTGCGGAGCACAGGCTCCGGACACACAGGCCCAGCGGCCATGGCTCACGGGCCTAGCCGCTCTGCGGCATGTGGGATCTTCCCGGACCGGGGCACGAACCCGTGTCCCCTGCATCGGCAGGCAGACTCTCAACCACTGAGCTACCAAGGAAGCCCAAACTCAACATATCTTAAACTTACCTTGGGCCTTCCCCACAACACACAATTCTTGGCCAGATCGGATCCATCTAGACTTATCTACATCTCCGTCGATGGAAACTCTATCCTTCCAGTTGCTCAAGCCAAAACCATGAAGTTATCTTTGACTCCTCTATTTCTCTCCCATTCCACATCTAATCTTTCAAGAAATCCTATTGGCTCCATCTTCAGTTTTTATATATCCATACCGTTACTACTACTCACCAACTACACTGACACCACCCTAATCCATGTCAGCATCAGATTTTACTTGGAATATTGCAATTACCTCCTAGGGACCTCCCTGCTTCTACACTTAGCCCCCTGCATCCTAGTCTCAATACACCAGCCATATGATACTTTTAAATGTACCAGTCAGATCATGCCACTTCTCTGCTTACATTTCAATGGCTCCTCATCTATCTCAGAAAACACAAAGTCCTTACAAAGATCTATAAGGCCCTATATACCAAGCCCCATCCCCCCTCCAAATTTCTGGTCTCTGAATTACTCTGATTTAGACACCATGGCTTCTTTTCTGAGCCCCCTGGCTGTTCCCTCTGCTTGGAATGCTTTCTCCTGATACCCACCAGTTGCTCCCATGCTCAAAGGGCTCCTTCTCAGTGATGCCTCCTCTAACGACTTTATTTAAAATGAAACACTCCCTCACACCTACATTCACACATGATCTTTTCCTCTTCCATGCATTATTCTTTACTATTTATTGTCCTTTAACATACTACATAATTTACTTATACATTTTGTTTACTGTCTGCTCCCCCCAACTCAATACCTATTCCTTGAATGCAGTGGTTTTGTCCGTTTTCTTCACGGCTATATCCAAGAACTTAGAGGAGTGCTAGAAACATTGCTAAGTGACTGTCTGTCGAATGAATCAGTCCTAGTACTCCTTACCCAGAGAACGGTTGAAATGACATCCATCACAGCCACAGGCCCATCTTCCACGGGGGTTGGTGTGCCACCTGGATTAGTATTTGGAACTGTAGCTGTAACTCCATCAGTGATAATGTTTACATTTAATTGTGGGATGCAGTGGAGTGTAGGGCTTATGTGTGCAGTCCTGAGGCCAGAAGACTTGGGTATGGATTCCACCTCTGGTACTTACAGGTATTTTGAATAAGGTCCTAAAATTTCTTGTGCCTTACCTTTTTTCTCATCTGCCAAATGAAGGTAATCTCACTGTCTCAAGAGGGTTGTTGTAAGGATCCAATAAGTTAATATGCTTAAAATGCTTAGGCCAGCACCATATAAAAGTCATATTAATAACAATGATAATGAGGATGAAGCTAACAGCCACATTTCTGTTTATCAAGAGAGATCGAAGATGTTTATCAGAGTACAAACTTTCAGTTACAAGATGACTAAGTTCTGGGGATCTAATGTACATCATGGTGACTACAGTCAACAATACTGTATTGTACACTTGAAAGTCAGTGTGAGACGAGAGCTTTAATATTCTCACCATGATAACAACAACAAAATGGTAAAGGACTAGTTAAGTAACCTGTGGTAAACATTTATATATATGTGTGTGTGTGTGTGTGTGTATCAAATCATCACATTGTAAACCTTAAACTTACATAATGTGATGTTCTATGTCAATATATGTTATATCTCAATAAAGCTGGGGTGGGGGGAAAGAAAGAGCAAAGAAACACTGTGGAAGACTCTATGAAAATCCTTCCATTTTAAAATAAAGCAACTTAAAATGTAAAGTGTAGCCCATGAAATACATCTTAGTAAATAACCTTTACTGAGTACTTACTCCGTAGTAGGTACTGTTCTAAGCACTTCACATGTTTTAACTCACTTAATCCTCACAATAAAGCTATGATGTATGTACTCATTTAAATTATTTTGCTCATTTTAAAGATGTGGAAACTGAAGACAAAGAAATTAATTAACCTGCTGAAGTACCATAAAGCTCTTAAGGGGTGAAACCAGAATACAAACCTGAGGAATCTGCAGTTACTGCAGTAGAAGAAAATTTTTTCATTGGGTGTTCCTAAGGTAAAAAGGGAATGTACTCAATTCACTGCCTAAGGAATTTAGATTACTGATAACCACAGGACAGGTCACAAATGCAAAACATCAATTATAGGTACTCAGATGTATCTCCCAAATTTTTCAAGCACAATAGTTCTCAATGTTCAGTCATAACACTAATGTCCTCAAACAATGGTGAGGTAGGTCTTGAATAATCTTCCCTTATAGCAAAGTACTATGGAAAAATGATAAAGATTAGAGTGGGTACAAGGTTATCACTGCAATTATGCCACTCTTACTATGGTAGGCTTTCTAAACAGGGAGGGAAAGGGATGGAGTTACAACTAGGATGTTGAGAATCGCTCTGCATGGACAGTATCTATGCCACAACAACCTTTCATGGGGAATGATCCCTGGTGTGTAATTAATACTTACTGTAGCACTTAGAAGGTATGATCATATAGTTATATCAATTTTTGAGGCTTCATCAAGATCTGGGTGTACCCATGAGAAAATATCACTCATTGAAACAGCATGTGTTATGTATGTTATAGCAGAAAAAAGGGGTTGAGACCTCTTAGGCCACACGCTGATGTGTAAGTAACTCTAAGAAATTGCTTAGTTAAGGCTGCCTTCTGTACTTCAGAAGCTTGATAATTAGTTGAAGAGATCCGGTCTTAGACTACATGAAAAGAAGTATTGATTGCAAGGCCAATTCAGAGAAAGTACAGCTCATAAATGGGTGATGGTCAGTAAAGATTTTGTCATTAAGACTTATGCTGAACCCAGACACAGGAATGGGAATTGATGGGCAAAGGGAAGCTAGGTGCCTCCATCATCACAGGGCAAGAGTTATTTATTCAATTAGAGGCACCTCAACTCGACCCTGCAGAAGAAACAGTAAAGCCTGAACTGTAGATCTCCTTATGCTCCTTGGAAACCCCCATCACTCTCCACCCCTCATGTGCATCACCTTGTGACTGTCACCAAGAGAAACCCAGGACTCCTTGGGAACCCATTTTCCTCCAGGTACTAATACTTACATGACTCTGTATGTATATCACTGTTGCTGACCCCAGTTCCTCCCCTCGCTCATATCCTGCAGCCATCTCACTGTGTCCTGTGAGCTCTTCCCACAAACTCCCCATACATTTGAGGTCTTCAAGAAATGTTCATCACCTTCTTACTCTCATAGACACCTGGATCTCCCCTGAGGACAGTGCTACCCTGAAACCTTCTCAGGGCAGGTCTTCTCTCCCCACATTTCTCCTACCAGAGGCCTGAGGTGTGTCCTATGGGGATATATGTATATGTACGGCTGATTCACTTTGTTATAAAGCAGAAACTAACACACCATTGTAAAGCAATTATACTCCAATAAAGATGTTAAAATAAATAAATAAAATATTTTTTAAAGTCATCATAGGGAATTTTTAAACTCCCTGGACTTTTAATTCCCAAACTTTTCCTTTTTCAGTATTTTTCTCCTACCCTTTCCCTAGATCTTATGAGTAGCAATAACCACAACTCCTTCATAACCTTTTTCAAACATTTAATTTACAAACTATCATCTCTGTCTCTCCACTGAATTGTATTTTGCAATCTGACTTCATTATTCCATTGAGCACACAGTGATCTAAAATTTCTGCTCTTACTTAGTAAAGGAGGTTATGTTTTTATTATCATTGTGTGTGCACCTAACTTCACTGGTGCCAAAGAAGAGGTACATTAAAAGCGAAAGACTAAAGACATCAGCAAAAATGTCAGAATAAGGATATTTGAAAATCCTCTTTTCCATAAAAGCAACAAGAACACTGGTATAAATGGTCAGAATCAACATTTTCAGAATTCTGCAAATTACAAGCTTATAGAAATCCGAGGAATGTTTAAGAACAACAGCTGAATCTAGGTAAGAACAGTGAGCATTATGGCATTTTAACTTGTCCTATATGCATTCCCTCCTCAGCACTACAGTAGCCTTGAAAAATCAAACGCCTGGCAACCACTCGAGGGGGCAGGATGTGACTGGAGCACTTTCAAAACCCCATTATCAGAGAATTTGTCTGGTGATTTTCTAGAAGAGGCCACTAGCAAGGCTATCTTTATTTGACCGAACATGGAGCTCAACGTCTGAGGCAGTAGATAAGAGGTGAGCTAAAATAATAGGCTAACCAAAAGGCATAAAAGGAAATCTAAGGAGTGAGATGTCTAAAGAGGGCTTTGAAAATGCTGACATATTCCACAGTATCTGACATATTCCAAAGTATCCTATTCCAGTATCCACAGGGTCATGCACATAAGGCTGTGCTCATGCTTATGGTTATATAAGTGCTCAGGATACACTTGAGGAGACCCTAAGCTCCTACTTTGGGCTAACTGAGTTTCTGCATGCAGAAGCAGGAGAAGCAGAAGTCTAAGTCGGGGTTGTTAACTGCCTGGCAGAATATTAAAAGTATGTCTTAATGTGCACACAGAGCTCCTCAACAACTGGGAGACTTACAGTTTCTAAGAATTTAAGGAAACCTCTATCTAATCATTAGGCGACAACTAATCTAACTGAGCAGAGACTTCACTGAAATAAGAAAAGTAAACAAATAAACAACAACAAGCCCTGGGTGTGGGAGAGAATCTGGTTTCCAGAGCTGTCACATTGTTTTTATTTTTTTAAAAAAGCATGAGATACAGAGATATTTATAAGAAACTATGACCCATATACAGAACAAAGACTGTCCTTGAGGAAGCACAGACGTTGGACATATTTAAAGAAATGATGCCTAAAATATATATCTAAGAAGTTTAATGAACTCCAAAAAGGATAAATTCAAAGAGATACGAAGTCAGACACATAGTATCTGAACTATAAAAAGTCAGAGAATCTTCAAATCAGAAAAAGAGAAGAAAGTGATGATGTACAAAGATCTTCAATAAGAATTACAACTGATTTGTCATTGGAAACCATGGAGACCAGAAAGCAGTAGGTTGGCATATTCAAAGTGCTAAAAGACTGTCAACCAAGATTTCTATATCCAGCCAAACCATTCTCCAAAAATAAGGAGAAATTTAGACATTCCCAAATGAACAAAAACTAAGAGAATATATCACCATCTTTATCTGTTCTATACTACAGAAGTACTTCAGGGTGAAGTAAAGCTATATACTAGAAAGTAATTCACATAAATAAATAAAGAGCACTGGTAAAGATAACTACAAGATAAATATAAAGGAGAGTATACAATTGACCCTTGAACAACATGGGTTTGAACTGCATGGGTCCACTGCATGGATTTTTTTTCTATAAATACATACTACAGTACTACCTAATGTGCAGTTGGTTGAATCTGTGCATACTGAACCACAGGTGGTAAAGTTATATATATGATTTTCAACTGCACAGGGGTCAGCACCCCTAACCCCACATTGTTCAAGGGTCAATTCTACATACATTTTTGTTTTTAACTCTTTTTTTCTATTTTATTCAAAATAAAACTGCATAAATCAATAATTAATCCATATTAATGTTCATACAATGTATAAAGAAGTAATTGTAGGAAAATAGCACAAAGGAGGGGAGTGAAGCTATACAGGAACAAAATTTTTGTATACTACTGAAATATAATAATTGTAATCCCTCGGACAATCAATAAGGAAATAGCTTGATATTATAGTAAAAGAAACAATAAGGGGATTAAAATGGTTAACAAGAAATATTTATTTAACCCAAATGGAGCAATTAGGGTACCTGAAAGACATATGACATAATACAAAAATAGTAGATGTAAATCCTTCCTTATCTGTAATCACATTAAATTTGAATTTATTAAATTCTCAGGTTAAGAAGGCAGAGATTATTTACTGAGAGATGACTGGATAAAGAAGATGTGGTATATATACACAATGGAATACTACCCAGCCATAAAAAAAAAAATGAAATGATGCCATTTGCAGCAACATGGATGGACCTAGAGATTATCATACTAACCGAAGTAAGTCAGAAAGAGAAAAACAAATACCATATGATATCACTTATATGTGCAATCTAAAATATGACCCAAATGAACATATCTACAAAAGAGAAACAGACTCAGAGAGATAGAGAACAGACTTGTGGTTGCCAAGGGGAGGCGGGTAGGGGAGGGAAGAATTGAGAGTTTGGGATTAGCAGTTGCAAACTAGCATATATAGGATGGATAAAAAACAAGTTCCTACTGTATAGCACTGAGAACTATATTCAATATACTGTGATAAACCACAATGGAATAGAATATGAAAAAGAATATATTAATATATATGTATATGTATAGCTGAGTCACTTTGCTGTAAAGCCAAAATTAACACAACATTGTAAATCAACTATACTTCAATAATTAAAAAAAAAAAATTAGAAAGGCAGAGATTAGCAAAATGGATTAAAAGGAACCATGGGGCTTCCCTGGTGGCGCAGTGGTTGAGAGTCTGCCTGCCGATGCAGGGGACACGGGTTCGTGCCCTGGTCCGGGAGGATCCCACATGCCGTGGAGCGGCTGGGCCCGTGAGCCATGGCCGCTGAGCCTGCGCGTCTGGAGCCTGTGCTCCACAATGGGAAAGGCCACAACAGTGAGAGGCCCACGTACTGCAAAAAAAAAAAAAAGGAACCATGATCCAGCTAAATGCTGTCTATAAGTCATATATTTTAGACTAAAAAACACAAATAGGTTAAAAGTAAAAGGATGTGAAAAAATACCCCACAAACAGTGACTAAAAGAGAGCTGGAAGGGTCATACTAATATCAGGCAAAATCAACTTTAAGGCCAAAAAAACTGCTACTAGAGAGAAAGAATAATATTTTATAATGAGTCAATTTACCAAGAAAATATAAGCACCTAAAAACAGGGCCCCAAAATATGTGAAGTAAAATACAATATATAAAATTGAAGAGAATAATAGAAAATTCAACAATAATAGTTGCTAACTTCAATATCTCACTTTAAGTAATGGATAGAACTAGACAGAATATCAACAATAGAAAATTTGAAAACAGTATAAACCAACTAAACATAAAAGACACCTATAGAATATTCCACCCAAGAACAAAGTGTTCATCTGAAACATTCTCAAGAATAGCCCCTATGTTAGATCACAAAACATGTTTCAGTAAATTTTAAGGGACTGAAATCACAAAAAGTATGTTTTTCAAGCACAATGGAATGAAATTAGGAATCAATAACAGAAGGAAATTCGGTACATTCATAAATATGTATAAATTAAACAACCTCATAAATAACAGTGAGCCAAGGAAGAAATCACAAGGGAAATTTAAAAACACTTCAAGATGAATGTAAACAAACAACGTGCATTTAAAGATGCAATTAAAGTAATGCTTAGCAAGAAATTTATAGCTGTAAATGATGCGATTAAAAAGACATTTCTCTAAAGAAGATATATAAATGGCCAATAAGCCATGAAAAAAATGCCTATAATCAGCAGTCATCAGGGAAATTCAAATCAAAACCACAATGAGATAAAACTTCACAACCACTAGGATGGATAAAATATTTGAAAAGAGACAATAACAAGTATTGGAAGATTATGAAGAAATTGAATGCTCATACATTGCTGGTGAAAATGTAAATGATGCACCCACTTTGTAGAACATTTTGAAAGTTCCTCAGTGGCAAATGAAAACAAATGTCTATACAAAATCTAGTACTTGTATGTTCATAGCAACATTATTCATAATGGTCAAAAAGTGGAAACAACTCAAATGTCCACACCTCAGATTTATTATCAGGTAATATAAATGGTAAATAGAATATGGTATTTTTTAACATCTTTATTGGAGTATAATTGCTTTATAATGGTGTTTAGTTTCTGCTTTATAACAAAGTGAGTCAGCTATACATATACATATATCCCTATATCTCTTCCCTCGTGCATCTCCCTCCCTCCCTATCCCACCCTCTAGCTGGTCACAAAGCACGGAGCTGATCTCCCTGTGCTATGCGGCTGCTTCCCACTAGCTATCTGTTTTACATTTGGTAGTGTATATGTGTCCATGCCACTCTCTCACTTTGTCCCAGCTTACCCTTCCCCCTCCCCATATCCTCAAGTCCATTCCCTAGTAGGTCTGCGTCTTTATTCCTGTCTTGCCCCTAGGTTCTTCATGACAATTTTTTTTTTTTAGATTCCGTATATATGTGTTAGCATACGGTATTTGTTTTTCTCTTTCTGACTTACTTCACTCTGTATGACAGAATATGGTATATTGATACAATGGAATACTATTCAGACATATAAAAGAATGAAGTCTTGATTCATACTACAATATAGATGAATATTGAAAACATTATGCTAAGTAAATGAAGCCAGATACAAAAGGCCATTCATTTTATGATTTCATTTTAAATAAATGTACCAAATAAGCAAATCTATAGGGACAGAGACTAGATTAGTGGCTTCCAGGAGCTGGGGAGCAGGTGGAATGGGGAGTGACTACTAATGAGTATGACGTTTCTTTTTGGGGTGATGAAAACATTCTGGAAATTGATAATGGTGTTAGATACACAACTCTGTATTATAAAAGACACTGGGGGCTTCCCTGTTTGTGCAGTGGTTGGGAGTCTGCCTGCCAATGCGGGGGACACGGCTTCGTGCCCTAGAGCAGCTGGGCCCGTGAGCCATGGCCGCTGGGCCTGCACGTCCGGAGCCTGTGCTCCTCAATGGGAGAGGCCACAACAGTGAGAGGCCCGCGTAGCAAAAAAAAAAAAAAAAAAAAAAAAAAAAAGACACTGAATCGTGTATTTTAAAGGGGTAACTTTTATCTCAACAAAGTAAAAAATTAGGGCAGAAATATAAATATTAATCCTGACTGGGAAAATTATAAAAGACTTCAGGAGTAGGGTACAGCATTCACACTGGAAGCTAGATCATCAGTGTTCTGTAAATAGGGATTCACTGCCATGAGAAGAGAGGAAGGAAAGCATGATTGAGAAATTAATGCTTTTCTCTTTGATTGCAAGATAATATTGTGGAATGACATTAGAGTCGTTACATGTGGCTTGGTTGGAGAGAAGCAACACTGGACATCCATGTATACTGCAGGTCAATTCTCTATGACCCTCTCACTAAAATCAAATTAGGGAGTATGTAAAGAGTGCTCCTTCATGACCTCTAATTCTGCTCTCATTACTCTTGACTCTGTAAACCTAAGACTGTCCCATTGTGAGTTTTCCAGGCTAGAGAGTAAAGGAATCCAAATCTGGATTTCTCTCAAAACCATAGAATGTAGGCAGTCTCCTATTCTACATAATTATGAGGTTAGGTCTGTACTTCACATTTCAAAATAGCTTTCTGGGGCTGAATGTAGGCAACTCTAACAAGTCCAAGCCACATGCCCCAGCACTAGAAAGAAGCCCAGAGTCGACAGAAGAGCACATTTTCCCAAAGAGGACTCAAGTTAAGTGAATGACCATGTTTGGTTTATAGTTTAGAGAACCAAAATATTTTTCTACCTATAACAAGTTTGTAGCTCAATTGGCTGCCTAAAACCATAGGGTTTGCCTGGAAAGAGAGAAATGAGGGTAAGGGAAAACAGGAACCTTGAGTATATGGGGGTTTTGTTTTTCGCCTTTACATATAAAGGTACAGTAGTAACATAAAGCTAAACATACCAATCAAAAGAACAGAAACAAGTCAAGAAATAAAACTATATTTGTGGTCATGCGAAGGCAATTCAAAGTGGAAAGGATAGTCTTTTCAACAAATGGTGCTGGGACAATTGGATATCCATACACAGACAATGAACAGAGACCCTTAATTCACACTATACACGAATCTTAACTCAAGATGCATCATAAGCCTAAATGTGAGAGCTACAAATATGTAACTTCTAAAAGAAAGCAAAGGAGAAACCCTTTGTGACCTTAGATTAGGCAAATATTTCTTAGATATGACACCAAAAAGTATAGCCATAAAAGAAAAAAAGAGGTGAATTTTATTAAAACTAAGATCTTTGGCTCTTTAAAATAGATCATTAAGTAAATAAAAAGAAAAGTAGAAGAATAACCACAGACTGTTTACCAATTACATATCTAATAAATGACTACTGTCCAGAATATATAAAGAATTCCTACAACCGAGTGAGAAGATAATTATTTTAAAGCTTTTTTAATTATTATTATTTTTTTATTTTTTTGCGGTACGCAGGCCTCTCACTGTTGTGGCCTCTCCCGTTGCGGAGCACAGGCTCCAGATGCACAGGCTCAGCGGCCATGGCTCATGGGCCCAGCCGCTCCGCGGCACGTGGGATCTTCCCGGACTGGGGCACAAACCCATGTCCCCTGCATCGGCAGGCGGACTCTCAACCACTGCGCCACCAGGGAAGCCCAGAAGATAATTATTTTAAATAGAGAAAAGTTTAGGGTAGAAATTTCATTTAAAAAAGTATACAAATGTCTAATAAGCATAAAAAAATATTTTCAATATTGTTAACCTTGATGTCAGTGGATGTGTATATTCACTTGGAAAAATTTATTCAGATGGTTGACATAAACTGTGTGAGCGGCCCTCTATGTATAATTTAATAAATACTTTACAAAATAAAAAAACAAGAAAACTGTGACCCACTTCAGAAGAGGGAATCCTGATGTGGTCTATTCCTGGAATTTCCTCAAACTATCAGCTCTACTTTTATGTGGGGATCTTTATTAAAAAGACAAAACAAATCTGGTCAGCTCATCCACCAAGCCTTAGTGGGTTTTTTCATGTGCCAGAGAGATATATAATCAATTCCAAGTGGATTTGGTTTCTAAGGAAAACCTAGGCTTTTCCTACATTACTAAGACATACATTTTGCGTTTGTTAAGGGTACCCATTCAGAATTTTCCTCCTCTTGGAATACTATTAAATTAATACTGGTATCTTTTCCACCATGACATTTTAGAAATCCCAGTTCTGTAAGCACTTTAAAATGTTCTTGTCCTCCATAACAGCAGTGAACATAGTGGTACCAGTAGCCCCTGGGGATGACAAAAAGAACTCCAGTCTATGATTTGCAATGATAAGTCCCAGTTAGGCACTGTTTGTGGGTCTGGACATGTCACAGAATCCCCATGCTGCTGCTTTTTCCCCCAAACCAGAAGTCATCAATCTAGCTTTACCTAAGTCATCAGCGTTGTGAAGGTCGAATGAGATCAAGTTTTTCAAGAAGCTTCCCCATGCATTCAGTGTCATCCAAGGCCACATCTTGGTATTATTAACAGCAGCAAGTACACAAGTTAGAAAATTTAACTTGTTTTCAGTTGTGCAACTTTTAAAATTGAGGTTGTAATGAGTTCCTTCAAAAGTGTCTTATCTGCAAATATTATGTTTCTCCATTTAGTATAGAAATGGGTTCTCTAAATGATCTGCATACCAAGCTTGAATTTGATATGATCCTAATGGCAGTATAATTCTGAAGAAGATTAGATATAAATGTAGAAGTCCTCAACATTATTTCTACCCCCACCATACCTAAGATGGACAACACACACCATGGCCATTGATGATGCTCCACAGGCTGAGAGGGCAGTTAGGGGCGGGGGATGGTAGGAGCACAAATTCCTATAGAACTTGACTTGAAGCTTTGGGGGTTAAGGAGTTAGTGGTTTGAGGCCCAGGTCCCACTCATGGAAGATTCTGACATGTTTTCCCAGGGAGTATGGTCCTCCCTGAGAATGACAGCACTCATAGTAAGGATGGAAATAGCTAACACTTCTCAATTACTACAAGCCAGACATTGCACTAAGCACTCTACTTGCATTTACTCCTAATTAGTCTTCTACATAGAAACTAAAGAGATTTTTTGGTAAGGCAAATTATATTATGTCACTCCAGTGCTTAAAACCCTCTCATGGATTGCCCTTCCATATAAAGCAAAATCTTCCTAACCTTGCCCTGTCTACAAGATCACACCTTGTGTGGTTTGTCTCTGCCTGTCTCTCTGACCTAGTATGTGCCACCCTTCCTGTGGCTCATTCACTCCAGCTACAGTGGCTTCTAGTTTTGCCTTTGCTATTTCTTTTTCCAGAAGAGTCCTCACTCTTAATGATCATGGAGCGGGCTCCTTTTCCACCTAGTTCAATGACACCTCTACAGAAAGGCCTTTCCTGACCATCCCCTCTGAAATAGACTCAAAAGGATTAATTCACTTGCCCATGGATGCACAGGGGCAAAGCAACAATTGGCATCTAAGACTTTCCAAAGCAGGGGTCAAAAGAAGTTACCATTGAAAGTATCAGAATAGGGGTTTATCTTTATCCTAAGAAAATGAATAAAATGAAAACTCTCAGATTTGAGTTGAAACAAAAATTCTTCTTGACTGTGGGTTGGGTTTGTTTTTCTATTTAGTCCAGAAAGAACTAAAGTTAGTGTAATTAAATAAGGCTACATTTCAGAATAACAGAAAGGGAGAAAGTTATAAAGGAGATGAAAGTGAAGGAAATTTCAGATCTTCTATCTCCCTTTAGGAGAGCTACATTATTTCTCCTCATTAAAGTAATTGTTGGTCTAATGCCAGATCTTTCCATCAAATGGGCCCAATAAGGCATTGGAAACTGAATAAACACACTGCCTAATAACAAGTGATGGAGGCAAAAGGTGAAATTTCCACTTAGAAATAGCTATTCCTTGTTGAATAGCTTTCCTTCCCCAGGGGCAAAGGGTCACCCAGCTGAGATAATTGCTAATTAAGATTGGACAGTCCAGGCAAGAAGCCAGACCAGTACCCCAATGTTACAATGGGTCGGCCATTGATTAGATTTCTGGCTCTTGATTAAATGTCACAGAATGATTAACTGATTAATCCTCAGGCCTTTCTGGAAGAGACCCTAGTTCAGCATACTAAGCTATAGCCTAGTAATTCTTGTACAATTCTTCTCTTATGCATAGAATTCTTTTGAAAATGTTTTATGACTCACTCTATTTTACTTTCTTCCTAGCAGCCTTGTTCAGCTTCTCTTTCACTTGGTAATGACTAATGAGTGTGCTCCCTTCTTCACTAAAGGCATGGCTTGGTTAATTTAATATTTTTCTCTGTATCCTTACCTATATATAGGAACAATCAGGTAAGAATGCCTTGGACCAAAAAAGCATAATGCAAATTGTAAGTGCTTATCTATCGACCAATTTAGGAGGCAGGAAAGTCAAACTGCCTGGGTTCACACCCAGGTCCGATGTCACCTTGGTGAAGGTACTTAACCTCTCTTTCAGATGCCTTAGTTCTGTAACAGGAGGGAAATAATACTGTTTATCTCAAAGGGTTATTGAAAATTAAGTAACATGTAAAAAGAAGTTAAACATATACTGAATTGTTCATAAATGTTTCTAGAACTAGGCTAACAAAGAACTAGTAAAAATGTTAGACTGCAAGCATAGGCCTTTTACCATATCAGGCTTCTCCCAGGGGAGTGACTAGGAATATCCCTGTTCTCCTCCTAGACAGAGTTCAGAGGATGCAGAGGTAGATCCTGCTAGCTCAGAATAGACTAAATCTGATAGTAAATCCCATTATTATCTTGGAAAACGTGACTTTTTATCAAATGATGAAAGAATAATAGCAACTGCTAATTATTGTGATTTTTCTATGTGCCAGGCACTATTCTGTGTACTTTATGCATGTGAAATAATCTAATCCTCCTAAAACCCAATGGAGTCGGTACTAAGCATGGCGGAGTCAGCAGGCAAACTCAGACCACTGCCATGTGACTCCAGAGTGAGGCAATGTAAGCCTTCCTTTGCACCCTCTAAATTCCCATCTAGTCAATTCTTATACTTGTGCACTGAATGTCATCTCCTCGAACCTTTTCAAGAACATCATTCCAGCAATTTTATGCATTCTCTAATACATCATCAGGTAATGTCTTCCCTCTCTATTTGATCTTTTCCATCAAATCGTACCTATAACATTATTTTTTCGATCTTATAAACAACAACAACAAAACAACTTTATCCAACTTTCCTATCTAGCTACCACCCCATTGTTCTGCTTCTCTTCACGGCATAATTCCTGGAAGGATTTCTATAATACTTACTCTTTCCAAGGCCTTGCCTCCTATTTTCTCTTGGACCCATTCCTGTTTTGACTTTCATCCACCCTCTATTAAGATCACCATTGCTCTATACATGTTGCTAAATCCAGTGTTCTTTTCCCCTTCCTCATCTTTCTTGACCTATCAGTGGTATTGGATATAAAGTCAGCTCCTCTTTGATACGCTTTCTTCACTTGATTTCCAGGATACCACACTGTCCTGGTTTTGCTTTTATCCCTTCCATCTTAACCCCCTATGCTGCTTCCTCTTCTTTTCTCCAACCTCTAAATGTTGAAGCAATCCATGACTCCATCCTTGGTCCTCTTTTTTTCTCTGTCCATACACATTCCCCTGCTAATCTCATTTCTTTTTAGTATGTAAATATCACCTATATGCTGATGACTAGAAAATGTATATCCCCTGTCCAGAGCCCTCTCCAAATATAAACCAGTTTAAATAATTGCAGCTCTTAAAATGTGGGCATGTCACCTGGCATTGTTTCTTTTTTCTTTCAGAATGCTTACAATCTTTACTTGTGCACTCCATATTGGTGGCAACCAGGGCAAGGTAGATTTCTTATGCAACCAATACATTATGCTCTAAATATCCATATGGCAGTTATCTATGTTTTCCACGCTTGTATGAAGACCATTCATGAAGCAAGAAATTAAAGAAATCCTAGTCTACTGAAGAGGAGAAAACCTGTGATTTCAGCAAGGACCAAGGGGTTTGATCAAGGTAGTATTAAGATGCAAATATCTGTTTGCTCAGTTTCACACCATAAATGACTTTTTTAACCCTTATATATGAATGACTCCTTTATATCTATTGTGGATGTTGAAAGATTGAAAGAACAGTTCACAGAAACCAATCCTTACTATCCACAGCAAATGTCCTATTAGCACTGGGATATTTCTGTCATCCTTGCATTATAATTACGTCATACTGTTTTAATAAGTATTTCATTCAATAGCCCTTATTGCTTCGCTTCTTTAGGAGAAAAGAATGATAACCTCCATCTAACAACTTTGGTTTATGAAATAAGAGTAGCCTCAGTTTACTCAGATGTAAAATGGGAGGGGAGGAGCTTCAAGATTGCAGAAGAGTAAGATGCGGAGATCGCCTTCCTCTCCACAAATATATAAGAAATACATCTACATGTGGAACAGCTCCTACAGAACACCTACTGAACGCTGGCAGAAGACCTCAGACCTCCAAAAAGGCAACAAACTCCCCACGTACCTGGGAGGGCAAAAGAAAAAAGAAAAAACAGAGACAAAAGAATAGGGATGGGACCTGCACCTCTGGGAGGGAGCTGTGAAGGAGGAAAGGTTTCCACACACTAGGAAGCCCCTTCGCAGGTGGAGACTGCGGGTGGCGGAGTGGGGGGAACTTCAGAGCCACGGAGGAGAGCGCAGCAACAGGGGTGCAGAGGGCAAAGTGGAGAGATTCCCGTGTATAGGGTCGGTGCCAACCAGCACTCACCAGCGGGAGAGGCTTGTCTGCTCACCCGACGGGGCAGGTGTGGGCTGGGAGCTGAGGCTCGGGCTTCAGTCGGATCCCAGGGAGAGGACTGGTGTTAGCTGCGTAACACAGCCTGAAGGGACTGGTGTGCCACGGCTAGCTGGAAGGGAGTCTGGGAAAAAGTCTGGAGCTGCCAAAGAGGCAAGAGACTTTTTCTGGCCTCTTTGTTTCCTGGTACAGGAGGAGAGGAGATTAAGAGCGCCACTTAAAGGAGCTCCAGAGATGGACGCGAGCCACGGCTATCAGCGCGGACCCCAGAGACGGGCATGAGATGCTAAGGCTGCTGCTGCAGCCATCAAGAAGCCTGTGTGCAAGCACAGGTCACTATCCACACCTCCCCTCCCGGGAGCCTATGCAGCCTGCCACTGCCAGGGTCCCAGAATCCAGGGACAACTTCCCCAGGAGAACACACAGCACGCATCAGGCTCCGTGTGATCAGACAACGAATCATCCCAAATTGAGGAGGTGGACTTCGGGAGCAAAGATATATATATATATATATATTTTTTTCCCTTTTTCTCTTTTTGTGAGTGTGTATGTGTATGCTTCTGTGTGTGATTTTGTCTGTATAGCTTTGCTTTTACCATTTGTCCTAGGGATCTGTCTGTCTGGTTTTTTTTTAATTACTTCTTAAAAGTTTTTTCTTAATTATTTGTTATTTTTAATTTTAATAATTTTATTTTATTTTACTTCATTTTATTTTATTTTCCCCCCTTCCTTCCTTCCTTCTTTCCATGCTTCCTTTCTTTCTTTCTTTTCTCCCTTTAATTCAGCACTGTGTGGATGAAAGGCTTGGTGCTCCAGCCAGGCATCAGGTATGTGCCTCTGAGGTGGGAGAGCCAAGTTCAGGACACTGGTCCACAAGAGACCTCCCAGCTCCACGTAACATCAAACGGTGAAAATCTCCCAGTGATCTCCATCTCAACGCCAACACCCAGCTTCACTCAATGACCAGCAAGCTACAGTGTTGGACACCCTATGCCAAACAACTAGCAAGACAGGAACACAACCACACCCATTAGCAGAGGCTGCCTAAAATCATAGTAGGCCACAGACACCCCAAAACACACCACCAGATGTGGACCTGCCCACCAGAAAGACAAGATCCGGCCTCATCCACCAGAACACAGGCACTAGTCCCCTCCACCAGGAAGCCTACACAACCCACTGAACCAACCTTAGCCACTGGGGACAGACACCAAAAACAACGGAAACTACGAACCTGCAGCCTGTGAAAAGGAGACCCCAAACACAGTAAGATAAGCAAAATGAGAAGACAGAAAAACACACAGCAGGTGAAGGAGCAAGATAAAAACCCACCAGACCTAACAAATGAAGAGGAAATAGGCAGTCTACCTGAAAAAGAATTCAGAATAATGATAGTAAAGATGATCCAAAATCTTGGAAATAGAATGGAGAAAACACAAGAAATGTTTCACAAGGACACAGAAGAACTAAAGAGCAAACAATGATGAACAACACAATATATGGAATTAAAAATTCTCTAGAAGGAATCAATAGCAGAACAACTGAGGCACAAGAACGGATAAGTGACCTGGAAGATAAAATAGTGGAAATAATTACTGCAGAGCAGAATAAAGAAAAAAGAATGAAAAGAATTGAGGACAGTCTCAGAGAACCGGGGACAATATTAAACGCACCAACATTTGAATTATAGGGGTCCTGGAAGAAGAAAAGAAAAAGAAAGGGACTGAGAAAATATTTGAAGAGATTATACTTGAAAACTTCCCTAATATGGGAAGGGAAACAGTTAATCAAGTCCAGGAAGAAGAGAGAGTCCCATACGGGATAAATCCAAGGAGAAACATGCGAAGACACATATTAATCAAACTATCAAAAATTAAATACAAAGAAAACCTATTAAAAGCAGCAAGGGAAAAACAACAAATAACACACAAGGGAATCCCCATGAGGTTAACAACTGATCTTTCAGCAGAAACTCTGCAAGCCAGAAGGGATTGGCAGGACATATTTAAAGTGATGAAGGAAAAAAACCTACAACCAAGATTACTCTACCCAGCAAGGATCTCATTCAGATTTGACGGAGAAATTAAAACCTTTACAGACAAGCAAAAGATAAGAGAATTCAGCACCACCAAACCAGCTTTACAACAAATGCTAAAGGAACTTCTCTAGGCAGGAAACACAAGAGAAGGAAAAGACCTACAATAACAAACCCAAAACAATTAAGAAAAGGGTAATAGGAACATATATATCAATAATTACCTTAAATGTAAATGGATTTAATGCTCCAACCAAAACACATAGACTGGCTGAATGGATACAAAAACAAGACCCATATATATGCTGTCTACAAGAGACCCACTTCAGACCTAGGGACATATACAGACTGAAAGTGAGGGGATGGAAAAAGATATTCCATGCAAATGGAAATCAAAAGAAAGCTGGAGTAGCAATTCTCATATCAGACAAAATAGACTTTAAAATAAAGACTGTTACAAGTGACAGAGAAGGACACTACATAATGATCAAGGGATTGACCCAAGAAGATGATATAACAATTGTAAATATTTATGCACCCAACATAGGAGCACCTCAATACATAAGGCAAATACTAACAGCCATAAAAGGGGAAATTGACAGTAACACAATCATAGTACGGGACTTTAACACCCCACTTTCACCAAAGGACAGATCATCCAAAATGAAAATAAATAAGGAAACACAACTTTTAAATGATATATTCAACAAGATGGACTTAATATTTATAAGACATTCCATCCCAAAACAAGAGAATACACATTCTTCTCAAGTGCTCATGGAACATTCTCCAGGATAGCTCATATCTTGGGTCACAAATCAAGCCTTGGTAAATTTAAGAAAATTGAAATCGTATCAAGTATCTTTTCTGACCACAACATTATGAGACTAGATATCAATTACAGGAAAAAATCTGTAAAAAATACAAACACATGGAAGCTAAACAATATACTACTTAATAACCAAGAGATTATTGAAGAAACCAAAGAGGAATTCAAAAAATACCTAGAAACAAATGACAATGAAAACACAATGACCCAAAACCTTTGGGAGGCAGCAAAAGCAGTTCTAAGAGGGGAGTTTATAGCAATACAATCCTACCTCAAGAAACAAGAAAACTCTCAAATAAACAACCTAACCTTACACCTAAAGCAATTAGAGAAAGAAGAACAAAAAAACCCCCAAAGTTAGCAGAAGGAAAGAAATCATAAAGATCAGATCATAAATAAATGAAAAAGAAATGAAGGAAATGATAGCACAGATCAATAAAACTAAAAGCTTGTTCTTTGAGAAGATAAATAAAATTGATGAACCATTAGGAAGACTCATCAAGAAAAAAGGGAGAAGACTCAAATCAGTACGATTAGAAATGAAAAAGGAGAAGTAACAACTGACACTATAGAAATACAAAAGATCATGAGAGATTACTACAAGCAACTCTATGCCAATAAAATGGACAATCTGGAACAAATGGACAAACTGTTAGAAATGCACAACCGTCTGAGACTGAACCAGGAAGAAATAGAAAATATGAGCAGTGCAATCACAAGCACTGAAATTGAAAGTGTGATTAAAAATCTTCCAACAAACAAAAGCCCAGGACCAGATGGTTCACAGGTGAATTCTATCAAACATTTAGAGAAGAGCTAAAACCCATCCTTCTCAACTCTTCCAAAATATAGCAGAGGGAGGAACACTCCCAGACTCATTCTACAAGGCCACCATCACCCTGATACCAAAACCAGACAAAGATGTCACAAAAACAGAAAACTACAGGCCAATATCACTGATGACATAAATAGAAAAATCCTCAACAAACTACTAGCAAACAGAATCCAACAGCACATTAAAGGATCATACACTATGATCAAGTGGGATTTATCCCAGGAATGCAAGGATTCTTCAATATATGCAAATCAATTAACGTGATACACCATATTAACAAATTGAAGGAGAAAAACCATATGATCATCTCAATAGATGGAGAAAGCTTTTGACAAAATTCAACACCTATTTATGATAAAAACCCTACAGAAAGTAGGCATAGAGGGAACTTTCCTCAACATAATAAAGGCCATATATGACAAACCCACAGCCAACATCGTCCTCAATGGTGAGAAACTGAAAGCATTTTCACTAAGATCAGGAACAAGACAAGGTTGCCCACTCTCACCACTATTATTCAACATAGTTTTGGATGTTTTAGCCATAGCAATCAGAGAAGAAAAAGAAATAAAAGGAATCCAAATCAGAAAAGAAGAAGTAAAGCTGTCACTGTTTGCAGATGACATGATACTATACATAGAGAATCCTGAAGATGCTACCAGAAAACTCTAGAACTAATCAATGAATTTGGTAAAGTAGTAGGATACAATATTAATGCACAGAAATCTCTTGTATTCCTATACACTAATGATGAAAAATCTGAAAGAGAAATTAAGGAAACACTCCTATTTAACATGGCAACAAAAAGAATAAAATATTTAGGATAAACATACCTAAGGAGAAAAGAGACCTGTATGCAGAAAATTCTAAGACACTGATGAAAGAAATTAAAGATGATACAAATAGATGGAGAGATATACCATGTTCTTGGATTGGAAGAATCAACACTGTGAAAATGACTCTACTACCCAAAGCAATCTACAGATTCGGTGCAATCCCTATCAAACTACCACTGGCATTTTTCACAGAACTAGAACAAAAAATTTCACAATCTGTATGGAAACACAAAAGACCCTGAATAGCCAAAGCAATCTTGAGAAAGAAAAACGGAGCTGGAGGAATCAGGCTCCCTGACTTCAGACTATACTACAAAGCTACAGTTACCAAGACAATATGGTACTGGCACAAAAATAGAAATATAGATCAATGGAACAGGATAGAAAGCCCAGAGATAAATCCACACATATATGGTCACCTTATCTTTGATAAAGGAGGTAAGAATATACATTGGAGAAAACAGCCTCTTCAATACATGGTGCTGGGAAAACTGGACAGGTACATGTAAAAGAATGAAATTAGAACACTTCCTAACACCGTACAAAAAAATAAACTTAAAATGTATTAAAGACCTAAATGTAAGGCCAGACACCATAAAACTCTTAGAGGAAAACAGGCAGAACACTCACTCTATGACATAAATCACAGCAAGATCCTTTTGACCCACCTCCTAGAGAAATGGAAATAAAAACAAAAATAAACAAATGGGACCTAATGAAACTTAAAAGCTTTTGAACAGCAAAGGAAACCATAAACAAGATGAAAATACAACCCTCAGAATGGGTGAAATTATTTTCAAATGAAGCAGCTGACAAAGGATTAATCTCCAAAATTTACAAGCAGCTCATGCAGCTCAATATCAAAAAAACAAACAACACAATCCAAAAATGGGCAGAAGACCTAAAGACATTTCTCCAAAGAAGACATACAGATTGCCAACAAACACATGAAAGAATGCTCAACATCATTAATCATTAGAGAAATGCAAATCAAAATTACAGTGAGATATTATCTCACACCTGTCAGAATGGGCATCATGAAAACATCTACAAACAACAAATGCTGGAGAGGGTGTGGAAAAAAGGGAACCCTCTTGCACTGTTGGTGGGAATGTGAATTGGTACAGCCACTATGGAGAACAGTATGGAGGTTCCTTAAAAAACTACAAGTAGAACTACCATACGACCCAGCAATCCCACTCCTGGGCATATATCCTGAGAAAACCATAATTCAAAAAGAGTCATGTACCAAAATGTTCATTGCAGCTCTATTTACAATAGCCAGGACATGGAAGCAACCTAAGTGTCCATCAACAGATGAATGGATGAAGAAGATGTGGCACATATATACAATGGAATATTACTCAGCCATAAAAAGAAATGAAATTAAGTTATTTGTAGTGAGGTGGATGGACCTAGAGTCTGTCCTACAGAGTGAAGTAAGTCAGAAAGAGAGAAACAAATACCATATGCTAACACATATGTATGGAATGTTAAAAAAAAAAAAGGGTCATTAAGAACCTAGGGGCAAGACGGGAATGAAGACACAGACCTACTAGAGAATTGACTTGAGGATATGGGGAGGGGGAAGTGTAAGCTAGGACAAAGTGAGAAAGTGGCATGGACATATATACACTACCAAACGTAAAATAGATAGCTAGTGGGAAGCAGCCACATAGCACAGGGAGATCAGCTCGGTGGTTTGTGACCACCTAGAGGGGTGGGATAGGGAGAGTGGGAGGGAGGGAGATGCAAGAGGGAAGAGTTATGGGAACATAGGTATATGTATAACTGATTCACTTTGTTATAAAGCAGAAACTAACACATATTGTAAAGCAATTATACCCCAATAAAGATGTTAAAAAATAAAAAAATAAATCCCCACCCTCAAAGGGAAAGGTAAATTAAATACCGTATTTAAAAAATGGTGTTAGTTACTAAATTGTTGTAAATATATAAACAACATAATTTGTAATTATTATATATGTGAAATCCTGTTTTTCATAGGGAACAATGTCCAGGATATAGTCTGAAACAGAACAGTATTTGTAGCATTTTGACTACAAGTAGACAATTAGGCTGCCTAATTTCATAGCACAGCTAAAACACACACTCTTAAATCTCAATTTACATCAAGAGTATTCACTTCCAGAAGGCAATCTCTTTACTTAACATAGTGTACAAGTAGCGTCTTCCACAATTAAAGAGATGGTTCTATTTCTTTCTGATAGCTTCTTTAAATCTCCCCCTAACATTTTAAGAATAAGAAAATGAGAATAATTATGTTGCCTAAAAAGGCTGAAGATAAAGTTTTCATGGTTCCTACAACATATTTCCTTTCTCCTTCTCCTGGAAGTTCATGCGCCTTGAAAACTGAGGTCAAGACAACCTCTATAGTTATTTTAACCTCGGGATGATGAAGGCTTGAAGCATTAGACTAAGGTTATTTTGCAGAAGTTGGTAACCAATTTCCTTTTAGGCATGAAACCAGAGGAAATAAAGGCAAATGACTCGATACAAAGTACTTTCAGGATGTGGCGTTTATGAGAAAATACAAATTTTGAGGGGTTATGGATTTGGCTTCTCTGGGAATCACCACCTACCCTTATTAATGTATATTTTGGACCATTTCTTCAGTACTTACTATGAGCCTGGCACTGAACTAGGAACTTCTTGAATAACTTTTAAATCTTCTCAGCAATCATTTTTGGTGGTATGGTATGTTTTAGCTTTGTGCCCATTTTACATAATGGCTAAGGGAGTTTAAGTACCTTACCCAAGATAACAAAATTCAAATTTTTTTAACAGTGCAAAAATATTCTCCATTGAGATAAGCAAGTATTTTTCTAGATTGGGATTTAAAAAATATGAAAATCATCTCCAGACAAACTAACAGAAAGAAACATATACCTTAAATATAAGGTGTAAACAAATGTACACCTAGGAAACAGGAACAGGTCACAACACCTGGCAGTAGTGGAATGAAGTGTGAAACAATTTGACATGCAGTTGATACTGTGAGAACTATGAGATGTAGAATTCAGGTTAGAAGAGTGTGCAATTTTTCTGGGTGCCATCCTTTAAGGAAGACACTACTGCCAGGTCAGTGTTTTAAGAGGAAACTTGCCAAGAGGAAAAAAGATCTTAAAGCTAGGTCCCATGGAGAATAGTTCAACAACCTCGGGTTATTTAACTGGGAAGAAAAGAGTTTAAGGTTTATGATATCCTCTTTGAATCAAATGAGGAGAAAAGATTAATCATGTACCCTGTGACAGCAAGAATTGAATTTCTGTAAGTTGCAAGGAGTCAGAAATGTCTTTCTTATATTGAATTTAAATAGAACAGTTTGAGTTGTCCAAGTCCAGATGAGAGTAAACGGCCTTGAAAGGTAACACGACTCCTACTGTCAGAGGTATGGAAGCAGAAACAGGAGGGTTAATGTAGGGAAAAGTCAAACACTGGGTTTGGACTACACTAGATTACTCTCAAAACTCTCCTAATGGAATATTCAGGATCTTTGATACAGTTTCTTCTGATTCTGGGATTTTGAGATAAATTTGTGATGACAGAGCCTTTAAGAATTATCTAGCCTTCTAGTATTCTCACTGCAAAGGTAGAAAATTAGTCATTAGTTGAATAGCCCTTGGGGTATATATGTTGCTCTCATTTTAAGGTTAGTAACTTCATTGTTCTTCTTGTTCACTATTTCTCTCACAATGCCAAAGACACTGCATCAGGTTCTAGGTCATTTCTCAAAATAAATTTACTAGGCTTTTCCTTCTCAAATAAAATTATATTTTGTCAGCTAGATATAGATATTATAAAAAGGGTCACAGGGGCCTCCCCGGTGGCGCAGTGGTTGAGAGTCCGCCTGCTGATGCAGGGGATACGGGTTCGTGCCCCGGTCTGGGAGGATCCCATATGCCGCGGAGCGGCTGGGCCCGTGAGCCATGGCCGCTGGGCCTGCGCGTCCGGAGCCTGTGCTCCGCAATGGGAGAGGCCACAACAGTGAGAGGCCCACATACCGCAAAAAGAAAAAAAAAAAAAAAAAAAAAAAAAAGGGTCACAACTTCTAAGATTTTTCATGGCTAGGTTTGATGTAAGTTGACTACAGATTCAGCATCAAGGTAAACTAACCAATGCAAAGTCTTTCACAAATGAAAACTTTTCCAAACTTTGAAACTTAAACCATTGTGTTCCCCATTATATAGGTCATGAAACTGAGGCTTAGGGAAGTTAAATATCTTGTCAAAGATCTCACAGCTAGTTAAGTGACACAGTTGTGAGCCCATATCAGATCTGAGTGACTTGGACTTTCTAACCAGGGGAAGGAGTAGGGGTCAACCAAGCTGGGAACCCACCTGCCTGCCACGTGACAATGACCACACCACAGCGGGAGGCATGTAACTCCATTTGCATTAACTTGGCAAAAACTCAGGAACCAGGAAAAGAAATAACAACAACAAAATACTGCCTGTTGCCTTGAAAAATAACTGTCTCAGAAGGAATGGCCAGATGGTCTCAGTGCCTCAGAGTTTAGCTTGAAGGAAAGCATTGGTGTGGTAGATATCCCCTTTGTGGTGCATTTGGAAGCACACATCTACCCATACATCTAATTTCAGAGGGCTTTTTGGGATGGAGGTGCTGTGAAACAGAAGCATCCTCCAGAGTTTCCCTGGATGGGTCAGCCCACTCCCTTTCAGCCAGTAGGCATTCAGCAATGATTGCACTGGCCTCATTCACAGTGGGAATGACAACCTTGTACACAGCTATCCAGGAAACCATCATCCACTCTTGGCTCATAGCCTTGTACTTACTTGTGTGTTAACTTACTGCTTTAATATATTCCTTTACTGCCACAGTAGGTCACATACCAACAAACCACTATCTGGGTGATTTCTTACTCTCATTACACCATCTCATTTCTTTCCTTATTATTATTCTGTTGAAAAATTACCTCCACTTCAATCAATACCCCTTCCATACCTTCCCTTCTTAGTCATGCCCCTTACATTTTGGGCTTCCATTTTCTCTAACTTTCCTTATAACTTTACAGTTCAATCACACTTATTCCTTCCTATGGAATTTTGGAAGATCTGTATTTACAGAGTGCTTTCTCACGCCAAACCAGTGGAAACATTTTACTTTTCAGAACAAGCCTAAACAAGCTAAACAGTTAAAAAAGAGATGATGATTTAACTTAAAAAAGTGATTCACACCAGTAAGAAAATGAACTGTATATGTTTTGTTTTCTAGCCTTTGAAATCCCAGGTTTCAGACAGAAATATCACATAACAGTAACCTACCTCTCTTGTATAAACAATTGTATATTCATACTGCCTGGGGCCATGATCATATTATGAGGTCAGAGAGCAAACATTGAGTCATATGGGGATTAGGTGTGAACCATGGTGGACAGGCAGGTGCTACTGTCCCTAAGTGCTTCATAGCTTGGCTTGAGAGAAAGCAACAGAAGGAAAGAAAGGCGGGTTCTACAGTCTGACAGACCTGGGTTATATTATTAATATGCACCAAGATTTACTTGCACCAGTGCCTTACACGCATTATCTCATTCCATCCTCAGAACAATAAGTTAGCTACTGTGGCTGCCGATTTTGAGGATGAGGAAACTGAGATGTAAGCAGTTGAAAAGACTCACCCAAAGTCTATTCATCCACAGTTTGTCCTCTACACTTACTATTGCCAGTTTCTAAATGAGGAAACCTGAAGGAAATTTTACTTTTTCAATTATTGTCAGATAATATATCTAAGGCTATGAATTGTTCATGTAAAAAAAAAAAAGCTACAGTTATCAAAAGTGTGATACTGGGACAAAACCAGAAATGTAAATCAATGGAACAGGATAGAAAGCCCAGAAATAAACCCGCACACCTATGGTCACCTAATCTATGACAAAGGAGGCAAGAACATACAATGGAGAAAAGACAGTCTCTTCAATAAGCGGTGCTGGGAAAACTGGACAGCTACATGTAAACAAATGAAATTAGAAGACTCCCCAATGCCATATACAAAAATAAATTCAAAATGGATTAAAGACCTAAATGTAAGGCTAGATATTATAAAACTCTTAGAGGAAAACATAGGCAGGACACTCTTTGACATAAATTGCAGTAAGATCTTTTTCAGTACACCTCATAGAGCAATGAAAATAAAAACAAAAATAAACAAATGGGATCTAATTAAACTTAAAAGCTTTTGCACAGCAAAGGAAACCATAAACAAAACAAAAAGACAGCCCTCAGAATGGGAGAAAATATTTGCAAGCGAAGCAACTGACAAGGGATTAATCTCCAAAATATACAAACAGCTCACGCAGCTCAATATCAAAAAACAACCCATTCAAAAAATGGGCAGAAGATCTAAATATACATTTCTCCAAAGAAGACATACAAATCGCCAACAAACACGTGAAAGGATGCTTAACATCACTAATTATTAGGGAAATGCAAATCAAAACTATAATGAGATATTATCTCATACCAGTCAGAATGGCCATCATCAAAAAAATCTACAAACAATAAATGCTGGAGAGGGTGTGGAGAAAAGGGAACCCTCCTGCATTGTTGGTGGGAATGTAAATTGATACAGCCATTACGGAGAACAGTATGGTGTTTCCTTAAAACACTAAATATAAAACTATCCTATGATCTAGCAATCTCACTCCTAGGCACATATGCGGAGAAAGCCATAATTTGAAAAGAAACATGCACCACAGTGTTCATCGCGGCACTATTTGCAGTAGCCAGGACATGGAAACAACCTAAATGTCCATCAACAGAGGAAGGGATAAAGAAGATGTGGTACATATATACAATGGAATATCATTCAGCCATAAAAAAGAACAAAATAATACCACTTGCAGTAACATGGATGGACCTAGAGATTGTCATACTGAGTGAAATAAGTCAGACAGAGAAAGACAAATATATGATACTGCTTATATGTAGAATCTTAAAAAAGGGTACAAATGAACTTATTTACAAAACAGAAGTAGAGTCACAGATGTAGAAAACAAACTTGTGGTTACCAGGGGATAAGGGTGGGGGAGGGATAAATTGGGAGATTGGGCTTGACATATATACACTACTATATATAAAATAGATATCTAATAAGTACCTACTGTGTAGCACAGGGGACTCTACTCAATACTCTCTAATGGCCTATATGGTAAAAGAATCTAAAAAAAGAGTAGATATATGTATATGTAAAACTGATTCACTTTGCTGTACACCTGAAACTAACACAACATTGTAAATCAACTATACTTCAATAAAAATTAGAAAAAAAAAGCTACAAACAGTTCTACTGTTCCTCTCAAGAAAAAAAAAAAAAAAGTGACACAAGCTCTCTGGCAATGTGATGGCTGAAACTCCTGGTGTGTATACAGTTATTCTTCTAGAATCCCTCACTGATAAGCAAACACAGCAATAGGCATTTTAGAATGTCAGAGCAGGGGTAAAAGATGTTCGGTGGGAAGGGGAAACTGTTGAGACTTCAGGTAAGTTCTGCCCAGACTTGGAATCACTGTAGTATCCCTGCATGACTGGAGGAAGGATGAGGCCCTGGTTGCCTAGACAGCAAAGGTGAATTATAAAGAAGTAGAGAAATGAGAAGAGGGGTAGGCATAGTAGAATGAAGAGAACTCTGGAGTTGTGGGTAGCAGGCCTGGGTCTGAGTCCCAATTCTTCCCCAGCCTCCTTTAGGTCACTGAGTTGAGTTGTCTCATTTACATAAGAGAACTAAATAGTATTGTCTCTCTGTGAGTTCTCCTGGGGATCAGATGCACATAAATAGGAAATTGCTTAACAAACTGTAAAGTACTAAGAAGTTACAAATGGGAGGCCCAGAGCCATTCTGGTCCACAGATGTTTTAAGTTTGACCTGAAAGAGTGGTCCTTCAAAAAAAAAAAAAAAAAAAAAGATGATGATGATAGTGACAAGGAATGAGAATGACTTTAGGCAGGGAAAGCACTCCTCTGTTTACCATTGGCTCCACCAAACCTGGACTCTATATTTTTGCTACGTGACTCTCCTTTGCTCTCTACTAAATACTAATCATCCTTTATGATCGAGATGGTATATAATGAACTTTACTAGTGTCACCAGTTACCTCAACCTTCTATAAGATGTAATGGAGAGGAAGGCCTACGGTATAGGGTGAGGAGGTGGAGATTTGGGTAAGAGCATCTCCCAGCCACACTTTCAACTCAGAGAATGAAGAGCAGCAGAGCAAAGAGCATGATTTTATGAGACCTTGCCTGATATTCCAGATCAGCTGCCACTCTCCTAGCTCTTCAATTGATGCTATTGAGATTGGGAAGGAAGGTAGGGACAGGATCGTGCCATTGACAAGTCCCTTTTTCACAGGTAGTCTCACCACCCAGGAATTTATCAACTAACAGTTGCTACACCAGCTAGGGTAACAAGAAAAAAACAAATGCACAGTGGAGGAGGTAAGATATGAGAGGAAAATGCATTTTGGTATCAAAAAGGACCTATCGTGAAGCAGCAGTAAGAATTTAAAAGCCAATCTCTGAAAGGCCTCCAACAGGGGCTTCTGGGGTGTTCTGGCAGGCTGGTGAAGAGGACAGATTCAGGAATTGCAATTCACGTAGCAACAGGCCATTCATCCTGAAAATAAATCTACTCTGGTCATTACTTATCCAGCAGTTCTCTCTGATTGCTAAATGAATCTGTGGCACCTCGTGTTTGTTCCCCTATTCTTTGATGTCTGGTGTCAACCAGGCGTTTAATAACTGTCAACTAAGATACTATATTTGAAAGAATATTTTCAGTGAAAGATTAAATTAGGCACCGTAGCCAGACCACCTACTGCACAGGAAAGTATTCCGTGCTAGAAAATAACATTACCGGCCTAAGGATAAAAAAAGAATTTCAAATGAGAGACTTAGGATTTTCCACCCCAAGATGCAAGATGTGAGTTTTTATCCTCAAACTAGTATATGTGTGGCCTGGCCTACTTTCAAATGCCCTCCTGGTCCATCCCTTGCCTATCAGGCCTTTGAGGCTCATTTCTGCCCAGAAGTTTTCCCTGATTATCCCCATCACACTCATCATTCTCTGTATCCCAACTCCTCAAGTTAAAACATTCAGGCCAACAGTACAGAAATAACATTGAACTTACAGTCAGAACACTAGAGCTTGAATAATAATTCCCTTCCTCTCTGCCATGTGACCAGGTCTTTACTGGACTTCAAATTCCCCATCAGTAGAATGCGGTTTTATGTAAGCGTATGTGCTATTAGAGCTTTATTTAACATGTTAAACATGGCCTTGTAATAGTTGTCCCATTGTTTTCAGTATGTGTGCTTTGTTAACCTTGATTGGCCCCTTAGAGGACTATCCCAAGGAGTAGACTTAACATAAAGAAATACTATAGCAAGCATGTTGTATCTGTTCAAGTCCACAGGATATGAAGACAGATGCCAGTCAGGCAGGGAAAAATGCAAACTGGGGAGTGGTGGCTGTTATGGATTAAATAAGAACAGCTCTAGTGACAGGTCTGAACTTTGCTCCATGGCAAATGCTATTTATAGTTGTGCCCTCTTCGCACTCCCAGCCTGAACTCATCAGGCCTCACCCAAAAAGCTGTTATACAAACCCAGAAAGTCAGGGAGCTAAGGCTGAACCCCCAGTAGGATAAGTCATCTCTCTGTAGGTCCCATGACACTTTAAGATAACTGTCTGTCATCAAATTGGGCCTAGTGAAAATATAAACATCAAGAGCTACTCAAAAAAACTGCAGGCTATTCACATTCAGAGAGCCACACCTTTGCTAGTAGTAAGTGGCTTTCAATGTAATTTGATTCTCTACTTAAAGGAAATACAGCATTCTCAGAAACGTGATTGCTATGCAATTGAAAAAACTTTCATATTTGTTTTCTTTTCCCTTTATTTTTGCTTCATCCATGCTTCTTTTTCACTGATTATATTAAAAATAGTCATTGAGCATTCTTAGATATCAAATGCAGTACAAATACTTTATACAGAAAAAAAAAATCTATACAGCAGTATCTTATTTAATCCTCCTCACCAACTCTTTTTCAGATGAGAAAATGGAAACTTAAAGAATGAAGTACCAGGTTCTTTTAAGAATTAATCATTGATAAAGTCAGAACATAAGCCCAGTTCTGTGTGATTCCATCAGGAGAGTTTTTGCAACATGAGTTATTTTGCCCCTGACACTGCTCTTTCCTCTGCTAGGAACAGATCTTCTACCAACAAGGAGAGATCAAGCAGAGTGGCTGTGGCCTATCTCTGGGCTTTTTCATTCAGCATCTTAAGGCACCTCTAGATTATTTACAACCTCCAATTTATTCTATCGTATTTCTTGGTCCTCCTCTCACCGTGGAAACGAGCTAGAAACATCTTGAGCCCTAGTGATTAATCTGACTTGTGCTCACTTCCTCAGCCTGGTGTCCCATCTATTTTATTTGACTCGTTTCTTAGTAGCCCCCCAGCTCGCTGCATCTAGAGAAAGCCCGTGCACAGCAATGAAGACCCAATGCAGCCAAATATAAATAAAATTTAAAAAAAAAGTAAGTCAGATCAGGCGACGCTTTCTTAAACATATGAATGGCTTCTCACTGCATGCAGAATAAAATGCAAGCCCCTACTATTGTTCTCAAAGCCTTAAGATCTGGCCTCTGTCCAACCTCAAGTGGTTAGACTTGATTTTCTAACCACTCCTTCCTCTTGCTCACAAAGTATGAGTTACACAGGCCTAGCCTCAGATCCTCAAAAATGCCAAGCTTTTCTTACCTCAGCACCTTTGTGTTTATCCTCTTCTCTCTGATCTTCTTATACCCTCAGGTCTAAGTTCAAATAGCACTATCAGAGGTTTCACCCATTTTCCAACATGAAGTACTCATCTTCCCCAATCTTTGGTAACCCCTAATGAACCAAGCTCTGTTTCCATGCACTCATATAGTCCCCTTGCACACTGAGTCTGGGCTTTCCCATGTGACTTGATTTGGCCAATGGGACATCAAAAAACATGACAACCACATATGCTTAGGGAACACTTGCACAATGGGCTTTGTGCTTTTAATATCCTGCTGCCACCTATAAAGAAGCTTGAGAAGGAGTACAGAATGATGACAAAGTGAAGAGATCCTGCAGGATGACAGGTGACCTTGGATGCTCCAGTCCCAACTGACCTCCCAGCTCAGGTGCATAAGGTACCTCTGGTATAGCACCTGGAGGAGGAAGGCCACACAGTTGAGTCCAGTCAACTCACAGATTAAGGAGGATTAATAAATTATTGTTGTTTTAAGGCAGCACATATTGGATGGTTTTTATACTGCAACTGGTAATTGAAACAGTGCCTCTTTCTTTCAGTGAACTTTATAGCATTTACCACCATCTGAAATAATCAGACATTTTGTCCACCTGATACAGTCCATCTCCTGCACTGTAAACTCCATGAGAGCAGACATTTTGCTAGAATGTTACAATTGTATGTATCTTCAGTGCCTATGACAACACCTGGCACTTAGTAGACACTCAAAAAAATGTATCTGGTGAATGAGTTCCAAGACTCTTAAGAGAAAAAATAGGCAACATGTATAAAAGGTGAGGTAGAGCAAATTCAAAGATCATTTACGTCAATCTTTCTTGTTATTGGTGAGAAAGTGGTAGCCCACGGGGAAAAAGGACATACATTGTGTAAAGCAAGGCCTATACAATAAGAAAGAATCTGCAAAGTAGACCAGTCATAGAGTAAGAGTCCCAAATCCAAGAATACAAAGGCTCAGAAAGTACTCAAAGATAAGTGTTATCCGCAAATAAAAGATTTCAGACTGGAAGCATGTGGATTTGGAGCTGTCTTCCTAAACTCTGTCTGCAGTAGAGCTCTATGGTGCTTGGGAAGGTGGTCTTGGGCATATACCTGCTCTTTTGGTGCCAACTCTGAGCTGTCATAATTCCACATTGGGGCTCTAATTGCCTGGTGGTGACCTAGACCCTCGCAGATGCCTGGTCTCCCAACTCCTACTCCAGGACTTTCCATGCCAATATTCTGCCCCTGAGGTGTGAGGTTTGTTTTTTCTTCCAAACTGTAATATTGCCCAGTTTTACTCTGTGACCCTGACCCAAGTACCTCCATGGACCAGCTCACCAGTCTCTATTCATTGTCTACAATATGTCAAGCCCTCTGCTAAATGATTTCCATGCATTATTTCATTTAAAGTTCATAGCATCTCTTAGAGGTAAATACCATTCTTGTCCCCACTGTCCTGGTGAATAAGCTGTGCATCAGAGGACTTAGGTAACATGTCCAAGGTTAACAGCTAAAATAAGTGAAGAAGTCCTGCTTCAAATGTCTATCTGCATATCTGCAAATCTTACCATCTAATGCCTTCTCTCTGTAATGACTCAACCCTCATGGGCCTACATGTGCCAACCTCAGGCCAGTTCTCAACCCTGGATGGCTTTCATAGCAAATCTCACTGGAAGGTGCCTCATTCCTTTGCATTCAAATAAACGGTCAGGCTTAAGTCGAGAATCAGTGAATGTTTACTTGATATGTCAGACTGCCCAAGTGGCTCAGGAGTAGTTTATGCCTTAACTTCCCCCAAAGTACCTAACTTTGCATCTTTTGCATCTGCTGGCAGCTGGGTGAGGAATATATTTGGGGAGAGAGGAACAATAAGAGCTTGGCTGCATGAAAGATAACTTCCCCCATATCTGCATCTTGGCATATTCTGCCCTGTGTAAATATTTAGTTGTGTTTAGGCATGGGAAATAGTCATTTTATTTAGAACCTTAAGCTTCAGGAACTCCAAAGAGCATTTACTTCAGGGTTTTTAGTAATGTAGCCTCTTCTATCCATCGTTTCATGCAAATGCAGTATATAAAAGATCAGAATCACATTTCTCTGACTTAAGGAGGTATATGTTCACGTGGTGGCTGCATTGGTAGAAATGAAGAGAAGTTAGTGATACTTGGCTCCTTGGCTTTCTGCTTTGGCCACACAACCTGAAGCTGGAGAAAGTCACCTACTCAAGGTCACACAGTTTTCCAGATAATAGTATAGTTACCTGTGAGTGTTGGCACCTAACACATTTGAGGCTAAAATGCACAACTTAATTCAGTGTGTGCGCCTCTTCTTTACCTGGGTAGTAAGCAGTCCTTTTTCTTTTCCTGCCTCAGCTGACTCTGAGTATGGAATTGCTTCTCCCTATTTTCCAGGCCCACCTCCCTGGATTCCCTCGTGGTATACACTATTTGCTGCCTAAGGACTGTGTTGCCTAGCAGCCAAGCTCTTCAGGCTTCCTAATAGACAAAGGCTTTTACTTCCAGTCCAACTGCTGTACTAATGCTCATTGTTGACAAGGGGACAGCTCCCTTCTGAGCATACTCTGTAATCTGGAGGCAGATTTTGGGACTTGGTGTCAGGAGCTATGGACATGTCTCATAAACAGGGAAGAGAAACAGAAGTTTGAGGACCAACTCATTGTATTGAATAGACTGTTTCATGCATTGACAGATGACAATGCAGTCATTTCAACTTGGTCACCCACCAGAAACTGTATTACAGAAGGCATTTTGTTGCAGTGATATCTGAATTCAGAGAACAATTCACATCGCCATCTTCTTGTCTCTTTTCACAAAGAAACCATCTAATATTGCAAAGTATACAACCACACCATTTGAAATTATTTCATGCCTATCAACTAAGCTGTCAGATTGAAGTTCCACTGAACTAGAAAGCCTTGAATCCACAGAGCACTTTCAAATCCATCTCACTGGATCCTAACATTGGGCCATCATCAAGGTAGGCAGCACATGGAATGGCATTCCCACTTAATGGAAGATGAAGTGACTCACCCAAAAGTAGACAGGGAAAAGGAGAAAAAGCTGCTTCTTCAAAACCAGATCTTTAGAGTCCTCTGGCTCTAGGCACTTGTTCAACTCTGGGACAGATGCATCTTCATGTGGAAAATGATTTGATATTTCTGGCTCGCCTGCAGAGAAAGGAGGGCAGAGGGTCATTTTCTAAATTACTAAATAAGCTTGGAAAAATGTAACAACTTATTCTGGATTACTCAGCAAAGCTGTGACCCTCTTACCTTTCTGAATCAAGGCAATTAGCCATTAAACACTACATTGCTTATGTCTCCATGGCTTTATTAGGAGACAGCTTGTGGATGCATTTAGAAACATATGCAAGCAAGTAACTTTAAATATAGATGAATGGCAAAATACAATTACTATACCCTAGTATTGAATGTAGCAGGATTTCATAATATTTTTTTGTTTTCTTAGGACAAAGCAAGATAATAAACTTAATAAGAATAGGCATTATGTTTCTTTTTCTTGCCTTGTGTCTTCTCTATGTCTGCAAAGAGCCTGGCATAGAGAATTCATATCATAAATATTAACAGAACTAAAGAATTAAAAGAAAGAAAAAAAATGAGGAATCACTGTATTACCCAATATAGCAAAAATAACTTATATTCCAATACCTACCCATATCGTCCAGTTAGACTAAATAACACCACCTTAGATTCAAAATCAGGAAGAACTTTCTGGCACTTTCTGGCACTTTACTGTTGCTAAAATCTTGGAATGCTTTCCAGAGGAAAACTAAAAGATCTTCCCTGTGAAACAAGACTAGCTACCCAACTGTAAGGCCAGAGCCCCATGTAATTTAGATTGGGAACAGGAGGAAAATTCAGTCAAACCAGAAATACCTTTCTAGCTCTCAGTATTTTAATTCTTCTTCTTCCATTCAGTATTATTCCATTCTTTAACACCATGATCATCAAAGATCTTGCTTAGCTAGTTCTATAATGTATTCTTTTTAGGACAAGTTCATCATAGCATACAGCATAGTAATCAAGAGTATAAAATTTGGACACAGATTGGCCTAGGTAAAAGGCCTTTCCTCCTAGTGGTTGTTTGGACCCTTGGGCCTCTCTGGACCAGTTTCCTTATAAGCAAAATAGGAATTATCATAGCACTTATGTCAGAATGCAGTCACAGACATTTAATAAGACAATGCTTAGTAGAGCTTTTAGCTCAGATCTGACATGTAGGGCTCAATAAAGTTAGTCATTAATTTAAATAATCATAGTGAATAACAGTAGTTTAAATAAGTTTAGCTTTATATCTGAGGTTTTCTTTTGAGGAGCCCATATTCTTTGGACAAGATCCCAAGATGTCCCAGACTTTTCAATCAACTCATGGAAAGAGTTCCTAGTACATTTCCAAGAAACATGTGTTCAAACAGCCTTTAAGAAAATTTAATACCTTTCTAGGTCCAGGGCAGAAATTCTAGAGAAGCAGCATTCTAGACCTTTTCCATGAAGGACTGTGCTGTTGATATCCCATTATCTCCTTTTACTTCCCACCTTCACCACTCAGAAGGAGGAATTATTCAGTACACACTGTTCCTGCCCCTTCCTCTGCTGGATGGGAACATACCATGTTTTTCCATCACATGCTAGATTTTTCTGACACCATCTGTTCTCCTAAGCCCACAGCACACAGTTTGCCTTGCTGTCACAACTCTATTTGAAAATGTAGAGAAGAAATGTGATGAATGATTCTAAGGAATGTTGTTTACCTACCAACCACTCACTGCTGAATGGTAGGGATGGGGCTGGATAACAGTACAGGGCCTTACAGTGCTGGGATTCTATGAATAGCCCTACCTAATATGTCACAGAGTTTGAATGGTAGAGACAAGGTCTGATTCCAAAGATTTTAAACTCAATAAGGACATGCTGGGCTTCCCTGGTGGCGCAGTGGTTGAGAGTCCGCCTGCCGATGTAGGGGACGCGGGTTCGTGCCCCGGTCTGGGAAGATCCCACATGCCGCAGAGCGGCTGGGTCCGTGAGCCATGGCCGCTGAGCCTGCGCATCCGGAGCCTGTGCTCCGCAACGGGAGAGGCCACAACAGTGAGAGGCCCGCATAACGCAAACAAAACAAAACAAAACAAAACAAAAACAAAAAAAACATAAGGGGACCCCAAACTTTCACGCCTTGGGCAGGGAGAGGGGAAACCAATTATTTGGAAATACATCATGAGCATTCTGTTCTCTGTAATGTAAGGGCAATAAAAATTGTTAAAAAAAATAAGGACATGCTGCTACGAATCCTATCTCAACTCTGATTTACAGAGTTCTTAGTTTCCACTAGGCACTATGATAATCACCTTCCACACATAACACAATCCTCACAATACAAGTAACACACTGTTACCATCCACACATGTAATTGAGAAACTAGAGGCTTGGGCAGATGAGTCACATTTCTCCTTGTCACACAGCTAGCAAATGGCAGAGTTGGAATGTGAACCGAAGCTGTCTGTCTCCAGACTCTCTGTCCTTGCATACAATGCCTCCAACAAGAAAAGTAAACAAAGAATCAGTTGGCTTGCACTGTCCAGTCCTACCTATAGGAAGATTTTTGTCCCCTGGAGTTACAGTTCTATTTTGCTGTATTCCTTCCTTCCCTAAACTGGAAGGAAGTTCATTAAGGGCAGGGATTATGAATTACTTACATTTACACTTACACACACACACACACACACACACACACACACACCCCTCACACCACCTCTGATCATTCATAGTAGGTGCTGAGTAAATATCAGTGATGGATGGGTCCTCATATGTGATCAGTCACCTATTACTAGGGTGACCAAATAATGTATCATCCAAACCAGGGCACGTTTGAGAGGGAAAGGGGTCCTACTAAAAATTATTCTAGGAAAATAGTTATAAATTGAGATCATCCTGGACAAACTGGACCACACGGTTATCCTAGTTATAACCCGTGTTCTACGATAGCTGTTCAACATTATGAGTTTCCTCTGAGATATAGCTAACAGACAACCTTTGAAACAGTTAAATTGGAACACCAAAAAATGGAGCCATCTATCCCAAATACAAACCCAGAAACAGAGACTATCAAAAAGACAACCTGGATGTCACCCTGATTCTGTTTTCCCTTTTATAAATGTGTTGGGTTTTTTTTTCTCACTCCTCAGCAGATGCTATCTGATTTGTGCTCTGGCTAATGTCACTCACGTCAACAACGTTGCCAACTGCAACGAGGTGCTACTGACACCAGGAAAGATGATGAGCAAGGAGAATGGCAGCTGGCTGCATTTCCTTCTTGTAGCATTTTAATGAATCAAGGAGCATCCTGATAGAGTACATCTGTATACGCTAGAAGCAAAGCCGAATGGTCTCATCCCCAACTCTGAGATCTGAGAGCCCCGAAGTGGGCTCCGCCCTCATGACAGGGCTAGATGGGTCCTGAATAGAGGATGAGGACTGGGGAATATAAGAAACAGCTACAGGGCTATGGGAAAAACTGCAGAGATGTGGCAAAGAAAAGTGAATTCTCTCTCACTCGGCACAACTCATTAGCTTTGTGACTTAGGCAAACTATTTGTCTTAATTGAGACTATTAATAATAAGCAAATACTAAAGCTACCTTAAGCAAAGACAATAAAACAAGTAGTTTATTTCAAGGATCCACAGGCATTTCACAGAAGTCAAAGGCAGGAACACAAAATCTCAGAAGTACTGGATAAGGAAGCTACAACAGCACTGCATGCCTAGGAAAAGAACTTATTTCCTCTTTCATTATTGCTTCCCTCTGTGAATCTGCTTCTTTCTCATCCCTGTCAATTACTTTTTTGCCATCTAGCTTGCCTGGTGGAATAACCCAAGTTTGTATGGTATAGGTCTAACCACAAGGAACGACTGATTCTCAATTCTTATTTCTATGTCCAATTCCCAGCCAAAGGTCTGATTGGCGTAGCTAGTGTCAGGTGTCTTTCCCAGGCCCAAAAAGCATGTGTAGAGTATACATCAATTTTAGATAACATGCCTGAGGCCCACTTCCATGGCCCAATAGAAGGTGGATGCATTTCTGTTGCAGGGAGACTGTTTGTGAGCTGAGATGACATTTTCAAAGGTATCCCATTAGCTTGTGTAACTTCACTCCCTCAACAGTAAAATCTGACTTTTCTTTCCTCAGGGCGTTATAAGTCTTAAATGATACCATATATAGGGGAAAAAATGTGGAATTCAAATGGCTTTATATCTGTCAGCTACTAGCTTTAACCTTAAGTCACCTCATGAGTCAGATGAAAAGCAGTCATATTTAAGCTTGTATCCTCTAGATTCCCAAGTAGTCCTCCTTCCACAGATACCTGGATGTCAATGTCATTGCCAGAAAAAAGAAAAAAAGCTTTCCTACTGTGAATGTTGTGGGCTTAGAGTTCACTGACAAGCCAGAACATTCTCCCCTCTCTAGGTTTGTAATTAATTCCCTCATTTGCATTATGTAAATGGTAACAAGTATAATTTAATATCCATAATTATTATCATTAATAAACTCAGTTGTTATTTCTCTGAGCTCTGAGATGCTTAATTAGTAGAACTGTAAACAGAACATAAGGGGTGCAGAAAGCATGAATATTTAGTGATACTGACAGATTTTGTTCATGACCTGCCACAATTATTAATATTACTATTAATTTTGCCAGGGCAGGTTATCAACATCAGTGCCAAGTATGAAGCAAAGAAAACGCCTTTACCCAGAACTTAATTGTCCAAGGAATACTACTAAAAAAGGAAAGGATACACATCTCACTGAAGCCCTGAGAAAATAATCAATCAACAGATTCCCCACTAAGGCCTGTGATGGGTAAAGACTCAACAACGTCAGGGGTTAGGAAAGGGCTGGAATGTAAAATAATATTCTGTAAGTGTTTTATTGATGGACCCCTCCACATGTCTGATCTGAACACTCCTTCCTCCCCAACCCTCCATAAAAATGACTTTGTGAAAAGAGCACCAGGTTCTAAATCTGATTCTATAATTTACTGGCCTGAAATTCCTCACCATTAAATGGGGTATAATTCAAATATCTTATCTGCCTAGCTGGAACTAGAAGAGAGGAAATACTTTGTCAAGGAGCAGCAGAGGAGAGTTGAAATTCAAGGTTTCAGGCATGTCTTACCCAAGAAAGCCTGAAGTGATATATGCCCCGGGTAAACATGAGCTACCTTGCATAGAACCATTGAGAAACTAGGTAGATCCATCCTGTGAAGCCCTCTGCAAGCTGAGGAGGCTCTCAGCTCTAAGAGAAAGAGGGCACAGTACAGATTACTAAGTGGCGGTACCACCTGAGGGGGTAAAACTTATAGAGATGAGGAAGGGAAAGTGATAGAGAGGAACTAGAAAAAGGGGAGGCAATCGGAGAAAAAAATATGGGATAACGTTGACTAGGCGTTAAAGAAAATATCAACTTGAGGAATGGCTGTTCTTTATACTGTCAGAGGTGCACATGTGCAAACACAGAGACATAGAAACACGTAGTTATGTATTTTCTCCACACACAGACACCACATACGTATACAATCTCCTCATATTCCTCAATACGTACAACTGCTGTGTCCATGCACACACAAATACACACACACACACACTTTCCACACTTCTTATATCCACAAGAGTAGCAACAGAACCTCAGCAAAGCTATCGGAAACAAGTGCAGAAATGGGGCACACAAACACTCTAAAGACAGTCATAGTGTCACAGGCTGTCTGACCAACAGTCTATCAGAAAAACAGTAAGACCTAACCAAATGCCAACAGAAAGGTCAGCATGACTGACTCCTGCTTCCTCAAGCAGCTGGTAATTTTTCTGTACTTCTGTAAACAGAATTGGAGAGGGAAGAAATTCAGGTTAATGGCTGAGTACTATCATTAGCCAGATCGGTGCCCCTTTTGGAAAGGATATTTTAGTGACATGTTTACCAAAGGGTCTAATTCAAATACTAACTAAAATAGAAAGTTATAAAAATGTAAATCACTCTCCATCTTGATCCATCTCCTCAAATGCATAGAGGAATCGAGTATGACACAAACATACAAACACACACTTGAACATCTGTAATTATCAACTATATCACTCTTAACGTCCACATCCAGCTTTGAGTTATTAAATAAGTTTTTAATTGTATATCTGAAGGTGATACTGCATAAAGGAAAGGGCCATTGCTTTCCCTTGACAGCTGCCATTTATTAAGAACTAACTATGTGTGGACACTGCTCCAACATCTTCACATTATCTCATTTAATCCTGACAAGAACTCTATGGAGTAGGTACTATTATTATCTCCATATTATGGATGATGAAACTGAGACACAGATAAATTATGCTGAGGAAATATTCATAATATTATAAATATTATACTGAGGAAAAGGCAGAGCTTGAATTTGAACTCCGGTGGTCTAGCCCTAGAGTGTTATGCTAATATGAGGATATTTCATCCCCATGCCAACTACCAACCAGCAGTAACCGTCTGTAATGTTATATGGAGAAATGTTTTTGATTGTATATGGGCTTGACAAGAAGGAATGCTACAGTCAATGGAGGAGGCGTACCACCCGTAGGAAGGTGAGTGGAGACATGCATAGTGAGTATTCGCGACACTTACCTGGGACCCAGAGGCTGAGCAGCCACCAACCACGTGTGCAGACTTGCCCAAATATGACAGGTGAAAAGTGAAGAAATGAAAGACAGGGTCACGGGCTTAACAATGTTGTTATGGGTTTGAGCACACCTGAGGGCCTCTTAGCACAATGCTGGATGGCGAGAACAGCTTAATATCCTAAAAGCTTAGATCATTATCCTCTAGTTTAAAACATGATTTCACGATTACAATCTTTGTGTTTTTTTGTTTTTGTTTTTTTTGCGGTACGCGGGCCTCACTGCTGTGGCCTCTCCCGTTGTGGAGCACAGGCTCCGGACATGCAGGCTCAGCGGCCATGGCTCACGGGCCCAGCCACTCCGCGGCATGTGGGATCTTCTCGGACTGGGGCACGAACCCGCGTCCCGTGCATCGGCAGGCGGACTCTCAACCACTGCGCCACCAGGGAAGCCCACAATCTTTGTTTTTTAAACTCCACCCATCCCCACGTCTATTACTAAAAATTACAGAATTCAATCAGTAATAAAACTCCTCTGTGTGCTTACAATACAGTGTGGACTAAAATGCATGTCTAAAGGTTATATGACAGTTAAAGAAAGTGACTTTCCATCCTCAAAAAATTCCATGGAGAAGAAAAAGAAAAGAACAGTTGAAATCTAAACATTTAAACAATGTTCAAAAGGTTTGGCAGTTCGATCGGTCCAAAAATGTAGTAATGTGCTCACCTTCCTAACAAAATACGATGCTTACTACTGAACACTGATATGGGTAAGGAGAGTATTCTGTGTTATTTTAATCTTTACAGTGACTTCCAAAAGCCCTGATAGAACACTTATCCAAAGTCACCCAGCCATTCTGAGCAGATCCAGAACTATTACCCCAAACAGCTAAAACCAACTTATTTTTTCTATGGCCTCAAGATTGCCATTTGTGGGATGGAATGAACAAAGCATGTCTCAATTTCTCTTATAACCAAGGATCTATAGGCTGGTGACTGGCAGGGAAGAGGGCTGTGGACTGTGACTGTGGAATGGCTTGGTACTCAGCCTGGCTTCATTTGAATCACACTCTCAAGTGACAGAATTAACCAGCCATGGGGATTGAGTTCACTGAACAGGAAAAATGAGGCTGCCAAGAAAAAAAGCTAATGCAATCTAAGGCTATGTTAAATAGAACAACAGCCATTTATTTATTCCCTGCCCTCCTTCAGGAAAGATTTAAGGGGGCAATAAACAATAGTGTCCAGAAACAAGTAGATGAAAATCTCATTCCACTTTTGGTCTTCAGGCAACACATTGAAGACAGTCCTAAATTCCACAAATATATTTCACACAGGGTCTTTGGAGAAACTAGAGCTTACCTTTTTAGAGTGACCAGGATGAGGACGGGTGCAAAGTCATAGCATGTGGCGAATGACTAAAGGTCAAAGAACCTAAGGTCAAAGAACCTAAGGATATTTATTCTAACAAAAAGACCTTGAAAACAGTTACTATGTTTTACCTAATACTTAAAAGGTCTGTCATATTGAAGAGTGCTTAGACTTTTTTCTATGGTTTTAGAGACCAGAATATAACTGATACATGGAAATTCCAAAACCTGCCCCAAAATGAAAAATGATGCTTATGAAGTAGCGAGAGTTACTAATAGCTGAGGTATTGAAGAAGAGGAACATTTGCAAATCTCTCGACAAATGCTTCATGTCGGGTGGCAAGAAGGGACTTTTTAAAAAGTCGTGCAATTAGCCAACTCAGGATCATATACTGTCTAAGATACCTTTTCATCTTTATTCAGCACTGGTGTGAAAGGTTTGGTATGCTTTATTTGCTAAGCACAAGAAGTAACTTGGGCTAGGAAGAAGAATGAGGGTTTTCTATAAAAAGCCATAGAATTGTTTATCAAAATTAAGTAGAAGGGAAGCATGTCACATTACTGAGTGGACCAAGACTGCTGGAGTGATATATAAGTGACTTCAATTATCATAGGTTTTACTCTTTTATTTTTCCCCACATAACAGCAAAAAAAATGCCCCCTCCATGCAGACTTCTGAGCTTCTGAGCTGTAGATTATACTTCATCCATTCAAGAAGATTGGACAATTGAAAATCACCTATCTCTGGTGGGGAGCATTAGCCCATCTCCTTTGAACTGAAGGGGGCTCAGGAGCAATCCTGGGATCCCATTCTTTTCTCTCTTTTTTTTGAATTCGACAAAGTCATTATCCTTGCAAGAATCAGCCCACCTGATCAAGCTGTTTGTAATACAGTTAGTGACCTCATCAACCCCACCCCAGCTGAATACATCATTATACATGGAAAGAAAAGAATGAAGCTATTTTTTTCATCTATCTACAATTTCCAGATTTAAAAAAATCTCTCTGCATTTTCAGAAGGTTTTATATCAGATTTCCTTTTCTTTACTTTGCTGATATAGCAATAGACACAATAGCTGTGAGAGGCAATTTTCTAGCCAACTTGCTGCAACTGGGCAATGCAGGATGAGAGATTGTATTCAAAATTCAGTATCACAGTTCTGTCTTTCCAGATGAGTTAAGATCATGACTTCCATTCATAGAAGAGGACAATAACAATAACTAAAAAAGAAAAAAATTTAAACCTTTCCTATAGTAGATGAATATATTTAGAACCAAGGATCATAACTAAGACCATTTCTTAAGAAGTCTAAGATTTTAAAGGCCCAGAAATATAGGGCAAATATGTGAAAAGGATGGATATGAGGCAACTGAAAGCACAGTGTTGGTATCCAGTTGGAAATACTGTGCCCTGCCTAAGCATACTGTAATTCAACAACAACATGAGTAACAACAACTTTTAAAAATGTGGCTTCACCAAATAATTGAATGTTCACAACTTAGAGACTCCCATTTACTCTGCAAAGGTTTTTAAAGATCACCTGATCCAGGAGTTTTCAACTCTGACACCATGTTCAAAGCACTGGACAGCATCTAAAAAATACTAATGCCTGGATCCCATACCAGACCAATTGAATGAGCACCTCTGAGGGTGGAAAACAAGCATCAGTGTGATTTTAAAATCTCACCAGGTGATTCTAATATACAGCAAGACTTGAGAAACAAGATGAGAAAACTAAGGTTGAAAGAAGTAAAGGGATTTGCTCAAGAACACATTAGCACTTCGTAGGCAGCAAGTACTGCCTTAATTATCAATGATTAATGTATGCAAATGTTTACAGCAGTATTATTCATGGGAGCCAAAAGGTAGAAACAACAAAAATGTCCATCAACTGACGGAGAAGCAAATGTGATATACCCAAATAATAGAATATTTTGACCATAAAAAGGAATGAAGCACTGATACATACTAGAACATGGATGGACCCTGAAAACATTATGAGAAGTGAAAGAAGTTAATCACCAAAGACCACGTATTATATGACTCATATGAAATGTCCAGAATGTAGATAGAAAGTCGTTTAGTGATTGCTTAGGGCTGGGAGGGGACAAATTCTGGGGAGAGGGGGTTATCGAACTGATATGGGATTTCATTTTGAGGTGATGAAGATGTTCTAAAATTGAACATCTAAATTATATTGCATATATTTGTAAATATACTAAAACCATTGAACTGTATTCTTTAAATGTGTAAATTGCATAGTATGTGAATTATATCTCAATAAAGCTATTAAAAAATAAAAGAACAATGTTCCTTTTCTTTTTTTATAGCCCAATGCCTGACATCTAGTAAGTTCCCAATAAATATTTTTTGGAAAGATTAAAGACAGAATAAATTCATTAGTAATAGGCCTCTATAGAATAAATCCATTAGTAATAGGCCTCTATTGTGTTCAGGTAATGGGCTACATTAAGGAATAAATGTTTTAAAGATATGAATAAAGTAACTTCCTTCCCCTTGTTTATACAATCACATAATAAATCACCTGGAACGCCACTTACTATTCTAGGTTTCATTTAACCAAATCCTTTACGTATTTAGGGGATCTTTCTGGAGTACTGTTGTCATCGATTATTACTGGCATTTTCAGCACTGCCTTGCAGCATGACCTTTGGTAGGTTTCTTTCCTTTTCCTAGCTTGTTGCCATTAGAATTCTTTTTTTTTTTTTTTTTTTTTTTTTTTTTTTGCGGTACGTGGGCCTCTCACTGCTGTGGCCTCTCCCGCTGCGGAGCACAGGCTCCGGACGCGCAGGCTCAGCGGCCATGACTCACGGGCCCAGCCGCTCCGCGGCATGTGGGATCTTCCCAGACCAGGGCACGAACCTGTGTCCCCTGCATCGGCAGGCGGACTCTCAACCACTGTGCCACCAGGGAAGCCCTAGAATTCTTTAAATCAACCTTGAGAAGCTGCCTGACACCAAGAACCAGAGAAGCAGAAAAGGATACAGCTGGAAATTACAACAGAGCTATAAGATGACTAAACGCAAAAAGAACTCTTTGTATCCTTTGGCATTTTTGCCTCCATAATTTTCAACTAACAAAAAAGAAAATCTTTTGACTATATTTTCAAAAGGAGCATTGCAATCTATATCACAAGTATAGGTCATATTTTTTCTCAGAGAGAATAAAATAGCATTTTCACTGAAGTTGCTTTGTTTTTGTTTCTTACTTTTTTCTTTTAAGTCCTGTTAATCCTTAAAAGTGACAATAGAAAGGGACCTTAGAGAGTCTTCTGTCCAATTCTCTCCAAACTTTAACGTGAACCACCAAAGGATTCTGTTAAAATGCAGAATCTGATGCTGTAGGTCTGGAGAGAAGTCATCCCAGGCAATGTGGGTGCTGCTGTTTCATGGACCACACTTAGAGTAGCAAAGTTCAATTCCAACCTCCTGATGTTAAAATATTTTAAAAATCAAGAGGTAGAGAAGAAAGAGAGACTTACTTAAGGTCACAAAGTTTTTCAGTAAAAAGATCAAGACCAGACACCAAGTCTCTAAAATACCAACTCAGAGTCCTTCCCACTACATAGATTTGATCAGAGACCCAAAACACATTCCTCCTTCATTCCCTAGTCATTACATGTTGGTCCTAAGATTATTATACTTAACAAGCAAAAATCCCCATATGAGTTTGTTCTCTGCCCCACCAAACTCTCAAGAACACGAAACATGAGAGAACAAAACAAAAACTACTTTTGGCCATCAAGGACCAACCGTTTTCCTCATCAATGGCCACTCTACCATCCTAGCATACTGTGAGCCTCCGCTCTACGTCCTGTCATCATCAGTAGGGGGTTGGAAATACAGATACAGTTTAGCTTAAGCAAACCATACTTATGGCCAATGTATTGAGAAAAAAAAAATTCATAAAACCTTCTAAGAGAAAAACTCCCTAAAGTTTGAGTGTTCTGTGATTTCTAATCCTACCAGTATGGATTAATGAGAAAGGATTTTATAACTTAAGTACCTATAGACTCAATAGAATGCAACAGTATTTATTTGAATATGTTGGTATATGCATAGAATACTCTTGAAAGATTACACAAAGCTAATAGGATTAAATTTAGTCACTACTGAATAGTTAAACAGGAGTGCAGACTTATAATCAGAAAAATAGCAGAGGAGCCTTTTAATTGTCACACTACCTTTTTGTCTTATTTTTATTTTTGCTATATACATGTATTAGTTTAATTGTTTTTTAAAACCAGGAATGTTTAAATAATGAAATAAAAGAAAGCACAGAAGATGGTAGTTTCTAAAAATAGTCAAAGTAATATTTTTAGTTCCACGTGTGCCTCCAGAACTTTGCAACTCCACATCAAAAGTTGTAGTCTATTTTCGTTCCCCTCAAACCTGGGAAGGCTTGTGACTTTTCCAACCAATAGAGTGAAGCGATAATTTGTTTTCTGGGGGCTGGGGCTTAAAAAAAAATACAGCTTCCACTTGAATCCCTCTTTTTGGAATGTTTGCTCTGGGAAAACAACCACCATGCTGTGAAGAGATCCACATTCACCCACACAAAAAGATCACATGGAGAGAGGCCCATGTGGAAAGAAGTTGAGACCCCAGTCAACAGCCTTGATCAACCACCATACCTGTGGGTCAACAAGCCTTAACTGAGGCTCAGACATCATGGAGGGAAGACCAGCCATCCCCGCTACACCCTGTCTAAATTCCTAACTCAGAGAATCCATGAACACAATAAATGGTTATTTTATATCCTAAATTTCATAGTAATTTGTTCTGCAGCGCTAAATAACTGAAACAGATTTTCATACCTGGAAGTAGGGCACAGCAATTACAAAAATACCTAAAACCAAGGGGGTGACTTTGGGACTTGGAGGTGGGCAGAAACTGACAAAACATTGAGGAGATTATTTATGAAAACTTAAAGGGTCTTAAAAAGTCAGTCAGCAAACCTTGATGGTCCTCCAGAAGACTGAAAGCGACGGGTTAAAGGAACAGGAGAAAAGTGTTACTGGGAGCTGAAAGAAAGAAGACACTTGTGATGTGGTGGTAGAAAGTTTAGGAACACTATCTCCTGTGATAATACAGAACCTAGAAAATGTACTGAATGGTCTGGATAATTGAACATGAGATTTCCAGGCAGACTGTTGAAGGTGCTACCTGGTACTATAGGCTGCTACAGCAACCTACAGTAAATGTAAGAAAACAGAGGAACGCTAAAGAAGGGACTAGTGAATATAAAGTAGCTAGGACTTTCTGGATTTGAAAATAATGGTTTCTCATTCCCACCCTCTCCAGATGGTAAATGATACTACATTAATAAATGGCTTTGTTGCACAGATCAGATCCAGGGTACTGTCAGGAAAACATGATCTAAAGATAAATCCAAAAGTGTGACTTCAGAACCATTTGTTAAGATCTCAAAAAGAAAGAAAAAATTAAGGTGATATCTCAAATAGATAAAAGTCCGTTTCAGGATCTTAAGGGTATACCTTACAGATTCTCTCTAAGTGTAGGATTTCTAAAAATTTTAAGGGCAGTTTCCTTTTGCAGCCTAATGAGAAGTCTAAAGTAGAGAAGGGCTTATCTCAACAATATTTATGTTTATGACTTTTGTCTGATGGAGTTAACTCCAATAAGATCAATAGGAAATCTATAACATTTATGAGATAATTGTTTTGATGGAAACACTGTCAGTCATTTCTTATGGAAATGAAAGAATGATTCAGAGGTCAGATCCAAGAGCCACAGACAACCATTCTCAGACAGTAACCCTGAGAACCAATCAAAGAACTGGCAACATACGCCTGACTGAATTTCAGAATTCCTGTGGACCAGTAATAGATTTGTGCCTCCTGTCTTCTCATTTTTAAATGAAAGCATTTTTAGTAGTTATCCTAAGCCAGTTCCACCATGCTGTGTTGGGTGTATGTGGGAAAGATAACTGTCTGTATCTATCACAGGTCATTGGATCAAGAGAAACTGTACCTAAGAAGATGTATTGAGAGGCTGCACCCAAGGAGCTTCATTCTTTCCTGCACCTGTTTCAGATCATGAGATCCTGGACCTCCAACCTGAGCCTGATACTGTAATGGAGAAGAACAAACCTGACTCCATATTGGATCTATTCCTTTAGCTCCAACCTTTGTGGCCTGTTTCCTGTGCTTAGTCACACTGGCTCTACACCTTTGTAAAAGAATGTTGCCTATAGCCTGAAATATCTCAATGCTCTGCCTCCCAGGTTTGACCTTTAAAGGTATAACACTCTTCCATTCACATAGAGACAAAAAGTTGCAGAACAGAAAATAACAATTGTTTTGTTGGAGGTTTATAGGAACATTATGACCAGACTTACATGGACAGTTGCAAGAACAAAGGATTCTGGCACAAAGAAGGTTACAACATCCAGCCACACCCTCTCCCTCCCCTTCTAGTATAAAAGAAGCCTAAATTCTAACTTGGGTAAGATCGTTCTTTAGGACACTAGTCCACCATCTTCTCCAAATAAAGATGCTATTCCTTGCCCCAACACGTTGTCTCTCAATTTATTGGCCTGTCGTGTGACGAGCAGTATGAGTTTGGACTCAGTAACAATACTACAGTGAGATGAGACTTTGGTGGGAGGGTAATGATGGAAAGGTTCATGTATTTTGCAAGTATGTGGGAAGGATGTGAATCACTGTAGCCTGAGGGGTGACTGGTAGATTATATTTTTCAGAAATAGCAGAATTCCATATGCTCTTCTACAACCTTGCTTCTCCCCATCAAATTATAGATGGAATTTCTTTTTTCCTTGGACCTTGACTCTTTTATGACTGCTTCAACCAACAAATTATGCTAACAGGGATGCTATGTGACTTCTGAAACTAGATCTTTAAAAGTAACTGTTTCCACATGGCCTCTTTACTTGGAATGTTTGTTCTAGAGGAGGCAGCTACCATCCCATGAATAAGCCCAAACCAACTCATGCAGAGAAGCTCACATGGAGAGAAACTGTGACCTCCAGCCAACAGCTAGCATCAACCACCAGGACATATGAGTCAACAAACCTACAAAAGATTCCAGCTCCTAACCTTCAAGTCTTCCCTCTGAAGCCCCAGACGTCAAGAAAGCAGAGACAAGCCATCTTTGACACACCATGTCTGAATTCTTGATCCACAGAACTTGTAAGAATAACAGTTGGTTGTTTTGCAACAATAATTTTGGGGATAATTTGTTATGTAGTATTAGATAACCAGAACAGGTAAGAGGAGTGGCCACCTGCAACATTTTCACTTTGCTCAGTGATCAGATGGATAAAATTATTTTACAAATGTTTTCATGCCCAGTGATGTATTTGATATTTACAAAAAAGCACGACAAACATTTGCATTTCTGAATTTACTATAGCACACTATTACAGTAAGGATCAGTAATTTAAACCCCACAGCTTTTAAAATTAAATTCAACCACAGAAAACTAAAGACATAGAAATTAAAGTGACTTGACCACGATCATATACAAGTAAACAAGCAAGCCAAGTTTTCTGACTAAAAATTTTTTCTGACCCAAATTTTCTGACTATAAATCCAATGCTTACATTAAATATTAATACTATATTCACGAATGTTCATGAAACCAGGTATAAATTAGGGAGATTGGCCACTTCAAAGGAAGAACCATCAAGCACACCTAGGAATTAAAATTCTCTGATTTAATAAAGTGGAAAGAAATGCTTGGTTTACTACCATGCTCCCTGAGAAGTCAACATTCAATTCCCTATGAATGATATCAGAAATGTTATAGGAAAGCTGAACATATAGCTTATATGTCACACTGAAAAGAATGTCACTTCCACAAGGGTTTGAAGTTTTGCTTGTTTTGTTTAGTGTTATATTCTCAGTAACTAAAAGTGTCTTGCATTTTTTAGGTGCTCAGTAACTTTGTGTTACATGAATAAACCCAAGAATCCTTCAAAAATAATCTTTCCACATTCACCGTGTTATGGACTGAATTATAAACCCCTCCAAATTCATATAGTGAAACCCTAATTCCCAGTGTGATGTCATTTGGAAATGGGGTCTTCGAGGTGGGTTAGATGAGATCATGAGGGTGGGGCTTCATGATGGAATTAGTGCTTTTATAAGAAGAGACACCAGAGAGCTTGCTCTCTTCACCATGTAAAGACATAGCAAGAAAGCAGCCACTTGCAAGCCAGTAAGAGGGTTCTCACCAGGAGCTGAATCAGTCAGCACCTTGATCTTGGGCTTTCTAGCTTCCAGAATTGTGAGAAGTAAATTGCTGTTGTTTAAGCTGCCCAGCCTATGGTATCTTATTTTTAATTAAAGTATAGTTGATTTACAATGTTATATTAGTTTCAGGTTTACAGCAAAGTGATTCGGTTTTATATATATACTTTTTCCATTATAGGTTATTATAAGATAATGAATATAGTTCCCTCTACCATACAGTAGGTCCTTGTTGTTTATTTTATATATAGTAGTGTGTATCTGTTAATCCCAAACTCCTAATTTATCCTTCCCCCCTTTCCCCTTTGGTAAACATAAGTTTGTTTCCTATGTCTGTGAGTCTATTTCTGTTTTGTAAATAAGTTCATTTGCATCATTTTTTAGATTCCACATGTAAGTGATATCATATGATATTTGTCTTTCTCTTTCTGACTTGCTTCACTTATTATGATAATCACTAGGCCCTGCCATGCTGCTGCAAATGGCATTATTTCTTTCTCGTTTTATGGCTAATAATCCATTTCATATATATATATACCACACCTTCTTTATCCATTCATCTGTTGATGGACATTTAGGTTCCTTCCATGTCTTAACTATTGTAAATAGTGCTGCTATAAATACTGGGATGCCTGTATCTTTTTGAATTAGAGTTTTCATCTTCTCCAGATATATGCCCAGGATTGGGATTGCTAGATCGTGTGGTAACTCTATTTTCAGTTTTTAAAGTAACCTCCATACTGTTATGCATAGTGGCTGCACCAATATACATTCCCACCAACACTGTCGGGGGGTTCCCTCTTCTCCATGTCCTCTCCAACATTTATTAATTGTAGACTTTTGAATGATGGCCATTCTGAAAGGTGTGTGTGAAATCTCATTGTAGTTTTGACTTACATTTCCCTAATAATTAGCAATGTTGAGCATCTTTTCATGTGCTTGTTGGCCATCTGTATGTTTTCTCTGGAGAAATGTCTATTTAGGTTTTCTGCTCATTTGTTGATGGGTTTTTTTTTATATTGAATTGTGTGAGCTGTTTGTATATTTTGGAAATTAAAACCTTGTTAGTCACATTGTTAGCAAACATTTTCTCCCATTCTGTAGGTTGTCTTTCCCTTTTGCTATGGTTTTCTTTGCTGTGCAAGAACTTTTAAGTTTAACTAGTTCCCATTTAAAAATTTTTACTTTTATTTCCATTAATCTAGGAGACAGATACAAAAAATATTGCTGCAATTTATGTAAAAGAGTGTTCTGCCTATGTTTTCCTCTAGGAGTTTTATAATATCTGGTCTTACATTTAGATCTTTAATCTGTTTTGAGTTTATGTTTGTATATAGTGTTAGAGAATATTCTAATTTCATTCTTTAACATGTAGCTGTCCAGTTTTCCCAGCACCACCTATTGAAGAGATTGTCTTTTCTCCACTGTATATTCTTGCCGCCCTTATTGTGGGTTAATTGACCATAAGTCTGTGGTTTTATTTTTGGGCTCTCTATCCTGTTCCATTGATCTATGTGTCTGTTTTTCTGCCAGTACCACACTGTTTTGATTACTGTAACTCTGCAGTATAGTCTGAAGTCAGGGAGCATGATTCCTCCAGCTCCGTTCTTTCTCAAGATTGTTTTGGCTACTTAGTGTCATTTGTGTCTCCATACAAATTTTTAAATTATTTGTTCTAGTTTTGTGAAAAATGCCATTGGTATTTTCATAGGGATTGTGTTGAATCTGTAGATTGCCGGCGGTACTATGGTCATTTTAACAAAACTGATTCTTCAGATTGGTTCAAGATGGCAGAGTAGAAGGACGTGCTCTCATTAACTCTTGTGAGAGCACCGGAATCACAACTAACTGCTGAACAATCATCGACAGTAGGACACTGGAACTCACCAAAAAAGATACCCCACATCCAAAGACAAAGGAGAAGCCAAAATGAGATGGTAGGAGGGGTGCAATCACAATAAAATCAAATCCCATAACTGCTGTGTGGGTGACTCACAAACTGGAGAACACTTATACCACAGAAGTCCACCCACTGGAGTGAAGGTTCTGAGCCCCATGTCCGGCTTCCCAAGCTGGGGGTCTGGCAATGGGAGGAGGAATTCATAGAGAATCAGACTTTGAAGGCTAGAGGGATTTGATTGCAGGACTTCGACAGGACTGGGGGAAACAGATAATCCACTCTTGGAGGGCACACACAAAGTAGTGTGTGCATTGGGACCCAGGGGAAGGAGCAGTGACCCCATAGCAGACTGAACCAGACATACCTACTAGTGTTGGAGGGTCTCCTGCAGAGTCAGGGGGTGGCTGTGCCTCACTGTGAGGACAAGGACACTGGCAGCAGAAATTCTGGGAAGTACTCCTTGGCATAAGCCCTCCCAGAGTCCACCATTAGCCCTGCCAATAAGCCCAGGTAGACTCCAGTGTTGGGTCGCATCAGGCCAAACAACCAACAGGGAGGGAATCCAGCAATACCCATCAGCAGAAAAGTGGATTAAAGTTTTACTGAGCTCTTCCCACCAGAGCAACAGCCAGCTCTACCCACCACCAGTCCCTCCCACCAGGAAACTTGCTCAAACCTCTTAGATAGCCTCATCCATCAGAGGGCAGACAGCAGAAGCAAGAAGAACTACACTCTTGCAGTCCTGTGGAACAAAAACCACATGCACAGAAAGATAGACAAGATGAAAATGCAGAGGGCTATGTAACAGATGAAAGAACAAGATAAAACCCCAGAAAAACAACTAAACCAAGGGGAGATAGGCAACCTTCCACAAAAAAATTCAGAATAATGATAGTGAAGATGATCCAGAGACCTTGGAAAAAGAATGGAGGCAAAGATCGAGAAGATACAAGAAATGTTTAACAAAGACCTAGAAGAATTAAAGAACATGCAAACCGAGATGAACAATACAATAACTGAACTGAAAAATACACTAGAAGGAATCAAAAGCAAAATAACTGAGGCAGAAGAACGGATAAGTGACCTGGAAGACAGAATGGTGGAATTCACTGCTGTGGAACAGAATAAAGAAAAAAGAATGAAAAGAAATGAAGACAGCCTAAGAGACTTCTGGGATGTTAAACGCAACAACATTCGCATTATAGGGGTCCCAAAAGGACAAGAGAGAGAGAAAGGACCAGACAAAATATTTGAAGAGATTATAGCTGAAAATTTCCCTAACATAGGAAAAGAAATAGCCACCCAAGTCCAGGAAGCACAGAGATGCCCATACAGGATAAACCCAAGGAGAAACATGCCTAAACACACAGTAAACAAATTGGCAAAATATAAAGACAAAGAAATATTATTGAAAGCAGCAAGGGAAAAACAACAAATACCAAACAAGGGAACTCCCATAAGGTTAACAGCTGACTTCTCAGCAGAAACTCTACAAGTAGAAGCGAGTGGCAGGACAAATTTAAAGTGATGAAAGGGAAGAACCTACAATGAAGATTACCCTACACGGCAAAGGTCACATTCAGATTCGATGGAGAAATCAAAAGCTTTACAGAAAAGGAAAAGCTAAGAAGATTCAGCACCACCAAACCAGCTCTACAACAAATGCTAAAGAAATATCTCTAAGTGGGAAACACAAAAGAAGAAAAGGACCTACAAAAACAAACCCAAGGGCTTCCCTGGTGGCGCAGTGGTTGAGAGTCCGCCTGCCGATGCAGGGGACACGGGTTCGTGACCCGGACCGGGAAGATCCCATGTGCCACGGAGCGGCTGGGCCCATGAGCCATGGCCACTGAGCCTGCACATCCGGAGCCTGTGCTCCGCAATGGGGGAGGCCACAACAGTGAGAGGCCCATGTACAGCAAAAAAAAAAAAAAAACCCAAAACAATTAAGAAAATGGTAATAGGAACATACATATCAATAATTACCTTAAACGTGAATGGATTAATGCTCCAACCAAAAGACACAGGCTCACTGAATGGATGCAAAAACAAGACCCATACATATGCTGTCTACAAGAGACCCACTTCAGACCTAGGGACACATATTGACTGAAAGTGAGGGGATGGAAAAAGATATTCCATGCAAATGGAAATCAAAAGAAAGCTGAAGTAGCAATACTCATATCAGATAAATAGACTTGAAAATAAAGAATGTTACAAGAGACAAGGAAGGACACTACATAATGGTCAAGGGATCAATCCAAGAAGATATAACAATTATAAATATATCTGCTCCCAATATAGGAGGACCTCAATACATAACACAACTGCTAACAGCTATAAAGAGGAAATCGACAGTAACACAATAATAGTGGGGGATTTTAGCACATCACTTACACCGATGGACAGATCATCCAAACAGAAAATTAATAAGGAAACACAAGCTTTACATGACACAACAGACCAGATACATTTAATTAATATTTATAGGATATTCCATCCAAAACTGAAGATTACACTTTCTTCTCAAGTGCTCATGGAACATTCTCCAGGAGAGATCACATCTTGGGTCACAAATCAAGCCTCAGTAAATTTAAGAAAACTGAAATCATATCAAGCATCTTTTCTGACCACAACGCTATGAGATTAGAAATCAGTTACAGGGAAAAAAATGTAAAAAACACAAGCACATGGAGGCTAAACAATACGTTACTAAATAACCAAAAGATCACTGAAGAAATCAAAGAGGATATCAAAAAATACCTAGAGACAAATGACAATGAAAACATGACAATCCAAAACCTATGGGATGCAGCAAAAGCAGTTCTAAAGAGGGAACACTATAGCAATACAAGCCTACCTCAAGAAACAAGAAAAATCTCAAATAAACAACCTAACCTTATGCCTAAAGGAACTAAAGAAGGAAGAACAAACAAAACCCAAAGTTAGCAGAAAGAAAGAAATAATAAAGATCAGAGCAGAAATAAATGAAATAGAAACAAAGAAAACAATAGCAAAGATCAATAAAACTAAAAGCTGGTTCTTTGAGAAGAGAAAATTGATAAACGATTACCACACTCATCAAGAAAAAGAGGGAGAGGACTCAAATCAATAAAAATATAAATGAAAAAGAAGTTATAACAGACACTGCAGAAATACAAAGCATCCTAAGAGATTACCACAAGCAACTCTATGCCAATAAAATGGACAACCTGGAAGAACTGGACATATTATTAGAAAGGTAAAACCTTCCAAGACTGAACCAGGAAGAAATAGAAAATATGAACAGACCAATCACAAGTAATGAAATTGAAGCTGTGATTAAAAATCTTCCAACAAACAAAAGTCCAGGACCCGATGGCTCCACAGGTGAATTCTATCAAACATTTAGAGAAGAGCTAACACCCATCCTTCTCAAACTACCCCCAAAAATTGCAGAGGAGTGAATACTCCCAAACTCATTCTATGAGGCCACCATCACCCTGTTCCCAAAACCAGACAAAGACACTACAAAAAATGGACATTATGGACCAATATCACAGATGAAAACAGATGTAAAAATCCTCAACAAAATACTAGCAAACAGAATCCAACAACACATTAAAAGGATCATACACCACGATCTAGTGGGATTTATCCCAGGAACACAAGCATTCTTCAATATATGCACATATATCAATGTGATACCTCATATTAACAAATTGAAGAGGAAAAACCATATGATCATCTCAATAGATGCAGAAAAATCTTTTGACAAAATTCAACATCCATTTATGATAAAAACTCTCCAGAAAGTGGGCAGAGAGGGAACCTACCTCAACATAATAAAGACCATATATGACAAACCCACAGAAAACATCATTCTTAATGGTGAAAAACTGAAAGCATTTCCTCTAAGATCAGGAAGAAGACAAGGATGTCCACTTTCACCACTATTATTCAACATTGTTTTGGAAGTCCTAGCCATGGCAATCAGAGAAGAAAAAGAAATAAAAGAATTACAAATTGGAAAAGAAGAAGTAAAACTGTCACTGTTTGCAGATGACATGATATTATACATAGAAAATCCTAAAGATGCCACCAGAAATCTACTAGAGCTAATCAATGAATTTGGTAAAGTTGCAGGATACAAAATTAATGCACAGAAATCTCTTGCATTCCTATACACTAATGATGAAAAATCTGAAAGAGAAATTAAGGAAACACTCCCATTTACCATTGCAACAAAAAGAATAATATACCTAGGAATAAACCTACCTAGGGAGACAAAAGACCTGTATGCAGAACACTATAAGACATGGATGAAAGAAATTAGAGATGATACCAACAGATGGAGATATGTACCATGTTCTTGGATTGGAAGAATCAATATTGTGAAAATGACTATACTACCCAATGCAATCTACAGATTTGATACAATCCCTATCAAATTGCCAATGGCATTTCTTACAGAACTAGAACAAAAAAATCTTAAAATTTATATGGAGACACAAAACCCCGAATAGCCAAAGCAGTCTTGAGGGAAAAAAACGGAGCTGGAGGAATCAGACTCCCTGACTTCAGACTATACTACAAAGCTACAGTAATCCAGACAATATGTTACTGGCACAAAAACAGAAATATAGATCAATGGAACAGGATAGAAAGCCCAGAGATAAACCTACCCACCTATGGTCAAATAATCTATGAGAAAGGAGGCAAGGATATACAATGGAGAAAAGACAGTCTCTTCAATAAGTGGTGCTGGGAAAACTGGACAGCTACATATAAAAGAATGAAATTAGAACACTCCCTAACACCATACACAAAAATAAACTCAATATTGATTAGAGACCTAAATGTAAGACTAGACACTATAAAACTCTTCGAGGAAAACATAGGAAGAGCACTCTTTGACATAAATCACAGCAAAATCTTTTTTGATCCACCTCCTAGAGTAATGGAAATAAACCCAAAAATAAACAAATGGGACCTAATGAAACTTAAAAGCTTTTGCAAACAAAGGAAACTACAAACAAGATGAAAGGACAACCCTCAGAATGGGAGAAAATATTTGCAAACAAATCAACAGACAAAGGGTTAATCTCCAAAATATATAAACAGCTCATGCAGTTCAATATTAAAAAAAACAAACAACACAATCCAAAAATGGGCAGAAGACCTAAATAGACATTTCTCCAAAGAAGACATACAGATAGTAAAGAAGCACAGGAAAAGCTGCTCAACATCACTAATTATTAGAGAAAGGCAAATCAAAACTACAATGAGATATCACCTCACACCAGTTAGAATGGGCATAATAAGAAAATCTACAAAGAACAAATGATGGAGAGGGTGTGGAAAAAAGGGTACCCTCTTGCACTGTTGGTGGGAATGTAAATTGATACAGCCACTATGGAGAACAGTATGGAGGTTCCTTAAAAAACTAAAAATAAAATTACCATATGACCCAGCAAGCCCACTACTGGGCATATACCCAGAGAAAACCATAATTTAAAAACACACATGCACCCCAATATTCACTGCAGCACTATTTACAATAGCCAGGTCATGGAAGTAACCTAAATGCCCACTGACAGATGAATGGATAAGAAGATATGGTACATATATACAATGGAATATTACTCAGCCATAAAAAGTAATGAAATTGGGTCATTTGTAGAGACGTGGATGGACCTAGAGACTGTCATACAGAGTGAAATAAGTCAGAAAGAGAAAAACAAATATCACATATTAACACATATATGTGGAACCTAGAAAAATTGTACAGATGAACCAGTTTGCAGGGCAGAAATTGAGACACAGATATAGAGAACAAAGTTATGGACACCAAGGGGGGAAAGCAGCAGGGGGTGATGGTGGTGCTGTGATGAATTGGGAGATTGGGATTGACTTATATACACTAATATGTATAAAATGGATAACTAATAAGAACCTGCTTTATAAAAAAGTAAATAAAACTTTAAAAAAAATACTGATTCTTCCAACCCAAGAACATGGTATATCTTTCCATCTGTTTGTGTCAACTTCAATTTCTTTCATCAATGTCTTATAGTTTGCAGAGTACAGGCCTTTTGCCTCCTTAGGTAGATTTATTTCTAGGTATTTTATTCTTTTTGATTCAATAGTAAATGGGATTGTTTCCTTAACTTCTCTTTCTGATCCTTTGTTGTTAGTGTTTAGAAATGCAACAGATTTCTGTATATTAATTTTCTATCCTACAACTTTACCAAATTCATTGATGAGCTCTAGTAGTTTTCTGGGAGTGTATTTAGGGTTTTTTATGTATTATGTCATCTGCAAACTGACAGTTTTACTTCTTCATTTCCAATTTTATTCCTTTTTCTTCTCTGATTGCTATGGCTATTTTATTATGGCAGCCTTAAATGACTAATGCAGCTCTAAGGCTCTGATCAGGAAAAAATGACAGGAAATAGTTTAGAATCTTACACTCAAAGCTTCATACCTCAAGAGGACCTTACAATTCATCCAGTTAAAGTCCCCTGTTTGACCACTGGGGAATATGAACCTCTGCCTCAGGCCACATGACTTCTTGGCATCACAGGACCACAGAGGCATCTACTATTTCAGTGTTCTTTTTCTAAGTCTGGTAAAGTCATTACTTCTAAAGAGTTACACAGAACTAAAAGACAGACTTAGAAAATTATATCATCAAAGGAGAACAAGATGTCTTCATCCTGCCCCAAACCTTTGAAACTAGAATCCCCAAGAACAGTCAAATTCTTCCTAACTCTGTCTCTTGGGTTATTTCTTGCAACAGACTCCTTATGTGGAGGTCTTTGGGAGATATTTCTGATTTGTGTCTAGATTTCTTGTTGTATATAAGTGGAAACTGAGATTCAGAAAAGATAAAGGGACTTTCTTAATTTGCAGTTACAGAGACAGGATTTCTTCATAATCTTACTGTCACTTACTTAACATTTATTGAGTGATGACCAAATGCCATACATTAGACTAAGTGTTTTACCATCATCTTTTCTTTTTTTTAAATAGGTAAATTTTAATTTTATTTATTTTTATATTTATTTTTTTATTTTTGGCTGTGCTGGGTCTTCGTTTCTGTGTGAGGGTTTTCTCTAGTTGCGGCAAGTGGGGGTCACACTTCATCGCGGTACGCGGGCCTCTTACTGTTGTGGCCTCTCCCATTGCAGAGCACAGGCTCTGGACGCACAGGCTCAGTGGCCATGGCTCACGGGCCCAGCCACTCCGTGGCATGTGGGATCTTCCCAGACCAGGACATGAACCCGCGTCCCCTGCATCGGCAGGTGGATTCTCAACCACTGCGCCACCAGGGAAGCCCTAAAAGAGGTCTCTTTTAATGAAAGGGAAGTACCTTTGCAAAGAACACTCATTCCTACTGACCATTACTTTCCTGTCTCCCTTATTTCCGCCAGAATGTCTTCATCACTGTTTCATTTCATTATTGTCAACAGGGTCTCAGGTTTCATTACACCTCCTCCAGGAAAACCTCTTATGTGTTCTCCTCCACTTGCTAACATGAAGAGCAACGTGGGGAGAAAGTCAGCTGGTCTTCATTTGACCAGCTGGTCTGCAGAAGCAGGCACATCAGTGCCAAGACCCAGGTTCTAGGGAAGGAGACCAAAAGCCTGCCACATCCCATTTGTTTTCTTCCAAAGGCTGCTGCACTGGCTGTAGGCAGATGTCTGGCAGTCTGCATCTGAGGACGTTTATTCCATGCCTACCCACAGATGGCTTTACCAAGTTCCAGAGTGTAAGTTCGATTTCTTCTCAAAGCTTCAACTTATAACTAAGGGATCATGAAGTTATAGCTGAAGAGATATTATCATTATGACTTATATCAGCTCACAGTTGAATACTCAAGTGCTTGGCAATGTACAGAACAATACTTCATTTAATCCTCACACCAAGCTTAGAAAGTAATCATTATCACCACCCCCATTCTACAAATGAATAAGCTAAGAATTAGAAGAGCGAGGTCACTTGCCAGAGGTCACTTGCCAAAGTTCTCACAGCTGGTAAGAAACGTAGTTGGTTTTTAAATCCAAATAGAGTCTGACTTTATAGTCTACTGTTCTTTCCTGCTGTGCTATAAAAGCTAATAGAGATGGTGATGGTGCTAGTATTACTATGGTTAAGAATAACAATACCAGCAACAACAAAACACAACCATGGTCCCTGCACTATGACAAGTGCTTTGCACACACTACTTCATTTAATCCTCACAGCTCTTTGTGGGATGTGGTATCAATATCTTCACCTTACCTGAAGAAACTGAGCTAATTTAGAAAGGTTCAGTAACATGCTCAGGGCTACAAACCAGTGACAGCACCCAGATGGGCTCATTCTGTCTAGCCCTAGTACCCAAGCTCCTATCAATTATGACCACTACCATCTTATTTTAAAGCTGGGGAGACTGAAGCTCACACAGGGAAAGCTCCACGCCTCTATTTCTGCCACAGGGTAGCCTAGCAGCAGTCTAGCTGTGACATACCTCAAGCCTGGATCACCAACTCCCAGAGAAGTGCTCTCTACTTAGTACCACCTATGAGAAAACTTAACCAGCCTTCCTTTTAGGGAATAGAGGAGTATTATGTGAAGCCGTGAGAGATAGTGGTTTGGGAGCCAGAAAATAAGAACTGAGCCATTTATTAGCTGCTTCACTTTGACCAAGGTACTTAACTTGTCTCAGGCCCCTCCTCTTTTACTAGGGAGCTTATTATATGACTGGGAAGTTTTGCCGTTAGGGACTGTTCCAAGACAGTGTATAGGCAAGAGAAAAATGAGGCTATAAAAATATTAAGTGCTACCATTTGAGACTGAATAGATCTCTATGAGCCAAAGTAATGAAAAGTGCATTAATTGAGAAGGTGGCACCTAAGGTTGGCTCTGACACATGAGAATAACGACCGTGTTTCTTTTTTTACTATGTTCTTACTACACATCAGATCCTAAGATAGGTAATTTATGTGTATGGTTTCAGTTTATCCTTATGAAACCCTATACGTTAACTATTATCGTTGTTCCTATTCTAGAAGTTTAGTAACTGAGGCCAAGAGAGGTGCAAGCTTAAAGGGCTGGCAGGTGACATAGTTGAGATTCAAACTCACGGGTCTAGCCTCAATCACTGCATCACGCTGCCTTTCTGGGAAGGCTAAAGAGGCAATTGTGGGGATGGCTTCAATGAAAGCAAGAGGCACCCAGGGAGTTAAATTTTCTACAGCAACTAGCAATGCATAAATTCCACAGTATAGAGTTTAGTATTTCAGACCCTAAAATGGTAACCCGGTTATGCCCTGTGCTTTCACGCAGGGCAAGCATCACCACCACTGTGCATTTCAGAGGAGTTGAAAGATAGTCCCAGGGTCAGACATCTAGGTTATCACCCCTCCCACAATAGTGCTTCTGACTTAATCCCTTGCCATGAAGCACTGTTTAAATTCATGGACATACAGGTTTCAGGTAATAACTGCTATGTCGGGCTTCCCTGGTGGCGCAGTGGTTGGGAGTCTGCCTGCCGATGCAGGGGACACGGGTTTGTGCCCTGGTCCGGGAAGATCCCACATGCCGCGGAGCGGCTGGGCCCGTGAGCCATGGCCGCTGAGCCTGTGCGTCCGGAGCCTGTGCTCTGCAACGGGAGAGGCCACAACAGTCAGAGGCCCGCATACCGCAAAAAAAAACCCACAAAAAACAAAAAACTGCTATGTCTACCTTACATATATCGGTTTTATAGACCACAGATTACAAAGAAGGGCACTGAGATGTATTACAGTTCTTTCACACACAGAAAACTTTATGTAAACACAAGACCATAAACATATAGCCAAATGGAAATTGAAATGCATGGGTTTTCCTGCTCAGCAGAGTACTAAAGCTAGAAGAAGCCTTACAAGTCAGCTTATCCAAACCCCCTGTTTAGAGACAGGGAAACTGAGGGGCAAAGTCTAGAATGATGTTCACCAAGGGTCCACAGATAGCTGATGCTCAACCTAGGCTGGCACCCAGTTTCTTGATTTGCAACTTGCTGCTCTTTTTTCTTTGCTATCCTGTCCTCTCCCTCACATTTCCATCACTGTTAGGTCTAACCCACTGCTTCTCATTCCAATCCCTTGCCAGTTTCTCTGAAGCCATGGCCCCAGAATCCATCACTTTTTAACCCTCTGTCCCTCATTAAGGCATTCTCTTTACTGAACCTTCCACTCTCTGCATGCTTGGTTCCCTCAGAAGGAGGCACTGGAAGGTTCTCATTAATTGAGGGGATGCTGATGTGACTCTCTCGCAGGTGCAAATGTGCCCATCCCACTGAGCTGGCCCTGGTTATGCCAAGAGGAAAGGGCTTCCTCTTTGATAGGGAGCCCAAGAGGATTCTGAAGCAGGACAACTGTCCATGTGGAGAGGGAATAGCCTGTTGTGAGCGGAACAGCTTCTCAGTATAAAAACCCATGCGATTTTGCATAATGGAGGCTGAGAGGACTCAGGGTGAATGATGGTGAAGATTCATTTACATTTTAAATGAACACAACATTTGCCTGGGGGCAATGCTTCCTCCTAATAATCTAATCTGTAAAGCACACCATTCCTTTTTCTACTAAAAAAATCATTTTTCTTAAAGTCAATAAACAAATATATTTCTGCTGCCCAAAGTAGATACTCTCTGTATTATCTTTTAAGCTTAAAATCAAGATTGTGCCTTCAATGAATGGCTAATCTAAGCCATGGAAGCCTTTTCACATGAGGTAATAGACTGAGTGATTCCTGAGATTCTCTTTATTTAAAATGCAAAGAATTCAGTGGGGACAGATTCTCCAGCCAGACCTCCACTCTCCCCTTCCCTTGCAGGGGGAGAAAAAGAAATATTGCTTGGCAAGAACGGCTTCACAGATGCTGCAGTGATTCCCAAGGTAATTCCACAGAGAGAAAAAATCCATTCCCTTTAGGCACCCAGGGTCACATGAACTGAGTGTGCTTTCCCACAAAGAGCATCTGTCATTCAGTGAAATTACATTTTTGAAACAGAATCAACTGAGCATACAAGAGTAATGGAGAGAACTCTGGCAGGGGAAAGAGATGATAGATTTTCTTAGCACTAGCCTGTCTAGCAGGTGTTTAGAGGACCTGGGTATAGTTAAGGTTTGCCAGGGTTATTTAGTAGAAAAAGACAAACTCAAAAACTAAAAACTGACTATGACCCCTTCAACTCCCATAACCACACCAAGGCACATACATTTACCCCATCACCCCAAGAAAAACAGTTCTTTCATGGGAGGCTCTGGCTCCTAGCTACATTCCTTCCTTTACTCTACTTGAGCAGATGTTTCTGGTTTTCAGAATCCTGGTTTTGTTGGGGCCCAGGGTATGCTGCCCCCAAATATGCCTTAATGGCATATTGATTATTTTGAATTAAAGTTCCTTAAGAAACAACTGATGCACAGGGGAAACTCTGACCCTCCTGTCTCCCTGAAAGCAGGAAATAAATCTCTCATGTGAAAGGCACCCTTCCTGCATCTGGGGGTAAAAGGACACCCTGATCTCCAGGGATAGGGAATTTGGGCCAAAAAGCCTGCGTAAACAAACAATGTTACTTCTTTAATACCTCAAGCCCCAAATCTGCTTAGATTCTTCACTAATTGATCACCCAAAACCTAAGTTACTTTTTCCTGTCAATTGAGGAATTGACCAATTTATTGTTTATTAGTCTAAAACATATAAAAGCTGCCTGCTTTGGCCACTTCTTAAGTCCTATTTCTATGAGACCTCCAAGTGCATGAATTAAGATGTATCTTGTTTTCTCCTGTTAATTTGTCCTGGGTCAATTTTATTATTGGTCCAGCCTCAAGAACACAAGAGGGGTAGAGGGGGAAATTTCCCCCTCCCTGACAATTTCCCTTCTATAAAACTAGAAGAGAAATGCAGGCTGGTTTGCTTGCCCTTCCTTCTGTATTGATTCATTTTCTCCATTGCCATCACTGGGCTAGGAGCAGGAATTTGAACTCCCAGAAGAGTTAGTAGGCTGATATCTAGACTACTGGTCCCAAAGTGTGATTGTGTACTCTCTTCAGTAAGAATTTTGTGTGTGTGTGTGTGTGTGTGTGTGTGTGTGTGTGTGTGTGTGTGGTACGTGGGCCTCTCACTGTTGTGGCCTCTCCCACTGCGGAGCACAGGCTCCAGACGCGCAGGCTCAGTAGCCATGGCTCACAGGCCTAGCCGCTCTGCGGCATGTGGGATCTTCCCGGACCAGGGCACGAACCCGTATCTCCTGCATTGGCAGACGGACTCTCAACCACTGCGCCACCAGGGAAGCGCAGTAAGATATTTTTGATTGTGCACCCTCAGTAGATTTATTTATGAATCCATACAGACTCCATATTATGTACATTTTAAATAGACACAAAATGTTTTTAAAATTCAAACTGATATATTAAAATACATATAAATGTAAGTTCTATTTCCTCCCCATATCCCTGTGTTACCTCCTGGTATGCAGGCATTCCACTTTGAAAACCTCTGACCTAAACTGTCACTGAGTGACCCCTGCCTGCACACTTTGTCTCACTCTTCATCCATCTGCAATCAACCTGCAAGCAGACAGCGACCACAAATAGAGCAACTATCACACACTCGGGTGAGGAGCAGCTAATGTGGGAGCTAAAACAAGATGTCTGACCCGGAATGCCCTGTGCTTCTGAAAACTCAACTGTTCAACTGTTGTTTAGGGGTGATACAAAGTTCTACCATCTCGATAACCCTTTTCTGGTTATTTAGATCCGAAATACTCCCTTTCCTCCAACAAATCTCTATAATGAATTTGCTGGGGACCAGGCATTTAGCTAGATACTTTTCATCTATTTATATAACTCCAACCCTCTAAGAATGAAGAAGCTTAATTCCTTTTTTCCCAGATTAGAAAAAAAAAATTGATTGAAATCTCAGTAAGTAGTAGACCTAGGGCATTGAAACACTGGTCTCACACTAAATTATGTTGACCACACTGTCTTTACAATAATACATATCACCTGTGCCATTCCTTTCACATTTAACATGCACTGACTTTTATAATAACAATAATTAGCCGGACTTCAGTCTCCTTCAGTAAGACATTTGTGAGAGTGCCTACTTTGAAGCTGCCTCTGCCGGCACTGAAATTCCTCCAGGAACTTGCATTAAGAACATGCTATGTGCTAGGGATAGTGCATGAGGTATCTCACTGGTTGTGGTCATTTTTCAGCATTGTGTAATTATATCCATCTTAAAAATGAAAAGGAGGGCTTCCCTGGTGGCACAGTGGTTGAGAGTCCACCTGCCGATGCAGGGGACACGGGTTTGTGCCCCGGTCCGGGAAGATCCCACATGCCGCAGAGCGGCTGGGCCCGTGAGCCATGGCCGCTGAGCCTGCGTGTCCGGAGCCTGTGCTCCGCAACGGGAGAGGCCACAACAGTGAGAGGCCTGCGTACCGCAAAAAAAAAAAAAAAATGAAAAAGAAATGTCAGAGATTGGTTAACAACCTTCCAACCAAAATCAGTCATTTGTAAGGGAAGGAGTCAGGATCTGAATTGTGCCTAATTCCCAAGGTCTGGCACCACTGGATCTTTCATATGTCCCTTATTATGGGTAGGTCCCTCTCTGTACATTTCATTGATGGACTGCTACTTGTGCATTTCACATGTTCCTGTTACACGTGACTGACACCTCTCAGCAGTGTCACTCACCATGGTAAGTACTCAGCACATGATCTTTTTTTTTTTTTTTCCATTCTCCTGTGATGAACTACTTCAGAACAGGAATACTTGCTGGTGGATGCTAAAGAATATACTGAACTTAATTCCATAGAAATGGAATCTAATAATGTGTGGCCTTTGTGTGTGGTTTCTTTCACTTAGCACAATGTTTTCGAGGTTCATCTATGTTATAGCATATATCAGTACTTCATCCCTTATTATAGCAGAATAATACTTTACATTTCATTGTCCCCTCTAGATAAACTCACAAAATCCAGTCAACAATTTGAAGACTGCCCTATATTACCACCCTCTTTGATGGATTTCTCCCTTCTTTGAACTCATGTGACATGCTTTGCTTAAGTCTTACAATATAATCTCTTCATTATTCCCTTGAACTAATCTAACTTTCCAAGCAGAAAAAAAGGCAAGTCTGTATCTTATACCTCTTAGGTACTTCTGGTAGAGCCCCAAACAAATGTGGACACAGGACAGATGGGCAACAATAGGACAAATAATTTATGTTCCAACTAATAGGTTATCCTGTTCAATTGAATTCTTACAACAACTAATGCAGTTGCTGAGCAAACAAGTGATGTGCTTAAGGTCTCACAGGTATCAAGTAGCATGAGTTCTGCTCCCTCAAACCCAAGCCTGATGTGATTAGGTTGTCCAGTTACATGATCTCCAAGTACTCTGGACTTCTATTTCCTCTTGATGGAATAACTCTATTATTTGTTGTTTTAAATTTTTTTCTTCCCCATTAAGTCTATGAACTCCATAGGGGTAGGACTTTGGTTCACATGAGTGCTTTCTGTAGTCTCTGGTACATATAGGTGCAAACTAAGTATGTGTACAAGAAAGGGAAGAGGGGAGAGAGAAGAAGTGAGGTTGTTGAGAAACGTCAGATTAGAACTAGAGTCAAAACCTGGTTTTTAAGTTCTTCTCTATCTTACATGCATTTAGGCATATTCAATTAGACTCATTCTAGGGCTGTGGGGAAGAGAATTAAGTAAGAAAATCAGAGAGAGTGAGAGTAGGATAGGATGATTCCATACACCATTCCCCTCAGCGGGGACTTAAAGTGACTGTTCCCTTAGCAGATCCCCTCCTCACCTGCACTGCACCTTCCCTCAGTGAGCATCTTACAAGGCTGCATACTATTTGTCTTTAAAGACACACTGCACTTTTTCCCACATAACACAACCCTGAGAATTCTTTGTCTGTATTCATGCAAATAAAGAGGTATCTGTTCTGTCACTGGAGGTGAAACTGGCAAATAAGTATCTCTTCTGTCTGCAGGAAAAACTGGCAGAAAGTCCTGGTTGGACTTCTCAGGTATTATGCCACCTGTATATGTATTTTCAAGGGTAGTTTTTTTTTTTTTTTGCGGTACGCGGGCTTCTCACTGTTGTGGCCTCTCCCATTGCGGAGCACAGGCTCCGGATGCGCAGGCTCAGCGGCCATGGCTCACGGGCCTAGCCGCTCCACGGCGTGTGGGATCTTCCCGGTCCGGGGCACGAACCCGTGTGCCCTGCATCGGCAGGCAGACTCTCAACCACTGCGCCACCAGGGAAGCCCTCAAGGGTAGTTTTAACTAAACTCTATTTTTGCCTCACATACTGACTTGAAAGCCTAACTATTCTCCGAGATGAGGCTTGGCTGCCTTGTTAGTCTTTATTAATCCACTAGTTCTACTAAACTTTCCTTTTACGTAACACCTTGAAATTATATAATTTTAGAGCAGAATTTTCTTCTACTGCCTTTCTTTTTTCTTCTCTATGACTCACAAAATACTTATGAGTTTAAATAGAAACCACCCTTTCATTTAGAATACCTGTAAAATACCGTTGGCTAAGAAGTTCAAATCAAACACACAAACAAAAGCCTCTCACACACCTTGGAGAACTACATAATGTGTTCTGTATAATCAATACGACTGCAGTGCCCTCAGTATTGAGCTGGCCTTGGAGAAAGGGTACTCACCAGAGAAAGCAAATATTCACTCCTATTGAAGCTATAAAGTTAATTAACTGCTTTATGGGAAAGGATTTGCTTTCCTCAGAATCTGAGACTTGGTTTTCAAGCCCAGCCCTTCTATGGACTTCTATTGTGACCCTGGGACATTTACTACCTACCACCATCTTTGAACCCTATGTCCTCATCAACTTAAAGAAAAGTCAAAGCAAGTAATATATATATATAGTTGTCTCCATTCTTGGCAAAGTGATTTTCTACTCTAGCTACCCCAAATAAGTATATTAATGTCAAATAATTTGTCAATATCAAGACGAGCTTTCCAGGCCATTTAAGACTCTCCCATAGAGAAATTCTGGTGTCACCACTACCTGTAACTGTGGTCCTGGTAGGAAAAGAGAGAAAGTAACATAGGAGAGAAATGGCCAATTTTTGTCATGTATTTCAAGTCTAAGTAAAATTACCAAGATAACTCCCTGGGGCTAATTTTAACTATATAGAGAAAAAACAAATGCCCATTTTGTTGGATTTGGGGGTATGTTCAGGTCAACTAACAATATCTTTCACAACCCCAGATACCCTTCAGAAGTTTCACCTTTAAAGATTTATTTTTCCGAGTTGACGGGGTCTTCTAACTTCCCGTTAGAAGGCAAATCCTACTGGAAGAACAACCCCTTAAGCCTATCTTTCTTATTTAGAGGCTGGACCTGAAAGCCACACTTCAGTTATTTCCCAATTCACTAAGTTTGCCTCCCACACTTAGGCCTCTAGATGTGATGGATGAATATTTCATATGGCTCTGCCAAAAATATTACCCACTCTGCCAAATTTCTGTGATCTAAAGCCTCACAGAAGACAAAGGCTCTTCATTCTACTTACCAAGAGATGCTTCAGTCCTGGAAATGTAAGAAGCATAAGAATTCATGACAAGACCCTAGAGCAGAGGCACAGTGGGATGGGGAGCAGGGGAAACTTTCTACCCCAGGTAAGACTTTAAAGGAATCAACAAAAATAAAGACATGCATGGGATTGACTTTTGTTAAGACTTGAATGAAAAAATATCAGAGGAAACAGAGCAAGACCTTGGGAATCACGGCCAACACAGGGAAAGGATGATAGCCTTTCATGTGAATACACCCCCATCAAACCACACAACAGGAGGGCTTAACCTACCAGCTCTTTCCCATGGTAATCTCCCCTGACTGATCTTAGCTATGGCTTTGCCCAAGAAACCACCGATTTGCACCCTCTCATTTACATTTAGGCTGACTGTGACATAGTACCAAAACACAAACAAACAACTATTTGTATATGGGCACAAACTAGTTCTAGTGGTAAAAACAGAAATAGAACTCTATCTTTCCTGTATACAACTTTTTTGGTAGCTTTGTGTGTAACAGGGTCTTAAATTATACTGATTCCCCCATGAACAATTTTTTTTCCCCAGAAGCATGCCAAGCTGTGAGCAGTGACAAAATTCATAAGAGTAACTCATTTCATTCTCAGGACAGGCAAGGAATGAGGTACCTAAATTAAAAACCAAAAAACCTGGAGACCTTCAAGATGGCAGAGGAGTAAAACGTGGACATCATCTTCCTCCCCACAAATACATCAGAAATACCTCTACATGTGGAACAACTCCTACAGAACACCTACTGAACGCTGGCAGAAGACCTCAGACTTCCCAAAAGGCAAGAAACTCCCCAAGTACCTAGGTCGGGCAAAAGAAAAAAGAAAAAACAGAGACAAAAGAATATGCACAGGACCTAAACCTCTGGGAGGGAGCTGTGAAGGAGGAAAAGTTTCCACACACAAGGAAGACCATTCACTGGCAGAGATGGGAGGTGGTGGGGGGGAAGCTTCGGAGCCACGGAGGAGAGTGCAGCAACAGGGGTTCAGAGGGCAAAGCAGAGAAATTTCCACACAGAGGATCAGTGCCAACCAGCACTCACCAGCCTGAGAGGCTTGTCTGCTCACCCGCTGGGGCTGGTGGGGGCTGGGAGCTGAGGCTCTGGCTTCGGAGGTCAGATCCCAGGGAGAGGACTGGGGTTGGCTGTGTGAACACAGCCTGAAGGGGGCTAGTGTGCCACAGCTAGCCAGGAGGGAGTCCGGCAAAAAGTCTGGACTTACCTAAGAGGCAAGAGACCATTGTTTCATGGTGTGCGAGGAGAGGGGATTCAGAGCACTGCCTAAACGAGCTCCAGAGACAGGCCCGGGCCACAGCTATCAGCATGGACACCAGAGACGGGCATGAAATGCTAACGCTGCTGCTGCAGCCGCCAAGAAGCCTGTGTGCAAGCACAGGTCACTATCCACACCTACTCTCCCAGGAGCCTGTGCAGCCCACCACTGAAAGGGTCCTGTGATCCAGGGACAACTTCCCTGGGAGAACACACTTCGTGCCTCAGGCTGGCACAACGTCACGCCAGCCTCTGCCGCCACAGGCTCGCCGTGCATTCTGTACCCCTCCCTCTGGCCTGAGTGAGCCAGTGTCCCCTAATCAGCTGCTAGTTTAACCCTGTCCTGTCTGAGTGAGGAACAGATGCCCTAAGGAGAACTACATTCAGAGGCGAGGCCAAATCCAAAGCTGAACCCCAGGAGCTGTGCGAACAAAGAAGAGAAAAGGAAATCTCTCCCAGCAGCCTCAGGAGCAGTGGATTAAATCTCCACAATCAACTCGATGTACCCTGCATCTCTGGAATAACTGAATAGACAACGAATCATCCCAAAAATGAGGCGGTGGACTTTGGTATCAACTGTAGACTTGGGGTTTGCTTACTGCATCTAATTTGTTTCTGGTTTTATGTTCATCTTACTTTAGTATTTAGAGTTTATTATCATTGGTAGATTTGTTTATTGATTTAGTTGCTCTCTTCCATTTTTTTCTATACATATATATATTTTTTTCCTTTTTCTCTTTCTGTGAGGGTGTATGTGTATGCTTCTTTATGTGAGTATGTCGGTATAGCTTTGCTTTTACCATTTGTCCTACAGTTCTGTCTGTCCATAGTTTTTTATTTTTATTTTTTCTTAAGTATAGTTTTTAGCACTTGTTATCATTGGTGGACTTGTTTTCTGGTTTGGTTGCTCTCTTCTTTCTTTCTTTTTATTGTACTTTTAAATATTTTTTAAATTTTTAATAATTAAAAAATTTTTTTACTCAATAAATATATTTCATTTTTTTCTTTCTTTCCTTCCTTTATCCCCCATTTTCTTCTGAGCCGTGTGGTTGACAAGGTCTTGGTGCTCCAGCTGGGTATCAGGCCTGTGCCTCTGAGGTGAGAGACTCAAGTTGAGGACACTGGTACACCAGAGACCTCCCAGCTCCATGTAATATCAAATGGTGAAAGCTCTCCCAGAGATCTCCATCTCAACACTAAGACCCAGCTCCACCCAATGACCAGCAAGCTACAGTGCTGGACACCCTATGCCAAACAACTAGCAAGACAGGAAAACAACCACACCCATTAGCAGACAGTCTGCCTAAAATCATAAAAAGGTCACAGACACCCCAAAACACACCACCAGGTGTGGTCCTGCCCATCAGAAAGACAAAATCCAGCCTCATCCACCAGAGCACAGGCACAACTCCCGTCCACAGGAAAGCCTACACAACCCACTGAAACAACCTTAGCCACTGGAGGCAGACATGAAAAACAATGGGAACTATGAACCTGCAGCCTGTGAAAAGGAGACTCTAAACACAGTAAGTTAACCAAAATGAGAAGACAGAGAAAAACACAGCAGACAAAGGAGCAAGGTAAAAACCCACAAGACCTGGCTTCCCTAGTGGAGCAGTGGTTGAGAGTCCACCTGCCAAAGCAGGGGACATGGGTTCGTGCCCCGGTCTGGGAAGATCCCACATGCCACAGAGCGGCTAGGCCCATGAGCCATGGCCGCTGGGCCTGCACGTCCGGAGCCTGTGCTCCGCAGCGGGAGAGGCAACAACAGTGAGAGGCTCATGTACCGCAAAAAAAAAAAAAAAAAAAAAAAAATCCCACAAGACCAAACAAATGAAGAGGAAATAAGCAGCCTACCAGAAAAAGAATTCAGAGTAATGATAGTAAAGATGATTCAAAATCTTGGAAATAGAATGGGGAAAATAGAAGAAACGTTTAACAAGGACCTAGAAGAACTAAAGAGCAAACAAACACTGATGAACAGTACAATAAATGAAATTAAACTTCTCTAGAAAGAACCAATAGCAGAATAACTGAGGCAGAATAACGGATAAGTGACCTGGAAGATAAAATACTGGAAATAAATGCTGCAGAGCAGAATAAAGAAAACAGAATGAAAAGAATTGAGAACAGTCTCAGAGACCACTGGGACAACATTAAACAAACCAACATTTGAATTATAGGGGTCCCAGAAGAAGAAGAGAAAAAGAAAGGGACTGAAAAATATTTGAAGGGATTATAGTTGAAAACGTCCCTAATATGGGAAAGGAAATAGTCAATCAAGTCCAGGAAGTGCAGAGTCCCATACAGGATAAATACAAGGAGAAAAACATCAAGACACATATTAATCAAACTATCAAAAATTAAATACAAAGAAAAAATATTAAAAGCAGTGAGGGAAACACAACAAATAACATACAAGAGAATCCCTATTAGGTTAACAGCTGAACTTTCAGCAGAAATTCTGCAAGCCAGAAGGGAGTCGCAGGACATATTGAAAGTGATGAAAGGGAAAAACCTAAAACCAAGATTACTCTACCCAGCACGGATCTCATTCAGATTTGACAGAGAAATTAAAACCTTTACAGACAAGCAAAAGATAAGAGAATTCAGCATCACCAAACCAGGTTTACAACAAATGCTAAAGAAACTTCTCTAGCCAGGAAACACAAGAGGAGGAAAAGACCTACAATAACAAACCCAAAACAATTAAGAAAATGGTAATAGGGACATACATATCAATAACTACCTTAAATGTAAATGGATTCAATACTCCACCAAAAGACATAGACTGGCTGAATGGATACAAAAACAACACCCGTATATATGCTATCTACAAGAGACTCACTTCAGACCTAGGGACACATACAGACTGAAAGTGAGGGGGTGGAAAAAGATATTCCATGCACATGGAAATCAAAAGAAGGCTGAAGTAGAAATTCTCCCTCAGACAAAATAGAATTTAAAATAAACACTATTACCAGAGACAAAGAAGAACACTACATAATGATGAAGGGTTCAATCCAAGAAGAACATAAAACAATTGTAAATATTTACGCACACCACCTCAATACATAAGGCAGATGCTAACAGCCATAAAAGGGGAAATTGACAGTAACACAATCATTGTAGGGGACTTTAACACCCCAGTGTCACCAACGGACAGATCAACCAAAATTAAAATAAATAAGGAAATACAAGCTTTAAATAACACATTAAACAAGATGGCGTTAATTGATATTTATAGGACATTCCATCCAAAACAAGAGAATACACATTCTTCTCAAGTGCTCATGGAACATTCTCCAGGATAGCTCATATCTTGGGTCACAAATCAAGCCTTGGTAAATTTAAGAAAATTGAAATTGTATCAAGTATCTTTTCTGGCCACAATGCTATGAGACTAGATATTACAGGAAAAAATATGTAAAAAATACAAACACACGCAGGCTAAACAATACAGTATGAAATAACCAATAGATCATTGAGGAAATCAAAGAAAAAAATGTAAAAGAACCCAGAAACAATTGACAATTAAAACATGATGACCCAAAACCTTTGGGAGGCAGCAAAAGCAGTTATAAGAGGGAAGTTTATAGCAATACAATCCTACCTCAAGAAACAAGAAATATCTCAAATAAACAACCTAGCCTTACACCTAAAACAATTAGAGAAAGAAGAACAAAAAACCCCAAAGTTAGCATTAGTAAAGAAATCATAAGGATCAGATCAGAAATAAATGAAAAAGAAATGAAGGAAACAATGGCAAAGATCAATAAAACTAAAAGCTGGGTCTTTGAGAAGATAAACAAAATTCATAAACCATTAGCCAGACTCATCAAGAAAAAAGGGAGAAGAATCAAATCAATAAAATTAGAAATGAAAAAGGAGAAGTAACAACTGTCACTGCAGAAATACAAAGGATCATGAGAGATTACTACAAGCAACTACACGCCAATAAAATGGACAACCTGGAAGAAATGGACAAATTCTTACAAAAGCACAACCTTCTGAGACTAAACCAGGAAGAAACAGAAAATAAAAACAGACCAATCACAAGCACTGAAATTGAAACTGTGATTAAAAATCTTCCAACAAACAGAAGCCCAGCACCAGATTGGCTTCACAGGCGAATTCTATCAAACACTGAAAGAAGAGTTAAACCTGTCTCCCTCAAACACTTCTAAAATACAGCAGAGGGAGGAACACTCCAAAACTCATTCTAAGAGGCCACCATCACCCTGATACCAAAACCAGACAAAAAAAGAAAACTACAGGCCAATAACACTGATGAACATAGAAGCAAAACTCCTCAACAAAATACTAGCAAACGGAATCCAGTCACACATTAAAAGCATCATACACCATGATCAAGTGGGATTTATCCCAGGAATGCAAGGATTCTTCAATATATGGAAATCAATCAATGTGATACACTATATTAACAAATTAAAGGCGAAAACGCATACGATCATCTCAATAGATGCAGAAAAAGTTTTAGACAGAAATCAACACCCATTTTTGATTTAAAAAAACCTCTAGAAAGTAGGCATAGAGGAAAATTACCTCAACATAATAAAGGCCATATATGACAAACCCACAGCCAACATCATCCTCAATGGTGAAAAACTGAAACCATTTCCACTATGATCAGGAACAAGACAAGGTTGCCCACTCTCACCACTCTTATTCAACATAGTTTTGGATGTTTTAGCCACAGCAATCAGAGAAGAAAAAGAAATAAAAGGAATCCAAATCAGAAAAGAAGAAGTAAAGCTCTCACTGTTTGTAGATGACATGACACTACACATAGAGAACCCTAAAGATGCTATGAGAAAGCTAATAGAGCTAATCCATGAATTTGGTAAAGTAACAGGATACAAAGTTAATGTACAGAAATCGATTGCATTCCTATACACTAATGATGAAAAACCTGAAAGCAAAATTAAGGAAACACTCCCATTTAGCATTGCAACAAAAAGAATAAAATATCTAGGAATACGTAGGAATAAACTGACCTAAGGAGACAAAAGACCTGTATGTAGAAAAATATAAGACACTGATGAAAGATATTTAAAAAAGATACAGGGCTTCCCTGGTGGCACAGTGGTTGAGAGTCCACCTGCCGATTCAGAGGACACGGGTTTGTGCCCTGGTCCAGGAAGATCCCACATGCCGCGGAGCGGCTAGGCCTATGAGCCATGGCCACTGAGCCTGCAAGTCTGGAGCCTGTGCTCTGCAGTGGAAGAGGCCACAACACTGAGAGGCCCACATCCCGCAAAAAAAAAAAAAAAAAAAAAAAAAGATACAAACAGATGGAGAGATATACCATGTTCCTGGATTGGAAGAATCATCATTGTGAAAATGACTATACTACCCAAAGCAATCTACAGATTCAATGCAATCCCTATCAAAATACCAATGGCATTTTTCACAGAACTAGAACAAAAAATTTCACAATTTCTATTGAAACACAAAGACCCCAAATAGCCAAAGCAATCTTGAGAAAGAAAAACGGAGCTGGAGGAATCAGGCTTCCTGACTTCAGACTATACTACAAAGCTACAGTAATCAAGACAGTATGGTACTGGCACAAAACAGAAATATAGATCAATGGAACAGGATAGAATGCCCAGAGATAAACCGACACACATATGGTCAACTTACCTTTGATAAAGGAGGCAAGAATATACAGTGGAGAGAAGACAGCCCCTTCAATACATTATGCTGGGAAAACTGGACAGCTACATGTAAAAGAATGATATTAGAACACTCCCTAACACCATACACAAAAATAAACTCAAAATGGATTAAAGACCTAAATGTAAGGCTAGTCACCATAAAACTCTTTGAGGAAAACTTAGGCAGAACACTCAATAACATAAATCACAGAAATCACAGAAAGATCCTTTTTGACCCAACACCTAGAGTTGGAAATAAAAAAAAAACTAAACAAACGGGATCTAATGAAGCTTAAAAGCTTTTGCATAGCAAAGGAAACCATAAACAAGACAAAAAGACAACCCTTAGAATCAGAGAAGATATTTGCAAATGAAGCAACTGACAAAGGACTAATCTCCAAAATTTACAAGCAGCTCATGTAGCTCAATATCAGAAAAACAAACAACCCAATCCAAAAATGGTCAGAAGACCTAAATAGACATTTCTCCACAGAAGACATACAGATTTGCCAACAAACACATGAAAGGATGCTCAACATCACTAATCATTAGAGAAATGCAAATCAAAACTACAATGAGGTATCACCTCACACCAGTCAGAATGGCCATCATCAAAAAATCTACGAACAATAAATGCTGGAGAGGGTGTGGAGAAAAGGGAACCCTCCTGTATTGTTGGTGGGAATGTAAATTGATACAGCCACTACGGAGAACAGTATGGAGGTTCCTCAAAAAACTAAAGTAGAACTACCAAAAGACCTAGCAATCCCACTACTGGGCATATACCCTGAGAAAACCATAATTCAAAAAGAGTCATTACCACAATGTTCATTGCAGCTCTATTTACAATAGCCAGGACATGGAAGCAGCCTAAGTGTCCATCAACAGATGAATGGATAAAGAAGACGTGGCACATATATACAATGGAATATTAGTCAGCCATAAAAGGAAACAAAACTGAGTTATTTGTAGTGAGGTGGATGGACCTAGAGTCTGTCATACAGTTATGTAAGTCAGAAAGAGAAAAAGAAATACCGTATGCTAACACATATATATGGAATCTAAAAAAAAAAAAAAAAAAAAAAAAAGGTTCTGAAGAACCTAGGGGAAGGATAGGAATAAAGACGCAGAGGTAGAGAATGGACCTGAGGACACAGGGAGGGGGAAGGGTAAGCTGGGACGAAGTGAGAGAGTGGCATGGACATATATACACTACCAAATGTAAAATAGATAGCTAGTAGGAAGCAGCTGCATAGCACAGGGAGATCAGCTCGGTGCTTTGTGTCCACCTAGAGGGATGGGATAGGGAGGGTGGGAGAGACACGCAAGAGGGAGGAGATATGGGGATATATGTATATGTATGGCTGATTCACTTTGTTATAAAGCAGAAACTAACACACCATTGTAGAGCAATTTTACTCTAATAAAGATATTAAAAAAACCATAGAATTATCTAGTCTTTTCCACCAAGAATAGATATTCACACTGATTTATGTCATTTCCCTTCCCACAGTCATATCTCCCAATTATAATTGCTAAATATGCCAGGTTCACAAAGTTTCCCCATTTGGGTGCCCTATTTGAATTTGTGTATAAATACTCACTCCTCCAAATGTTCTATATGAATACACAAAATATCCATTTCAGCACAGAGTGCATAAATTCAGGGCTGGAGGCGTGTGGCATACTGCAGAATGGCACTAATTCAGGAGTCAGCTTGTAGAGGTATGGATAGGGCTTAGCTGCATGCTTGCCATGGAACCTTGAGGACCTCAGTTTTAACTCTCTGAACCTGTTTCCTGATCGCCAAATTGGAGAATACTAGACTTCTCATATTCCTCTCATAGATAACTGGAAGAACCATATGAAATCATGAATAATACTTTTTTAAACTGTTCATTGACCTTCACCTTGAGAACAAAGGAAAGAACTATAATCAAAGCCAGATGCTTAAAGAAATTACAAGGTAACTTGGAGATACGTGAAATGGACTACAGTTCCAATATTTCCATCAACTTGCTCAAATTTCTTCTCTAGGATGCAGGAACTCTATCAGTAAAATGAGAGACTGAATGGTGTTTTATGTGTCCTTCAATTTTGTTTCTGAGTGACTGAATCTCTGCAGCATTATTAAGAGTACTGTCATTGTAGCTTGAACTTAAGTACTGTCATATGAGCACCTGAATTAAGCCTTTGGCTGCCTTCAGAGCCAGGATTCAGCCCCTGTAGTGTGGAACATGGGATTACAATCTAGAGCAGTAAAATCTGGTATACATAATAACTAAAAGCAATGTGGGACTGTCAATTGGGTCCTAGAACAACAAAAATATAGTTAGTGAAAAAAAGTTGGTGAAATATGAATAAAGTCCATAATTGGTTATTAATAATGTTCCAATGGTAATTTTTTGGTTTGACAGGTATACTATATTATTAGGTAAAATGTTAACATTAAAAGAAGATGGATGAAGTGTACATGGAAACTTTCTGTACTATCTCTGCAGCTCTTCTGTAAGTCTAAATTTAGTTCAAAAGAAAAAGAAAAAACACTATATTTCATAGGAATCACCTCAGGTGCATGTTGAAAAATGAAAATTTCTCCAATTTCAGAGACATGAAAATTATAGTCCTGGAGCAGGTCCCAGGAATCTGCATTCTAACAGGCACACAAGGAGATTCTGATGCAGAGGTCTCAGGGATCATACTTGGAGAAACTCTGATCTGAAAAAAACACTGGTCCAGAGTAAAATAAGTGATTAGTAGAGATTAGTAAATGGAGAATACAACCTGCGGCTATAAAAAGGCTCTTATGTGAGATCTTGATTTTTTTTCCTCTTTTTTAACAGATTTTACTAAAGATCTTTAGAGAGCAACCTGTAGACTCCAGATCCAACTGCCAAGGAGACCCTCTTATGCCGTGTGTACACTCTGGGGCATAGCTGGCAGCTCTGGCTTCCCACCGTTCTGTTCTGAGACAGAGGTGGTGGGCCGTATCTCATCTCTGGGTTCCATAATGCTCATATGGTCAGGCAGGGGCTTCTTAAGGCCAATCTTACCACTTGGGTCCCAGGGCTACATGATCTCCACTTTGATGCCCAGTGCACACTGTCTGAGTGTCACATGGCACATACTGGTATCGACATAGTAGTTAACAGGGTCCCCAATGTGGATCATCAGGCCATCCACAACCTTCATGGATTTAGCCATCTATTCACAGAAATTCCCTGACAGTGTGACCTCACAGGCTTTGGCCCCACTCTCCATGATGAACCAAGCACACCATAGCAGGTCCTCCACACAGCAAGTCCTCCTAGGAGTTTATAATGCAGAGACTTTGCCTGTACAGTGACATGCAGACTTCCCGTGGCCGCCATTTTAGGATGCCTCCACCAACTGATGTATCGATATAAGTTTAGGCAAGTTATTAAACTTCTGCTCCTCAGATTCCTCATTTATAAAGGAAAAAGTTGTATCTATGGAATTCTAATGGTTATCCCTGAATAGTACCTAAAAGGAAAAGTCCACAATGGTAAAGAGTTGTCTCTAAAACCTTCTGTTGGCAGCCACAGATCTCTCCTGGCACCTCTGAAGAATCCTTCTTCTTACAGCACTGAACAGGGCAAAGGCTTTTGCAGCACTGTTCCCATGCATGCAAGTGTCTGGCCCTGCAGTGAGTTAAACACAGTTACAAAGGAGATACAGCCGTGTTGAAAAAACATAGTCACTGTGACAAGGTCAGCAGCGGGGGACATTAGGTTTTGAATTTGCTTTATTGAATCGAGAAGCAGACGCTGTCGTTCCGACAGCATGCCCTTTTGCTTTGTGAAATAGAAATCCTCATTTCCATCTGTGAAGACTCTGGGGAAAGTAAATGAGGTCTCTGGCCCCAGGCCTTTCATTAGAGAACAGTTTTGTACCAGATGAGGCCACAGACTCAGAACTACCATGTCTCTACAGAGACCCTGCCCAGGAGATGAAGAAAGATGGATTTAAGTCAGCTCAGAGCAACTGAATTTAGAAATGGTGCTGACTAGAGTCTTGGGATCGCCCCTGGCTTCTTGCTGGACTGCCATCTCTGCTATGTATGTGTGCACACACACATTAGCATCAGTATAAATTTCCCAAATCAGAGGGCAATAAGGTATATATCCAAACAAAAATTCCTATTGGGCAGGGAATATGCCAACCTCACCTCATTCCAGGTATGTTGACCTGACTCAACAGTTTAGGTAGATGAATATTTGTAATGGTATCTATGAATCAACTCTAAGCTTTGTTTTCCCATAAAGAGAGGATACCAGAAGAACATATGACACTAACATTTTCTCAGTGCAAAAAATGTTACTTGTTATTATAGAATATGATTGTACAGCATACTTAACTTCATTTACCCTTGGTTTCCTCATTTCCGAAAAGAGCTAATAACACCTACAAATTTTATTTGAATCTTAATAACTCTATGGGGTTTTATTTATGTTAAATTATCTACATATATATATGGAAAAGGAATGTGAGTTTAAACATCTAAGTTTCTCAGTTTAGACATTAAGCGTAGTTAAGTGCAAGAGCTGACATTTGAATCCAGATCCAACGACTTGAAAGCCCACACGTCTATTAGGATGACTCGAGGCAAAAAAAAACTGTTAACTCTAGTCTTTTCATGAAAGCTAAAATGAATTTATGTCTCTAAAGCATAAAAAGAAGGGAAAATTGGGTATGGAGGATGGTATCTCTCTTTCATATCTGGTTTTTCAGTGTGATAGTTTGTGAGTAAGTATGGTTTCCTAAGAAAGAAATGTATTTGCTAAGTAGAAACAGTTCCCAGGACATCCGGAAACAAGAGCTATCCCAAGGTGAAGTATAATGAACTGAAAGGATTTCTATTTATTCCACATATGCTGGTCTTCTGAATTAAGAATTAGAGATGACAAAGTGGGAAGAATTAAGCAGAGTGAATAAACTGCAGGACAGTGGTATAGCTGAATCAGGAGTCTTGGTTCTCCTTTAGGTTTGTTCTGTTTTATTTTGTGTTTATGTCAGGGAAAGAGCATGTTATTTGTTTTGCCAGGACCACTGCTTATTATTGTGCAAGTTTTGTGTCTCCTAACTCTAGAGGCCACATTCCTAATCCCTATATATATGTTGAGGTATTACGGTAATTTTCAGGCAGGTGACAATAAAATAACTTGAGAAAGTCTATATTGAAAATATTTCCTCAAGTTACTTTATTGTCATCTGCCCTCAAATTACTATATTACCATACTATTATTTGTGATGATACATTTTTAAATGCAGACACTTCTTGATTTCAAGCTATATTACAAAGCTATAGTAATCAAAGCAATATGGTCCAAGCACAGAAACACACACATAGATCACTGGATCAGAATAGAGAGCCCAGACATAAATCCATGCATACACGGTCAATTAACTTTTGACAATGGTGCCAAGAACACACAGTAGGAAAAGGATAGTTTCTTCAATAAATGCTGTTGAGAAAACAGGCAAAGAAATAAAACTGGACACTTTACTTTATACCACTTAAAAAATTTAACTCAAAATGAATCAAAGACTCAAATGTAAGACCTGAAACCGTAAAACTTCTAGAAGAAAACAGAATAAAAGGTTCCTTGGCAATGAGTTCTTGGATAAGACACCAGTAGCATAGGCAACAATTAAAATAAACAAAAGAGACTATATCTAACTAAAAAGCTTCAGCACAGCAAAGTAAACAATAAATCAAAAAGGCCACCTACAGAATGGGAGAATATACTTGCAAACCATGTATCTGAAAGGGTTTAATATCCAAAATATATAAAGAACTCACACAACTCAATAGCAAAAACAAACAACTGAAAAAATGGGCAAAGGACCCAAATAGACATTTTTCCAAAGACATTCCAATGGCCAATAGGTATATGAAAAGGTGCTCAACATCACTAATCAGCAGGGAAATGCACCTCAAAAGCATAAGTTATCACCTCACACCTGTTAAGATGACTACCAAATAGACAAGACATACCAAATATTGGTGAAGATGTGGAGAAACGGAGACCTTACACACTGCTGGTACTAATGTAAATTGGTACAGCCATTACAGAAAACAGTATGGCTGTTCCTCAAAAAATTAAAAATAGAACTACCATATGATCCATAAATCTTACTCCTGGGTATATATATATGAAGAAAGTGAAATCCGTATCTTAAAGAGATATCTGCACATCCATGTTCATTGCAGCATTATTCATAATAGCTTAGATACAAAAAATAACCTAAATGTCCTCCAAAAGATGAATAAAGAAGATATGAGATGTATATATACAGACAGTACCCAACTTACGATGGTTCAACTTAGATTTTGCAACTTTACAATGTGTGTGAAAGCAATATGCATTCACTGGAAAAAGTACTTCAGACTTTGCATTTGAACTTTTCCTGGGCTAGCACTGTAGGATACTCTCTTGTGATACTGGGCAGTGGCAGCAGTCAGCGACAGGATCACAAGGGTAAACACCCAATATATTTACAACAATGTTGTATCCTCACAACGATTCTGTTTTCCACTTTCAGTACAGTATTCAATGAACTACATGTGATATGCAACACTTTATTAGAGAATAGGTTTTGTGTTACATGACTTTGCCCCACTGTAGGCTAGTGTAAGTGTTCTGAGCAAAGTAAGGTTAGGTTAGGCTAGGCTAAGCTGCGATGTTTGATAGGTTAGTTGTATCAAAAGCATTTCAGGGCTTCCCTGGTGGCGCAGTGGTTGAGAGTCCGCCTGCCGATGCAGGGGACACGGGTTCGTGCCCCGGTCTGGGAGGATCCCACATGCCGCGGAGCGGTTGGGCCCGTGAGCCATGGCCGTTGGGCCTGCGCGTCCGGAGCCTGTGCTCCGCAACGGGAGAGGCCACAACAGTGAGAGGCCCGCATACAGCAAAAAAAAAAAAAAAAAAAAAAAAAAAAAAAAAAAAGCATTTCAACTTATGACACTTTCAATTGATGACGGGTTTATCAAAATGTAAACCAATCATAAGTGGAGGAAGACCTGTATATATGTGTATATAATATATAATTCTATATATATGGTATATATAATATCCTATAGCTTATCTTATACCTTGTTATCTTATATGTTATATATCTTATATATCCTATATATTTTATATCTTATGTATGTAATGGAGTATTATTCAGCCACAAAAAAAGTAAATTCTGTCATTTGAAACATGGATGGATCTAGCACACATTATGCTAAGTGAAATAAACCAAAGAGAGAAAGACAAATATCTTATGACATCACTTACATGTGGAATCTTAAAACAAAAAAAGAAAAGAAAAAAAAGCCAATTTCGTAGAAACACAGAATTACAATGGTTGCCAGGGACTCTGGAAGAGGAAGAAATGTGGTGATGTAGGTCAAAGGGTACAAACTTTCAGTTGTAAGAATAAGTTCTGAGGATCTAATGTACAACATAGTGAGTACAGTTAATAATACAGTATTTTATACTTGAAAGTTGATGAGAGTATATTTGAAGCATTCTTAACACACACACACACACACACAAGGAGTTAACTATATGAGGTGACGGATGTATTAATTATCTTAATCTTGGTAATCATTCCACAACGTATATGTATATCAAATCATCACATTGTATACTTTAAATATATACAAGTATATTTGTAAATTATTCTTCACTAAAGTTGGAAAAATATTCACCATCAGATGATATCGGGGTTATGCTTTGCCTTAGAATCACAAAGGAAGGAAAAGAATCATCTGAAGTTTGTCTTAAGTCACAGCATAAAATCCAGTGTCTTTGTAGGCAAGATTCCAAAACAGGAAAAAATCTAGTGATCAACAGGGAAATGATGAAGTACTCAGCAATTGTGGCACTTGCCGTTCTTGCTTCCCCACCCCCATCATCTTCCATCTCACTTGAGTTCCACACACACTTAGAAAGTGTATTTATATAAAATGAAAACCTGAACACATAGATGCTTTGCCTAAGACCCTTCACTGGATACCTACTGACTTTTCCAAACTCATCTCTCATTTGAGCACCACACCGGCTTAGACACACTCACTCCTGGCTTTTTCTTTTAAGCCTCAGAAAATCCAAATCTATGGGTAATTCTTTACACATACTTCTGTACCTCTGCTCATGTTATTTCCTCCTGATAAAATATACTTTAACCTCACCTTTTTCTCTCTGATAATTCTTCACCTAACTGTACTTTTACTTTGGAACTTATCTCAGACATCACCTTTTCCAGGAAGACTTCTGCAAGCATCATTTTTGGCAGACTAGGTTAGAGGACTCATATCCTGTACTCCCATAGTACCCAGGCAAACTAGAGCCCAAGTTCAGTGTGGCACTTGCTTTAGTAAATAAAGTTTAACTGAAAGACAGCCACGCCCATTCATATACTTTCTGTCTATACATATTGTCCATGTGTTTCTGCACTACAACAGCAGAGTCGAGTGGTTGTGACACAGACCATACGGCCTGAAAAGCCTAAAATATTTACTATGTGATGCTTTGCAGACAAAGTCTGTCAGCCTCTATCATGGAGGAAAGTAACTATTTCACTCACTTTTGCATCCCATCACATTATCAAGAGCTTTTCATAGTGTAGGAGTTTGATATTTGTTAAATAAATGTTGTCAAATTAATAAAGTTAATTCTGAAATTGCTCAGGCTATTCCATTAATTATTGATCTACCAATAAAAACTGAGTCAAATGACTTGAGTCAAATCATGAGGTTGAAACATTTCATGTAACTCTAATGACAGAAGGGCTAAAATGTAGGCATTTTAGCAGTTCCTCCTTAGGAAATCAATTTTGAACATTATTATTTTTTTTAATTTTATTTTGCGGTACGCAGGCCTCTCACTGTCGTGGTCTTTCCCACTGCGGAGCACAGGCTCCCGACGCACAGGCTCAGCGGCCATGGCTCACGGGTCCAGCCGCTCCGCAGCATGTGGTATCCTCCCGGACCGGGACACGAACCCGTGTCCCCTGCATCGGCAGGCGGACTCCCAACCACTGCACCACCAGGGAAGCCCGAACATTATTTTTAAGGACATTAAGCACCTTCTAACAATTAGTTATGTAGGTTTGTTCTCTCTTTCTCTCCCTCTCTTCCTCCCTCTCTATTAGAACAGGATTTTACCTAGGTGCAGGTTTTTTACTTGATTTTATGGTAAAGAGATGAATGTATAATAGCTATTTATTTTATTCATAACTGTATTCAAAACACCTGGATTTCCCCTAGATTGTCTTAATCGGAATGATCCAGAGGGAAAGTTAATTGATTTTATGTAATCACTGATTCAACAAATAGTTTCTGTGTAACAATCGGTGATATACACATCATTCTCCTAAGCACTGCAGGTCATACAACTCTGGGTAAGATACTGTATCCTACTATCATAAAGACTCTCAACCAGTGATGAAACTGATCCATACATAAAGGCCATGATGTTTAAAAAATATACCTCAGCAAAAATGGGCCTCAGCAAACAAAAGATCATATGGCTGATGGGAGGCTCTGGTTCTGAGTAAGAAAGTAATCACACACTATCTTTTCCACTAAATGTGGCTAGAAAATCTGGGGAAAATGCATGCAGCAGCTATTTTTTTAACAGCTTTATTGAGGTATCACTGATATACAAAAACGCTGCACATATTTAAGTCCATAATTAAATGAGTTTGCATACAAAGCACACACCCATGAAACCATCTCCATAATCAAAGTAACAGACACATGCATTACATCATAAAGTTTGTATCTCACCTCATTTTTTTGGAGCACTTCACACGAGATCTACCCTTTTAACACATTTTAAGTGGACAACACATTATTGTTAAATATAGGTGCTCTGTTGTACAGTAGGTCTCAAGAACTTATTCATCTTGCATAACTGAAACTTTATACCAATTGAACATCTCTCCCTTTCCCCTGCTCCCCAACCCTTGGTGAGCACTGCTCTATTCTCTGTTTCATGCAGCAGTTACTGAAGACTCTAACAAGTAAATAGTAGAAGACGACCAGGATTTCAAGTACCACCCAACTGAAAGTAAAACTGCCACATTCCTTTTCCTCCTGCATTATCCCCATACCTAAAATCAACACAGCTCAAAACTAGGAAGTGGGAACTAATTGGACAAAGAGAGATCCGAGAGAAGACTACTAGGAACGACTTAAGGAGTGGGAAAGGAGAGTAGAAAGCTACTGTTTTTTTCTCCTTTTTTTCCATTCTCTGTTCTCTTGTGCCCTGGTCCCCAAACAACCTCATTGCAGCAGGGCAATAACAGGAGCCACAGGATCCAAAACTCTGAGGGAAGGTAATCTTCTCTGGTTAAAGGAGCTGCAGTAGTAACATTGGGTGACATTTTTCCCCCTCTATTCTCCCACTGCTTGGCCCTGGACTTTGATGCTTTTGTGGCAGAGAAGGATAACTAGAGTTTCAGCTTTCTAGCCAGGTGACTGAGAAGGAAACCCTTGGAAAACAGGAAATATGGGGGAGATTATAGATAGCAAAAAGCTCAGAAAGAGACCCCTTATGGTTGTTCATGAACTCCTGGGCTCAGCACAGGATGAACATGGATGGATCTGACCCTAAACAGCATACAAAGACTCTGAGAACTAAATTATAGTGGGATAGACCACTGTTCAAATCCCCCAGTAGGTGGTACACATGAAGGACAGATCCAAGTAACATTGCAGAGGCTTTGACCACACAACTGATGCTGAGACTACTGTCCATATAAAGCTGCTCAGGACTTGTGGCCTAAACCCAAGTAGACTGAACATATGCTAAAACAAAAATGCTGAAATTCTCTTTAGGACTTAAATAAGTAGACTCAGAAAATAAAATTCAAAAAGTCTAGGATACAAGCCAAAATTACATGGCATTTAAAGAATCAGGAAAACCTCATTTCCCATGGAAAAAGACAATTAAGAGACACCTATACCAGATGACACGGAAATTGAAATTGTCAGGCAAATTTTAAAATAACTCCAAGTAATTGTGAACTCTCTTGAAATGACTGGAAAGTTTATAAGTCTCAGAAAAAGAAGATGTAAAGAAAAACTAATTGGAAACGTTAACTAGAACTGAAAAATAGAATAACTAAGGTATCATTAAACTCACTAAATGGGCAGATAGCAGAATGGAGATGACAGAAGAAACAGTTTGAAAATGTAAAGATAGCTCAATAGAAATGATCCAATGTGAAAAATAGAGAAAAATGACTGGAAAAAAGTTAAGAGAGCCTCAGTTACTTGTGGAACAATTCCAAAAAGCCTAATATTCATGTCAACAAAGGACCAGTATAAGATGACAAAAGGTACAGCATAGTAAAAATATTTGAAGAAATAATGACTGAAAAATTCCTAAATTTGAGGAAAAACATACACCTACAAATTCAATAATCTCAGAAAACCCAGAAAAGGATAAACATGAAGAAATCCATGCCAGGACAAATCACAATCAAACTACTGGAAACTAAACACAAAGAAAAATATGGAAAGCAAACTGAGTAAAATTACGCATTACTTACAGATGAACAAAAATTCAAATGGCTGCATGGTTCTCATTAGAAACCATGGAGCCAAGAAGAAAGCAGAACAGTATATTTCAAGTGCTAAAAGAAAACAACTGCGAAACCTGGATTCTATCTTCAGAAAAAAATATTCTCCATGAACAAAAATAAAGACATTCTCAGATGAAATAAAATTAAGAAAACTGTTGCTCTAAAATAATTGCTAAAGGAAGATCTTCAGACAGAAGGGGAATTATACAAGAAGGAAACTTGGAATATCAGGAATGAACAGAGAGCAAGAGAAGTGGAAAATTATGATAAATATATAATATTACTCTTCCATGGGCTTTTTATGTGTCTTCAATCCACTTTATTTTTTATGAAAGTATAGTTGATGTACAATGTTATTAGTTTCAGGTATACAAAATAGTTATTTGACAATCAAATACATTGTGAAATGATCACATTAAGTCTAGTAGCCATCTGTCAGCATACACAGAAGTATCATTGACTATATTCCTTATGCTATGACTATATTACACCCCTGTGACTTATTTATTTTATAACTCAAAGTTTGTACCTTTTACTTCTCTTCACCTATTTTGCCAACCCTACTTCACCCTCTGGCAATCATTAGTTTACTCTGTGAATCTACGAGTCTGTTCCTGCTCTGTTTAGTTTGCTTTGTTTTGTTTTTCAGATTCCATTATAATTGAGATCATATTTGTCTTTCTCTGTCTGATTTATTTCACTTAGCATAATACCCTCTAGTGTCAGCAATTACATTTCCAGGTATTTCCCCACAGAAAACAAAACCATTAGTTCAGAAAGATATATTCACCCTTATGTTCACTGCAGCATTATTTACAGCAGTCAAAATATGTAAGCAGCACAAGCCTTTTAGATAGCCTCATACACCAGAGAGCAGAAAGCATAAACAAGAAGAACTACAATCCTGCAGCCTGTAGAACAGAAACCACATTCACAGAAAGATAGACAAGATGAAAAGGCAGAGGGCTATGTACCAGATGAAGGAACAAGATAAAACACCAGAAAAACAATTACATGAAGTGGAGATAGGCAACCTTCCAGAAAAAGAATTCAGAATAATGATAGTGAAGATTATCAAGGACCTCGGAAAAAGAATGGAGGAAAAGATTGAGAAGATGCAAGAAATGTTTAACAAAGATCTAGAAGAATTAAAGAATGAACAGACAGAGATGAACAACACAATAACTGAAATGAAAAATACACTAGAAAGAATCAATTGCAGAATAACTGAGGCAGAAGAATGGATAAGTGACCAGGAAGACAGAATGGTGGAATTCACTGCTGCGGAAGAGAAAAATGAAAAAAGAATGAAAAGAAATGAAGACAGCCTAAGAGACCTCTGGGAAAACATTAAACACAACAACATTTGCATTACAGGGGTCCCAGAATGAGAAGAGAGGGAGGAAGGACCTGAGAAAATATTTGAAGAGCTTATAGTCCACAACATGGGAGAGAAAACAGCCACACAATCCAGGAAGTGCAGAGAGTCCCATACAGGAAAAACCCAAGGAGAAACACACTGAGAAACATAGTAATCAAGTTGGCAAAAATTAAAGACAAAGAAATATTATTGAAAGCAGCAAGGGAAAAATGACAAATACCATACAAGGGAACTCCCATAAGGTTACCAGCTGATTTCTCAGCAGAAACTCTACAGGCCAGAAGGGAGTGGCAAGACATATTGAAAGTGATGAAAGGGAAGAACCTACAACCAAGATTACTCTACAGGGCAAGGATCTCATTCAGATTCGATGGAGAAAACAAAAGCTTTACAGACAAGCAAAAGCTAAGAGAATTCAGCACCACCAAACCAGCTCTACAACAAATGCTAAAGGAGCTTCTCTAACTGGGAAACACAAGAGAAGAAAAGGACCTACAAAAACAAAAACAAAACAATTAGGTAAATGGTAATAGGAACATACATATCGATAATTACTTAAATGTGAATGGATTAAATGCTCCCACCAAAAGACACAGGCTTGCTGAATGGATACAAAAACAAGACCCATATATATGCTTCCTACAAGAGACCCACTTCAGACCTAGGGACATATATTGACTGAAAGTGAGGGGATGGAAAAAGATATCCCATGCAAATGGAAATCAAAAGAAAGCTGGAGTAGCAATACTCATATCAGATAAAATAGACTTTAAAATAAAGAATGTTACAAGAGACATGGAAGGACACTACATAATGATCAAGGAATCAATCCAAGAAGAAGATATAACAATTATAAATATATATGCACCCAACACAGGAGCACCTACATACATAAGACAACTGCTAACAGCTCTAAAAGAGGAAATGGACAGTAACACAATAATAGTGGGGGACATTAACACATCACTTACACCAATGGACAAATCATCCAAACAGAAAATTACTAAGGAAACACAAGCTTTACATGACACAGTAGACCAGATAGAGTTAATTGATATTTATAGGACATTCCATGCAAAAACCACAGATTACACTTTCTTCTCAAGTGCACATGGCACATTCTCCAGGATGTATCACATTTGGGTCACAAATCAAGCCTTGGTAAATTTAAGAATATGGAAATCATATCAGGCATCTTTTCTGACAACAACACTATGAGATTAGAAATCACTTACGGTGAAAAAGACGTAAAAAGCACAAACACATAGAGGCTGAACAATACGTTACTAAATAAACAAGAGATCACTGAAGAAATCAAAGAGGAAATCAAAAAATACCTAGAGACAAATGACAATGCTAACACGACGATCCAAAACCTATGGGATGTAGCAAAAGCAGTTCTAAGAGGGAAGTTTATAGCTATACAAGCCTACCTCAAGAAACAAGAAGTATCTCAAATAAACAATCTAACGTTACACCTAAAGGAACTAGAGAAAGAAGAACAAACAAAACCCAAAGTTAGCAGAAGGAAAGAAATCATAAAGATCAGGCCAGAAATAAATAAAATAGAAACAAAGAAAACAATAGCAAAGAACAATAAACCTAAAAGCTGGTTCTTTGAGAAGATAAACAAAATTGATAAACCATTACCACACTCTTCAAGAAAAAGAGGGAGAGGACTCAAATCAATAAAAATAGAAATGAAAAAGAAGTTATAACAGACACTGCAGAAATACAAAGCATCCTAAGAGATTACCACAAGCAACTCTATGCCAATAAAATGGACAACATGGAAGAAATGGACAAATTCTTAGAAAGGTATAACCTTCCAAGACTGAACCAGGAAGAAATAGAATATATGAACATACCAATCACAAGTAATGAAATTGAAACTGTGATTAAAAATCTTCCAACAGGGGCTTCCCTGGTGGCGCAGTGGTTGAGAATCTGCCTGCTAATGCAGGGGACACGGGTTCGAGCCCTGGTCTGGGAGGATCCCACATGCCGCGGAGCAACTAGGCCCGTGAGCCACGACTACTGAGCCTGCGCGTCTGGAGTCTGTGCTCCGCAACAAGAGGCCGCAATAGTGAGAGGCCCGCGCACCACGATGAAGAGTGGCCCCCGCTTGCCACAACTAGAGAAAGCCCTCACACAGAAATGAAGATGCAACACAGCAAAAATAAACAAATTAATTAATAAAAACTCCTACCCCCCAAAAAAAAAAAAATCTTCCAACAAACAAAAGTCCAGGACTAGATGGCTTCACAGGTGAATTCCACCAAACATTTAGAGAAGAGCTAACACCCATCCTTCTCAAACTCTTCCAAAAAACTGCAGAGGAAGGAACACTCCGAAACTCATTCTATGAGGCCACCATCACCCTGATACCAAAACCAGACAAAGATGCTACAAAAAAAGAGAAAATTAAAGACCAATATCACTGATAAATATAGATGCAAAAATCCTCAACAAAATACTAGCAAACAGAATCTAAGAACATTAAAAGGATCATACACCATGATCAAGTGGGATTTATCCCAGGGATGCAAGGATTCTTCAATATATGCAAATCAATCAATGTGATAGAGCATACTAACAAACTGAAGAAGAAAAACCATATGATCATCTCAATAGATGCAGAAAAAGCTTTTGACAAAAGTCAACACCCATTTATGATAAAAACTCTCCAGAAAGTGGGCGTAGAGGGCACCTACCTCAACATAGTAAAGGCCATATATGACAAACCCACAGCAAACATCATTCTCAATGGTGAAAAACTGAAAGCATTTCCTCTAAGATCAGGAACAAGACAAGGATGTCCACTCTCACCACTATTATTCAACATAGTTTTGGAAGTCCTAGGCACAGCAATCAGAGAAGAAAAATAAAAGGAATACAAATTGGAAAAGAAGAAGTAAAACTGTCACTGTTTGCAGATGACATGATACTATACATAGAGAATCCTAAAGATGCTACCACAAAGCTACTAGAGCTAATCAGTGAATTGGTAAAGTTGCAAGATACAAAACTAATGCACAGAAATCTCTTGCATTCCTATACACTAATGATGAAAAATCTGAAAGAGAAATTAAGGAAAGACTCCCATTTACCATTGCAACAAAAAGTATAAAATATGTAGGAATAAACCTACCTAGGGAGACAAAAGACCTGTATGCAGAAAACTATAAGACACTGTTGAAAGAAATTAAAGATGATACCAACAGAGGGAGAAATATTCCATGTTCTTGGATTGGAAGAATCAACATTGTGAAAATGACTCTACTACCGAAAGCAATCTACAGATTCAATGCAATCCCTATCAAATTACCAATGTCATTTTTTTACAGAACTGGAACAAAAAATCTTAAAATTTGTATGGAGACACAAAAGACCCCCAAATAGCCAAAGCAGTCTTGAGGGAAAAAAACGGAGCTGGAGGAATCAGACTCCCTGACTACAAAGCTACAGTAATCAAGATAATATGGTACTGTTGCAAAAACAGAAATATAGATCAATGGAACAGGATAGATAGCCGAGAGACAAACCCACGCACCTATGGTCAACTAATCTACAACAAAGGAGGCAAGGATATACAATGGAGAAAAGACAGTCTCTTCAATAAGTGGTGCTGGGATAACTGGACAGCTACATGTAAAAGAATGAAATTACAACACTCCCTAACATGATACACAAAAATATACTCAAAATGGATTAGAGACCTAAATGTAAGACTGGACACTATAAAACTCTTAGAGGAAAACAGAGGAAGAACCCTCTTTGATGTAAATCCCAGCAAGATCTTTTTTGATCCACCTCCTAGAGTAATGGAAATAAAAAGAAACAAATGGGACCTAATGAACCTTAAAAGCTTTTGCAAAGCAAAAGAAACAACAAACAAGACAAAAAGACAACCCTCAGAATGGGAAAAAATATTTGCAAACGAATCAATGGACAAAGGATTGATCTCCAAAATATATAAACAACTCATGCAGCTCAATATTAAAAAAACAAACAACACAATCCAAGAATGGGCAGAAGACTTAAATAGACATTTCTCCAAAGAGGACATACAGATGGCCAAGAAGCACATGAAAAGTTGCTCAACATCACTAATTATCACAGAAATGCAAATCAAAACTACAATGAGGTATCCCCTTACACCAGTTAGAATGGGCATGATCATAAAATCTACAAACAACAAATGATGGAGAGGGTGTGGAGAAAAGGGTACCCTCTTGCCCTGTTGTTGGGAATGTAAATTGATACAGCCACTATGGAGAACAGTATGGAGGTTCCTTAAAAAACTAAATATAGAATTACCATATGACCCAGCAAGCCCACTACTGGGCATATACCCAGAGAAAACCATAATTCAAAAAGACACATGCACCCCAATTTTCATTGGATCACTATTTACAATAGCCAGGTCATGGAAGCAACCTAAATGCCCATCAACAGACAAATGGATAAAGAAGATGTGGTATATGTATGTAATGGAATATTACTCAGCCATAAAAAGGAATGAAACTGGGTCATTTGTAGAGACGTGGATGAATCTAGAGACTGTCATACAGAGTGAAGTAAGTCAGAAAGAGAAAAACAAATATCGTATATTAATGCATATATATGGAAACTAGAAAAATGGTACAGTTGAACCAGTTTGCAGGGCAGAAATAGAGACACAGATGTAGAGAACAGATGTATGGACACCAAGGGGGGAAAGTGGGGGGTGGGGGTTGGGATGAATTGGAAGATTGGGATTGAGATGTATACACTGATGTGTATAAAATTGATGACTAATAAGAACCTGCTGTATAAAAAAAATAAAATAAAATTCAAATAAAACGTGAACTAACAAAAACAAACAAAAAAAAGATATGGAAGCAATATAAATGTCTATCGACAGATGAATGAACAAAGAGGTGAGATATTTATGTATAATTCAGGTATAAAAAACAATGAAATCTTGCCATTTGCAACAACATGGATGGACCTAGAGGGTACTGACTTTTAAATAATATGTTGTACTGCTGAACATTAAAATTATAGTCTAATGAGGTTTTCAATGAATGTATAGGCAGTATGAAAGAAAACTGCAAAATAATGGGGGTAGGAAAAATAAACCTACATGGTTTGAACTTTTTATTTGAAGTGGTAAAATATTGATTCTACAGGAATCACTTGTAATCCCAAGAGAATTCACTACCAAATTATAGGATGAGGTAAAGTTTAAAAACACAGTAGATAAAGTATTTTTTTAAATATTCAAATTACACCAGAGAAAACAGGGAATAGAGAACACAAAGAAACCAAAAACACAGAAAACAGAAAACAGTAAAATAATAGTCCTAAATCTAAACATGTCAGTACTTACACTAAATTTAAATGGCTTAACCAAAGATATTGAAAATCAAAGATTTTCATAATGTATGTAAGTGAACCAACTATATCTCTGAGAAACTTACTTCTAATGTAATAATACAGGTAGGTTAAAAACCAAATGATTGAAAAGAAATATATCATATACATATTAACTGAAATAGGCTTTAGTAGCTATATTAATGTAAGAGAAATTAGACATTGGAGCAAAGAAAATTAACAAGGAAAAGAAAAGAGCAATAATGATAACAGGATCAAAATATCCATAAAGAATAAAAATAACAATCTTAATTGCATGAACACCTAATAGTAGAGCTTAAAAAAATGAAGAAAAAATGACAGATAGACATACAAATCCACAATTATAGATGGAGGCTTCAACACTCCTTTCTCAGTAATAGACAAAACTAAGAGACAATAAATCATTAAGATGTAGAATAATTGGACTATACCATCAAGCAATTGGATCTGACAATTTTAGAACACTTGACCCAACAACAGAATACACATTCCTTCCAAGTGCACACAGAATACTCACCAAGATAGACCATATCTCTATTTAGAAAACAAACCTTAGGAAAATTTAAAGTTAAATCATTCAAAGCAATTTCTATGTCCATAATGAAAGTAAACTAGAACTAAATTACAGAAGGACAGTAATAAAATCTCCAAACACTTGAAAATTAAAGAACATATTTCTAACTAATCCACAAGTCAAACAGAAAATCTCCAAGAAAATTAGAAAATATTGTGAACTAAACAAAAATGAGAATACAACATTGCAAAAGCTGTGGAATTCAGCTAAATTACTGCTAGCAGCTAAATGCTTATATTAGAAAAAGAAAATGATCTCAAGTAAGTAATCCAAACTTTCATCTGAAGAAACTAGAAAAATAACAGCAAGCATGAGGAAGGAAATAACAAGTAAGACAAGTCAATAAAATATAAAGCATATGTAACAGAGAAAAACAATGACACCAAAAGCTAGTGCTTTGGAAAGATCTTCAAAATTGATAAACCTCTGATAAAACTGAAGACAAAAAAATAGAGACAGACAAACTACCATAGCAGGAATGAAAGAGGGGGATTCCTGTACAGATTCTGCAGACATTAAAATAAGGATATATTACAAAGAACTCCATGCACATAAGTTTAACAAATTGAATAAAACTGACAACTTGCTAAAAAGCTGCAAACTGAAAAAGAGATGAAATAGATAACATGAATAGTTCTATAATTATTAAAGAAATTGTATTCATAGTTAAAAATCTTTAGGAAAAAAAAATTCCCAAGGCCAAATGATTTCTCTGGTGAATTCTACCAAATATTAAAAGAACAAATAACATTGACTCTACCAAATATTTCTAGAAAACTGAAGATAAGGAAACAATTCTCTATTCATTGTATAAGATTGAGTTACCCTAATATCAAAGATAAACAATGACATTGATCACCTTCCACCATGAACTCCACAATACTTAGGATCTATATACTATTCAAAATTTGGAAATCATATTTTCTGCCTATTTTATTTGTATTAACTAACTTATTAATAAATAAAATTAAAATTTTAAAACAGATGACAGCCCAAGAAATGAAGCCTAAAAACCAATTTCCCTCATAAACATAAAAATTTTTTACCAAATATTAGCAAATATAATCTGACAATATATATAAAGAATGATACAACACAATGAAGTGGGACTTATCACAGGAATACACTGTTGGTTCAGTATTTGAAAATCAATTTAATCCAGTATATTAAGAGTCTAATGAATAAAAGCTACAGGGTAATATAAATTGACACAGAAAAAGTGTTTTAACAAAACAAAAACCATTCATGATGATACTCTCAGCAAGGCAGGGATGGTTGGGAACTTCCTCAACCTAAAGAAGGTATATTTTTTAAAAGACTACACTTTCCAGTCTTAACTTTAAGTTTATAATCCATTTTGAGTTTATTTTTGTATATGGTGTTAAAGACCTAAATGTAAGACTGGAAACCACAGAACTCCTAGAGGAAAACATAGGCAGAACACTCTGCCATAAATCGTAGCAAGATTTTTTGAATCTGCCTCCTAAAGCAAAGGAAATAAAAGCAAAAATAAACAAATGGGACCTAATTAAACTTAAAAGCTTTTACACAGTAAAGGAAACCATTGACAAAATGAAAAGACAATCTACCAAATGGGAGAAATAGCTGCAAATGTTATGAACGATAAGTGGTTAATATCCAACATAACCAAATAGCTCATACAACTCAACATCAAAAAAACAAACAACCAAATCAAAAAATGGGCAGAAGAACTGAACAGACATTTTTCCAAAGAAATGCAAATGGCCAACAGGCACATGAAAAGATGCTCAACATTGCTAATCACCAGGGAAAAGCAAACCAAAACCATAATGAGAAAATCTCACACCTGTCAGAATGGCTGCTATCAAAAAGAACACAGGGGTTCCCTGGTGGCGCAGTGGTTGAGAGTCCGCCTGCCGATGCAGGGGACACGGGTTCGTGCCCCGGTCTGGGAGGATCCCACATGCCGCGGAGCGGCTCGGCCCGTGAGCCATGGCCGCTGAGCCTGCGCGTCCGGAGCCTGTGTTCCACAACGGGAGAGGCCACAACAGTGAGAGGCCTGCGTACCGCAAAAAAAAAAAAAAAAAAAAAAAAAAAGAACACAGATAATAAATGTTGGCTAGGATGTGCAGAAAAGGGAACCCTCAAAAACTGTTGGTGGGAATGTAAACTGGTGCAGCTACTGTGGAAAATGGTATGGAGGATTCTCAAAAAAAACTAGAAAGGGAACTACCATATGACCCAGCAATTCCACTCCTGGGTATAAATCGAAAAAAAACAGAAACACTAATTCAAAAAGATACATGCACACCAATGTTCAAAGCAGCTTTTTTTTTTACAATAGTCAAGACAGGGAAGCAACCTAAGTGTCTATCAGCAGAAGAATGGATAAAGAAGATGTGGTATGTACATAGAATGGAATACTACTCAGCCATAAAAAGGAATGAAATTTTGCCATTTGTAGCAACATTGATGGACTTGGAGGGTATTATATTAAGTGAAAGAAGACAGAGAAAGACAAATACTATATGATATCATTATATGTGGAATCTAAAAAATAGAACAGACCAGTGAATATAACAAAAATGAAGCAGACTCACAGATACAGAGAACAAACTAATAGTTACCCAGGGGGAGACGGAAGGGGGAGGGGCAATAGAGGAGATTAAGAGGTACAAATTTTTATGCATAAAATAAGCTACAAAAATATACTGTACAACATGAGGAATATAGTCCACATATTGTAATAACTATAAATAGAGTATAACCTTGAAAAATTGTGAATTACTATATTGTACACCTATAACTTATATAATATTGTATATCAACTATACTTCAATTAAAAAAAAAGACTATAGCTAACATCATATTTAAAAGTGCAAGAGAATGTTTTCCCCCTAAGACTGTGAATATGACATGGCTATGTACTCTCACCACTCCTATTCAACATCATTCTGGAAGTTCTTGCCAGTGAAGTAAGCTTAAAATAAGAAATATAAGTGATAGGGATTGAAAAGGAAAATGATGGTAGAAAATCCCAACAAGCCACAAAAACTTCTTCAGAATGAATTATTGATTTTAGTTAGGTCATAGAATACAACATTAACCCACAAAAATCAACTGTGTTTCTGTATATTCACAATGAACAGAAAACTTTTAAAACAGAATTTTTAAAAAATGTCTAAGATTTCAAAAATAATGAAATACTTAAATCTAACAAAACATGCATAGTATCTGTATACTGAACAGTACAAAATGATGACATAAATCAAAAAAGACTTAGATAAATGGCAAGAGATAGGATATTCATGGATTGGAAGACTGATCCTATAAAAATGTTAATCCTCTCCAAACTGATCTATAGATTTAACACAATTCCAAAAAAAATCACAGGATTTTGTTTGTAGATTTTTTGTAGATATAGACAGATTTATTCTAAAATTTATGTGGAAAGGTATAGTAACAAGACTAGCCAAAAGAAACCTGAATCAGAAAAATGAAGTTGAGAAACAACACTGCTTGATGTCAAGCTTACTATAGAGCTACAGTAATCAAGCCAGTGTGGTACTGGTAAACGTACAGACCAGCAGAGCAGAAGAGAGTCCTGAAATACACCAGCATAAATATGGTTAAATGATTCTTGACAAAGGTATGAAGGCAAATCAAAAGAGGAAGGTAGTCCTTTCAACAAATGGTGTTAGAACAACTAGGCAGCCAACTAACAATAACAGCAAAAATAATTACCTCAACTTCAAGTTTACACCTTATACAGAAATTATACAGAAATTAACCCAAAATGGACTATTGCTATAGATATATATTACAAAACTATATATATTTTAGAAGAAAATGTAGATTTTTTATGACCTCAGGTTAGACAAAGAGTTATTTTTAAGACTGTTATTTTAATCAATTTAGTGAATTGATTTATTTTAATTAATTTAATCAAGTACAGCATATTATTGATACAATATTTATTATAAATTAATTCAATTAATTTAAATAGCATTTTTGAGATGCAATGAGATACAAGATACAAATTTATGACATAATTTACATTACATAAAATACACCCAAGGTATACAGTTCAATGGTTCTTAATACATTCACCGAGTTGTAAGAATATCACTATAAATTAACTTTAGGACATTTTCATCACCCTAAAAAGAAATTTTGTACCTACCACAGACCCCATCCTTCTCCAACTTCAGTCCTAGGCATTCACTAATGTACTTTCTTAGACAAAAAATTCTTACATAACTCTAAAAGCATAATCCATAAGAGAAAATATAGACAAATTGGACTTCATCAAAATTAAAAACTACCATTCTGCATAAGACACCATGAGAAAAATGAAAAGATTAGGAGAAAATAGTTGCAAATTACATCTGTAACAAAGAACTTCAATACAGGATATACAGAGAACCCCCAAACTCAACAGTAAGAAAACAACACAGTTTTTAAAATGGTCAAAAGACTTGAATAGATATTTCACCAAAAAGGATGTATGGATCGAAAATATTCACATAAAAAGATCATTAGCCATTAGAGAAATGCAAATTAAAGCTACAATAGATACCACTTCCTACCTATTAGAATGGATAAAATAAAATTACTGACGGGCTTCCCTGGTGGCGCAGTGGTTGAGAGTCCGCCTGCCGATGCAGGGGACATGGGTTCGTGCCCCGGTCCGGGAAGATCCCACATGCCACAGAGCGGCTGGGCCCGTGAGCCATGGCTGCTGAGCCTGCGCGTCCGGAGCCTGTGCTCCACAACGGGAGAAGCCACAACAGTGAGAGGCCCGCATACCACACACACACACACAAAAACAAAACTGACAACACCAAGTACTGGTGAGGATGCATAACAACTGCAACTCTCCAATATCACTGGTGTGAGCAAAATGATACAGCTACTCTGGAAATCAATTTTGCAGTTTCTTATTAAGTTAAGCATATACTTACTCTCTGCCCCAGACATCCAAGTTCTGAGTACTTACCCTAGAAAAATGAAAACTAACATTCACAGGGACTTCCCTGGTGGTCCAGTGGTAAAGAATCCATCTTCTAATGCAGGAAACGCGGGTTCGATCCCTGGCTAGGGAACTAGGACCCCACGTGCAATGGGGCAACTAAGCCCGCACGCCACAGTAATGAGCTCGCACGCCTCAACTAGAGAGCCTGTGTGCTGCAAACTACAGAGCCCACACACCCTGGAGCCTGAGCGCCACAACTAGAGAAGAGAAAAAAACCTGCATGCCACAACGAGAGAGAAGTCTGCGCCCCGCAACAAAACATACCGTATGCCTCAACGAAGATCCCGCGTGCCTCAACTAAGGCCCGATGCAGCCAATAAATAAATAAATAAATAGATAGATAAATAGATAAATAAATAAATAAATAAATAAAATCTTTAACAAATAAAATTAAATTAAAAAAAAGAAAACTAACATTCACACAAGAACTTGTATACAAATGTTTATAGCAGCTCTGTTCATAATCATGTAAGAATAGAAGCAACCTCAATATCCTTCAATAACTGAATGGATCAGTTGTGGTTTATCCATAAAAAGGACAACTACTCAACCAAAAATAAAACAAAACAAAATGCCAATATAAAACAAACAACAAAACTGTTGATATACTGAACAACTTGGAAAAATCTCAAAAGGCATTATGCTGAGGGCAAGAGGCCAGTCTCAAAAATGTACATTCTGTATACTTCCATTTGTACTATGGCATTCTCCTAAAGACAAACTATAGTGACAGAGAACAGATCAATGGTTGCCAGGGATTAGGGGTGTAGGAAGGGTACAAATACAAAGGGATAATATGAGGGAGTTTTATGGGGCAATAGAATTGTTCTATATCCTGACTTTGGCAGCAGTTATATGAATATATAGATTCACAGAACTATACACATACAAAAAGTCAATTTTACTGTAAGTTAAAGATTAAAATAAAACACAAAGATAGAAAATAAAGTTAAGCAAATATAGAAACCTACCACTAGCTTTTCCCACTTATCTGTGTACCTCCCCCTCGCCAAAAAAACAAAAACAAAAACAAAACCCACACATTATTCCCTCCACAATGCAAGACTTATATTTGTTCATTTAATGAATACCTATGTAGCACTTACTATGTGAAGATGAAGCAGTTAGGGGAAAGGTTAGAAAGAAAAATTCTATGGAAAAAGTGACATATTACTGAATACTGAGAAACATAATTTTAGTGAGAAGAGATGGAGGGAATAACTTAAACATCTCCCTGTTTGAAGGCAGAAAACAACCTGCCTCATTTGAGGAAGTTCCAGTTTGTTTGGAACCTTGGGTAGAGATAATTTGGAGATGGGGCAAAAATTCAGATTGGGGACTCATCATGAAAACCTTGAATCCCAGGCAAAGGAGTTTGTCCTTAGTTTATATCCTACGTACCTAACAATAAAGATATCTCATATCCTAACCCTTGGCCTTACCAACTGGATCTTAGTTAAAGGAGAATTTGTATCACTAAAACCAACACTAAGAGTTAGAAGATGGATTCCAGGACTTACTTTATCACTGATTTACAATATGAATAACATTGGCAAATTAACTTCAGCATCTTCTTCTTCTATGCACAACATAAAAGGAATTATGCCAGCCTTTCCTATTTTGTGAAGCTTAATGACAAATGAACCTCATGATAATGTGAAACAAATTTTTTAAGAATAGTGTACAGCATTTTCTCTAAGTGCGGTCCTTGGGTAAGCAACATTAGGACAACCTGGGAACTTATTAGAAATACAAGTTCTTACACCCCACCCCAGACTTGCTGAATCACAAATGCTGGGGAGGATGGCCAGCAATACTCATTTAACAAAGCTTCTTGTTTATTCTGGGGCATGCTCAAGCTTGAGAACCACTGACATAAAACATTATACAAATATACTCAAGTGCTATAAAACTCAAACTACGCATGCCTCAGTCCACTCTGAACATCACAATCTCATGAAGGGACAGTGTCTTATTTGAAGCCAGAAAATCAGATATTTTTCATTGGCATTTTGCTTTTCACAACTCATGAAGCTATCAAAGGCTGATTTTCCTAGAGGAATAATTACTTTCAGAAATATTCAACACTCTGTATCAGAAAGCCCAGGAATGATTTCTTTGAGGGAAAGAAAATAGATAAGGAATTTTTCTTCACTGATTTGTATTTTGATAAAGCAATTTTGCTTGAGAGAATTGATGGCAGCACACTGACCTGCAGTCACAATAAATCTGTGTCAATTTACTCAATGAATCATGTCTCTAATGCCAATATTTTCCCCCATACCCAAGTGCTCTTAAGCATTATAAATCCCTGCTGCAAAAAGGATAAACAATGAAGACATTACTAGTCGGAGGACAGAGCATAAATGACAAGGAGATAGTAAGGACACTTTTCTCTCTCAGTTAGTACAAAATAATAAACAAAAATATATTTCTGTGTAATATATTTCAATGAGATATCATCAGAATAAATAATTGAAATAAATTGCCTAGTGCCTCACTCAACTGAACAGTTAGGAAACAGTGAAATTTTAATGTCTTTTCATCTGTATCCTCTCTTTCACTGATTCAGATCCTATTTTCCCATGGTGTGCTTGGTCCAAGTTATCACCATCATCATCACCATGAATATCAATTCTGTCCCTGAATCTGAGATGTCCCTGTAGGCCAATACTGTCAGGATTAGTTGTACAAAATATTTAAAATTAGAAAGCACTGGTCTTTGAACTCGGCTTCTATGAGGGTATAAGAAAAACAACAGGTAGAGAGTCTATTGACCAAGGTCCAAATTTATCCACGGGCTGACTATGTACCTCTAATTACATCCCTGAGCTTCAGCTTTCTATCTATGTAATAAAAAAGGCGCTAACAACTTTTTTCGAAAGAGCTCCCATAATTTCTTTCCTATAACTTTTGCTTTCTTTTAATGCCCCCTCACTATTTTCCACAAAACATTCAATTCCCCATTCTGCCCACATTAACCCTGTCTCCAGAAGAAATAAATCTGATACACTTACTGCTATTTAAGCCAAAGGTCACAAATCCAAATGCTTGCAGGTTAATAAAGTTATCATAATGCTTGCTGGGTATATAAAAACATGTATTAAGCAGTTCATCCTGTAACCAGAGCAAAACACTATTTAGTTATGTTGCCTTTGAAAACCTGTATAAGGATATATGTAACAAAATGCTCTGGCAAAACACTTGCACTTGTAAAACTTTGAAGCAACCAGTTGAAATTCCTTGGTTTCATCCTTGGGTACTTCATACTCTAGCCCCTGTCAAATTAAGCCACTCTCTTCTCTTTTACAATTGAAATAGAAGATTATTAGTTAGGTAAAATGATGTGTGGCCATGACTCATGACTAATTATTTAAACATGATCTTCTTGTCAAAGACCCTCTCAAATGCCATCTTCTACACCTAGTCTTTTTTTTTCCTACCATAATATATGATCTCTTTGGTTTACTTTTCTATTATACTTTCTGTACCTCTGGGTAAAGGGTTTAGCTTATTCCACCTCGTAGTGAAGGTGTATTAGGTAATAGGGCACTTGTTACACCTTATATCATTTTATATTCTGACATCAGGGATTGTGCATTTTTGCACTTTAGCTCCAACATAATTTAGAACTGTTCCTGGAATATTTCTAAATCTGCCCCAAATAAGAGACTGCTAAAATTGTACTTTTATTCATTGAATTAAAATAAACATGCATACGTGACTATCTATTCTTGCCCTAGCATAAGCACTAACCATAGTCACCTCCACTGCAATAGACTCCTACTCACACATGTCTATGAAGTAAACATCCTTGTGCCCTACAGATTCTAGTATTCTTTATCCTTTGAATTTTACTATGAAAAAGGCAGACATTGGATAGTAAAAAGGCTGCCTAGGTTGGGAGACTAAAGAAGAAGTAAAGCACAAAACTTTTCCAACACCATAGCACACTGATTCATTTCTAAAATATTTTTCCTTTCTTAAAACCTTATTTACTAGAAGTTGTTGTCAGGCTATGATTAAATACACTGATCACTAACTCCTCCCTGTTAATAAGACTAGCAGTCAGTCCTCGTAGAGGAAGTCTGCCCCCATTGTGAAGGCCTAAATGTTCCAGATGGTTTTGTACAGATTCTTGGGTTTTGTCCAGTGCCATGGACAGCTCCACTTATTCATCCACAATAGCTTGTGTACAAGTCCTCTCCAGAAGTGTTATTATGCATCCTTTGTCTAGAAGTTGTCACAATCCTAAATATATATTTCTCTCTTCCACTGAGAGATACAGTGGAATTTTAAGATGCAGCATCCAACATTTCATGCGTATTAGACTTCTCTCTGAGCCATCACCAAGGTTTACGGCAAGTTCTTTGTTGAAGCACATAAATTGATTACAAAAAATAATTTCTGCCAAATCTCAAGAGAACCTTAAACCTGCCATCTTTTTTTTTGTCTAGTGACAGAGTTTTTATGAGTCATTATTAATTTTTTTTTCTCTAAGTATCATCACCATTATTAGGGTGTCATTGCAGAGGAAAATAAAAGAAAGAATAAAACAAAAATCTTAAAACTATCATTGGTGAGGCATAAGATTTTAGATGAAGAAAAACTGTTAGAGTTTTATTGAAAATAAGTGTTCTGCTGATGACTGATTTATTTCAATAGGGGGAAAAGTAATCCCAGAAACCATAGTTACAGATAGAATGTTGGCATCCCATTGTCAGATCCCAAAGGCTTAGCACCCCAGTCACTCCCAAGAAACTAAGACTCAGTAAGGTCAATGAGACTCTATCCCCCCCTAGTGTCTCTAGTTTTAGGAGGGAATCCTTGTCCCTTCTGGCCTCTACAAATCAATTTTTTCAAGTATCCTTGCAAAAGAATCCATTTGCATTGTACTTCTCAAAGTGTTAATAAAGAATCTTGATAAATACTCAAATATCTTCCTATAATCCAATCTAAAGTTGCTCACAGTGAAAATAATATTAAAGATTTCCTTCAGTAACCAATCAACTGCCATATTTGCATACAATCGAGTTAAGATGAATTAGAAGATCTGTTAGTCATTCTAAAATTGTGTGCATCAGTTAATATCACATGATGTGTAACTATAAATAATGCCCCTTACCTAGTCAATGTGTTCATAAATGTGATTAAAAGATAGTATATTTTATCCCTGATGCTATTACTAGTGCAATATATAACAATGAATAAATGATGCCTTCTCCCTGCAAAAATCTCCTCTTTAAAATGACAGTTTAAACAGGATGAGCTCAAGAATGCTAGAACTCTGTGAAATAGCACAGTTCCTTGTCAAATAATTTTAAGCCTATAATCCTCAGTTTCTTTATTTTTGAAGATAATAAAATATATCTTATCTATCTCACAGATCAAAGGCAGATTATTAACAAAATTTTAGAATTATTTCAGCTAGACAACTTTGTTATATTTTCTTTCGGCAGAGTTACGTGTCATCAAGAGCCAATACTTCATGTGTTTGTTGGCCATCTGTATGTCTTCTTTGGAGAAATGTCTATTTAGGTCTTCTACCCATTTTTGGATTGCATTGTTTGTTTTTTTTTGATATTAAGCTGCATGAGCTGCTTGTAAATTTTGGAGATTAATCCTTTGTCAGTTGCTTCATTTGCAAATATTTTCTCCCATTCCGAGGGTTGTCTTTTCATCTTGTTTACGGTTTCCTTTGCTGTGCAAAAGCTTTTAAGTTTCATTAGGTCCCATTTGTTTATTTTTGTTTTTATTTCCATTTCTCTAGGAGGTGGGTCGAAAAGGATCTTACTGTGATTTATGTCACAGAGTGTTCTGCCTATGTTTTCCTCTAAGAGTTTTACAGTGTCTGGCCTTACCTTTAGGACTTTAATCCATTTTGAGCTTATTTTTGTGTATGGTGTTAGGGAGTGTTCTAATTTCATTCTTTTACATGTAGCTGTCCAGTTTTCCCAGCACACTTATTGAAGAGGCTGTCTTTTCTCCATTGTATATTCTCACCTCCTTTATCAAAAATAAGGTGACCATAGGTGTGTGGGTTTATCTCTGGGCTTTCTATCCTGTTCTATTGATCTATATTTCTGTTTTTGTGCCAGTATCATACTGTCTTGATTACTGTAGCTTTGTACTATAGTCTGAAGTCAGGAAGCCTGATTCCTCCAGCTCCATTTTTCAATCTAAAGATTGCTTTGGCTATTTGGGGTCTTTTGTGTTTCTATACAAATTGTGAAAATTTTTGTTCTAGTTCTGTGAAAAATGCCAGTGGTAGTTTGATAGGGATTGCATTGAATCTGTAGATTGCTTTCGGCAGTAGAGTCATTTTCACAATGTTGATTCTTCCAATCCAAAAACATGGTATACCTCTCCATCTGTTTATATCATCTTTAATTTCTTTCATCAGTGTCTTATAGTTTTCTGCATACAGGTCTTTTGTCTCCTTAGGTAGGCTTATTCCTAGGTATTTTATTCTGTTTGTTGCAATGGTAAATGGGAGTGTTTCCTTAATGTCACTTTCAGATTTTTTATCATTAGTGTATAGGAATGCAAGATAGTTCTGTGCATTAACTTTGTATCCTGCTACTTTACCAAATTCATTGATTAGGTCTAGTAGCTTTCTGGTAGCATCTTTAAGATTCTTTATGTAGAGTATCATGTCATCTGCAAACAGTGACAGCTTTACTTCTTCTTTTCCTATTTGTGTTCCTTTTATTTCTTTTTCTCTCTGATTGCCGTGGCTAAAACTTCCAAAACGATGTTGAATAATAGTGGTGAGAATGGGCAACATTTTCTTGTACCTGATCTTAGTGGACATGGTTTAAATGCTCCACATCATTAATCATTAGAGAAATGCAAATCAAAACTACAATAAGATATCACCTCACACCAGTCAGAATGGCCATCATCAAAAAACCTACAAACAGGGCTTCCCTGGTGGCGCAGTGGTTGAGAGTCCGCCTGCCAATGCAGGGGATACGGGTTCATGCCCCGGTCTGGGAAGATCCCACATGCCGTGGAGCGGCTGGGCCCGTGAGCCATGGCCGGTGAGCCTGAGCATCCGGAGCCTGTGCTCCACAACGGGAGAGGCCACAACAGTGAGAGGCCCACGTACCGCAAAAAAAAAAAAAAAAAAAAACCTACAAACAATAAATGCTGGAGAGGGTGTGGAGAGAAGGGAATCCTCTTGCACTGTTGGTGGGAATGTAAATTGATACAGCCACTATGGAGAACAGTATGGAGGTTCCTTAAAAAACTAAAAATAGAGCTACCATATGACCCAGCAATCCCACTACTGGGCATATACCCTGAGAAAACCATAATTGAAAAACAGTCATGTACCACAATGTTCACTGCAGCTCTATTTACAATAGCCAGGACATGGAAGCAACCTAAGTGTCCATCGACAGATGAATGGATAAAGACGATGTGGCACATATATACAATGGAATATTACTCAGACATAAAAAGAAATGAAATTGAGTTATTCGTAGTGAGGTGGATGGACCTACAGTCTGTCCTACAGAGTGAAGTAAGTAGAAAGAGAAAAACAAATACCGTATGCTAACACATATATATGGAATCGAAGAAAAAACAAATGGTCATGAAGAACCTAGGGGCAGGATGGGAATAAAGACGCAGACCCACTAGAGAATGAACTTGAGGACATGGGGAGGGGGAAGGGTAAGCTGGGACGAAGTTAGAGAGTGGCATTGACTTATATATACTACCAAATGTGAAATAGATAGCTAGTGGGAAGCAGCCGCATAGCACACGGAGATCAGCTTGGTGCTATGTGGCCACCTAGAGGGGTGGGATAGGGAAGGAGGGTGGGAGACGCGGTGGGAGGGAGGGAGACGCAAGAGGGAAGGGATATGGGGATATATGTATATATATAGCTGATTCACTTTGTTATAAAGCAGAAACTAACACACCATTGTGAAGCAATTATACTCCAATAAAGATGTTAAAAAAAAAAAAAAGAGCCAATACTTCATAGCCAAGAAGTATAGGTACTCTTGAGTTAGACTGTCTGGGTTTAAAACTCATCATCACTACTTATAAGTTATGCTAGTTTAAGGAAGTTATTTATAACCTCTCTTAGTATAAATTCCCTCAGTTGTAAAATAAAAAGGGAAAGGAAAAGAAAAAGAAGAGGAGGATGAGGAGAAAGAAGGTGGTATTAAAAGCATTAAATGAGTAATCTATCCAAAGCAGTCAAACTTGATAATAATTATTAACTCTACAAATGATATCTGCAGGGTAGGGATAAAGTCAAGAAAATAGGCTACAACAACCAAAACAATAACAGCAGCAACTACTTCAGCTGCACGGAGCATTTGCCGTGAACTGGGGACTGTGCTAAGTGCTTTCTACACGTTGTGCCCTCCATTTCCTTACCTGTGCCCCTCTTCTCCACTTCATTTTATTAACAGCCAGTTTGCAAAATGAGATCATTTCAGGATTCTTTTGTGAATAACATCTTATGGTTAGGGAATATTCTCATGCGCCCTCTCTCATTTGATTCTAGAAACAACCCAGGGGTTATTTACTGAAGCAATTTTTATTCCCATTTTGCAGAGGCAGAAATATTCAGAGCCTGCAAAGTTAGTAAATATTCAACCACATCTCCTGATTTCAAGTCTGGTATTACTGTTGTCCTACCTCGCTTCCTCCCACTGCAAAGACTCTCCAGGTGAGCAAATGGCATAGGCCTAATTACTGATGGGCATTGAAATGGAATTGTGCCCCACCGAGGAAATCTGACTAGATGCACAGCTCAATGTCTTCTGAGTCCTTTCCCTGCCAAAGTATATCCTGGCCAAGGAGATATTTTATTCATCAAATGCCAAAGGGTTGAATTTTATGTAAGCTTAGGATTGGAATGGCCGGCCAGAAGAAGGCAACTAAAAATTGCATGAAATTTGGAGTAGGCTGGGGGTGGGTGGCAGGAGTCTCCCTGCTGACTTGGCCTTTGCTGCATGAAAGAGAAAGCTGCACCTCAGCAAGCCTTATGTGCATCTTGGAAAAACTCATTTGACAAATATCTAAACCTTGCATATGAAGGGAAATTCATGAGGCTGCAAAGGCCGGAGAAGCTGACCATCCATATGTGTAGAAGGAAATGTGAAAAATGGCAACTCTCTTTTTTGTTTTCGTTCATTTAAGATATATTTAATGTCTCCACTTTGTATCTGGACTTATGCTAGGCACTGGAAAGCCAGCCAATATAAGATACATCATATCCTCATGCTCAAAGAATTAATTATATTAAAGACCAACGCTGGCTATGAGGAATAGAAAGAGAAGGACCCAGCCTCAAGGAGCTCATATCTAATAAGAAAGCAGACGCTAATAACAAACTACAGTACTACCAGTACTACAGTGCTAGTACTAACACAGAATTGGTTATACACCATGATAGAAAAAGGTAGGAGAGAGAAAGTCTGATGAAGTAGCCATGGAAGGCTTCACAGAGGAGATGATATTTTAGGTAGATTAGTGATAATATTTGAGTATCAGTATTTCAAGAAAAAAAAAGACTCAGAGAAATGCTGAGGCATTCCAGGATGGCTGAAGAGTGGAGGCATTCCTCCCACTGTATAAACATCCATTTTTCTTCAAGATAATGTCTTAATGGAAGCTAACGGAAGCAGTTGAGTGGGAAGAAAGTGATTATTGCTGATGTGATACAGCAAAAGCAGAACAGCGAAGCATTTAAGAGCTGGAACTAGCAGTCAAGTACTCCCAATTTCAAATATCAGCATCACCATTTTTGAGATTTGGGACCTTGATTAATTCGATGAAAGTCTCTGAACCTCTGTTTCCTCAACTGTAAGAGGATGTAACATGACTAATTTAGGGTTGATGTGAACATATTAGTAAGCTTGTTCATAATATTTAAAGTGTGAAAGCACATAGTATTTAGAGGAAGAGAAAGTAGAGTTCTGACTGATGTCCAGGAAATGTGCCAGGATATAGTAGATGATTAGGTTTATGGGCATAAAAAGTGGGCAAGAAAAAGAGAAATAATTCAATCACAGTTGAATTATTTTACTTGATATTCAACCTTTTTGGGTAATGTCCCTTCCTTGTGGGCACAGGTTGTACATCATTACAGCTAAAGACCAAGTAGAGAAGAACAATGGTCAAAGGTAAGCATTATCCCCTGCTTATTCTGAGCTCTTTAATGGATGATTTTGCCATTGGAACAAAAGCGGTCAGTCACTGTCCAAAAACATTTGCATATGGAGACATGAATTTTAACTGACCTTTGCCACCTGGAGAAGTAAATGATATGAGGGTGCTCTACGGAAGAAGCCCTGCATATAGGGAAAGTATGAAAGACTTTGCAAAGGTGAAAATTTCAGTAAATTGAAGCTTTATTATTCCTAATGCTCTTCCCATTCCTGAAAAGCTTGGAATTATCCTTGACTCTTTACTTCCTCTCTTAACGTCATCTGCTGTACTTTTACAATGTGTCCAGAACCTGACCTCTAAAGCTATCCCTTTAGTCCGAGCCACCATCATCTCTCAGTGGACCATGACAGTGGTCTCTCAACTGGTCTCCCTTTTCTACTCGTTTCCCCCCTTCAATCTCTTTTCCATATAAAAGCTAGACAGATGGTTCAAAATCATATAAGATCATGTCACTCCTTTGCTCAGATTCCCCCAAAGTATTCCCATTCACTCAGTTTTTTTTTTAAAAGCCTGTACAACCTGACCCCATACCTAAGTTCTCTCCTTCTTGCTCAGCCTTTTGCAGCTATTCTGGCTTCTTTGCTCTTCCACAAACATACCAAGCACCCATCTCAAGACTTTTGTACCTTTTCTCTCTTGCTGGGTTGCTCTTCTCCTAAGTAGCATCATGGCTTGCTAGTTCACCTTATTCAGGTTCTAATAAAATAGCAATGTACTAAGATTAACACATCCTAGATTAATACCTCTGAAAGAGTAACCAGTCCCTACTATCACTCTCTTCCCACCTTGCTTTTAATTTCATTGCATTTATCACCATTTGATAGAGTAAATAAATTGTTTTCAATTACCTGTTTCCCCCTACCAGCCTGAAGCTTCATAAGCACTAACACTGTGCTTTGTTCTCTGCTGTATCTTCAATGCCCATTATATATACTCAGTACAGTTTTGTTGAATAAATACCACCAGACTCAGCATTAGGAAATCAAATGTAATACACCCACCAACCATGTAATATAAAAATCCATTTTAAGATATTGCTGTTCATTGACTTAACACTAAAATGAGATGCTAAATAACTGAAATGTTTATTAATGCATACATCAATATGGAACGAAAGCCACGATGTCACACACATCCTAAGCTGTTGGATCTTACAGACTCTATGTTGCTTTTTATTAAAGGTAGAAGAAGAATTACAAACCCAAAGTTAAAAGGACAAAAATGAAAGCAAGCTCTCCTAGTTTAAACAGCTACTTCATAAATATGAAATTTATTTTTTCCTCATTAAAAGTAATGGTCAAAATTTACTGTAGAGTTATGTTGGAGCTATTAAACCCACTAATCTATTTTATTTAATTGGATTTTATAACAAATGTATTAGTCTTATGAAAGCCCCGACGATTGTAAAAATGTAAAGTGGCACACAGCCAACTCTTTTTAAATTGTTTCATATTTAATTTATCATATGATTGGGGGGGAACCTGTGACTTAAACTCATGTTTCTACAGATATTATTGCTTTAACTAAGAGCAATGTAGATACCTTAGATTTTAAAAAAATGAGCCAAAAGAAAAACTTTTAGTAAATAATAGTAGAGGTGTTACTTGGATGTGGCAAAAATTGTGAAAGTTGTTTGTGAATTACTCAAGTTTGGAAAATGCTGACACACAGTATTTCACTTTTGACTTACAGAAATTCTGTGAAGAAGTTACCATTAATCCCATCTCTCCTTTCAGATAAAATATTGATACTCAGAGAGATGAGGCGAACAACTCAAGGTCTCATAGCTAATGAACAGCAGAACTGAAACTAAAACCAAGTCTCCCTGACCATGAAGTTGGTATCCTTGCCCTTAATCTACCAGAATCAAAGGCCTCTTCCATCTCAAAACCAACAATACCTGTCAAGGGCTAGACTAGGATTGCAGACTGGAAACCCATTACCTGGATCTGGCCCACAGAGGGGTTTTGTTCATCCCACATCATATTTCTGATAAATCTGAACTCAAAGGAAGCATTTTTAACAAACCAAGGAATTCCATGGTAAAAAAATGTATACCTTCCTGGCTTCATTTGAAAACTCCAGACAGACAACAGACAATGAATGTCTGTACAAGCCAAAAGTCAGCTGGAATTTAGTCCCATGGATGTGCACATATTCTTTAGAGAGAGGTAATATCCCCAGATAGCCAGTATAGTTTTGGTACCTGGCTGGCTGTTATTGCAGGCATTTTTGAGCTTTGAGACCACTGGATTATAGAAGAGTTATTTCATAATCAATGGGGTTCTAGTTCTTCTCCTGAAAGTTGAACAGAGAGACACTGGATGAAATTCAGTCAAGTTCAATAACACGACCACACACACTTAGCTCAGTACCTGAGGCAGAATCAGTACTAAATAATTACTGGTGTACTTCTGCCCAGTCTACTATTTTTATTCCCCTGCCTTATTGAAAGGGATGTTCTAGGAAAGACAACATTTCCCAAAGAGTGGTCCATTGATCACTTGCTTCAAAATGATCTGAAATACTTGTTAAAATGAGTATTTTCTGGGACCCAGTTTTAGATGCATTTGGTTAGGTTTTGCAAGATAATAAGGCGTCATCTCTGGACCATCACTGGAATCCAGCTACTTCCAGCTGGAACAGTGCTTCAAGGGATGGCACTTACACAGGAGGCAATATGAATGTTGTCCTTGAAATTACACGATATGCCAGCCCTAATTCCCAAATGATTGGGTTTCCAGGCTGCCGGAAAAAGACTGGAACAAAAGTAAAATCATTTTCAGAAAAGTAAGAAAAATTAGGAAACACAGAGAGATTTCTACAGAGACAGGGCAGTTAAGTCAAACTAAGTTGGCACCAGCAGCCAGAGATAGCAATTCATCAAATATACTAGCAACTATAAGCAAAGTCTTGGTCCATCGGGTCTAATGATCTCATCCCAAGGTTAATATTTAGCATCACTTCAAAATCCCACCTATGCAAGTCAATTCCCCAAACACTTTTGTCTCATAAGTGGAATTATTCTCTTTCTGGAAAGAATGGAAATAATTCCAAGGTGACTAAATGTCAACTTCAAAATGGATAGCCAATCCTTCACCAGCAAGGGAGGAGGCTTCTCCTCCACCATATCTCAAAAGCCCACGAAATGGGCCATGGCAGAGCCCAGGAACGACAGTGAAGCATTTTGAGATCAGTTACTAGAAGAGCTGCTGCAGGACCATGAAATTAGACATACACCAAAGTTCTTTCATAGCCCTGAGATTCTAGCCTTCTATTTTCTATATGAAAAATAATAGAAGTCATAACTCCTAGAATTGGGTGCTGCCAATGTGCTAGCCATGGAATAAGGCCTGAGCCAGCTCTTCATATACAAATGGAATTCACCCCAGTAAAACTAGAGGAGTTGTAAAATGGGTAAGGCAAGTCACTCCCTGGCTTTCTACCACATGGTGTTGTATCAGAGTCAGCCCTACAAAAGCGCTGAACCTGCTTCTTACCCTTGCTATTTAAATATTAAACAATAACAACCACACAATTTGTTTGCAGTGCAGGGAGTTAGAAAGCAATCTTGTTGCACACTTGTAAGCACCATGAAGCCATCTCAGAGGAATAAGACCACACAAAGACTGTCAGATGGTATTATTCATAACAAATTCAGCTTCCAGCTTGAGTGAACATGCACTGCCCCCTTGTGATCACAAGAGGACACAAGCGAGTGTCCACAACAGACACAACACCCAGGGAGCCTTGGAAATGGGGTTCAACATAGCACATTCGGCATGATTGGTGATGCTGATTTATGAAGCCATGTTTTCCCTGCTCATGTGGCAATTGCAGTAACTTGCAGCAGTGAATTTGTATGACAACGTAAAAATCCCCAAAACATACATTGCTCCATCTAGACATGGAACAATCTTCTATGTTACTAAATCTTTCATTGGCTTATCAGCATTTATTCAATAAATATTTATTGCCTACTAAGAGTAAAGAATTTTTTCTGGATATTGGGGATATCTGTGGGAAAAAAATAGTCTCTGCTCTCACTATGCTCACTGTTTTGTGAGTACTGGGAGTAAATACATTAATAATTATCATGACCTAAGTTTTCCGAATACAAAGAAGAGTTCCGGGATCATACTGAATTCTCCCTCCGGACGTAGAAGAGAACGCAAGAAGGCATGGTCTTGCCACTATGCCATTCTGCCATTCTAAATCATAGACTGTCTATGTTCGAAAGGGTTCGAAAGACCATTCAATAAACCATTTTATTTGTAGTGGTGGCAAAATAGGGTTGTGATCAAGAGTATGGACTTTGGGTTCCAATGTCAAGGATCCACGTTCTGGATCTATGACCTGTGTGAGTCACAGGAATCTGAATCTCCCTTCTGAATCTCCATACCTTCCTCTGTTTAATGGAGATCATAAAATTGATTTGTAGGTTTGTAGTGAAATTAAAAGGACCAAGAAGTAAAGCGCCCAGCCAAGCAACTGGCAGGGGTATTTTAGGGAGGTGAAGGGGGTAATCATTCAGAGGTGGCGACAGAGAGTTGTTCCATAAATGACTGCTCCTGGTATCTCTGCTTTTCATTTCTATCTGGAGAAAAAAAAATGTGATTTTCACACTGTTGCAGAACAAACAGAACTGTGACTTTCGTTTCGCATTGTACATTTGTGTTCTTTTGAAATGTTTGGCACGCTCCAAATGATCATATCTTTCCCTCCTTTCACATATCATGGGAATATATTTAAATGTTATGCCAGGTCATTAGGAAAGAGCACATGAGGGTGCCAGCCATGTGACACTGATGTTGTCCTTAAGGTAACTTACTCATAATTGGATTCAATGTGTTAAAAAAAATCATTCGTGCTTTAATAATATTATAGACAATAATTATTTTGTTATTAATAATTAATAATGTTTTAATTACTATTATTACTGCTCCTACTTTGAGCAGATCTGTCTAAAATGGCCCTCAGGCAAAAAAACAGTAGCCCAAAAATCTATGAGCTTACTTCAAAGCATGTTATGTTTGTATCATTTTGGGCACTGTCCCTGAGAAATTGATGCCCTATGGAGTCAGGACACAAAACAGAAGTAAAACTGCCAGGTTACAATGAATAGTAGAATCGGGGCCACCACAGATGTGCAGTCTCATATTCCTTCTTAGTTTTTAAGGGGGTTATTTCCATGGTGATAGAGAGACAAGTCATCAAATCATGGAATCAGAGTTGAAAGTAGCCTGAGGATCCCCTGTTCCAGGGGTCCCTCATTAGGACACATGAGTGAACTGTCATGGTGAGGGCTGGGGGACTTGATCAACCAGGGAGTAATGAATGCCATGTCTTGAGAGAACAGCTGCAACTCAGAAAATGCCAATTGTTTTTATGAAAGAATGTGGACCCATTCTTTCCAGATCTGCACATTTTCTAAGAGAAACCACAACTCCAGAATTTACATAGTATGTCACATTTTTTCAAAACACTTTGTAGGCCATAAAAAGCAGTTTAAAGAGGAGGATTCAGCCTGAAGACTTCCCATTTGCCACTCTGACCTAGTTGGGTTCCCACATTTTAAAGGGAAAAACTTGAAGACCAGAATGGAGAAGAGACTCTTCAAAGACCGTGTGGTTTGTCAACAGTAAAGACAGGAAGAGTGAACAGTGTAATCTGCACCTCAAATTACAAGGGTACTAGTGATATATTCCTCATACGCTATCTTTTCTCTCACACACATCTTGCTACATCTGGCATTTGGGGAAAGTCTGAACCTGATGATACAAGCAGAGAACTTCTCATCTATCGTTGCCCTTATGGTTTTCCAGAAATCAAATGATACGTTCGGCGGAGGGGGGGAAGAAAAAAAATAAAACAGCATGCTGGTTTGGATAAGAAATGCCACCCAGATGGATAGAAAGCATTTGCAGAAAAGGAGGATGTATTTAAGCTGAATTATTCTTATTTTTTGTGCCTCTACAAGTAGTTTACATCTGGAAAGAGTTATCCAGTTAATGTAATGCGATTTGGGGCCATAATCATTTTTAGGAGAAAGGAATTATGGAGGAGCTTAATTAACAATCTAGAATTCCTACTGGGATTCAGTAAGTTTTGGTTATAGCCCCATTTTGAGATCTAACTAGCCAGTGACTTGGAAAAGTCATTTTCCTTCTACTGCTCCCCTGGGGTGATTAATCTTCCCCGCCCTCAATTCCAAAGTTGTTCAATTTTTTCTTTTTTTAATGATTAAAACAAATATCTAGGAATCTGGAACTTAGGATGAACCACAGACGCTCAATCCCACATTGGAGGGATCCATGAAGGAGGTAGCACTGGGCTCTTGGCCCTTGACCTTGGGTATTGGAATCTCTCTCCACTGCTGTCAAGAATCTGGCCCCAGGGCTGAAGCGGAGCCCTCCATTACTGCTAGACAGATGTGGAAGAAAGGGGTCAATTTGACAAGAGAGAACGGTGTATAAAAACTTACCCTCACATTTTTCAATACATTGCTTAAGAAGTCAGCATCCTCTATATTTCTGGGTCCTAGTTCATGGCTTTATTTAAAGAAAGCCTTTTTGCAGGTGTTATGAACCAAATTGTGTTCCTCCAAAATTCATATATTAAAGCTTCAGTATGACTGTATTTGGAGATAGGGCTTTTAGGAGGTAATTAAAGTAAAATGAGGTCATAAGGGTGAGGTTCTAATCCAATAAAAGAAATTGTGTAGCTTTCTAAGAAGAGAAAGGGAGAAATCTCCCCCTATACCAACATGCACACACAGAGAAAGGGCCTGTAAGGACATATGGAGAAAGCAGCCAAGACCTTGATCTTGGACTTCTAGCCTCCAGAACTGTGAAAAATAAATGCCTGTTGTTTAAGCCACTCAGCCTTTGGTAATTTGCTATGGCAGCCAAGCTGATAAAGATATCAGGTCTCCATCTCATACACTGGGATGATGCTTTTACTACTCCAAGTATGTTCACTTCTATTTTATGCTCTCATAGACACTGGAACAGTTGTCTCATAGACAACTTTTCTATTAAAAGTTGGGAGTCCTTGACTCCAAGATGTGGAGACATACACAGAGATGTCAAGAACCTGCTCAAGTTGTGGAGCAGGTGGGTGCATCGGACTTTGGGGTCAGCTCCACACCCAGCTCTTCTTCCCAGAAGCAGATGCTCCTGTGTTAGAGATCAGCCTCCTTTAACTGTGAGCTGTCTCCTAACAAAGGGGCTTTGGTGACACTGTGCTAGCTTCACACTGGTTACCTTTCACCCTACAGCATGTTTCTAATTAGTACCAGAGGGAGGAGGGAAAAGATATGACACACTTTGAAGTTGGGCAGAGGAAAGGGGAGTGAGAGAAAGATTGCTTCCTAACTGTCCAGATGGTAATTAAATCCAGGTTGTTGACTCCAAACCTTGCTTTGATTATGTGAAATGAATCTACAAACACATCCACATTTCCTCTGCCTTTTGCTTCTGTATGGAAGGCAGGGTGGCCTGAACAACCTGCAAACAGAGAGAGTGACTCTTCCTTGGCCAGCATCCAGCCCAAGCAGCCTCCTGGCGCTGAGCAGGGTTAGGGCTAACTCTCAGCACTCTTTATGAAAGAAAACCACTCAACTTGTGTGTGATACAGGACCACCTCTGGAGGGAATGATACCTAAGCATTAGGAAGTAGTTTCAGAAAAAGATACCAGCATGCTATTCACAGGCTCAGGAAGTTTAAACCATTCTAAAGGGAAGTTGGGGTTTTTGATCAGTGATGTTGACCTGCAGGTCTGGAATCCCAGGTTCTTAGACTAGGAATCCTGGATCCTAGAGCAGGTTCTGACATTCAGCCTCTCTGAATTTGAGCACAACGTATTTTATCTCTGGGCCTCTGGACCTCAGGTTAAATCCCTACCCTATCCTATCCCTTCTGGAAGAATGAGAAGATTAGAATGATTCCCTCCCAGGGCTAATAGTCCTTGATTCTAAGATATGAACTTCCCACTTTCCATGAAAATCTGTTCATGTCTAAATATCCTAGGCTTCTTCCCTAGGAAAACTGTAGCTGCTGAGGAACCGGAATTTTCCCCTGGCCTCCAGATACCTAGGAAAAGGGAATATCAGCCAATGTCTGTAAAATATATTAGCTGCCCACATATTGCAAACTTTAGTGGCCCTAGATTCTACTTGTACCTGCTCCCTGATGCCTGGAATTCATTTTGGTGAGAAAAGTCTTAGTGCCCTCAAAGTATTAAAAACCCTAGGACAGGGGACTCAAAGGCCATCTTCCCAAGGTGCAATGTCTGATGGCAGAGTCTTTCCTTTAGCGGGTGAAGATGTTGAAACTGTCTTGCAAATACTTGACATCTAAGGATGGAGTTGCCATAAATAGGAGCAAGGGGACAAGAAACAGGTGATGTATGCACTATTTTGTCCCAGACCAGCTTTGTCTAGCAAGGCTTGCTACCAAGATAAAATTTCATTTCTTGTCTGTAAGAGAAAGAGAAAGCACACAGAGACACTGGCTTCTCATTGGAAGATTAACAACAATGATGATTCCTACCATAACTATTGCAAATATCTAAGGAGATAAGGATGTAAAAGACTTTCAACCATGCTATTTCAATGGAAAGATAATGTTGGCCATCTGTAGGATTGAACTGAAAAACTAATAATTTTTACTGAGGACTATAATATGGGCCAGGGACTCTGATAAATGTTTTCCTTGCCTTACCACATCTAATCCCCCTATCAGCTTTATGATGTAAATACTATCTTCTCCCCACCTTCAACATTTTTCAGACTGAGGTTTAGAGACATTAAGTCACTTACTCAAGGAAAGCACTACTGATAAATCATGAGTCCAGGATTCAAGTAAGCTTTTCTGATTTCAGAAACTTCATTCTTAATTAACTAAACCGTGTAATATGAGAGTGTTCCCTATCATTGGACATGTTCAAGAAGATGGAGAAACAAGTGTCATGAACAGTGAGTGTGACATTTCTCTTTAAGGTTGGAGCCAACCTATGGAGACTTCTAAGGCTATTCTTAGAGAAAGCAGATTCTACAGACATAGCCAGTGGTTTAAATGGCAGCTCAACTTTACTACCAGGGCATTCCTTAACATCTGAGGTGTTAAGCAGTCAAAGACGAGTGGGGTTCTCCAACAAGAAGACTGTCTTTCTTCCAGCATGAATTTACCTTCTATCTACTTGGTGGGAAATTGCGTAATGATCCCTTGGTTTTTCAGAATGTGCATTTGCTTTTCCTCATCCTCTTACTCACTGTCTAATCTTCTTTATTTGGTGAGCTCCACCATGGCTTATGGTGCTCAATCCCCATGTCCTCTCATTAACCCAGTTTTCTCCCCCCACGATCCTCAATGAAACCATGACTAATATCACTTTCTTGGCTCTGTGCTATGGGCCCTGCATATCTGCCACTAGTTAATGAGAACAAAAAAATAATTAATCCACCCAGGTACCATTACTTCTGTGAAAAAAGCTATTGTTTATAATTTTAGAAGCTGTAAGAGTAACCTTTATGGAATAGGAAATTTGCCTTTCAATAGAATGAGAACATCCACATCCCCCTAGCTTCTGCTCATGGCCTGATTTTAATAAGCAGTCATTTACCCAGCACCTACTATATGTGCAGGCCTGTGCTTAAAAGAATAAACTTTAAAAATTACAGAGAAGACTCATTTTTTTTCCTGATATGGTTGGGAAGTAAACTATTACTCATAAGTAAATTTCCTGTAATTGAAACTTATCCCTTTAACTCCCAAAACTTAAAAAAACAAAAAGTAGTCCCTTTTTTTTCCTACAAAATTTCTATAATGAATTAAACATTTCTTAATCTACTGGAACAGAGTATACATTTAATTAGATAATCCCACTACTTGATAACTTAGAGTCAGGCACATCAATTACTAAGCAATGCTATGACACATGAATGTTCTTAGGGATCCAAAAGGATTTTGCCTTCATCTTAAATGTCCCACAAAATGCTATGATTTTGGAAATCTTGAGCCTTTTATGTATTTACATGTTTTCCACCACTACCACCACCCACCTCCACACAGACACTCACACCAACACATATACTTAATATAATTGGCCAAACTCTCTGAAACTGTTTGAGTATCTGCCTTTAGCTGCACATTCTACATTGCACTCCTTATCTTTTAAGTTCTGAGAACAAGGTATGGTAGTTTATCTGCAGCTGTGGCTGCCTACAACTCCTCCCATCAATAGGCAGATCTATTGGAATCTGGGTTAGCCCTATTCGGCTCTGATGAACAGGAATTCTCCAGAGGTGATACTATGTTGGTTCGGACCCCAGGCCTGACAGTTTCACTTTCACTCTAGGAAGCTAGCCTCCACGCTGTACAGAAACTCAGAACAGACTACCCAATAATGAGAGGCCAAGAGCAGAGCAAGGCCCTGGAAGGTGGGAGGTCCTCCAGTACACTGCAGCCACGTTATGTGACCTAAGCTGACACGAAGTGGATCCATCCACTTGCGCTCAGGAAACCTCAGATTCATGAAAAATAATTCTTGTTGACTTAAGTCACTAAGTTTTGGGCAATAAGAAATATTTTGAAATCATATATAATGAGAATGAAGGAGCTCTAAGTATACATTTGGCTCACCCTATAAATTAAATGTATCATATTTAGTAATAGAATCTGATATCTGTCTAGAATGATCAGAAAACTAATTTTCTGATCTTTCTAGTTATGACCATACTCTCTAAAGGTGATGTTGCTAGGTGAATGAGGAAGTATTAAAAAGTGGAGGCAAGTCTTTTCTCAAAAGGTATCTAAGGAAAAGATTCAAAGGTAGGGCTGAACATAGTATGAGGCAAGATGGGAAGATGAGACTAGTTAATGACATCTCAAAGTTCATGTTAGGAACGAACATAAAGGGATAAAGGGGGTGAGTTGGAAGATGGCACATATCAAAGGAGTGTAGGAGGATTTACAAGGTAGCTGAGAACTTTCTCTGTGAGATGTGTTTTTGAAATAATAAAATGTCAATTCTAACCATGTTGTGAATAATACAAGAATAGCTGTTACCTCCTTAGCTGGGACTAACTGGAAGTTTACAATTTGGCTTAAAGGGTTTTATAAACTCTCAAAAAGCTGAAAGATAAGTTGGTGAAAGTGTAAAGTAGGCAATGTTCCATTAATTTATTCAAGCAATATTTATTGAGCACCTGTTCTAGATGATAGAGATACATCAGTGAAAAACATAGCCAAACAACCCTGTGTTTTTGAAAACTGCATTCTATCTGGGGGAGAGAGATAGTAAGTCTAATAAGTAGGTGAATTTTAGATAAAAGCTATGAAAAAAACAGAACAGCAATAGATCAAAAGAGCTGTGGGGAAGTGATCATTTTAAATAGGGTGATCAAGGCAGACCTGGTTGAGAAAAGGGGCATGTGAGCACAGACTTGAAGGAAACGAAGGAGGGAACCATGTGGAAATTGTGTAGGAGAGTGCAGTGTGTCTAGCCAAGAAAACAGCTCTTGAAGAAGTCATGAAGCGGGAGCAGCTCTGGCCTGTGTGAGGAACACAGAGAAGAGCATGGCCAGAGTGGAATGGATGAGAGGGCAACAGCAGGGAGACAAATCAGCATGGTAACAGGGGACAGATCCTGGAGGCCTTTAGACCTAAGCGCTTTGGCTTTTACCCAGCAAAATAAGCAGCCTTTGGAAGCTTGAACAGAGAGGACTGATAGGACTACTTTTTCCAAAATATCATTCCAGATACTATGTTGAGAACCAATTATAGAAGAACAAGGATTAAGGTAGTGAACTTGTTTAAGAGGTTATTTACTTGATCCAGTAGAGAATTAATAGTCACTGAGGTCAGGGTGTACACACACACACACACACACACACACACACACGAATGACTGGAGTATAAAAAGACTTTTGGGGAAGAACTAGTCATGGGGTCATAAATATGAAGTTTCTTTCTAACCCTGAGGCTCCAGGACCTTGGACAGATACCTGCAAGGTGAGATTCTAGGGGACTCAAGAGCCCGGCTCACCCCAATAGCTTAGTCAATTTTAGGATGCTTCCTGAAACTTTAGCACCAGATGTAAATAAATTTTCTTAAGAATTCATTTCTAGTTTAGATGTGAATTACCCCGGGGACCTGAAATCTACAGATAATTGTCACTTACATATACATTTGAATGAAGAAACTGAGAAAACTGCTGCTATAGATAAAGGGGACAGGACTTGCTCTACATGTGTCCTAAGAGAAACACTTCCTTTTATGTGGAAGCTAAAGAAAAAGTGATTACTCAATATTATGTAACAACCTAAATGGGAAAAGAATTTGAAAAAGAATAGACACATGTATATGTATAACTGAATCACTTTGCTGTACACCTGAAACTAACACAACATTGTTAATCAACTGTGCTCCAATATCAAATAAAAAGTTAAAAAAGGGCTTCCCTGGTGGCGCAGTGGTTGAGAGTCCGCCTGCCGATGCAGGGGACACGGGTTCGTGCCCCGGTCTGGGAAGATCCCACATGCCGCAGAGCGGCTAGGCCCGTGAGCCATGGCTGCTGAGCCTGCGCATCCGGAGCCTGTGCTCTGCAGGGGGAGGGGCCACAACAGTGAGAGGCCCGCCTACCGCAAAAAAAAAAAAAGTTAAAAAAGAAAAAAAGCAGCACAGCTGACATTCACTGAACTGACATTCATTCTCACTCAGTGAGTGAGTGAGAAAAAAAGTGTGACTGATCATTACAATTGCCTTTGGCAGATTTGGGGTTTGTTACGGAGAAGGCTCTTCATTTTGGTAAACCATGATATGAAGGAGAAATGAAAAGCAGGGCCTGTGAGAGGTAAAGCACCCTATTCTGCCTTCCCCATGGCTTCTAAGCCTTCTAAGAGTTAATAAACCAAACTCACAAAACACTTACAGTGAAGGGTGTGTGTGTGGTGTGTGCATATGTGTGTATGTGTACATAAAGGGATGGGGGGGGTGCAAAGAGACTAATGTGACAGAAAGCACATGAGTAGGTCTAAAACACTATAGGATGCTATGGAGGCAAGTATTAGAGGCAGTTAAGCCAGACGGAGAGATGAGGAAGACTGTCAGAATGAGCGACTTCTAAACTGAGACCTAAAGAATGAGCAGACATTTCATAGGAGGGAGTGGAGATGGGAAGAAATATAACACTCCAAGTAAGGGCAATGCTCTTGAGGCGAAAAAGAGGAGAGTTGGCTGTCTGAAAGAAATAGAGAAGGTCACTGCCATGATGGGGAATGGGTCTGAGGGCTGGGCAAGAGAAGTAATGGGGGAAACCTTGCCAAAGAGTTAAAGTTGAGGCAAAGGCAGTGGGAGCCATTGAAAAGTTTTCTATAGGGGACTGCCAGGACAAGATTTTTATTTTATATGACTTTGTCTGTTGCCATGAGCAGAGAATCCACTACAGATATTGACCAGTAGCCCAAGAGAAAGATGACAGTGGCCTAGAGAGTGAAGATCCAAAAAAGTCAAGATAGTTAGAAGTACTGAAAAGATAAAATAAGTAGAATGTACTCCCTGCCTACATATGGCAGAGAAGTGGGAGAGGGAACTAGAGACGGTGGCCAAATTTCTTTTTGTAACAAACACACAACTTTTACCAAACTTTACTCAATTCATATTTTTAAAATGACACTTCAGATTTTAAAGATTAAGCAGTATACAGTGGGAAGAGCACAACACAGAGTCAGGCAACCTGGACTCTATTCTCAATTCTGCCATTGGCTGTGTAGCCTTCCCCTGCTACATGAGGTAGGAAATACATGGATCTCTGAAAAATAGGAGGTTTCTGCTTGGTGATGGGAGCCAGGCTGGTGCTGCAGACAGAGGAGCCATCTCTCTCTCTGACATTCTGGCAGGGGGCCATATAATACACTGATTCCATTTGGCAGCAGCAAAGTAGTTAATGAAAACTCTTTCAAGATGTGACATGTTCCGCGTGAGCTGTCAGAAGGAAAGTTTACATAATGAAGAGCACTGGCATGGATCAAAGCCATCTGGAATAGCCCAGTTTCCCTTGGAGCATCTTGTGACTGGGGAGTCCTTCTGAGAGGAAAGCAGAGAGATGAAGTCTGGTTCTGTGAACAGCTAGCCAAGGGGATTAGCTCACTGGACTAAAAAAGTTGAGATCAGAGGTTTGATTTTTAGGGGATCAGTGAATGTAATGCTGCATGGTGTGTATTTTTTTTGGCTAGAGGACCACCCAGAATGTATTCACCGTACTTCCAGCACCAAACACTCCCCTCTTTCAAGCTGCCATCTCCTCTACCTGTTCCACGGTTCAGGTAACACAGGCACACAGGTGGCACTTCATTGCTCAAGCCCCTGTAAGTGGTTCTGGGTGGGCACGAGGAACATGCGAGTCCAAACAGAGAAAATCTCTTTTCTGGAAATTCTGTGGCCAAGGTGCTCCCCCCTCCAACTGTCCTCCCTACCTCCCCCACATACTCCTCACTCTAGATCTCCATCTGGAAAGGTAGTTCTAAGAGCCTACTTGCACTTCTCCAACTACCCTGACATGTGAAGTTCATGTAGCCAGTAGCAGAATTAAGACTAGAATCCAGATTTCCTGACTGCCACCCCTGTACCCCTTCCACTGTGTGTTACTTTATCTTTAAAATATGGAATGCTCTTTTGTAAATATGAATTGAGTAACTAAATGAGGAGAGGGCTTATCCAACGACGGAGCCAATCAAGAAAACAAGGAGAGGAGCGACAGGTCATCACTTCATTATTTGAGCCCTGAAGCCAGCCCTCTCTGGACTTCTTAGCTATAACAGTCAATAAATTCCGTTGATCTTTACAGTTTGCTTGCTTGTAATACAAAGATTCCTAACTGATACATAGACTTTTCTTTCTCTAAATCCAAAGGCTTTTCTCAAACCTAGTCCATGGTTTTACTAGCACATGACACCAAATGTTAAAACAGAGGTAGAGAAGAATCTGTACTACTCTTCCGTCCATCAGGAAGAGGGGAAAATGGTAAAAAAGCTGGTATCCTGACTTCAAATTCTGTCCACACTTGATCCAATCTCCCAGGGCACAAAAGAATTGACCTCTGGGTTCCTGTAAGTGAAGGACAGATAATGTCCCCTGCTGTACCTTCTCCTGGGGCTGTTGAGAGTATGAAATTATCCCATGCTTGTGAAAGGATCCTGGCAAGTCTAAAGCCTGGTAGAACTATCTGGTATGATTATTAGGTCAAAAGATGTGCTCTTATTTATAGGCTTTCAGTATCACAATGAGTTATGAAAAACAACATGCCAATATAGAGTACATGTATAAGTTTGGTGCTGGACTAGGCAAGTTGAAAAAGTTAAACAGTCATTTAAGTCAATGTTAGTCATGAGGTTAAAATTTAGCACATCTATAACGCATACTGCTATTTTAATGAAAAGTTCTATTTTTGCAGAACAAAGCATATGATGACATTTTACATTTTTTCTTCATCAGAGGTGAGTCCCCGGGCTCTAGAACCCTACCAATGTACCATGATTGTACAGAGAAAATAAATATATAAACATTGCCCCCAGAGGAATCTACATTCTAAAATGCAACTTCCTGACAATTTTTAAAATCAATGAAGCTGACAGAAGTGACAGCTGAAAAACACAGCTATTTGCCAGCACCCCTCCCACGGGCATTTCATCTGCATAATGACTGTATCTCCTGCATAAATCACTTATCTCTAAAGCCTGAATATCTATACATTCAGAGAAGAAAATCCAAATCAAGGATTGATAGCTTTAAAAATAGGTTATTTTAAAGTCAATTTCCTGTCCTCTTCTTTACCTCCCCCATGTTTCCTCCCAAAAGCTTTCAGGAAGTAAGTGTCCTCAGACCTCATCAGCTGGCTTCCTTCTAGCAATATTAAAAGAAAAAAAATAGCTTCATCCTATTTCTAATCATTCATAATTAATTACTCTTATTAAAACATCAGTTCTGGGCTTCCCTGGTGGCACAGTGGTTAAGAGTCCGCCTGCCCATGCAGGGGACATGGGTTCGTGCCCCGGTCCGGGAGGATCCCACATGCCGCGGAGCGTCTGGGCCCGTGAGCCATGGCCGCTGAGCCTGCGCGTCCAGAGCCTGTGCTCCGCAACGGGAGAGGCCACAGTAGTGAGAGGCCCGCGTACCGCAAAACAAAACAAAACAAAACAAAAAATCAGTTCTTAATTAGTAGTTAGTCTCTTATACTTCTTGCAAGTATGGGCCTTGTCTAACTTAACTTTTTGTTCCATGGTAGGCAATGATATTTTCCTAGTGAATCACATAGCAGAATAGGCAGATGATCAAATGTAATGGATTGATACTGTGAGGTGCTCCAGCAATTTGCTCCAGTTCTGTTAAAAAGAATTCATTAGGAAGTGACCACTGGGCTAGAAAACAAGGACCAGGCAGGCCTCAGGAGACAGCATGGTACCCTTTATGGAACTCGCATACACACTGCCTGATTTCTGCATGATATGGCTCTTGCCTCCCCCTAACCTCCAGCTTCCACTTGTCCACACTGCTTCTCACTTAGCAAATGCCAGCTATTCTTCTTCAGTCCCTCCCACATGCCAAGGAACTCCCCTCTTTGTGGACTTCTTCTCCTCTCTGTTCCCCAAGAATCTTTCTCTAAGTGGCTCTTTCCCATCCTTCAGGTCTCAAGTTGAATGTGGTGACAAGTTTTATCACATCACCTTTTGAAATACACCCTTTGCCATTTTTTCTTTAACTTAGGATCTCATGTGTTTCTTTCACAGCACCTAAAATAATTCATAATTATTTATTTAAAATGTATTATTGATTTACTTATTTAAATTTATTTATTTATAGATTATCATACCTCCTAGAACTATGCTGTGCAATTCAGTAGTCACATTAATTTAAATGAATTAAAATGACATAAAATTAAAAGTTCAGCTTTTTAGTCATGCTAGTCACGCTACAACGTTCAGTAGCCATAAGTAGCTGGTGGTACCACAGTGGGCAGTGGATATAGGACAACAGAGAATTCTATTAGATGACATTGTTCTAGAATATAAGCTCCTTTAAGGCAGAGTTCACCATCCATCTTGTTTGCTGTTGCACTCTGGTGCCCAACACAATGCCTGGAACATGGTAGGCTGTCAAATATTTGTTGAATAAATGCATGAACTAAATAAATAAAAGGATTACTAAATGACTACTAATAAGAAAATCTTAAATTAAGTGTAAGAACCAGAATAGATAGTTGGGGTAGATTATTTGGAAATGATTCAACCCCAGCCTGATACACAGTTTGCCATAAAACACACATCGTATGTAACTGTTGTTGACTTATCCCCTCCCCACACTAGAATATAAGCTCCCTCGGGTCAGGGACTTTTCCTTGTTTGCTGTTGTATTCTCAACACCCAGAACAGAGCCTATCTGTGGTGAGAAAATAGAGACCATCTAGTTCCTTTTCATATACTTATTTTCACATAGAGAAATGAAATGACAATTTCATTTTTAGAGAAATTGCATCCATTCCCCAAATATCCCACTTGCATCACTGTTCTTCATAATGCCTGCCCAATTTTGTCAATTCTTTTTGTTTTTTAAATCCACAGCCCCCCCCCGCCCCCGCTCTTGGTAGCTGTTCAATAACTCCCTGGAAGCAGATGCAGGATTCCCTCCCTGACCCCCAGCTGTCTTTCTCCACCCCTCAGTGTGACCTGCATTTTCAGACAGTGGCTTGTGCTCAGGCTTTCCTCTTTCCATCTGCATCCATACTGGGGTGTCTACTTTCAATTCTGACAAATAGCTGTCACCTCCAGCTAAGCATCTAATGGCTGTAAATAGTTCCACATGTTCCTTCTCCAAGGTGATAGGAGTGCTGAGCAGAATTTCTTGCAGTTGAGTTAATTCTGAACCTTACTCATCTTTCAAGGGCTGAGCTTAGAACTCTTCTCCTTCATGAAAACTTCCCTTCCTTCCAGAATCAGATGTGAACATGCTTTTGCCTTTAGCCTGAGCACATTTGAAGGAAGTTGTTTACTTGTAGCCAAAAAATGCCAAAGTACAGCACTCCATAGCTCCTCTCTAACAAAGTAATTTCTTTATCCTCTCACCTCTCATAGCAATTTATCTATTCCTCTCTGATGACATATATTACTATCTATCTTGTTTTGTAATGATTTATGTCCAGGTCTTATCTCTATAAGGCAGCAATTCATCTTTACATACCACCCAGCCTTACTTAGAATAAGCATTCAATAAGTGATTTTCACATGAATGAGATGGAGTGTCTTGTGCTGGGCCCGTGGTTTGGATTTCAAATTCTTACCTAATAATTTCTGTTTGAAACCTTTGCAAGATGTGGAGAAGAAAAGAGCCTTTCAGCCCTATGAACAGACAATAACAACAGCAACAAAGGAACTTTACATGGAATACACAAGGTCTAAAATGCTATGATTTTAAAATGATCAAACACTCCACTCTCATCTAAATTTTCACTCATATTGACATATCATTGTAAGGGCAATAGCCAAGGAGGGAAGAGATGCCATGTTCTAGAAAAGTGGCTCATTTTTATTGTTTGATAATAGGTTAGAATGAAGATATTGTGAATAATGTGATGAAGAGGGCATTCGTGAAAACAAGGGTATGGCAAGGCAGATAGAAAAGCAGTCAAAGGCAAATAGATGTTTTTTCAACTAATTACTCTTTCCCCAAATGATGGCACAGACCCTGTCATTGCTCCAATGTTCCTTTTCCTCAATGTTATGACCTACTTCTGGTTATAGTACCTAAAATTCCAGCATTTGAGACACATACCTCTTAGTTTTACTTTTTATTTCTAAGAGACTCTCACAAAGTGTAAAATCCTCTTAAATGGTTAACACACCAAGATTAAGACATGAATATAGTCAAATTAAAAAAAAAGCTGTCCACTAAGAAATATAATTATAGAACTGGCTCTGTCACATTTTGTTGGGGGAACCCTGGTGGCTTCTCCTCAGTTGCCTTGTATGCAAAATTAGTACTATATGTACACACACACACATGGATATATGGATGTGCAGACATCTATTTTATATAGGTACATTCAATATAAAATGGGTAATAGGTACTAGTAAAGGCTACAAAAGACCGTTCTTTTCATAGAAAATTAAAACGATTAGGCAACATATAAGACCAACTGATTTAAATTTTCTATTTTACATATGGGGAAGTTGTGACCCAAAGCACTGACATCTTTTCCTAGAAAATGGTTATTCATTTCCTTTTCTTCTAGTGTAATTTTCCTATGAGGACCATGTCACTTTCACAATTCCAGACATTTGAGACTCAAGAGAAATCATATCTCTTCTCAACACTAAGAACAGGACTGTAATCCAAGAACAGGGGAATATACAAAATATTTAACATCTGGAACAGCATAGATATCAGCCACAGACAACCATAACTGCCCAGATAAGTACTGGGCAGTATCTTCTCCACCTAGGAGTAAACAAATCAGGCTGTTCCATTCCCACTGGCTATAGTGACAGGTGATTAGTTCAGGAATAGTCACAAGAGAAAAGTCAAGCCACAGAATGGAGCTGAGACCTTATGGGACTTACTGGGGAAAGAAATTTTCTCCCTCTTTGGGGTTTTGCTGAATGATCAGAGTGAAGTAATAGTAAAGTGATTGAGGGCCACCACACAAACTCTGAGAGAAGCACCAATACAGAGGGAAGAAGAACTAAAGAGATGGAGAAATATAGGTCCTTATGATAGTGCTTGTATTCTAGCCAGAATCAACCTGGCACATTTTAAGCATGTGAGCCAGAAAAGCTCCACCAACCTTTTTTTTTTTTTTTTTTTTTTTTTGGCTAAAACCAGTTTGACTTGGTATTGCAGCCAAATAAGACCTGAATAATAACCCAGATTACCTAGGAAAAGTAGCAGGACCAAGACTTAAATCCAACAGTCTCTTAACTTAAATTTTAAGTTTTCTTTCTATTATATCAGAGGTTCTCATTTGGTGGTGGCATGGGGGAGAATGGTAGGTGGAGGAACTTTTCAAAAATAGACATTTGCCCTCAACACTTCTGCCCCCAAGGAAACCAGAATAAAGAAAAAAATGGGTGTGTGGAGGGTGTAGAAGGAAAATGGAGGTAAAAATATAGGCAAATATATTTTGAGAAAGGCCCTCCAGTGACTGACACATCTTTAGTTCTAAAACAACTCTACAATCTTAGGTTGCTTTGTTACACTGAGTGCCAAGGGCTCAATTACGGTGTAGAAGTGAAACTGATTTAAAGCACTGCCTTATGTCTTATGAATCAAATAACTGTTTTCTGAGCTAGTAACAATGAACAATGTACTAGAAAAATCCCTTCCTAAAAGGAAACGATTGACTTCTCTGGGTCCCTGAAATAAAATTACTTTTTAGAATTGCCGGAAATAAGCGCATAACAATCATGCTTTTGAAGAACGAAATTCACCAGTGACTACTGGAGGGCCCCTTCTTCTTCTCACAAGCAGAAATGACAATATCCTCAAAGATGTAGAACAAACACAGTACCGGATCTGTCAGCTCCTGTACAAATCTCATGTTGTTTGGGATGTTTACATAATTTTGCATGAATTGTAATAATGCAGGCTATCTTGTTAGTAGGTTTCAGGCATAATAAAGGGAGTGACAAATTCTTTTTGAGTATTACCTAGAAAAGAAAATGGAGTTTCAAATATGGTTTTGGACTGAAAGGTTAAGGCAGAATTTTAGGCCAATTCTGAATATTTAGCAGTGCCTTTTGGGATGCCAAATTGAGAACAACGATGAAGTCCCATCTGGATACAGTGGGAAAGGGTGTCATGATGGATGATTGATGTCCATCATGGTCATGGAAAGGGAAAGTGTAGTTTGAGTGCAATTTACGTATCCACTCTAATTTAGATCATCCACAGCTAATAAAGGGCTGCAGCTGTATTTTTCAATTTGCACAACCTCCTGTAAATACCCTCTAAGAAATCATCACACTGGCATTTGGCCACTATTTTTGAGCTAAATAACTAATTGGCTTATTTTGAGAAATAACCTTTAAATTGTTTTGGCTGTTTCTATCAACTGTACCTCCACTCTCATTTCCAGGGAACCTTCTCTTTCACTATTTCCATCTAGTACAATTGCAAAGGATGGATGTCAACTGATAACCTTCACACTTAGGGAGAGACACTGTTTCATTCTGGGAAAAGCTGTTATATCAGTTAAAAATTTTGGGTACCAATCCCTCTTCTTCTAAGTATTGGCTGTGCATCCTTCTAAGTACTGGCTGTGCATCCTTGTGTTAATCAGTTGACCTTTCTGAGCTTCAGGTTCTTCACCTGTATCACGGAGAGACCTGTTAGCTGTGCAGATGCCCTATTGGAATAATGTATGTAAAAGTGGTTTGGATAATGAGAAGTGCTATATAATGTACAAGTGCTATGAATAGGAGTTATTACTAAGAGAAAAAATTCTGCAGAGCTCACTCTGTAACATCGAGAGATCTTTTGCAATTACAGGCCCCTTAAGGTCTATCAATTTCAATTATGGTTAAGTAAACTCAATTCTACCCCACAGGGTGATAATCCTGGTGAGAACTATTATGCTGACTCACCTGATGCCTTCAGCCTTGTCACCCTGATAAGCATTGTTCAAGCCTCCCTCCAGGCCAGTTAGAACTCTAGTTATGAGCTCCCCTTTGGTCTGTCTTGATCCTCTACTAAATTAGAACCTATTCATGTTATAATTTTCTATCCCATTAATCTGATATTCTCCTCATTCCTGCCCAGGTTTCCACTGTTGCCTCTATCCTTGGCCTGTAAACACAGGCTCCAAACTCCTCAGACCTCTAACGATGCTCCTCTTCCACTGATTTATCTGAGCAATTTCAGTGAGCTCCATCTTTGCATCTAAACCAATATTTTTGTAACCATCACTTTATGATCTTCACATTGCTATTCCTGAATAATTATGTCCTAACTTTGTATTCTCTTTTTCTCACTCATATTTTTTCTAATTTTTAAAAAATTACAAAAATAAGAGGTACATCAGAAGCATTATCTCATTTAATCCTCCTAACAAACCTATGAGGTTTGTAGATGAGAGAATGAATACCCATAAAGACTAATAAGACTGTCCAAGATCACAGAGATAGGACGTAGCAGAGATGGAATTTAAATCTAGGTCTACATGACTCAGAAGCTCATAGTCCTTCCACAGTGCCATGCTGTGCTTCGAATCCTCATCTACCTTGCAATTATCTTCATTCTGTACTTCAGATGATGAGTGTGCCATAAAGGCCTATAATGCAATCTGTTCATCATCCAAGAAAGATACACCATTATTGCAGGCACCATCCAAATACTAGCCAATATTACTAACACTGACCATCAGCCTCTGTATCTCTCCATAGTATCTGTGGACTTTGAAAAACAATAAGGGAAAAACTATGGGGTCACTTATTACTGGTCATACAATTAGGACAAAGTAAGAGAAGATTAAATGCTTCTAGTATTTTACAAGTTGGAGATGAAGGTCAAATCCTTATGTTTCTCATGGGTTATGTCAGAGGTTTACAACAGACACTCAATTTGTTCCAAAACCCTGGGCTCCTGGAAAACTACCAGGTTTAAAATTATAGAAATCAGTTTATTTTCCAACCTGGTAATTTGAAAGTGAAGTTGAGATCAGAAAGGTCAAGTGGTTTACTTATAATCACTGCAGCTAACACTATTCAGTGTCAGACTTGTAATAGAATATAAATCAGCATATATGGCTTCCTTCATCAAGAAAGTTTTGCTACCAAAAAATAAAAATCAGCTGAACCAAACAGTATGCTTAGTAACCTAATTGACCAATATTCTATACATATTCCTTTTGTAGTGCGGTCTAGCAGTAAGAAGTTTGTGAACTTGCAGTCCTTTATTTTGAGTAGTATCGACTGCAGCTAAGTAGTGTACAAAGTCAGGATTGGCAAGTATTTCCCAGATATCAAATTTACGTTCTTTCAATTCAACTAGCATTTACTACACAGCTCTCCATGAAGCAGTACTCCTGTAAGGCATTTAGTAATAGGTGTTCCATACTGTCAATAAGTTTGGAAAACATCCTTCCAGCATGTTTAAGTTTTTTCCTTTCTTATACTACTGAACCTTGGTGGTTTTACTATGTCAATTGTTCTCCATGACATTCAGAATGGAAGAGACTGTATTTTACTCCCCAAACCTATTGCCCAAACACGTATTAGAATAACTGATCCAGGTGACCCAAGGAATACAGTTTGGGAAAACCATGTCCACTCACATTTTGGATTAAATGCTACACTCCCCAGGCAGGTTTCCACTCTACCCCTTAGCTCCTGTTTGTGAATAAAAGCCTGAACAGCAGAGACCTCTGTAACACAACCAGAGTTCACACGATCCCAGGCTCTTTTATCCCAGATAAAAATGCTAGCAACAAACAAACAAAGCAAGCACAAACAGCTCTTTTCTCCTTCATGTAGGGAAGGACTGCTTCTTGTTGAGTGAGCTGAGAGTCTGTCTACTCTATAACAGGCACTTCGGTAGAGGAGAGAAACCAAAACACCTTGTCATAGGACTTGAAGGGCTGTCAGTGGCAGCTACTGAATTTCTATACACAGGACAATTAGGGGAACAATCGAGATGAGTGGGGACCTGGGAGGAGTTAAGTGACTTACCTTGAATTTGAGTTTGCATAGTGAAATCACTGTTATATGGTATCATTTGTTGAAGGCTAAATTTGGTGGAGTTGAAAGAAATTTAAAGATGACATCCCCTGACCCCGCCCCGCTTTGGTTCTGCCATTAGAAACAGGCCTTCTGACTGGGGAGACAGATGGCAGAACAGATTATAATACAAAGAGGAGCTCTCTAAACAAGGAACAGCGTATTGCACTCAGGGAGACCAGAAAAGGGAGTAACTCATAGCCCCAGAAAACTCCGTATGACTCGAAACATTAGGTTGCATGGCACACACTGGGTCTCAGTTTTTTTCTCTGAGCATATTTGAGAACGATAGATACAGTAGTCTCATTTGACATAACATAGCCTACAGTGACATCTGGTGGTTATTTCTCAAAAGGTCACAAATTTCAATGTTCCTTATAGGCAAGGTTTGTTCCTTAAGAGAAAGGTACATCATCTATCAAAATATATGTCACTACTGGGCTACCCATCAGGATAGCAGGAAGAATAAGGTGAGATTAGGTGAACAGAAATCCCTCTATACTCAGTCATAAAAGCATGGAGCACCTCCCCTCAAGAGGAGATACCTTGGGTCCTAAGGCCCAAATTAAAAGACAGAAGGTAAAGTCCCATATTCCAGTCCTGGCTGTTTGCCCCTACAGAACAGGCAGGATTCATTCCCTCTCTGGGCCTCAGTTGCCTATTTTTTTTCCAGTATAGGGATTAAACTCTAAGTATTTTTCTCTCTACAAAATAGAGTATCATCTATAAATAAATACATACAAAAAGTCCTCCTAAATTCCCAGGGCCAAGGAAAGCTGGTAGTTATGATCTCCTATTTAAATACCGCTTCTCTTAACATTAGTCCTTAAAAAATGAACCAAAATAAAGAGGCTAAAAGAACACTCATAAAAGTAGTAGGAATAGTACCACTCATACTCTTTAAGAGTAGTAGGAGCCAACACAAGCCGTGCTAAGTATTTTTCTATGTGTTACCTCATACCATTGGCTGTAGACAGTTAGAAGGCATCACCAATAGACAGTCAGTCACAGAATGCCTATTCTGGTCCAGGAGCCACTGGGAAAGACAAGGGGACCACACAAAAGCCCCCGACTGGGACACGCACCATAGCCGAGGGCATCAACATTGGGTTACAAACCCTGCCTGCCCTTGCTTGACTGTGCTTCCCATTCTCCGCAGCCCCTCTGTAGTCACACAGGAGCGAGAAGCATCCTTGTAAGTGAAAGACCAGGAATGGAAAGAGAGAGGAATAGGTGGCAGAGCTGACCCACCATTTCCCAGCTTTTCCACTGGAGGCACCCAAGACTGAACCAGGCTTACTGGAAGAGGGGTAAATGGAAGGAATATTGATGCTCTGATATTAGAATGAATGGATTTTTTTGTGCCTGGAAAATTAGACTATTTATTGTTGTTGTTAAAAGTGACAGTAAAAGCTATAAAACATGCCCAAGGTATTGTCAGGGACATCAAAAAGAGGTTTGACATAGTACAGAGGGACAGCGATGGCGAAAAAGAATAAAGCTGTTTTCTGTTTGAGGGAGGTTTACCCAATACAGTTTATTCACTAAACCATATTTACTCTTTGGATTCAACAGAATTGTCGATTTTGAAAGACAACTAAGCAAAAGAAACAACCCCGCACAAAACCTCTGAAAGAATGGAAGAGACACGAAATACAAGAAAACAGTACACTCTAGCTGCTTGCTTCTGTCAAAGAAATTAAAATTAAATGCTCTGAAACAGGAAATAAATATATAACACACAGTGAAAGGAAAACTAGCAGAATAAAGGAATGCAGGTATTACATGAACACTATAAAAGGATGAGGAGTTACCCACAGCAGAATTGGCATTCATGAAAAATAATGAGTTGGTGACATGAGGGCAGGCTTGAGAAAAATCACATAATGCTGAAGTGAAAAAAAAAGACTAAGGTGCTTAGAGAAAATCTAATATATATTTTGGGGGAGATCATAGAGGACCATTATATTAAAAATTGTTCTCCCTGAAGAAGGGAAAAAAATAATTGCAACAGAAAAAAATCATTCAAATATACTGAAGAAATGTAATTGAGGAGAGAAGGCAGTTTATCTGAAGGTCCAATGAGTTTCCTGTTTTCCAGGAAATTTTAATAAATACTGTCACAAATATATTCTGATTGAGTTGTTATGTTTCAAAATGAAAACTATCTTCTAAGAATAGGGTACAGAAGGAGTGGCTACTGAAACAGGGGAAAAGAAAATTGGGTTGGCCAAAAAGTTCATTCGGGTTTTCCTGCAACATCTTTCAAAAACCTGAATGAACTTTTTGTCCAAGCCAATATATTAGGCCCTGACTTCACAGTTTACATGCAAGCAGTTAACAGAGCTATGCCAACATAGTTTGGACAGGGAACTACAATATTCCACCCAGCAATTTTAATATATTTTTTTATATATTTATATATTTTATATATATGTGTCTATGTATATATATATATATATATATATATATATATATATACCCACACATTTATGTATTTACCCTGCACTTCTTTCCTGAATTCCAAACTCATTCAAGTCCTACGCTGTATCTCTCCATGATTATCTAATAGACAATTCAAAAGTACAATTTTTAAAACCAAACTCCCAATCTTCCCCTGAAAACTAGGTTCCAGTTTTTCCATTTAGGTTAAGGAAGAACGCATTTTCTAGTTACTCAGACAAAAATAGTGGAGTTACCTTAGATTTCACACACGCACGCACACACACACACACACACGCACTCACATCTCTCTCTCTCTCACTCTCTCTCTCTCTCTGTTTGGAAAACACACAGGCTCTACTTTGAAAACACAGCCCAAATTACACACTTCTTACTACCTCCACTGCTGTCACCATTTCCATGGCACTATCATTTCTTACCAGAATTATTAGAACAGCTTCCCACCGTCTCTCTGCTTTTATCCTTGCCCCCTTATTGTCTGTGCTTAGGGTGATCCCATGTTTCATTGTCTAACTTAGGACATTGTGAAAGTGAAAGGGGCCAGGACAACAGGCATAAACTAAGACTGTCCTGCACAAGCCAGGGCATGTGGTCACCCTATTTCATTTCAACACGGCAGCCAAGAAGTCTTTTTAAAACAAAAGTCAGACCCTGTCACTCCTCTGCTCAGAGACTTCTCGGCTCCCTTGTTGAAGAATCCACAGTCCTTCCAACGGCCCCCAGAGCTTTCTATGATCCAGCTCCTCTAGGCCTCTGACTGCATCTCCTCCTTTTCTCCTTACTCCTTTTCTTCAGCCCCAAGTTCCTGCTTTTTCTAGAAAGTGCCAGGCATATTTCTGCATCAGAGCCTTTGCCTTGAGGTTCCTGCTGCCTGGAAGGCTTTGTCCTGCTGCATTACATCTATATGATTTACTCCCTCAATCCCTTCCACTCTTTGCCCTCCCATGTCCCTTCCCTTGCTCATTTTTAGAGCACTTATAACCTACACGTATTCTACGTAACATTTATCATGTTTTTCTGTCTCCTCCCATCACTGTCCCATTAGAATGTAAGTTCCATGAAGGCAGCATTTTTGTTTGTTTTTGCTCTTTCTCTGATCTGGTACTCATGATACAGCAGGAAATGGAAATAAATACCAACTAAATGAGAAGAAAAGGCTATTTACTCTGAGCTTGCTAGAGCAAGTGACTTAACCACCATCACTGTCTTTTCACAGAGACTTAAAGGCAGGCAGAGGAGTGGGGAAGCTTTATAGTGGGAAAGAAAGAAGGTTTGACACATGCCCTGATTGGAGGCTGTCAGCCTGGGGAAGCTAAAAGGAGGCTAACTAGAAGTGGGCATCTATGTGATTGGTTAGGAATACATACTAGGCTTTCTCTGTTGATCCCAAGCTGGAAGAGGGGACAAACACTAGGGAAACTATCAGTTATTAGTCAAGTCCTGGGCATTTGGGGCCAATTGTTAGATAAGTTTTTGCTGGCTTCCTGGAGATAGCAGTCTGACTTCCTGTAAGCCTGACTTACAGCAGGCTGGCTTTTTGGCCGTTAATGTAGACAAGGGGATTGAGTTCCTGGACAGACTGCTGTACATGGAGGGTCAGAGTTCTGGTTTCGTATATGGTCAGACCATTGTCCATTTGTGTATTCAGTCTTTCAAGAGCCTAGCGCAGGATAGGTGCTCAATTCATATTTGCTGAGTGAATGAGTATCACTTCATTTCTATACATTTCAAAATTTGTAAAACAATATATTGCTTAAAGATAGAAACATACATGATGGAAATATGGCTAAAACAGAGTGATAAGTATAAACTATAACATTTAAATGAAATATATATTAAGAAAGTCTGAAATAAAAAGGATAAACCAAAATATAACTTTTGTTATTAAAGTGGTCAACATGCAATTTATATCATAAATGTGTTGATGAAAGAGGATCTCTTTATAATGATAAAGGTTATAATCTACTAAAAAGATAAATTGCCATCTATTAATCTTTTAGCACACAAAGATATAGTATTCACACATATAAAGTAACATCTGGAGACAGTGAAGAAGAAATCTACAAAAAGCAGTGGGAAACTACTTATCTCATAAAACTTGGCATTTCAAGGGAGTAAAAGTAAATTATTATAAAGAGGACCTTAACAATATAGTAAATAAGACAAAATATACTCCTTAAAGCACCAATATAACTTAAAAAAAAACTGACTGCCTAATATGGCACAAGGAAAATCTTCTTTTAAAAGCTATAAAGCAGGAAAAAACCAACTTTTTTTCTTTTTTCTTTTTTTTTTTTTTTGCGGTACGTGGGCCTCTCACTGCTGTGGCCTCTCCCGTTGCAGAGAACAGGCTCCGGACATGCAAGCCCAGTGGCCATGACTCACGGGCCCAGCCGCTCAGCGGCATGTGGGATCTTCCCGGACCGGGGCACAAACCCGTGTCCCCTGCATCGGCAGGCGGACTCTCAACCACTGCGCCACCAGGGAAGCCCCCAACTTTGTTTTTAATCTCTGCAATAAAACCAGATATAAATAATAAAAAGCAAAAACCAAACAGGAAAAAACAGCAGCAGTAACACTGGCAGCTTACAAAATGTAACTGAACAACTTAGAGATGCAAATCTCTATCTCCTAACAGCTCTCATATCACAAAGGAAATAAAATTTCAAGTATAGACTTTGCATCTAGCAATGTGGTGCACTAAATTCTTTAAAAAACCTGGATAAGTTATAACCATCATATTTTTTAGTTCATTGCTAAGCATTCAAGAAATTAAGGGCACATAAACAGCAACAGTGAGCCGAAATCAGAGCCCTAAGCTAATGTAAGAGCCAGGGCAGCCCTCAAGGCAAATGCTGACAGAGGGTAATGGGAAACTCTAGATCCCTGTATAGCTTTGGAGCTGAACTTGGACTCCCACATTAAGCCAGGAACCTCTGTGTGGGACTATACACTGGAAGAGTCTGCCTACCAGCAAAGGGAACCTTCCAGGAATCCTGGCTGCAAAAGCCTTCACATCCAGCATCCTCTGAGATGATCCACTCTTAGCCTGCTCTCACCTGTGTCTGGAGTCAAAATGGAGAACATGTGTCTGGTCAGGCAAAGCCCAAGCCAAGAAAATAAAGGAGTCCCTGCTTGGCAGCACTTCCTGGGGTCCAGCAGAAGCAAATACAAGTATGACATGAACCAAAGCCTCCCTAACTTAGGGCCTGTGTTATCCCATGATCAAGTTCAACCCTAAATGTGCTCATTAAAATAAAAAAAATAAAAAGAGAGCGAGAGCAAGAGTGAGAGAAAGAAAGAAAGAAAGAAAGAAAGAAAAGGAAGGAAGGAAGGAAGGAAGGAAGGAAGGAAGGAAGGAAGGAAGGAAGGAAGAAAAGAAGAAAGAAAAGAAACCATAAATGAGTGTCAGCAGATTCTGACCTCAGAGGATTTAATTATTGGAATTACCAATCAACACACTAGATAAATCTTAATATAGTAATTTTTCAGAACTATGAGATGAAGTAAAAATGAACAAGAAAATGCAAATTTAGGAGGAAGATTCTTAGAATAGAGTGGGAAGAGGATGCCATAGGAGCCCACACAGGCATCTTAACAAAATGGATACTGTTCCCTTTGTTAGGTTGTGGAGTGGGGTCACAGGTGTTTGGTTATTATTATGCACCATAACACAATTCAATATTACAAATAATCTTTATTTCAAATATTGCATGAAATACAACTTAAATACTTTAAAAATATTTAAGAATCTTTGTGCACATACACATTTCATTTTGTTTCTTCCTAAAGCCTCATGAAACCTTTTAAATGTTTTTAAAGGTGTGACTCAAGCCACAAGAACAAAGAGAACAGGAGAGGTGACAACACATACACAGAGGAGGGCGTAGACTTCCTGGAGTGCTCCAGTCTCCCACGCCGGCCCCTCCATCCCAGCTCCTGTCCAGGAGCATCTGTGCTTCTCCATCTGGCTGCTCCCAACCCCACTTTCATCTTCTACTCCCAGAAATACACCCCACAAGCTTTTAATGCTGGGTTTCCTGTATCCTGTCAGGCTATCCTCTTGGGCAGCATCTTTTTAAAATAATGACTCCATGCTTCCATATCTATCATGGGTTTTGTGTTTAGACCCAAGGATCCATGTCTTTGTATCCTCAGAGGGGACTTCAATTAGACCTAGACCACTTTCTCTTTCCCAGGCACGACTCAAGGCCCAGGACCTGTTGCCTCCGGCAATTAAACGAATCCCCTTTCTTATTCCACAAATTCAGGCAAGTGTTCCTCCCCTCCTTTCATTCTGCCAGAGCATTAGAGGTTTATCCCCTGGGAGGGTAAAAAGAAGGTTGCTAAACACCAGGCACAGTTAGAAGCAGCACTACCACAACCCAAACAGGAGGATTAAGCGCGATATATGTCAAAGTAGGAAATATCACAAGAAATGGCACAGCTAGGCACCGTGTAGTGTAACCGCAAAGGATTAATTCAAAGAAAAGGATTTAAAACATCAGTCAGACATACAGGTGGCCAAAAAGCATGTGAAAAGATGCTCAAAATTGCTAATTATTAGAGAAATACAAATCAAAACTACAATGAGGTATCACCTCACACGGGTCAGAATAGCCATCTTCAAAAAGTCTACAAATAATAAATGCTGGAGAGGGTGTGGAGAAAAGGGAACCCTCTTGCACTGTTGGTGGGGATGTAAACTGATACAGCCACTATGGAGAACAGTATGGAGGTTCCTTAAAAAACTACAAATAGAACTACCATATGCCCCAGCAATCCCACTACTGGGCATATACCCTGAGAAAACCATAATTCAAAAAGAGTCATGTACCAAAATGTTCATTGCAGCTCTATTTACAATACCCAGGAGATGGAAACAACCTAAGTGTCCATCATCGGATGAATGGATAAAGAAGATGTGGCACATATATACAATGGAATATTACTCAGCCATAAAAAGAAACAAAATTGAGTTATTTGTAGTGAGGTGGATGGACCTAGGGTCTGTCATACAGTGAAGTAAGTCAGAAGGATAAAAACAAATACCGTATGCTAACACATATATATGGAATCTAAGGGAAAAAAAAAAAGGTCATGAAGAACCTAGGGGTAAGACAGGAATAAAGACACAGACCTACTAGAGAATGGACTTGAGGATATGGGGAGGGGAAGGGTAAGCTGTGACAAAGCGAGAGAGAGGCATGGACATATATACACTACCAAATGTAAAATAGATAGTTAGTGGGAAGCAGCCACATAGCACAGGGAGATCAGCTTGGTGCTTTGTGACCACCTAGAGGGGTGGGATAGGGAGAGCGGGAGGGAGGGAGGGAGACGCAAGAGGGAAGAGATATGGGAACATATGTATATGTAGAACTGATTCACTTCATTATAAAGCAGAAACTAACACACCATTGTAAAGCAATTATACTCCAATAAAGATGTAAAAAAAAAAAAGAGTCACATACCACAATGTTCACTGCAGCTCTATTTACAATAGCCAGGACATGGAAGCAACCTAAGTGTCCATCAACAGATAAATGGATAAAGAAGATGTGGTACATATATACAACAGAATACTACTCATCCACAAAAAAGAATGAAATAATGCCATTTGCAGCAACATGGATGGATCCAGAGATTCTCAAACTAAATGAAGTCAGAGAAAGACAAATATCATATGATATCACTTATATGTGGAATCTTAAAAATGATACAAAATGGACTTAATTACAAAACAGAAACAGACCCATAGACTTCGAAAATAAGCTTATAGCTACCAAAGGGGAAAGGTTTGGGGGAGAGATAAATTAGGAGTTTGGGAATAACATATACACAGTACTATATATAAAAGAGATAATCAACAAGAAGCTACTGTATAGCACAGGGAACTCTACTCAGTATTCTGTAATAACCTATATGGGAAAATAATCTGAAAAAGAATGGATATATGTATATGTATAAATGAATCACTTTGTTGTACACCTGAAACTACTACAACATTGTAAATCAACTATACTCCAATATAAAATAATAAATAAATAAATAAATATCAGTCCGGGGGAAGAGATGGATTTCCTGCAAGAAAGAACAATTCGACTAACAGTAGGCTTCCTAACAGCAAAAATGGAAGCTAGGGTAAATGCCAATCTAGAAACAGGAACCCAATAAAGCTATCTAAAAATAACGTTTTCAGCAAATAAATTCTGAGAGATTGCCACCAGCAGAACCTTCAGAAATTCCTAAAGGATGTATTTCACGATGATGAAAAATTAAAAGATGACCTAGATAGAAGTTCTGAAATTTTTTAAAAGGGAACAAAGAAGTTGATAAATGTGAAAATATAAACATTGTATGAAAAAAGTATCAATTGTGGGCTTCAAAAAGTGATAAACACTATAGAAAAATTGCATGTAAATTGGGAGCGGTAAGAGATAAAATACTCTAAACCCCTTGTAATTTTAGTAGAAAAGGTTAATATGCTAGTTAACCTTAGATTTTTAATTAAGCATTACTGAGGCATTGAAATAAATAGGAACCATGAGGATTTATCATAAAAGTTGCAATTTCCTCTTTTACCCTGCTCAGTGGGTGACCTTTCTCTATCCCTTAATGAAAACTCTTGTAGTCCCCAAGACTTTTCTTGTCACTTTTAGATAACAAAAAGTCAGGCAATCTTTAACATATGAAACTTTGTCTCAATTCAGTAACAAGCAGTTTCCAGTCAAATGTATTGATTAACATTTTAATCTTTATGTCAAAGTGAGCTTCCTTTCCCCTTCCCGATTCAACTGTAGGCTGACTGCTTTTAGGTTATGAATGATGGGGTACTAGGTTCTTTTTCTCTTTCCTTTATGGATGTTTCTTCTTTTCCAGACTCTGCCCATAGTTACTATTGAATGTTGAGTCCTGGCATCCTCTGCTCCTTCTTGGTCTCAGAAAACTAGCAGCCTGGCCTATCCCTTCAGGCAGGACATTAGGAGAACCTCCTCTGGAAATCTGATGAGTGTAAGAGGAGAAACCTAAAGATATTCACATTGTGGGGATACCCTGCCAAGAAAATGGTCCTTCCAGATTACCCTCAGTAAAACCCATTGCTGAGGAGCACCAATCTCACACCCCAAATTCCACTTGATTTCAAGTGTCCTGGTCTTAAATAAGAAAAAACATCAAGGAACACAAATATCTTACAAAATCATTTTTAGAAAAGATCAAGGCCCCAGTATAACATGCAACTGATAGAAAGCCAAGAAGGCCCCAGTATAACATGCAACTGATAGAAAGCCAAGAAATGAGAAGAAGCTTAAATAAAATCATGATGATATCCCCCAAAACTTTCAGAGCATTAACAGCAGGTTTCTCATCAATAAAACATGAATAGGATGTGAAAATTGGTACGTTTCTGAAAACCAACAGAGTTCTTACATATTAAAAAGGTCAGCAGAAATTTCATTCTCACAAAGGGACTAGAAAATACAGCTTAGGGAAACTAGAAAGTAGAGCAAAGAGACAGAGAGAGAAATTAGAAAGTAGTGACATGTACACACTGCTATGTTTAAAATAGATAACCAACAAGGACCTACTGTATAGCATAGGGAACTCTGCTCAATATTTTGTAATAACCTAAATGGGAAAAGAATCTGAAAAAGAATAGATACATGTATAACTGAATCACTTTGCTGTACGCCTGAAAGTAACACAACATTGTTAATCAACTATACTCCAATATAAAATCAAAAAATTTTTAAATAAATAAATAAAACCACTTTGGCAAAATTCACTTCTCTAGGTCAAAAAAAATTTTTTTTCTTTTTAAATTATGGAACCAGCCTAGGCATTCCATTCTAGAAAGGAAAAAAGAAAAGTGAATTTAGAGAAGTAAACTGATAAAATTATTCCAAAAAAATGTTTTAGACTCAAAGGGCATGTAGTGACAGATCAAATTCTCAGAACAACAGATGAAACAAACTCATTCCAAGTCACCCTCACACAGTGACACTGTAGGACGCTGCTGAGAGTAGATTCTACAAGCTTCCAGAGACAGGAAGGTGGGTGTGTGTCACTATTATGTTTTTAAGCTTAATACATCAAAGACTGGCTTTTTAAGTTACTTCCCCTTCAATCCACAGATCTGTTCCTCCTCATCTTGTTCACCTTTTAAATGGGCATGATGACATCCATCTAGTTGCTCAAATATTTATCCTTGATTCTTTATTTTCCCTCTTCTAATCCATCAGGAAGTCCTACTGACTCCATCTCTGAAATTTATCTTACCTTCTCTCCATCTCCATTAGTGCTGTCCTAATCTAGCCCCATCTCCACTCACACAGATTACAACAGCAGCCTCTTAACTGGTCTTGTTCCCCTCTTGGTCCTCTCCAACTGAGACATCTTTTAGAATGTAAGATCATGTCATCCCTATGATTACAACCCTTCAATTACTTCCCATTACTCTTAAGATAAAACTCAACTTCATTTTTAAGACTGTTAAGGAGTTCAAGGCATTTTGCCATCGATGATGGGAAAAAAGTGACCACAAGGTGGCAGTAGCACAACCCGCTTTATTTGGGTAATGCTCTGAGAGTTTAAATGAGGGGAAGGGATTGGAGGCAAGTCCCTCAAAGCATGAGACCTTCCAGTGGGCACCACAAGAGGGGGTCACCAACCACAGGGGAAGAAGGCAAGATATTCCTGGGGGAGGGAATCAGAAGGGGCTCACATGTCTAGGTGATGTTGCTCAGCAGTTCAGTCTGAGTCAGGGGAGACTCAGGGGAGTCTCTGGGTCAGAACATTCCAAAGAGCAGCAGAGGCTGAAGGTTTCTGTAGCTCTGGGGTTTATCGTGTCTATGACTAGCTGATGCTGGGTGCTTTGCACAGTGTGTGCAAAGCAAGCAGACTCTATATGGGAGTTCAGCTATATGATCTGAAGTCCCCACGTAACCCTGGCCTTCCATAAACCTTTGAGGTATTTAAATGTTGATTTTTCATTTGATTGGTTCCTTCCCGTGCTCATTCATTCACTCATTAGGCATCTGCTTTGTAGTAAGCACTGTTCTCAAACGGGAAACACTGGTGTGAACAAGGCAGGTTCAGTTCTTGCCTCTGAGGTTCTTATAGTCCAGTAGGCAATGACGGTAACAGCATATGGTCCTTCAGGCAACAGCCTCATCATATGGTAGGTGCTAGGACCACTGCACTGAAGGATGTCATGGCCACATACAGAAGGGTCAGCTACGGCAAGGATGGAAGTTAGGGGAGCTTTTCAATGATGGTGAAACTCCGCTGAAACCTAGTGCCAGACGCAGTGCCTTGGGGTGGTGTTGGGGTGAGGGCTGTGGAGGGGGCCTATTCCAGAACAGCCTGTTGTAGAAGCCTGGAGGTCAAAGAATAGGCAGAAAGAAATGGATAAAAGGTAAAATTCAACAGGGAGTGGCGTAGCCTGGGCTGGAATGCAAGCAGTGGTCCAAACAGGAAATGCCTCCTAAACCACATGAAAGAAATGAGAATTCTAGGTACTCAACCCAAGTGCACTGTGAAAAGCCACTGGAGGAGTGTCAGCAGCAGAATCATCCAGTTGGCTAACTCGGCCCACAGAGTGAAAAAAACGGATGGAAAGGAGCCATACGGGAGGCCAGAAGACCCGTTAGGAGACAAGGATGATGTCCTGAGTCAGGATAAAGAGAGGGAGTGCTCTGAGCAGACTCAAGAGAAGTTTGTAGAGATTCGATAGAGCTTCAGATGGATTCAAGAGAGCTTTGTGAGTTCTGTCAATAGGACTCCATAGATTCGAGTGGTGAAGGAGAAGTGAGTCAAGGATGGAGAGCCTTCCATGGCTGCCCGTCTCACTGAGCTGACTCTCCGACACTATTCCAATCCACAGCACCATCCTCGCCCCAAAAATAGCAATAGACTTGTCCACGTAGGGCAGTCTAAACCCCTACCTCACATGTAAGTCAGGAAAGAGGTATGATCAATTAGGAGTACATTATATTATCCCTTTATTTGAACATAAATTCTCAAGGGTTGGGATTTTTTCAGCTATCAGAACAAAACACTGAACATCCCAGTTAAATATAATCACATATTTTAGAACTCAGCGACACATCAGAGGCAACATGGTTTGATATGCTTACTAAGTAGATGAAGAAACTGATGCCCAGGAACAGGATGGGATTTCCCCAAGGTATGTAAATCACAGAACAAGACCCACAGTTCAGGTTCCTAAATCTGTCCATCCCAACTGCTTCACTCTATCTAGCAGAATTCAAGTGATCATAAGTCTTAGAAAGCCGACTTTGGGGTCTGAATCCAGACTCCTCTACTTATTAACTTTGTGGTTTAGTGAAAGTTATAAAAAAAATTGCTGTCTCAGTTTCCTCAAACTAAAATGAGAAATATTATAATACCTACCTCACAGGAGTGTTATGAGGTTTAAATGAGATAATACATGTAAAAATAATTAGAACAATGACTACATATATTAGTAACTGCAATACATCAGGGTTAGCTCTTACTTTCACCATCGTTGTTAATACTAGCATCACCTTTTATTACTATTACAATTACTCTTCATTAGTCTCCTATAGAAATTGTTGAATTAATTCACTTACCCTTTCTACCTCTTCTTTAAGTCCAAATGGGTTAAAACAAATAGATACTGGTATTCTGGACGGATGTCTAGAATTCAAACTTTGCTTTCTACTGCTCTGAATTTATCCTCTCCTCATGATAGTTCTCCCTGACACCTATTCATATCTTCTTCATATTTTAAGAACCATGTCAGTTCACAGTGTTTTAGCGACACCTTCCCTGAGCCCTCTGCCCTCTGGGTTTCCCTCTCCTTCCATTTATAATTTACAATTTAAATATTGAATCATTACATCTTGCACTTTTTCTTGAAGACAATCGCCATGTTTTATTCTTTAATATTCTCTCTTCTCTCTCTCTCTCTCTCTCTCACTCACACACACACACACACACACACACACACACACGAAAAATCTCTGTATATGTATGCAGACTCCAAATCATTTTGGTGAACATATTCAGGGTATTAACTTGCTGACTAATCTTTGCTTATTTCTTTTCTCTACCATGCCTTGCCCAGTTTTGGACCCCATTGTAGTCCAAACATGGGTTCAAGGTCCAAAGCACTGAAACGTTTTTCTTATTTAGCACAATTGAATAAGATTTCGATTTAGTTATTTTTAATCAATCTTTCTGTGGTTGTTCTTGTTCTATCAAAACACATTTTCTTTATGTCCACTAGATGGCACCCACATCATTACATTAATCTTGGAGAACCAAAAAAATTTGTAAGGCAATGACAAAAAGGCTTGATATAGAAGTGGCAGTAGCCTACAAGCAATTAGATGTGGTAGCATATATCTGACATAGAGGAGGTAACAAGAGGATGTGTGTATGGAATTTAATACAATAAAAAATGCTCCAAGTTTCTTACAAGACTAAACATAGTTTTACCATACAATCCAGTGATCGTGCTCCTTGGTTTTTACCCAAATGACCTGGAAATTTATGTCTACACCAAAACCAGCACATGGATGTTTACAGCAGCTTTATTCACAATTGCCAAAACTTGGAAGCCACCAAGATGCCTTTCAGTAGGTGATGGATAAACAAACTATGGGACATTCAGACAACTGAGTACTTTTAAGCATTAAAAGGAAGTTATCAAGCCATGAAAAAACTTTAAACACATATTACTAAAAGAAAAAAAATTATTAAGAGGCTACATATTGTATGATTCCAATTATATGACATTCTGAAAAAAATAAACAAACAAATAAATAACTCTGGAGACAGTAGGGTCATTGGTTACCAAGGGTTACGGGGAGGAATGATGAATAGGGTAGAGCACAGAGAATTTTAGGGCAGAAACTATTCTGTGTGATACTCTGAAGCTGGATATATGTCATTTGTATTTGTCAAAACCCGCAGATTATGTAACACCATGAGTGAACCCTGATGTAAACTATGGACTTTGGGTGATAATCACGTGTCATAGACTGTAACAATCTGCCATTGCCGTGAAATGTTGATAGCAGGGGAATCTGTGCATATGTTTAGGGAGGTATATATGGGTACTCTTTGTATTTTCTTCTCAATTTTACTATGAACGTCAAATTTCCTCTAAAAAATAGTCTATTAAAAAGAAAATGCTCTAAGACATTGATTCTTTGTATCCCTCCTCCCTCCAGTACTATCAACCCAAATGCTCAGCCCAATCGATTGATCACATCACGACTTCTCTCAGTCACTTATTTCACCCATTAGGAAATCCCAGAGCCCCTGCCTTCAACCATATACTCCGAATCTGACCACCTCTCATTCAATCCATTACCCTCATCCTGGTCTAAATCATCATCATCTCTCAACTGGATTGTTACAACAGCCTCTAAACTGGTCCCCCTTACTTCCACTCTCCCTCTTTGGTCCATTCAAAAAAACAGGAGTCAGAATGAATCCTCTAAGAGCAAAAAACAGACCATCTCACTCTCTAGTGTAGAGCTGCTCCACTGGCTTCAAATTTTAATTAAGTAAAATCTGAACTCTTTACTCTATGCCCAACAAGTCCCATACGGTCTTGTAAATGCCCATCTCTCTAAACCAATTTGTGTAGTTCCCCTAGGCTTCCTGGCCTCCTTCTATGACCAATTTATTTCTATCACAGAGTCTTTGCATTTATTCACTCTTTTGCCCCTTGCACATCTTCACACGACTTAGCCTTTCTCATGATTTAGGTCTTAGCCAATTTTACCTTACCCAGAGGTCTCATCTTTACACACTAGGTAAGGTGCCCCATCCAACGATTCTCCATCTTATTACTCTGTTCACTTTGTAGATTTATAACCATCTGATATTGCACTTCATGTGTGTATCATCTCATTCCCCAAAGTAAAATGTCATATCCATCAGTGTGATGGACAGACTCTAAGGGGGCTGCCATAATTCCCACTTTCTGGTACGCTCTTTGGTTTCTTTCTTTTTTTTTTTTTTAGTTATCTATACATATTAGTGTATATATGTCAATCCCAATCTCCCAGTTCATCCCACTGCCCCCCTACCCCACTTTCCCCAACTTGGTGTCCATATGTTTGTTCTCTACATCTATGTCTCTATTTCTGCCTTGCAGACTGGTTCATCTGTACCATTTTTCTAGATTCCACATATATACGTTAATATACAATATTTGTTTTCCTCTTTCTGACTTAACTACACTCTGTATGACAGTCTCTAGCTCCATCCAAGTCTCTACAAATGACCCAATTTTGTTCCTTTTCATGGCTGAGTAATATTCCATTGTATATATGTACCACATCTTCCTTATCCATTCGTCTGTCGATGGGCATTTAGGTTGCTTCCATGACCTGGCTATTGTAAACAGTGCTGCAATGAACATCGAGGTGCATCTGTCTTTTAAAATTATGGTTTTCTCAAGCTAAATGGCCAGTAGGGGGATTGCTGTGTCATATGGTAATTCTATTTTTAGTTTTTTAAGGAACCTCCATATTGTTCTCAATAGTGGCTGTATCAATTTACATTCCTGCCTACAGTGCAAGAGGGTTCCCTTTTCGCCACACCCTCTCCAGCATTTGTTGCTTGTAGATTTTCTGATGATGCCCATTCTAACTGGTGTGAGGTGATACCTCATTGTATTGATTTGCATTTCTTTAATAATTAGTGATGTTGAGCAGCTTTTCATTTGCCTCTTTGCCATCTGTATGTCTTCTTTGGAGAAATGTCTATTTAGGTCTTCTGCCCATTTTTTAATTTGGTTGTTTTTTTTTTTGATATTGAGCTGCATGAGCTGCTTGTAAATTTTGGAGATTTAATCCTTTGTCACCTGCTTCATTTGCAAATATTTTCTCCCATTCCGAGGGTTGTCTTTTCATCTTGTTTACAGTTTCCTTTGCTGTGCAAAAGTTTTAAGTTTCATTAGGTCCCATTTGTTTACTTTTGTTTTTATTTCCATTACTCTAGGAGGTGCGTCAAAAAAGATCTTGCTGTGATTTATGTCAGAGTGTTCTTCCTATTTTTTCCTCTAAGAGTTTTACAGTGTCCAGTCTTACATTTAGGTCTTTAATCCATTTTGAGTTTATTTTTGTGTGTGATGTTAGGAAATGTTCTAATTTCATTTTTTTTTTACATGTAGCTATCCATTTTTCCCAGCACCACTTCTTGAAGAGACTGTCTTTTCTCCATTGTATATCCTTGCCTCCTTTGTCATAGATTAGTTGACCTTAGGTGTGTGGGTTTATCTCTGGGCTTTCTACCCTGTTCCACTGATCTATATTTCTATTTTTGTGCCAGTACCATATTGCCTTAATTACTGTAGCTTTGTAGTATAGTCTGAAGTCAGGGAGTCTGATTCCTCCAGCTCCGTTTTCTTCCCTCAAGATTGCTTTGGCTATTAGGGGTCTTTTGTGTCTCCATACAAATTTTAAGATTTTTTTGTTCTAGTTCCGTAAAAACCACCATTGGTAATTTAATAGGGACTGCACTGAATCTGTAGATTGCTTTGGGTAATGCAGTCATTTTCACAATATTGATTCTTCTAATCCAAGAACATGGTATAACTCTCCATCTGTGTGTCACCTTTGATTTCTTTCATCAGTGTCTTATAGTTTTCTGAGTACAGGTCTTTTACCTCCTTAGGTAGGTTTATTCCTAGGTATTTTATTCTTTTTGTTGCAGTGGTGAATGGGATAGTTTCCTTAATTTCTCTTTCTGATCTTTTGTCATTAGTGTATAGGAATGCAAGATATTTCTGTGCATTAATTTTGTATCCTGCAACTTTACCAAAGTGATTGATTAGCTCTAGAAGTTTTCTGCTGATATCTTTAGGATTCTCTACTTATAGTATCATGTCATCTGCAAACAGTGACAGTTTTACTTCTTCTTTTCCAATTTGGATTCCTTTTATTTCTTTTTCTTCCCTGATTGCCATAGCTAGGACTTCCACAACTATGTTGAATAATAGTGGTGAGCATGGACATCCTTGTCTTGCTCCTGATCTTAGAGGAAATGCTTTCAGTTTTTCACCATTGAGAATGTTTGCTGTGGGTTTGTCATAGATGGCCTTTATTATGTTGACATAGGTTCCCTCTATGCCCACTGTGTGGAGAGTTTTGATCATAAATGGGTGTTGAATTTTGTCAAAAGCTTTTTCTGCATCTGTTGAGATGATCATATGGTTATTCTTCAATTTGTTAATATGGTGTATCACACTGATTGATTTGCATATATTGAAGAATCCTTGCATCCCTGGGATAAATCCCATTTGATCATGGTATATGATCCTTTTAATGTGTTGTTGGATTCTGTTTGCTAGTATTTTGTTGAGGATTTTTGCATCTATGTTCATCAGTGATATTGGTCTGTAATTTTCTTTTTTTGTAGTAACTTTGTCTTGTTTTGGTTTCAGGGTGAAGGTGGCCTCATAGAATGAGTTTGGGAGTGTTCCTTCCTCTGTAATTTTTTGAAGAGTTTGAGAAGGATGGGTGTTATCTCTTCTCTAAATGGTTGATAGAATTCACTTGTGAAGCCATCTGGTCCTGGACTTTTGTTTGTTGGAAGATTTTTAATCACAGTTTCAATTTCATTACTTGTGATCAGTCTGTTTATGTTTTCTATTTCTTCCTGGTTCAGTCTTGGAAGGTTATACCTTTCTAAGAATTTGTCCATTTCTTCCAGGTTGTCCATTTTATTGGTGTAGAGTTTCTTGTAGTAGTCTGTTATGATGCTTTGTATTTCTGTGGTGTCCTTTGTAACTTCTTTTTTATTTCTAATTTTATTGATTCGAGTCCTCTCCCTCTTTTTCTTGATGAGTCTGGCTAAAGGTTTATCAATTTTGTTTATCTTCTCAAAGAACCAGCTTTTAGTTTTATTGATCTTTGCTATTGTTTTCTTTGTTTCTATTTCATTTATTTCTGCTCTGATCTTTATGATTTCTTTCCTTCTACTAACTTTGGGTGTTGTTTGTTCTTCTTTCTCTAGTTCCTTCAGGTGTAAGGTTAGATTGTGTATTTGAGAATTTTCTTGTTTCTTGAGGTAGGATTGTATAGCTATAAACTTCCCTCTTAGAACTACTTTTGCTGCATCCCATAGGTTTTGGATTGTCAGTAAAACTTTAATTCGCTTGTCTGCTGATGGGTGAGTCTGAGTTCCCTCCCTGTTGGTTGTCTGGCCTGAGGCGACCCAACACTGGAGCCTACCCAGGCTCTTTGGTAGGGCTAATGGCAGACTCTGGGAGGGCTCGAACCAAGGAGTACTTCCTGGAACTTTTGCTGCCAGTGTCCTTGTCACCCCGGTGCGCCAGAGCCACCCCTGCCTCTGCAGGAGACCCTCCAACACTACCAGGTAGGTCTGATTCAGTCTCCTATGGGGTCACTGTTCCTTCCCCCTGGGTCCTGATGTGCACACTACTTTGTGTGTACCCTCCAAGAGTGGAGTCTCTGTTTCCCCCAGTCCTGTCGAAGTCCTGCAATCAAATCCCGCTAGTCTTCAAAGTCTGATTCTTTGGGAATCCCTCCTCCCGTTGCTGGACCCACAGGTTGGGAAGCCTGTCGTGGGGCTCAGAACCTTCACTCCAGTAGGTGGACTTCTGTGGTATAAGTGTTCTCCAGTTTGTGAGTCAACCACCCAGCAGTTATGGGATTTGATTTTATTGTGGTTGTGCCCCTCCTACTGTTTCATTGTGGCTTCTTCTTTGTCTTTGGATGTGGGGTATCTTTTTTGGTGAGTTCCAGTGTCTTCCTGTTGATGACTGTTCAGCAGTTAGTTGTGATTCCAGTGCTCTCCCAAATGGGAGAACTCTTTGGTTTCTTATAATCGAGCATGGTACCCCTCAAACTTAATATTTTGTTTTCCATGATGTTGACTTTTTGAAGATTTCAGGAGGCAGATTACAACTATTGGTGATACTAAGTTTGATCACCTGATTAAGTTGGTAACCGTTAGGTATTTCTGTTGTAAAGGTATGTTTTCCGGTACTATTAAATATTTGTGGGTTGATACTTTGAGCCTGTGTGAACATTCTGTTTTCAGATATATTTTGACATCAAAGTTTTATGCACCCATTGATGAACTATAGCTAAATCATTATTACAGTGGAGATGGAAAAATGGTAATTTTCTTCTTTTTATCTACATTGATTATCTGGCAGTCTTTTAAAAAGAAGAATTTTCTTTTTAAACCCCCTCCCCTTGAATGTGAGTTGCACATATCCCTATTAGAATACAGCAAAGATAGTTAGATGTCAATTTCTTGATGACATAACATATTCTAATGTACCCCTTGCATATTATAATGTATACCCTCTCTTCCCTGCAGACTTTGAGGAAGCACGCTGCCATGAGTTAAGATGCGCTTTGGAGAGCGCCATATGTCAAGGAACTGAGGGTGGACTCTGGCCAACAGCCAGCAAGAAACTGAGGCCCTCGGTCTGGCAGCCTGTGAGGAATTGGATGTGGTCAACAACCACAGAAGCTTAGAAGAAGATTCCTTCCTAGTTGAGTTTTCAGATGAGGTAGATTTTGAATATTCTGAGGTGTGATGAATACTGAGCAAAGCCTTGTTTGTTACAGGGAAATGATCCTAAACCAGACGGACCTCAGATTTTTCTGGTATTTTCTGAGGAAATAATAATTAAAATAAGTTGAGGGATGATTCAACCAGGCAGAGGGGTCATCTGACAAAGTTCACAAAGTTGGTTGCATTTTTCTCTACATCTTCTTTTAATACCAGGGTTTTAAAAACATTTGCATAGTGCTTCATCTAGTATTCAGACCTCAGTTTCTAAATATATTCTCCGTTCTTTTTAGTGCTAATTCCAGGTTGGGTTAGGGAAAGTACAAGATGAGCCTGAAACACTTTGTGCCAGAAGTAAGGAGGTAATCACGTACCTGAAAGAACAGAGGAGCCAGCTTCAAGAAGCTCTCATTGACCAAATTTGCAACATTGTGAGCCTTAATAAAAGGAAAATAGTGGCAATGTATTAAAACACTTTGGATTTAAAAAAATGAGTCCATAGTTGTACTCGAGAGAGAGAGAGAAGGGGGAAAAAGTTCGTCTTCTTAAAAGAGCGCCAGATAATCAATGTAGAAAAAAAGAAGAAAATTACCATTTTCCCACCTCCATTGTAAAATGATTCATCTACAGTTCACCAATGGGTGCATAAAACTTGGGCTTCATCTCTTAAATCTCAAGAGGACCCTGAGCTGAAGTACACATTATCACCATCTCCATTCTAGAGATGGAGAAACAAAGAAACCAACTCCATATAATACAGCCTGGAAGGAACACAGCCATGATTCATAACAGGGGTTACATTCCTCCTCTATATCTTAAATATGACATTTAAATGTGGTAACACTCATTTTGTCATTTCTATCCCCTCCAGCTTCTCTCTATGAAAAACATAGGCACAAGAGTCAAAAGTTAATGGCTGTATGGGGATAGAATGAAAGTCAACAAAATCACAACAGTCCCATAATACACTCTTCAGATGTGTGTACTTAACAAATCCCTAAACAGCAGATACAGAAAAACACTTCTGACCCCTCAGTAAGATACTGATATGTTTCAATACTATGCCATGGTATGCACAGAGATGTTTCCAAAAGAGTTGGGAGACTTTACCACTTATCACATCTATCTTCTTTTGTAACTGAATCTATAGTGGCTAACTGGGAGAACTTGTAAATTTGGGATGGATATAAAAGTCTAAGCACTGGACATGAAATTAAGAAGCCTGCTGACTAGTTATCACTCTCGGGTGAACCTAAATGAGTTGCTGTCCTTCCCTGGGCCGTAAAAGGAGGAGATTAAATACGTTAATCTCAGATTCTCTTTTGCACTAACGTCCTATGCATCTGAACCGCTAAAATGCTCCTTCGTCTTCTGATTTTGCCAACTCACAATTCAGCGTGAGTATTGGTCTGACCCAGGTAATATTTCTCTGTTGTATATCTGAATAAATTACCCATTAGTGTTACTTACCACTTTAGATAAATTTCACTCAAACACTGCTAGTATTTTTTGAGCTGAAGTTGACTCAGAGTCCACTAGATGGCAATCTTGCCCATTTTTCTTCCAAGACCTACAAAGCTTCAAACCCTCTTTCCAACATTTCCAAAACATGCACTACGCGTCAAATAGGTCTCAGTTCCTGCCTTCACGGACGTCACAGAGCAATAACCTCTCTGAGAACTCAGCGCTACCCACTTTATTTATTTTTTTTAAATCAGTTATCAGTACTTAAATTCTCTCTTTACGTTCAAGTTACGGCACTATCTTCTCAATTACAGTTAGACATTTAAATAAATACTGCCATTCAGAAAGAAAAAAAAATCAGTAGGGAAATCTAAGTACTTCTAGCAGTTCTTATCCTGTCCACACGTCTTTAATTTTCATTTGTAATGATTTGCTAATGAACTCTAAAGAGAACTCCAAGTTTGCTCCCTTCAGAGCCCTTACCTAGGTGGAGGGCAGAGAGGCCAAGAGCACCAAAGGGCGGGTTAAAAGGACATTGAACCTGGGGAGAGGTTAGGTTTAAAGTCTCTGGCACTGGACAGAACAGCTGCATATCTCACTCTGCCGCTTACTGACTGAGACTGAGCAACTTTAACTTTTATGAACCACAGCATCCTTCTCCATAAAATGGGGATAATTAGACACCTACCTTATACGATTTTCTGGGAATTAAATAAGATAATGAAGTAAAGCTCTTAGAATACTCCCTGGAAAAAGGTGCTCAATAAACCATAGTTACTCTGTTGTTACTGCGACTATTATCAGTGTTTTTTCTTTAAATAATAAATGTAATAATTATAATCATTCTTGCTGTTAATTATAGTATTGCTATTAATTATGACTGTTCTAATAAGTATTTAAGTAGCACTATGATGATAATTAATTCTTTTATATCTAAGTCTAACAGCCCTATGAGATAAATATATTATTCACACCTAAGGATAAACTAAAGCTCAGGTAAGTTTAGTAACTTGACCTAGTCACATAGCTTTAGGAAGTAGAGCCAGAATACCAATAAAGCCTCTCTGACCACAGAGCCAGGACTTTAACCTATAAACTATAATCAAATGGTAGGCTACAACCCTCTCTCACAGGGAAGACAAATAATGTGACCTCCATTTTACAGTCCTACAGAGAGGCAGTGGCTTGCCAAGGACACACAGAGGGCTAAGTGCCTGACTAGTACTAGAAACCAAGTCCCTTCGTGCTTAACTCAATGTTTTTTATCTTATACCAGCACTGCTTCAAGTATGTATCAAACAGATGTGACTACGGAATCTTTTTACCGAACAGTATTTTGCATGCTCAGTGTCCTGTGGAACACGTGTGTGAAACAATTCCCTATACCGATACTTTTCTTCAAACAGTACTGAACTTTCACCAGAGTTCTGGGGTAATTATTGCTGGCAGTGCAAAGCCCTGGTGGACATTGACGTAAACAGAAATAAGATAATGATTTCATTATGTCCAGCCTCTTCAGATGCAGCCTAGGAAGTAAGACAGCAAGCGAGGTGAAAAACATTGACGGAAAGTAAATGTCAGGAGGTCAAAGCCAGTGACAACAGTGTGTTGGGATAAGGGTGGATAATTGGATCAAGTATTTTAAAATTTGTTTCAAAGGTACTGAATCATTAAATCACAAACGCCAAGACCAGGAAATCTGCTCCATTTATTCTTCTCCCTCAGGAGATGTGTTCTTACAGTAAGCCAGAAAGATTCCACAGTCAACATGTTCTTAAAAATGAGGAATTGGATTTGTCGGGTTATGTGAATGTCAAAATATTTTCATAGTACACTTCTATAATCCAAAACTGCATGTAGATCTAAATTTTCTTGCTTAGAATTTTAAGTCTTTGGTGAAAAGAGTAAACACTTCACAGTTCCTTTACTATGCACTTACTTCTATATATATATATATACTCTTCCCATTTTCCCCACTCAGCTTTTCCACTGCTTGCCAACTTTTGTGTAATCTTCATATAAATTGTGACTGCAGGTCACCTAGTCTCTGCTCTGTGTCATGTCAAATAGACAGCAATCAGAAGCAATTACAAGCCATGACAATCTTTACTTAAGTTCCTCAATAACGGACAAGGAGCTCCAATTCACAGTGCATAGAAATATTCTTTCAAATCATCTTTCCCCTGTCATCACCCCACACCTGCTCCAAAGGCTTTTTCTGTCCCAATTCACTCTCAACCTCACTAAAATTCTTGCCATCATTAACTCCCCTCATGACTCTCTATTCTTTTTGCCCCGTCCTTCTCCTTACATCTCCAACCTATCAGTTTCTCCTATCCCGGGTGAGGCTTTCCCTCTCCAATTCACTCTACCCTCTCCTGCTTCTCATGCTATACCCACCTCCCTCCCTAAAATGGATTACCAGGATCTGAGGAAAAGCTCACACAATGAGCTACCAAAGACCAAGTTCTCTCGTATGGAGATAGATTGTTTAATACATTTTCTTCTATTACTACCATATCCGGTAACAAGGAAAGGGATAGAGACCCCAATGGACTTGGCTTAGCAGCTGTTATATCTCTTCGAACTGAAAGCATTAACACCAGTTTGAAACTGCTTCTTCTTCCCAACTTACCTTCTACAAATTAAGGACTTCTCCATCAATTTTTCTCTTAACCTTTCTCTCATTCTCTCTTCTACCTCTACACTTTCAAGGCTTCTTTTTTTTTTCCCCAGTACGCGGGCCTCTCACTGTTGTGGCCTCTCCCGTTGCGGAGCACAGGCTCCGGACGCGCAGGCTCAGCGGCCATGGCTCATGGGCCCAGCTGCTCCGCAGCATGTGGGATCTTCCCGGACTGGGGGACGAACCCGTGTCCCCTGCATCGGCAGGCGGACTCTCAACCACTGCGCCACCAGGGAAGCCCACTTTCATGGCTTTTTAACCCCATTTCCTCTACCAGCCTCCTGATGGTCTTCCTTTGTTCTGCCTATTTCTCAGGGTGGCTGGTGGTTCCCAAAGGCACAGCTAAGGAATGTTCAAGGCCCTGAGAAATAGAGAATGATTACCCATTTCTCAAAATGAGAAAGGAAAAAGAAAGCAAGGAAGGAAGAGAGGGAGGGAGGGAGGAAGGGAGGGAGGATAGATCTTTTTGGTCAATAGAGTTAACAGAACCTTCAACGTGCAGAAACATGGCTTGTATTTTCATTGTTTCCAGAAAATGTTCTGAACAACAAGAGAATGTTTTCTCAACACTCAACCTTTTTTTAGCTAGGAAATGTAGCCCTTGAGACGTGAAGCAAACAGCTCACAAGACACAGTCTGGGTATCAACATTCATTCCATCCCGCCCTGCGCAGTTGCCTAGTAACCGCTAAGTGAGTATACCAGCTCTACTCTAAATCCGATTGGCATCTGTCCCACATTCCCAGTATTATAACTCTTCTCCTAGGAGATTCAGACCTTGGGCCAGCGGCAATTCTAATCCAGCTACTAATTGTCTTATTTCCAAGTGAAGATGGTAAAAATGCTCAGATAGTATAAAGAGAGAAAGTCATCAGCTGAGAGAGACAGAGAAGGGGTTGAAGCAGTGCCACCACACTATCATTTCAGCTGAGTTGGCAGCTTCACGTAAAGCAACTGGCCTTGGAGGATTTATATAAAAACAGGTTTACACAAAACAACTGGATAAAAGAAAGAGAAGTTAGTGACCAGTTTTTGTGACCCTGTATTTGACTGATGAGGAAACTAAGGTTACAACAAGAAAAGTGTTATGTCCAATAGCACACAAAACAAAGGCACTGATGGTGGTACAGCATAATGATCTCTTATTCTGGTTCTCTTTCCACTGTATCAGATTTTTCAAAAACCATGTCCCCTCAGCTTACAAGTGAGCATTCTGTAAGCAAGCAAAAGAGGCAGGGTTTCTTGAACAGTGGATCTAAGGAAGTGCGGGAAAGACAAAGTTAAATGTTTTTCTTTACTGCTAGACTCCTCAGAATTTTTAATATGCTACTCTGCACTGTCAATCTCTAAATGGGAGTATATTGGGTTTGTTCTCTACACTACTTTGACCACAGAACAATCCTCCCTGCATCTTTTTTTTTAAAATAACATCTTCTTAAACCAGTAATCCATGCAGTGAACTAGATTTGCAACACATGTATTCTCTTTTGATGGAATCCTCACAATCTACCAGCCATTTTAACCTTGTCATACCAGGAAGAGTTTGCATGTACCCAAACACTTCATACCATCCGGTTGCTTAAGCAATGGTTGGTATGGTACCTACAGATATATGATGTGATCTCTCCATCTCCATGGTAACCTCCTTTTTCCAGGCCACCTTCATCTGTTGACTATTTTTTTTCTGTAATTTTACTGGCTTTCCTTTTTCTACTTTCGTTCCTCTGAGACATGTTCTCTACTAATTAACCATTGTGGAATTTTAAAAATCTTACCCCCCTTTAAACCACTTCCCACGATGGCTCCCCAAGATCTTCACCAGGACTATGAGATTCGATGATCAAACTCCTGCTTCTTTTCTGACCTCATATTCTACCCACCTTCCTTTTGTTTTCAACGCTGCAATCAACGTGTCCTTTTCTTTCCTGCTTGAACATGAGAAACCTATTCTAGCATACGGACCTCTGCCCTCGCTGGGGTCTGTCTACACCCCTCTGTCCCCACATCATCAGTGGCTGATTGGTTCTTTCCCTTCAGTCTCTTCAAGATGTCAGTTTCTTAGAAACTTCTCCTGGTCCAATCTCTATTTCATGCCCCTATTTTATTTTCTTCAAAGTACGTAATACTATCTGAAATTATTTTTGTTAATTGTTTACCATCTGTCTCCTCTACAAGGGCTTCAGATGTGATATTAATTCCTCAAGTTTCAGTACCTAGGATAAGTTCTGGCACACAGTAGGTATTCAATAGATACTTGTTAAATAAATGAATGAATACAATAACAACTCTTTGCCATTCAGGGTTCTTAGAACATGAGCACCGTGCCAAAATTGAACATAGCTTATTATGTTTATATGTAGTAAAAATATGTATATTAGTATATACAAATATTTTAACAGTCATTTACTGGGTATAAACAATTATGTATGAAAAGCTAAACAAGGTTTTGCTAACATCTGAAATGTTTTTCTTCTCAAAAATTACAATTATTAAGAACATCTCAGTTCAAAAGTTATCAGAATATGTTAGTTTGTAAACAACAGATCAAGAAAGGCGTGATTGACAGCGCACTGCACTGCAACTGAGGAGACTGAGTTCTCCATGAACACACACCACTTGCTTTCCGTGATCCGAGGCAAGTCGCTTCTTAGGTCTGAGGCTCAATTTCCTCATATATAAAATACAAGAGTGACCAAGTTATATTCAAGACCCATTGAAGCCTTTGCATCCTGATTGTTGAAGGCAGAGGTTTGATTATAATTTCCATCTTCTTTAACTTTCAGTGATACACTCTCTTTTGGGGGACTCAGGAAGAAAAGTCCCATTTCATCACATTTACAACATAAACCAAGAAGTTCCTAGGTTAAAGTGGAGAAGTAACCAACAATTATGGAATAGATTTCTTTTCATTAATTCTAATAATTACTGAGCAGGTAGAACCAGACACTGTTTTGTCCTGATAGAGCTTTTGTTATTCTAGTTTATGAGACAGATATAGAAAATAAGATACAAAAGTAAAATGTGCAATAAATAGATAATGTTGGGTGCTAAGGACACAAAATAGAGCATGGAAAGCAAATGAAGAGTGCTCTGAACAGGATTAAAATTTTACGTAGAAGGCCAAGGAAGGCATGACTGAGATGGTGATGGTTGAGCAAAGACCTGAAAGGACAGAGTGAGCCATGCAGACGTCTACGGGAAGAACACTGTAGACAGAGGAAACGGCGAGAATAAATGCCTTGGGACAGGAACCTGCCTGGTACGTCCAGTGAACAGAAAGCCAAGTAGAGATGACACCCTGAGGATGAGGTGCCTACCTTGGGGAGACATTCTACTCTTAAACCAATAGTCATTTTATGTAGGCTCATTCCAAACAGATCACTTGAGGAATACCAACATCGACTAAACTAACATTAAAATACCATTCTGTTCAACAGGTTAAAAAGCACTTTTATAGCTCTAGCAGCATTCGGAATCACAATTTTTCTGTGAAAGAGGGAAAAAAGAATGCAGTAAATATTCTAGCAACCAAGGAATGAAAGTAGAAGTGAGGCTTCTCATTGTCACTCTGAGGGACCAGGAGGAGAATATGTGCTTCCTATATCCACAACTTTAGGCTCTGTGGTTCTAGAGGTGCTGATGCTCAAAGGGGGACACTTCCAGCAGTAGACATAGTAAGAAAGACACTAAATTTAAAGCAAAGGTGCCACTTGATTACTTTAAGGTTCTGTGTCAATTGACGAACAGTCACAGAAGAAAAGTTTTCATACTATCAGGAAGAATTAATGCTGATGGTCGTGAGGTGATAGGATGGCCGTCATTTAAGGGAGACAGGAAGGAATTTGACACCCAGATAATCTACTGGGGCATCTCTTGATAGTCTCATGTTCAATTTCAACTCTAAATGGGAAAGTAGAGCAATCACTGCCTGATAAGGGCTTATTAACCAGGGGCCTCAGACCTCTTAGGGATGAGGGTCTGGATCATCCAACACTTAAGAAGTACTTACTGGCTGAAAGAGAATTGTCTAGCGTGGGCTACAGAGAAGGGAGATGATGAGAATCAGTCACAGCCTCAGGACTGAAAGCAGCAGCTCTGGAGTTCATCCCACTAACCCTTCTCTTGAAAATTTCCCCAGGAAATTTGAACCTAGAATCCTGGAGAAGATGTGGTTGGATGGAATGAACATGTGAGAAGCAAGTGGTTATGAGCAATGCAAGAAGTAGACTATACAAGACATTGCAATGCTCTGCCTGGACCACTTTCCTCGGCTGTCCAGGACCCAGACCCCAGACTCTCTGAGGCATCAGCTGATGGTTCACGCTGTCCCTCTTCCCTGGAAAACTGTTCTCCATTGACAAACATGACCTTGTCCAGGAAATTATGCACACACCCCCTTCTGGGGGTAGCTCACAGCAAGAGACTACCTTACATGTGGTACAAAAGGCTGTCCCCTTTGCCTTAAAGTGGGACAACTCTACAGGGCAGTTTATGCTCCAGAGATTCCCCACATCTCCATAGAGCAGAGATTAGACTTTACCTGAGACCACATTGAGATTAGAGCAGAGATTAGACTTTACCTGAGACCACATTGTCGCTCTCCTGCTTCACCTTTCCTTATCCTGCTTCACTCCCTCCCTCATAAGTTTGCCCCTGAATCCCTGTCTGAAGCTCTCTTTCTATAAAACTCATCCTGAGACACAGTAGTAGTATAAACAATTTGGGGGGTGGGGTCTTATATAGATGAAATCAGGGAACAGGCAGTCCCAGGCTGGTATGGCGGCTCCCAAGTCATCAGAGACTCAGGCTACTTCTGTCTTCTCCCCTTTCATCGTCAGCTCCTGGCTACTGCCATCACATTCACATTGCAGGGAGAAGAGAAAAAGAAGGGATACCAGCATAATAGTACACCTCACTGTGCTTAGTCCTGACTCAACGCTATCATGGAGGGACTATCCAGTGACTTTTGTCCATGCCAGCGGCCCCCTCAATCCCTGTGTGTAAGAGACACTGGGAAATGCTGACGTTTGGCTGGACATGATGGCACACCCAGGATCAAAGTCTGTTAGAAAGGAAGAAGGAAGGGGAGAGATTCTAGCAGTCTCTGCTACAGGTCCCGATTATGACAGTTGGGCTTGAAAAGGGGATCCAAACCTTCTACAACAGGAATCTCTCATAGACCACCTCACCAGAGGCAAAACTGAGCAAGAAGTATGTGAAGAAGCATAGATATACCTATGCTTCTTAGAAGTAAAGTAGTAACAATACACATATTATTCAGGGGCAGTCTGGGGCCTATTCACATGTTCACATATCCAAATCTTTAGAGAACCCTGGGGGATACAGAGTGGGTTGACATTTTTTGATCCTGAATCCTTCCTTAAGAAGACACATTTTCTCCCTCTCTGGTTATATGCTCTAGTCTATGAGTAGAAGTTGCAGTACGAAGGCTTAAGAAAAATGCCCAGAGCTCCACAGAGCTTAGAGTTCATTTATGGTGCAACTTCTAAATGTTTAGATTCATCTGTGGTACAACCAATGATCATATCAGTGACATCTCTGAAAGAATTATCAGAACCAGTTTACATCTTCCAAAATCACTCAATGGGGGAAATAATCACATTACAGTTCTGATAAACCATACAAAACAAAAATGTTAACTCCAAACTTTTTCCCCCCGCAAAGGTATATTAAACCTTAAGGAAAATAATTGCTGAAGAACCTTAACATACAAAAACTTTTTCTAAATAACTTCCTTGCCATTTCTCTAATTTGGGAATCTTCTGTCTTCTATAATTCCACCTTGTTGGGTCCTAATCATATGTTCATTCCAAAGAGATCACTTAAAGAATAGTCACATTGGCTATAATTCCATTGTAAAATCACTTAATTCAGCAAGCAAAATCTCTTTTATAACTAAATCAAAATATTTTTGTGAAATAGAAAAAATGGAATATAATTAATTTTTTTTTAGAACTAAAGGTAAAGTTAACAATTAAGTGACTTGGTAGAGGCCAGATAAATAAGAAAACTAAAACTTCTTGGCTCCTATTTCCATGCTCTGGCCAACAAGATACACTGTCTTTTCCTTTCCTTTTTATCTTCACCTTACTCTAGGTGGCAGAATCTGCAAGGGTCCTCCAGGGTCCATTTTCCTTTCCTCCTTCTAGTTATAGAACATACTGAATTTTCACCAGAAATATGGCTGCCCAGATTGACGTGATATTTCCCATCTCCCTGACAGCTAGGTGTAGCCACTAAATAATTTTGGAAGTGATATGCAAAACCTCCAATCATGTTCTTAGAGATAGAGCTGCTTTCCCTGCATGTTCGTCTCCCACACTGCTGGCTGGGAAATGAGGGTTGTAGAAATCCTGGAAGCCTGTGCTCAAGATCACAGAGCAATGCTACTAGCCTCAGACCACTCACCTCTGAACTTTTACATGCTATAGAAAGAAACTTCCGTTTTATCTAAGCCACTGTATCAGTTGATCCCTTTTTCCAGCTCCAGATTTCAGTCAATTAGGAGCCTCACTTTAAGGCTGATTTAAAATGAAATGAGTTCAGAAGAGAGGAACGGGACAGCAAGGTAACTAGAAATCCTGTCCCAAGAGAGACTATTTGAAAGACATGGGAATACATAACTTGAGGAAGAAAAGAAAAGGAGATACCAGTAGGATTTCTCTTTATATTCTTTAAGGATCATTATGTAAGAAAATTATCACACTTGTTCCCACATATTTATATATAAATATCAATAAATAAAGTTACTTTGAAGAAGCCCAATAGGAACAAATTTCAGCCTCATTAAAGTATAAGCTTTCTCATAATCACAATAACCAAAAGACAAGCTGAAATACCCTGGGTACTAATGAGTCCCGTCACTGGAAAGGAGAAGGAAAACTTGACGTGGGAAAATACAGAATAAAGTTGAGGATTCTGACTGAACTAAGTCCTAATTCTTGCTCTGGTAATTATCCGTTGCTGTTTCTTAATACTGATGAGCTAAGTCTTCATTTGCAAAATGGGGTTATTCTTCATATTTATCTAACAGGATTGTAAATAACAAAAGAGAAAATACATGTGACTGCCCAGTGAAGATGCTAGATAACCCTATTTGGTGGGCATATTAAAGTAGGGTTTAATCATTGGAGAGAGTGAAGAATGGTCCTGATTAACAGTCCTGCAATTCTGTGATTCTGAAATGTTTATTTCCCTTTCAGCAACATATAAGCATGTTTGCTTAATGAAAAAGCTTGGCTAACAAAGTAAGCAAATCATTTCTCCCTCTGTGAGTGCCAGATGTTTCATGGATAATTAAATTGAGTGACCCTCACTCACTCCCACCTCCCATTCCACACCCACAGGAAGCTCAGAACACTGAAGCATGCTTGTTGGATGGGAGCATTGTAACTCCTGGACAACCCAGAAGTTCTGCCAGCAAAGTTTTCCTATTTAGACTATTATCTGTTCCAAAACTTTGAGAGAGTAAGGGGTATCTGTGAGGCAAGCGGTATCTGTGACACAGAGGAAATAACTAATACTTGCGAGTCAAGATAGGTTAGTTCTGGTCTAATGACTGACACTCTCTGATTTTTAGATCTTGAACACATTGACACCTCTTTAGAATTTGTATCCATGTCTAAAAGACAAGGGGGCTGGGAAAGATAAACTAAGGATACTTCCAGGTTCAGAATCCTATTATTTTAATTCAAGGAAGTAAAACAACCCTCTCATTAGAAGCCTGTATCACTCCTACAAGTTTGAAAGCTACTGAAGCCCAGGGTATAGGATCTAGAATAATATCCTGAGGAATTCAGAACGTATAACATTGTCGTTTGACATAGATGGTAAACTTTTGTATGCAGATAGAAATAATTCCTTTTCACAAAAGCAATGCAGCCATGAGTAAGGGTATCAGGGCCTTTAAGTCTCAGAAGAGTTACATTCTAGGGTGGGGACAAGGCTGTGTTCATACAGAACCAAGAGATGCCTGATGATCTCTACTGGGTACTATGGAGAGTGGCTAAGACTATGGCATCTAGAGTGACTCAAACCTGACTTTAAATCGAAGCCATGCTACACACATTTTTGGTTACTTTGAAGAGGTCATTTCCAGGCCTCACATTCTTTCCTTGAAAATAAACCCATCCCACTGTTTCTATTTTTTTATCATTGACAATTAAATAAGTAATAATTATAAAATTCTTAGCACTTTGTCTGGCAATTTACCCACTGGACTCATACCTATCTGAGGGTAGAGACTACAGTTATCGTATTCAACAGTATACTCAGAAGATAGTCTTTATATGATACATAATAAGTGCTTAAGAAAATTTCATATAAATGGTGCCACATGCCCAAAGGTCTATCTACTGAGCTGTCCAGCATGAAGGAAACTTCCTGACCCTCTTCTCCAATTACTCGATCTCTCTTTTGACCTGTAGATCAACAAGAAAGACAGTAGCTCAGTAGCACTGTTCTTTTCCTACCTCTTTTCTTCGACAGCTCACTTTATGCAGTTTAACCATATTTATTGCATATGCATGGCCACTGGGCCCCAAACGAGTGCAAACTGACATCACTGTTCTTGGTCATATTCAAAGTTTCCTGACTTATGATCATGGAATTTTAGGATTTTGATTTGTTTTGCGGGGATGGCGGGGTGGTTAAGTAGATTCTTCATTTTATTTGGATACTGATAGAAGTTAGCACAGGTCATATCAACCAGATATGTACTAAAAACCTATAAGAAATTTGGTAAGTCATTAGAACTAGGACATAGGCTCTCTAGATACTATCAGCTCTGTTCTTAGTACACTAGTTTGTAGATATATTTTCTACCTGGCCAATCACTATGAGATTTTTATGCTGGTTTACAGAGCTGGAGTTTTACACAAGCCAATTTACACACATTTCTGCCTTGGGAATCAAGACAGTTATAACCATAATACCAAAAGATTACTTTTTAAATAATCAAAATCATCAGTATAATTATTTGGCCAACAAAAAGGGACACTTTCAAAGTAGGAGACTTTTATAGCCAGGATATTGTTAAATATGAATCCCAAAGAGATAATTTCATAGAAGAATGAACAATGTGTTCTACTAAAAAATAACAATTTGTTGACAAATTCTGCACATAAATAATGGACATTATGCAAACTAATTTGGCTTTGCTCTTTCCAAAATCTTTTTGCAAAACTTTAGAATTTGTTTCATATCATTGAAAACATTGACCAGATCTATTTCTTTAATTTTTTCCAAAATAGAATTGAAATTGTTTATATTATTTTTAATTCCTATAAAATTGTACTTGTACTGATAGCTAACATTAAGGTCAATTCCTTTAGTGAAAATACAGAAGTACTTTATCATCTTGACCTATGTATGCTGCTCAATGTAATAGCCATTAGCCACTTGTAACCACTGGGCACTTGACATGTGGCTAGCAAGACCAGGGAACTGAATTTTGAATTTTATTTTTTGTTTGTTTGTTTGGTTGGGTTTTTTTTTAATAGTTGATTTACAATATTATATTAGTTTCAGGTGCACAGCATACTGATTTAGTATTTTTACACGTTCTACTCAATTAAATGTTATTATGAGATAGTGACTATAATTCCCTGTGCTATGCAATATATCATCGTTTATCTAGTTTACACATAGTAGTTTATATTTAATTTTCAAACTTTTTAATATAATTTTAAAGGTTACTTTCCATTTAGTTATTACAAAATATTGGCTATATTCCCTGTGCTGTATAATACATCCCTGTAGCCTATCTTATACACAGTAGTTTGTATCTCTGACTCCCCCATCCCTGAATTGCCCCCCCCACCCCCACTGGTAACCACTAGTCTGTTCTCTATATCTGTGGGTCTGCTTCTATTTTGTTATATTCACTACTTTGTTGTTTTTTTTAATTCTACTTATAAGTGATATCATACAGTATTTGTCTTTCTGTCTGACTTATTTCACTTAGCATAATGCCCTCAAGTCCATCCATGTTGCTGTAAATGGAAAAATCTCATTCTTTTTTATGGCTGAGAGGTATTCCACATCTTTTCTATCTGTTCCTCTGTCGATGGACACTTAGACTGCTTCCAGATCTTGGCAATTGTAAATAATGCTGCTATGAACATTGAGGTCCATGTATCTTTTCGAATTGGTGTTTTTGTTTTTTTCAGATATATGCCCAGGAGTGGGATTGCTGGGTCATATGGTAGTTCTATTTTTAGTTTTTTGAGGATCCTCCATACCATTTTCCACAGGGGCTGCGCCAATGTACATTCCCACCAACAGTGCACAATTTCATTTTATTGCTGTCAATTTATAAACTAAAGCAATGTAAAATATTTTCCATTTAACCTAACTTTATGATTTCAGTAATACTACATTCCTCTTTAACTCTTATAAATTTAGCATCTGTATGGAGCTGTACTGAAAGTATAAACGCACCAGATTTCAAAGACTTAGTAAACAAAAATAGAAAATATCTTACTATTAATTTTATGTTGATTATTTGCTGAAATGGTAATGTTTGGATATGTTGGGTTAAATAAAATATAGTATTAAAATTATATTTCCCTATTTCTTTTTACTTTTTTTATGTGACTACTAGAAAAATTTTTATTATGAAGGTAGTTAATATGAGATTTCTACAGAACAGTACTGATCTTGCAAGTTGAAAATATCTACCTACTCTAATGCTACTTCCTGTAATGGTACTGATGCTTATATGTTACCAACTCTGTCACATCTAACATTTGTAAACACTGGACAAAATAGGTTTGGAGGGCAACAAAAAGCAGGGAAAGAAAAAAAAAAAAAAGGAGGGAACTGGCCCTTGACAGAAGGAAACTTCCCAGGATAAGATTCACATTTATTAAACTTCGTACCTGTGGGCATTTTCTAATGTGCAGGGAATTGGATGGAGAAAATATAAGCAGAATTATCATAGTCATAATGAATTAAGAAGTCAGATGATGGAGTTTAGGGCTGCCAGAGCAGCTAGAAAGTGAAGGGGGGAATCCAGGAAAGGAGGAAATCCTTAAATCTGCATAAAAATACCAATCAAATCCTTGGCTTACTTGTGAACAACTGGTATAATTTAATTATTTCAATAATGAAATACCAAGATTCACAGTATGAAACATTAGCTGTAACAATGTTTCACTCAGAATATGCAGCATAAAATAATAAATTAGTAGACTCACAAAGAAACAAGAAAATTTAATCCTGAGTCAAGAGGAAAAATAGTCAATTGTTACTGAGCCTGAAATATTCAAGATGTTGGAATTAGCAGGCAAAGACTTGAAAACATCTACTAAATCTATGTTTCAGACTATAAAGGATAATGTATCATAATGAATGAAAAGAAAGTAAATGGCAGAAAAATGAAAACTGAATGAAAGAATAAAATAAAACATTTAAAACTGAAAAGTAAAATATTTGAAATGAAAATTTCCTTGAAAAGTCTCTAGAAACAGACTGGAGATAGGAGAAAGGAGGGATATGTGAAACTGAACATAGATTATCTTCTAAATATTATTTTCTGAAGATAGAATATCAATATATTATCCAATGTGAAGAATGGAGAAAATAAAGATTAAAACTAAATGAATAGAACTTCTGAGACTCATGTGAAAATATCAAGTGATATTAAAAATATCTAATGGCATCCATACCGATAACACAACTAAAACATTTGTGAACATTCCTAAAGCCCACTGGCTTTTTTGAAAATCACATGGCAAACACCACCTCCACAAAACGACATAGTACAAGAAGGGCAAGGATTCTGTACATGCCCAGGGTAAATGACATTATGACAGAAAGCAGAGTGGCTGTGGTGGGCTAAGATTTTCTAGAAAAAGTCTAGAACTCCAAAGGAGATTGTTCTGAGACTTGAATGCACTGAGACTACAGATCCAAGATAATGTGGGCTATTAAGAGATGCAAGCATTGTGAGCTGGGAGGAGATGAGAGAAAGGGACAAGCGATCTACTTCTAGCTTCATCTTTTATTTCAGTATGAAGACAATAATAGAAATATATATTTTAATTTTATAAAGCAATATAATATATATGGTAGAGAGAGAAGAGATAAAACAAAACAGAAAAAAAGAAAGAGAGGGAGTGGAAGTAGTCAAACTTGGTGGGGGGGAAACAAATGTGCAGATCCAAGAAGCTCATCAAATCCCAGTTATGGTAATTACAAAGAAAAACAAACTTAGGCATATTATAGTCCAATTTCTGAAAACCAAAAATAAGCAGAACATCATGAAACCAGACAGAGGCAAAAAACTACATATAGGGAACATTATAGTCTCCTGTCAATAAAAATGACAACTGATACTGAAAACAAAAGAGGCTAGAAGACTACGGAATGATGATTAAATTGTTAAAAGAAAAACTCTTTTACCCAGAATCCTATGTCCAGTGAAAATAACCTTAAAATGAGGGCAAAACAAAGATATTTTCAGGTAAATAGGAAGTGCAAGAATTTATTGGCAGCAGACCAGCACTTTAAGAAATGCTAAAGCATGTTATTCAAACTTAAAGAAAATGATGATAGATTGGGATTCTATAAGCTAATGCAGAGCATAGAAAGTCATAAATGTATAGGTAAATACCTAGAGGGCATTATGCTAAGTAAAATAAGTCAGACAGAGAAAGACAAATACTGTATGATATCATTTACACGTGAAATCTAAAAATTACCACAAACTAGTGAATATAACAAAAAAGAAACAGACTCACAGAAAACAAACTAGTGGTTACCAGTGGGGAGAAGGAAGAGGGGAGGGGCAACATATGGGGTAGGGGATTAAGAGGTATTAACTATTATGTTTAAAATAAGCTACAAGGCTATATTGTACAACGCAGGGGATATAGCCAATATTTTATAATAACTATAAATGGAGTACAACCTTTAAAATTGTGGATTTCTATCTTGTACCCTGTAACTTATATAATATTGTACATCAACTCTACCTCAATAAAATAAAAATAAATAAAGATACTAGGGAACGAGGGAAAAATGCATATTATAATCTCTAGGACAATCAACAAAACAAAATATAGTTAAAAAGCCAATAAAATGGACTACTAAACTATCTGATAAACCTAAAATATGGCATGAAAGAAGATATAGGGAAACCCTAAATAAATAAACAAGCCAGCCAATCTGAATAAAAACAAATAGAAAAATGATAGACTTAAAGCTAACAGATTAATAACTACATTATAAAAAAATGGATTGAATACTTCAATTAAAAGTGAAAGATGACTGGACTGCAAATAAAAAGCCAGAACTATGTTCTAAAAATGATGGCATGTAAATTTAAGGTAAAGAAAACCTAAAAGTAAAAGAATGAAAGATGATTTATCATATATATAATAAACATAATAAAACTGGAGCAACTTATATTAATAGTGAATAGAATTTAAGGCAAGGATTATTATAAGAGATAATAAAGAAGATTTCATACTGACAAAACTGTTCGTTTTCCAGGAATACAACAATCAGAAATGTATGTGCCTATTAAGAGATCTTTGAAAAACATCAAGCAAAATTGGAAGACCTAAAGGGAGAAACAGACAAATCCAAAATACTCATTAGCATCTTCAACATTCTTCTCTAAGTAAATTACAGACGATCCAGAAAAAAAAAAATCAGTAAGAACATAGAAAATAGGAACATTATTAACCACCTTGACCTAGATAACATTTACAGAGCACTACACTCAGCAAACAGCAATTATAAGAATACACATTCTTTTCAAGTGTACATAGAATGTTCAAAAAATACAGACTATATGCTGAGCCATTAAAAAAATTCTTGGGAACATATGTATATGTATAACTGATTCACTTTGTTATAAAGCAGAAACTAACACACCATTGTAAAACAATTATACTCCAATAAAGATGTTAAAAAAATTCTCAAAATGTTTTAAAAGATTTTTATATTAGGGTCTGTATTCTTTGCCCACAGTGGAATTAAATAAGAAATCAATAAAAAAGTCTATAAAACCCTATATATTTGGAAATTAAACAGTATACGTAGAAGTAATGCATGGATCAAAGAAGTTACAGAGATATTAAAAAGTATATCAAACTGAGTGACAGTGAAAACACAACACATAGAAACATGTTGAATGTAGTTAAACAGTAGTTAGTGAGAAATGTATAGCTTTAAATGATTATTTTAGAAAGGGAGATCTATTTTTAATCAACAATCCGCTTCCATCCTAAGAAGCTAAGCAAATTAAATCCATCATAAGTAGAAGGAAATTCTATAGATAAGAGCGGAAATAAGTGAGATAAAAAAACAAATAGTAGATAAAATTAAAGCCCAAAGCCGTTTCTTTAAAAAGTTTAATAAAAATGATCAGCTCCTCACAAAAACGATATGAAAAAAATAAAAGAGAGAGCAAGAAAGCACAATTATCAACATCAGGAATGAAAGAAGGAACATCACTACAAATCCAACTGCTGTTAGAAAGGATAATAAGAATACAGTGTTAAGTGAAAAAAAAAACATCCAAGTGCAAAAAAAGAAGCTACAGGCTACCTTTACTTAAGAAATAAGGGGAAATAAAACTTGTAGAAATCTCCTCATTTGCACAAGAAGAAACATAGAAAGGATAAACTAAAAAGAGATGGGTTACCTTTTGCATACGTTTAGGGTGAAAGGGATGGCAAAATGGGAACTGGACAAAAGGAATGGCAGAGGTTAGAGGAGTGACACTTTCAAGTATAAATTTTGTATAGTCCGAGCTATTAAAACATATTATTTTAATATACATAAAAATATAAATAAAATCAACAAGGATGGGGAGAATAAAATGAAATAGAAACAGAAACAGAAGAACACATCTAATTCAAATGAATAACATAATCATAATGAAGAGGAAAAATGAACCATTCCAAGTCAACTTTTGAATACCTTACTTTTGCTCTATACCCTCAAGCTGAAAACAAGAACAGTAAACAAAGGTTAAACTCTAGGCAATAGATGCGTTTTTCAGTTTTAGCAAAACTAAATTGACCAAATTTAGCATTAAAAAATACAAATATTATATATACTCTAGAATTGATGAAATAAGTATATTTTGGATAATGAGGCTCAAGTTTCTCAATGTCAAAGAAGAGAATTACAAATGGGGAAAGGGGGAAGGCTAGAGAGGATCCTATAACATTGGAAGTATCAGTATGAAGTCATAGTTCTAGATATAGATGTGTATATGTCTATGTACATACATACACATATCTATATAGTTCTTATATCAGTCTACTTAGGGCACTTACAAGCAATGACATCCAGTAACATGTCATGCCCAGATCATGGTTTCTAAATATGATTCTCAACAGTTCCTTGGAAAAAGACTGACTCCAGGGCTGGGGCAGACCAAGCGACATATGAATCTGGAGACTTCCAGTAAGAAAGTGCTCAAAAAATGATTAGTATACATCAAAGGACACAGACACAGTTGAAAGTGAGTCCGCATGGCCAACACTAGGAATATTTTAACAAAAATAATACATTATATCAACAGATTTTATCCAATAAATAAGAATCCAAGAGACCATTACATAAATGAGAAAATTAAATGGGAGATATGCAAAAACCCTTCCTACAGGACAATGCCAACTAAAATGTAGAAGGGAATGATGAGATTAAAAAGTCACCATTTGTTAATTACCATAGTAATAATTGTTTCTGGCTAGAACCATTGATTGATGCTAAAACTAATAGGTGACTGTTTAATGAGAACCGGTTATTTTCATAGTCTCTAAGTATTAATACTTTTCTAATTACAAAGGGCAAAGTGGAAACTTTATGGTGGAAAAAACTTGTAGACACCAGCAAAGCCAAGTGTTCAAAGTTGACAGCACCATAAAAAATTCCAATAGATATCATATGCCTACTGATTTGATTTACTGGAAAGGACACAACATTTCTGAGATATTCTTTTTTTTAAAATGTATTTTATTTTATCTTTGGCTGCACTGGGTCTTTGTTGTTGTGTGGGGGGTCTTTGTTGTTGTGCGCAGGCTTTCTCTAGTTGTGGCGAGCAGGGACTACTCTTCATTGTGGTGTGTGGGCTTCTCATTGTGGAGGCTTCTCTTGTTGCAGAGCACAGGCTCTAGGTGCACAGGTTTCAGTAGTTGTGGCACATGGTCTCAGTAGTTGTGGCACATGGTCTCAGTAGTTGTGGCTCATGGGCTCTAGAGCACAGGCTAGGTAGTTGTGGTGCACAGGCTTAGTTGCTCCGCAGCATGTGGGATCTTCCCAGAACAGGGCTCAAACCCGTGTCCCCTGCATTGGCAGGCAGATTCCTAACCACTGCACTACCAGGGAAGTCCAGTTTCTCAGATATTCTTGACAGAAACTCGTAACTCAAATCTCGTAACAAGAAAATTATTTTTATGAAGACAGAAATTGAAGGACATTCTACAAAACCTCAAGGTTGTGAGAGAAAAAGACTGAGAAACTATCAGATTAAAGAAGACTGAAGAGACTTGACAATTAAATGAAATGTAGATTGGAAATTGGAAGAGAGAGCTTTTGTTTTCTGTTGATTTTTTTTCCTTTTGCTAGGAAGAATATTTAGTGAAACAATTGGTAAAATTTGAATGAGGTCTGTATATTGGTAAATAGTATCGTACCAATGTTAACTTCCTGATTTTGAAAACTGTATTGTGGTTATAAAACAATATCTTTGTTTTTAGGAAATACATACTGATGTGTTTAGGGGTAAAGGGTTATTACGTCTGTAATTTACTCAGTACACAGTACTGAGTTCAGAAATTTGTATTTGTGTTACATTATATATTTATTACATTTTATAAATATACATGTATAAAAGGGAGCAAAAGAGAAAACAAAGCGTATGTATTAAAATATTAACATTTAGGGAATATAATGAAAGGGTATGCAGATATTATTTGTATTATTTTTGTGACTGTCATTTAAGTCTGAAATTCAAAAAAAAAGTTCAAAAAGGATAATAAAGGAACATAGGAAAAATTATGTTAATAAATTTAATGAAAAAATGCACTGGACAAATTCCTTGAAATTTTTAACTGATAAAATACACAGAAGAGTGTAAAAACCTGAAGAGCCCTTTGTCTAGTAAAAAAATCAAAGTGACCATTAAAAACTTTCTTCAAAGGAGGGCTTCCCTGGTGGCGCAATGGTTGAGAGTCCGCCTGCCGATGCAGGGGACACAGGTTCATGCCCCGGTCCGGGAGGATCCCACATGCCGCAGAGTGTCTGGGCCCGTGAGCCATGGCCTCTGAGCCTGCACGTCCGGAGCCTGTGATCCACAACGGGAGAGGCCACAGCAGTGAGAGGCCCGTGTACCACACACACACACACACACACACACACACACACACACAAAAAAAAAAAAACCTTTACAGACAAGCAAAAGCTAAGAGAATTCAGCACCACCAAACCAGCTTACAACAAAAGTTAAAGGAACTTCTCTAGGCAGGAAACACAAGAGAAGGAAAAGACCTACAATAACAAACCCAAAACAATTAAGAAAATGGTAATAGGAACATACATAACAATAATTACCTTAAGTGTAACTGGATTAAATGCTCCAACCAAAAGACACAGAGTGGCTGAATGGATACAAAGACAAGACCCATATATATGCTGTCTACAAGAGACCCACTTCAGACTTAAGGACACATACAGACTGAAAGTGAGGGGATGGAAAAAGATATTCCATGCAAATGGAAGTCAAAAGAAAGCTGGAGTAGCAGTTCTCATATCAATCAGAACTGACTTTAAAATATAGATTATTACAAGACACAAAGAAGGACACTGCATAATGATCAAGAGATCAACCCAAGAAAAAGATATAACAATTGTAAATATTTATGCACCAAACATAGGAGCACCTCAATACAAAAGGCAAATGCTAACAGCCATAAAAGGAGAAATCAAGAATAACACAATAATAGTAGGGGACTTTAACACCCCACTTACACCAATGGACAGATCATCCAAAATGAAAATAAATAAGGAAACACAAGCTTTAAAAGACATATTAAGCAAGATGGACTTAATTGATATTTATAGGACATTCCATCCAAAAACAACAGAATACACTTTGTTGTCAAGTGCTCATGGAACATTCTCCAGAACAGATAATATCTTGGGTCACAAATCAAGCCTTGGTAAATTTAAGATAACTGAAATCATATCAAGTATCCTTTCCTACCACAACACTATAAGACTAGATATCAATTACAGGAAAAAATCTATAAAATATACAAACACATGGAAGCTAAACAATACACTACTAAATAACCAAGAGATCACTGATGAAATCAAATAGGAAATCAAAAAATACCTAGAAAAAAATGAAAATGGAAACACAATGACCCAAAACCTATGGGATGCAGCAAAAGCACTTCTAACAGGGAAGTTTATAGCAATACAATCCTACCTCAAGAAACAAGAAAAATCTGAAATAAACAGCCTAACCTTACACTTAGAGCAATTAGAGAAAGAAGAAGAAAAAAAATCCAAAGTTATCAGAAGGAAAGAAATCATAAAGATCAGATCAGAAATAAATGAAGAAAAACTGAAGGAAACAATAGCAAAGATCAATAAAACTAAAAGCTTGTTCTTTGAGAAGATAAACAAAATTGATAAACCATTAGCCATACTCATCAAGAAAAAAAGGGAAAAGACTCAAATCAATAGAATTACAAATGAAAAAGGAGAAGTAACAACTGACACTGCAGAAATACAAAGGATCATGAGAGATTACTACAAGCAACTCTATGCCAATAAAATGGACAACCTGAAAGAAATGGACAAACTCTTAGAAAAGCACAACGTTCCGAGACTGAACCAGGAAGAAATAGAAAATATAAACAGACCAATCACAAGCACTGAAATTGAAACAGTGATTAAAAATCTTCCAACCAACAAAAGCCCAGGACCAGATGGCTTCACAGGTGAATTCTACCAAACATTTAGAGAAGAGCTAACACCTATCCTTCTCAAAATCTTCCAAAATATAGCAGTTGGAGGAACACTCTCAAACTCGTTCTACAAGGCCACCAACACCCTGATACCAAAACCAGACAAAGATGTCACACAAAAAGAAAACTACAGGCCAATATCACTGATGAACATAGATGCAAAAATCCTCAACAAAATACTAGCAAACAGAATCCAACAGCACATTAAAAGGATCATACACCATGACCAAGTGGGGTTTAACCCAGGAATGCAAGGATTCTTCAATATATGCAAATCAATCAATGTGATACACCATATTAATAAACTGAAGGACAAAAACCTTCTCAATAGATGCAGAAAAAGCTTTCAACAAAATTCAACACCCATTAATGATAAAAACCCTACAGAAAGTAGGCATAAAGGGAACTTACCTCAACAATAATAATGGGCATGTATGACAAACCCACGGCCAACATCATTCTCAATGGTGAAAAACTGAAAGCATTTTCACTAAGATCAGGAACAAGACAAGGGTGCCCACTCTCACCACTATTTTTCAACATCATTTTGGAAGTTTTAGCCACAGCCATCAGAGAAGAAAAAAAATAAAAGGAATCCAAATTGGAAAAGAAGAAGTAAAACTGTCACTCTTAGCAGATGACTTGATACTATACATACAGAATCTTAAAGATGCTACCAGAAAGCAATTAGAGCTAATTAATGAATTTGGTGAAGTAGCAGGATACAAAATTAATGTACAGAAATCTCTAGCATTCCTATACACTAATGAGAAAAATCTGAAAGAGAAATTAAGAAAAAACTCCCATTTACCATTGCAACACAAAGAATAAAATACCTAGGAATAAATGTATCTGAGGAGACAAAAGACCTGTATTCAGAAAACTATAAGACACTGATGAAAGAAATTAAACATGATACAAACAGATGGAGAGATATACCATGATCTCGAATTGGAAGAATCAACATTGTGAAAATGACTATACTACACAAAGCAATCTACAGATTCAAAGCAATCCATGTGAAATTACCAACGGCATTTTTCACAGAACTAGAACAAAAAATTTCACAATTTCTATGGAAACACAAAAGAGCCCAAATAGCCAAATCAATCTTGAGAATGAAATATGGAGCTGGAGGAATCAGTCTCCCTGACATCAGACTATACTACAAAGCTTCAGTAATCAAGACAGTATGGTACTGGCACAAAAACATAAACATAGATCAATGGAATAGGATAGAAAGCCCAGAGATAAACCCACACACATATGCTCACCTTATCTTTGATAAAGGAGGCAAGAATATACAATGGAAGGAAAGACAGCCTCTTCAATAAGTGGTGCTGGGAAAACTGGACAGCTACACGTAAAAGAATGAAATTGGAATACTCCCTAACACCATACACAAAAATAAACTCAAAATGGATTAAAGACCTAAATGTAAGGCCAAACACTATAAAACTCTTAGAGGAAAGCATAGGAAGAATACTCTATGACATAAATCACAGCAAGATCCTTTTTGACCCACCTCCTAGAGAAATGGAAATAAAAACAAAAATAAACAAATGGGACCTAATGAAATTTAAAAGCTTTTGCAGAGCAAAGGAAACCATAAACAGGAAGAAAAGACAACCCTCAGAATGGGAGAAAATATTTGCAAATGAAGCAACTGATAAAGGATTAATCTCCAAAATATACAAGTAGCTCATGCAGTTCAATATCAAAAAACAAACAACCCAATCAAAAAATGGGCAGAAGACCTAAATAGACATTTCTCCAAAGAAGATATACAGATTGCCAACAAACACATAAAAGGATGCTCAACATCATTAATCATTAGAGAAATGCAAATCAAAACTACAATGAGGTATCACCTCACACTACTCAGAATGGCCATCATCAAAAACTCTACAAACAAGAAATGCTGGAGAGGGTGTAGAGATAAGGGAACCCTCTTGCACTGTTGGTGGGAATGTAAATTGATACAGCCACTATGGAGAACAGTATGGAGGTTCCTTACAAAACTAAAAATAGAACTACCATATGACCCAGCAACTCACTGCTGAGCATATACCTGAGAAAACCATCATTCAAAAAGAGTCATGTACCAAAATGTTCATTGCAGCTCTATTCACAATAGCCCGGAGCTGGAAACAACCTAAGTGTCCATCATCGGATGAATGGATAAAGAAGATGTGGCACATATATACAATGGAATATTACTCAGCCATAAAAAGAAACGAAACTGAGCTATTTGTAATGAGGTGGATAGACCTAGAGTCTGTCATACAGAGTGAAGTTAGTCAGAAAGAGAAAGACAAATACCGTATGCTAACACATATATACGGAATTTAAAAAAAAATGTCATGAAGAACCTAGGGGCAAAACGAGAATAAAGACACAGACCTACTTGAGAATGGACTTGAGGATATGGGGAGGGGGAAGGGTAAGCTGTGACAAAGCGAAAGAGAGGCATGGACATATATACACTACCAAACGTAAGGTAGATAGATAGTGGGAAGCAGCCGCAGAGCACAGGGAGATCAGCTCGGTGCTTTGTGACCGCCTGGAGGGGTGGGATGGGGAGGGTGGGAGGGAGGGAGATGCATGAGGGAAGGGATGTGGGAACAGATGTATATGTATGACTGATTCACTTTGTTATAAAGCAGAAACTAATTAAAAAAAAAAAAAGAAATCTAGAAACAATAAATGCTGGAGAGGGTGTGGAGAAAAGGGAACACTCTTGCACTGCTGGTGGGAATGTGAATTGGTACAGCCACTATGGAGAACGGTATGGAGGTTCCTTAAAAAACTACAAATAGAACTACCATATGACCCAGCAATCCCACTACTGGGCATATACCCTGAGAAAACCATAATTCAAAAAGAGACATGTACCAAAATGTTCATTGCAGCTCTATTCACAATAGCCCGGAGCTGGAAACAACCTAAGTGTCCATCATCGGATGAATGGATAAAGAAGATGTGGCACATATATACAATGGAATATTACTCAGCCATAAAAAGAAACGAAACAGCTATTTGTAATGAGGTGGATAGACCTAGAGTCTGTCATACAGAGTGAAGTTAGTCAGAAAGAGAAAGACAAATACCGTATGCTAACACATATATACGGAATTTAAAAAAAAAATGTCATGAAGAACCTAGGGGCAAAACGGGAATGAAGACGCAGACCTACTTGAGAATGGAGTTGAGGATATGGGGAGGGGGAAGGGTGGGCTGTGACAAGGCGAAAGAGAGGCATGGACGTGTATACACTACCAAACGTAAGGTAGATAGATAGTGGGAAGCAGCCGCAGAGCACAGGGAGATCAGCTCGGTGCTTTGTGACCGCCTGGAGGGGTGGGATGGGGAGGGTGGGAGGGAGGGAGATGCATGAGGGAAGGGATGTGGGAACAGATGTATATGTATGACTGATTCACTTTGTTATAAAGCAGAAACTAATTAAAAAAATAAATAAATAAACTTAAAAAAAAAATGGAAAAAAAAAAAAAAAAAAAAAAGAGTCATGTACCACAATATTCATTATAGCACTATTTACAATAGCCTGGACATGGAAGCAACCCAAGTGTCCATAGACAGATAATGGATAAAGAAGATGTGGCACATATATACAATGGAATATTACTCAGCTATAAAAAGAAATGAAATTGAGTTATTTGTCGTGAGGTGGATGGACCTAGAGTCAGTCATACAGAGTGAAGTAAGTCAAAAAGAGAAAAACAAATACTGTATGCTAACACATATATATGGAATCTTAAAAAAATATTGTTGTGATGAACCTACATGCAGGACAGGAATAAAGATGCAGACGTAGAGAATGGACTTGAGGACATGGAGGGGGGAAGGGTAAGCTGGGACGAAGTGAGAGAGTGGCATGGACATATATATACTAACAAATGTAAAATAGCTAGCTAGTGGGAAGCAGTCACATAGCACAGGGAGATCAGCTCTGTGCTCTGTGTCCACCTAGAGGGGTGGGATAGGGAGGGTGAGAGGGAGATGTAAGAGGAAGGGGATATGGTGGTATATGTATTCGTACAGCTGATTCACTTTGTGATACAGCAGAAACCAACACACCATTGTAAAGCAATTATACTCCAATAGAGATGTTAAAAAAAAAAAGAACATATGAAAAAGCAACTATGGTGAGAGTACATTTAGACTATAAATGTCCACAGTTTGTGAGGACTATTCGAGTTTTGGTTTGGATAAGGCCACTCTTCCCTGATCTAAATAGTTCTCCAAAGACCTTGGGGCATTAGCTCCTGCCATGGTAAAGGCGACTCTTGTACTGGCATTGGCAAAAGCCGGTGTAGCAGTCCCACGAAGACAATCATCTTGCCCACTAACACCACCACATCATTCCCTAGCAACATGCCCTAGCAACTGGGAAGTTTTCACTTTTGTTTGCCTGGTGGATGGTTAAGCAATCTCTCCCCAGGAACCGACTCGATAAAGTACACCTCGAGCTAAATTTGGACTTTCATCCCCTCATCTCCCCTTGTAAGGAACAATAGTTTAACTAAACTATCATTGATATGGAGTATGTTATTTCTTTATTGGCTTGTTAAGACACTATTCTGTATACTACTAGCTTGTGAAATTATTGTAAGTCCCACAGTAAACCTGTGTTAAATAAAATATCAGCACACTGTCTCTGTCTCTGAGAATAATTTACCACCCTCAAATCAGACAGACAACAAATACATGAAAAAGAAAAAAAATGTAATTTTGGGATAAAGGAACCACAATGTTTTTAGTGGAAATGAAACATTTGAGCCATTTTTATAAAAGCATTTCTTTCACTTTTGGTGGGATAATCAACCGGAATGGCAGTTATGAAAAGGCAATTTGGCAACCTTAAACAAAATGCCATTGAGAGTCTCTTGAACTCAGCAATTTCACTTCTAAGAGCCCATTCTATAGAAACACTAAATGTTTTGCATATGTAAGTTCCATCAGTGTGCCCGCTTCTGCACCATCTAAGGATAATCAGATTAGGCATGAAAGGCTTGATCCAGCAGTTCCATGGCATCAACCAAGTCCCTCAATACTCTAATTACATAAAATAAAACAAAAATAAATATGTCAAATTCCTATTAATTTTTTTTTTTTTTTTTTTTTTGCGACACGCAGGCCTCTCACTGTTGAGGCCTCTCCCGTTGCGGAGCACAGGCTCCGGACGCACAGGCTCAGCATCCATGGCTCACGGGCCCAGCCACTCCGCGGCATGTGGGATCTTCCCGGACCGGGGCACGAACCCGTGTCCCCTGCATCGGCAGGCTGACTCTCAACCACTGCACCACCAGGGAAGCCCCCTATTAATTTTAATGGCGTCATTCCTGTTGCTTTTAGTGGCATCATCATCATTTTAAATCATCTTCTCAGGAACAAATAGGCCTGTATCTTTCTTGAGAGCCTGGGTTATCAGGTCCATTTTCTTCTGCTACTATCAAAGTGTGTGTGTACTTTCTAATACAACGGTACAAAGAATTAGCATTAGGGACTTTTCTGTAGTTCAGTCTACTAAGAAATATAGGCTGCAGTGATGAGAATATAGCAAACACTGTGAGAACTTAAAATATCTTTGAGGAGATTCTCAAAAGAATATAATAGAGTCTCTTGTGAACCTAGTAAATGACAGAGCTCTTAAACACTATAATATATTGCCTCACTCACCTGGATGTTATGCAGTATACACACACAGAGGTTATTTTACAGGGTCTATAACTATGTTACAGCCCTCTCCTACATCCCCCTCCTGACAGTTTTTCCTAATTCCTCATCTTTCACATAGAAAACCCACATTTTTACTTCCAAAAATTTGATTTCTCTTTTTCCTCTCAGCTGAAGACGCCTGCTTTCCCTTGATGCAAAAGGGAAATATTTGTAATGCACCATAAAAATGGATGACAGCTAAAACTCAGATTCTACACCAAAAAAAAAAAAATTACCAGCTGTGGAAGCATATCAGAGTCTCCTTATTGGTAAAATGGGCATAACTGAGGTATCTGCCTCATAAACGAAAGAGAGGATTAAATGAAATCATGCACACATGACAGGCCCTCAGGAAGAAATGACTCTTACTGTCATTTTAAGTAGTGTTACATTAATAGCTTCACTTGGAGAAAATGCCCTTGCCTCTTTCTTGACTATCTTTTGGTTTACCCAACCCATAGAATTCCTAGAGGGAATAGAGCTGTAAACAATCTGTATTTGTTTCTACTTCTTCCCCCCATTCCCATAATTTCTAAACAAATAAACTCTTTAAACATATTTCAGGAGAAGTTGTGGAGGGGGAATGCCCTCCTAAGTAGGGTCAACACCATCTGTGGAGAATGAATAGAAGGAGTTTAGGCCCATGCCAATATCATGTTCATTGCAGACGTCTAAAGTAGGCTTCTTGTCTGTAGATGGGAAGGTCACCTGCTTGTCTCTTCAACTTCCTGCCACTCACAAACCAGGCACAAGCCAGGCAGCCACCAGACCCTATATAATCCCTCCAAATCCTTATACCTTACCTCCCTGACTACCTGAGGAGTTGCTCCTTCTTTGCACAAACTGCTCACAGAAACTTAAATAAGGCAGAGTCATATTCCAAGTTTCATCAGCACAACATTCATACTTTTAAGTATGTCCCAAATATTCAGAAATATTTTACAGGAGAAATATATCATCTTTCAAGAATGATTTTCTTTGATGGAGTCCAATGGTCCAATGTAAATATTGTGTATATAAATATATATATATCTTTTTACATCTTTATTGGAGTATAATTGCTTTACAATGGTGTGCTAGTTTCTGCTCTATAACAAAGTGAATCAGTCACACATATACATATGTTCCCATAACTATGGTGTATTTTTTAATATTCATAGAATATAGTATACTAAGTTAAATACTTAGTGTCCTGTCAAATTCATTCATTTCTTTAAGGTTATTACTACAACTGAGGTAGTCCTCTGCTTATCTCAATTTTTTCTTCCTTCTTCTAACTTTGAATTAAATCCCCATCTCTTCAAAGATTTTGGCTTGTAGAGATATGAACCAATAACCATTTAAACAGCCAGTCTAGCAGGCTCTCACACACTCCTGCGTTAATAAATAGGAAACTGAATCTAAGGGAAGGGTCCTGTGTTTGGGATGGGGAGTGGAAAGTGGCTTCTGGAGTCAGAGATAAAAACCCTGCTTCTATCTGTTGACAAGTTTCTCAACTTCTATGAGCAACATTTTACAGTCTGTACAACATGGCTAATATTTGCATCAATGTCATCAGGCTGTTTTGAGGACTAAATGAGAAAGCAAATGTCAATCACTGAGCACCATACCTGGTTTACAATTAGGACTCAATTTATTGTCATCTTCAGCAACTGTGTAGGGTCATGGAAATAGCTGGAAAAAATATTCAAGAGATACTTGTTCTCACTTAGGTTTATCACTGACAACCTCTTTGGGGTTAGCTACTTTCCTTCCCTAGACTTCAATTTCCTCAGTCATACATGTGAATGGATAGACCAATGTTTTTGGAATTTTTAAAACTTGAAGTATAGTTGCTGTATGATAGACCAATTTTTTTGAGTTATTTCAGCTTTAAAATTCTCACTTCAATTGGACCTTTTCTTACTGATTCAGAGTCAACAGGGTGAACATCAGTGATGATCCTTTTATTCTTTTTACACATTTATTGGAACAAACACTGTTAAAGACTAGGAAAATCACACTGAAAAGAATGTCATTGTACTTGCCAGTAATGTAGTGGTGACAAACGTAAATAACCAGGGAGTTATGACGCAATGTGATTCATACTCTAATAAGGGAACTTCAAGGTGCTGGTCAGGGGAGAGGGCGGAAAGAGTTCAGGGTGGTCTCCTAGCAGAAGTAACATCCAAACTGAGAATTGAGGACTGATATGTAGGAGTTATTCTCAAAACCTGGGGATAGGGACTGCCCTGGTGGCTCAGTGGCTAAGAATCCACCTGCCAATGCAGGGGACATGAGTTCAATCCCTGGTCTGGGAAGATCCCACATGCCACGGAGCAACTAAGCCCGTGTGTCACAAGTACTGAGCCTGCACTCTACAGCCTGTAAGCCACAACTACTGAAGGCTGTGTGTGCTAGGGCCCACATGCCGCAACTACTGAGCCTGTGTGCTGCAACTACTGAAACCTGCGCACCTAGAGCCCGTGCTCTGCAACAAGAGAAGCCACCGCAATGAAAAGCCCGCACACTGCAACAAAGAGTAGCCCCCGCTCGCCACAACTACGGAAAGCCTGTGCGTAGCAATGAAGACCCAACGCAGCCAAAAAAAAAAAAAAAAAAAACCCGATGATAACCACAGTGTGGATCACTGCTTGTCTCGTCTCTTCTTTAGTTGACCCAAGGTTATTTGCCTTGTGTCTGCTCTACCTCCATCTTTCCTTGATTTTCTCTTGCCAGCCATATTTTGTGAGTGTGAGAGTCTGACTGTACTCCAATTTGTTGCATTTAATTTGCTGTGGGAAATGAAATCAAATGACTAATTTCCCTAAATTGTGTATTTTTTTAAAATGAGTTTTAAAAAGAATGCATTTTGGGGACTATTCAACAACTTTTGTTTTACTTTTAAAAATAGTTTGCACTGTTAGTATACTATATCACTGACCTCGAGATAAGTGTTTATTCTTTTTCTTTTTTTTTTAAGACTAGGTGGAGAGACAGAGAAAAGCAAATACAGAATTATTACAAGGATTTGTTTTAGGTAAAAATTAGAAATAAAAGAGCCACACTTAATTTTCTTGAAAAAAAAATATTCCTGACACACATTCCCTAATATTCTATAACAATGCCTAGTGGAAGTATTAGGAACTTAATGTCTAAACTAATACAATAAGAAAAAAAGCCTCATAAAAATTCTATCACAGAAGGTAGAATTTTGCTTTTAAAGAGGATAGATGAGAAATATCTACAAGGCCTTTCACAGTAGTAATTTTCCCTAAGAATCGGGCAAATCAGAATAGAAACACAGCCAGAGAATTAACAGTAACAAGACAAAGCCAGCCTTGACTGCAAAGTGCACATCATACATTTGGGTTTGAAAAAATAGTTACTTTGGGGGATGTTTTTATTGCTTTTTTTAGCTTTCATTTGATTCAACTTAATTAGCAGACTACCTAAATTTCAGATATTTTCTGCTAGATGAATTACTGGGTTATAATTTTTGAAATAACTATCCAGCATTTTTCTTCATTCACCTAAGAGAAAATGAGAATGTGATGTATTTAACTACTACATACTTTGCTTTTAAAAAAAACCCCACAGGGGCTTCCCTGGTGGTGCAGTGGTTGAGAATCTACCTGCTAATGCAGGGGACACAGGTTCAAGCCCTGGTCTGGGAGGATCCCACATGGCGCGGAACAACTAGGCCCGTGAGCCACAACTACTGAGCCTGCACATCTGGAGCCTGTGCTCCACAACAAGAGAGGCCATCATAGTGAGAGGCCGGCTCACCGCAATGAAGAGTGGCCCCCGCTTGCCACAACTTAGAGAAAGCCCTCGCACAGAAACGAAGACGTAACACAGCAAAAATAAATTAATTAATAAACCCCTACTCCCAACATCTTCTTTAAAAAAAATTTTTTTAAATGGATATGCCCTTTTAAAAAAAAAACAAAAAACAAAACCCCCACAAAATTTGTAAAGTAGAAGACATTGTAGCTATGTATTTCATGTCTACAATATTTAGAACATACAGGACATTTTAAAAAGGAATGTAAAATAAATCAGTACAAATTAATTATCTTGAAGTTTTATATAACTCTAGCTTTATAATGTAATTTTTAAGGGAACAGATTTCAAGATCCACTAATTATTTTGTTACTGGGATCAAAAGTCCTTCAGGAATTCTTCTCAGAATGGACTTGGGACATGCTCAATGAACATCTTTCTTTTTCTACAGCATTAAAGCAGCTTTGGCATCAAAACCTTGGATTTGAGGTTGAAACTTATCAAAGTGTTTCTGAAACCCCCAGGTCAACTCACCAGAAGCCACTGCAAAAACACCATGGACAAAGACATAGAAGCCTCAACTGCCCAAGATTCTATCAAACAAAATACCACTGAAACAAGAACATAGTAAGAAAGTATAAAATACACAGGGAAACTCTCCATCACTGGTGAGAGTTAGACATAATAGGATGGTTAAAACCCCCAAGAACTTCAGATAACAGGAAATCTAAAGAGAATATAAAATAACTCTAAGGCAATTGAAAACACCAGCCATTATGAAATAGAAAAGAACAAGAAATTGAGAGAAATAGGATACTAAAGAATAACTAATGAATACCTAAAGACAAATAATAAAATTACTGAAATTTAAAATTTAACAGACAGTTTTATAACCACCAGGTCAGCAAAAATTAGAAAAGCTGCCAATTATAAGTGTTGGTAAGGATGTGGAAGAATGGAGAATGGAAACTCATATACTCCAGGTTAGAAATACAAATAGGTACAACCACGTGGAAACAAATTGCTATTACCTAGTAAATGGAAGATGTTCATATTCATTTATCCAAAGCAATTCTGCAATTCTACTCCTAGTCAAATACCTTAGAGAAACCCTTGCTTTCTACAATAAGATTTGTACAAGAATTTCTATAGAAGTATAATCAAAAAGAGAATTGAAAAATTGTGGTGTACTTACACAACACAATACTATACAGTAAAGAAAAAGGAATAAACAGATATCAATATGAATGGATATCAGGAAAAAACACTTTAGAGGAAAAAGTCAAGTTGCCAAACAAGGTATGGCTCCATTTTATACAAAGTCAAAAATGTGTAAAACTAGTTACTCTATTATTTAGTCATAATTATGCAGTGACTTTTTTTTTTTTTTTTTTTTTTTTTTTTTTGCAGTACGCAGGCCTCTCACTGTTGTGGCCTCTCCCGTTGTGGAGCACAGGCTCCAGACATGCAGGCTCACTGGCCATGACTCATGGGCCCAGCTGCTCCATGGCATGTGGGATCTTCCCGGACCAGGGCACGAACCCATATCCCCTGCATCGGCAGGCAGACTCTCAGCACTGCGCCCCCAGGGAAGTCCAGTGACATTTTTAGAAGTAAAATAATATTAACTTCATGAAGAGATCAAACTTTGCCTGATTCCAAAATAAAAAATATACAAAAAATTATATTTCAAGGGAAAAATAAGTTTATTAAGGTATACTTAAATAAGTCTCATTTCCATTTTTTCTCTACCTGTTCCCATTGTCTCCTGTAGCTGATCTTTTTTTGGGGCAATGGGGGTAGTTTCTAGTTTATGCCTCTGGTATCTTATACACAAAAGGCAGCATACTATTTCTAACATTTTATTTCTCTACTGTATCAATTAGGGCTCTCCAGAGAAACAGAACCAATAGGATACATAAAGTGGGGAGGCTGGAAATTCAGGAAAGAGTTGATGTTACAGGCTTGAGTCTGAAATCTGCAGGACAGGCCAGCAGGTTGGAAACTCAAGCAGGAATTCTATGTTGCAGTCTGGAGGCAGAATTCCTTCTCTGGAAACTGTCTTTTGCTCCAAGGGCCTTCAACTGACTGGATGAGGCTCACCTGCATTGTGGAAGATAATCTGCTTTACTCAAGGCCAACTGACTATAAATGTTAATCATGTCTACAAAATGCCTTTACAGCAACATCTAGACTAGTGTTTGACCAAACAAGTGGGTACCACAGCCTAGCCAAGATACCATATAAAATGAATTGTCTCATCTACCTACCTTCCTATCATTCTTACTTTTCCATTTGACAATATAGCTTGGAAATGTTTCCATATCTGTGGTCATGTATGTCAGGTATTTTCCTTCATTTTTCAGATGGCAGCTTAACACTCCATTGTATAGATATATCATTTATTCAACCAGATGGATCTATTTTTTGTTTCATAATTATGGTACAATAAAAAAATCTTGCACATATGTTTTATATTTGTTCCAGCATATTTTAGGAATAGATGCCTAAAATTCATTTCTCAATTTGCCATTGAGAAAACACGTAATTTTCTTTGTTGTCATCAAATTTCCCCTCCATAGGGGTCAGATCTATAAGCAATCTGCCCAGCAAAGGGTGAGGATGGAGTGGGAAAGGGGAATAGGTGAAGGTACCCAGGATTTAACTTGGCAGGTAAGGCCTACCCTGTTGATTTGGTGGAACAGCAAAGATTTTTAAGAAGTGGCAGCCTTTGATTACCTTCTCACAATCTTGCTCTTCTAGTGCATGAACTGTGCTCTAACATCTGGTTATCACTGTATGCTCAAGTTATGTGTCAACAATTACATGTCTTAAGAATTGAGAAGCAACACCATCAGATGTGTTTGAGGAAAGAGTCTATTCTTTTGTTAGCATTGTAGTGACTCTCTCATCATTCCTTAGGAGCTGTTATAAATGGTCAGCAGGTTCACACTCAGTACACAGTGACAGAGTCACCCTTCCCCAATGGGTCATCAAGTTTGGACACTGAGTTCCCTACACAACCATGGCCAGCTGAACTTTATGGATGTTCTTTGGCGATGACCCAAAGACACATAGGATACCCAGATCCTTGAGTAAAATCAGGGAGAGGGAAGGTGACTCAAAACTTAGCAGTTGGAAAGTGGGTCTCAGAGTTAAATTCAGTTTGACACAGAGAAATGAACTGATGTGCTATTTCTTATACTGAGGTATGTGAAACAAAATTCATACACATTACACATAAATGAATTTCAACTATGTATTAGGGAATAATTCATCTAATAATAAAACTATAAGTTCCCAATTTTCTCCAAACCTTATTTTTAAAAGAACTTTATTTGAACTATTAAATATATGTTTGATTTCAGCAGAAAAGATTAAAGCAGAAGAGGACAATTTGTCTCATATATGTCATGACAAGTACATTTCCGACCTGGCCAAGGAGTTGATCCACTTAGAGACGTGGAAGGACTTAATGATCTTTCAAAGCCCCTTGGAATACAAAGAATGACATCTTTGCAAATATATTTCAGTGCAAGGTTTTTGTACCAAATGCTGAAGCTAGATGGAATTGATACCATCTTTTCAGTAGACATTATTCCACCAATGCTTTCTATTTAAGAAATAGAAATGGCTGGATGCCCCATGCCAAACAAGTAGCAAGACAGGAACACAACACCACCCATTAGCAGAGAGGCTGCCTAAAATCATACTAAGTTCACAGACACCCCAAAACACACCACCGGATGCAGCCCTGCTCACCAGAAAGACAAGATACAGCCCTACCCACAAGAACACAGGCACCAGTCCCCTCCACCAGGAAGCCTACACAAACCACTGAACCAACCACACCCACTGGGGACAGACACCAAAAACAACAGTAACTACGAATGTGCAGACTGCAAAAAAGGGACCCAAAATACAGTAAGTTAAACAAAATAAGAAGACAGAGAAATATGCAGCAGATGAAGGAGCAAGGTAAAAACCCACCAGACCAAACAAATGAACAGAAAATAGGCAGTCTACCTGAAAAAGAGTTCAGAATAGTGATAGTAAAGGTGATCCAAAATCTTGGAAACAGAATGGAGAAAATACAAGAAACGTTTCACAAGTACACAGAAGAACTAAAGAGCAAACAAACAACGATGAACAACACAATAAATGGAATTTAAAATTCTCTAGAAGGAATCAATAGCAGAATAACTGAGGCAGAAGAACAGATAAGTGACCTAGAAGATAAAATAGTGGAAATAACTACCACAGAGCAGAATAAAGAAAAAAGAATGAAAAGAATTGAGGACAGTCTCAGAGACCTCTGGGACAACATTAAATACACCAACATTCGAATTATAGGGGTCCCAGAAGAAGAAGAGAAAAAGAAAGGGTCTGAGAAAATATTTGAAGAGATTATAGATGAAAACTTCCCTAACATGGGAAAGGAAATAGTCAGTCAAGTGCAGGAAGCACAGAGAGTCCCATACAGAATAAATCCAAGGAGAAAAACATCAAGACACATATTAATCAAATTATCAAAAATTAAATACAAAGAAAAAATATTAAAAGCAGCAAGGGAAAAACAGCAAATAACATACAAGGGAAACCCCATAAGGTTATCAGCTGATCTTTCAACAGAAACTCTGCAACAGAAACCCTACCAGAAGGGACTGGTAGGACATACTTAAAGTGATGAAAGGGAAAAAGCTACAACCAAGATTACTCTACCCAGCAAGAATCTCATTCAGATTCGATGGAGAAATTAAAACTTTTACAACAAGAAAAGCTAAGAGAATACAGCACCACCAAACCAGCTTTACAACAAATGCTAAAGGAACTTCTCTAGGCAGGAAACACAAGGAAAAGACCTACAATAACAAACCCCAAACAATTAAGAAAATGGAAATAGAAACATACATATCGATAATTACCATAAATGTAAATGGATTAAATGCTCCCACCAAAAGACACAGATTGTCTGAATGGATACAAAAACAAGACCTGTATATATGCCATCTACATGAGACACACTTCAGTCCTAGGGACACATACGGACTGCAAGTGAGGGGATGGAAAAAGATATTCCATGCAAATGGAAACCAAAAGAAGGCTGGAGTAGCAATACTGATCTCAGATAAAACAGACTTTAAAATAAGGACTATTAAAAGAGACAAAGAAGGACACTACATATTGATCAAGGGATCAATCCAAGAAGAAGATATAACAATTGTACATATTTATGCACCAAACATAGGAGCACCTCAGTACAGAAGGCAAATGCTAACAGCCATAAAAGGGGAAATCAACAGTAACACAATAACAGTAGGGGACTTTAACACCCCACTTTCACCAATGGACAGATCTTCCAAAGTGAAAATAAATAAGGAAACACAAGCTTTAAAAGGCACAGTAGACCAGACAGACTTAATTGATGTTTATAGGACATTCCATCCAAAACAACAGAATACACTTTCTTCTCAAGGGCTCATGGAACATTCTGCAAGATAGATCACATCTTGGGTCACAAATCAAGCCTTGGTAAATTTAAGAAAATTGAAATTGTATCAAGTAACTTTTCCAACCACAGTGCTATGAGACTAGTCATCAATTACAGGGAAAAAACTGTATAAAATACAAACACACGGATGCTAAACAATATGCTACTAAATAGCCAAGAGATCACTGAAGAAATCAAAGAGGTAATCAAAAAGCATATAGAAACAAATGACAATGAAAACACGATGACCCAAAACCTTTGGGAATGCAGCAAATGCAGCTCTAAGAAGGAAGTTGATAGCAATACAACCCTACCTCAAGAAACAAGAAACATCTCAAATAAACAACCAAAACTTAAACCTAAAGCAATTAGAGAAAGAAGAACAAAAAACCCCCAAAGTTAGCAGAAGGAATCATAAAGATCAGATCAGAAGTAAATGAAAAAGAAATGAAGGAAACAATAGCAAAGATCAATAAAACTAAAAGCTGGTTCTTTGAGAAGATAAACAAAATTGATAAACCATTAGCCAGACTCATCAAGAAAAAAAGGGAGAAGACTCAAATCAATAAAATTACAAATGAAAAAGGAGAAGTAACAACTGACACTGCAGAAATACAAAGGATTCTGAGATTACTGCAAGCAACTCTATGCCAATAAAATGGACAACCTGGAAGAAATGGATAAATTCTTAGAAAAGCACAACCTTCCAAGACTGAACCAGGAAGAAACAGAAAATATGATCAGACCAATCACAAGCACTGAAATAAATATGTGATTAAAAATCTTCCAACAAACAAAAGCCCAGGACCAGATGGCTTCACAGGTGAATTCTACCAAACATTTAGAGAAGAGCTAACACCTATCCTTCTCAAACTCTTCCAAAATATAGCAGAGGAAGGAACACTCCCAAACACATTCTACGAGGCCACCATCACTCTGATACCAAAACCAGACAATGACGTCACCAAGAAAGAAAACTACAGGCCAATATCACTGATGAACATAGATGCAAAAATTCTCAACAAAATACTAGCAAACAGAATCCAACAGCACATTAAAAGGATCATACACCATGATCAAGTGGGGTTTATCCCAGGAATGCAAGGATTCTTCAATATATGCAAATCAATCAATGTGATACACCATATTAACAAGTTGAAGGAGAAAAACCATATGATCATCTCAATAGATGCAGAGAAAGCTTTCAACAAAATTTAACACCAATTTATGATGAAAACTCTCCACAAAGTAGGCATAGAGGGAACCTACCTCAATATAATAAAGGCCATATATGACAAACCCACAGACAACATCATTTTCAATGTAGAAAAACAGAAAACATTTCCTTAAGATCAGGAACAAGACAAGGGTGCCCACTCTCACCACTCTTATTCAACATAGTTTTGCAAGGTTTAGCCACAGCACTCAGAGATGAAAAAGAAATGAAAGGAATCCAAATCAGAAAAGAAGTAAAGCTGTCAGTGCAGATGACATGATACTATATGTAGAGAATCCTAAAGATTTCAGCAGAAAACTACTAGAGCTAATCAATGAATTTGGTAAAGTAGCAGGATACAAAAGTAATGCACAGAAATCTCTTGCGTTCCTATACACTAATGATGAAAAATCTGAAAGAGAAATTAAGAAAGCACTCCCATTTACCATTGCAACAAAAAGAATAAAATACCTAGGAATAAAGCTACCTAAGGAGACAAAAGACCTGTATTCAGAAAACTATAAGACACTGATGAAAGAAATTAAAGACGATACAAACAGAGCGAGGGATATACCGTTTCCTTGGATTGGAAGAATTAACATTGTGATAATGACTATACTACACAAAGCAATCTACAGATTCAATGCAATCCCTATCAAACTACCACTGGCATCTTTCACAGGACTAGAACAAAAAATTTCACAACTTGTATGGAACACAAAAGACCCTGAAGAGCCAAAGCAATCTTGAGAAAAAAAAAATACAGCTGGAGGAATCAGGCTCCCTGACATCAGACTATGCTACAAAGCTATAGTAATCAACAGTAGCTGATTGTAGTATCAGTAGCTGTCTGTAGTATCATACAGACAGTATGGTAATGGAACAAAAACAGAAATATAGATCAATGCAACAGGATAGAAGGCCCAGAGATAAACTCAGGCACATATGCTCACCTTATCTTTGACAAAGGAGGCAAGAATATACAATGGAGGGAAAGACAGCCTGTTCGATAAGTAGTGATTGGAAAACTGGATAGCTACATGTAAAAGAATCAAATTAGAACACTTCCCAACACCATACACAAAAATAAGCTCAAAATGGGTTAAAGACCTAAATATAAGGACAGACACTATAAAACAGAGGAAAACATAGGCAGAACACTCTATGACATAAATCACAGCCAGATCCTTTTTGACCCATGTCCTAGAGAAAGGGGAATAAAAATAACAATAAACAAATGGGATCTAAAGAAACTTAAAAGCTTTTGCACAACAAAGGAAACCATAAACAGGACAAAAAGACAACCTTCAAAATGGGAGAAAATATTTGCAAATGAAGCAACTGACAAAGGATTAATCTCCAAAATATACAAGCAGCACATGCAGCTCAATATCAAAACAACAAACAACACAATCCAGAAATAGGTGGAAGACCTATATAGACATTTCCCTTAAGAAGTTTTACAGATTGCCAACAAACACATGAAAGGATGCTTAACATCACTAATCATTAGAGAAATACCAATCAAAACCACAATAAAGTATCACCTCACACCAGTCAAAATGGCCATCATCAAAAAATGTACAAACAATAAATGCTGGAGAGGGTGTGGAGATAAGGAAACCCTCTTGCATTGTTGGTGGGAATGTAAATTGATACACTCATTATGGAGAACAGTATGGAGGTTCCCTAAAAAACTAAAAATAGAACTACCATTTGACCCAGCAATCCCACTACTGGGTATGTACCCAGAGAAAACCATAATTCAAAAAGAGACATGTACCACAATGTTCATCGCAGCACTATTTACAATAGCCAGGACATGGAAACAACCTAAGTGTCCACTGCCAGATAAATGGATAAAGAAGATGTAGCAGGGCTTGCCTGGTGGCGCAGTGGTTGAGAGTCCGCCTGCCGATGCAGGGGACACGGGTTTGTGCCCCGGTCTGGGAAGATCCCACATGCCACGGAGCGGCTGGGCCCGTAAGCCATGGCTGTTGAGCCTGCGCGTCCGGAGCCTGTGCTCCGCAACGGGAGAGGCCACATCAGTGAGAGGCCCACATACTGCAAAAGAAAAAAAAAAAAGAAGATGTAGCACATATGTACAATGGAATATTACTCAGTCATAATAAGAAACGAAACTGAGTTATTTGTAGTGAGGTGGATGGACCTAGAGTCTGTCATACAGAGTGAAGTAAGTCAGAAAGATAAAAACACATATATATGGAATCTAAAAAGAAATGGTCCTGATGAACCTAGGGGCAGGACAGGAATAAAGACACAGATGTAGAGAATGGACTTGAGGACACAGAGAGGGGGGAGGGTAAGCTTTGAGGTAGTGAGAGAGTAACACTGACATATATACACTACCAAATGTAAAATAGATAGCTAGCAGGAAGCAGCTATACAGCACATGGAAGTCAGCTCGGTGCTTTATGACCACCTAGAGGGGTGGGATAAGGAGGGTGGGAGGGAGGTGATATGGGGATATATGTATACATATAGCTGATTCACTTTGTTATACAGCAGAAACTAACACAACATTGTACGGCAGTTATGCTCTAATAAAGATGTTAAAAAAAATTCTTGCTCTCCTGAAACCCACACTTATTTGGTAAGACAGATATTAATCAAATATAACCCTACCCATGAATGCATTAAAAAATTGGGATGAGTGCCCTTTAAAGAAAAGAGTTAGGTTGTATTTGAGCATGTAAAAAAGAAAACTGGCCCAATAGTAGATATCGGGAAAGCTTCCCTGAGTAGGTGACACTTGAGCTGAGATAAGGTTAAGTAGTACATTAATTCTCTCTTCCAATTTAATCCTCACCACAACAGGATGAGATAGTGTTACTGTTATTCCCTATTTCGACATTAGGAAAACTGAGACTTAGAGGTTCAAGAACCTTCCCTAGTTCTCAGAGCTGATAAGCAGACGGATTCATACCCAGGATTCTCCAACTCCTGAGGTCACCTGCAATGTACATACAGTGTGGCAGTGTTTCTCAAAGCATGAGCCCATTAACAGGCAACATCAATCTCACCTGGGAACTTGTTGGAACTACAAATTCTCCATTCCTATCACAGCCCTGCTGAATTATTTTGTAAATGGTTTAACCACTTAAGATTGGCATTTATGTTTGTTGTAAGAAATGATTTACTTGAACTACAAAATATTATACGAAATTGAATTTGCTCGCTCTGGCTGCAGATTAACCCAACAGCCTACTACTCTGTAAAATTCACCAGATGAGTATGGACATAATACACCATGCCACATTCTGGGGAGGCAGGGTGGGAGTACTTTACTTTCTTAAGTAAAGGGCATGTTAACTGATTATCCTCTCCAGCTGTAGGAATGACTTTAAGTTGCCAATGGTAGGTTTTGGTAGACTTGCTCAAACCAATGCAAAGCCTCATTTCTCATCAACTCACTTTCCTCCCCTCTTTGCAAAATTGTGGGCAGCATCCTGATAATTCTCTTGGGAATTTTGTTGATCTTGGTCACTGTGGTTATCTTCTCAAGGTGCATTCTCCCTTCTCATGCTCCCCCTTCCTTCAAGGTATCTAAGCCTCTCTCCTGTACCCTAGGAGCTGTGAAATAAACCTACCCCACCCCTCCTTTAAGGGTAGGGCATGGGACTCGGGCATAAGCTCATCAGGATATTCTCATCTCTGATTAATCAAATCAGACCAATAATAGGTGAGGCATGGTTTGCTGAAATTTTAAGGAAAGCAGCTTCCTTGTTCTTGGCAAAGCATCTGAAAGAGACCCTTTCACTCACTGTTTCTGAATGAGGAAGGCTGCTGTCCCAGGAACTGTTGGCAGCCTTATTTTGAGCACAGAAAAAGCTGATATGAAATAGTGCTAAGGGGAGAGATGATGTGATGTAGACAGGTCCTTGATGGTATCATTGAAATGCTGAATCCAACTAGCCCTAAAATTCACTTAATCTCTAGATTTGCCAGTTATTTAAGCCAATAAATCTCCTTTATTGTTTAAGTCAACCTGAACGAAGTTTCATCTTATTTGTAGCCCTAATACATCCTAAATGATATTGATGATTCCATTAAACAGGGCAACTTGGCAATGTTCAAAAGCCTCCAAAATGGATGTACCCTCGGAGCCAGCAGTTCCTAAGGAAATAGTTGAACAGCTATAAAGATTTACAAGTACAAGCCTCTTTGCAATATTCTTTAGACTAGTCGAATACTTAAAATGACTTAAATTTCTAATGTGCAGCTAATCAAATAAATTGGAGTATAACGATACTGATGAATACCATGCAGCCATGGAAACTGATAAAGAAGGTAGTGACACATACTTGGCAATAAAAGCTGTACTTCATATAGAAAGTAAAAACAAAAATACAGATGATAGCATGTTTTATTAATACATTTAATTTTTTTAAAAAACACAAAACAATAGTGATCCTTGTGCCTTTCTGAATTCTAAGTATCGAGAGCTATGCATACATTATTGCACAGCTTTTCAGTCCTGACTCCATCACAGTCATCTAGAGAACACTTGAGAAAAAGCAGGACAACCCAAGGCAGCATAATGAAGTCCAGATCTCTGGGGAAATGGGGCACATGTTATCCTTGGGACAACACTCTTAGTATTATTTGTATAATAGTTGTATTCCTTGTACAGTTGAGGAAATCTTAGAAAAGTTAAGTGACTGGGTTCCTGTAATACAGAAGACCCCAAATTCTACTCAGGCCTGTCTTAACTTAGAAAATGATGATCTTGATGATGATATTGAAACAGCTTTTAGTGAATGAGGGTGATTATGTGAGGAATTTGGGTACCATAAAAAAAGACCAGAAGACACACAGAAGTGTTATGTCTCTGGGTGGTGAGATTACAAATAATTTAGATTTTCTTTCTTGCAGGTTGAAAATGTCATTTTTAATACTCAGGATGCCTTTGTATTATAAATATACTTATAGGTATATGTATGCATATATTTACATGTACATGTGAATGTGCATATATATACAGACATACATGCCATGTCAGGGTCACTGCTGTGTCATCCACCATCATTTCACCGCTCTTCTAAACCTATGCTCCACCTATTACTAGCTCATCCCTAGAACTGCTGTCTAGAATATCACCCCATCTTCTGAGAGAATTATGTTGCTTCTGAATATCAAGTTTCCTCCTATCCAGTTTCTCAAAACATTAGCTTTGAGTTGCAAGGTAATATTTCCATTTGTATTGAAAATAACCATCAAAAAGCATGTAGCACAATTATTAGAGAAATGCAGATCAAAACTACAATGAGGTACCACCTCAGACTGGTCAGAATGGCCATCATTAAAAAATCCACAAATAACAAATGGCGGAGAGGTTGTGGAGAAAAGGGAACCCTCCTACACTGTTGGTGGGAATGTAAATTGGCGTAGCCACTATGGAAAACAGTAGTATGGAGGTTCCTCAAAAAACTAAAAATAGAGCTGCCATATGATCCAGCAATCCTACTCTTGGGCACGTATCTGGAGAAAACCTTAACTCAAAAAGATACATGCACCCCCATGTTCAAAGCAGCACTATTCACAATAGCCAAGACATGGAAACAACCTAAATGTCCACTGACAGAGGAATGGATAAAGATGATGTGGTACATATACACAATGGAAAATTACTCAGCCATCAAAAAGAATGACATAATACCATTTGCAGCAACATGGATGGACCTAGAGATTACCATACTAAGTGAAGTCAAGTCAGACAGAGAAAGACAAATATCATATATCACTGATATGTGGAATCTAAAATATGACACAAATGAACTTATCTAGGAAACAGAAACATACTCACAGCCATAGAGAACAGACTTGTGGTTGCCAAGGGGGAGGTGTGTTGGGGGAGGGATGCTTTGGGAGTTTGGGATTAGCAGATGTAAACTGTTTTATGTAGAATAGATAAACAGCAAGGTCCTACTGTGTAGCACAGGGAACTATATTCAATATCCTTGGATAAACTATATTGAAAAAGAATATATATATAACTGAATCACTGTTGTACAGTACAAATTAACACAGCATTATAAATCAATTATACTTCAATGACATAAATTTAAAAGAAAAAACAAGCAGCACAAGAATACTACGGTTTACCAAAGAACTAAGGTTGCTAACAAAAAAACGATCACATGTGAATCAGAGGCTAGCTCCTAAATCCAAAACACACCCATTTGAAAGTTAACCATATAGTCAAATAAATTATTTTCATATTATTTAAAACAAATGAATGTTGTTTCACTGAACTTTTTACAAACTTGATTCAGCAAAATCATGTTCTATGTTAACATAGCTTCAGACAAGTTTTCCCCTCTGATTTCATCCTAGTTTCTTAAGGAAATACAGAATGTGCTTTCTCAAGGAGAGGAACACCTCATTCAAAACAGCAATGCACTATTTTCAACTTTCTCACAATACAATTTTCAGAATGCTTGCTCTGATGCTCAGTCCTACCAGATATATTTCCCTTAAATATTTCTCCATGGAGGATTAAGAGATACAAACTATTATGTATAAAATAAGCTACAAGGATATATTGTATACCACAGGGAATATAGCCAATATTTTATAATAACTATAAATGCAGTATAACATTTAAAAATTGTGAATTGCTGTATTGTACACCTGTAACTTATATAATATAGTACATCAACTATATTTCATTAAAAACAAATTTTCCCATGTATATTATTCAAGAAGTCCATTGCTTATAAATACAGACCCGTAGACCTATAAGGCCCACTGCCTTCCCTCAGCAGGAGCTGCTGTCCTAAATGAACCCTCCTGGCAGCCTGCCCTGCTCCCACCCACCAGGTTCCACACGTCCCTGCTTCAACAGAGAAGCCCCATCTTCTGTGCAACGTTTCTTTTGAAGAAAAGTTATGTGAGTAAAAACGTTTGAAAACAGCTCATCAGAACCAACTCCTTTATTTATCAGATGAGGAAAAAGTAGCTCAGTGTGTCACAGCTCATGGAGTACAGCTTCCTGCATGATGAAGAACACCAGGCCCCAGGCCCCCTGACCCTCAATCCAGGACAGTGAGTGTATTCATTTCCATTGCTGCTATAACAAATTAGCACAACCTTAGTGGTTTAAAAACACCACAAGTTTATTATCTTACACTTCTGGAGGTCAGAATTCTGACATGGGTCTCACAAGGCTGTGTTCCTTCCTAAAGGCTCTAGGGGAGAATGTCTTCTTGCTTTGCTCAGCTTCTAGAGGCTGTCTGCCTTCCTTGGCTTGCGGTTCCTTCCCCCAACTTCACTAGAAGCCAGTGACATTGGGTCTAGTCCTGTTCATGCTGCTGTCTCTCTGGTTCTCTCTTCCATAGTCTTATCTCCCTCTGACCACAGCCAGGAAACGTTTTCCACTTTTGAAAACTCATGAGATTAGATCGGGCTCACCTAGACAATCCAGAATAATCTTCCCATCGTAAGGTCCTTAATTTAATCACATCTGCACAATCCCTTTTGCTATGTAAAGGGACATTCATAGGTTCTGGGAATTAAGATGCTGACATCTTTGGGGAGCCATTATTCCACCTACTACAGTGAGTATCAATATTATTTTCTGTCCTAGCAGGACTGACAGACACAGCACACTCTTTAACACCAACTTGCCAAGGCAATGATTCCCAAGCATAGAAATGCACACCCCCAGAGAAGTCCATAAGGATGGGGGTAGAGATGAAAGAGGAAAACCATTTTTCAAAGGTTTTGGGGGGTTGGTTTCATTTTATTTTGTTTTTTACATCACAGATGCCCTCTATTTCACACATGGTACAAACTCTTAACACAGTGATTATACCAACATTCCTTTTTGTATATTGTCATAGAGTTTAAATTATATGCAAGAGACATTTTACTACTATGCGGTATATAACTAAGGCAAGAAAGGGAGATTAGGAGTATTTCTCTTTAAAAAAATGTCACGGAGATTTTAATGTGACAGCTCAGCAAGTTAGAATTTCAGGTTGCACACTACCACATATAATTTATCTCAGACCCGTCTCATGCAAAATGTGAACGTTATTTCCAAGACAACACATGTCCTTAAAGGCTGAGTAACAGGACAAAATTTTTTGGAAAACAAACTGGTAACTCAAGTTCCTGAGGGCAAAAATGTCGAGCCTCTTAGTCAAATAGTCCCTTTGCACTAGCAAGTTGCTCGAAGCAATGTCACAGCCCTGAATCAAGGGGTCTGGTAATTCCTAACAGGAGGTGAAAATCCTCCAGGAACTCTGGCATCTCTGCTGCCTACATGCGCTCCACACAGATCTTGGCTGTGCTGATCACACTGACAGAGATGTGACATTTATCGTCAAAGCCGCCCTTCCTTGTCCTACCCTCAAATTTCTAGTTCTTTCACTCTCAATCTTCCTTTTAAAGCTTAGTGAACATCCTTCAATCACAGAAAATGATGTCAGTCCCGCTCTTCAGTCAAACACAAGGAGGTTTAGAGAAGGTGAGATTACGCTTCAAACGATAACATCATACATTCATGACATTTCTGGAGAACCCCAGAGGACTTTTTATTTAACAAACATACACTGAGGACCTACTATTTAGCTAATTTCTGGGCAGTAGGTCTTAATCTGGGTTACACCATAGTATCACCAGGCACAGTTTTAAAAGAATACATTGATGCCTGTGTTCTACCTCTAAGAGTCTGATAAAATTGTCTGCGATATGACCTGGGTGGCTCAGTAAGAATGCAAATCCCATGGCTGCTGTACACACCCCCTCCTTCCTCATGAAATTATTTTCTAGCGGAGGGAGGTGGGCCCCAGAAAGAAGAATATGAATAAACACCTCAGGTCAGGGTTAGTGGTTCTCAGAATACACTTTGAGTATAAAAGTGATGGGTGACAAAGAATTTTAGGGCAGAAGACAAGGGATGAACTAGAAGGTATGCTCATTTGAGACATGGAATCTTTGAGGGACGATAACAGGGTCAAAACAAAGACAAAAACATAAAGCCTAGACCTTACAGAATGAACTAAAAGTAAACTGTTTTCTGCTGAACTAAAAGTAAACAGCAAATCTGGAACCCAAACCCAGAGATTCTAACTTCTATACTGTTTCTCTCCATACTGAAAGCAGCCTTAAATGTTGATAGTAACTCTTGCAGCCTGCCTACAAGACAGTAATTCTAAAATGATATCAATAACTTCAAGCTTTGCCATCACTTAATAAAGATCATTTTCTAAGCCATGCCCTTTCCAGATTGGTTTGTTCCTTATAGACCCTGCAGCTGAAATTTGGACTCTCTCTCATTAGAAGTCACTGAATGTGCAGTGTCCGCATTCTGTACTTCTTCATGAGTAGATACATGAATAGATACCTGAATACATGAAGAGAATCATGAATAGATACAGGGAAAATAGCTAACGAGTTGCATAGTTGGGGCTTTCTATAAGAGTTTTGATTTAAAAGTGTGTATGTTGGGCTTCCCTGGTGGCGCAGTGATTGAGAGTCCGCCTGCCGATGCAGGGGGCACGGGTTCGTGCCCCCGTCCGGGAGGATCCCACATGCCGCAGAGCGGCTCTGCCCGTGAGCCATGGCCGCTGAGCCTGCGCATCTGGAGCCTGTGCTCCGCAATGGAAGAAGCCACAACAGTGAGAGGACCGCGTACCGCAAAAAAAAGAAAAAAAACAAAACGTGTGTATGTTATTTTAAGGCATTGTGGGTATTTAAAGCATTGCAGAAATTGCTATTTGAAGAAGACGTGAAAGAACAAAAAGTCAAAGAAAAGTTAACTCCAGTCTTTCAACTTGATTAAAACTCAGCTTAACCCTTAAATTTATTCCCCAGGCTAAATAGAACCAGGCTAATTTTAACATCAGAGCCTGAAGTCTTTAATACAGTACACTATCTCTAGCTTTCTTTTTATTCCTGGGCACAATTTCTGAGAGGCAAACTGCTTGTTCCTGGCACATCATAAGGACAGAAAAGATCATGACCTTTGCTCTCATCTTCATTTGTGAAGCATTAAGCTAAATTACTCATTGGCTGTATCCAACACACCTGTAAAGGGAGTTTAGTTACAAAGAAAGCTTCACTTACTTTGCATCTGATCTTTATAAATGACCTTTCAGTCTTACTCTGCGATTTCCTCTTTTCCTAAAGGAAAGAAAAAAAAGGAAGCCACTTGCCTAAGGGGTGACCTACCTGTCAGTTCAATGTTCCCTAGCTTAACTTAGTAGTTATAAATGTAGAGTAGCTCTTCACATGTCTTTGACTTGGTCACTTAGTGAGAATTCAGCTCAATAAATCTTTCCAGGGCTCAGGGACTGTTCCACTGTTCTCTTTCCCACACCTGCATCTAGGTTCTTAAGAGGATTTATCATTTTGCTCTTACTAGCACAGCACACTCCCCCCAAATAGTATTTTTATCTAAAGATACAGGTACATAGCCTAGGAGTCAAACAGTACAGTAAACAAGAATAAAAATTTAGATGCCTTCTGCTTGACTCTGCCAAACTGTAGATTCCCACTCCCCAGACGCACTGACTGCCTCAGCGACTTACTACCCAAGCAAAGCCAGCTGTTGAGCACTCATCATGAGCTAGAGAGAAGAGGTATTTTAAGTTGTTCCATCAAACCAGCGTGAGGGGACTCTGGGAAAGTTTTCTTGAAGAGGCATATTTCCCCATAATGATGTGATTCGCACAGGGAAGAAAAAAAACTTTTTGAAGACAGCCAGGCCAATATCTGCTAACCCTGCTTCTAAAATTTCCTCCACAGCATTGCAACCACCCACCTGCTCTCCTAAGCCCACTTCTGCAAACAGCTTCTGCTGAACAGCCACCACGCCTACTCCTCTTGGGGGGGTGGTTTGCAGATAGTGAAACTGATAGCAGCAAATTCATCTCTGTATTTATTCATTAACTTCACTCTCTCACAGATGAGAAAGAGTAAGACCCCTTCTCCTCTCTCCTATAACTAAAGAGTGGGAAAAAGTCTATTCTTTTTCCCTTTCCCTCCCGAGCATAGGGATAGGAGAGTGAACACAATTAATGTGAATCTCCGTCAGTCATTTGTGCCCCTTTGCTGACCACAGCGTGGTCCTTCTTGGAATACAGACACAACAATATTCTCTCCAACTTTCATGCATTGATAGGAACATATAGATTTGTGAGAATATTTCCAATTCATGTTTCATCATGCATTCAGGTCAGTCTTTCCACCTTTATCAGCTCGCTTTGTTTTCTGAATAATCTTCTGGCTGGGTGTATGAATTCTTACTTCCTGAGTACCCATCCTCAGGATACCCCCCTCTGTTGTCATGTCCTTCCTTCTCAGACACTGTTTAACTCTTCCTTGCCTGTTTCATTTTCAGCCACCTCAGCCTCTCTGTCCTTTGGAAACTGCTGGCCCCAGTGCTAGGTCCCTG